>NC_067245.2:87982034-89232034 GCF_019359855.2 Lolium perenne | reverse complement strand
TCTAAGGGCTAGGTAGAATGCCAACGACAAACATGATAACACTTTATTATGTTCCACACGTGCATTATTACCATATTCCTTATTAGTCACTTGGGCCATCGTATTCTTATATTGCGTTGTTTTGTATGACATCTCATACCAACCAACCTAGTACAAATACCCAAGAATTTCATTATGTGACCAAACAAGGAATATATCCATAACATGTATATCATTTATATACACCTGAGCTAGACTTTCTAGTCTTTTCTTTCTTTCTGCCAATAATCTTTTGTAGTTTCTCTTTTAGCTTTCCTCATTATTCAGAAAAACACTTCAACATTAATAACTTCTAGGTTTGTTGGTCAAATACCAATAACCTTGAGGTTCTTACTTTGAAGTTGGTCATCATATGACAAGTGTCCCGGATTTCACTATTAGTGACATTTTAATATGATGAACAATTTCACTCATAATTTTATCCATCATATCATGACGACTTTTCGAGAACATGTCTGTACATGCTAGGCTCGTAAAGTTTAACCTTAGTATTCGCATGTGCAAATCTGGCTTGCATCCGTTGTATGCACACGTAGAATCTATAACACCCGATTATCACGAGATGCTTCGAAACGACGAGTCTTAGCAACGGTGCATACTAAGGACGATCACTTCATGGATATGCGAATATCGTTAGTGCCCCAATAGTTGGAGGATTGGGACGCCTTGCGTCTTCAAACTTTGTACATTCCCATAAAACTTATGAGTTTATGTAGTTTCACCAAATTATATTCTATCATCTTGCAATAAGGTCTTAGATATCACATATATCTCATACCTTGATTATTTCTGAAAACTAAATTTTCAGCTCCTTACTTTTCAAACAGATTTGAACTTCAAGTTTCACGGAGACAAGATAACTTTAGGTACTAATTGAAACCATAGTTCTTTGAATCAACAATGTGAGGTTTACTAAAAGTTTGCAATAGGACTTAATCATTTCTTGATTCATTAACAATACGGTACCCGTCCGTAAAGTTTATTGTCAGATTTTAACAATATTTCTATCTCAATAACAAGACTAGCGTTTGGTAGAAAAACGGATGCCAATACTACAAAATTAATTCAAAATACTACTCAAACTATGTTCATGATAATTTTTTCATGTTTTAATCTAATTACTGAACTCCCACTTAATTCAACATCCCTCATAGTTGTTAAGTGGTACACGATCCAAATCCACTACACCAAAACCGATCATCACGTGAGATGATGTAGCTTCAATGGTGAACATCAACATGTTGATCATATCATCCATATGACTCGTGTTCAACCTTTCGGTTTCCGTTGTCCCGAGGCCATGTCTGTACATGCTAGGCTCGTCAAGCAAACCCAAGTATTCCGCGTGTGCAACATGGCTTACACCCATCGTATATGAACGTTGAATCTATCACATCCGATCATCACGAGATGCTTTGAAACGACGAACTTTGGCAACGGTGCATACGAGGGGAGAACACTTTATTATCTTGATATTAATGTGAGGGATCATCTTATAATGCTACCGTCGCGTTCTAAGCAAAATAAGATGCATAAAGGATTAACATCACATGCAATTTATATGTGATATGATATGGCCCTTTAGTCTTTGCGCCTTCGATCTTCATCTCCAAAGCACGGACATGATCTCCATCATCAACGGGCATGATCTCCATCATCGTTGGCGTAGCGTCAAGGTCCATGGCGCCGTCTTCATGGTTGTTCACCTCATGTAGCAACTATTACAACTACTTTGAAATACTACTCAACATGAAATTTAAAGACAACCATAAGGCTCCTGCCGGTTGCCACAATACAATAATGATCATCTCATACATATTCATCATCACATCATGGCCATATCACATCACCAAACCCTGCAAAAACAAGTTAGACGTCTCTAATTTGGTTTGCATATTTTACGTGGTTTAGGGTTTTCGAGTGAGATCTAATCTACCTATGAACATGAACCACAACGGTGATACTAGTGTTGTCAATAGAAAGAGTAAATTGAATCTTCACTATGGTGGGAGAGACAGACACCCGCAAAGCCACTTATGCAATACAAGTTGCATGTCGAACGTGGAGCAAGTCTCATGAACGCGGTCATGTAAAGTTAGCCCGAGCCGCTTCATCCCACCATGCCACAAAGATGCAACGTACTCGAACTAAAGACAACAAAGCATCAACGCCCACAAAACAATTGTGTTCTACTCGTGCAACCATCTATGCATAGACACGAATCTGATACCACTGTAGGGATTCGTAGCATAGAAAACAAAAAATTTCCTACCGCGAGAACGCAATCCAAGCCAAGATGTAATCTAGAAGATGGGAGCAAAGAGGGGATGAATGAGACTAACCCTTGAAGATTTCCAAAGCCTACAAGAGAAGGCTCTCGTTGCTGCGGTAGACGAACACTTGCCGCTTTCAAAAGCGCGTAGAAGATCTTGACGGTGCCACAATCGGGCAGCACCTCCGTACTCGGTCACACGTTCGGTGTTGATGAAGACGACATCCTTCTCCCTGTTCCAGCGGGCAGCAGAAGTAGTAGATCCTCCTCGGAATCCCGATAGCACGACGGCGTGGTGGCGGTGTCGATGGAGATCTCCGGCGGAGCTTCGCTAAGCGTATGCGGGAGAAGTGGTGGAGGAGGGGCGCTAGGGTTTGGGAGAGGGGGCTTGGGTGCCGGCCACTTGAGGGCTGCGGCTAAGAGTGGCTTGGTGTGGCCGGCCCCTCCCCTATGTCCCTCATTATATAGGTGGAAGCCCCAAGAGTTGTATCCCAAGTCTTCGAGTAAGACCCCAACACCAAAACCTACCTTTGGTGGGAAACCTACTCAAGATGGGAGTCCCACTCTAGGTGGGATTCCCACCTTTCCTTGAGGGAGGGTGGCCGGCCACCTCAGGTGGAGCCCACCTGGGACTCCTCCCTTAGGGTTTGGCCGGCCAAGCTTGTGGAGTCCCTCCGGGACTCCACCTTCCATAGTGCCTTTCTTTCAGACTTTTCTAGAACCTTCTAGAACCTGCCATAAATGCACCGGATCATTTCCAAACTTGGAATATGACTTCCTATATATGAATCTTATTCTCCGGACCATTCCGGAACTCCTCGTGATGTCCTGGATCCCATCCGAGACTCTGAACAAAACTTCGAACTCCATTCCATATTCCATATCTACTTAAACGACATCAAACCTTAAGTGTGTCACCCTACGGTTCGCGAACTATGTAGACATGGTTAAGACTTCTCTCCGACCAATAACCAATAGCGAGATCTAGAGATCCATAATGGCACCCACATATTCAACGATGACTTTAGTGATCGACTGAACCATTTACATACGATACCGATTCCCTTTGTCACGCGATATTTTACTTGTCCGAGGTTTGATCATCGGTATCTCTATACCTCGTTCAACCTCGTCTCATGACAAGTACTCTTTTACTAGTACCGTGGTATGTGGTCTCTTATGAACCATTCATATGCTTGCAAGCTATTAGACGACATTCCACCGAGAGGGCCCAGAGTATATCTATCCGTCATCGGGATGGACAAATCCCACTGTTGATCCATATGCCTCAACTCATACTTTCCGGATACTTAATCCCACCTTTATAACCACCCATTTACGCAGTGGCGTTTGATGTAATCAAAGTACCTTTCTGGTATAAGTGATTTACATGATCTCATGGTCGAAAGGACTAGGTAACTATGTATCGAAAGCTTATAGCAAATAACTTAATGACGTGATCTTATGCTACGCTTAATTGGGTGTATCCATTACATCATTCATATAATGACATAACCTTGTTATTAATAACATCCAATGTTCATGATCACGAAACCATGATCATCTATTAATCAACAAGCTAGTTATACAAGAGGCTTACTAGGGACTCTTTGTTGTTCACATAACACACATGTATCAATGTTTCGGTTAATACAATTATAGCATGGTATGTTAACATTATCATAAACACAAAGATATATTATAATAACCATTTTATTATTGCCTCTTGGGCATATCTCCAACACCCAACGCCCGGTCGATCCGCCCTCCCGCCGGTTGGGCCCCTTTGGCCTGATGTGCGGCCTACTAGCCCCGCCCGGCCTGTCAGCCGGCGCTACCGGCCTATGCGCCGGCCCGTCCGGCTGGCCGGCCCGTCCGACTAGGTTGTTTTTCTGCCCGTTATTTTCCCCAACGGTTATATTTTCCCTTCCGCTATAAATCGGTCTTCTTCCACCTTGGGCTGGGTAAGTTCTTACACTCTCTCTCCTCCATTGTTGACTTTGAAGAACTTGCCCTATCTCTTGACCCCCCATGATTCTTGCTCATTCTTGAGGGAACTAAGAGAGGAGATCTAGATCTACAATCCCCACCTATCCATTTTTCCTCTAAGTGAAGGGAACCATTTGGATCTAGATCTCGGAGTCATTTGTTGATCTCCTCCTTATTCTTCCTCTCTAATCTCATCCTAGCATCTGTTGCTTTGGTGAGATTTGAGTGTGAAGGATTTGAACACCTCTAGTGTTCTTGCTTTGCATCATTGCATAGTGTTGAGCTCTCCACCACGATTAGTTTGAGTGAGAGACCGTAAGCTTGTTACTCCTGGAGGGTGACCTCCTAGTTGTCTTGGTTGGTGTCCTGGTGATCTCTTCGTGGAAGATTGTGAAGGGGCCCGAGCTTCTCCTTCGTGGAGCTTGTGAAGTGGTTGTGCCTACATCTGTACTATGTTTCGCCAAAAAAAAAGTGAGGGGTGGCCACGTGAATGTGAAAATATGTTGCACGCTCATGTGTTCTGTGTTGACATGGGAGTGACAAAAATAATGGGCACCACTAGGCCTCCTGCAAGTTTGACTTAACTAAATCGAGTCAATCACTTGAAGTCATCCAAGTCTAAGTTACAACCTAGTTGCAACTCATAGGGCATCACAAATCTTGAAGCAAATTCATCGATGTGAATATTTTTCTTAATTGTAACCTAGGTGTAACTTGGAAAATCTCAGTTGCAGCCCAGTTTCAAGTAGAAAAATTTCAGTTGCAACCCACTTGCAACCTGCAGTAAGAAAAATCCTAGTTACATCCTCACTTGCAATTGTCATATCAGCAAGAATCATGAGGCAAATCCAATAAATAAGGAGTTGACTGAGACGTAATAAAATATGGAGTGGAAATGAGAGGGTAATATGACACGTCGATGAACATATTGGTGTTGAAAGGTAAAAGTCACGATAATCATGATCGATGTCATCATCAACTCACTACAAAGTATGATGTTTTAATTGATTCTTTTACTACATTGACTATGATGGACAAAACTGCTACTCCCTCCGATCCGGAAAAAGTGTCGGGTTGTTAGTATACTTACGTTTTGCAGTTAAACCCTCTAAAACTCAGCATTTATGGCTTGTAACGGTTTATGGCTTGTAGCGGACATGCATGCTTACGTTTCTTATGGCAGAGAGTTTTGGGTGGCTGGCTCATGCATGCATATTGAATTAATGCGGTTAATGCGGTCGGGCGTTATTAATGCGTAGGAGTGCAGGTTGAGGAGAATTAAACTGTAGGCCTCTTTTGGCCAAAAAGCACATCTAGCATTTGTCCAGACCGGAGGGATTAGTTTCTTCCCAAGAGTACATTCAAATTTGATTGATGATTTGTGAACATCTAACTGTGGTCATTGAAGGAGATATGCCCTAGAGGCAATAATAAAGTGGTTATTATTTATATCTTTATGTTTATGATAAATGTTTATATATCATGCTATAATTGTATTAACCGAAACATTAGTACATGTGTGATATGTAGACAACAAGAAGTCCCTAGTATGCCTCTTAAACTAGCTTGTTGATTAATGGATGATTAGTTTCATAATCATGAACATTGGATGTTATTAATAACAAGGTTATATCATTATATGAATGATGTAATGGACACACCCAATTAAGCGTAGCATAAGATCTCGTCATTAAGTTATTTGCTATAAGCTTTCGATACATAGTTACCTAGTCCTTATGACCATGAGATCATGTAAATCACTTATACCGGAAAGGTACTTTGATTACACCAAACACCACTGCGTAAATGGGTGGCTATAAAGGTGGGATTAAGTATCCGGAAAGTATGAGTTGAGGCATATGGATCAACAGTGGGATTTGTCCATCCCGATGACGGATAGATATACTCTGGGCCCTCTCGGTGGAATGTCGTCTAATGTCTTGCAAGCATATGAATGAATTCATAAGAGACCACATACCACAGTACGAGTAAAGAGTACTTGTCAGGAGACGAGGTTGAACAAGGTATAGAGTGATACCGAAGATCAAACCTCGGACAAGTAAAATATCGCGTGACAAAGGGAATTGGTATTGTATGTGAATGGTTCATTCGATCACTAAAGTCATCGTTGAATATGTGGGAGCCATTATGGATCTCCAGATCCCGCTATTGGTTATTGGTCGGAGTGAGTACTCAACCATGTCCGCATAGTTCACGAACCGTAGGGTGACACACTTAAAGTTGGATGTTGAAATGGTAGAACTTGAATATGGAATGGAGTTCGAATATTTGTTCGGAGTCCCGGATGAGATCCCGGACATCACGAGGAGTTCCGGAATGGTCCGGAGAATAAGATTCATATATAGGATGTCATTTTATGTGAATTAAAATGTCACGGAAGGTTCTATGGAAGGTTCTAGAAGGTTCTAGAAAAGTCCGGAAGAAACCACCAAGGAAGGTGGAGTCCACATGGGACTCCACCTCCATGGCCGGCCAACCCTAGTGGGGGAGGAGTCCCAAGTGGACTCTCCCTTAGGGGGCTGGCCACCCCCCCATATGGGAGGTGGAACTCCCACCTCAAGTGGGAGTCCTAGCTTGGCTAGGTTTCCCCTCCATATGGAAGGTTTTTGGTTCGGGTCTTATTCGAAGACTTGGATACCAACACTTGGGGTTCCACCTATATAATGAGGGGCATAGGGGAGGGGGCCGGCCACACCCCAAGACCACAAGCTAGCCGCCCCATTGAAGTGGCCGGCCACCCCCTCCCAAACCCTAGCCGCCCCCTCTCCTCCATATCTTCCGCGTAGCTTTAGCGAAGCTCCGCCGGAGTTCTCCACCGCCACCGACACCACGCCGTCATGCTGTCGGATTCAAGAGGAGCTACTACTTCCGCTGCCCGCTGGAACGGGAGGTGGACGTCGTCTTCATCAACAACCGAACGTGTGACCGAGTACGGAGGTGCTGCCCGTTCGTGGCGCCGGAACCGATCGTGATCAAGATCTTCTACGCGCTTTTGCAAGCGGCAAGTGAACGTCTACCGCAGCAACAAGAGCCTCATCTTGTAGGCTTTGGAATCTCTTCAAGGGTGAGACTCGATACCCCCTCGTTGCTACCGTCTTCTAGATTGCATCTTGGCTTGGATTGCGTGTTCGCGGTAGGAAATTTTTTGTTTTCTATGCAACGTTATCCTACAGTGGTATCAGAGCCGTGTCTATGCATAGATGGTTGCACGAGTAGAACACAATGGTTTTGTGGGCGTTGATGCTCTTGTTATCTTTAGTTTGAGTACTTTGCATCTTTGTGGCATAGTGGGATGAAGCGGCTCGGACTAACTTTACATGACCGCGTTCATGAGACTTGTTCCTCGTTCGACATGCAACTTGTATTGCATAAGAGGCTTTGCGGGTGTCTGTCTCTCCTACTATAGCGAAGATTCAATTTACTCTTCTATTGAAAACATTAGTATCAACGTTGTGGTTCATGTTCGTAGGTAGATTAGATCTCTCTCGAAAACCCTAAACCACGTAAAATATGCAAACCAAATTAGAGACATCTAACTTGTTTTTGCAGGGTTTGGTGATGTGATATGGCCATAATGTGATGATGAATATGTATGAGATGATCATTATTGTATTGTGGCAACCGGCAGGAGCCTTATGGTTGTCTTTAAATTTCATGTTGAGTAGTATTTCAAAGTAGTTGTAATAGTTGCTACATGGAGGACAATCATGAAGACGGCGCCATTGACCTTGATGCTACGCCGACGATGATGGAGATCATGCCCGAAGATGATGGAGATCATGTCCGTGCTTTGGAGATGAAGATCAAAGGCGCAAAGACAAAAGGGCCATATCATATCACATATGAATTGCATGTGATGTTAATCCTTTTATGCATCTTATTTTGCTTAGATCGCGACGGTAGCATTATAAGATGATCCCTCACTAAAATCTCAAGATAATAAAGTGTTCATCCTTAGTAGCACCGTTGCCAAGACTTGTCGTTTCGAAGCATCTCGTGATGATCCGGTGTGATAGAATCAACAAGTGCATACAACGGGTGCAAGACAGTTTTGCACATGTGGATACTAAGGTGGCCTTGACGAGCCTAGCATGTACAGACATGGTCTCGGAACACGTGATACCGAAAGGTAGAGCATGAATCATATGGTTGATATGATGAACACTTTGAGTGTTCGCCATTGAAATCACACCTTGTCTCGTGATGATCGGACATAGGTGCGGTGGATTTGGTTCGTGTGATCACTAAGACAATGCGAGGGATATTGTTTTGAGTGGGAGTTCACCTAGATTTTTAATTATGTTGAATTAAAATTTGAACTCAATTTGTCATAAACTTAGTCTAAACTTTTGCAAATATATGTTGTAGAGATGGCGTCCCCAATCAATTTTAATCAGTTCCTAGAGAAAGAGAAACTTAAGAGCAACGGTAGCAACTTCACCGATCGGTTCCGTCATGTGAGGATCTTCCTCTCGGCGGAAATCTGCAATATGTGCTTGATGCACCGCTAGGTGACCTTCCCGCAGAAACTGAAACCGATGAAGTAAAAGCGTTTACGAGACTCGGAAAATTCGGTACTCTCAAGTTCGGTGTGCCATCCCGTGCAGCCTGAATCCGATCTTCAAAAACGTTTTGAGCACCACGATCCTCATGAGTTGATGAAAGAGCTGAAAGCTATTTTTGAGACTCATGCGGCCGTGGAATGCTATGAAGCATCGAAACAATTCTTCACCGCATGATGGAAGAAGGCAGCTCCGTTAGTGAGCACATGCTCGCCATGACCGGCATGCGAAGAAACTCATGACTTGGGAATAGTGATTCCTAACAGATCGGGATTAATCGTGTCCTTCAATCACCGCCACCAAGTTACAAGAACTTTGTGATGAACTACAATATGCAGAACATGAACAAGGAGTTACCCGAACTCTTTGGCATGCTAAAAGCTGCCGAGATTGAGATCAAGAAAGAGCACCAAGTGTTGATGGTCAACAAGACCACCGGTTTCAAGAAACAGGGCAAGTCTAAGGGAAAATTCAAGAAGGGTGGCAAGAAAGCTGCCACGCCTCCTATGAAACCTAAGAACGGCCCTAAGCCCGATGCCGAGTGCTATTATCGCAAGGAGAAGAGACACCGGAAGCGTAATTGCTCCAAGTATCCGGCTGATCCGAAGAGCGGCCTTGTCAAGAAGAAGAAAGAAGGTATATCCGATATACATGTTATAGATGTTTATCTCACTGGTTCTCGTTCTAGTACTGGTATTTGATATCGGTTCGGTTGCTCATATCTCGTAACTCAAACAGAACTAAAGAATAAACGAAGACTACCGAAAGATGAAGTGACGATGCGCGTTGGAAATGGATCCAAAGTCGATGTGATCGCTGTCGGCACACTTCCTCTACATCTACCTTCGGGATTAGTTTTAAGCCTAAATAATTGTTATTTTGTACCCGCGTTGAGCACGAACATTATATCTGGATCTTGTTTAATGCAAGACGGTTATTCATTCAAGTCTGAGAATAATGGTTGTTCTATTTTTATGAATAATATCTTTTATGGTCGAGCACCACAAAAGAATGGCTTATTTCTGTTAGATCTCGATAGTAGTGATACGCATATACATAACATTGATGCTAAGCGAATTAAATTGAATGATAATTCTACTTATATGTGGCACTGTTGTCTTGGTCATATTGGATTGAAACGCATGAAGAAACTCCATACTGATGGATTACTTGAATCACTTGACTTTGAGTCACTTGATAGATGCGAAGCATGTCTAATGGGAAAAATGACAAAGACTCCATTTTCTGGTATGATGGAGCGAGCCATCGACTTATTGGAAATCATACATACCGATGTATGTGGACCAATGAGCGTAGCATCGCGCGGTGGTTATCGTTATGTTCTAACCTTCACAGATGATCTGAGTAGATATGGGTATATCTATTTCATGAAACATAAATCCGAAACTTTCGAGAAGTTTAAGGAATTCCAAAGTGAAGTAGAAAATCAACGTAACAAGAAGATCAAATTTCTACGATCTGATCGTGGAGGTGAATATCTGAGTTATGAGTTTGGCATGCATTTAAAGAAATGCGGAATACTTTCACAATTGACACCGCCGGGAACACCACAACGTAACGGTGTGTCCGAACGTCATAATCGAACTCTCTTAGATATGGTTCGTTCTATGATGTCTCTTACTGATTTGCCGTTATCATTTTGGAGTTATGCATTAGAGACAGCCGCATTCACTTTAAATAGAGCACCATCAAAATCCGTAGAAACGACACCGTATGAATTATGGTTTAATAAGAAACCTAAGCTGTCGTTCCTGAAAGTTTGGGGTTGCGAAGCCTATGTAAAGAAGTTACAACTGGACAAGCTAGAACCCAAAGCGGAGAAATGCATCTTCATAGGATACCCTAAGGAAACTATAGGGTATACTTTCTATCACAAATCCGAAGGCAAAATCTTTGTTGCTAAGAACGGAACCTTTCTTGAGAAAGAATTTCTCACTAAAGAAGTGACTGGAAGAAAAGTAGAACTCGATGAGATTGATGAATCTATACTCATTGATCAGAGTAGCGCAGTACCGGAAGTTGTACCAGTACCGCCTACACCGGCAACAGAGGAAGCTAATGATAATGATCATGAAACTTCGAAGAGGAAACTACTGAACCTCGCAGATCGACAAGGGAACGTACCACTCCTGATTGGTATGATCCTTGTCTAAATGTCATGATTGTGGATAACAATGATTTGGACCCTGCGACGTATGAAGAAGCAATGATGAGCCCAGATTCCAACAAATGGCAAGAAGCCATGAAATCCGAAATGGATCCATGTATGATAACAAAGTATGGACTTTGGTAGACTTACCTGATAGCCGAAAGGCTGTCAAGAATAAATGGATCTTCAAGAGAAAAACAGATGCTGATGGTAATATTACTGTCTATAAAGCTCGACTTGTCGCAAAGGGTTTCCGACAAATTCAAGGAGTTGACTACGATGAGACTTTCTCACCTGTAGCGAAGCTAAAATCTGTAAGGATTTTGTTAGCAATAGCTGCATTTTTCGATTATGAGATTTGGCAGATGGATGTCAAAACGGCGTTCCTTAATGGAGACATTGAGGAAGAGTTGTATATGGTACAACCCAAAGGTTTTGTCGATCCTAAAAATGCTGACAAAGTATGCAAACTTCAGCGTTCAATCTATGGACTGAAGCAAGCATCAAGAAGTTGGAACCGACGCTTTGATAAGGTGATCAAAGACTTCGGGTTTATACAGTGTCATGGAGAGGCCTGTATTTACAAGAAAGTGAGTGGGAGCTCTGTAGCATTCCTGATATTATATGAAGATGACATATTATTGATCGGGAATGATATAGAACTATTAAGCAGTGTTAAAGGTTATTTGAATAATAGTTTTTCAATGAAAGACCTTGGTGAAGCATCATATATATTAGGCATCAAGATTTATAGAGATAGATCAAGACGCCTAATAGGGCTATCACAGAGTACATTTCTGGACCAGAGTGTAACGAAGTTTAGACTGGACGAAAGTCAGAGAGGGTTCTTTCCTATGTTACCAGGCAAAGTCTTGAGTAAGACTCAAGGACCGGCTACGGCAGAAGAAAGAGAAAGGATGAGTAAAATCCCCTATGCCTCGGCAGTAGGATCTATCATGTATGCCATGCTATGTACTAGACCGGATATAGCACATGTTGTTAGTTTGACTAGCAGATATCAAAGTGATCCAGGAATGGAACATCGGACAGCGGTCAAGAATATCTGAAGTACTTGAAAAGAACTAAGGATATGTTTCTTTGTTATGGAGGTGACCAAGAGCTCGTTGTAAGTGGTTACACCGATGCAAGTTGGAACACCGATCCCGATGACTCTAAGTCACAATCGCAGGTACGTGTTTATATTGAATGGTGCTGCGAGTAAGCTGGGCAAGCTCGAAGCGATTGCACGGTGGCGAAGTCTTCAATAATCAGAGTACATAGCGGCTTCAGAGGCTTCATCGAAGCGGTATGGATGAAGAGGTTCATTGTAGAGCTCGGTGTGGTTCCTAGTGCATTGGACCCATTAATCATTTACTGTGATAACATGGGTGCCATCGCCAATGCACAAGAGCCAATGTCACACAAGAGGCTGAAGCATATAAAGCTTCGTTACCACTCGATTCGCGAGTACATCGAAGATGGAGAAGTAAAGATTTGCAAAGTACACACCGATCTGAATGTAGCAGATCCGTTGACTAAAGCTCTCCCTAGGGCAAAGCATGACCAACACCGAGAATGCCATGGGTGTTAGGTATATTACAATGTAATCTAGATTATTGACTCTAGTGCAAGTGGGAGACTGAAGGAGATATGCCCTAGAGGCAATAATAAAGTAGTTATTATTTATATCTTTATGTTTATGATAAATGTTTATATATCATGCTATAATTGTATTAACCGAAACATTAGTACATGTGTGATATGTAGACAACAAGAAGTCCCTAGTATGCCTCTTAAACTAGCTTGTTGATTAATGGATGATTAGTTTCATAATCATGAACATTGGATGTTATTAATAACAAGGTTATATCATTATATGAATGATGTAATGGACACACCCAATTAAGCGTAGCATAAGATCTCGTCATTAAGTTATTTGCTATAAGCTTTCGATACATAGTTACCTAGTCCTTATGACCATGAGATCATGTAAATCACTTATACCGGAAAGGTACTTTGATTACACCAAACACCACTTGCGTAAATGGGTGGCTATAAAGGTGGGATTAAGTATCCGGAAAGTATGAGTTGAGGCATATGTATCAACAAGTGGGATTTGTCCATCCCGATGACGGATAGATATACTGCGGGCCCTCTCGGTGGAATGTCGTCTAATGTCTTGCAAGCATATGAATGAGTTCATAAGAGACCACATACCACAAGACGAGTAAAGAGTACTTGTCAGGAGACGAGGTTGAACAAGGTATAGAGTGATACCGAAGATCAAACCTCGGACAAGTAAAATATCGCGTGACAAAGGGAATTGGTATTGTATGTGAATGGTTCATTCGATCACTAAAGTCATCGTTGAATATGTGGGAGCCATTATGGATCTCCAGATCCCGCTATTGGTTATTGGTCGGAGTGAGTACTCAACCATGTCCGCATAGTTCACGAACCGTAGGGTGACACACTTAAAGTTGGATGTTGAAATGGTAGAACTTGAATATGGAATGGAGTTTGAATATTTGTTCGGAGTCCCGGATGAGATCCCGGACATCACGAGGAGTTCCGGAATGGTCCGGAGAATAAGATTCATATATAGGATGTCATTTTATGTGAATTAAAATGTCGCGGAAGGTTCTATGGAAGGTTCTAGAAGGTTCTAGAAAAGTCCGGAAGAAACCACCAAGGAAGGTGGAGTCCACATGGGACTCCACCTCCATGGCCGGCCAACCCTAGTGGGGAGGAGTCCCAAGTGGACTCCCCCTTAGGGGGCCGGCCACCCCCCCATATGGGAGGTGGAACTCCCACCTCAAGTGGGAGTCCTAGCTTGGCTAGGTTTCCCCTCCATATGGAAGGTTTTTGGTTCGGGTCTTATTCGAAGACTTGGATACCAACACTTGGGGTTACACCTATATAATGAGGGGCATAGGGGAGGGGGCCGGCCACACCCCAAGACCACAAGCTAGCCGCCCCATTGAAGTGGCCGGCCACCCCCTCCCAAACCCTAGCCGCCCCCCTCTCCTCCATATCTTCCGCGTAGCTTTAGCGAAGCTCCGTCGGAGTTCTCCACCGCCACCGACACCACGCCGTCGTGCTGTCGGATTCAAGAGGAGCTACTACTTCCGCTGCCCGCTGGAACGGGAGGTGGACGTCGTCTTCATCAACAACCGAACGTGTGACCGAGTACGGAGGTGTCGCCTGCTCGTGGCGCCTAACCGATCGTGATCAAGATCTTCTACGCGCTTTTGCAAGCGGCAAGTGAACGTCTACCGCAGCAACAAGAGCCTCATCTTGTAGGCTTTGGAATCTCTTCAAGGGTGAGACTCGATACCCCCTCGTTGCTACCGTCTTCTAGATTGCATCTTGGCTTGGATTGCGTGTTCGCGGTAGGAAATTTTTTGTTTTCTATGCAACGTTATCCTACAGTCATGTGTATGGATTATGGAGATTCCGAATGTGTTTGATATTGGCCAACTATTTGCACCATCGTGATGTAAAATTAAATTTTTAGGTGTAGTACTGTTATTTGCACCATCTTGGTGTCAAAATTGAACTTTTGAAGCGCAAAGCTATAGGGATTATCCATGAAGAGGTTTGGAAAGAAAAGAAGAAGTGGGAATTGGGTGCTCCATCTCCCAGTTTATTTACATAATTCATCTAGATGTACAATGGATCTGGATTAGTGTACTAGCTTTAGTTGTTATGGTTTTGGAGTACTAATAGAGATTCTAAAGATATTATAAGGCTATGTTTTTTCAAGAAATCAATGGTAAATTATATAGGATCTTATAGCTTTAGATCTTGTCATTCTGAACATAATTTGAACTATGGCTATATATTTCCTCATAGTATTTGTTGTACTAGTGTCGTCCAGTGCCACATATGGTATTGTATTTGTTTTTGGATGTCTATTTTTACCCTTATTATTTGTTAATGCACCAATTCTTGCCGTTGTTTGATTTTTATGTCTAAATTCAATTTTTGATTGGATATGGGTTCTATTGAACAATTAACCATCATTGGTTCATTGTAGGGATACAACACAACACTTGATTAGATGTCTTCAAAATATAGACCTTGAGTTTTATGTGTCAACATTATCCACAATCAAATCATCATCTCCAGATTTTGCATCCAAATCACAGTCAAAAAAACCAGAGTCACTTGCGTTGTCACTATCTGGATCATTCCCCTGTGATTGCACACACTCATGCCCAACATCTTGTGCTACTTCAATTGATGTTGATGCAACAGCTTCAGCTACTCTAGCCCTAATAGGGTCAGCTCTGATTAACCTGATAAAATTTGTGTGATTAACAGATATAACCGGAGTCTTATGGATTTGTGATACCCTTCTCATGTCAATCAAATCCCCATGAGGTAGACAATTGTGGCACAATTCTAGAGAAAATAGGTTTGGAGCTTGCTCTGGATTATTAACTGCAAAAATAACAACAACTGAAATTATTATGAAACTGACCTACAACCATGAGGTAGACATTTATATGTCATATTCATTTGCATTACTGACTAGATTCCTCAGAGTCACATTGATTTGAATTGTCACTGATTATCTTTTTACAAATACTTGTTGCCTTGTGTGCCTAGAGCATTGTCTTCTTCCTCCCTCATCAACCTTAAATATGGGTGCCTCCTACACTGCATGGCCAAGTTGAGCTCAAACATGGAAGACATTGTGTGAAGTGATAACAAAAAAAGGAGAAGCGGTAGTTGCAAGAAGGATCTCTGGTCCCAGGTTGAGCTCTAGTTCAAGGTTGAGCTCTAGTGCCAAAGAAGTTGCAACAAGGGAGAAAGAAGTGGTAGTGTACCAAAGAAGAAGTACCGAAAAGACGGAGCCAACAGCTGAGAGGAATAAGCTACATAGGCTAGCTAGGGAAATGGATGCTACAGCTGGACTAGAACAACTAGTTCATAGCATGGTATACGTTCTTGCAAATAGGCATGTCATGTCTGAGCTCCCAAATCTAGTTCACACAAAGCATCCTCTGTATATGGCTCTGGTGAATTTGAAGATGCAAGATACCCTGGTGCCCTACGGTTTGATCGCTAATGTATGCCTAAAAACGAGGAATCAATGATAGCTGGTGTCATGCCGTGTAAGATGAAGAAAGACATTCAATGGTTTGCAAAGAAGGTGGCCAACGACATCAGTCGTAAGCCACAAAATGGGTAATGTTAAGACTAGTTTCTAGAGTTCCTAGCAGTTCATGTGTTACTACTATATAGCAATGTCCTGCATTGTGTCTTTTTTTGCCGATGTCATCTAAGAATAATGGAGTCTTTTAATGTTCCCGACAAAACTCTGTTTTTTTCTATAACCGCACAACACTTCAACATAACTGAAACTGTAGTAACACCAAAATTTAGAGTTAACACTTCTCCAAACATGCATAAATTTGTGAACTTTTTGGTTCCATGCGACCACAAAGACTCAAACTAACATATATAACACTAGATTATCACACAAAAAACTATTGGTTCTCGGATTGAACGAGATCAGTCTTCGCTTTTCCGTGAAACATGACATCTCCATAATGAATAGAATAGCCAACTAACATGAAGGCTCATGGGCACAATTGACATTGTCGTTGATTATGCGTCGATTGAGCGCAACAAATTTGAAGATCACGATTTCAATCGAACACTCACCAATGTTTTCCTATCCGTGCCGAGAAGGAGCAAAACCAGAGGGAGAAGAAGGAATTGAGGACGATGAGTCGTACCGTAGGCAAGCGGCAGCCGCTCTTGAATCTCAGGCGAGTTCATCGTGCGTGAGGAAGAACACGACGACTGCACCACTAATTTTGGTAAAAAAATGTCCTACCTTTTCCCAACGAGCGAGCCGAGAGGGAGGATAGTAAAAAGAGAGGCATGTTTACGAGGGGCTTCTTTGCAAAATAACCATCGCAACAGAAAGCACGTGCCGACAAATTTGGAGTCCACCGTGGCACAATCCAATTTTGAGGACCAAATCATCACATAAATACAACTTGTCGAATGACTGTTTAACGGTTAGGAAGAAATTTGGAATTCACCGTGGCACAATCCAATTTTGAGGATCAAATCATCACATAAATACAAGTTGTCGAATAACGTTTTAACGGTCAGAAAGATGTAGGACTAAATTATCACTAGACCGGCAAGGGAAAAAACGGCGCAGCAGCAGGAAAGCCCAGAGCCCGCCCGCGCCTCTCAATTCGGAAAGAAGAGCGGGGCGTACGACACCGACTGCGAAAAGCTGCGGCGGTAAACCAAAAACCAAGCCACCACGCCTCTCCTCATCCAACGGCCAGGATCACGCCCCGCGCCGCACATCCCCGCCACGTCAGCGATCCGCGCACTCTCCCCTCATTGGCTCGTCCGCCCTATATAACCCAACCTCCCACCCACCACCGCTATCCACCAGCCGCACTTGCTCCTGCTCTTCGCTTCCTCCTCCGCGTTCGTTCCCCTCCCAGTCCCAGCACAGTAGCTGCCATGGCCGGAAGAGGCAAGGCGATCGGCTCCGCCGCCGCCAAGAAGGCCACCTCCAGGAGCTCCAAGGCCGGGCTCCAGTTCCCCGTCGGCAGGATCGCGCGCTTCCTCAAGGCCGGTAAGTACGCCGAGCGCGTCGGCGCCGGCGCCCCGGTCTACCTCGCCGCCGTGCTCGAGTACCTCGCCGCCGAGGTCAGTCCAATTGCCCTCTCTAATCTCTCGCACTTTCCTCTGAGATGCTCAATTTAATTTCTTGGTAGTAGTACTACTTCCTTTCATCGGTTGGTGAGTGCGGTACCAAATTGGGGAACGAATCTAGGGTTTCCACGCCTCTACAGGATCGAATTTCTTCGATTTGGCTAGCTTATTTCCCAATCCCGCCTGAATTCTGTAGTCTTACTGCTTGGATTCTCCTTGCTTGTGCAGGTTCTCGAGCTGGCCGGCAACGCCGCGAGGGACAACAAGAAGACCCGCATCGTGCCGCGGCACATCCAGCTCGCCGTCCGCAACGACGAGGAGCTCTCCCGCCTGCTCGGCATGGTCACCATCGCCAACGGTGGAGTCATGCCGAACATCCACAACCTGCTCCTCCCCAAGAAGTCCGGGGGTTCCAAGGCTGCCCCTGCCGACGACGAGTAGTTTACATCATGTCTCCCTGTGATGATAGCTGTATCACCGTGTGTTCTAGTCATGCCTTAGTGTTCTGCTTAGGAGTGTTAGGTTCTGTATCTGCCGCTTGTTATTACTGCTTCTAAACTAGATGTGCTTCCGTGTGGACAAGGATTACTTGCTCTGTAATTCGTTGCGATGTTCTATAAAAGCTGGATCTATGGATATGACTTACTTATTATACTCGTGGTTTTGGCAGTGTATACTCGTTGTCAGGATTGTTCAAAACATCCACTGCTTCGAACTTGATTTTTCTGTAAATTTTGGGCTATCCTTTTTGAAGCTTCCTCTATGGATCTGCTGATGCTTGAACAGGGCAACATGGTCGGTACGAGTAGGTATCGCTGGGTCAACTGTAAGTTTTTGAATTCGAAAGGATTAAATTTTGGGCGGGGACTTTGGAAAATTTCGGCGAAACTTTCACTTGCCGCTGGGGCAAGGCGGGAAGCCTAGATAAAAAAACTCCCGATCCGTTTGGGATAAGAAGATTCCATAATGAAATAGCAAGTGCCAAAACAATATCCAGTGCAAGTAGTACTGCACATGGTTTATTGTCTGTATGGGTCGTCAGCGAACGGAACTGCCATGAAGATCCAAGCGGTGCAGATTGGTATGGAGAGAGAAAAGGAGGCAACGACAGCATACGGATCTGCTCTTACTTCCACACCACGTTGCAAAAGGGAACACTCATTTTCTGTGTGAAGAATTTACAAAAGACAGGAGTACAAGATGTTTCAGTTAAAAACCCTGACAATTTACAGCTATGCTCTTGCCAGAAGTAATGTCAAGTGCAACCAAAAGGATCGAGTGTTTATGAGCTTATGTGGTGCATCTCTTTCTACATTTCTTCATTTCTTTCTGTGTTGGTACAAATGTACAACGAACATGTAGTATAGCAGTCAGCCAACCTAGTGTGTCTTCCTCCTTGTTAAGCTTGCTCTAACTAAATGTTAGTTTTCTTCTCCCTCCTTTCAATCGACAATTCCACCTTCACTTTGGCTTCCAAGTGGACGCCTGTGTTGACTGTCAAAGAGCAACATTACTTGTGAAGAACACCCGGTATGTCTGGCAGATGACTTCCTCACTTCAGGAAATTCTATTCTGTTGCTACAACAAGTGACCAAAAACAGGCTTCACATCATAATTTCTTCATCATTCTCTATCTTTCACTATTTTTTTAAAGCGCCATGATTCAAACTTCAAAGTGAAAAGGTACATACCTTCGTTTAGAGCTAACTTTCATCATCAGAACTAGAGCTTGAACTATCTGCCCTCCGGTCTTGAATAGCTGGGAAGAGATTACGCCGGGAGTCTTGAAATGACTTCGGTGGTTGGGATGGCAGATTACCTCCTGGCTTTGTTTTCTTTGGAGCTACTACTTTCGATGTTTCTTTCACCTCTTTGCATACCTTGTCTAGCATTGCGAGGAAATCTCGCACTACGACAAATAACCGAAGACCCTCGTCCTTTCCTGTACTCCCATGGAAAAAATCCACAGTACCTTTTACCAAGGTCCGTATTTTCTTCTCTTCCTCTAGCAGGGATGTAACATCAGCTTGAGACTTCTCTACGAAACACACAAGCTTGTGGTGAAATCCGCTCTCCTCATTCAAACTTTTCATGCTTGTGTTCAAGAATTCACTGGTTTTGACAAGCTTGTGGCCGAGACTTGCTACCGACATAGTCAACTGATCTGCATCAAGGATTGCCGCTTTCCTGACATTCTGAAGTTCATCTCCTAAACTGGACACAACCTGCAGACCTATCTGTTTGTATTCGTCTTCAGTATTTTCAGTACTGTCATCAGTACTGGATCCGCTGCTGGTCTGCTCTTTTGCAGCCCGTGCTGAACGGACACCTTCAGAACGGATTATCTCTTGAACAACAAAATGCAACAGAGTTGTCTTCCCATCAGTTCCTTTGACGTCAGACAGCTTAAGGAGAGTGTCTAGTTTAAACGCCTGGGCTTCTCCACGGAACGTGCCAACATTCATTCGGTTTCCTGTTTTAAGGACAGCTTCCAGTAACTTCAAGAAAAGACGGCTGTTCCTAAGCTCATCGCAAGCTACCTGAAAAGGATTTAAATTCCAAGATAGCAGAGAGAAGAATACCGGCAAAAACATCAAGGGTGCAGAAAGAGTGTGGTCCATATATATTACGATAATCCCTATCAAATTATGACGCTTGATAAGAATGTTCATCAGTAAAATGGCTAGGGAGTATTGAAGAACACGGATACAAGTCATATGACAGAACCAAAGATAATACAAAAATCGAAAAGTTATAGCTGCTGGAGTATGCTATTTACCTCTAAGGTGGCAAAAGATTGCTTTACACCTGAAGCTTCCTCTGGTAAAATGGACATGAATAGTAATGCATCCAGACGCTGGTAGATATAAGGAATGTCAATGATTGCTTTTAAGAATTGCTCTGCAGGACCAAGCTGTGTGAGTTCCCCAGTATATAGTCGAAGCCTGAGCTCCTCATCGCTACTCGGGATCCATCTAATTAAGGTCTGTATCAAGTCGGATGGAAGTTCATTTCCTACAAATTATCAAGGAAATGGATGAAACAAAAGACATTATTAGGTAACATAATTTGATCAAATGCATTTTTTTCTACATGTTGAAACAAAATAGTCATAAGCACAACAACCCAAGTCTGAGACGTCCATACCAAAATATGGATGCCATACGTGCATGGTTGTCTTGCTGAAGTTCAAGAATTATAGTTGAAGTACAAGATAATACTCATATCAGTTTAGGAGAGTCATGGAATTTGCTTTGAAAAAATTAAACGAAATAAATTAGATTATTTATTGCCCTTAGCTCAGAAGAGTAGTCTTTGAATCCTGACTATGAAGACACAATTGACATGTGTAACTAGCATACTACATCAGATGAATGTATTACATGAAGCACTATAACCTAGAAATTAAAAGTATTAAATGTATCAGGACTAGAACATAGAATAAAAATACTATAGCTCTGCCTAAATATAGAATTGAAAGAAGTGTAGCTTTAAGGGTATGACAAGAAGCAAAAGAGGCAGCATTGCATCCAGGAAGAGCCATGCACTTGCACAGTGCAGATGCGTGACAATACACTTTACCTTCCTTAACTGCACAACATACTTCCTGAGCTGAAACACTCAACGCCTTTAATGATATAGCCAGGTTCTGCGCTTTTTTAGGATCAAGTATCCTCACAAGTTGGGTCGCCTCCTTTGTCTTTAAATCTTTTGTGGCATCACCACTCTTCTTGTCAGCGTTAAAACCAAAAAGGGTTTCAATAGCGTTCTCGTTAAACCTGAGAAGAAGTATCGTTTAGTTATGAATGGTGTGATATTACAATAACAGATATACAACTGCAGTTCTCTCTAAAAACGTACTGGAATGATCCGGCTTTTAGGTTATCCCACACCATTGATTGATTAGCATTTGCTGTTACTTTATCCCAAAAGAAGGGCTTAAGCTTTGTTTTAGCTTCACTAGAATCTGCATCATCATCTGCCTTATTTCCTGAGTTCTTCATAGGTGGTGGACGTGTTTTGGAGGAACCAGGCATTGCTGGTGGGCGAGGTCCATTAGATTTTAATGGTGGCGGGGGAGGTCCATTAGATTTTAATGGTGGCGGGGGAGGTCCATTAGATTTTGATGGTGGCGGCGGAGGTGCAGCTTTTGGAGCAGGTGGTGGTGATGGTCCTGTAGGAGGAACCGCGGAAGCTTTTGGAGCTGGTGGCGGCGAGGGTCCTGAGGGAGGAACTGGAGAAGCTTTTGGAGGCGATGCAGGTGCTTGAGAAGCTGGTGGAGGAAGAGCCTTTGGAGGTGCAGGTACCGTAGGTGGCAATGACACTGCTTGTTGAGGCACTGGTATTGATCCTTGCACAGAACTAACAGAATCAGCCATTGTTTCGGATGAACTGTTGTAGCCTGCCAGATCAGTGTTTGCACTTTCCTGTAAGCCTAGCTTCACATGGTTATTTTGACCAGTGTTTTGGCCTTCCTGTGAGTTTAGATCTACAGGGCTATTTTGACCAGTGTGTGGGACTTCCTGTGAGCTTAGTTTCACATAGCCATTTTGATCAGTGTCTGCGCTTTCATGTAAACTTTGATCCACATATCCATTTTGACCAGTCTCTGATTTCAGTGGCAATGCTCCCAGCTTATTCACATCTATTTGGTTTACATGGGAAGACGTAGAACTCGCTGCGAATAAAAGTATAAACGTCAGCTCTAGAAGAAAAAAATACTGTCTTGGAGCAAAATTTGGTGATTTGAGATACATTACTCAAATTCAGGAGTGGTTTATCGTCATATGGAGAACTCTGACTTTCACGGCACATGCAGCAGAACACACCAAGAAGAGCTAAAAGTGCTACAACAACTAGAGAAAGACCAATGATAGTGGTAGTTGACATGCCATCACCCTGATCACTGTCCTTTTTTGTTGCTGATTTAGTTGCCGGCACTGCCTTTTTCGCAGGAGCTGTTTCTGATGAAACACTGTCAGTTGGTTTCCCTGCGGCAGGTTTTACTGCCTGATTTGCAATAATTCCCAGAGTCAGATCTCTTCGTATTGCTGCGATAAGTGTTTTGATATAACCATCGGGCAGGTTTTTGGTGACCTCAAAACTCTGTTTGCTTAGACAGATCAGCAACGTTTGCTTGATTTCTGGTGTCAATGGACTGGTGCCTTGTTCAATGACAGGGGAGGTGTCCTTATTGTCAGATATCCTATGGAGAATGTCAAGCACATGGTTGTAGTTGAAGTAGGTTTTAACATCCTGAAGACTTTTCTTGTCTAATCCACACTTAAGCCATGCGTGTTCCACCTATAGATAATACAACAAGTATGAAAATTAATCAGTAAGAAATTTGATGGTAATGCGAGCGTGCATCCTTTTCAGAACCATATGGAAAGTCAGATCCCTTGTTAAAAAAAGAACCATGACCAGAGTCAGTTAGAAACTACAAACTATTTATCCCACCAAATTCCAGGCTGAAGGTTAGTC
This sequence comes from Lolium perenne, assembly GCF_019359855.2. Lineage (NCBI taxonomy): Eukaryota > Viridiplantae > Streptophyta > Magnoliopsida > Poales > Poaceae > Lolium > Lolium perenne. The sequence continues at coordinate 89,208,798 of NC_067245.2, read as the reverse complement.
CTGCTGTAAAAATGTTACTAGTATGTTGGACTAATACCGTCAGATTCCTTACTTAGGTGAATCATGGTCATCACTCTGAGTCTCCATGTCTCATACCAGCAATGACAAAATAAACTCCCACACGTGTTACTCACTAAGCAATAAGAATAAAAATTAGATACTGTTAGCACATAAAGCGTGCTCCGACCAAATGACCAATGCATTTACGTTTCCCTAACAGGAGGGCATGCTAATTATTGAACACAACTAAAACATTTGATTCAAACCTCTGCAAGCAGAACTTTGAATCCTTGACAGCTTTGGCCTATGGAAACCATTAGGAATTCAGAGATCAGATCTCTTCCAGTAAAGATAATTTGAGGAGCACCACACGACAATTATGCATGTCCACATCAGGCAAACAGCCAAACACCTATTTAGATCATTAGCTCATTCTTATGCACCCTTATATGTTCAGATAGCGAGTCACACACCTAAACACCGTGTCATAAGTACAGCTGGGCTGCAATTCTATCATTCTATGATCTCGATAATAACTGGCCTTGAATTCCCGACCTATCTTTTCGCTTTGCAAAGACATTGATACTTAAGACTCACTTCTTGAGATGACCTGAAGTAAACTACTTTGGTCTTGATTACAAACTATGAAATGACACCATATACATATAGACATTACTCCTCCGTCACACAAAATAAGACGTTTTGGCAAGCTGTTTAGCTCGCCTAAACGTTTTATATTATGGGACAGAGGGAGTAGTACCAAATGCAATGAAATACATGGGAAATTGTACTCACCCAGTCGTCTACTTGCTTGATGAAGGGAGGTGTCAGCGCAGGGGGCGACATCATGTCGCTTGCACCAACTAGCAATCCTTGGCAGACCGTTGGTTTGATGAGCAGCAAGGAGATGATGCACGGCCACGGCGCGAGGAGGCATTCTCTCCTACATCGCCTCATGTTTTCCCTGCTCCTTCTTACACCCACCCGACCATCCCAAGGCGAAAGTCCTCGGAATAGCGCGAAAGATTCCACCGATGGGCAACAAATGCTTGAACCCCCTCAGAGCATTAGCTCGATGAAATCCAGTGATTCAGCCCAAATGTTCTGACAAAAAAAATAATCAGAATGACGTCCTGTTGGAAGCTTATCTCCGAGCGGAAATCGCAGAATGCGCTGCCCAAATCAATGAAATCCGAAAACGCAGCAGCGATCTTCTGAAATTAAGTCGAGATGCTCCGAGAAACGCACCGATTCAGGCGAGAAAGCTCAGAAAAAATCACCAACGGTGGGGGATTTGGGGGCCTCCACGGCAAATAGCCGAATGTAGAGCCGCATTACCCCCAAATCAAAGAAATCCGGAAACGCACTGAGGCCTATATGGCTATACAGCCGGCGCCTCAATCCGTCAAGAAATCAACCCCAATACAAGGTCTAGGAAGATGCACCAATACAAAAAATGACAGAAAGAACAGGTCTAGGAAGATGCACCAATACAAGGCAGCACCAAATTCGCGGCGGGAGAAGCCACGAATTTGGGCGTGATCTGGAGCCACCGAGATGGCCAGCGAATTCTGTTAGCGCGCGCGCGCACGCACGCTTTCTCTCTCTTCTCGTCTCCCCGGGAGGACGAAGGAGGAAGCGGCGGGGGAAACCGAGAGGGGCAGGGAACGTGACAAGTCCAACGAAGGACGGTGAACCCTTTTTGACCCACGAAAGGAAAATGTTTTTTACTCGCTCCGGCGCTCCCTTTTACCCCAGGTTAGTTGTTTCATCCTTCACCCGTGGGTAACAAAGACAGCCCCCAAACCCTCCCCCAAAGGGATTTGGGGCGCGCCGGACAGAAAAAGCGTTCCAGCCGCGTCCCCCAAAACCCTTTTTTGTCCGGCGCGCCCCCATTCGGTGTCCGGCGCCCCGAGCCCGTCCCCGTCCCACAGGGGACGCTCCGGGGACGCCGGACACAACGAAAAGCGAGGCGAGGAGGCGCGGGGCCGACGCGTCAGCGGCACAATAAATTTTTAACCTAACCGTCGCCTACCTCGCGACGAAAGTTATTGGCGGTGCGGTTCCCGCAGCGACGCAGCGACGCGTCCCGTCGCGCCTAGCTCTGCGCGCCGGCGTTAATGAGCGCCACCGCTCCTCCGCCTCCCTCCGGCCTATAAAAAGGGGCACCTCTCATCGTCCCTCTCACACACAAACCCTAGCGCATCTCTCCCAAACCCTAGCCGCCACCATCTCTCAACAAGACTCGACGCTATGTCTGGTAGAGGCGGAGGCGGACCTCGCGGCCGCGGCCGTGGTCGTGGTCGTGGTCGTGGCCGCGGCATAGCTGAACGCTCGCCGTCGCCTTCCACGCCGCCGGCTTCATCATCGTCGGAGATGGACGTGGAGCCGGACGTCCTGTTCGAGTTCGTCCACGTCCTCAAGGGCGACCCGCGCGGCATCCAGAGGCTGCCGGACTCCTTCGCCGAGTACGTCGGTGGCGTACGCCCGCGCACGATGCATCTGCGGGAGCATTCGTGCGGCTACTGCCGGTGGATCGTCAAGGCGATCTACGACGCGCGCGGCAAGATGTACCTCAACATCGGCTGGGAGAAGTTCGCGCGCCACCACAGCCTCCAAGCCGGCTTCATCCTCGTGTTCTCCTACTTCGGCAACAGGGACATGAAAGTCAAGGTCTTCGACGAGAGGCGCTGCCTCCGGGACTACCACGTCGACAGGGACTCCCACGACGACAGCACCGACGAGGAGGACGACTGAATGAGTGTTGTTTCTTCGCAGCGAATACGTGCACGGAAGTTTCTGCCTGTTCGCTTCATCGGTAGAACCAACAAGGGCACCATCCTCCCGCTGGATTTTCCAGTTTAGGTGACTGGGTGTGCCCTCGAGTGTTCTTTCTTAGCAGCGAACACAGGAAACCTTCGATGCACGGCCTAGTTAGGTTTAGTTTCTTTGCAAAATTTTATATTTGTGTCCACGACGGTTCAAACTATGTATTAGTTTGTGGAAAACCACGTTCCCAATTATGTTTTCGTGTAAACCACGTTCCAAATTATGTATTAGTTTGTGGAAATTGAAATAAAAAGCCAAAAAAAGTAATTTAAATGTTTGGGGGAGGCGTTTGGGGGACGCGGCTGGGGAGCGACGTCCCCCAAACGCGGCACGAACAAAACACGTCCCCCAAACGCTCAATCCGGCGCGGTTTGGGGGACGGTTTGGGGGACGCGACTGGAGATGCTCTTAACTTGGTAGGGACTTTTAGGGTTTGTTTTATTCATAGGAATATGAAAATCATAAAATTGAGATGTTATTGCTAGTTGGATTCTATAGAAAGATGAGTTGTGTTTGAAAGTGTCAAAGAAAATTTTCCATGAGGTATGATCTAATGTTTTATTCCTATATGATTTGCACTATAAGATTTCTATAGGATATGTTCCTATAAATCAAACAACTAGTGTAGAAAAAAATTCCAATAAGATCTAAATCCTACACAATTCCTATACGAATCCTATGAATCAAAGAAGCCCTACCTTTACAACTTGTTCCAACCTCTTCTATCTTCTTCATATTTTGGGCTATCTGATCTCCCATCAAAATATTTCCTCTACGGCCTCTTCGTTTCACTGATCATGCTATTCATTGGTTATAAGTTTCGAGGAATACATAAACCCTCACGGGGCTGTAACCGCCATAACCGTCTCCCAACCTCTTGATTGATAGAACTATGGGCTAATCGATGAGCTTCTACATTAGAGCATCTAGATTCATGTTTGAACACCACCACTTAAGAAGAACGCGTCGTGTCTTTGATGTCCCTTGTAATCATCCCATACGCACCACTATAGGGTTGTTGAAGGTTGTTAACTACTTCCAAGCAATTTGTCGCCACACAAATTCAACGAAGGTCTCTTGTGCCAATGCTAGCGCCTCTCGGCAAGCTAATGCTTCAAGCATAGCTGGGGTATAGAAGCCTTGAACTGTGATGACCGAGGCCCCCAAGAACACCCCAATCTCACTTTGGCACACCACTCCTAGCTCTCCTTCCTCCGTAGTCTTGGTTGTCGTTTCATCTGTATTGAACTTCGCACAACCTGGTGGGGAAGGTATCCATCTCCATGCTGACCCAACCGAGGCGATTTCCCGCTGTCTCCCACCCGGAGGTTGAACTTGATCCAACTTGTCAAGAAACCTTCTAACAAACATGATCGCTGACAAAGGGCTCTGTTGATCTCCATCATGGATAAGCCGCCATCACGCATAACAAATCTCCCATAGAATTACCACCATCTTGCTAAAAGTAGTGTGATATAACATCTTGATCATTAAGAAAAGCCATTGCTTGGTTGTCGGCTCCGCAGTCGTGGACATGTGGTGAGTGTTTTCCTCGTCAGCCAGAGCCCATACACAGTGTGACATCGTGAACTCGATGAGGAGTGCCGCTAGGAGTCTTCCGCATCACATATTGAACATATGCTCGACGTAGCCATATTTTGATGATGTCGTACGTCTCCCTTCGGAAGAGACCATCGAGCTAATCATCGTAGGAACAGACGTAGCTTGGTAGGGACCTGAACTTTCCATAGGTTCACCTACTTCCTTTTCTTCTTCTTGCAAAGACCATACATTTGTATCCTCCCCGTACCAATTCTTTTGACCAACCCTGTCTCATAGCATCCCTTCCCTTGACTAGAGCCCACTAAATCTGGCAAGGATGTCCACCTAGAGGCGCTGACAGTGCAGTATATATGTGCTTGGGAAGTATAGTGCCTTTAGGATGCGTACTCTTAATGACTTCGGGTCTGAAGAATCCTCCATACTTGGTTGCACATGACTTCCCACAAAACCGAATGTGTCTTCTTCTATACGAGAAGATCGGGGGGCAATCCCTATATACCGACCAGGTCGGCACTGATTTGGTGCCGCATATCCCAACATTGTTATGGGACGGCCCATAGATCGCGGTTTTTTTAATTTCTCGCCTAAATTAAAAAAAATTCTATCTGTTTTTTTGGTTCTTTTCTTGTTTTACTTGTCATGTCTCGTTTTTGTCGGTTTTGGAAAATTTCCGGTTAAAAGACTTTTTTTTTGAAAAATGATCATTTTTCATAAATTGTTTAGTGTTTTAATTTTTTTCAAATTTAAATTGTTCGTATTTTTAAATATGGTTAGATTTGGAAAGTTTTCAAATTGAACTTTTTTAAAAATGTTTAAATTTTAAAATATTCATATTTAAAAAGTTCAAACTTTGAAACAATTTAGTTATTTTTAAAAATTTGAAACCATTCGAATTCAAAAACTGTTCAAATTTTGTGAAATATTTTTTCTCAAAAAATGGGGTTTTAAGGGGCAGAATTTAAAAAATGAAAAAGTAAACAGAAAAGAAAAAACAGAAAAGGAGGAAGAAAAAGATAAAAGGAACTTACGTGGTGGGATGGGGCCGCGGCCCACTAAACTACGCGGGTCGTGGGGTTGCGCGCTGCCTAGAGCGGGGTGGGACGGAGCTTTGCAGAAATAGGCCTTTTTAGTGGTTTGCTAAAAAATGCCGGTTAATCTTAGGTGAGCCCAGCAAAGACCTGCTGACATGAAAGAAGAAAACTTAGTAGAGCCCAATAAGTGTGGCCCGTAGTAGCTTATTATTAGCCAGGATTTCCTAGGCCATATTCCATTTGGATTCCACGGCCGGCCGCGTAGGTGGGCTGAACGCTCCGTTCGTGCGTTTCGGTCGATCAAACCGCCCCCTTCTCGTAAACAGCGGAGTTAATCATCAAATCAAAAGAAAAAAAAAACACAGCGGTGTTGCTGTCCTGGAAAACAAAAGGGGAGAAACAGCAGAGTGGCTTTTACCGTCTTATTACCGAAGCGAGGGATCATCTGATATTCTGATCATACCCCTTGTAGTTGCAGGAACACACATGGGGCGGGTGCGCACGTGAGCACGCACCGACCCACGGTCGACGGGCAGAGCATATCTCGATCGGTCTCACCCTGCACGTACATCTCCTCGTAAAAAAACCATACCCCGTTTTGTCGAGGCCTGATCCGGTCTCCCCATACCTTGACACGCCGCATCTGCGGGGAAGGAAGGATCCGATGGACTCCACGCACGAACCGCACGCACGCACGCACCATCTAGCAACTCGTGCCAAAAAAATTAGACGATCCTCTTGAATGGCGCAAATTAGGGTAGACCAAGTCCGCACGGTACGTGCACTGCTCCGTCGATCGTCTCTACGGCGACACGTGCGGAGTATTACGTAGTAGAATAGTAGTGGTGCTACGTGCGCGCGCCATTAAGTGTAGGCAGCACGTGCAGCATGCTCCGGCCAGCCCAGCCTCTTCAAAGTTCAAACGCAGTGTTGACAGGAGTTGATCGGACCAAGACCGGAGAAGCGATACACGGTCGAGGTCGAGGCGGTACGTGGTGGCTCGTTTTTAGCGAATGGGAGCTAGCCGGCGATCGCCGCTCGCCGTCGGCACGTACGTACGTTCACACTTGACACGAATTCATTCACATCTGCCTTATGTGCACGTGCTCGCTCAGCCGGCCGGCCACAGCTAAGCTACATCTTGCACTCGTCTCTTAGTACGTACGTGCGTACGCACACACGCTCGCTCGCGCGTCATCGAGGCGAGTCTGCCCATCACTCGTAGGTATCTGCGATGATCGGTCGATCGATATCGATCATCGATCCCCGGTGTCGAATGCGGCGCGCTGTCGTTTTCGCGGGGAAAACGACGCGGGATCACGAATCCTCCCGCCGGCTCTACCCCGGATTCAGATCCATCAGATATGGGCATGCAGCAAACACATGATAAGCAGCATCATCACGGAAGAACGTAATCGATCGTGGAGCCGAAAACCCTCTCTCCCGCCCACGCCGGTCTCATTTTCTCCGGCGGCATGAGTGCGTGCACCCAGCCGGACCACCAATCATGATGCGGGCATGTGCCCGTAGATTATTCGGCACAGTGACACATATGGCTACACACATGATGATAGATCGATGCAATTTTTCTCCGTTTTTAATAATTAGAGAAAAGATAATCTCAACGTTTCGCAGGCTGGGAGTTTCCTACTAGTTGAGTACATAGCATAGAACTATCACTTTACGCGCAAAATTCTGAAAAACTACGAGTTTACGTTTCAATTGCAAAAAAATTACCACAATTCGTTCCAGTTGTTCCAAGTAGCACTGATTGCGAACTGAGACAAGAATGGCCCACTGTCAGCGGTGACGTGGCAAAAATTATCTCAACCGAACTGGAACTCACATATCAACATAATTTTAAAAATAGAAAACTAAAAAGGATATATTTAAAAATAGAAAAAATCCCCGTTGACCTCATCCAGCCAGACCAGTGTTCGCCAGTTCACGGTCGCGCCGCCCCCTGTTAGAGGCCGCCGGAGCTCCACGACGTCCCCCACGACGAGGTCGCGCGCGGGGAGGGCGTGCGACCAACGCCCGTCCCGCTTCACGGTGGCGTGCTCCGACTGGATCTCCTTGAGCGCCTTCTCGGCGTTGCTCTCTTGCCAGACCCCGACCACGGCGTTGACAATGAGGACGAGGAAGATGACGAGTGGCTCCACGAAGGCCTTCGCGCGCGCCTCCCCGCCCTCCGCGCCATCGTAGAGCGCCAGCACGAAGGAGACCACGGCGGCCGCCAGCAGGATGTGGACCAGCGTGTCGTTGAACTGCTCGAGGACGAGCTTCCAGGCGGAGGGAGGGGCATGGCGCTCCAGCTCGTTGGGCCCGTGCCTGAGGAGCCGGGCCGCGGCCTCGTCGGAGTCCGTGCCTGAGGAGCCGGGCCAGGCACTCGGTCGGGGTCCGCGCCCACGCCGGGAACGGCGGCGGCGCGTCGGGGCGGGGCTCGCCGGATCCGGCCTCGTCCTGCCCGCCCTTGCCCGCGGTGAGGAGCTGCGACGGTGGAGGCTGGGCCCGCCGGTGATGGGCCGCGTCGGAGGAGAGGAGCGCCCACCGCCGGGGAGGGTGCCGGCGGTTGGCTGCAGCGACGACCGGCGGTGTTCGGGATCCAGTTTTTTAATTTGCAAATTTAATTTTCCCCTTTTATTTATTTGTTTTGATTTTCTAAATTGTGCTGACACGTGGGATCCACTTTAGCTGAGATAATTTTTGCCACGTCACCGCTAACAGTGGGCCATTTTTGTTAGAAATCGTGTCAATTCGCAATCAGTTTCGAATAAGTGCTATTTGGAACAACTGGAACGAATTGTGGTAGTTTTTTGCGATTGAAACGTAAACTCGTAGTTTTTCGAAATTTTGCGCAAAATGTAGTAGTTCTATGCTATATACTCCCTACTAGTTCTATTATTGCTGCAGGCTCCATGGTTATGCTTTTTTATTCTATCAACTTCATCTTAATTTGTGGCTTACTGCACGTGGAACTGTGGAACCTGGACCCATGGCTAAGTAGATAACGGAAAAAGGGAAAAAAAAACTCTACCCTAATATGAATTCAGATCGACTAAGGTTTAAATGTAGATTATACTCCCTAACTACTTTTCCCGAAAAGGAGGCCAAGGGCTTTTTTTTTCTGCGGGAAGTTCCCCCCTTGCGGGGGAAAATATATTAAAGCTAAACGAATTTCATCTGGTCCTGAACGGATCCAGATTTTAGAACAAGAGAGAGCGCGACTCAACTGAGCCAGATTATGGCTCACACAATTTATTTCTCTACTAATGTGTGTAACCTTACACACCCTACCAGAACGACAGTAGCTCTTTACTTCATTGACAAGGCCCGCCATCTTCGATCGGTTAACAGCATCATCATTTATCATCTGTACTGCCTCTAGGCAATCACACTCCAGGAGGATCGGCCGATCCGTCCATTGCATGGCTAGGTATAAGCCCTCGACACATGCCTTCAGTTCTGCTTCAAGTGGACTATCACAACCTTCCAGGAGCCGACATGCAGGGAAAATAATCTGGCCCTGATCATCACGCAAGATCATACCGGCACCACCTGAAACATCTTCAGACACCCATGACCCATCCACATTTAGTTTTGTCCAACCTGGACATGGCCTGGACCATTTAGTTGGGCAAACTTGCTTGCATTTCAGGGCTTGTTTCTTCACCTTCCCAGGCATCATATGATCATACTGTACGACCACCTTCCCTTTTGTCAGATCTGCGTACGCGTATTGCTTGATGCATAGAAGGGAATCGACGTAGTTGGACAGGAACCGCCGAGAAACTTCGATTGGTGGCGCCGGTTTATGGTGTACAACTATAAATGATTACTCACCCGTCCCCGTTTATAGAGCTTGTGTGTATTTCTAGGTTATCAATTTTGATAACATGATATTAAATGTACATAACAAAAATAATTTCATTACAAAGTAGAACATCTGATCTTTCTCATGATATATATTTTGTAAGATATATCTTGTATTATAATGGTTTAATTTACAATCTATGGATACGTGCACGAACAATGAACCGGAAAATAGGGGGTACATAATGCTGACCATCGTGGAACATGACAACCCCTAACACGTATATGGTCAAGCTAGACACAGGACACAAGATCTACATGTGCCGTTGAGAAGATGATATCCTTCGAGGTTGTCCACAAGATCATTGTCATCACCACCGCCTCGTCTCATCTACCTACCCTGCTGCTCCTACTAGGCCACATAGACGACCATGAACGGAACGATCATCGCAATGGTTACACGAGGCACATATCGGTTCATGACTAACAATCGACCTCGTCGTCGATGACAAGCAACTCCGACTCCGACAAGAAGATTCATAGGAGAAGTATGCATGGCTTGCGCCTTCGGAGCCTTTGAAAATAACCATCCTCCATGTGTCAGTATCACCACCTGGACCTCATGGCGTACCACAATACGTACTAAGACGCATCAAACACGCCGAAAGAACGCGCTACTGACCCACACAACAGGCCACCGCTCAACTCGCCACCGGCATTGTTACAAATAGATTGTCATGTCAAATGGACCCAGGACAACCACCCTGGCCGGCATGCCAAGCTTCCACCGTCAACGACAATCGAGACAATACTTCCAAGAAGGTCAGCAAGACAAACATGCCGCCAATTTTTCACTGTAAGAGGGGAACAAGCCCCCCTTCCACCTAGCTTTGACCACGAGGAGGGCGAGAGGCAACATTCATCGACGTTGTTGATGGTCCTAGCCCAAAGGCAAGACGGGGTTTTCACCTAAGCTCCCATCACGCTTTTCCGCCCTAGGCCCTAGTGCATCAACCTACTAGATCAAAGCATGTCGATCCACCATTACCTGCCAACGTCCAACTAAGCATGTACACATGGGATCAAAGTGCTACACGGTGCCGAGATTAACCGCTTAGGGGGGGGGGGGGGGGGGGGGGATCTACTATTTAACACCTTAGGATCTGTTTGGGACAGCTCCACTTCGTCAATCCGACCGTGGTTGCCATCAATCCAATTTGACGCATAATTTTGTATTACTTATTGTTTTCTCCGATTATCTCTAGTTTTTTTACACTGTAAAATTTCAAATCGAGTTCAACCCAACACAGCTAAGCAATCACCAATTAGATTAAACTTTCAAAGGTTCCTATGACATAATCGACTAATCTGTTCTTCAAGGTGAGAAACGCACTATGTTTGTAACAACCATACTGTATTCCTAGTTGCTTGTACTGTAATGGACGATGGACCCTCCAACTACACGACAAGAGGATTACGGTGCAAGCTAGTTTAGCCTTGGTGTGACACCACTTCACAAAGCCAAAGCGCACCCTTTTTTCCTTTCTCTTTCTCAGCGTTCTCTCGTTTGATTCGATTCTTTTCTGAACCCCAGTTAATTATAATTCGACCTCTTTGTGCAGCCACGGCAAGGAAGGATATAAAAAGGTTGCACGGAGCACCTATGGTTCGTTGTCGTGCGTCGAATCCGCATCAGGGGAAACGTCATTAGCACACCACTCATCTTGTAAAATAAGCCCACTAGGCTCCAAGCCGACTGGCCCCAGGGGAGTTCATTGGATGAGGCCCATTCGCTGTTGTTCCTTAGAGCATCCCCACTCGTTGGCGTTCCCCACGCCCAAATCCGGACGAAACAACCGCTGGATTGGACGAAAATAAATCGTGGGGAGTACCGTCTTTCCAGTCGTTCACCCGGAGTTCGGCGGATAGAGTTTAAATTCAAACAAACCGCCGTCCCGCGCTACAAGTACGGCCAGTTGATCGGCAAAAGGAGCAAAAGGATCAGCCACAGATCGGCGATCGGAGGGAAATTACACGGAGACAGGCTCGTCGGTAGTCCCGGCCGGCACGGCGGTGTCCGACGGACCAGTTTCCTCACACGTCGTGGCCGAAGCGGCTGCAGCGGCCGACGATGAAGCAGCCGATGGGCGTGGACGCCGGCGCCGCAGTCGACGAGGTAGATGGTGAGGCAGACGAGGTAGGAGCCGGCGGAGACGACGAAGGACTGGCCGGAGTGGCTCGGAGGATGTCGCTGCGGTGGCCCTGGTACCAATTCCTCGTCTCCTCGTCCATCAGTTCCATGTCGCCGCCGCCCATGAGGAACGCCAAGTCTGTGTTCCTCTTCTTCGCCGCCGCCATCGTCTTCAGCAGGGCGATCCGGACGCCTTGGTTGGCGAGCATCTCCCGCCACCTGCCGTCGAACTTGTCGTTCCTCCCATCGGCGTGCGTCCTCAAGTCGGCCCAGCACTTGTCGATCGACGCCTGCATCCTGTCGGCGGGATTGCCCGTCTTTTTGAGCTCTTTGAGCTTCTTCTGGCCGAGTTCAGGGCGCCCTTCCGCCGCGCTTGCCGCCGGAGCGTCGGGGTTGTACTGCTCGGTCTTGCTCTTCGAGAGGGTCGTGCGGACTTCCTTCCACTTCTCGCACTTCTCGAGGCGGGCGTAGACGTTGAGGAACTTGAACGGCAGGCCGGTGTCGTCCGTGTACATGTCCAAAGCTCGGCGCAGCTGGGGAAAAAAGAGCACGGCGATACGGGTCAGCTAACGACGATGTACCTCGGTGATGCAGGGTCGACGGAGCATACCTTTTGCTCCATGTCGTGGCCGCTGATCGGCCGTTTCTCGCACTCCTCCTGTATGCCGTGCCATTTGCTGCACGCCGTCTGCATGAGCCCCCAATGGGTGGCCATTGCCTTGTCTCCCCGGAACACGTTCATGTTCGTCTTGTTGAAGTAGGGATCGACGAGAGTTTGCGCTCCTCATACGCCTGCTTCACTCGAAGCCAATATGTGTCGAACGACTGATTGGCCCCGATTATGCCGTTCATGGACACGACCTTCCAAGCTTCGGCGAGGCACTCCTCTTACTTCGGCGTCCATTTGATACGCGGTTCGGCAGGCGGCGAGTCCTTCTTCCTCTTCTTCTTCCCCTTCGACAGGTTGGCGGCGGCTTGTGTTGGCTCTTCTTCTTCCTCGTCTTCTTCTTCGACGGCTTGGCTTCCGTCGGCAACATCCTCCCGATGCTCGTTGCGCGCCGCCACAGCGGCCGTCACCCTCTGCTCCTCTTGCGTGAAGAACCCTGGGCACGCAGCGGCGGCGGCCATGAAAAACCCCGGGCTCGCAGCGGCGGCGGCGGAGCCGGAGGTGATCATCTCGTGGATCTCCTCTTCGTTCGGCGCCGCCATCGCACCGAACGCGTGCGGCCCTCGTCGCATGGCCGGCGAGGTGTCCTCGAACTGGCCGCCGACGTCAAGCTCGGGCGGCGATGGCGTGGGCCTGGACGGTTGGACGTAGGCGCCCTCTTGGAACACGGCAGTCGGCGACGGCGAGTACAGCGAAGGGGAGAAGGACGACGGGGAACTGGTTGTACCTTGCGTCGGCCATTGGCCGGGGAACATGCTGCCGCCGCCCATGGCCATGCTGACCATCCTCGCTTGTTCGTCCTGGGCCGCCGCCGCCGCCCTCTTGGCGGCGGCTCTTTTCACCCTCTCCGCCCTGCCGCTTGTTTCCACGTCACGCCGTTTCTCGTCCGCCGCCCACTCGGCGTTCGACATGCCCGGCGGCTTCGTCTTCTTCGCCCGCTTCTTCCTCGCCGGCGCTCTCGGCGGCATTGTGGTGGACGAGAAGACGAGGAGGAGAGTGGGGGTGGACGAGAAGGCGCCGCCGGGAACTGGAGCTGGGAGACGAGGAGATTGGGGAATTTCGGCGGGAGAGAATGGGGATATGCAAGCAAATTGGAGGGAATGGGGATATGCAAGCAAATTGGAGGGAAAATCGACATGATTTGGTTTTCCAGTCGCCGACTACGCGGGTCCACACGACGTTTCGCGCCAAAATCTTTCGTCCGGAGTCCCCGAGCGCGCCCCGGGGTGCCGGGGATGGCGTGGGCTCGCCGGATGGATGAAGGGCCAAATCCGGACGAAAACGAGGAACCGGGGGCGCGACTGAGCCGAATTTCGCCGTCCGGATGGAAAAAACGTCGCTCGGGGGCCTCGTCGGGGGCACGAGTGGAGATGCTCTTAAAGATTAAGGACGCGCGTACGCTGCAGCAAAATTTGCCTCGTGCCTAGTTTTTCTTCTAGAAGCATGCGATCTTGCTTTGTTCATACCTGGGCAGTCTGGGACCCATCCTTTTTGTGATCTTTTTAACTACAGTATAACGATAGACGCTCATGAACACACACAATATGCATGTATAGTTCACCATATAAATATGTGCATGCGCATATGTTCTACCCAATTTTTTTTTCTTGGCCGGAATTCCGAAATTTCACGGAAACCGTAAATTCCATTACCCCGAGAACTATTCATACCATTCAAAAAAATCCGGTTAGTTTGAATTTAAGTTCCGATTTGTGCTCAAATAGGCAAGGTATGCGACTTCTGTCATAACTCTTTGTGTTTCCTAGTGGTTATACGCGGATGATTTGAGCGCTCGTACCACTGCGACAATCAAAAATCTATGCAAGATCAACGTAGGTAAAATTTATTTGTTTAGTGACAAAAAAATTGAATTCAAAATTTGTTTGAATAAACTCGGATGAAATAAATCCGAGATTTCGCGGTAACCGGATTTTCCGGGGTACACCGGTTAAAAACTGTAACCGAGAAAAAAAAACCTTGGTTCTACCTCTTCTTCTATAAGCATCTATGAGAGATCGACTAATTTGATAGTTTTTGAGGTTGATGAAGTCACAACAGACGTCTCGGCATAGTGACACACCACTAAAAGATACTCTTATTTCTACAAGTTTTTGTTTGGCAACTAAGTACTACATCTAATTCAGAATAAGTATATATTCCAACTTGTGTTACTGGTACATGATCCTTATCCCTAACTGGATACCTTTTACCAAAACCATAAGATAAAATATTACGTTGAAATTCGAACAGAAAACAAAGTGAAAGTTAAGCTTTAGGCCAATCAAATTTTGCTAAGGGAGGAAAAAGAGGCATCGCATTCGCATTCTCCCATCGAAAATGGAAACCACCGAGGCAAAAGCTAGCAGCGCATCACCTCCGTCGTCTTCCTCGTGGTGGGCCCCACGCAAACGCACGGGACCCACGTCACCATCTTATCCCCCACCCGTCGGACGGGCTCATCCATCCCAAAACCACAGCCGCACGATCAGGATCGCACGGCTGAGAGGCCGTTCAAACCTCCATCCGCGTCAGGTCAAACGCGTGTCCGTGCCCCCGGCGTCACGCGTGCCGTGGCACCCGCACGTGATGACGCGTCGAGCCGCTGCGCCGTCCGATGCCGATCTGACGGCGGTGGGGTGTCGTTGGTAACGGCGTGAGGTGCGCGACGGCGACGGCGTCAGGACGCGGGAGCGCTGACCGCCGTGACGGCGTCAGGCGGTCGCCGTCGGGTGGTGGCGAGCGTATATAACCCGTGCCCGTGGCGCGTTTGGGGTTTGTTTTATTTTTCTCTCAGATACTTAATTATCGCGCACACGAAAAGAGGAGGAGGGCGCAAGCGAGAAGGGATTGGGACACGAGAAGCAGGAGAGAGGGAGAGGATTGCTGGTGGCGGAGTTGGATCATCGGGAGGCGTCGTGCTGCTTGTGCGGATCGGAGGAGGTGAGAGCTCTCTTCCTGCTATGCTGCTGTAATTCGTGCAATTGTCGTGTGCCTTTTTGGGGTATTTTTGGTTGGTTATTTTGAGGTTGATTCGGTGGTTCGGGAGGGTGGTCAGGCGGGATCCTGAGCTCGTTCCGTTCAGTTTTTTATGGTGGTTTTGGTTCTGTGAGTCATGTAGCTCACGAATTTGTTGGGGATTCGTGTTGGTTCGAGCCAATTCGATCTGTTCCCTGTCTCAGCCGAGAGCATTTTGCTCCTGGCTTCGAAAGAGGACCTCCGTTCTGGGGATCAAGGTGGTTATCCTGTGGCTCCGGGGGCCGCTTTGCAGAGTAGCGTTGTATTTCGTTGCTAATTTCATACTGCCGCGTAGCTGGACATGGCTTATCCGGTTCGTCTCATGGGCACTAATCCGGCCGAGATGTACTTTTCAGGTTATTTAGCTGGACAAGTCACCCGGACATTCCAGATTGAGATAATTTCGTGCCCAAATTTAGTTATTCTCTTGTTAGAAATGGTACCATCCGCTCCAACTAGTTTCTGTGGAAACATGGATGCACGCATACAGTAGATTGATGCGGTAGCTCCAAATAGTCACAACTGTTTTTCCCTGGGAGGAGAGGAACCACAGGATTCATCTGTCTCCTTGATTGGGACATACCTCGGAGAAATATCTTATGTTCCGCTCGATTAGTCAATTGACTTACCTTTCCTGACGACAATTACGAAGAGCGCTCTCTTGCGACCTAAAGTCCCCGAATAGATGAACGGATCGAGGTTATTCCTTGGGAGAGCGTCACTAACAAAATTTTAGCATGTTCAACAAGCGTCCAGGATCACACAAGTTTCACACCTTAGCTTGCTGCACATGCTACACAAATTGGCTTCTTGTTTGAGTGATGGAGGTGATGTTGATTCCACACGGTCTGAGTGGTCAAACTTCTTCTGCTAGTGGGTGGGGCTCCTTCTTAGGAATTTACAGGAAATTCAGCAGACAGGACCAGTAGTCAAACCAACGAGGTTGGTCAAGCGTCTTCAACCAACTAGAGAATCTTAGGGCCTGCTTAACATTGGTCTTAGTCGGTTAGTCCTGCATCCACTGAAGGATCAATGTCCATCCAGTGGCACAGTTCTCTTAAACCAACTAGAAAACATTCGAGGTTGCCTAATTGTTAGGTCGGTCAGTGGATGTGCTGAAGGGATGGGTAAGATATGTGATCTTGTCCTGTTGTTTGTTTGTCATACTGGAGCACCTTCCTTCCTCTTGTAGTCCTTCAGTTCTATGCTCAGTTGGAACGGGTTAGTCTTTGGGTACCATTGGAAGCCTATGATCATGGTTAGATGAGATCATTGTCATCTAGACTGTGGCCTACAAGGGCCACACTTGTCCTGTTGTTTGCGCTCTCTTTCTAGATGATGGCACAGGCTGGAATTTATTGACAGCATTCTTTGACACACCCATGATTGATGATTCTTTCTTTGCTTGACTTGCTCGAGTGTGACTTCTGTGGCTGTCCTTTAAGTTTGAGGAAGGATAGATCCATTTAGATTTGTAGGAACTAGGGAGATGATGGGGACATTTGAGAGAGAATGGTTTGGTTTATGCAGAATTCTAGAAAGCTCCTTGTTAAATTGGTATTATATGCATAGTGGAAGGGCAAACATATAATGCTCTTGTATATTTATTGGTTGATCTGTGAGAGTCTGAGAGATCATTGATGCTGATGTTGAGAATTTACCTTACACTTTTAATGGAAAATTTGTTCTGGTATTAAGGGACTCCAGCTTCATTTTAATATTGTTTTGCTACTTAATCTTTCACCTTACAGTGGACAGAAAAAATATTTTATTTAGTAATGCTACCCAAATATATCATCTTGATGCATCATTTACTAGATGTGTTATTACTTTATGATCATAGTTCACCATTAAATAACTTTATGATCATAACGAACTGGCACATAATGTTCAGTTATTTCCACCTATATGAATGCATATATGTGAACTGTGGAGTGTTATATTAGTCTTACTGATTATGATGTCTGACATATCTGTACTTCGTCTCTGCTCTTGAATCTGCCTAGCATGAAAGCCCTTGGGATATAAATACATTTTTATTTTGTACTGCTGGATTTTGCAACATTCACCTGATGCCTGTGTGTTTTCCTTATTTACTCTGATATATATGCTTAGAGCTGCACTGATAAAGTAAAATGTTCTAGTCTGATTGTTTGTCTTGTCATCTACCATGGAATAAACATTTCATAGTTTCCTTTCTTTTGTTATGTACAGGTCATGAACAACTAATCAACGTTCATTTATTATGGATTTGCACCAGTTATTTAAGTACAGATTGACTGGTGCTAACGTCTTGTACCAAATTCCTACAGAGAACAACTTAGCAAACTCTTCCTGGCCAACTACTCCACTGAAGTTAGAGTTCAGCAACTCCCCATACACCCCTCTTTCTACCCAGCTTGAGTGTGACAATTTGTCTGCTCTTAGCAACACCCCAGATAACCAGAGCTCTTCTGAAACTATTTCAGCCCAACCAATCTCCCCGCTTGAAGCAGACAGCTCGTACATAAAGGCAGGTAGCCATCTCCGTGAGAACATCCAAGTGAAACCTGATCAGTTGTATGCAACATCAAGACATAATATGCAACAGACTTTACGTGATATTGAGACCGTTCTGATGGCACCTGATGCTGATGATGCAACAACGAGCACAAAGCATGATTTTGAGGAAACCAAGCCTACTCAGCTCATGAGGCAGCGGTCGAGGACATGGAGCCATGAGTCACGACAGCCTTTGACAGGAACTGTTCGGCCACAATTTGCATCTGGTGGATACCCCGCGGCAAGCTATGAAATTCGTCCAGAGAAACGGCAAAGGGAGCTAAGGGAGGATCCACAACTCATTGTGAAGCATCTATTAACCAGGTGCGCGGAGGCATTAAGTGAGGACAGGACAGAAGAGTTCCAAAAGCTTGTTCAGGATGCTCGTGGGCTTGTTTCAATTAACGGGGAACCAATCCAGCGTCTAGGTGCTTACCTACTCGAGGGTTTGGTTGCTAGACATGGAAACTCTGGTACAAACATCTACCGTGCTCTGAAATGCCGGGAGCCGGAGAGCACGGAGCTTCTCTCCTACATGAAGATTTTATACAATATCTGTCCTTACTTCAAGTTTGGGTACATGGCTGCTAATGGGGCGATTGCGGAAGCATTGAGAAGTGAGGACAAGATCCACATAATCGATTTTCAGATTGCTCAGGGGACTCAATGGATCACACTGATACAAGCACTAGCTGCCAGGCCTGGGGGTCCACCTCATGTGCGGATCACCGGAATAGATGACCCGGTTTCAGAGTATGCCCGAGGTGAAGGTCTGGACATTGTTGGGAACATGCTGAAAAGCATGTCTAAAGAATTCAAAATACCTCTGGAGTTTACACCTCTACCTGTCTATGCTACTGAAGTCACAAAAGAGATGCTTGAGATTAGACCAGGTGAAGCACTTGCTGTCAACTTCACCCTCCAGCTTCATCACACCCCAGATGAGAGCGTGGACGTCAACAATCCCCGGGATGGGTTGCTCCGGATGGTGAAAGGGCTGTCCCCGAAGGTGACTACGTTGGTGGAGCAGGAATCGCACACCAACACGACACCTTTCTTGACGAGGTTTGTGGAGACCATGGATTACTACTCTGCCATGTTCGAGTCTATCGACGCCAACTTGCCTCGAGACAACAAAGAGAGGATAAGTGTGGAGCAGCACTGCCTGGCCAAGGATATTGTGAACATCATCGCCTGTGAGGGGAAGGACAGAGTGGAGAGGCACGAGCTCCTTGGCAAGTGGAAATTAAGGCTGAGCATGGCTGGCTTCAAGCCTTACCCGCTGAGTTCTTACGTGAACTCTGTGATAAAGAAGCTTCTAGCGTGCTACTCGGACAATTACACGCTGGACGAGAAGGATGGGGCGATGCTCCTGGGCTGGAAGAACAGGAAGTTGATATCTGCCTCTGCATGGCACTGACAAAGGTATGTTCACTGGAAGAAGAAAAGAAAAACAGAGGTTATACACCGAAGTCCCTGGTCTGCTTTTCAAACTCCCTTCGATGTACCTGTACATGATGATGTACCTTCCGTGTTTTGCGTAAATGTAGACCAGGAATTAAACATTGACATTAGATTGTAGAAGTTGTATGATAATTACAGTTTTTTTGCGCTTCCGTGTATTCACCATTCTCTCAGTCCATGATATCTTGGATGTAATTTTCTTGGCATGCTCGTGTTGGCCAGCAAAATAATTCCATTGTGGAGCATGCTCTGAGAATGTAGAGTATTCCTTGGGGAAGTTGATTTTCTGTTTCCTGTGTCATTACCATTTCATGAGCAATTTCCTGCAATATCAGACTTTGTGCAGAAAAAAATGTGTTGGGGCTCTGGATCAAACTGTCCAATTCTGAAGGTGTTGTGCATTCTACTCTAGTGAGTAGGAGGATGCTCCGCATATATATTGCGGCTGTGTTGCATCGTGCAGGCGACACGAATCATTTGTCCCAAACGCTCGACGACAACGTTTTTTGCGCTTACTATATTCCGGGCGGAAGCGGCACGGCGTCAGTAGCACCAAAATTCACAAGCGAACAAAATGGAGTTTAGCTGATTACCTCAAGTACCACGGCATACATCCCTCCAAAGTCCAAAGTCCCAAGCTATAGAGGTTTTCTGGTAGGCCTAAAGCGCTACTCGGTCAGTTCATTAAGGCCTGGCTAGCATTCTGCAAAATTTTGGGAAGTCTCTGGCCTTGTGACCAATGTGGCCAAGAGCTCCATCGTCCTCATCCAATGCGCCAATATCAACTTGGAGGAGATTCTTATGAACTTCCCGACGACTACGACCCCCTTCCCCATTAAGTACCTGGGGTTGCCCCTCTCCCTCGGAAGACTTAACGGGTGGACCTTCAACCCTATATTGACAAGGCGGTGGCTCGTCTCAACCCATGGAAAGGAAAGTTCCTGAATCACGCCGGATGACAGCTCTTGTTAAGTCCGTGTTCTCCTCCATGCCAATCTTTTTGCTAACGGCTTTAAAGGCTGACAAAGGCATCCTCAATGCCTTTGCGAAGATCAGTCGTGGTATGCTCTGGGCCTGTAAGGAGCCAGTTAGCGGGGGGAAATGCAAAGTCAACTGACAAAAGGTCTACCGCCCCAAGGAGCTCGGTGGTTTGGGGGTCTTGGACCTGGAGAAGTTCTCCTGGGCCCTAAGGCTTCGTTGGTTATGGTACGAGTGGACGGCTCCTGAGAAACCTTGGGTGGGCTCTGAAACCCCCAACGACGCATCCGACCTTGACCTCTTCAATGCGGCTACGCGTGTCACCATCGGAAACGGTGCCAAGGCCTCCTTCTGGTCTTCTTCTTGGCTTCATGGCGCCCCTCCAAAAGACCTGGATCCACTTATCTTCAAGGCTTCCAAGAGGAAGAATTGAACGGTCCAGGACGCCCTCGCTGATAACAACTGGATCTCGGACATTGCGGTCGATGCGTTCTCTGTCGAACACATGGAGCAATATGTCCGCCTCTGGGAGCTCCTGGCAGATATCCAGCTTCATCCGGACACTGGGGATTCCATTACTTTGTCTTTGACCCCTAATGGGTGCTACTCAGCCAGCTCCGCCTACAAGGTCCAGTTCCTCGCCTCCTTACCATGCCAGTTTGGGCACATCGTGTGGAAGACCTGGGCCCCTCCAAAGTGTCATTTTTTCGCCTGGCTCGCGGTCCAGAATCGCTTATGGGCCGCCGATCGCTTGGCCAAACGCGGATGGCCACATCATCCTACTTGCCAGCTCTGCCGCACCTCCCCTGAGACGGCACGACACATTCTCTTCGAGTGCCGCTTCTCCAAGCGTATCTGGACGGCTGCGGCCTCGTGGCTGTCTTGCCCAGACCTCATCAGTAGCCTTGGAGAGGGTAGGCCTAAAGTCCTGGACTATTGGCTGGCCGTTTCGAAGACCACCACCTCCTCCCCAAAAGGCTTACGCTCGGCTATTACGCTTATCACTTGGGAGATTTGTAAAGAGAGGAACGAGTGGGTTTTCAACAATAAATCCTCCCTTCCATCGGTGGTCATGCATAGGATGAGGGAAGAGGGGAAGGATTGGATTCTTGCCGGAGCTAGAAACCTGGCGGAACTTTTAGGCTGATCCTTTTTTCCTTGGCCGGGGGCGGTGTTCGCCCCCTTCCTCCTTTTTCTGTTTTCATGGCTCTTGCCATACCCCAATTTGCTTCTCCTATATCAATATAAGGCAAAGGCTTTTTTGCCCGTTCAAAAAAAAAGTTCATTAAGGTGTGATTTAGTTTAGTTCGTACATTTTTAAAGTAGCATCACATCTATCGCTGCCTATTCGACGGTACCTCGGAGGAGGGTTCCTCACGAGGGGAGAAAGAAATAGGGGCCATTGGGCGGAGAGTCCTCAGGACGGTTGTACGCGATTTACCCAGCTTCGGAACACCTGCTCGAGGACAGGGCCTACTGCTGCTTGTTTGGAATTATATGGGCGCTTTCGCGTTGTTACAATGAGTTGTGGTTGTGTCTCTAGGGCTCCCAGGATCCGGCTTATAAAGGCGCACGGATCTAGGGTTTACATGGAGAGTCCTAGCCGGAATACAAGTTGCCTAACTACGGAATATTACATTGCCGTGCACGTCAAGGATCCGCCTTCCATCAATGCCGTACTAGATCCGGATACTTTATGGGCCTCCACGGATCCGGCCTCCTTCGTAGGTCGGTTAGGATCCGGCTCCCTGCTCCTGGGCTGGACTTCATCCATCGTGATCTACAGCAACTGGGCCGCCCGATGGGCCTCATGCCACATCACCATCTGTGGGCCACCCGGGCTTGCCGGATCTAGACCATGTCGTTGATATACCCATAAAGTATACCCACAACAGTAGCCCCCGAAGTTCTCCGAGATTCATCATCCCCCTGACTTCATTCAGCTCGGATCCGAAGAGAATCTTGAAGAGCTTCCAAAACTTACTTGTTTCCGTCTTCATTCAGCCGGAAATCATTTGTTCTTTGGTAACTGTAACTTAGTAGATTTCATGCCCACGTCGTGCTCAACTTCCTCTTTTCCCGCGCTAAATTTTTGGAGATGCGAATCTTCAGCCGGAAATTTCGGCGGTGCACAGTTAGGTCACCACTGCGTCGTTATACCGCTTTGACCTAAGACACGTGGCGGCCATCCAACGGCACGACCGTTCCGTTTCCACCGTTGGATCCGGCTGACGAATCTCCGCGCGGGGTCTATAAATACCCCTCGCGACCGGTAACTTCCATTCTTTTCACCGCATCCTCACTTCATCTTCTTCCTCCCGACTGCGCCGCCCACCGGATCTCAACTCCGGCGAACGCTTCCGCCAGAGAACTTCGCCCGCTGCCGCTCCAAGGCCGTCCTCGACCTGAGATCATCGCGGTTGATCAGGAAACTCGATCCGCCGCCGATTCATGGTCAAGCGGAGCTTAGTGCACCAAGTTCGGCGACCTCATCTTCGCCAACGCGACAAAGAGCCGCCACGCCATTAACGGTACGTTCGCCGGACCCGTAGAAGAAGAAATAGCTTAGACTAGTTTAGTTCCGGCTACTCAGATCATTTCACCACATGCATGCAGCCGAAAACATGTCCCTTAATTCACCTAAATGTACTGGTAGTTCTCCGAATAGCCCAGAACCAAGCTCACTGGAACCAAGTTGTCCGGAACCATTAGCTTTCCTACCACCACATATTTCCGACACCAGGTTAGCTCAACCTTTCTCCGCATCTTCCAGCAACGCACTAGGTCGGATACCAACTCCCCAAGAAATCCAAGAAGAACTCGAAGGTCAAGCAAGAATGGCCGCAAAGGTGCTAGAAGTGGAGCAGAAGAAAGCTTCCAAGGCCCGGACCCGTGAAGGTGAAAAGGGGCAGTGGTGGTCGTGCGAGATCAACGACTCAGAACTTAGAGAACTTCAGAACGAGGGCATGATTCCTCCGCAATGGAGTTTCATGAAAGACTCCGTCACCCCCAAGCGGGATTCGGACGAACGCGTCCTCACGAAGGCCTGGGTGGAGCGCGGTCTGTCACTCCCATGCTCTGAATTCTTTCTTTCCGTCCTCACCACATACGGCCTCCAACCACATAACATATGCCCCAACTCCTATCTCCTTCTCTCGAACTTCGTGACGCTCTCCGAAGGGCATCTCGGAATTCGCCCCGACATCCGCCTATGGCAATTCTTTTTCCGCGTCAAAAAATAGACGAAGGAAAAGGCGATGGTCAACTGCGGAAGCATGACCTTCATGCTCCGCCCTGGTAGGATGTATCCGCCTCACTCTTCTCATGAATCCGTTCGGTACTGGAACGCCGGATGGTTTTACGTAAAGAACATCCCAGTTCCGGACGTCCACGACGGGCTACCCAAGTTTATCAACACGCCTCTGGAGAAACTAGCCAGCTGGAGCTTAATCTCCACCCTCGCTCAATTTCCGATTCTGGAAAAAGCAGCGCGGAGGATTTCCTGGTTAGTCCACGACGGGCTAACCGGAACTGACCTTACTCTCAGCTGGTTTTCTCGCCGGATCCAACCACTGAAGTACAACCCACGACTGATCTGCGAGTATACCGGGGTGGAAGATCAACTCTGAGTTACCCGCGACAATCTGTCGGCGGATTCTCTCAAAAAGAGGATCAAGATGCTTGTGAAGATTACCCGGGGCCAACCGATCCCGGAGATAGTGAAAGACATCAACATCAACAACTAGTGTCCTCCGGTAGGTATTCGTACCTTAGTCATTTTAACTTCTCATATTTGAAGTGTTTGTTAACTTCTCAATTTTTTCCTCTCCAGCTCGATACTTTGGCGGAGGAGGATTTTCGCAGTATACTCAGAGTTCCTGTCAGCGGCGACGCAGCGGAGGAGGATCCGGAGGACAACGATGAGGAGGAGGAGCAAGCACCCAAGAAGGTTGCTCCCCGAACCATCAAGCGTCCCCGCGCCAAGGTTTCCGGCTTCGAAGCTGGAGCCAGCGGCGAGGCCTCCGTCAAGAAAGCCAAAATAAAACCACCCCCGCTCGACTCGAAGAAGGCGGAACGCAATCGCCTCAAGATGTTGTCCACAGCAGGAACAGGATCGCGCCCGCTCATTCCCGGCGCCACGTAAGTATCCGAGTTCATACCTCTTTTTCAACTTGTGTAATTTTTACTTATATATTTCCTTTGCTTGTTGTAGGAATCCAACCACCACCACCACACGGGCCAACACCCAGAAGTCAATCATGAAGTACATGAAAGCATCTCTGGCTGTTGGTCCCCTTACTCCAACTCCGCCAAGCACCTCTCACGCAGCTCCCCAACCATCTCCGCCCAGAGCTCAACTTTCGCCCACGCCCGCTACCGAAGCTCAAGTGGAAATCATTCCAGTGAGTAGCGATAAGGCATGCAGAGGGAGCTCCGGAACAAAGCGACCTGCTCTAGAGGAAGCTCAGGTCCAAGGTCAAGAGGAGGTGGAAGTTAATTCCTCGGAACAGGCTGAGGCTGCGGCTAATGATGCCGTCGGATTTCCAAAGAATTTTGGCGATACGACCGACCTTACCTCCACCCCCAAAGCATATGCGACCAAGTTTTTCAATAAACTTACTGAGGCGGAGAAGTGGGATCTAGAGCAAGATCTACTAAACGCCATGCTCAACAACGCCTGGGGCAAGGCTGACGTTGAATCGTCGGAGATTCAAAACTTCAAGAAGGAGATCGGGCAGTTCTGCGACCAGCTCCTCGTCAAGCGCAAGGTACCTCCCAGTAGCCCCCAAGTATCTAGGCGGAAACTAGTCAATAGTTAGCACCTGCATACTTAGAGTAAACTGAACTGAAGAAAATTTTGAAAGTGCTGTAGTAGCCCCCAAGCGTTATGGCGGAAAATGTACCGGCAATAATGCTTCGAAAGGATCAACGTTTTAAAACGCAACCGAAACTTATTCCTGCTCTGTTGATGTTACAGGAACAACAAGCGCTGCACTATGAGCTGCACAAGAACATCGCCTTGCAGCGCCATGTGAGCCTGAACTAGGCGGATAAAATCCGTGCTGCTAAGGAGAAAACTGCGGAACTGGAAAAGCAGCTGGCGGAAGCCTAAGGTCTATTTCCGGCCAAGCTTGTCATAAGTCCAAATTCCAACTATTGAATTAATTTTTAACTTATCTTGAACAGGTGCATCTTCTTCCCTCGCCACCGCCTCCTCCAAGCTGGAGAACCTGCACTCCTCTTATAAAGATCTAGAGACAAAGCTCATGGAGGCGGAACAGAAGCGAGAGCTTACGGAGAAACAACTGGCGGAGAAGAACTCCAAACTCATCAAGAAGGAAGGTGAATTTGCGATGAAGCGGAAGGTTGACAGCGACACATTGCAAAAACTGCAGAAGGAAAACAGTGGGCTCCGAAAATATATGGATACTGCGGAGAAAGGCTGGGACCTTCTCAACGCAGATGTCATGGGTAAGTTTCCGGAGCTTCCAAGTGTAGCTTATCCCTGAGTTGAATCTTACGCTTGTCTCCGCTCATCTCGTGCAGAACCACTTGGATATAATGAAGAGCGCCGCAACCAGTTCCCCCGCGACGACCTGATCCAGCTTGCCGGAGACGACTGCAAAGATATGATCTCGACCTGCCAGAAAATCTGCCATAATCTAGCGATCAAGGACAGCCGTACTTGCGACGTCCGCAAGCTTATTCAGAGAATGGATATTCTTCCGG
The DNA here is from genome assembly GCF_019359855.2 of Lolium perenne. Classification (NCBI taxonomy): domain Eukaryota; kingdom Viridiplantae; phylum Streptophyta; class Magnoliopsida; order Poales; family Poaceae; genus Lolium; species Lolium perenne. The sequence goes on along the minus strand of NC_067245.2, from coordinate 89,182,976 downwards.
AACTGTTTGTGGATCTTCAAGCCTCATCAGCTCGAGGTGCTGCTGCAATGTCCTTGGCCATGTGCCTAGCCCATAACCCGGAACTTGATATAGATAGATTTACTTCCGGTGTTCCTCCGACTGCGGATGCCAATGCGCTCCTGAATGCAGTTAGTGGCTATGACACCCGGATCGCCCGACGAATCTGCCATGAAGAATTCTATGACAAGGTTGTACTTCCTGCCGACGAGCCTCTTGAAGCAGAGCTTGAAAAGGAACGCGACCCACCGAATCCAGCGATGAGAGCCAATACACCTGGACTAGCTCCAAGGAGGCCAAGAAGAACAAGTCCAAGGGCAGCGCGGCATCTCCGACTGAAGAGGATGAAGAGAGTGATGATGATGATGTGTCGTCTCTGCCTCAAGCTAAAGAAAAAGGCGAGCCAAAACCTGATGAAGAGGGTTGTTCTTCTCCGACCAAGGAGAAGTAGAAAACTTATTTCTGCGCGAAGAAAACAATTTATCATTTTGGCCCCATCGAGGGTTTGTAATATAACTTAAATATTCCTAAGTAGCTAGGGACGAAACAATTGCATGTGGGTGGAAAAATTATCCTGCAATCCTTTATATTTTATGAATGCATGTTTCGTTCGTTGAAAAAGCAAGTGCTAGTTTCTAAGTTTTCCAGCTTTCTTACTTGACCTTCCACGAGCCGGAAGACCTTTAGCCGGAAACGCTCGCCTGCGGCGACGAAGCCCAATGGCGATCCGTCAATAACCGCGGAAACAAGCCCCCATCCAAGGTGCCGGAAGTCGCTACCAGGAATCTATGAGTTTGCAACGAAAGACTTGTCCACCAGAAAACTTAAGCTTATGTCCTAAAGGACGATTTTGAAAAAATCACAACTTTCATACACGCTTAGGCGGAAATATCCAGCTCAGCGGTTTTAGTCAGAAAACATACACGATCCAAAAATGAAAAACTAAAGGAGGTAAAAGACTTAAAGAGTGAACCATATGCTTTATTTCATTGATCATGTATCATAGTTATTACAATATATGTAATGCGGAAATTGCTAAGTGTGGAAAGGACGTAGCTGTGCTATGTTCCAGGGACGACCTGTTTCATCATATATGTCATCCAGATCCTCTCGCTTGTGTTTCCGGTGCCAATTGGCAGGTCTATCCTTTAATTCTCAAAAATCGATGAGGTAGTAAGATCCATTATGAAGCACTTTGCTAATGACGAAAGGTCCCTCCCATGGAGATTGCAACTTATGGTCTTTCACCTGGTGAAGACGGAGGACCAAGTCTCCTGTCATGAACGAGCGATTCCGAACTCGACGACTACGGTAGCGTCGGAGCTTCTGCTGGTAAATGGTGGAACGTTGGTCGGATGAATTCCGAGCTTCTTCGATCAGGTCCACATATAGCTGTCGAGCCTCGTCAACAGTTTCTTCATTGTAGGCAGAAACTCGTGGTGAATCGTGGATGATGTCGGAGGGGAGCACTGCTTCGGATTCGTATACTAGGAAGAAAGGAGTAAATCCGGTTGATCTGTTAGGGGTAGTTCTTAAACTCCACAGAACAGAATCTAACTCCTCAGCCCAAGCTCCGGCTGCACGTCGCAGCGGCTCTTCAAGGCGAGGTTTGATTCCGGCTAATATTAATCCGTTGGCTCGTTCGACCTGACCGTTAGATTGTGGATGAGCCACAGATGCGAGGTCAAGCCAGATCCCTACGTCATTGCAGTAATCCTTCAATTCTCCTTGTGCAAAGTTCGTGCCATTATCTGTGATTATGCTGTGTGGGAATCCGAATCTCGTCACGAGGCTGCAAACAAATTTAAGTGCCGTAGCACCATCGGCTTTTCTCACCAGCTTTGCCTCGATCCACTTACTAAACTTATCAATAGCGACCGAAAGGTACTCAAAACCGCCAGGAGATGATTTCTTTAATTTTCCGACCATATCAAGCCCCCAAACCGCGAACGGCCAAGTGATGGGGATGGTCTTCAGCTCTTGAGCTAGAGAATTTGGTTTAGTAGCATAGTACTGGCAACCTCGGCAGGTTTTCACGATTTTATCAGCATCTTCTTTAGCTGTTAACCAGTAAAATCCTAGCCGGAAAGCTTTTGCAACGAGGGATCTGGGAGCGGCATGATGCCCGCAATCCCCTGCATGGATCTCTCTGAGGATTTCAATGTCATCTTGATTTGAGACGCATTTGAGAAATACCCCATTTGGACTTCTTTTGCAGAGCTGTCCATCAACAATTGTGTAGGATCTTGCTCGTCTGATGATCTATCGCGCGAGGACTTCGTCCTCCGGCAACTTCTTTTGATCCATGAGATAGTCGAGGAAAGGTTGTGTCTGTCATCGTGGTGAACAGACAGATGCCATAGGATGGCTTAAGTTGGGGCCGAATGGGCGCTAGAGGATTCGGGTGAGGGTTTTTGGTAAGGATGGGATGGATCTCCTAAGAACTTGGCCTTGGCCAGAGGTGGAAGAACAACACAAGAGTTCTCTCCACTTCAGATCTTTCTATTCATGGATCAGAAGAGGTTACAGGTTTTTGGATACAAGATCGTACACAAGAGCTCATACATGCATGCCCGCGATGGGGCGTGCCCCCTCTCCTTATATAGGGGAGAGGGTGGCTTACAGGGGAAGGAACCCTAGGAAACCCTAACGGCATCTTTGACTAGACAAACTACTTTACAAAGCCTCTTTAATCATAGGCGACGCCGGTATCTCTTTAATCAGGGAGGCTGACGTCTTCCGGATGCTTTCAGCGTCACCTTCCTCTTTAGCGTCAGGGCTTCGTTTAAAGCTACTTTGCTTAGCTCATCCTTGTCCTCTAGCTCTTGAGAGAATCTTTGACCAGTCTTGCCGACGTGCTACAGTGCACATCTTACCGGTAACCCGGTGTCTTCTTAGCTCATTCCGGTATACCCCTCTTGGGGATACCGGTATGGATTTACTTAGCCAAATGCTTAACTTCACAGCCCGAAATAAACTTTAAACCGGTATCTTGATGGCTCAAACCATCCGGTTTGGCATGCCTTTGGCATACCGGGGGTCACCCCCCCAACATTAGTCCCCGAAGCTGGTATAGTCCGGTGGATCTCATCCGACGGACCATGCCAGGTTCCCATTTCACAAGGTACCGGTTTAATTTTTCCAGCAACTAGTTCAAACCTTCTGGCGTCTTTGCCGAACTTATATCTTTCCATACAAAGCACTTCCGGTATCTTCCTTTCCGGATCCTTCCGGTATCTATGACATTAAACTCTTCCTCGGTGAAGTCGAGAATTTCTCGATGCCGGTGCTGTCGAGACATGCGCACTGCTTCGACGCGCTGCTGTGGGTCACTTCCCTTCGGCTTCTGCGCTAGCATTTATGGCGCCGCGCCGGATCCTCGCTGCCGTTCCGGATCCGTGCGGCCTCCCTGTGGCATTCTGTCTTCCGCGCGTGTATCTTCGCGCCACGTGGCGGCCCACGAACCGAACCGCCGCGGCCCAGTGGTTGCCAGCCCACGATCTCTGATGCGTGCAGTTGACACATGTCCGTTGGGAACCCCAAGAGGAAGGTGTGATGCGTACAGCAGTGAGTTTTCCCTCAGTGTGAAACCAAGGTTATCGAACCAGTAGGAGTCAAGGAACAGGTGAAGGTTGTTGGTGACGAAGTGTAGTGCGGCGCAACTCCAGGGATTCCGGCGCCAACGTGGAACCTGCACAACACAATCACAATACTTTGCCCCAACGTATCAGTGAGGTTGTCAATCTCACCGGCTTGCTGTAAACAAATGATTAAACGTATGGTGCGGAAAATGATGTTTGTTTGCGAAGAACAGTAAAGAACAGAGTTTGCAGTAGATTGTATTTCAGATGTAAAAGAATGGACCGGGGTCCACAGTTCACTAGTGGTGTCTCTCCCATAAGATAAATAGCATGTTGGGTGAACAAATTACAGCTGGGCAATTGACAAATAGAGAGGGCATAACAATGCACATACATATCACGATGACTACTATGAGATTTAATCAGGGCATTACGACAAAGTACATAGACCGCTATCCAGCATGCATCTATGCCTAAAAAGTCCACCTTCCGGTTAGCATCCGCACCCCTTCCAGTATTAAGTTGCAAACAACAGACAATTGCATTAAGTATGGTGCGTAATGTAATCAACATAAATATCCTTAGACAAAGCATTGATGTTTTATCCCTAGTGGCAACAGCACATCCACAACCTTAGAACTTTCTGTCACTGCCCCAGATTCAATGGAGGCATGAACCCACTATCGAGCATAAATACTCCCTCTTGGAGTTACACGTATCAACTTGGCCAGAGCATCTACTAGCAACGGAGAGCATGCAAGAACATAAACAACATATATGATAGATTGATAATCAACTTGACATAGTATTCCATATTCATCGGATCCCAACAAACACAACATGTAGCATTACAAATAGATGATCTTGATCATGATATGCAGCTCACAAGATCTAACATGATAGCACAATGAGGAGAAGACAACCATCTAGCTACTGCTATGGACCCATAGTCCAGGGGTGAACTACTCACACATCAATCCAGAGGCGATCATGGCAATGAAGAGTCCTCCGGGAGATGATTCCCCTCTCCGGCAGGGTGCCGGAGGCGATCTCCTGAATCCCCCGAGATGGGACTGGCGGCGGCGTCTCTGGAAGGTTTTCCGTATCGTGGCTCTCCGTACTGGGGTTTTTGCGATGAAGGCTATAAGTAGGCGGAACGGCAGAGTCGGAGGGCTGACGAGGGGCCCACACCATAGGGCGGCGCGGGCCCCTCCCTGGCCACGCCGGCCTATGGGTACGGGCCCTCGTGGCCCCACTTCGTATCCCCTCCGGTCTTCTGGAAGCTTCGTGGAAAAATAAGACCCTGGGCGTTGATTTCGTCCAATTCCGAGAATATTTCCTTTGTAGGATATCTGAAACCAAAAACATCAGAAAACAACAACTTGCTCTTCGGCATCTCGTCAATAGGTTAGTGCCGGAAAATGCATAATAATGACATAAAGTGTGTGTAAAACATGTGAGTATCATCATAAAAGTAGCATGGAACATAAGAAATTATAGATACGTTTGAGACGTATCAATCTCTTCTCCCTATTTAAGGGGGAGCGGTTCCTTCTCTCTTCTTCTCCGCACTCACAACCTCTCACGCGCCCAGAGCTCCTTGCCCTTTGCGCTCTGCCACCGCTGGTCGCCGCCAGAGCACTGCCCCCGACGAACCAGCGCCCTTTCTCCTGCTACACTGAGGATCTCCGCGGTGCAGAGAGCCTCCGACGCTCTTTCGCTGCCGCTGCATCGGGATTCCTTTGGCAACCTCCGCTCCTCTTCGTCGCCAGTCACCGTCGTCGACTGCAAGCTCGCCGCGTCTCCAGCGACCTCTGTCCTCAGCATCTTGCGGCGCCTCAGGTTAGCCTCAATGCATGTTCGCCCCCTTCTCTTTGCTTCTCAGTTCTTGGGCCGGTAGAGTATTTACTCTTTCCTTTCTTTTGCTTTTTTCTCTCACTCGTAGATCTTCGCGCAAGGCTAGATTTTGGGGAATCTGTTTTTAGGTAGAGTCCGGCATCTTTCGACTTGTATGTCTAGCGAGGACTATCTTTCCGAATCAGCTTCCAGCAGCCACCAAAGCAAAGCTTCCGACGGGCTTTCGGCTGAACTCGCCCAGATGGAGACTGACACCGGAAAAGGTCAGGAGGCCAGCAGCTCCGGCCATGGTTCCAGAGTGGATCTTTCCGGGATCACCCGCGGAGCCTGGAAAGGTTCCGACGTGGTTCAAGAAGACATCGACTGGTTGTACCACTCCCGGAGGATACCGGCATAGGTATCTTGCCGGGTCCCACGCGATGAGGTGGAACCCGCTCCCGAACCCGGGGAATTCATTGTTTTCGTTTCTCACTTTGAGCGGGGCTTCGGCCTTCCGGCCTCCGACTTTTTTCGTGAATTTCTCGATTTCTACCAACTCCAACCAGATCATCTTCCTGGCAACGCCATTTTCTATCTCTCCTGCTATGTTTGTTTCATGGAGGGCTACATCGGCCTCCTTCCCACCAAAGAAGCTTTCGCTCGCTTCTTTAGCCTTTGGATCAACTCGGTCCAAGGCAAAGACATCCCCAAGCCTAAACCTCCGGTGCGGTGCGGATCCTGCATCGTGGGTTCTCGCCAGGGGAGTCCCTTCTTCAAGTTCTCCGGCCTGGACTCCTGCCGGGCCTGGCAGGAGACTTTCTTTTACGTGAGGAACAAGGGTTCCTCAGATTTCATCAACCTGCCGGCTTACAACCCGGCGACGCCAACCAGGACCAACTGGGGGTTCAATCCGGGAAACAACCATATTGAGACCAACCGAATTGTTCGCTTCCTGGAGAAGCTCAATAAGGAAACAAACATCTGTTCTGACGATATCGTCCGCACATTCATTTCACGCCGGGTGCTTCCTCTTCAGCGCCGTCGTCACAAGATGAGCCAGATGTGCGGCCCCCGTGACCCCACGAAAATCACCGGTTTGCCGCTAAGCAAAGAGGATATAGTCCTTAAAGCTAAGCAAATTTGCAATACCGACATGCCGATGGACTGGGAGTGGGGCTTTCTTCCCCTCAGCTCCACGAATCCCCCAACTGCCGAAGTAAGAACTTAAGCAGTCCGGATTGTTTTTCCGATAGCTTTTCGATGCATAACTAACTGTCTTTCTCTTTTTCAGGCCCGCGAGCGCTTCCCTCGCATTGCTGCGGAGGAGCGAGGTCCTTGCAAAAAGCGGGATTTGGACGAGGTGGATCCGGATCCTTACGTGGTCTGGACCAAGAACAAGATGGGTCGCACCCACACGCCGCGCCCCGGTAACTTCTCAACCGAAGCTTCCGGTTCCGATGATGATGTCACTATTCTTGAGGTATTTTGTTATTTTGCTTCCTCATGTACTGTTTTTCTGTAGATGCTTCCTCAGCCAGCGCCAACCCACAGGTTGTGGAGCGCGCTGTACCGATACAGGCCGAGGTTGGCCATGAGTTCCTGGAGAAGCTCACTTCCCAGGGCAAGAAGAAGAAGGCGCCGGCACCCGAAGCCGGCCCCAGCGATGCTCCTCCCACCAAGCGCGCATGGCAAGAAGTTGTCGGCGGGAGGATAATCTCCAAAAAGCAATACAAGAAGCGGGAGATGCCGGTTTCTTCCGGGTAAGTTTCTTTTTTCCTTTTTGTTATGTGAACTTCCTTTTTCCCAGTTGCTTTTTCTGAAACTCTCCTTTTTTCTATCTTTTTCAGTCCTGCACTCAAGATTTCCAAGAGCGCCACCGGCATGAGGCCGGAAAGCTCTGAGGAACCCACGAGGACCTCAACTCCTCCTCAACCAAGCCCGGTACCATCTGGTGCCGGCAACTCTTCTGCCTCCCCTCTGGGAGGCACCACAAGTGCGGGGCGCGCGGCCCCTACACCTTCAGATCACCGCGCGGAGGAGAACCTCGTCTCCCCTCCAGAGATCCAAGACACCGGCGCCAGCAACATCGGCGCCGGCACTGAAGACGCCGGGAGGACGGAACTTCAGGTTCCTTCCGTCCCGCAGAAGAAGAAGAAAGCTCCTGCTGATTCCTCCCCCTCCAAGGCCGCGCCGGACTCTTCCGAGCCGGCAAGTTCTGCTCCGGCAAAGGACGCTCCTGAGCTCCTGCGCCAACCAAATCTATGCCAACTTCTCCTCCTCCGGCAACCTCAGCCGGCAAGCCGGCGGCCTCCAAGCCAACACAGCCAGAGAGCGGCAAGCTTACCGCCCAGCAACTTGCTGCGGTGATGACCGCAGCCACCGCCCCTTCCTCCGGCTCGCAGACGCTAGCTCTGCACGTCGGCCGCGCCGCCGTTGTGGCCGGTGAAACGGCCTCCGCCCAAGTAGGCCGGATTACCGAGTTCCAACATGGAGGCATTGACCTTGGTCATCTGCTCGATTACGCTGAAAAGTGGAATCAGGAGGATCTGACGCCGGCGACGAGCGGCCTAGGCAAGGACAAGCTGCCGGTGGTCGATCCTTCTGGCCCTCAGAGCACCGGTCAACACTTTGGCCGGCTGCGGCGTGCGGCTAAGGATTTCGACAATGCGTGGCACGATGCCAGCACCAACGTGTCGGTAAGCTGCACAACTTCAACCTCTTTTACATTCTTGCCGGTTTTATTTCCAGATTCTCAAGATTATATATAATCTCCCAGTCCCCGAGTTTCGTGTTGAGAGCGCAGCACTTAGTGCGAAACTTTGTTGTAAACATCAAAAAACCGGCACCTTCTTACCGTCATTTTGTACTTGAACAGAGCACGGCGGACGCCCGAAGCGCCTCTTTGAGGAGCTTCTGTGAGAGCATCGGGAGCTCGCTGAGGCCCACAGCCACTGCCAAGGTTAGTTCTTGTACCTCCAGCTTCTTTTTACCGGTTGCTTTTTCCCTTTCATTACTTATAAATTCTTTGCATAACAGCTGTTCCGGAAGCCTCCATCGAGGCCCTCAAATCTCAGCTCGCCACCCTTCAAGGTACTAACTTCTTTTCTGGTTGATTTTCTTCTCCTCATCCTACCGGTTATTTTTTGTTCACGCTTGTCTTCCGGATTCCAGCTGAAAAGGAGCAGCTCATCACCGTGCACCGCGAAGTGAAGGAGCAGGCCATGCAGGCTGAGCTCCGGCATGCGCGGGAGCTCAAGGAGGCCAAAGCCGCAGCAGAGGCCAAACTGGACGAATCCCTGAAGGAGTACACGAACTCCACTGCTGTGCTGCGGGCGGAGATGGAGGAGGAGACCGTGGCGCGGAAGGCAACGCAAGACCGGCTCGCTCTCCTGGAGGCGGAGCAAAAGGAGTACGACCGGTTGGTTGTGCAGACTGACGCGCTTGCCCTCCGTAAATTTCTTTTTTCTTTTCTGTCTTTTGCTCATAAGCTTATACCCTCCGGTATCATGTCCTTATCTTTTTTATTTTTCTTGTAGGGCTCTTTCCGGACTCCCAGGCGCATGCCCACAACAAAGTGGCGGAACGCAGGGTGGAGCAAGAAATGGCCAATCCGGATGCGCCCTGGGATCCATATGACCATCTGGTTGCGCTCTCCGCCCGGGTCCAGCACATGCGCTCCGTGGATCGGCATCTTGCTGATCTTCCGGATGTTGCTATCCAAATCTGCAAAGTGCTGTGGCCTGGGGAGCCGGTGCCTGCCAACGTCACGCTCACCGCCAACCGGTTGAAGGACGCCGACCGGAGGATTCGCGAATGGAAGTGTTCGGCGGCTCATGCCGGAGCGGATGCGGCGCTGCGCATCGCCTGCTCCTGGTACGATGACTTGGATCTGGATGCTTTCCATAGCCTCCGCGCCGATGCTCCTACCGACATGGATCCGGTCCGCACCACCAAGCGCCAGGACCGCGCCTACCGGATAGCGGAGTTCGCCCACGTGCACACCTTCATCCCTCCTCCCCCCGACATCAAGGATGCACTTTCTGACGATGAGGAAGAAGTCGAGGACGAGGAGGATGGAGAAGCTGGTGAAGACGAAGCTCCCCCGGAAGCTCCTGAGGCCGGTGATGCTCCTCCTGAAGCCCCTGCTGCTTAAACGCTTTCACTCTGTCTCTGCTGTATCTGTGCTTGATAAAACAATATCTGTTAAATTCTGCCCCGGTATGCCGGGGTCTTTGATGTAAGATAACACTTAAAATTTTGGTTATGGTACAACTTCTATGCCGGTGTCTTTTTAACCGGTAGCTTATTAAGTTAAGTTTATATGCTATCTTTTGCATCTTACTTATTGTTTGCTTTTATCTTGCACTGCGAAGATTCCGGAATTGTTTCCGCATCCAATCCGATGCACACTTGGTTCTTTTGCTTTGCCTCTGCCTACCTCTTTGGGTGTTTTGGCGTAAGAGTTACAAAGTTCTTTTGCCAAGCGAACACTTTCTTGAACTTAGAAATAACTCAAAATTTTCAAAAAAATCCGGTATAACCGGGGTTAGTTAAACTTTTCCGGATTGTTCGTTCCCACTCCCTCTTTTCGTGGTTCACGTGCTTAATTCCTACCGGTTTATCCTGCTTGCCATGAATCCGGGTTGCGGACAGCAGCAGAGTCGAAGACTCCGGTAGGTTTAGCACGTTACTAAACCGGAAAGAAAAAATGTTCAACAAGCAGCCGGTAAACTGAAAAAACAAACATATCGCATGCAATTTCAGTAGGGGTAGTCCCCGAGATTCATTCGAGGTTCCAACATCTTTTATTCATAGCATATAAGGTACAAAAAGAACTCCTTACAGCACATCTTCAGGAATAGAAAGGACGCAGCAAGGCTATGTTCCATGGACGCTTGGACTCTTCTCCTGACCTGTCCGCCTTTCCCTTCTTTGATTCCTGTGCGTCGATTAGGTAATAGGCATCATTGTGTAGAGCCTTGCTCACAATGAACGGTCCTTCCCATGGAGGTGAGAGTTTGTGGCGTCCCTCAGTGCGCTGCACTAGGCGTAACACCAGGTCTCCTTCCCGGAACACCCTCGGGTTAACCTTCCGGCTATGATAGCGTCTGAGGTTTTGCTGGTAAATGGCTGTTCTTGCCAAAGCCAATTCTCTTGCTTCTTCTAGCAAGTCCACATCATCTTCTCGGGCCTCTTTTACCTCTTCTTCGGTATAGAGTTGTACCCTTGGTGAATCATGGATGATATCAGTTGGTATCACGGCTTCTGCCCCGTAAACCATGAAAAATGGAGTGTATCCGGTAGACCGGTTCGGAGTCGCTCTTATGCTCCACAACACTGATGGCAGTTCATCAATCCAACAGCCCGGTGTCTTTTCGAGTGGTTCAATGAGCCTTGGCTTTATGCCGGAAAGCACCAGCGCATTTGTTCTTTCCACTTGGCCATTGCCTTGTGGGTGTGCTACTGAGCACAAATCCAACCGGATGTTGTTATCCTCACAGAACTGCTTGAATTCACCTTGGGCAAAGTTTGAGCCATTATCAGTGATGATACTATGTGGGTATCCATACCGCAGGATAACATCTTTTAGGAATTTTACCACCGTATGCCCATCACATTTTGCTATAGGCTTTACCTCCAGCCACTTGGTGAACTTATACACCATCACCAAGATGTGGGTCATGCTTCCCCTTGCAGTTTTGAATGGGCCAACCATGTCAAGGCACCAAACAGCAAACGGCCAAGTTAATGGTATAGTTTTCAAACCGGATGCTGGGGTATGATTTTGCTTGGCGTACCTCTGGCACCCGTTGCATTTTCTTACCAAACCCTCAGCATTTTCCAAAGCAGTGGGCCAGTAGAACCCATGCCAGAATACTTTCGCTACCAGCGCCCTTGATGAAGCGTGATGGCCACATTCCCCTTGGTGAATCTCCACAAGCATTTCTTTTCCCTCTTCCGGTTCCACACATCTTTGGAGGACACCGGTAACACTTCTCTTGTACACCTCACCATTGATGATAGTGTATGCTTTTGACCTCCTCTGGATCCTTCTGGATTCATTTTCGTCAACCGGCAAGATGCCGTTGATCATGAATTCCTTAATAGGTTTAACCCAAGATGGTGCGTCTCGAACCAGAAATACCGGTACGTCTATCTCCATGCTATCCACTAGCATTGCTTCCTCCGGTATGGACGCCGCAGTCCCCGAGTTTACCGGAGCAGTCCCCGAGTTTGCCGGAACAGTCCCCGGGTTTCCTTCATCAATATCCATTGGTACTACATGTGATTCCGGTACAAAAATTGACTCCGATTCCGGACTCGGTTTGATCGATGGTACTCTCAAGTGTGCCAAGGCTATTCCGGGAGGAATTTCCTGCCTAGATGAGCCCATGGAACATGATCAAACTCGCACCCTTCGAAGAAGCCAGCAATCTTTTGCACGTGAAACCGGTATGAGGCCATGTTGGCATCTTTTGCGTCCCAATCTCCGGAACATTGTTGCACCACAAGATCTGAATCGCCGTAACAAATGATCCGGTGTGCACCTATTTCTTTTGCGACCTTAAGTCCATGGATCAAAGCCTCGTATTCAGCGACATTGTTTGATGCCCTGAAATGCACTTGGAAAACATACCGGAGGTGATCTCTTTTTGGTGAGGTAAGTACCACACCGGCACCTAGACCCTCTTTGAGTTTGGATCCATCAAAGTGCATTTTCCAGTACTCTATTTTCTGTTCCGGCGGCTTGTATTGCATTTCCGCCCAATCAACCAGGAAATCAGCCAAGGCTTGCGATTTTATGGCATCTCTTCTTTCGTATACCGGTACGTATGGTGATATCTGAATTGCCCATTTGCAATCCTGCCGCTAGCGTCTTTATTGCACATGATATCGGAAATGGGTGCCTCACTCACCACTTTCATGGGGTGTTCCTCAAAGTAATGCTTAAGCTTCGTGGCGGCCATGAACACGCCATAGGTCATTTTGGTACTGCCGGATTCGGCATGATCTTGGGGTGATCTTTGAATGATCAGGTAATTTCCTGATCTGACCACAGCATGTATTTTGGTACTGCCGGCATCACAACATTCACTTCCATGGAACGGCGACGCAGGCTTTGCCTGTCTATTGGCTCAGTAACGAACACAACACAGCACACATCCGGATCCTGGTAAACGTTCCGACCTAAAGGTGCCGGTGGAGGTGGTTGGCCATTGCCTTCTCCCACCTGATGAACTTGCTGGTGCTGCTGCCGGTTTGGCTAAGGCTGTACCAATAGGGCGTTTGCCCCGGTAAGCGGTGGTGGTGGTGGTAATGGGTGTTGGTGCAACATATCTTGCGATGGTGGTAGTATCGTAGAACAGCCTTGCGTTTGGGCATCTTTTGTCGCACCTTTCAACATCAAGTACTTGATCCAGGAACAATCTTTTGTCAAATGATTTGCCGGCCTCGCCGGATTTGGACTGTGAAACCGGCATGGTTGCTCCATTGCTGATTCCATGGTATATCTTGTACTGTCTTGCCAATTCTTTTTATCTCCCCACGGCTTCTTTTCCACCCATTGTTTTTTAGGACCCGCCCACGGCTGCGGTCCGGTTTTTTTGCCTTTGGGTTCCGATGGGGCCAGAATTATCCTGCACCGCGGCTACTTGCTGGGGACCATACCTTCGATCCGGAAAATCTTCCCTTCTCTTGTTGTGCCGGTTATCCCGGTATTGATCTTGGCGCGGTTGGCTTGTTTGCGCCGGATCGGCTTACACTTCCGGTTGCATTGGGTCTCCCAATGCGTAGCTATCTGCCACACGTATCATTTCCGCCAAAGTTACCGACATGTTCCGCTGCAGCTTTTGCCACAACGGCGAACCTCTCCGGCATCCATTGCAAAACCACGCAATGGCTTGCGCCTCTATCACCCCTTCACAGGAGTTTCTTGTGGAATTCCACCGGGTCAGGTAATCCCGGTCTGTTTCATTTGGGCGCTGCACGCACAAGGCGAGCTGCTGCGGCCTGTTTGGCCTCCGGTATGTGCTGCTGAAGTTACTCACAAAAGCTTCCTCAAAGTCCAACCAACCGTTTATGCTTCCTGCCGGAAAGTTATTCAGCCAGATACGTGCCGGTCCTACCAAGAAAGATGGTATAATTCTCACGGCCCAACGCCGGTTTCCTCCACCAGTTACGGTTCCTCCACCGCCAGCGACGTACACCGCGGTCACGTAATCCGCGAGCCAATCTTCCGGCTTAGTGGTGCCATCATATGTTTTTGTGTCACGGGGCAACTGGAAGTTGCGAACCGGTGGTTCCTCTTTCATGATCCTTGGACCAAAGCATTTTGGGCCTGGAGGACCTTCTGCCTCGATCATTTCAGATAAATATACTCTGTCCAGCCGGTGCCTTGCATCCCGTTCTGGCAGGTGTCTTTCTCCTACGCGTTCCCCCAACGGGTTCCGGTAGGCTGTAAGTCTTTCAGTTGTCGAATCAGCTTCATCGTAACGTTCCGGTACCGTGGCCCTTGCCTGCCGGTACCTTGGTGGAGGCATTTCCTCTTCTTCGTACGCTGCCCTTGCAGCTCGATAATTTTGCCCGGTTTCATGTCTACCGACATGATTGTTTCCGGCATAGCCTCTTTTGGCGTAGCCCCGATCTGCCCCTTGGCTCTTTCTACCGGCATCGTGTTGCCCGGCTTGTTGTTTTCCGGCAAGAACCGGATCGTACACAGTCAACTGCTGTGCATTCATTTCTTTTTCTTTTCTTCTGTCTGGATGGGGGGATGATGCCTGCCCGTGGGACTTGCTACCGGCATTCTTCGTTGAACGCACAGATTTTGATGCCGCAGCTCTGTTCGCTCTAGCAAGCTCAGCATTTTGTTCCTGAATCATGTCGAACAATTCTCTAACTCGCTCTTGTTGCTTGGCTAGGGCATCCCCGCTAAGCGAATCACACAGCTCTACAGCAGCCCTAGCAGCTTTTATGGTTTTATCCGGGCTACTGTACTTAGGTTTTTCTATGATGCTCAAAGATGCAGAGGTACTTTTGCCGGCAAGAACTTCCTTACGCAGATCTTGATCTAGATTGCGAGCTTTAAGCCGGTTTCCTGGCATCCTAGCAGCCTGAGCACTAACAGAAGCAAAGCCATGTGCAGCGTTATACTCACGTAGGGTTAGGTTCAGCTCGCGCTGCGCCCGGATGATGTCCGCGCCTGCGGAGAGCAGCTTCTGTTGTTGCGCCTCCAGCTCCGCCTGAGCCGTTGCCGGATCGATATTCTGCGCCAGGGGCGTCGCCAGCACGTTCATCGCCGCTTGGAGAGGAGTCTCCGGTGGCGGTGCTGATGTACCCGCAACCCCCTGGTCGCGCTCGGTCGGTGGTTTGGCCGTGCGCGTGGACCTTGCTTGTCCTGCGCCTTCCGCCGCGACCTCCTTGCCGGCGTCAGTCACGCCTGCCATCATCACCTCCACGCTACCAGCGGCGCGGCCCGCGCACAACCACCTCGGCGGATCCGGCGCCACCAGCACCGGCGAGAGGCGCTGGCGCACAGGGACAGTGCCGAAGTAGACGCGGTGGCTGCCGAACTCGATGACGCGGCCGTTCTTGGGGAAGACACCGCCGTTGGTGATGAGGACATCCCTACTACACCACTACCTCCATCATTGATAAATGAAGATGAACCTGCTGTGAAGCTCAAGTCCAATGAAGTTCGGATTGGACCAATTAGAAGGGCTCGTGCGAAGCTACTTAAACAACAGGTGAACTTGTTTCTAAACGGTACTTTGATTGATGAGAACTTTATACTGCCTAAGTCCTATTACTTATGTATCATCAGGTATCAAGAGGAGACGAGCGTTGCACGAGGAGGAGAGGAGCAGCTGGACATGAAGACGGACATCAAGATGGACGTGAAGCTGGACATGAAGATATCTCATGGTCGCGCGAGGGAGGAGCGGGAGGCATGCGCGAGAGGAGAAGACGACGTCCAGGCCGGACCAGCACCCGGTCCGACCGGCCCCCAGACCGGCCAGCCCGGTCCCTGGCCCGGTTGACCGGTCGCCAACCGGCCGCCAACCGGATGGGACTTATCGTACCGGGCAAAAACCGGAAAGTTGCGAAGTTCCCGGTTGCCGCCCGGTTGACCGGACCCCAGACCGGCCGACCCGGTCCCTGGCCCGGTTGACCGGATTCCAGACCGGATTCGTCCGAGTCTGTCTCGACCAGATCTATTCTGGGTCGGTTATTCTTGTATCTTTTCGACCAGAACTCGTCCCGGACACCTATATAAGTGCCCAGGACGCCCCCCTAGCTGCTTTAGACCACGTTTAAGATAAACCCTTGTTCTTAGTTGTTTGCTCTAGCAAAACTATTGAATCCCTACACCATATTGCTTGATATTGTGTAGATCCTGAAAAAGTCTTGTGTGATCTGCTGTTCCATTGGGAATTAGACGCTTGCAACTTACCGCTTCGTGGTCGGCGGCTACGTGCGCAAGTGTGTGGAGTTGCGAATATCTTGCAGGGTTGAGAGCTGTTGCATTGGCGACAGGGACCAATCGAGAGATCTCGTTGCGTCATACAAGTTATCATCCACTTCATCGTCGTGTATCTCCGCTGCCATCACCCCGTGATCACCATCACCGCTGTTGCTTACTGAGAAGATCGGGCCACCCCATATCATCTTGGTATCAGATTTCCAGTTTTCCTCGGTAAGCCATCCACAATCCACCCCATAGTTGAGTTGTGAGTGTTTCCTATCCAGAAAAAGCCATAAAAAGTTAGGGTTAGGGTTTGCCATAGCCTTAGATTGCACTAATTTCGAGTTTTAGTTGCTTTTCGTAGTTGTTTTTGCGTATCTTTTCTTTCTATCTAGTATTTTAGGGTTTGAGTTTACTCTATCATCTTGTGTTACTTTATCTAGTGGTGTCAGTTTTGTTACTCCGAGTCCACATAGCGTACAGTGTGCTTGTTCCCAACCATAGACACAGCCTATCGATATAAAGTGACTAGGAACTTTCCCAGAAGAGACTAGTTTACCGCTCGACAGGCTGCTCGTTAGGTTATCGGTGCTTTGCATATTTCTGTTGGCCGTGTTATCAAGGAGTTGTGTCATATATCAAAAAAAAAAGAAAATTGAAAAGAAGCAAAAAGAGCTACATAGCTGCGTGTGTTATACAACAGAAAAATCCAAAAAGAAAAGTGAAGTGCTAGTTGAATCAAGTGAAGGCCTAAGTTTACTTTACTGCACCCGTAGTTGAGCAATCTTGTGCCTGTCTCGTTGAGCTTTGCTAGCGTCTCTCTAGTGCATTGCAACCTTTCCTACAAATAGTTGCATTGCCCCATTATATCGCCTTGTGTGAGTATCATTGGTTGTCTACGGTCAGCGCTAGAGCTTGTTATTGGTGCAAATAGGTAGCCACCTACAGCCCCACATATACCCTGCTTTGTCGTGTGATTTGTTCTTATACCCTTGATATTCGCTTCGCTACATCCGTGCACTAGTTGTTACTACAAGTGGTAAGCAACACTAATTTATTTTGGAACGGTAAGATTTACTTTTCTTATCAGTTTTGAGTGAGTTGTGAGAGTACCACCATATATTTTTGATTTAGTGCACTAATCTACTAACGATGTCTGCTAGTGATCATAAACTTGTTAACCAGGAAAACAAGAGTGCTGCAGATATCATCACATGGAGGGAGTATGAGGCTCTTCGTAATGAGATGCGACGTGAATTCCGCGCTCAGGATGATGTGCTTAATGGGAAGGTTGAAGAGATCTCCCAAAAGCTGGATGCTACTCATGTGACCATCACTACAATGCAAGATCAAATGACGGATGTACAACGCAGTCTTGCTGATTTGCGCTTAGCTGTTGAGAATTTTACCGCGCAACAAAAACAAGACGATGACGAAGATCCTGAGCTTCAAGATGACGCACACAATGCTCGTGGTGCGCCACGTGGTAATCGTCCTCGCGGTTGGGCTCCACTTGGCCGCAATGGTCGTGGACAAGATGAGGAAGATGGTTTGGGTAAACCCAAGTTTTCTATACCCAAGTTTGAAGGAGGAGCTGATGTTGAAGAATACCTCACTTGGGAGCTGAAGATTGAGAAGTTGTGGAGCTTACATCCACATTATACTGAAGACCGGAAGATCAAGCTTGCTTCTTCCGAATTTGATGGCTACGCTTTGCGTTGGTGGGATGCTTTTGTTCGTAACCGAGACGAGGATGGTGAGCAACCTATACGCACATGGCGTGCCATGAAGGAGGCGATGACTTCTCGCTTTGTGCCTACAAATTACTTGCGGAATATATATGATAAGCTGACTCTATTGAGACAAGGTGTGAAGACTGTGGATGAATACTACATGGAGATGGAGATGCTTATGTAGAGTGGCCGTGTCCGTGAGTCTCTCGAGATGACAATGCAGCGTTTTCTCAACGGTTTGAAGTATGATATCAAAGGCATTGTTCGTCACTACAGCTACACCAATATGAATCAATTGTTACATCATGCAAGAGAAGCTGAATCACAGTTGGCTGACGAAGCAAAGATCAAAGTTCGCACTACAGGAGCTGGGCGTTTCACACCCCGCGCGGCACCATCTTCGGCGCCGGCGCCTTCGACGCGCTCCGCACCTTATTCTACTCCGCCTAGTAAGCCGGTCTCCAATGTGTCTAACACAAAGAAGACCGAATCTGCTGCAAGTACGAGTGGCTCTAATGTGTCTACTACGCGTAACCGTGATATGATTTGTCATACATGTGGTGGCAAGGGTCACTTCAAGAGAGATTGTCCTAACAACAAAGTCATGATTATCAATGAGGACAATGAATATGAGACTGGAGATGATGTTGATCCTAATGCTCCAGAAGATGATGACTATGACACTGATGGTGAAGATGCATATCCGTCTGATGCTCGCACCATTGTTGTGTCGCAGCGTGCTCTTAATGTGTTGCCTAGTGCATCTACTCAGCGCTGCAATTTGTTCCAAACAAAGGCTTTAGTTGGTCCTGACAAGGCTTGCAAGGTCATTATTGATGGCGGGAGTTGCCGCAATTTAGCAAGCAAGGAGTTATGTACCAAGCTGAAGTTGAAGTATCTACCGCACCCGCATCCATACTATATTCAGTGGTTGAGCGATAATGGTGAGATGAAGGTAAACCACATGGTGCGTGTTGAGTTTGCTATTGGACCGTATAAGGATTGCATTGATTTTGATGTCGTTCCTATGACGGTGTGTCACCTACTATTGGGACGGCCTTGGCTCTATGACCGTTCTGTGCAACACAATGGCCGTGCTAATACATATCACTTGGAGTTCAAGGGCAAGAAAATCAATTTACAGCCTATGACACCACAGCAAATTGTCAATGAGTCTCGTCAGAAAGTTGAAGTCAACTTGGAGGATGCTTCTTTAGATAGGCGAGAGAATTGTAATGTTGTGAGTGATATAACGAAAAGTGAGAGAGTGAACTCCTTAGTCTCATTAGCCACCAAAGAAGACATGAGAGAATTTAGTGAGGATCCTACAGCCATGCCTCTTGTGCTCTTGTACAGGGGTACGGTTTTGGTTTCTAACGACATGACCCCTCTTCCTTTTGGTGTTTCTAATGTTTTGCAGGAATTTGGCGACGTGTTTCCGGACGAGGTACCCGCAGGACTTCCACCATTGCGAGGTATTGAGCATCAAATCGACTTGATTCCTGGAGCTTCGCTACCCAATCGGGAACCATATAGAACGAACCCCGAAGAGACGAAGGAGATACAGAAGCAAGTACAAGCGCTACTCGACAAAGGTTATATCCGCATAAGCCTTAGTCCTTGTGCTGTCCCTGTTATTCTTGTTCCTAAGAAAGATGGTACATGGCGTATGTGCGTAGATTGTAGAGCGATAAATAACATTACTATTCGATATCGTCATCCTATTCCCCGTTTAGAGGATATGCTAGATGAATTGAGTGGTGCTGCTATTTTCACTAAAATTGATTTGTGTAGTGGTTATCATCAAATTAGGATGAAAGAAGGGGATGAGTGGAAAACCGCCTTTAAAACAAAATTTGGTTTATATGAGTGGTTAGTAATGCCTTTTGGTTTAACTAATGCAACTAGCACTTTCATGAGACTGATGAACCATGTTTTGCGTGATTTTATTGGCAAGTTTGTGGTTGTGTATTTTGATGACATATTAATCTACAGCCGCAATGAATCTGATCATATTATACATATTCGACATGTTTTGCAAGTGTTGCGTGATAGTAAACTCTATGGTAATCTTGAGAAGTGCACATTTTGCAAAGATAAGGTCATATTTCTGGGTTATGTTGTCTCTAAGCATGGAGTAGAAGTAGATGTGTCTAAAATTGAAGCTATTCAAAATTGGCCTACTCCCATGAATGTGAGTCAAGTAAGAAGTTTTCATGGTCTAGCTGGGTTTTATCGCCGTTTTGTGCCTAATTTTAGTACTATTGCTGCACCTTTGAATGAATTGACTAAAAAGGGTGTTGCTTTTGAGTGGGGCGTTGCCCAAGATCATGCTTTTGATGAACTGAAACGATTGTTAACTTCTGCACCGTTGCTTGCACTTCCTGATTTCAATAAGCAATTTGAGATTGAATGTGATGCTAGTGGTATTGGAATTGGTGGTGTGTTGATGCAAGAGGGTCGCCCAATTGCATATTTTTCTGAGAAACTTTCTGGTGCTAAGTTGAACTATCCTATTTATGATAAAGAATTGTATGCTTTAATTAGAGTTCTTGAGGTTTGGCAACATTATTTGTGGCCAAAAGAATTTATCATACATTCTGATCATGAAGCTTTGAAATATCTGAAAGCCCAATCTACTTTGCATAGGTGTCTTGCTAAGTGGGTTGAGTTCATTGAGTCTTTTCCGTACATTATTAAGCATAAGAAGGGAAAAGATAATATTGTTGCTGATGCTCTATCTAGGAAGAATATGCTATTAACTCAACTTGATGTTAAAATTCCTGGATTACAAGTGTTATGTGATTTGTATGCTACAGATTATGATTTTGCTGAACCATATCGCTTATGTGCTCTTGGTAAAGCATGGGATAAATATCACATACATGATGGGTTCTTGTTTAGAGCTAACAAACTATGTGTTCCAGAATCGTCTGTGCGTTTGCTCTTATTGCAGGAATCACATGCTGGAGGTTTGATGGGTCACTTTGGGCGTGAGAAGATGCTACTCATGCTCGCTGATCATTTTTATTGGCCAAAGATGAGGCGGGACGTGGACAGGTATGTGAAGAGGTGCATTACTTGCAACAAGTCCAAGTCCAAGCTGAAGCCTCACGGTTTGTATACTCCGTTACCGGCACCTACTACACCTTGGGAAGATATTAGTATGGATTTTGTGTTGGGTTTGCCGCGTACTAAAAGAGGCCATGATTCTATATTTGTGGTAGTGGACTAATTTTCTAAAATGTCACACTTTATTGCCTGCCACAAAAGTGACGATGCGTCGCATATTGCTAACCTGTTTTTCAGGGAGATTGTTCGACTACATGGAGTCCCGAAGACTATTGTTTCTGATCGTGATGTGAAGTTCATGAGCTACTTCTGGAAGACACTTTGGGGAAATCTGGGGACAAAGCTACTGTTCAGTACTACTTTTCATCCCCAAACTGATGGTCAAACTGAGGTGGTGAATCGAACCTTGTCACAACTGTTGAGATCCATGATCAAGAAGAACCTGAAGGAGTGGGAAGAGTGTTTGCCGCATGTAGAGTTTGCTTACAACAGGGCGGTACATTCTACCACGGAGCTATGTCCTTTTGAGGTGGTGTATGGTTTCAAACCCATTACTCCACTTGACTTGTTGCCTTTGCCCATACATGAGAGAGTTAATATGGAGGCATCCAAGAGGGCAGATTTTGTGTGAAAAATCCATGTGAAGACTAAAGAGTTGATAGAGAAGAAAGGCAAGAGCAATGCTGCAAGGATGAACAAGAAGCGCAAAGAGATGTTGTTCAAGCCTGGTGATATGGTCTGGGTACATTTTCACAAGGATAGGTTCCCGAAGCTGCGGAAGTCTAAGTTGAAGCCTCGTGGTGCTGGTCCTTACAAAGTGCTTGCCAAGATCAATGATAATGCATACTCGATAGATCTTCCAGTTGATGAGTTTGGTGTCAGTAATTCTTTCAATGTTGCTGATTTGACACCATATGACGGAGAAGACCTTGGAGCGTCGAGGTCGACGCCTTTTGAAGGGGGGGGGGGGGGAGATGATGAGGACATCCCTACTACACCACTACCTCCATCATTGATAAATGAAGATGAACCTGCTGTGAAGCTCAAGTCCAATGAAGTTCGGATTGGACCAATTACAAGGGCTCCTGCGAAGCTACTTAAACAACAGGTGAACTTGTTTCTAAACGGTACTTTGATTGATGAGAACTTTATACTGCCTAAGTCCTATTACTTATGTATCATCAGGTATCAAGAGGAGACGAGCGTTGCACGAGGAGGAGAGGAGCAGCTGGACATGAAGACGGACGTTGATGACCCACAAGTATAGGGGATCGCAACAGTCTTCGAGGGAAGTAAAACCCAATTTATTGATTCGACACAAGGGGAGACAAAGAACACTTGGAAGCCTTAACAACGGAGTTGTCAATTCAGCTGCACCTGGAAACAGACTTGCTCGCAAGAGTTTATCAGTAGTAACAGTTTTATAGCAGTAGCAGTAGTGAAATAACAGCAGTAGAGTAATAGAGACAGCAGTAGTGATTTTAGTAAACAGCAGGATTAAAATACTGTAGGCACGGGGATGGATGACGGGCATTGCATGGATGAGAGAAACTCATGTAACAATCATAGCAGGGCATTTGCAGATAATAATAAAACGGTGTCCAAGTACAAAGCAATCAATAGGCATGTGTTCCATATATAGTCGTGCGTGCTCGCGATGAGAAACTTGCACAACATCTTTTGTCCTACCAGCCGGTGGCAGCCGGGCCTCAAGGGAAACTACTGGATATTAAGGTACTCCTTTTAATAGAGTACCGGAGCAAAGCATTAACACTCCGTGAACACATGTGATCCTCACATCACTACCATTCCCTCCGGTTGTCCCGATTTCTGTCACTTCGGGGCCATCGGTTCCGGACAGCGACATGTGTATACAACTTATAGGTAAGACCATAACAATGATTATCTTGATGAAACAATAACATGTTCAGATCTGAGATCATGGCACTCGGGCCCTAGTGACAAGCATTAAGCATAACAAGTTGCAACAATATCATCAAAGTACCAATTACGGACACTAGGCACTATGCCCTAACAATCTTATGCTATTACATGACCAATCTCATCCAATCCCTACCATCCCCTTCGGCCTACAGCGGGGGAATTACTCACACATGGATGGGGAAAACATGGCTGGTTGATGTAGAGGCATTGGCGGTGATGGCGGTGATGATCTCCTCCAATTCCCCGTCCCGGCGGAGTGCCAGAACGGAGACTTCTGGCTCCCGCGACGGAGTTTCGCGATGTGGCGGCGTTCTGGAGGGTTTCTGGCGACTTAGACTTCTTTCCGTGCGTTTTTAGGTCGAGGCCGATAAGTAGTCCGAAGGAGGGCGTCGGAGGCCGGCCGAGGGGGCCACACCACAGGGCCGCGTGGGCCCCCCCTGGGCCGTGCCGCCCTATGGTGTGGGGCCCTCGGGCCTCCACCTGACTTCTCCTTCTGGCTCCGTTAGTTTCCTGAGAAAATAGGGCCTTCTGCATAAATTCCGAGGATTTTCCCGAAAGTTGGATTTCTGCACAAAAACGAGACACCAGAGCAGTTCTGCTGAAAACAGCGTTAGTCCGTGTTAGTTGTATCCAAAATACACAAATTAGAGGCAAAACAATAACAAAAGTGTTCGGGAAAGTAGATACGTTTTGGACGTATCAACTCCCCCCCAAGCTTAGCTTATTGCTTGTCCTCAAGCAATTCAGTTAACAACTGAGCGATAAAAGAACTTTCACGAACACATTTGCTCATATGATGTATATATTCTCATGCTATGGCTAATACTTAAGCAATTCATAATGAGATACATGCAAATAAGATCATCTAACAGCTATGTCAATCATGGAGAGGTACCAACAATTAATAATAAGTATCATGAATCATGTATATAAGCAGGATTGCAATGTTCATAAGAGAATATGATAAAGTGGTATCTCGCTTGCCTGTATTTGGTTGGCAAAACATAAATGCCCGGGCACCTCTGGAGTTCATAGAAAGACTAGAAGTAGTGATTGTCAAAAAATAAATGCATCAAAGTTATACCACAATCAATCATATTTTGAGACAAGCATATTATACTAAGAATGACAGTTGTGCTCTCAAGATAGTGCTCAAAGAAATAATGGAGACACAACATAAAATTAAAAGATTGACCCTTCGCAGAGGGAAGCAGGGATTAACATGCGCTAGAGCTTTTCATTTTTATAAAGACAGGAGTAAAATTATTTTGAGAGGTGTTTGTTGTTGTCAACGAATGGTAATGGGTACACTAACTACCTCGCCAACCGGACTTTCAAGAGCGGCTCCCATGAATTATTGCATATTTATGTGGCACTCCTTCCAACCTTTCTTACACAAACCATGGCTAACCGAATCCTCGGGTGCCTGCCAACAATCTCATACCATGAAGGAGTGCCTTTTTATTTTACTTTTATTATGATGATGACACTCCCCCCAACCTTTGCTTACACAAGCCATGGCTAACCGAATCCTTCGGGTGCCGTCCAACAATCACAAACCATGGAGGAGTGTCTATTTAAGTTAATTAATTCGGGACTGGGAATCCCATTGCCAGCTCTTTTTGCAAAATTATTGGATAAGCGGATGTGCCACTAGTCCATATGAGAGTCCGTCAAAAGTAAATGACAAGGTTGAAAGCTAAACACCACATACTTCCTCATGAGCTATGAAACATAAACACAAATTGAGAAGCATTTTGAAGGTTTTAAAGGTAGCGCATGAGAATTTACTTGAAATGGTTTGAAATGCCATGCATAGGTATTTATGGTGGACACTCTGGAATAACTTGGTTTTCATGTGTTTGGAAGCACGAGCAGCGTTCCCGCTCAGTACAAGTGAAGGCTAGCAATAGACTAGGGAGCGACAAATCAAGAGAGCAGTAACTGTCATAATCATGCTTGCGGCAAAATAAATTAACGGAGGCATAAAAGTGATACAAGAACTCTGAAGCAATATAGATCATCGAGGCTTAATTGACTTTTTTGTTCAGTCATATGCATGCGTGAGCATGTGCCAAGTCGATATAAATGAATTATTCAGAGGAGGATACCACAATGCCATACTTACTTATGAATAAAACAATGCAAGCAAACATCCATGACATGCTACTCATATTAATAAATTGGAGCTAAACATGAGAGATCATGAACTACTAGACTTTCTCAAATAACATATACCTCACATGAACCAACTAAGCATGCTCACATGGATGAGTATATGTACAAGAATGAAAACAAATAGAGTTCATACCAGCCTCTCACCACAATCAGATTGCCGTATATCGTCATTATTGCCTTTTCACTTGTGTAGCTTGGATAATATGAAATGAAAACCACGCTCCAGCCACCGAAGACCATTGAACTCAAGATGAACTTTACAAAACCAAAGAAGAACAGCAAATATTTTTGGTGTTTTCGAATTGCAAATAAGAACAAAAGGAAACAAGCAAACAAAGCAAAATCTTTTTGGGTTTTCTTATAGCAAACTAGCAATAGCAAATAAAGTGAAACAAATGCAAGAAACCGAAGCAAACAAATAGTGAAGAGAAACAACAGAAATATTTTTGGTCTTTTTGTGTTTTGGAAAGGAAACAAAACAAAAACAAGAAATAGCAAACTAAAAGAAACACATAACAACAGGATGACAGAAATCTGCCAAAACCTGACAGCAGTACAGAAATCGATTTTTACAAAAATCTTACGTTGCTCAGATCGAAAAGTGTTCAACTAATGAAAGTTAGATAACAACCTGGGGAACCTGCACAAAAATTGGCAGCTCAAAATAACGCTCTGGCTATTTTTGAGAATTTTTACGGTAACATTCCAGAATCTGTTTTCAGGCAGCACTTCCCCAAATATTATCTTCCTCTCATTAGAAAACCACTCAAACGAACAAAACAAGTATGCACAAGTATCCAGCAATCATAATATGCAAAGAATGAGTGATGCCGGTATACCTCCCCCCAAGCTTAGGCTTTTGGCCTAAGTGGAGTTCAACCCCAACGAGGGTCGTTGTTCCTTGCCGGTGGGTAATTCATGGAGTAGTCATAGTAAAGCTCCTGTGCAGAAGAAAAGCGTGGAGGCTCCGCATATCCACCATGTTGATGCGAGGAACTTGCTGCATCGGATGATGAGTCGAGGTGCTCCTTGACCTCCGTGTCGTCTCTTGCATGTTGGCCTCCTCTCTCTATGTGTGCATCCAATGCACCTTCTGTGACCGACCAATCTCCCCTGGAATCAAGGTTAGACAGAACAGGCGCAGGCAATCTTACTAGTTTCTCAGTTTTCTTAGTTATTCTCCAAACTTTCTTATAAAATATCATCTTGTAATACAGGTTACCCAAGTTGGAGGTTTCAGAAACAAATTCATGTTTAATTATAGAGGCTATGTCAAGTTTTTCTATGGGGAATGGAATATCAAAATGATGAGGTTCTACATTATGAAAAGCTAGTAAACGAGAGGCGATGAGACCCCCACAAATTCCACCTTTCTCACGGTTAGTAGCAAGTCTATAAGCTATCAATGCCCCCAAATTATAAGTCCTACTTTTTTGCAGTGCCGCAGCTAGAAAAGCCAAATCCGGGATAGAAAGTTTACCACCAATCCTTTTAGCAAGAACGCATTTGGTAATAAAATAGGCAAAGTAGCGGATAGCCGGGAGCTGAATACTAGTGATTTTACCACTATCACTTGAGAAACTCCTTCCATCGCAAATCATCTTGTAGAGATCCGAGAGTTCTTGCGGCGATCCCCTTATCTTCTCGCATGACCCCCATTGCGGTACTCTAATTGCTGCACAAAAAGCACTAAATGGCAAGTTGACAGCTATATTGTAAATTTTATACTGGACCGTGGGGTTAGATCGCGACCAATTGAACTTAAAGTCCTGCACAAAAGACATAGTTAATTTTACATATTGTCTTGGCTCTCCTTCAACAAAGTCACTTAGCCCTGCGCGAGAAATTAGAGTTTGAACATCTTCAAATATCCCCGCGCTTCTCATGAAATCCGCGCACGGGTAGTAAGAGGGGTATACTCCCTCTTCACGATTGACTATCATAACTTGTTGGACTTCCAATTCTTACTGGTTCAAGTGATATCTATTCCACTCCATTTTTCTGAAATTTCAACAAACAATATAAAAATTTGATTTGGTGACATATAATTGAGGGAAACTACCGTAGGAACTTGCTAGAGTACTAATCATGCATCAAAACTAGTTTCTACCACTTAGAACAAGCATGCAAGCTCACTAAACATGTTACCTACAGCAGCAAAATATTCAAGATATACTCAACCAAACAAAATTCTACTTGGATGGGTGGAGGAGTCACATACCGAAGAGCAAATGTGCCAAATTTCAGATAGAAATCTGGGCTGAGCAAAGAGATCGAGAAATCTGGAGCTCTGGAGCAAAAACGCGAGTGAGAGGAACTTGGTACGAGTTTTTTCGGGAGAGAGAAGGTGCTGGGAGAAAGAGATGGCAAAGTGGGGCAAAGGGGGGCCCACACCACATGGTGGCGCGGCCACCGCCTTGGCTGCGCCGGCCTGTGGTTTGGCGCCCTCTGGTGCCCCACAGGTCATCCTCTGGTGCTCCCAGGTGCCTCGTCGAAAAATAGGACCAACGGTATAATTTTTGTGAATTTTTGAAAACTTTGAAAAACGCACATTTCTGGGTATTTAGTTTATTATTACTGGCCAGGAAAATTTTTGAAATCTTCAAATAACTAAGGAACTTTGCAAATTAAAAATGCTACATCAACTAGAGCAAGTGGAGGAAGAAAGAGATGTTCTTTACCCTCTCTATGCATATAAAAGGTATTCGTTAACAAGGTTGATCAAGTCTTGTCACCAAATAAATTTTACATAGCATAAGAAGAAATAAACCTCAAATCAATCATGTTACCTTGAATTGTATTGATATGGATCCAATCACGAGAGTTTGATATTCTTCTTTAGGCTCATATATAGGACAATCAATAGTTCCCACTTTGATAGTTCTCACATTAGAAATAGTATTAACTCCACACGCTTTCTCAATCCTCTTGGGGAAATAAACGGTATGTTCCCTATCATCAACATTGAAAGTAACCTTCCCTTTATTGCAATCAATAACAGCCCCTGCGGTGTTAAGAAAAGGTCTCCCAAGAATAATAGACATATTATCATCTTCTGGCATTTCCAACACAACAAAGTCAGTTAATATCAAGCAGTTAGTAGTAACTTGAACAGGAACATTCTCACATATACCAACAGGAATAGCAGTAGATTTATCAGCCATTTGCAAAGATATATCAGTAGGTATCAACTTATCTAAGTAAAGTCTCTTATAAAGAGAAAAAGGCATAACACTAACACCGGCTCCCAAGTCACATAGAGCAGTTTTAACATAATTATTCTTGATAGAACAAGGAATAGTAGGTATACCTGGGTCGCCCAACTTCTTTGGAACTTTGCCATTGAAAGAGTAATTAGCAAGCATAGTGGAAATTTCCTCATTGGGGATTTTCCTTT
This sequence comes from Lolium perenne, assembly GCF_019359855.2. Taxonomy (NCBI): domain Eukaryota; kingdom Viridiplantae; phylum Streptophyta; class Magnoliopsida; order Poales; family Poaceae; genus Lolium; species Lolium perenne. The sequence goes on along the minus strand of NC_067245.2, from coordinate 89,154,755 downwards.
TGTTAGTAACAATATCTTTCATATACTTTGAATAAGGAGGCAATTTAATAGCATCAGTCAAAGGGATTTGCAAGAATAAAGGTTTCATCCAATCACAAAATTTATTATAGTGTTCTTCTTCCTTTGATTTTAGTTTCTTAGCAGGAAAAGGCATTTGCTTTTGCACCCAAGGTTCTCTTTCATTACCATGTTTCTCAGCAATAAAATCTTCTTTAGTGTACTTTTTATTTTTAGCATGCTTTTCAGGTTCTTCTTCAACCTCTTCTTTATCAGGAGTATCATTCTTATCATTATCTTTATCATTGTCATGTTCATTACCACTTTCAGTTTCAGCATCAGAAATAGAAATACTATTAGGATCATCAGCAGGTTCAGAGGATTCTACAACATTTTTATGTTTCTTCTTCTTTTTCTTCCTAGATTGAGCACTAGGTTCAATGCGCTGAGAATCTTGTTCAATTCTTTTGGGATGCCCTTCAGGATATAGAGAATCCTGGGTAGAGACACCACCTCTAGTTGTTACTTCATAAGCATGTTTCTCTTTAGAATTATTCCCTAACAAGTCATTTTGCACTTTAGTGAGTTGATCAATTTGAGTTTGAATCATATGGAAATGTTTAACAAGCATCTTAACATCATTGGAGGTTCTCTCCACAATATCATGCAATTCACTAATAGCTCGAGAATTTTCCATTAAATGATTCTCTACTCTCATATTAAAATTTTCTTGCTTAACAATATAATTATCAAACTCATCTAAGCATTGTGCAGGAGGTTTCGAATACGGAATATCTTCCCTAGTAAAGCGTTGAAGGGAGTTTACCTCAATCATGGATGAAGGGGGAATTATCTCACATATATCTTCTATAGGAGGTAGATTCTTCACATCTTCAGATTTAATACCTTTCTCCTTGAGAGACTTCTTGGCTTCCCTCATATCTTCATCATTCAATTTAATTAAACCCCTCTTCTTCAATATTGGCGTTGGAGTTGGTTCAGGCGTAGTCCAATCATCATGAGTCCGGCTTATTTTAGCCAATAATTCTTCATTGCCCTGAGTTCTTTTCTGAAAACACAACCAACACAACTATCCAGGTATGCCCTAGACTCAATGGTTAGTCCGCTATAAAATATATCAAGTAAATCATGCTTTTCCAGATCATGATCAGGCCGAGCTCTAATAAGAGAGCAAAATCTCGCCCAAGCCTCAGGCAATTTCTCTTCATCTCCCTGGTCAAAATTATAAATTCTCTGCAAAGCAATATGTTGAGCACTAGCAGGAAAGTATTTGCGGAAGAAAACATCAAGCAATTCTTTTGGACTTTTAATAGAATTAGGTGGCAAATTATTATACCAAGTTTTAGCGTCATCCTTTAATGAGAATGGAAATATTTTAGCAACAAAGTAAGTACGCATCTTGACATCATCAGAAAACAAGCTACTTAGAGTAGATAACTCAGTCATGTGTTCAACAGCACTTTCTTTTTCAGTACCACAAAAGGGTGTTTTCTCAACAATAGCTATATGAGATAAATCAAGAGAAAAATCATAATCTTTATCCCTAATGTTTATAGGAGATGTGGCAAATTTAGGATCAGGAGACAGTTTATATCTAACAGCATGTTCTGCAAGCAACTTTTTAATTTTTCTTGCATCAGTAGTAGCATTGCATTTTTCAATAAAATCATCATTAAGCTCCACATAATCTTCATCAGGATCATCACTAAAATAATCAAGTTCAGGTGAACTAACAGGTGTAGTAGCATTAGGAGTTTCAGTATTTTCAATTTGTCTAGACCTAGCAATTGTAGCATCTAGAAAGGATCCCAATGAACCACTATCATCAAGCACAGCAAAAACATTATCAATATTATGAGAGTGTTCAGATTCAGCAGATGTACCCGCATGCGAAGCATGTGGCGGTGAAACAAGTTTATCAATCACAGATGGTGAATCAAGTGTAGCGGAGGTACTCAGAATTGTACCTTTTCTTGTAGTGGATGGCAATATGGCGATCTTAGTATCGCGAGGTTTACCCATGATGGGGAATTTGCAGCGAACAATATTAATCCAAGTGAACTTCCAAATAAAGCTATGCTCCCCGGCAACGGCGCCAGAAAATAGTCTTGATGACCCACAAGTATAGGGGATCGCAACAGTCTTCGAGGGAAGTAAAACCCAATTTATTGATTCGACACAAGGGGAGACAAAGAACACTTGGAAGCCTTAACAGCGGAGTTGTCAATTCAGCTGCACCTGGAAACAGACTTGCTCGCAAGAGTTTATCAAGTAGTAACAGCTTTATAGCAAGAGCGATAGTGAAATAACAGCAGCAGAGTAACAGAGACAGCAGTAGTGATTTTAGTAAACAGCAGGATTAAAATACTGTAGGCACGGGGACGGATGACGGGCGTTGCATGGATGAGAGAAACTCATGTAATAATCATAGCAGGGCATTTGCAGATAATAATAAAACGGTGTCCAAGTACAAAGCAATCAATAGGCATGTGTTCCATATATAGTCGTGCGTGCTCGCGATGAGAAACTTGCACAACATCTTTTGTCCTACCAGCCGGTGGCAGCCGGGCCTCAAGGGAAACTACTGGATATTAAGGTACTCCTTTTAATAGAGTACCGGAGCAAAGCATTAACACTCCGTGAACACATGTGATCCTCACATCACTACCATTCCCTCCGGTTGTCCCGATTTCTGTCACTTCGGGGCCATCGGTTCCGGACAGCGACATGTGTATACAACTTATAGGTAAGACCATAACAATGATTATCTTGATGAAACAATAACATGTTCAGATCTGAGATCATGGCACTCGGGCCCTAGTGACAAGCATTAAGCATAACAAGTTGCAACAATATCATCAAAGTACCAATTACGGACACTAGGCACTATGCCCTAACAATCTTATGCTATTACATGACCAATCTCATCCAATCCCTACCATCCCCTTCGGCCTACAGCGGGGGAATTACTCACACATGGATGGGGGAAACATGGCTGGTTGATGTAGAGGCGTTGGCGGTGATGGCGGTGATGATCTCCTCCAATTCCCCGTCCCGGCGGAGTGCCAGAACGGAGACTTCTGGCTCCCGCGACGGAGTTTCGCGATGTGGCGGCGTTCTGGAGGGTTTCTGGCGACTTCGACTTCTTTCCGTGCGTTTTTAGGTCGAGGCCGATAAGTAGTCCGAAGGAGGGCGTCGGAGGCCGGCCGAGGGGGCCACACCACAGGGCCGCGCGGGCCCCCCCTGGGCCGCGCCGCCCTATGGTGTGGGGCCCTCGGGCCTCCACCTGACTTCTCCTTCTGGCTCCATTAGTTTCCTGAGAAAATAGGGCCTTCTGCATAAATTCCGAGGATTTTCCCGAAAGTTGGATTTCTGCACAAAAACGAGACACCAGAGCAGTTCTGCTGAAAACAGCGTTAGTCCGTGTTAGTTGTATCCAAAATACACAAATTAGAGGCAAAACAATAGCAAAAGTGTTCGGGAAAGTAGATACGTTTTGGACGTATCAGACGTCAAGATGGACGTGAAGCTGGACATGAAGATATCTCATGGTCGCGCGAGGGAGGAGCGGGAGGCATGCGCGAGAGGAGAAGACGACGTCCAGGCCGGACCAGCACCCGTTCCGATCGGCCCCCAGACCGGCCAGCCCGGTCCCTGGCCCGGTTGACCGGTCGCCAACCGGCCGCCAACTGGATGGGACTTATCGTACCGGGCAAAAACCGGAAAGTTGCGAAGTTCCCGGTTGCCGCCCAGTTGACCGGACCCCAGACCGGCCGACCCGGTCCCTGGCCCGGTTGACCGGATTCCAGACCGGATTCGTCCGAGTCTGTCTCGACCAGATCTATTCTAGGTCGGTTATTCTTGTATCTTTTCGACCAGAACTCGTCCCGGACACCTATATAAGTGCCCAGGACGCCCCCCTAGCTGCTTTAGACCACGTTTAAGATAAACCCTTGTTCTTAGTTGTTTGCTCTAGCAAAACTATTGAATCCCTACACCATATTGCTTGATATTGTGTAGATCCTGAAAAAGTCTTGTGTGATCTGCTGTTCCATTGGGAATTAGACGATTGCAACTTACCGCTTCGTGGTCGGCGGCTACGTGCGCAAGTGTGTGGAGTTGCGAATATCTTGCAGGGTTGAGAGCTGTTGCATTGGCGACAGGGACCAATCGAGAGATCTCGTTGCGTCATACAAGTTATCATCCACTTCATCGTCGTGTATCTCCGCTGCCATCACCCCGTGATCACCATCACCGCTGTTGCTTACTGAGAAGATCGGGCCACCCCATATCAGTTGGCGAAGCAGCCCGCATTGTCGTTGATGAAGTCCAGCGAGTAGATGCGCTGCACGAGCGCAGACACCACCCGCTCGCCGGAGACGTTGAGGATGCCCGCCCGAATGTGAACTCCAGCAAGCGCCGCTTCATGCCCCACGGTGGGCGCCAACTGTCGTCGTGGTGAACAGACAGATGCCATAGGATGGCTTAAGTTGGGGCCGAATAGGCGCTAGAGGATTCGGGTGAGGGTTTTTGGTAAGGATGGGATGGATCTCCTAAGAACTTGGCCTTGGCCAGAGGTGGAAGAACAACACAAGAGTTCTCTCCACTTCAGATCTTTCTATTCATGGATCAGAAGAGGTTACAGGTTTTTGGATACAAGATCGTACACAAGAGCTCATACATGCATGCCCGCGATGGGGCGTGCCCCTCTCCTTATATAGGGGAAAGGGTGGCTTACAGGGGAAGGAACCCTAGGAAACCCTAACAGCATCTTTGACTAGACAAACTACTTTACAAAGCCTCTTTAATCATAGGTGACGCCGGTATCTCTTTAATCAGGGAGGCTGACATCTTCCGGATGCTTTCAGTGTCACCTTCCTCTTTAGCGTCAGGGCTTCATTGAAAGCTACTTTGCTTAGCTCATCCTTGTCCTCTAGCTCTTGAGATAATCTTTGACCAGTCTTGCCGACGTGCTACAGTGCACATCTTACCGGTAACCCGGTGTCTTCTTAGCTCATTCCGGTATACCCCTCTTGGGGATACCGGTATGGATTTACTTAGCCAAATGCTTAACTTCACAGCCCGGAATAAACTTTAAACTGGTATCTTGATGGCTCAAACCATCCGGTTTGGCATGCCTTTGGCATACCGGGGGTCACCCCCCCAACAGTGTCCAGGCCGGAATAATAGCCATTACCTCCTTAGCCGGAGACACTGCCACATCTGGATTTTCCGGGTTAGCGCCCTTGATTGAGGGTGTCCATAGATGCTCCAGAAAAATTCTGGGTGGAATGGGTTTCCGACCTTGGACAGCATATCTGCCGCTGTGTTATCATCTCTCTGGACGTACTTGACTTCATATCCGAGGAAGCTCTTGGCAATCTCGTCAACTTCGTCTCTGTAGGCTGCCATAACGGAGTTTCTGGCGTTCCAGGTTCCGGCTACTTGTTGTGCCACCAGGTCGGAGTCTCCGCAGCATATAATGTGCTTGATCCCGATTTCCTTAGCGATGCGCAATCCGTGTAGTAGAGCCTCGTATTCCGCCATGTTGTTTGTATCTTCGAAGTGAATATGCAAGACGTACTGCAATTCTTCTCCGGTTGGTGACTTCAGGGTAACTCCAGCCCCCGAGCCTTGGTGCTGCTTGGATCCGTCAAAGTGCATGATCCAAGGTTCAGGTTCCGGCACAGGTGTGCCCTCCGGCGCTTCAGTTCAATCGGCAAAAAAATCCGCCAAAGCTTGGGATTTGATCGCGGTTCTGGCTTGGTAGTTGATGTCAAAGGCAGATAATTCCATGCCCACTTTGCTACACGCCCTGTTGCGTTGAAATTATTGATGATGGTTGACAAGGGAGCCTTGCTCACCACTGTCATAGGATGCTCCTGGAAGTAGTGCCTCAACTTCCGGCTGCCTAGGAAAACTCCATAGAATAGCTTCTAAAAGTGAGGGTATCTTTGCTTGGATTCCGTCAAAACCTCGCTTATGTAGTAAACTGGTCGCTGGACTCTGTATTCATAGCCTTCCTCCTTTCGCTCCACCACGATAACTAGACTGATGACCTTGTTGGAGGCTGCTAGGTAGAGGAACATAGGTTCTGACTCAGCTGGTGCTGCCAGGATAGGTGGGGAAGAGAGTATATCTTTCAACCCCTGAAGAGCTGCATCTGCTGCGTCGTCCCAGACAAAGTTGTCTGATTTCTTCAGCAGCTTGTATAGAGGTAGTGCCTTCTCGGCAAGACGGCTAACAAATCTACTGATTGCAGCAACGCAACCAGTTAATCGTTGCACATCTTTGAGACAAGTTGGCTTTTTAATGCACATGATAGCCTTGATTTTTTCCGGGTTAACTTCAATACCTCTATGAGATACAATGAAGCCAAGGAGTTTTCCTGCTGGTACGCCAAAGACGCACTTCAGCGGGTTCAACATCATCTTATACCGTCGGAGATTCTCGAAGGTTTCCGTGAGGTCGCTGATCAAGTCGGATCCTTTCCGGGTCATGACCGCGATGTCGTCGACGTAACTGTGCACGTTCCGGCCAATTTGGTCCTTCAAGCATCGCTGCATCGTACGTTGGTAAGTGGCATCTGCATTTTTCAAACCAAAAGGCATGGTGACATAGCAGTAAGTGCCAAAGGGTGTGATGAACGAGGTCGACTTTTGGTTGGACTTCTTCATCCAGATCTGGTGATACCCTGAATATGCGTCAAGAAAACACAGAAGTTCCGCCCCTGCCATCGAATCACTGACTTGGTCAATGCGCGGCAAGGGGAACGGATCCTTCGGACAGTGATTATTCAAACCGGAGTAATCGATGCACATTCTTAGTATTTCAGAATTCTTTTTGGGTACAAGGACGGGGTTTGCGACCCAATCAGTATGGATAACTTCTACTACAAAACCTGCCTCTAGTAACTTTGCTAATTCCATCCCTATGGCGCGGTGCTTCTTATCTCCAAAGCGTCGCATAACTTGATGTTGGAGATATGCCCGAGAGGCAATAATAAAGTAGTTATTGTTATATCTTAGTGTTAATGATAAATGTTTACACCCCATGCTATAATTGTATTAACCGGAAACATTAATACATGTGTGTTGTGTAAACTACCAGAGTCCCTAGTAAGCCTCTCGTTTAACTAGCTTGTTGATTAATAGATGATCATGGTTTCCAGATCATGAAAATTGGATGTTATTGATGGCGCGTGATGCACACGTCCGTTGGGAACCCCAAGAGGAAGGTGTGATGCGCACAGCAGTAAGTTTTCCCTCAGAAAGAAACCAAGGTTATCGAACCAGTAGGAGATGAAGGCCACGTGAAGGTTGTTGGTGACGGAGTGTAGTGCGGCGCAACACCAGGGATTCCGGCGCCAATGTGGAACCTGCACAACACAATCAAAATACTTTACCCCAACGTAACAGTGAGGTTGTCAATCTCACCGGCTTGCTGTAAACAAAGGATTAAATGTATAGTGTGGAAGATGATGTTTGTTTGCGAAGAACAGTAGAGAACAATGATTGCAGTAGATTGTATTCAGATGTAAAAGAATGGACCGGGGTCCACAGTTCACTAGTGGTGTCTCTCCCATAAGATAAATAGCATGTTGGGTGAACAAATTACAGTTGGGCAATTGACAAATAGAGATGCATACATATCATGATGATTACTATGAGATTTAATCAGGGCATTACGACAAAGTACATAGACCGCTATCCAGCATGCATCTATGTCTAAAAAGTCCACCTTCGGGTTAGCATCCGCACCCCTTCCAGTATTAAGTTGCAAACAACAGACAATTGCATTAAGTATGGTGTGTAATGTAATCAACACAAATATCCTTAGACAAAGCATTGATGTTTTATCCCTAGTGGCAACAACACATCCACAACCTTAGAACTTTCTGTCACTGTCCCAGATTCAATGGAGGCATTAACCCACTATTGTGGCACCCCCGGGATCAGGGTTAGACAAATACTAGATCTTCGTCCGACATAAGCCTAACCTTGAGCTCGAGAGACTACAGTGAGAGAATCGGTAACACAACTGTGACTCTACGACTCAAGAAGTAATACAAGCTCATAACTGAGCGAAGAACCAAAGCATTACAAGCAGAGGTCACTGACCTGTCATACATCAATCAACGGAAGCAAAGTTATGCTATTAGACATAGCAAGATAGCAATAGGCCTAAGAGGCCAGGAGCATAACGGCGACGTCCCAGCCCATAGATTCCAGGCTGCCACCTGGGAACCCCAAGCTACTCGTCGATGTCGACTAGAAACCACCATCTGTTGGAGCGACTTTGTCTGAAACAAAAGCATGCAAAGCTGAGTACAGGGACTCAGCAAGACTTAGTACAACCTTTTAGCAAAGCGGGTATGCGGGCTTTCTGTGGAGCTTCTTTTGCGTAAAGCTAGTTTTCCTTTAGTAAACAAGAGGGAGAAGAAACTCGACTACCCAGAACCTTTAAAAGGGGATAAGAGAGCGATATATTAGCTCTATTGATCATCATATTGTATCCACCAATCTTCATCATCTCGAACCACTATCCTCGGATCACCCCCTCAACACCAGGAGAAGATATCCGTAAACACACATTGGTTGCCAAGTTTTACGATCAGGTTAAAGTTGTCTATGATCACAGAATCCATTCCCAAGTCGTCCGTAACCGTGGACACGGCTTTTCGAAAAGATTCATAACCCTGCAGGGGTGCACAACTTTACCCACACGCGCCGACCGACTCTTAATGCCACTAGTATTACACACTTCCTTGGTGTGCTGGCAGAGGGTGGTCGACCACGACCTTTACCTTGCTGTCGCCGAGACCATGAGTCACGCGCTAAGGATTGTTCCGCCGTAACGGGTCAAGTCCCGAAGTCGGTCCTTAACGATGTGTGCCGAGGTGGGTTTCCCCAGAGGCCACAACCTCCATCCACCTAGACCACGCTTACCTACCTGTTATGTACCTTTACCCCCAAGCAAAATGCAATGCATATGATCAGGTAACGCGCAAACTATGTGACTATGGAATCTACTAGGCAAGTCAGTGAGTCGAGAGGGTACCATAATAGGGCCTCGTGTGGTTGTACGCTTAGTCTTGGTTCAAGAGGCGAGAACTCGGTTCCTAGGGTCGGCAGAAACGAAACAACCCACCACATCCCAATGTGGCCTCTCGTCTGAGCCTTTAATCATGTTTAACAACATCTCTACACTTACCACGTCAACCTGTCATGCTAGTTTCATTCATTGTAAGGCTCCAGTCCGAAGACCGGAGTAGCAGCGTAACAAACTAAGCATGGCTAAGCATAAAGAGATAAAGGCTCTAGCGATGCACACATGCCAAACCTAGTTATGCTAGGAGCAGTGGATCATGGATTTGAGGCTACAAGGGTGAAACATGCAATAGATAGGATAACTCTACCTATCGATAAAAGACAGTTGAATCGTATGCGATATGTAGGATCCAGAAGTAAAAGCATTTCGAAATCATATATGAACCAGGCTAGGGCTTGCCTTTTTCCCTGACAAACCAATATGGATCTTCGAGGATCCCATGCTTGACTTGTTCGCTGATGGACAATTATTGATCTGCGTCGTTGTTGATCTTCATCGTCTCGGGCACGTGCTCTATCGATCGCGAAGAAGCAAATACTATAAAGAGAGGAATAGCAATCAACACATGGCATCGATGCAATGCGCATACAAGTATGAATGATATGTCATATTAAAGGAATTAAGTAAACCCTAGGCACATCATCAGATTAAAGGGGTTCCAGCACCGGACCCCGGCATATGAGAGGGGTTAATTAGGGTTTCACTACTTATGGAGTTTTAATTGTTGCAATGATGCATGAATTTCATCTAAACTTGTAGAGAATGTTTTTCTGAACATTTTGATATATTATACATATTTATCTGATTTAAAATGAATTAGTTATGAATTAAACAAGATTTAATCAATTTCTGGAATTTCTGGAAAATATTAAATCGCTGGCATCCTGGACCCACTGTCAGGGTTTTAATCATTTATAAACATTTATGAAAAGAATAAATATCTGACGGACGGGGCCCACCTGTCATGATTTTTCTATTTACAGAAAATAAAAACAAGAAGGAAAAGGCTGACAGCCAGGGACCCACAGGGGTCAACCGCGTGGTGGCGCGCGAGGGAGAGAGGAAGAGGATAGGGAGAGGGGCAGGGCGTCGTGGCGCGAGGGAGCAGGACGTCTCCTGGCCAGGGTCGGCGACGAGCAGGAGGTGGCGTCGGCGAGCACACAGGTGCTGCCACGCACCTGCTTGAGGTAGAAGACAAGGGCAAAAATTTTCCCAAAACCCCCTGCCCTTTGCTGTTTTCCTAAAAACAATTAAAAACAGGGCTAAAACCATTTGTACTTATTGTTTTGGGCTATTTTTGAAAACCATAAATTTCCAAAATCGTGTACCAACATTATGTGGCATCATTGATCATTTCAAAAATATCACACCACAAGATTTTGAAGGTTTGAAACATTTCAAATAGAGGTAGAACTTTGAAATTTAGGGTTTCCACTTCACTTTTAAAATGCAAATTTTTCCTAATGCATTTTAAATGATGCTCATGAATGCACAAACAACTCCTAATTAGGGTTTAGCAAAACAGGGATGTTACAACTATCTAGCATAAATACTCCCTCTTGGAGTCACAAGTATCAACTTGGCGAGAGCCTCTACTAGCAACGGAGAGCATGCAAGAACATAAACAACATATGTATGATAGATTGATAATCAACTTGACATAGTATTCAATATTCATCGGATCCCAACAAACACAACATGTAGCATTACAAATAGATGATCTTGATCATGATAGGCAGCTCACAAGATCTAACATGATAGCACAATGAGGAGAAGACAACCATCTAGCTACTGCTATGGACCCATAGTCCAAGGATGAACTACTCACACATCAATCCGGAGGCGGGCATGGTGATGTAGAGCCCTCCAGTGATGATTCCCCTCTCCGGCAGGGTGCCGGAGGCGATCTCCTGAATCCCCCGAGATGGGATTGGCGGCGGCGGCGTCTCTGGAAGTATTTCCGTATCGTGGCTCTCGGTAATAGGGTTTTCGCGACGGAGAGTTTAAGTAGGCGGAAGGGCAGGGTCGGAGGGCTGACGAGGGGCCCACACCATAGGCTGGCGCGGGCCCCTCCTAGGCCGCGCCGCCCTATGGTCTGGCCACCTCGTGGCCCCACTTCGTATGCTCTTCGGTCTTCTGGATGCTCCGTGGAAAAATAAGACCCTGGGCGTTGATTTCGTCCAATTCCGAGAATATTTTCTTTGTAGGATTTCTGAAACCAAAAACAGCAGAAAACAGCAACTGGCGCTTCGGCATCTCGTTAATAGGTTAGTGCCGGAAAATGCATATAAATGATGTAAAGTGTATATAAAACATGTGAGTATTGTCATAAAAGTAGCATGGAACATAAGAAATTATAGATACGTTTGAGACGTATCAAGCACACTGTTCTAAAAATCATCCGAGATGCCGATTTATCGGCCGATTTATCGTGAATCGGGTGGTAACCGATAAGATTTTGGCATATCGGCCAGTTTATCGCTCAACCGATATTTTGGCCGATTTTCTGTATGAGAGCCGATATTTCGCCCGATTTTCACTCTCACGGCCGATATTTCGCCTGATTGTCAGAGAAATTTCAATGACATTTGGTATGGCAGTTGATATTTTCATCCTATGGTTTTGTAAAATTGTGCATTAGCTTAAATTTTCCATTATTATTGATTCAAATGCAAGGAATCAAGGTAATACTTATGTGCAATGCTTAAATATTATTTTTTGCATAGCATATTATAGACAATTTAGTGTCGAAAGTTAGGATTTACAAAAAATAAACCGATAAATAGTTGACCGATAAAATCGATTAATCGACCGATAAGCGATTAATCTTCATTTTAAGACCGACCGATAAGTTAAGATTAATGATTTCTTGAACATTGATCAAGCATCCCCAAGCTTAGTTCCTACTCGCCCTCGAGTAGGTAAACGATAACAATGATAATTTCTGAAGTGACATGCTATCATAATCTTGATCAATACTATTGTAAAGCATATGTAGTGAATGAAGTGATTCGAAGCAATGGTAAAGACAATGATTAAACAACTGAATCATATAGCAAAGACTTTTCATGAATAGTACTTTCAAGACAAGCATCAATAAGACTTGCATAGGAGTTAACTCATAAAGCAATAAATTCCTAGTAGAAAGTTTTGAAGCAACACAAAGGAAGATATAAGTTTCAGCGGTTGCTTTCAACTTCAACATGTATATCTCATGGATAATTGTCAACACAAAGTAATATGATGAATGCAAATAAGCAAGTATGTAGGAATCAATGCACACAGTTGACACAAGTGTTTGCTTCTAAGATAGAAAGAAGTAGGTAAACTGACTCAACATAAAGTAAAAGAATGGCCCTTCGCAGAGGGAAGCATGGATTACTATTTTTGTGCTAGAGCTTTTATTTTGAAAACATAGAAACAATTTTGTCAACGGTAGTAATAATTCATATGTGTTATGTATAAGACATCCTATAAGTTGCAAGCCTCATGCATAGAATACCAATAGTGCTCGCACCTTGTCCTAATTAGCTTGGATTTACATGGATTATCATTGCGTAACATATGTTTCAACCAAGTGTCACAAAGGGGTACCTCTATGCCGCCTGTACAAAGGTCTAAGGAGAAAGTTCGCATTGGATTTCTCGCTTTTGATTATTCTCAACTTAGACATCCATACCGGGATAACATAGAAAACAGATAATGGACTCCTCTTTAATGCATAAGCATTCAACAATAGATAATATTCTCATAAGAGATTGAGTATTAGTGTCCAAACTGAAACTTCCACCATTATTCATGGCTTTAGTTAGCGGCCCAATGTTCTTCTCTAACAATATGCATACTCAAACCATTTGATCATGATAAATCACCCTTACTTCAGACAAGACGAACATGCATAGCAACTCACATGATATTCAACAAAGGTGTAAAAGTTGATGGCGTCCCCAGAAACATGGTTACCGCTCAACAAGCAACTTATAAGAAATAAGATACATAGCAACATATTCAATACCACAATAGTTTTTAAGGCTATTTTCCCATGATCTATGTATCGCAAAGACAAGGAATGAAATTTTAAAGGTAGCACTCAAGTAATTTACTTTGGAATGGCAGAGAAATACCACATGGTAGGTAGGTATGGTGGACACAAATGGCATGGGTTTTGGCTCAAGGATTTGGATGCACGAGAAGTATTCCCTCTCAGTACAAGGCTTTGGATAGCAAGGTTGTTTGAAGCAAACACAAGTATGAACCGGTACAGCAAAACTTACATAAGAACATATTGCAAGCATTATAAGACTCTACACTGTCTTCCTTGTTGTTCAAACACTTCACCAGAAAATATCTAGACTCTAGAGAGACCAATCATGCAAACCAAATTTCAACAAGCTCTATGGTAGTTCTTCATTAATAGGTGCAAAGTACATGATGCAAGAGCTTAAACATCATTTATTTGAGCACAACAATTGCCAAGTATCAAATTATTCAAGACAATATACCATTTACCACATGAAGCATTTTCTGTTTCCAACCATATAACAATCAACGAAGCAGTTTCAACCTTCGCCATGAACATTAAAAGTAAAGCTAAGAACACCAGTGTTCATATGAAACAGCGGAGCGTGTCTTTCTCCCATACAAAGAATGCTAGGATCCGAGTTTATTCAAACAAAAACAAAAATAAAAGCAAACAGACGCTCCAAGTAAAGCACATAAGATGTGACTGAATAAAAATATAGTTTCACTAGAGGTGACCTGATAAGTTGTCGATGAAGAAGGGGATGCCTTGGGCATCCCCAAGCTTAGATGCTTGATTCTTCTTGAAATATGCAGGGATGAACCACGGGGGAATCCCCAAGCTTAGACTTTTCACTCTTCTTGATCATATTGTATCATCCTCCTCTCTTGATCCTTGAAAACTTCCTCCACACCAAACTCGAAACGAACTCATTAGAGGGTTAGTGCATAATCAAAATTCACATATTCAGAGGTGACATAATCATTCTTAACACTTCTGGACATTGCACAAAGCTACTGAAAGTTAATGGAACAAAGAAATCCATCAAACATTGCAAAACAGGCAATGCGAAATAAAAGGCAGAATCTGTCAAAACAGAACAGTCCGTAAAGACGAATTTTTCTGGGGCAATTAACTGAAAAAGCTCAATATGAATGAAAGTTGCGTACATATCTGAGGATCACGCACGTAAATTGGCAGATGTTTCTGAGTTACCTACAGACGGGGCTGCTCAATTTCGTGACAGTAAGAAATCTGTTTCTGCGCAGTAATCCAAATCTAGTATCAACCCTACTATCAAAGACTTTACTTGGCACAACAATGCAATAAAATAAAGATAAGGAGAGGTTGCTACAGTAGTAACAACTTCCAAGACTCAAATATAAAACAAAAGTGCAGAAGTAAAATAATGGGTTGTCTCCCATAAGCGCTTTTCTTTAACGCCTTTCAGCTAGGCGCAGAAAGTGTGAATCAAGTATTATCAAGAGATGAAGTATCAACATCATAATTTGTTCTAATAATAGAATCAAAAGGTAGCTTCATTCTCTTTCTAGGGAAGTGTTCCATACCTTTCTTGAGAGGAAATTGATACTTAATATTACCTTCCTTCATATCAATAATAGCACCAACAGTTCGAAGAAAAGGTCTTCCCAAAATAATGGGACAAGATGCATTGAATTCAATATCCAAGACAACAAAATCAACGGGGACAAGGTTATTGTTAACCGTAATGCCAACATTATCAATCCTCCCCAAAGGTTTCTTTGTAGAATTATCAGCAAGCTTAACATCCAAATAACAATTTTTCAATGGTGGCAAATCAAGCATATTATAGATTTTCTTAGGCATAACAGAAATACTTGCACCAAGATCACATAAAGCATTACAATCAAAATCATTGACCTTCATCTTAATGATGGGCTCCCAACCATCTTCCAACTTCCTAGGAATAGAAGTTTCAAGTTTTAATTTCTCTTCTCTAGCTTTAATGAGAGCATTCGTAATATGTTTTGTAAAGGCCAAATTTATAGCACTGGCATTAGGACTTCTAGCAAGTTTTTGTAAGAACTTTATAACTTCAGAGATATGACAATCATCAAAATCTAAACCATTATGATCTACAGCAATGGGATCATTGTCCCCAATATTTTGAAAAATTTCAGCAGTTTTATCACAAACAAGCTTTCAAATAGCTTTAATGATTTCAGGCAGTTTTGCACGCTTTGCACTAGGAGTAGAAACATTGCCAAAACCAATTATTTTACCATTGAGAGTAGGAGGTTTAGCAACATGTGAAGCATCAACATTACTAGTGGTGGTAATAGTCCAAACTTTAGCTACATTATTCTCTTTAGCAAGTTTTTCGTTTCTTCTCTTTCCCACCTAGCATGCAATTCAGCCATCAATCTAATATTTTCATTAATTCGAACTTGGATAGCGTTTGCTGTAGCAAATGACTTAATATCTTTATCTTCATTAGGCATAACTTTCAATTTTAAAAGATCAACATCAGCAGCAAGACTATCAACCTTAGAAGCAAGAATATCAATTTTACCAAGCTTTTCTTCAACAGATTTGTTAAAAGCAGTTTGTGTACTAATAAATTCTTTAAGCATGGCTTCAAGACCAGAGGGTACACTCCTATTATTGTTGTAATAATTACCATAACCATTACCATTATTAGAAGGATATGGCCTATAGTTGTTACCAGAATTATTCCTATAAGCATTGTTGTTGAAATTATTATTTTTAATGAAGTTCACATCAACATGTTCTTCTTGGGCAACCAATGAAGCTAAAGGAACATTATTTGGATCAACATTAGATCTACCATTCACAAGCATAGACATAATAACATCAATCTTATCACTCAAGGTGGAGGTTTCTTCAACAGAATTTACCTTCTTACCTTGTGGAGCCCTTTCCGTGTGCCATTCAGAGTAATTAATCATCATATTATCAAGAAGCTTTGTTGCCACCCCCAAAGTAATGGACATAAAAGTACCTCCAGCAGTTGAATCCAATAGGTTCCGCGAAGAAAAATTTAATCCTGCATAGAAGGTTTGGATGATCATCCAAGTAGTTAGTCCATGGGTAGGGCAATTCTTTACCAAAGATTTCATTCTTTCCCATGCTTGAGCAACATGTTCATTATCCAATTGCTTAAAATTCATTATGCTACTTCTCAAAGATATAATTTTAGCAGGAGGATAATATCTACCAATGAAAGCATCTTTACATTTAGTCCATGAATCAATAATATTCTTAGGCAAAGATAGCAACCAATCTTTGGCTCTTCCTCTTAAGGAGAAAGGAAATAATTTCAGTTTTATAATGTCTCCATCTATATCCTTATACTTTTGCATTTCACAAAGTTCAACAAAATTATTAAGATGGGCAGCAGCATCATCAGAACTAACACCAGAGAATTGCTCTCTCATAACAAGATTTAGTAAAGCAGGTTTAATTTCATAGAATTCTGCTGTAGTAGCAGGTGGAGCAATAGGTGTGCATAGGAAATCATTATTATTTTTGCTAGTGAAGTCACACAACTTAGTATTCTCAGGAGTACCCATTTTAGCAGTAGTAAATAAAGCAAACTAAATAAAGCAAATGCAAGTAACTAATTTTTTGTGTTTTTAATATAGAGAACGCAAACAAGATAAATCAAATAAAGTAAAGCAACTAATTTTTTTGTGTTTTTGATATAAAGAAACAAGCAAAGCAGTAAATAAAATAAAGCAAGACAAAAACAAAGTAAAGAGATTGGAAGTGAGAGACTCCCCTTGCAGCGTGTCTTGATCTCCCCGGCAACGGCGCCAGAAAACAGTCTTGATGGCGCGTGATGCACACGTCCGTTGGGAACCCCAAGAGGAAGGTGTGATGCGCACAGTAAGTTTTCCCTCAGAAAGAAGCCAAGGTTATCGAACCAGTAGGAGATGAAGGCCACGTGAAGGTTGTTGGTGACGGAGTGTAGTGCGGCGCAACACCAGGGATTCTGGCGCCAATGTGGAACCTGCACAACACAATCAAAATACTTTGCCCCAACGTAACAGTGAGGTTGTCAATCTCACTGGCTTGCTGTAAACAAAGGATTAAATGTATAGTGTGGAAGATGATGTTTGTTTGCGAAGAACAGTAGAGAACAATGATTGCAGTAGATTGTATTCATATGTAAAAGAATGGACCGGGGTCCACAGTTCACTAGTTGTGTCTCTCCCATAAGATAAATAGCATGTTGGGTGAACAAATTACAGTTGGGCAATTGACAAATAGAGATGCATACATATCATGATAATTACTATGAGATTTAATCAGGGCATTATGACAAAGTACATAGACCGCTATCCAGCATGCATCTATGCCTAAAAAGTCCACCTTCGGGTTAGCATCCGCACCCCTTCCAGTATTAAGTTGCAAACAACAGACAATTGCATTAAGTATGGTGCGTAATGTAATCAACACAAATATCCTTAGACAAAGCATTGATGTTTTATCCCTAGTGGCAACAACACATCCACAACCTTAGAACTTTCTGTCACTGTCCCAGATTCAATGGAGGCATGAACCCACTATCTAGCATAAATACTCCCTCTTGGATTCACAAGTATCAACTTGGCCAGAGCCTCTACTAGCAACGGAGAGCATGCAAGAACATAAACAACATATGTATGATAGATTGATAATCAACTTGACATAGTATTCAATATTCATCGGATCCCAACAAACACAACATGTAGCATTACAAATAGATGATCCTGATCATGATAGGCAGCTCACAAGATCTAACATGATAGCACAATGAGGAGAAGACAACCATATAGCTACTGCTATGGACCCATAGTCCAAGGATGAACTACTCACACATCAATCCGGAGGCGGGCATGGTGATGTAGAGCCCTCCGGTGATGATTCCCCTCTCCAGCAGGGTGCCGGAGGCGATCTCCTGAATCCCCCGAGATGGGATTGGCGGCGGCGGCGTCTCTGGAAGTATTTCCGTATCGTGGCTCTCGGTAATAGGGTTTTCGCGACGGAGAGTTTAAGTAGGCGGAAGGGCAGGGTCGGAGGGCTGACGAGGGGCCCACACCATAGGCCAGCGCGGGCCCCTCCCAGGCCGTGCCGCCCTATGGTCTGGCCACCTCGTGGCCCCACTTCGTATGCTCTTCGGTCTTCTGGAAGCTCCGTGGAAAAATAAGACCCTGGGCGTTGATTTCGTCCAATTCCGAGAATATTTCCTTTGTAGGATTTCTGAAACCAAAAGCAGCGAACAAAGAATCGGCGCTTCGGCATCTCGTTAATAGGTTAGTGCCGGAAAATGCATATAAATGATGTAAAGTGTATATAAAACATGTGAGTATTGTCATAAAAGTAGCATGGAACATAAGAAATTATAGATACGTTTGAGACCTATCAGTTATTAATAACAAGATCATATCATTAGGTGAATGATGTGATGGACACACACCCATAGTAAGCATAGCATGAGATCAAGTCATCAAGTTCAACTTGCTATAAGCTTTCAGATACATGGTAACCTAGTCCTTTGACCATGAGATCATGTAAATCACTTATACCGGAAGGGTACTTTGATTACATCAAATGCCACTGCGTAAATGGGTGGTTATAAAGATGGGATTAAGTATTCGGAAAGTATGAGTTGAGGCATATAGATCAAGAGTGGGATTTGTCCATCCCGATGACGGATAGATATACTATGGGCCCTCTCGGTGGAATGACATCTAATTAGCTTGCAAGCATGTGACAAGGTCACAAGAGATAACATACCACGGTACAAGTAAAGAGTACTTGTCGGTAACGAGGTTGAACTAGGTATGGAGATACCGATGATCGAACCTCGGACAAGTAAAGTATCGCGTGACAAAGGGAATCGGTATCGTATGTTAATGGTTCAATCGATCACTAAGTCTGCTAAATGTGTGGGAGCCATTATGGATCTCCAAATCCCGCTATTGGTTATTGCTCGGAGAGGAGTCTCGACCATGTCTGCATAGTTCACGAACCGTAGGGTGACGCGCTTAAGGTTCGATGTCGCATAAGTAGATTCGGAATATGAGATGGAGACCGAAGTTTGTTCGGAGTCTCGGATGGGATCCAGGACATCACGAGGAGGTCCGGAATGGTCCGGAGAATAAGATTCATATAAGGGAGTTGATTTCTAGGTTTCGGAAAAGTTCGGGATTTTTCCGGTGAAAGACCGGGAAGGTTCTAGAAGGTTCCGAGGGTCCCACCAGTGGGCCCACGACCCTAGGAGGCCTAGCCTAATGGGCCAGGGGAACATGCCCCCGCAAGGCCCAGCCGGCCAACCCCTCCCCCCTTGTGGTCGCCGACCCTAGATGGGTTTGGGGCGCAGGGGGCCACCCCAACCGACCTCCCCCCTATATAAAGAGGGGAGGGGGCAGGGGCGCAACCTATCCATCAGACCAAGCTCTGGCCTCCCCCTCTCTCCTCCATAGTGCTGCTCCGGCTTGGCGAAGCCCTGCGGCTTTTCTCCTCCACCACCACCACGCCGTCGTGCTGCTGGGATTCCGAGGGGATCTACCACACCTCCGCTGCCCGCTGGAATGGGGAGAGGACGGGCTTCATCGACACCGTACACACGACCGAGTACGGAAGTGCTGCCGGATTGCAGCACGGATGATCGACTACATCAACAACGAGATCTAATCTCGCAGGCTTTGGAATCTTCGAGGGTTTAGTCTCATGATCTTCTCATTGCTTCGATCTTGGTAGATTAGATCTTGCTTCTTCCTAGATTGGATCTTGGTTTTTGTTCATGTTCACGGTAGAAATTTTTGTTTTCCATGCAACGAACCCATCAGTGGTATCAGAGCCGTGTCTATGCATAGATCTGTTGCACGAGTAGAACACAATGGATTTGTGGGCGTTGATGCTTTTGTTGTTTTTAGTTAGTGTACTTTGCATCTTGCAGGATGGTGGGATGAAGCGGCCCGGGCTAACTTTACATGACCGCGTCTCATGAGACTTACTCCACGCTTGACATGCAACTTGTATTGCATAAGTGGCTTTGCGGGTGTCTGTCTCTCTCGCCATAGTTAAGATTGAATTTACTCTTTCTATTGACAACACTAGTATCACCGTTGTGGTTCATGTTCATAGGTAGATTGGATCTTACTCGAAAACCCTAAACCACGTAAAATATGCAAACCAAATTAGAGGCGTCTAACTTGTTTTTGCAGGGTTTGGTGATGTGATATGGCCATGATGTGATGATGATTATATTTGATGTATGAGATGTTCATTATTGTATTATGGCAACCGGCAGGAGCCTAATGGTTGTTTTTAAATTTGTTAAGACCTGCGTGTCTATTCATCATGTAATAGCTTTATTTCAAGTAGTTGTTATAGTAGCTATAAGTGATGAACAATCATGAAGCGACGCCATGGAACTTGGTGCAATGCTGGTGATGATGGAGATCATGCTCATGTGTTTTGGAGATGGAGATCAAAAGCACAAGAAGAAAGGCCATATCATATCACATATTATGAATTGCATGTGATGTTAATCCTTTATGCATCTTATCTTGCTTAGATCGCGACGGTAGCATTATAAGATGATCCCTCACATTAATATCAAGATAATAAAGTGTTCTCCCCTCGTATGCACCGTTGCTACAGTTCGTCGTTTTGAAGCATCTCGTGATGATCGGATGTGATAGATTCTACGTTCACATACAACGGGTGTAAGCCATGTTGCACACGCGGAAATACTTGGGTTTGCTTGAAGAGCCTAGCATGTACAGACATGGCCTCGGAACACAGGAAACCGAAAGGTCGAACACGAGTCATATGGATGATATGATCAACATGTTGATGTTCACCATTGAAGCTACATCATCTCATGTGATGATCGGTTTTGGTGTAGTGGATATGGATCGTGTGCCACTAAACAACTATGAGGGATGTTGTATTAAGTGGGAGTTCAGTAGTAATTAGATTAAAACATGAACTAATTATCATGAACATAATCTGAATAGTATTTTGAATTAAATTTGTATAATTGGCATCCGTTATCTACCATGCACTAGTCTTATAATTGAGATAGAAATAGTGTTAAGTCTGACAAGAAACTTTACGGACTGGTACCGTATTGTTAAAGAATCAAGAAATAATTAAGTCCTATTGCAAACTTTTAGTAAACCTCACATTGCTGATTCAAAGAGCAATGGTTTCAATTAGTACCTAAAATCATCTTGTCTCCGTGAAACTTGAAGTTCAAATCCGTTTGAAAAGTAAGGAGCTAAAAATTTTGTTTTCAGAAATAAGCAAGGTATGAGATATATGTGATATCTAAGACTTTATTGCAAGGTGATAGAATATAATCTGGCGAGACTACATAAACTCATAAGTTTTATGGGAATGTACGAAGGTTGAAGACGCTAGGCGTCCCAATCCTCCAACTAGTTGGGCACTAACGATATTCGCATATCCATGAAGTGATCGTCCTTAGTATGCACCGTTGCCAAGACTCGTCGTTTCAAAGCATCACGTGATGATCGGGTGTTATAGATTCTACGTGTGCATACAACGGGTGCAAGCCAGATTTGCACATACGAGTACTAAGGTTAACTTTACGAGCCTAGCATGTACAGACATGGTCTCGGAAAGTCATCATGATTTGATGGATAAAAATTATGAGTGAAATTGTTCATCACATTAAAAGGTTACTAATAGTGAAATCTGGAACACTTGTCATGTGATGATCAACTTCAAAGTAAGAACCTCAAGGTTATTAGTATTTGACCAATGGACCGAGAAGTTATTGAAGGTGAAGTGTTTTCTGAAAATGAGGAAAGCTAAAAGAGAAACTACAAAAGATTTTGGCAGAAAGAAAGAAAAGACTAGAAAGTCTAGCTCAGGTGTATATAGATGATATACATGTTATGAATGTATTCTTTGTTTGGTCACACAATGAAATTTTTGGGTATTTGTACCATATTGGTTGGTATGAGGTGTCATACAAAACAACACAATACAAGAATGCAATGGCCTAAGTGATTGACAAGGAATATGGTAGGAATGCATGTCTGGAACAAAATAAAGTGTTATTGTGTTCGTCGTTGGCATTCTACCTAGCCCTTCAGATTTATAATAAAGAACTTTATAATTGTTGTTTTGTTCTAGTCAAATGAAAACAATGAGTTGTTCAAATTATGACAGTATTCCATGTACGATGGATAAGTTATTATAAATCTTTATGGTGAAGCACACATGCATAACACTGATGCTAAAATGCCATAGGGCAAATGATGTGAATTCCACTCATTTGTGGAAGCGCCATTTAGGTCATGTTAGAAAGGAACGCATGAAGGAACTCCATGCAAATTGATTTTTGGAGTAATTTGATTTTTGAATTGTTTGGCGCTTGCAAATCTCTTCTAAAGAGAATGACTGAAATACCGTTCATAGGCCAAGAGTTGAACGGGCAACTAACTTAGTGGAAACATACATGATGATGTATGTGGTTCACTGGGCATAGTTGTGTGCGGGAGATTCTTCTACTTCATGAAAACTTCCAACAATGAATTGAGTGTATATATAAGGATATATTTATTCAATAAGGACGAAGTTTGAAACATTTGAATAGATTCAAATAAATTTCAGCATGCAGTGGAAATCATCGTAATAGAAAAGTCAAATATCTATGATTGGATCATGGTGGAAATATTTGAATTACGAGTTTTAGCGAACATCTAAGAGACTTATGAAATTGTTCTACAACTCACGTTTCTTGGAGTATCATAGTGATGCTGGAGTATCCGAGAGACGTATCCAAACCTTGTTGGGTTAATGATGCGATAAAATAAAATGACGCCATTATATTTTTGTGGATTATGCTTTAGAGACTACTGCTTTTACACTAAATATAGCATCATCATAATCCGTTGAAATGACACCATATGAGTTATGGCATGGGTATAAACCCTAATAGTCCTTTCTTAAATTTTGGTATGCATAGCATAAGTAAATAAGTTTACAACCAAAATCGGATGAATGTCTTTGTTGGTTATCCCAGAGAATTGATTGGGAATTCTTTCCACTATGGAGACAAAGACAAAAGTGTTTGTCGATGTTTCTTACTTATTTCCAAGAAATTGTTTCTAGCGAAGTATTTGAGTGGGAGGACAATGGAATTTGATAAGGTTTATGAACCTGAGCAAGATGATCAGAGTAGCGCAGCATCGGAAATGGTTCCGGAAGCGGCCATGAAGATCATAGCTCCCATGTCTACAAAGAGTTATAGTCATGGAGATCTAAGTACCCATTGAACCTTGTAGGTATGGTTTACTTTGTGATCAAATAAATGATTTGTGGACAAAGGATTGATTTTGAATAATAATGAACCAACTACATACAAAGAAGTTATGATGGGCCCTGACTCCGTTAAAATGGCTAAGCGCCATTAACTCCAAGATAGGTGAATACTTTTTGAAAGTAAATGGATCTATAAAATTGATGGACTTGGATGGAATATCCTTGAAGAAGCTCGACTTGTCGAAAATTTGTTTACGACAAAGTTCAAAGAGTTGAATACGATAAGATTAGATCTTCCGTAGCGATGTTTATAGTCTATGTGGATTATTCTAGTAATCACTACATATATATTTCTTTTACGATATATGTTAGTAGGATGGCAAAAATACATTCCTTACCAGAAGTGTGTATTAAGGATGTATACTAGATACAACCAAGAGTTTTGCTGGTCCGTGGAATACTAGATAGGTATACAAACTTCAATTGGATGAAGTGAGTATCACGGAGTTGGAATCTTCACCGGATGAAATAGTCAAAGAGTTTTTTATTTCATCAGTAACGATGAAGATGCTTGCATTTGCAAAAAATTAAGTGGGAGCACTGAGACATAGTTATAATATTATATGTGGATGACATATCATTGATTATAAATGATGTATTTATGTACTTGATGTGAATAAAAGGTTTCATTGAAACATATTTAGCGTCAATATCTATGAATATATATTGAAACGCATAATAAGTTTAAGTCAAAGTACATAGAATGAATATTGAAGTAGTTCAATATAAAAATATTAAGAAGGTGTTCTTTTCATGTGAAGGTTTAACAAGACTTGAGTGTATCTGACACTCAATGAGTAAAAACACATGAGTGATTTTAGATCACGAATAATATGTACACAATCAGATGTCCTGTACTCTAAAGAGTTAGGAGCATATACCAGAATGATCATTGGACAACAGTAAGAATATCCCTGAGTGCTTTAGAAGAACCAAGGATATTAGTTTTGCATGGGGAAA
Organism: Lolium perenne; assembly: GCF_019359855.2. NCBI lineage: Eukaryota > Viridiplantae > Streptophyta > Magnoliopsida > Poales > Poaceae > Lolium > Lolium perenne. Next base: position 89,130,292 of record NC_067245.2, on the reverse strand, counting down.
TGACAAACAAATCGCTGTAAGGTGTTGCACCGATATTAGTTTGGTCACATATAAAAATGAATTTCAAATCTCAGTTAGGCTAAGTGTTCATTAAATGGTAGCACAATGCTAGATTTAGATGAGTTCTAAATATTGTGACGGATTCTACAAACGAAGGCAGAGTATGTCATTGTTTTGACAATGACTGAGGATGTTAAGTTGATAAGTTCTTTGAGAACTTGGTGTAGTTCTGATAGTGTCAGAACTTTGAAGCTATATTGTGTGTGATAATATTAGTGACATATTTCAGACCGCGGAATTAAGGTTCCACCAGAAGACCGAACATATACGATTAATGCCGACTCATTTGGAAAATGAGTGATGCGTGGAGACGCAAATGAATTGCAAAATACATACATTTCTGAGCGTGTCAGATTCGTTGACTGAAACCTCTCCCGTGAGCAAAACATGATAAGCACCAAAAGGCCAAGGTGTTATATCTTTACAAATGTAAACTAGATTATTGACTCTAGTGCAAGTGGGAGACTGTTGGAGATATGCCCGAGAGGCAATAATAAAGTAGTTATTGTTATATATTAGTGTTCGTGATAAATGTTTACACCCCATGCTATAATTGTATTAACCGGAAACATTAATACTTGTGTGTTGTGTAAACAACCAGAGTCCCTAGTAAGCCTCTCGTTTAACTAGCTTGTTGATTAATAGATGATCATGGTTTCCTGATCATGAACAGTGGATGTTATTAATAACAAGATCATATCATTAGGTGAATGATGTGAGGGACACACACCCATAGTAAGCATAGCATGAGATCAAGTCATCAAGTTCAACTTGCTATAAGCTTTCAGATACATAGTAACCTAGTCCTTTGACCATGAGATCATGTAAATCACTTATACCAGAAGGGTACTTTGATTACATCAAATGCCACTGCGTAAATGGGTGGTTATAAAGATGGGATTAAGTATTCGGAAAGTATGAGTTGAGGCATATGGATCAAGAGTGGGATTTGTCCATCCCGATGACGGATAGATATACTCTGGGCCCTCTCAGTGGAATGACATCTAATTAGCTTGCAAGCATGTGACAAGGTCACAAGAGATGACATACCACGGTACGAGTAAAGAGTACTTGTCGATAACGAGGTTGAACTAGGTATGGAGATACCGATGATCGAACCTCGGACAAGTAAAGTATCGCGTGACAAACGGAATCGGTATCGTATGTTAATGGTTCAATCGATCACTAAGTTATCGCTAAATGTGTGGGAGCCATTATGGATCTCCAGATCCCGCTATTGGTTATTGCTCGGAGAGGAGTGTCGACCATGTCTGCATAGTGAAAGGATCGTATGCTGCACCTAGAGGGGGGGGGGGGGGGTGAATAGGTGCTAACCAATTTTTAATTATTTTTCAATTTAGGCTTGACACAAAGGTAAATTCTCTAGATATGCAACTAAGTGAATTTACCTATATGACAAGGTTACCAACTAAGCAAGATATAGCTACGCAATAAATAGGAGATAGAATAGGATAAAGGTAACCGAGAGTGGAGCACGCGATGACACGGAGATGATTCCCGTAGTTCCCTTCCTTTGCAAGAAGGTACGTCTACGTTTGGAGGAGTGTGGTTGCTACGAAAGCCAAACCAACAGCCACGAAGGCTTCACTCAGATCTCCTGTGAGCAACGCCACGAAGGCCTAGCCCACTTCCACTAAGGGATTTCCTCGAGGCGGAAACCGGGCCTTTACAAAGTTCTTGGGGCACACATCCACAACCGAATTGGAGGCTCCCAAATCTGTAACAACACAACAATCAACAACAATACATCAACACAAATCAACTAGGGATCCAAAGAGGAACACTAGCAAGGGGGCTCTCAAACAAATGAGGGGGAAATGTAAATCGCTTCGGTGAGGATGTAGATCGGTGTCTTCTCCTTCGAATCTCCAAAGATCAAGAGCTTTGGTTGGGTGAGGGAGGAGATCTTGCAAATCTTGAGTTCTTGAGGTGGCTCTAATGGTGGTGAGGCTTGGCAGATTTTTGTGCAATGATTGAGCAAGGAGGAAGGTAGAAGAAGGGGGGTATATATACCCCTCCAAAATATCCAGCCGTTGGAGTCTTCGAGGGCCGGATAATCCGGCCTAAGTTGGGGCCGGATAATCCGCCCCCCACCAAAAATCCGGCCCAGTGAAAAATCCGGGCAAATGTCCGGCCAAATGTCCGGCCCATGTCCAGGGCCTTACTGAGCCGCGTCGCCTTTGGTCCTTAGCCATTTTTTGGGGGGCCGGATATTCCGAAAATATCCGGCCCGGATTATCCGGCCTAGGGGAAATTCCGGCCAAATGTCCGGCCAATAATCCGGCCCTTGTACTGAGCCACATTGCCTCTGGTCCTTAGCCATTTTTTGGGGGGCCGGATATTTCGAATCCTCCGGCCCGGATTATCCGGCCTTGGGAAAATCCGGGCAAATGTCCGGCCAATTATCCGGCCCTTGTCCAGGGGAGTACTGAGCCACTTTGCCTCGAGTCCTTAGCCAAAAATTGGGGGCCGGATATTTTGCAAATATCCGGCCCGGGTTATCCGGTCTGGTGAAACTGTTTCAGCTTTCTTTTGACTCGTTTTTCCACACAAGTTACTCATATACATGTATCTATATAAATCCTGCACCACTTAATCAAACATTAGTGTATCACATATATTGACATCAAACACACAAAACATATTGTGAGAGATGTTCTTTCAATCTCCCCCTTTTTGGTGTTTGATGACAATACACGGATTTGCAAAGAAAGCACTATAGAGAACAAGCATGTTGGCAAAAACATAGAGGCACTCCCCCTACATGTGTGCATACAAGTAATTTGCATTTGAATACAAATACACAACATATAGGTGCGAGGTGCCTCAACACTAGAGATATCCAACATGAGCTCAAACAAGAGACATAGACAAATATGAAGTTGAGACAAGGTGATAGAAATCATACCCATATGGAGATATATAATACCGGATATATAACATCACACACCATATAATAAACCTTGGTCTCAACATATAGAAATCCGAAATCCATAACATAATGTCTCACAACCACATATAGCACATAGTTTTAAACGAACAAACCAACAAGCCAAATAGTTCAAATAAACGACATAAAGGACACAAGCAATAAAAGAATGATAAACGCATATGCTTGTGCCCAAACCACCATGCAAATCCTCGAGAAGACCTACTAGAACACTTCTCCTCCTTTGGCATCAAGACGCCAAAAAGGGGAAAAGCGCGATGCTACTCGCCCCATGAAGATCACTCGGAACCATCTTCGTCTTCGGTCTGGTACTCCTGTTCCTGTTCCTCTTCATCTTCAGTGTCAGCGGCAGGAGGAGAGCTGCGAGTGTAGTTGGCCCTCTGAATGCAGTCCTCGAGATCATTCCACGGAACCTGTGAAGAGTGCCACCCACTGTAACCTGGGTGAACTGGAGGCTGAGGCGAAGGACCTTGCTCAGCACTGAGCTTGTGAAGAATGACCGCCTGAGTATGCTGAATCTCAGAACGCTCTCGGCTGGCCGCATAGTTCTACTTATGAATTTCAATATTCATGCACAGAATGTGGCGCTGAAACCAAGTAAGCTTCTTCACATGTTTCTTCATGGCAGGAAGATCAGCATGATGAGCAGGGGCAAAGCCACTAGAGCGGGCATCTCCCATAAAGGAGTCATGAGCCGGGGTAGCATGGGGAACCGGCTTCTTCTTGTATGCCTTCTTGACAGTGTGCTTCTCCCTTGGGAACCGACTCAAGTCTTCATCCATAGCCACAGAGTTGTTGATGAGGAGCTGGATATAAGGTGCATATGGCATGGTGGTCCGGGAGACCACGACATCATGAATCTCGTTAAAGATGAAGTCCATGACATCAAGGGAGAAGTCTTGGTCCTCATTACTATCACGTGCACACTTAAGGCTGAGGTGCAAAAGATTCACTAGAGCTCCACGGATTGCATCATTGTTGCCACCACTTGGAGCAATGGTGGCTCGAAGGAAACAGAGCACTTGACTGTAGATGGGAAGAAGCCCCTTGGTAGTACCAACCACCCCAGACGAGTCATAGAGATCAAACAGCACATTTTTATCCGTCTTCTGAGGACCATGGAAGCGAAGGCCACCTTCAGCTGGAAGTCCAAGAATAGAAGCAAACCGGCGCAAGTTTGCCACACAATGAGTAGAGCCAGACATCCATTCCATAGTGTGCTCATCATCTTTCTTGAAGGCCAGAGTAGCATAGAATTGCTTAATCAACTCTGGACTATAGTCACACTGAATCTTCATCAGTTCCCGCAGACCCATCCTACCAGTCACCCAGATGGCATCCTCAAAGTGATCATTGACAGCCAGATCTTCCACATTGATTGCTTGCATGGGTCGCACTTTCCTCATGGGCTCATAGATATCCTTGTAGATGAACTCCTGCTCCAAGCACCAGAAGCGTATGCCCACTATCTCCTCATCCCTTGCAAGGTCTTCATACCAGTTCTTCATACGGATAGCTGCATAAGAGATAATGTCCATTGACTTGTAGTTCACCCTAGGTTCCTTGTTCTTCCGCCTTGAGGCGGTGGACTTGCGAGGCACATTTGGTGCAAACTCATCACTCGACCGGTCATGCCTTGAGCGTCTCTGAGTACCCCGAGAACCACTACCTGTGAGAAGCAAAGATGGATAGCAAAGAGAAGATAATGCTCATAAGTCATGTAAGATACAGTAAAGTACTCTAGAAACATACTATAAGTCGGTAGAAGTCTAGACATGATAGATTGAACCAATACTGCAGCAGCGATGAAGCTCCAGGCCGGATAATCCGGTGTCCCCGAGGGGCGGATGATCCGGCCCTGCGGATCTTGCAAAAATCGCAATCAAAAACTTGTCTACGACCAGATCGGCCTTATAGCATGCAAAAGGAGTATTCTACACAAGATTTGGAACAACTAGGCAACATCTCCATCAAGAAAATAGCACATATAAAACACAACACCTAGGGTTAGGGATTGTGAGCCATACCCCCATCCATTGGAGGAGCCACTTGGAGGAGATGAGAGTTAGGGAGGAAGAGCACCCGATCCACCCAAAAAATCCAAGAGGGAGCGGACGGGGCGGCTCCGACGACCTTGAGAGGAGAGAGAGGAGAGTGATGAGGACATCCCTACCTCACTACTACCTCCGTCATTACCAACAGAAGATGAACCTGCTGTGAAGCTCAAGTCCAATGAAGTTAGGACTGGACCAAGGACACGAGCTCGTGCGAAGCTACTTAAGCAACAGGTGAACTTGTTCCTAAACGATACTTTGATTGATGAGAACTTTATACTACCTAAGTCCTATTACTTATGTGTCATCAGGTATGAAGAGGAGACAAGCATCGCACGAGGAGGAGAGGAGCAGCTGGACGTGAAGATGGACGTGAAGCTGGACAAGGAGCTGGACATGAAGATATCTCATGGACGCGCGAGGGAGGAGCGGGAGTAATGCGCGAGAGGAGAATAAGAAGTCCAGGCCGGTCCAGCGCCCGGTCAGACCGGCCCCCACGCCGGGCCGCCCGGTCCCTGGCCCGGTCGACCGGCCGCCAACCGGCCGCCAACCGGAGGGAGCGCATCGTACCGGGCAGAAACCGGAAACTTCGCAACTTTCCGGTTGCCGCCCGGTTGACCGGACCACAGACCGGACCGCCCGGTCTACAGCCCGATCGACCGGATTCCAGACCGGACCAGTCCGAGTCTGTCTCGACCAGATCTATTCTGGGTCGGTTTTACTTGTATCTTTCGACCAGAACTCGTCCTGGACGCCTATATAAGTGCCTTGGACGACCCCCTAGCTGCTTTAGACCACGTTTAAGATAAACCCTAGTTCTTAGTTGTTTGCTCTGCAAAACTATTGAATTCCCTTCACCATATTGCTTGATATTGTGTAGATCCTGTTTAAGTCTTGTGTGATCTGCTGTTCCATTGGGAATTAGACGGTTGCAACTTACCGCTTCGTGGTCGGCGGCTACGTGCGCAAGTGTGTGGAGTTGCGAATATCTTGCAGGGTTGAGAGCTGTTGCATTGGCGACAGGGACCAATCAAGAGATCTCGTTGCGTCATACAAGTTATCATCCACTACATCGTCGTGTTTCTCCGCTGCCATCACCCCGTGATCATCATCACCACCGTTGCTTACTGAGAACATCTTGGTATCAGATTTCCAGTTTTCCTCGGTAAGCCATCCACAATCCACCCCATAGTTGAGTTGTGAGTGTTTTCCTATCCAGAAAAAGCCAAAAAAAAAATTAGGGTTAGGGTTTGCCATAGCCATAGATTGCACTAATTTCGAGTTTTAGTTGCTTTTCGTAGTTGTTTTTGCGTACCTTTCTCTTTCTTCTAGTAGAATTGTTAGGGTTTGTGTTTTCTTTTCATCTAGTTTATCATCTAGAGTCAGTTTTTGTTTACTCCGAGTCCACATAGCATACAGTGTGTTTGTCCAAACCATAGCTACAGCCTTTCGATATACGTGACTAGGAACTTCCCCAGAAGAGACTAGTTTTACCGCTCGACAGGCTGCTCATTAGGGTTTTGGTGCTTTGCATATCTTGTTGGTCGTGTTATCAAGGAGTTGAGTCATAAAATCAAAAAAAAAAGAGAAAATAGAAAAGAAGCAAAAAGAGCTACATAGCTGCGTGTGTTACAAAAAGAAAATACAAAAAGAAAAGTGTCGTGCTAGTTGAATTCAAGTGAAGGCCTAAGTTTTTCTTTACTGCACCTGTAGTTGAGCAATCTTGTGCCTGTCTCGTTCAGCTTTGCTAGCGTCTCTCTAGTGCATTGCAACCTTTCCTCCATATAGTTGCATTGCACCATTATATCGCCTTGTGTGAGTATCATTGGTTGTCTACGGTCAGCGCTAGAGCTTGTTATTGGTGCAAATAGGTAGCCTACCTACAGCCCCACATATATCCTGCTTTGTCGTGTGATTGTTCTTATACCCTTGATATTCGCTTCGCTACATCCGTGCACTAGTTGTTCCTACAAGTGGTAAGCAACACTAATTTACTTTGGAACGGTAAGATTTCCTTTTCTTATCAGTTTTGAGTGAGTTGTGAGAGTACCACCATATATTTTTGATTTAGTGCACTAACCTACTAATCATGTCTGCTAGTGATAATAAGATTGTTAACCAGGAAAACAAGAATTCGGCAGATATCATCACATGGAGGGAGTATGAAGCTCTTCGTAATGAGATGCGACGTGAATTCTGCACTAAGGATGATGAGCTTAAGGGTACAATTGACGAGATCAAACAAACGCTGGATGCTACTAATGAAACCATCACTGGACTGGCTGATCAAATGACGGATATCCAGCGCAATATTGCAGATATGCGCCTCGCTATTGAGAATTTGACTGCACAACAACAACAAGACGATGATGAAGATCCTGAACTTGAAGATGACGCACACAATGCTCGTGGTGCGCCTCGTGGTCATCGTCCTCGTGGTTGGGTTCCACTTGGCCGCTGGTCGTGGACAAGATGAAGAAGATGGATTGGGTAAGCCCAAGTTTTCCATACCCAAGTTTGAAGGAGGAGCTGATGTTGAAGAATATCTCACTTGGGAGCTCAAGATTGAGAAGTTATGGAGCTTACATCCCAACTACTCTGAAGATAAGAAGATCAAGCTTGCTTCTTCTGAATTTGATGGTTATGCATTGCGTTGGTGGGATTCTTTGGTTCGTAACCGCGACGAAGATGGTGCACAACCTATCCGTACATGGCGTGCTATGAAGGAGGTTATGACTTCTCGTTTTGTGCCTACAAATTACTTGCGGAATATATTTGATAAGCTAACACTATTGAGGCAAGGTGTGAAGACTGTTGATGAGTACTACATGGAGATGGAAATGCTTATGCCGCGTGGTCGTGTCCGTGAGTCTCTAGAGATGACAATGCAGCGTTTTCTCAATGGATTGAAGTATGATGTTAAAGGCATTGTTCGTCATTACACCTACACCAATATGAATCAATTGTTACATCATGCAAGAGAAGCTGAATCACAGTTGGCTGAAGAAGCAAAGGTTAAGGGACGTGCTACAGGAGCTGGGCGTTTTACACCCCGTGCGCCCTCTACGGTGCCGGCGCCTTCAACGCGCTCTGTTCCTTACTCTACTCCGCCTAGCAAACAGGTCTCCAATGTATCTAATGCAAAGAAGTCCGAATCTGCTGCAAGTACGAGTGGTTCTAGCATGTCTACAGCGCGCAACCGCGATATGCTTTGCCATACATGTGGTGGCAAGGGTCACTTCAAGAGAGATTGTCCTAACCGCAAAGTCATGATTATCAATGAGGACAATGAGTATGAGACTGGAGATGATGTTGATCCAAATGCTCCAGACGATGATGACTATGACACTGATGGTGAAGATGCATATCCTTCTGATGCTCGTACCATTGTTGTGTCGCAGCGTGCTCTTAATGTGTTGCCTAGTGCATCTACTCAGCGCTGCAATTTGTTCCAAACCAAAGCTTTAGTTGGTCCTGACAAGGCTTGCAAGGTCATTATTGATGGCGGGAGTTGCCGCAATTTAGCAAGCAAGGAGTTATGTACCAAGCTGAAGTTGAAGTACCTACCGCACCGGCATCCATATTATATTCAGTGGTTGAGCGACAATGGTGAGATGAAGGTAAACCACATGGTGCGTGTTGAGTTTGCGATTGGACCGTATAAGGATTGCATTGACTTTGATGTGGTTCCTATGACGGTTTGTCACCTACTATTGGGTCGGCCTTGGCTCTATGACCGTTCTGTGCAACACAATGGCCGAGCCAATACATATCACTTGGAGTACAAGGGAAAGAAAATTAACTTACAGCCTATGTCACCACAACAAATTGTCAATGAGTCTTGTCAGAAGATTGAAGTGAATTTGGAGGATGCACCTCTAGATAGGTGAGAGAATTGTAATGTCGTGAGTGATATAACGAAAAGTGAGAGAGTGAATTCCTTAGTTTCATTAGCCACCAAAGAAGACATGAGAGAATTTAGTGAGGATCCTACGGCCATGCCTCTTGTGCTTTTGTACAGGGGTACGGTTTTGGTTTCTAACGACATGACCCCTCTTCCTTTTGGTGTTTCTAGTGTTTTGCAGGAATTCGGCGACGTGTTTCTGGAGGAAGTACCCGCAGGACTACCACCATTGCGAGGTATTGAGCATCAAATTGACTTGATTCCCGGAGCATCGCTGCCCAATAGGGCGCCATATCGCACTAATCCCGAAGAGACGAAGGAGATACAGAAGCAAGTACAAGCGCTACTCGACAAAGGTTATATCCGCATAAGCCTTAGTCCTTGTGCTGTTCCTGTTATTCTAGTTCCTAAGAAAGATGGTACATGGCGTATGTGCGTAGATTGTAGAGCTATAAACAACATTACTATTCGATATCGTCATCCTATTCCCCGTTTAGAGGATATGTTAGATGAATTGAGTGGTGCTGCTGTGTTCTCTAAAATTGATTTGCGTAGTGGTTATCATCAAATTAGGATGAAAGAAGGGGATGAGTGGAAAACAGCCTTTAAAACAAAATTTGGTTTATATGAGTGGTTAGTAATGCCTTTTGGGTTAACTAATGCACCTAGCACTTTCATGAGACTGATGAACCATGTTTTGCGTGAATTTATTGGCAAATTTGTGGTTGTCTACTTTGATGACATATTAATCTACAGCCGCAATGAATCTGATCATACTATACATATTCGACATGTTTTGCAAGTGTTGTGTGATAATCAACTCTATGGTAGTCTTGAGAAGTGCACATTTTGCAAAGATAAGGTCATATTTCTGGGTTATGTTGTCTCTAAGCATGGAGTAGAAGTAGATGTGTCTAAAATTGAAGCTATTCAAAATTGGCCTACTCCCATGAATGTGAGTCAAGTAAGAAGTTTCCATGGTCTAGCTGGGTTTTATCGGAGATTTGTGCCCAACTTTAGTACTATTGCTGCACCTTTGAATGATTTGACTAAAAAGGGTGTTGTTTTTGAGTGGGGCGCAGCCCAAGATCATGCTTTTGATGAACTTAAGAGATTGTTAACTTCTGCACCGTTGCTTGCACTTCCTGATTTCAATAAGCAATTTGAGATTGAATGTGATGCTAGTGGTATTGGAATTGGTGGTGTGTTGATGCAAGAGGGTCGTCCGATTGCATATTTTTCTGAGAAACTTTCTGGTGCTAAGTTGAACTATCCTATATATGATAAAGAATTGTATGCTTTAATTAGAGTTCTTGAGGTTTGGCAACATTATTTGTGGCCAAAAGAATTTATCATACATTCTGATCATGAAGCTTTAAAATACCTGAAAGCCCAATCTACTTTGCATAAGCGTCTAGCTAAGTGGGTTGAGTTCATTGAGTCTTTTCCATATATTATTAAGCATAAGAAGGGAAAAGATAATATTGTTGCCGATGCTCTATCTAGGAAGAACGTGCTATTAACTCAACTTGATGTTAAAATTCCTAGTTTAGAGATACTATGTGATTTGTATGCTACTGATCATGATTTTGCTGAACCATATCGCTTATGTGCTCTTGGTAAAGCATGGGAAAAATATCACATACATGATGGTTTCTTGTTTAGGGCTAACAAACTATGTGTTCCAGAATCGTCTGTGCGTTTGCTCTTATTGCAGGAATCACATGCTGGAGGTTTGATGGGTCACTTTGGGCGTGAGAAGACGCTACTCATGCTAGCTGACCACTTTTATTGGCCAAAGATGAGGCGGGACGTGGATAGATATGTGAGGAGATGCATTACTTGCAACAAGTCCAAGTCCAAGCTGAAGCCTCACGGTTTATATACTCCTTTACCGGCACCTACTACACCATGGGAGGATATTAGTATGGATTTTGTGTTGGGTTTGCCGCGTACTAAGAGAGGCCAGGATTCTATATTTGTGGTAGTGGATAGATTCTCTAAGATGTCCCACTTTATTGCCTGCCACAAGAGCGACGATGCGTCGCATATTGCTAATCTGTTTTTCAGGGAGATTGTACGTCTACATGGAGTCCCAAAGACTATTATTTCTGATCGTGACGTGAAGTTTATGAGCTACTTCTGGAAGACGCTTTGGAGAAAGCTGGGGACAAAGCTGCTTTTCAGCACTACTTGTCATCCCCAAACTGATGGTCAAACTGAAGTGGTGAATAGAACATTGTCACAACTGTTGAGATCCATGATCAAGAAGAACCTGAAGGAGTGGGAAGAGTGTTTGCCGCATGTGGAGTTTGCTTACAACAGGGCGGTACACTCTACCACGGAGCTGTGTCCTTTTGAGGTGGTGTATGGTTTCAAACCCATTACTCCACTTGACTTGTTGCCTTTGCCCATACATGAGAGAGTCAATATGGAGGCATCAAAGAAGGCAGATTTTGTGAAGAAGATTCATGTGAAGACTAAAGAGTTGATTGAGAAGAAAGGCAAGAGCAATGCTGCAAGGATGAATAAGAAGCGCAAGGAGATGTTGTTCAAGCCTGGTGATTTGGTCTGGGTACATTTTCGCAAGGATAGGTTCCCGAAGTTGAGGAAGTCTAAGTTGAAGCCTCGTGGTGCTGGTCCTTACAAAGTGCTTGCCAAGATCAATGATAATGCATACTCGATAGATCTTCAGGATGAGTTTGGTGTCAGTAATTCTTTCAATGTTGCTGATTTGACACCATATGACGGAGAAGACCTTGGAGCGTCGGGGTCGACGCCTTTTGAAGGGGGGGGGGAGATGATGAGGACATCCCTACCTCACTACTACCTCCGTCATTACCAACAGAAGATGAACCTGCTGTGAAGCTCAAGTCCAATGAAGTTAGGATTGGACCAATGACACGAGCTCGTGCGAAGCTACTTAAGCAACAGGTGAACTTGTTCCTAAACGATACTTTGATTGATGCGAACTTTATACTACCTAAGTCCTATTACTTATGTGTCATCAGGTATGAAGAGGAGACAAGCATCGCACGAGGAGGAGAGGAGCAGCTGGACGTGAAGATGGACGTGAAGCTGGACAAGGAGCTGGACATGAAGATATCTCATGGACGCGCGAGGGAGGAGCGGGAGGAATGCGCGAGAGGAGAAGAAGAAGTCCAGGCCGGTCCAGCGTCCGGTCAGACCGGCCCCCACGCCGGGCCGCCCGGTCCCTGGCCCGGTCGACCGGCCGCCAATCGGCCGCCAACCGGAGGGAGCGCATTGTACCGGGCAGAAACCGGAAACTTCGCAACTTTCCGGTTGCCGCCCGGTTGACCGGACCACAGACCGGACCGCCCGGTCTACAGCCCGGTCGATCGGATTCCAGACCGGACCAGTCTGAGTCTGTCTCGACCAGATCTATTCTGGGTCGGTTTTACTTGTATCTTTCGACCAGAACTCGTCCCGGACGCCTATATAAGCGCCTTGGACGACCCCCTTGCTGCTTTAGACCACGTTTAAGATAAACCCTAGTTCTTAGTTGTTTGCTCTGCAAAACTATTGAATTCCCTACACCATATTGCTTGATATTGTGTAGATCCTGTTTAAGTCTTGTGTGATCTGCTGTTCCATTGGGAATTAGATGGTTGCAACTTACCGCTTCGTGGTCGGTGATACGTCTCCGACGTATCGATAATTTCTTATGTTCCATGCCACATTATTGATGTTATCTACATGTTTTATGCACACTTTATGTCATATTCGTGCATTTTCTGGAACTAACCTATTAACAAGATGCCGAAGTGCCAGTTCCTGTTTTCTGCTGTTTTTGGTTTCAGAAATCCTAGTAACGAAATATTCTCGGAATCGGACGAAATCAACGCCCAGGTTCCTATTTTCACCGGAAGCATCCAGAACACCCGGGAAGGACCAGAGGGGGGGCACTGGGCCCCCAGACCATAGGCCGGCGCGGCCCAGGCCCTGGCCGCGCCGCCCTATGGTGTCGTCGCCCCTTCGACCTTCCGAGGCTGCCCTTCCGCCTATTTAAAGCCTGCGTCGCGAAAACCCTGATACGTTGGACGAAACCCACAGAAACCTTCCAGAGCCGCCGCCATCGCGAAGCCAAGATCTGGGGGACAGGAGTCTCTGTTCCGGCACGCCGCCGGAACGGGGAAGTGCCCCCGGAAGGCTTCTCCATCGACACCGCTGCCATCTCCACCGCCATCTTCATCACCGCTGCTGCTCCCATGAGGAGGGAGTAGTTCTCCATCAAGGCTCGGGGCTGTACCGGTAGCTATGTGGTTCATCTCTCTCATATGTGCTTCAATACAATAATCTCATGAGCTGCTTTACATGATTGAGATTCATATGATGATGCTTGTAATCTAGATGTCGTTATGCTAGTCAAGTGAATTTTACTTATGTGATCTCCGGAGACTCCTTGTCCCACGTGTGTAAAGGTGACAGTGTGTGCACCGTGTGGGTCTCTTAGGCTATATTTCACAGAATACTTATTCACTGTTGAATGACATAGTGAAGTGCTTATTTATATCTCTTTATGATTGCAATGTGTTTTGTATCACAATTTATCTATGTGCTACTCTAGCAATGTTATTAAAGTAGTTTTATTCCTCCTACACGATGTAATGGTGACAGTGTGTGCATCCGTGTTAGTACTTGGTTTATGCTATGATCATGATCTCTTGTAGAATATGAAGTTAACTATTGCTATGATAGTATTGATGTGTACTATTCCTCCTACATAAGCATGAAGGTGACAGTGTGCATGCTATGCTAGTACTTGGTTTAGTCGAATTGATCTTTCATGCACTCTAAGGTTATTTAAATATGAACATTGAATTGTGGAGCTTGTTAACTCCGGCATTGAGGGTTCGTGTAATCCTACGCAATGTGTTCATCATCCAACAAGAGTGTAGAGTATGCATTTATCTATTCTGTTATGTGATCAATGTTGAGAGTGTCCACTAGTGAAAGTGTAATCCCTAGGCCTTGTTCCTAAATACTGCTATCGCTGCTTGTTTACTGTTTTACTGTGTTACTACTGCTGCAATACTACCACCATCAACTACACGCCAGCAAGCTATTTTCTGGCACCGTTGCTACTGCTTATTCATACCACCTGTATTTCACTATCTCTTCGCCGAACTAGTGCACCTATTAGGTGTGTTGGGGACACAAGAGACTTCTTACTTTGTGGTTGCAGGGTTGCATGAGAGGGATATCTTTGACCTCTTCCTCCCTGAGTTCGATAAACCTTGGGTGATCCACTTAAGGGAAAACTTGCTGCTGTTCTACAAACCTCTGCTCTTGGAGGCCCAACACTGTCTACAGGAAAAGGAGGGGGGCGTAGACATCAAGCTATTTTCTGGCGCCGTTGCCGGGGAGGAAAGGTAAAAGGTACTCACACTCCGGATCTCGGCTACTAAGCTATTTTCCGGCGCCGTAAGTACTCGAAGCTATTTCCTTTAGATCCTGCAATTGCATCTTTTTGTTTCTTGTTTACACTAGTTTGGCATAATGGACAAGAATGATCTTCTTATTCTATTTCCTGATTTAAAACATGGATTGTTTGATGCGAAAATTAAAAAACCTATGGAATCTTATTTGCATGCTGGTAGTAATATTAGTATGAACGCTTTGAACACCATTGTTGATAATAATATAGAAAGTTCTAAGCTTGGGGAAGCTGGTTTTCATGATCTTTTTAGTCCCCCAAGCATTGAGGAGAAAATTTTCTTTGATGATACTTTGCCTCCTATCTATTATATTATTAAAACAACAAACAAATAACGGTTCAGATTTAGCACGAGAAATAGAACGGCTTGGATTTACAACAAACAAATAACGGCTCAGATTTAGCACGAGAAATAGAACGGCTTGGATTTAAAAGTGCCCACACAAAAACTATAAAGCGTAACATGTATCAGCATATATTATTTTGCACACAAAAATCAATCTATCACGTTGCACCGTAGAGTTTGTTATCGATTACAAGATTCTATTCTATCGAAGTCAGTTTATTTTGGAACACCTGGCCACGTCCGGTGATCTAAACGAACGCCGCAGCCCTCAGATCTAATCCCATAGAGCGTTGCACCGTAGAGTTTGTTATCGATTATAAGATTCTATTCTATCGAAGTCGGGTTTTTTTGGAACACCTGGCCACGTCTGGTGATCTAAACGAACGCCGCAGCTCTCAGATCTAATCCCATCGAAACAATAATTCCCTGCCACAAGCCCTAAATCCTAGCTGAAAGCCTAGCTGGTCCTCGCCGCCCATGCGCTGACGATTTATCATGGTGGACTGCACGCCAAGGAGCTTCGGATCAAGAGGCCGCTGTGTGGTGCACTCTCGCGGTCTAGCCGATATCAAAGATCTTGAATATGTCCGCCAATCGCCGCCCTACTCACGCGGAGACTGACTTCTGCCCCGTGCCGGCGACGTGGTGTAGATGGCCGATGACCGGGAGTTCCGACGGCGGCGGCAGCGGCCGCCGCATGCAGGATGCCACATGGTGATGCAACTTCCAGATGAAGTAGACACGAAAAGATGAAGAGAAGAGGAAGGGAGGGCAGAGAGAGATAGGAATTATTAGTTTAGCACAACCTCACCATGTATCGGCCTCTCTCTGAGTCGCTGTGCTCAGCATGCCCGCCAATCACCCCATAACTCTCGCTTGCAACGTCGTGAAGCTCGCGTAATTCATGAGCCGGAGTCCGTCGTATAAGCACTCGGAATTGAAAGCTGCCTCTAATCCTCCATGGCATATTACGTTGTTGTGGCCTGATCTAAACGTGGATGTCAAGTGCCCAATACAGGTTCGTAGATTCTAAATTTTGTCATCTGCTGCTGGGATCTGTCAGCTGCTCGATTTATGTTGCTGGTGTTCATGATGCATCCAGATAGATACGCGGTCCTGTTTCAGATGCAGCATGTTGATAGCTTGACGACGGCGCAACAACAAGCAAAGAAGCACCCAGTTATGTATGCATCAATGCAGAGATGCACATAGGGTGAGTTTGCTGGAAGAAGCTGGGCGACCGACGAGAATCCCTGCCCTGATCTTCCCGACAAATTTAAATGGAAACACATGTTCCTAAATCAGGCCTGAACTTTAAGAGAAGATGAAATCCCTATGTTATTTCTGCTGAGCCGAGCCGCAAGGGATCATCGGTGTCTACAGACCGGGTCCGGGATAATCTGTAGCTTCCCTCCAATTGGTCATGCGTCATGTCGTGCTTACACGTCTGACCAACTGGCCTAAGAAGCCGGAAGTGCCGTTCTCACTGCTGATTGATGCAACACACTGCAGCATCGCCGCGTGCATAATTTCTCATGTAGTCCAGCCCGAATTTGCTGTCATGGATGATTGAACTCCCCTGTAAATAGTTGTTGCCGATATTCAAGCTAAAGTATACTGGGCTACACATTTTTCGGAAGGGCACAGTGCACGAGGAAACATCAAAGCGAGGTAATCTCCTTTCTTATATCACCAAGAAAGACATATATAGACATTGATAGAGTCAAATACCCTCTACCCGAACCAGACAATATTCACAATCGATTTTTTATATACCTCTAACCCTGGATTCAATTTTGAGCCATTTTTTGTCGTATTTGTAGATGTATCATGTAACTGTGTTGTACAATGTTTATAGAAATTTTTGCAGTTCAAGTACAACATTTTATTTTCTTTTTCTTGAAGCAACATGCATCATGCATCCAGAAGAATTTGGTGAAGGTACATATATACTGAAGTATATCATCTAAGAGGGCTGATACATCGTATATATGGAAGAGAGAGATTGGTTCCAAGTACGGATGAAGGAAGCGCAAGGGCTCCGAAGGCATTGAACTCATGCACACGCAACATGGTTGGATTGTAAGTAAGGACCAAATAAATATATATGTAGCTTCAGTTTTTATATAGGAATTTCGGAGTAACAGAGAGAAAACACCGCGTGAAACTTCACTGCGGAATCTAAGACCGCGTCGACGTTATTGGCCATCAACGAGGCCGTAGGCGAGTGGAGCAAGATTAATAGATTATCAGTCTCGTCAGCTCCAATCTAAATGTCCCTCCTCTGGCTAGCTGCACCGCCCCTGAAGCCCCAATACCAGCCAAGAGATGTCCTCACTATCCCGCACAGGAGGGATCCACCGCCGCTGGGCCCTCACGATTGGAGCGCCGCCTCCTCGCAGGGTGCCGTCGGGCCACCGCCAGGCCTGCACCATGGGTGCCAGCCCATATTCTCGCCTCCTTGCAGGCAGGCTCTACTTGCAGGGTGCTGTTCATTGGTTGTTCAGGAACCTAGCTTAATATTGTGTACTAGCACCGATTGCATAATCCCCTAAATAAAGCAGATCTGATGCTTGGCTTTGTCCTCCACCTTTTTTGTTGTTGGCTATGGCCTGTCGAGATAAAGCAATTCTTATACATCCATGTGTATTCTGATACGCAGTAATGTAGGCTCCTATGTGGCAATGGCAGCAAAGTAGCACTTTTATCAGCTCCACAATACAGGTTCAGCACACACCGATATACTACTATTTGCAGCAAAGTAGACATACTGAATGCAGCGTCTTCGTGTAGTCCAGTGGTTGTATGTTGTTGGTGTCCATCTTCCTAGGGAACCGAAGAAACTACTCCGTAATATGGCCGTGGATTTCTTCTGAATTCGTTACCAGATTATGCAAGATAGTGTCAGATTCTATGAAAAGCTTCTTTACTTTGGGGAAATTTGTCAAGATTCATGCAAAGTTTTTCTCCATTCTTGCCAGATCTTTTCAAAATTTTATTGAGAAACAAGACTGCACGTAATGAACTGCACAATGAAAAATGACTGAATTTTGAGCAATTGGCGGTTGACGCAATGAACTGAATTGACAGAGTTACAAGACAATGTTCAGCTATTAGATGGGACAAAATCAACCAGTGTTGGGATTTCTCTGCATCATCCTCCTACTCACGTTAGTTTGTTGGATCGATCAAGTCGGGACTTCAAAAAGATAAATTGGAAGTTTTTGGCGTCGACTCATTGCAAATTTCACATTTGGATGCTGCTTTTGTGAAGGCTTCTTACTACAAATAAATCCATAATATTTGGTGTGTACTAGGTGTAGATTTTTTTTAGATTCCTATCGTAATAAAATATAAGGGTGGCGCCCACCACTATTACAAGTTCATAGTATTACAAGTTGGTGTAGAGAGGGACTTGCAATCCAATATATATTCTTAAAATTGAGTATGTTTGTTATGAATAGAAGAAAACATAAACACTCTCGGTGATGCTGATAAAGAGACGAAGTGTCAACATAGATGATTTTGCACGAATGTATAAATATGTTTCTCCCGGTGCAACGCACGGGCACTTTTGCTAGTTTATGATGATTGTAATGATAGTGGTCTTTTGGTGCCACCTACTATGGAGAGTAAATTTTGTTGTGCCTCCTACACTTGATGAGAATAATAATGATAGCTACTTTGTTGAATTTGCTCCCACTACAACTAATAAAATTGATTATGCTTATGTGGAGAGTAATAATTTTATGCATGAGACTCATGATAAGAATGCTTTATGTGATAGTTATATTGTTGAGTTTGCTCATGTTGCTACTGAAAGTTATTATGAGAGAGGAAAATATGGTTGTAGAAATTTTCATGTTACTAAAACACCTCTCTATGTGCTGAAATTTTTGAAGCTACACTTGTTTTATCTTCCTATGCTTGTTACTTTGCTCTTCATGAACTTGTTTATTTACAAGATTCCTATGCATAGGAAGCATGTTAGACTTAAATTTGTTTTGAATTTGCCTCTTGATGCTCTCTTTTGCTTCAAATACTATTTCTTGCGAGTGCATCACCAAAACTGCTGAGCCCATCTTAATGGCTATAAAGAAAGAACTTCTTGGGAGATAACCCATGTATTATTTTGCTACAGTACTTTATTTTATATTTGTGTCTTGGAAGTTGTTTACTACTGTAGCAACCTCTCCTTATCTTAGTTTTGTGTTTTGTTGTGCCAAGTAAAGTCTTTGATAGTAAAGTTCATACTAGATTTGGATTACTGCACAGTTTCAGATTTCTTTGCTGTCACGAATCTGGGCAAAATTCTCTGTAGGTAACTCAGAAAATTATGCCAATTTACGTGAGTGATCCTCAGATATGTACGCAACTTTCATTCAATTTGGGCATTTTCATCTGAGCAAGTCTTGTGCCATTTTAAAATTCGTCTTTACGGACTGTTCTGTTTTGACAGATTCTGCCTTTTATTTCGCATTGCTTCTTTCGCTGTGTTGGGTGGATTTCTTTGATCCATTAATGTCCAGTAGCTTTGTGCAATGTCCAGAAGTGTTAAGAATGATTGTGTCACCTCTGAACATGTTAATTTTTATTGTGCACTAACCCTCTAATGAGTTGTTTTGAATTTGGTGTGAAGGAAGTTTTCAAGGGTCAAGAGAGGAGGATGATATACTATGATCAAGAAGAGTGAAGAGTCTAAGCTTGGGGATGCCCCGGTGGTTCATCCCTGCATATTTCAAGAAGACTCAAGCATCTAAGCTTGGGGATGCCCAAGGCATCCCCTTCTTCATCGACAACTTATCAGGTTTCTTCTCTTGAAACTATATTTTTATTCGATCACATCTTATGTACTTTGCTTGGAGCGTCGGTTTGTTTTTGTTTTTGTTTGTGTTTGAATAAATTGGATTACATCATGCTTGTGTGGGAGAGAGACACGCTCCGCTGGTTCGTATGAACACATGTGTTCTTAGCTCATAATATTCATGGCGAAGTTTCCTCTTCGTTAAATTGTTATATGGATGGAATTGGAAAATGATACATGTAGTAATTGCTATAATGTCTTGGGTAATGTGATACTTGGCAATTGTTGTGCTCATGCTTAAGCTCTTGCATCATATGCTTTGCACCCATTAATGAAGAAATACATAGAGCATGCTAAAATTTGGTTTGCATATTTGGTCTCTCTAAGGTCTAGATAATTTCTAGTATTGAGTTTGAACAACAAGGAAGACGGTGTAGAGTCTTATAATGTTTTCAATATGTCTTTTATGTGAGTGTTGCTGGACCCGTTCATCCTTATGTTTGTTTCAAATAAGCCTTGCTAGCCTAAACCTTGTATCGAGAGGGAATACTTCTCATGCATCCAAAATACTTGAGCCAACCACTATGCCATTTGTGTCCACCATACCTACCTACTACATGGTATTTCCTGCCATTCCAAAGTAAATTGCTTGAGTGCTACCTTTAAAATTCCATCATTCACCTTTGCAATATATAGCTCATGGGACAAATAGCTTAAAAACTATTGTGGTATTGAATATGTAATTATGCACTTTATCTCTTATTAAGTTGCTTGTTGTGCGATAACCATGTTCACTGGGGACGCCATCAACTATTCATTGTTGAATTTCATGTGAGTTGCTATGCATGTCCGTCTTGTCTGAAGTAAGAGCGATCTACCACCTTATGGTTAAGCATGCATATTGTTAGAGAAGAACATTGGGCCGCTAACTAAAGCCATGATCCATGGTGGAAGTTTCAGTTTTGGACATATATCCTCAATCTCAAATGAGAAAATTATTAATTGTTGTTATATGCTTATGCATAAAAGAGGAGTCCATTATCTGTTGTCTATGTTGTCCCGGTATGGATGTCTAAGTTGAAGAATAATCAATAGCGAGAAATCCAATGCGAGCTTTCTCCTTAGACCTTTGTACAGGCGGCATAGAGGTACCCCTTTGTGACACTTGGTTAAAACATGTGCATTGTGATGATCCGGTAGTCCAAGCTAATTAGGACAAGGTGCGGGCACTATTAGTATACTATGTATGAGGCTTGCAACTTGTAAGATATAATTTACATGATACATATGCTTTATTACTACCGTTGACAAAATTGTTTCATGTTTTCAAAATCAAAGCTCTAGCACAAATATGGCAATCGATGCTTTTCCTCTATGAGGATCATTCTTTTACTTTTATTGTTGAGTCAGTTCACCTATTTCTCTCCACCTCAAGAAGCAAACACTTGTGTGAACTGTGCATTGATTCCTACATATTTGCATATTGCACTTATTATATTACTCTATGTTGACAATATCCATGAGATATACATGTTACAAGTTGAAAGCAACCGCTGAAACTTAATCTTCCTTTGTGTTGCTTCAATGCCTCTACTTTGAATTATTGCTTTATGAGTTAACTTTTATGCAAGACTTATTGATGCTTGTCTTGAAAGTACTATTCATGAAAAGTCTTTGCTTTATGATTCAGTTGTTTACTCATGTCATTACCATTGTTTTGATCGCTGCATTCACTACATATGCTTTACAAATAGTATGATCAAGTTTATGATGGCATGTCACTCCAGAAATTATCTTTGTTATCGTTTTACCTGCTCGGGACGAGCAGAACTAAGCTTGGGGATGCTGATACGTCTCCGACGTATCGATAATTTCTTATGTTCCATGCCACATTATTGATGTTATCTACATGTTTTATGCACACTTTATGTCATATTCGTGAATTTTTTGGAACTAACCTATTAACAAGATGCCGAAGTGCCAGTTCCTGTTTTCTGCTGTTTTTGGTTTCAGAAATCCTAGTAACGAAATATTCTCGGAATCGGACGAAATCAACGCCCAGGTTCCTATTTTCACCGGAAGCATCCAGAACACCCGGGAAGGACCAGAGGGGGGTCACTGGGCCCCCAGACCATAGGCCGGCGCGGCCCAGGCCCTGGCCGCGCCGCCCTATGGTGTCGTCGCCCCTTCGACCTTCCGAGGCTGCCCTTCCGCCTATTTAAAGCCTCCGTCGCGAAAACCCTGATATGTTGGACGAAACCCACAGGAACCTTCCAGAGCCGCCGCCATCGCGAAGCCAAGATCTGGGGGACAGGAGTCTCTGTTCCGGCACGCCGCCGGAACGGGGAAGTGCCCCCGGAAGGCTTCTCCATCGACACCGCTGCCATCTCCACCGCCATCTTCATCACTGCTGCTGCTCCCATGAGGAGGGAGTAGTTCTCCATCGAGGCTCGGGGCTGTACCAGTAACTATGTGGTTCATCTCTCTCATATGTGCTTCAATACAATAATCTCATGAGCTGCTTTACATGATTGAGATTCATATGATGATGCTTGTAATCTAGATGTCGTTATGCTAGTCAAGTGAATTTTACTTATGTGATCTCCGGAGACTCCTTGTCCCACGTGTGTAAAGATGACAGTGTGTGCACCGTGTGGGTCTCTTAGGCTATATTTCACAGAATACTTATTCACTGTTGAATGGCATAGTGAAGTGCTTATTTATATCTCTTTATGATTGCAATGTGTTTTGTATCACAATTTATCTATGTGCTACTCTAGCAATGTTATTAAAGTAGTTTTATTCCTCCTACACGATGTAATGGTGATGGTGTGCATCCGTGTTAGTACTTGGTTTATGCTATGATCATGATCTCTTGTAGAATATGAAGTTAACTATTGCTATGATAGTATTGATGTGTACTATTCCTCCTACATAAGCATGAAGGTGACAGTGTGCATGCTATGCTAGTACTTGGTTTAGTCGAATTGATCTTTCATGCACTCTAAGGTTATTTAAATATGAACATTGAATTGTGGAGCTTGTTAACTCCGGCATTGAGGGTTCGTGTAATCCTACGCAATGTGTTCATCATCCAACAAGAGTGTAGAGTATGCATTTATCTATTCTGTTATGTGATCAATGTTGAGAGTGTCCACTAGTGAAAGTGTAATCCCTAGGCCTTGTTCCTAAATACTGCTATCGCTGCTTGTTTACTGTTTTACTGTGTTACTACTGCTGCAATACTACCACCATCAACTACACGCCAGCAAGCTATTTTCTGGCACCGTTGCTACTGCTTATTCATACCACCTGTATTTCACTATCTCTTCGCCGAACTAGTGCACCTATTAGGTGTGTTGGGGACACAAGAGACTTCTTGCTTTGTGGTTGCAGGGTTGCATGAGAGGGATATCTTTGACCTCTTCCTCCCTGAGTTCGATAAACCTTGGGTGATCCACTTAAGGGAAAACTTGCTGCTGTTCTACAAACCTCTGCTCTTGGAGGCCCAACACTGTCTACAGGAAAAGGAGGGGGGCGTAGACATCAGTCGGCGGCTACGTGCGCAAGTGTGTGGAGTTGCGAATATCTTGCAGGGTTGAGAGCTGTTGCATTGGCGACATGGACCAATCAAGAGATCTCGTTGCGTCATACAAGTTATCATCCACTACATCGTCGTGTTTCTCCGCTGCCATCACCCCGTGATCATCATCACCACCGTTGCTTACTGAGAAGATCGGGCCACCCCTTATCAGAGAGAGAGGCGCGTGGGGGCTGGTTGTGAACCGTTTGCCCCCGCGGCCTCGTCCTCAACCCTTTCAAGACCTACCCAGGCCGGATAATCCGGCCCTAGTTTAGGGCGGATAATCCGGCCGGGCCGGATTTTCCGGTTTGCCCAGGGGCCGGATTATCCGGTTTTCTGGAAAATTCCAGAACACCGGAAATCCTGCCTATCTTTTGTTGGTTATTTGCATAAGCCCATATGAGGTGTAATGAAGTATCACAACACATATAAGATGCATATTGACCAATAAGATGGGGCGACCTAGATCATCCGACCGAAATTCCTCAAACTCCAAGTTTTTACCAAAACATGACATATGAGCAAGATGGAAATGGCTTATAGATGAGTGTAGGCTTGGGTTTAGAAAGCTCAAACTGTTAATGGTACGTGATCACTCAAGTTTGCAAGATACAAGCGAATAAGGCCAAACTAGAGTGATTTCCCATAAGAACAAGGAGTTGTCAAATAAAAACATGAAGATCCAAATAACTCCAACTCTTCACAAAGAAGAGTGTGGTGGCCTAGGCCACCATATATGAGTGTTTATGGCATGGCACCGCGAAGATATATCTTGGGCCCAAACCACTACTCATCATTGAAGCTCACATATCAACATATGATATAACGAGAATGATTTCTTAATGTTGGCATTATGGGGGGAAGGATAGCTCAATAATTTAAACCACACTCCCCCTATTTCCATGCCCACATCTAAACCAACTAAAGTTTTGAGATAGAGGTGTGTTTGCAAGATGGTCAAGCTATACTCCTTGAATCAATGATATTTAGCTCATTCCTCAAATAGCAAAACCTTGCTTCATCAAGAGGCTTCGTGAATATATCGGCAAGTTGATCTTTGGTAGGAACATAGATAAGCTCAATATCACCACGGGCAACATGATCCCTAATGAAATGATTCCGGATCTCAATGTGCTTCGTTCTTGAATGTTGCACCGGATTATAGGAAATCTTGATGGCACTTTCATTGTCACATAACAGAGGCACTTTGTCACAAATGACACCGTATTCCTTTAAAGTTTGCCTCATCCATAACAATTGAGTGCATCCACTTGCGGCGGCAACATATTCGGCTTTGGCGGTGGAGAGAGATATACAATTTTGCTTCTTAGAAGACCAACACACCAAGGACCTACCAAGAAATTGGCAATCCCCGGAAGTTGATTTCCTATCATCCTTGTCCCCCGCCCAATCCGCGTCGGTGTATCCATTGAGAATAAAACTTGAGCCTTTGGGGTACCAACCAAATATCGAAAGATTCTTTTGAGAGCCATCATGTGACTCTCTTTAGGAGAAGCTTGATACCTTGCACACACACCAACACTCAACACTATGTCCGGTCTAGATGCACAAAGGTAAAGCAAGGATCCAATCATGGAGCGATATACCTTTTGATCCACCTCTTTACCATTGGGATCAAGTGCAAGATGACATTTAGTAACCATAGGAGTGGCTACACCCTTCAACTCGGTCATCTTGAACCTCTTGAGCATGTCTTGGAGATATTTTGCTTGATTGATGAAGGTCCCTTCTCTCAATTGCTTGATCTCAAAACCAAGGAAGAACTTCATCTCTCCCATCATATACATCTCAAACCTATCGGTCATAAGCTTTGAAAATTCATCATTGAAAGCTTTGTTAGTAGAGCCAAAGATAATATCATCAACATATAATTGGCAAACGAAAAACTCCCCATTGACCCTCTTAGTAAAAAGAGTGGGATCGATTAGCCCAACATCAAACCCACGGTCTACCAACAATTCTTTAAGGTGCTTGTACCAAGCTCTAGGAGCTTGTTTGAGACCATAAAGTGCTTTATCAAGCTTGTAGACATGGTTAGGAAAGTTGAGATCCTCGAATCCCGGGGGTTGCTTAACATAAACCTCTTCATGCAAAGGACCATTAAGAAATGCACTTTTCACATCCATTTGTTGTAACTTAAAGTTATGATGCGATGCATAAGTGATGTCTACGCACGCTTATGTTCCTGTAGACAGTGTTGGGCCTCCAAGAGCAGAGGTTTGTAGAACAGCAGCAAGTTTCCCTTAAGTGGATCACCCAAGGTTTATCGCACTCAGGGAGGTAGAGGTCAGAGATATCCCTCTCAAGCAACCCTGCAATTAAGATACAAGAAGTCTCTTGTGTCCCCAACACACCTAATACACTTGTCAGATGTATAGGTGCACTAGTTCGGCGAAGAGATATTAAAACGCAGGTGGTATAGATGGTGGTAAACGGTAATTGCGATCTGAAGTAAATATTGCAGGAAGTAAAGATGCAGTAAAACAGTAAATAAGCGATGTTTGCAGTATTTGGAAACAAGGCCTAGGGATCCTACTTTCACTAGTGGCCACTCTCAACATTGCAATCATAATTGAATATAAATATAAGCACTTCATCATACTACTCTCCTGTTGGATAAAGAACTCAAATTCATTGGGCAAGTGTGCAAAAGCACACCTCAAAGGCGTATTCCCAAGTACTAATAAACACCCCACACTGTCACCGTGAGCATTCATAGGAGGTACTAACACACCACAATTCATAAGGGAGTTACACACGGCGCACACACTATCACCATTACACCGAGGTCACAGTAACTCCAAAGTTCACATAATAAAGCACTTGAATAGCATATGACATCTAGATTGCAAAGCCTATGATCAGATAGATGAACAAATAAATGCTACTCTCAAACACTCTCTTGTTGGATAACAAACACCATTCATTGTGTAGGGCTACAAGAGCTCCCTCAAGCCGGAGTAAACAAGCTCCACAACTTCAGAAAAGAAACACACACGATGCACACACTGTCACCGTTACACCGTGGAGAGTGAATCCAGAGTTCATATTTAAAGTAACCTCTAGAGTGCATAATAGACAAGAGTGACATCTACATATTCATAAAGATCACACCATGGGAGAGAGAGATGAACCACATAGCTACCGGTAGAGCCCTCAGCCTCGGGGGAGAACTACTCCCTCCTCATTATGGGCGACAGCAACGGCGATGAAGATGGCGGTGGTGTCGATGGAGATGACTCCGGGGGCAATTCCCCGTCCCGGCGGCGTGCTGGAACAGAGACTTCTGTCCCCCGAAACTTGTCTTCGCGATGGCGGCGGCTACGGAACTCTTCGTGGAATATGACTTGTTGATTTAGGGTTTTCGCGACGGAGAGAATATATAGGCGAAGGGGCGATGTCGGTGGAGTCCCGAGGGGCCCACACCCTAGGGGGGCGCCCCCCCTCTTGGCCGCACCGCCAGGTGGGGTGGCCACCTCGTGGCCCCTCTCCGTCTCTCCTTCGGTGTTCTGGAACCCTCCATGGAAAATAGGGCCATGGGCTTTTGTTTCGTCCAATTCCGAGAATATTTCCTGTGTAGGATTTCTGAAACCAAAAATAGCAGAAAACAGGAACTGGCGCTTCGTCATCTTGTTAATAGGTTAGTGCCGGAAAATGCATCAAAACGATATAAAGTATGAATAAAACATGTAGGTATTGTCATAAAACTATCATGGAACATAAGAAATTATAGATACGTTGGAGACGTATCAAGCATCCCCAAGCTTAGTTCCTACTCGCCCTCGAGTAGGTAAACGATAACAAGGATAATTTCTAAAGTGACATGCTACCAACATGATCTTGATCAATACTATTGTAAAGCATATGAGATGAATGAAGTGATTCAAAGCAATGGTAAAGATAATGACTGAACAACTGAATCATATAGCGAAGAATTTTCATGAATAGTACTTTCAAGACAAGCATCAATAAGTCTTGCATAAGAGTTAACTCATAAAGCAATAGATTCTTAATAGAAGGTTTTGAAACAACACAAAGGAAGATATAAGTTTCAGCAGTTGCTTTCAACTTCAACATGTATATCTCATGGATAATTGTCAATACAAAGTAATATGCTGAATGCAAATAAGCAAGTATGTGAGAATCAATGCACATAGTTGACACAAGTGTTTTTCTCATAAGAGATTTGAGGATTAATGTCCAAGCTGAAACTTCCACCATGATACATGGCTTTGTTTGGCGGCCCAATGTTCTTCTCTAACAATATGCATACTCAAACCATTTAATCATGATAAATCACCCTTACTTCAGACAAGACGAACATGCATAGCAACTCACATGATATTCAACAAAGGTGTAACAGTTGATGGCGTCCCCAGAAACATGGTTACCACTCAACAAGCAACTTATAAGAAATAAGATACATAAGCGACATATTCACCACCACAATAGTTTTTTAGGCTACTTTCCCATGAGCTATGTATTGCAAAGACAAGGAATGAAATTTTAAAGGTAGCACGCAAGCAATTTACTTTGGAATGGCAGAAAAATACCACATAGTAGGTAGATATGGTGGACACAAATGGCATAAGTTTTGGCTCAAGGTTTTGGATGCACGAGAAGCATTCCCTCTCAGTACAAGGCTTTGGCTAGCAAGGTTGTTTGAAGCAAACACAAGTATGAACCGGTACAACAAAACTTACATAAGAACATATTGCAAGCATTATAAGACTCTACACTGTCTTCCTTGTTGCTCAAACACTTTTACCAGAAAATATCTAGACTTTAGAGAGACCAATCATGCAAACCAAATTTCAACAAGCTCTACGGTAGTTCTCCACTAATAGGTTTAAACTACATGATGCAAGAGCTTAAACATGATCTACTTTGAGAGCTCAAAACAATTGCCAAGCATCAAATTATTCAAGACAATATACCAACTACCACATGAAGCATTTTCTGTTGCCAACCAAATAACAATAAGTGCTGAGGCTTTCAGCTTTAGCCATGAATATTAAAGTAAAAGCGAAGAACACTAGTGTTCATATGAAAAAGCGGAGCGTGTCTCTCTCCCACACAAGTATTGCTAGGATCCGAATTTATTCAAAAATAAACAAAAATAAAAGCACACAGACGCTCCAAGTAAAGAACATAAGATCTGACGGAATAAAAATATAGTTTCACTAGAGGTGACCTGATAAGTTGTTGATGAAGAAGGGGATGCCTTGGGCATCCCCAAGCTTAGACGCTTGAGTCTTCTTGAAATATGCAGGGATGAACCACGGGGGCATCCCCAAGCTTAGACTTTTCACTCTTCTTGATCATATCATATCATCCTCCTCTCTTGACCCTTGAAAACTTCCTCCACACCAAACTCAAAACAAACTCATTAGAGGGTTAGTGCATAATCAAAAATTCACATGTTCAGAGAGGACACAATCATTCTTAACACTTCTGGATATTACCCAAAGCTACTGAAAGTTAATGGAACAAAGAAATCCACTCAACAGAGTAAAAGAGGCAATGCGAAATAAAAGGCAGAATCTGTCAAAACAGAACAGTCCATAAAGATGAATTTTTTAGAGGCACTTAACAGGCTCAGATGAAAAATCTCAAATTTAATGAAAGTTGCGTACATATCTGAGGATCACGCATGAAATTTTTCAGAATTTTACGAGTTTCCTACAGAGAGATCTACTCAAATTCGTGACAGGTAAAAATCTGTTTCTGTGCAGGAATCCAAATCTAGTATCAACTTTACTATCAAAGACTTTACTTGGCACAACAACATGATAAGGAGAGGTTGCTACAGTAGTAACAACTTCCAAGACACAACAAAACAGTAGCAAAATAAAAACATGGGTTATCTCCCAAGAAGTGCTTTCTTTATAGCCAATAAGATGAGCTCAGTAATTTTTATGATGCACTCACAAGAAATAAGAGTTGAAGCAAAAGAGAGCATCAAAAGCAAATAAGAAACACTTTTAAGTCTAACCCACTTCTTATGAAAAGGAATCTTGTAAGGGAACAAGTACTAAAAGCACAAAGCAACAAGCATAGAAAGGCAACACAAGCGCAACTTCAAGATTCTCAACATAAAGAGGGGAAACTTAATATTATTAAGATGCATATAACCATGTTTCCCTCTCTCATAATAACTTTCAGTAGAATCATTGATGAAATCCACAATATAACTATCACATGAAACATTCTTATCATGAGCTACATGCATAAAATTATTACTCTCCACATAAGCATAATCAATTTTATTAGTAATAGTGGGAGTAAAACTATCACAACCATCATTGTAATTATCATAAATTACAGGCATGGTATAATCATAATAAACTTTATCCTCCATAGTAGGTGGCACCAAAATACCACTATCATTATAATCATCATAAATGGGAGGCAAAGTATCATCAAAGAAAATTTTCTCCTCAAAACTTGGGGGACTAAAAATATCACAACCAGCTTCCCCAAGCTTAAATTCTTCCATAGCATTAGCAATAATAGTATTCAAAGAGTTCATGCTAATAACATTGCTACAACTATTTTGCAAACAAAGTTCCATGGGTTTTTTAATTCTCTCTTCAAACACATCATGTCCTAATTCAATATAAAGTTCATAAAGATCTCTAATTTTGTTGTTGTTTTCCATTAAGCCTAACTAGTGAAAATAAAAACAAGAAACAAAAAGATATAATTGCAGAATCTAAAGGAGATACCTTCGAGCACTCACACACCGGCAACAGTGCTAGGAAATAGCTTAGTAGTCGGAGGATGTGAATACCTTTTACCTTACCTCCCCGGCAACGGCGCCAGAAAATAGCTTGATGTCTACGCACGCTTCTATTCCTGTAGAAAGTGTTGGGCCTCCAAGAGCAGAGGTTTGTAGAACAGCAACAAGTTTCCCTTAAGTGGATCACCCAAGGTTTATCGAACTCAGGGAGGTAGAGGTCAGAGATATCCCTCTCAAGCAACCCTGCAATTAAGATACAAGAAGTCTCTTGTGTCCCCAACACACCTAATACACTTGTCAGATGTATAGGTGCACTAGTTCGGCGAAGAGATATTAAAACGCAGGTGGTATAGATGGTGGTAAACGGTAATTGCGATCTGAAGTAAATATTGCAGGAAGTAAAGATGCAGTAAAACAGTAAATAAGCGATGTTTGAAGTATTTGGAAACAAGGCCTAGGGATCCTACTTTCACTAGTGGCCACTCTCAACATTGCAATCATAATTGAATATAAATATAAGCACTTCATCATACTACTCTCCTGTTGGATAAAGAACTCAAATTCATTGGGCAAGTGTGCAAAAGCACACCTCAAAGGCGTATTCCCAAGTACTAATAAACACCCCACACTGTCACCGTGAGCATTCATAGGAGGTACTAACACACCACAATTCATAAGGGGGTTACACACGGCGCACACACTATCACCATTACACCGAGGTCACGGTAACTCCAAAGTTCACATAATAAAACACTTGAATAGCATATGACATCTAGATTGCAAAGCCTATGATAAGATAGATGAACAAATAAATGCTACTCTCAAACACTCTCTTGTTGGATAACAAACACCATTCGTTGTGTAGGGCTACAAGAGCTCCCTCAAGCCGGAGTAAACAAGCTCCACAACTTCATAAAGGAAACAAACACGATGCACACACTGTCACCATTACACCGTGGAGAGTGAATCCGGAGTTCATATTTAAAGTACCCTCTAGAGTGCATAATAGACAAGAGTGACATCTACATATTCATAAAGATCACACCATGGGAGAGAGAGATGAACCACATAGCTACCGGTAGAGCCCTCAGCCTCGGGGGAGAACTACTCCCTCCTCATTATGGGAGACAGCAACGGCAATGAAGATGGCGGTGGTGTCGATGGAGATGACTCCGGGGGCAATTCCCCGTCCCGGCGGCGTGCCGGAACAGAGACTTCTGTCCCCCGAAACTTGTCTTCGCGATGGCAGCGGCTACGGAACTCTTCGTGGAATATGACTTGTTGATTTAGGGTTTTCGCGACGGAGAGAATATATAGGCGAAGGGGCGATGTCGGTGGAGTCCCGAGGGGCCCACACCCTAGGGGGGCGCCCCCCCCTCGTGGCCGCGCCGCCAGGTGGGGTGGCCACCTCGTGGCCCCTCTCCGTCTCTCCTTCGGTGTTCTGGAACCCTCCATGGAAAATAGGGCCGTGGGCTTTTGTTTCGTCCAATTCCGAGAATATTTCCTGTGTAGGATTTCTGAAACCAAAAACAGCAGAAAACATGAACTGGCGCTTCGGCATCTTGTTAATAGGTTAGTGCCAGAAAATGCATCAAAATGATATAAAGTATGAATAAAACATGTAGGTATTGTCATAAAACTAGCATGGAACATAAGAAATTATAGATATGTTGGAGACATATCAATAAGCTAGAAGGATACGGATGGACTCAAGGCGAGCCACGGGAGCATAAGTTTCTCCAAAGTCAATTCCTTCAACTTGAGAGAAACCTTGAGCCACCAATCTTGCCTTGTTTCTCACAACATTTCCAAACTCATCTTGCTTGTTCTTGAATATCCATTTAGTGCCTATAACATTGCGGCACTCCTTTGGCTTCTCTACTAAGGTCCACACTTTGTTGCGCTTGAAGTTGTTGAGTTCCTCGTGCATAGCTTCCAACCAATCCGAATCTTCAAGGGCTTCAAATACTTTCTTGGGTTCCACTAAGGAGATATAAGCATGATGATTGCTAAAGTTAGCCAATTGCCTTCTTGTGGAAACACTTGCCCTTACATCACCAAGGACCTTGTCATGTGTGTGTTCACGAATTTCAAGGTTTCTTTCTCTTCTTGTTAGACGACGGGCCTCGATCTCCTCCTTGGTTCTTCTAGGCCTTGGAGGTTTCACTTGATCAACTTGATCATTTGGGTCCCCGTCTTGACCTTCAACTTGAGCTTCCTCAATTTCTTGAGGATGCTCAACATCATGTGCTTGATCTTGGACATTATTAGGTGAATGACACAAATTGGATGGATCCTCATTGGAGCCATCATGAATGCTTGGTTGATCTTGTCCTTGATCTTGCACACAAGAGGGAGGGTCTTGTTCTTGTTCTTGGGTTGGTGCATCATTTGCTTCACTAGATGGGGTTTGTTGATGTTGAGAAGATGAGGGCTCCACCGTGGTAGAGCATAGTCCTTCCCGAGACGCCACACCGTGTCCCTTGATACGTCCCAAACGTATCTATAATTTCTTATGTTCCATGCTACTTTTATGATGATACTCACATGTTTTATACACATTATATGTCATTATTATGCATTTTCCGGCACTAACCTATTGACGAGATGCCGAAGAGCCAGTTGCTGTTTTCTGCTGTTTTTGGTTTCAGAAATCCTAGTAAGGAAATATTCTCGGAATTGGACGAAATCAACGCCCAGGGTCCTATTTTTCCACGAAGCTTCCAGAAGTCCGAAGAGGAAACGAAGTGGGGCCACGAGGTGGCGACACACTAGGGCGGCGCGGCCCAAGCCCTGGCCGCGCCGGCCTGTTGTGTGGGCCCCTCGTGACGCCTCCTGACCTGCCCTTCCGCCTACATATAGTCTTCGTCGCGAAACCCCCAGTACCGAGAGCCACGATACGGAAAACCTTCCAGAGACGCAGCCGCCGCCAATCCCATCTCGGGGGATTCAGGAGATCACCTCCGGCACCCTGCCGGAGAGGGGAATCATCTCCCGGAGGTCTCTTCATCTCCATGATCGCCTCCGGATCGATGTGTGAGTAGTCCACCCCTGGACTATGGGTCCATAGCAGTAGCTAGATGGTTGTCTTCTCCTCATTGTGCTATCATGTTAGATCTTGTGAGCTGCCTATCATGATCAAGATCATCTATTTGTAATGCTAAATGTTATGTTTGTTGGGATCCGATGAATATTGAATACTATGTCAAGTTGATTATCAATCTATCATATATGTTATTTATGTTCTTGCATGCTCTCCGTTGCTAGTAGAGGCTCTGGCCAAGTTGATACTTGTGACTCCAAGAGGGAGTATTTATGCTCGATAGTGGGTTCATGCCTCCATTAAATCTGGGACAGTGACAGAAAGTTCTAAGGTTGTGGATGTGCTGTTGCCACTAGGGATAAAACATCGATGCTTTGTCTAAGGATATTTGTGTTGATTACATTACGCACCATACTTAATGCAATTGTCTGTTGCTTGCAACTTAATACCGGAAGGGGTTCAGATGATAACCTGAAAGTGGACTTTTTAGGCATAGATGCATGCTGGATAGCGGTCTATGTACTTTGTCGTAATGCCCTGATTAAATCTCATAGTACTCATCATGATATATGTATGTGCATTGTTATGCATTCTTTATTTGTCAATTGCCCAACTGTAATTTGTTCACCCAACATCTGTTTATCTTATGGGAGAGACACCACTAGTGAACTGTGGACCCCGGTCCTATTCTTTACATCTGAAATACAATCTACTGCAATTGTTCTTTACTGTTCTTCGCAAACAAACATCATCATCCACACTATACATCTAATCCTTTGTTTACAGCAAGCCGGTGAGATTGACAACCTCACTGTTATGTTGGGGCAAAGTACTGTGATTGTGTTGTGCAGGTGACAAGGTATTAACTTGTCAATGCCTACGGATTGTAGACTAGGGTTTAGTTGGATGTAGAGGGCAAGTAGATCTCGAAGGTTTCAGCCAAAAAGTACTCGACGAATATGAAAACTAGGGTTTGAGAAACAATGATTCGATGCCTTCTGTGTCCCTCGACTCCCCCTTATATAGGAGGCGGAAGCCGAGGGATTCGTATTGTACAAGTTACAGAGTCCGGGAAGGTTTCTAACTCCTCCCGCAAGATTACAAATAATGCTTCCTATTACAACTCTAGCTTTCCTTAACGATATCTTGGGCTTTCGAGTCTTCTTATTCTTCGGGTAGTGGGCCTTCAGTAAACCCCGGGTACTATCATCGGCAGGCCCATTGGGGATGCCTATGTCAGTAGCCCCCGAGATTTTTCTTGAATCGTAGAGTCAGGGAAAATCTCCGCTGTTTATTTTTTACTCGACAACTTAAATTTCTATATTGTACAGGGATAATGGTAGTTGGGGCTAGTTCATCTGATGGATCAGGTACTAGTTAACTGCTCTAGTGGCAATCCGCAAAAACCTACTTCAAAATCACGTCCCTGGACATGATCTCGGGATGCTGGTGTAAACTTCGACAGGTGCCGCTTAAGGTCTTACCATTCTGTCGAGTCCCAGTTAACTTTATCGGGTACCTAACGCGTCCGTTAGGATTTTTCTTCGTATCTGTTGATACGGATAAAAGTAGCAGACCGACGTCAGAGACGGCGCCACGCCTCACAGAACGGATCTGGGGTCTTACCTTCGCAAAGTTTTGTGGCATTCAGAAATTGATCGCAACTTTGGCATTCTGAGAATATATTGTCGAGTGCTTATTCGGCTGTTGGAATGGCACATTTTATTGAGTCAAAGATGACTTATATTGCTCTCCCGATGGGAGTATATGCAGAGTTATTTATAACTCTTTTGCTCTTCTATCTTTTTTTTTTATAATTTCATCGGGCACGCGAACAGCGTTCCCGATGGGAGTAGCCCCCGAGGCTATAGCCAAGGACTTGTGCTTGGTTGTAGGCTCCACGCCTTATGTCGCTATATTTTCTTTTTCTCCAGAAGTTTTATAATTTCTCGGGTGCGCGAACAGCGCTCCCGATGGGAGTAGTCCCCGAGGCTATGAACAAATATTTGTATTTGATCATAGGCTCATGCCATTTCTATTTTGTCTTTCTTGATCTTTTCATTTTTTCAAAGTAGCCCCCGAGCATTTGATCAAAAACTTGTATTTGATCAAAGGCTCTCCAATATTTTTGCATGTCGCCTTTTTATGCCGCTGTTGAGTCGAATTTTTCTCTCTGACAAGGTGACGTTGTTGCTGACGATAACCACGATTGCGAATCCGAAAATTGCGAGAAGTTTTCTCCCGCTGCCTTGCGGACCCAAATTATCCATTATCTTGACACGTCGTGTAGGTGGGGGACACACGTCCTCCGCTTTTCCTGGCGCACGTACCGTAACTTCTCCAGTGTTAAAATACTTTTTTACCCTTGTTTCTACGTGGTTATCATCTGCCACACTCCTTTTCCATCCAACGGTCCACCGCTTCACCGCACCTCTATATAAGATCTCCTTCTTCTTCCTCGAGCACTTCCGCTCGCGCCGTTCTCCTACTCTCCTCTGCACAACCTCCTCCTGCGCCCCACAATTCCCTAAGCTCATCTTCTCCAAGCTGTATTCCTGCGCCATTGTTGATGCCACCGCGTCGGTTGATCAAGTGCAGCACGCCTGAATCGTCAATGGCTGCCGTAGATCTGGGAAGCGCGGAGTGGGAAAGGTCCAAAATTTCCTCTCGGGACATCAATCTCCTGAAGAAGCTAGGGATTAGCAAGAAGCCCAAAGCGCTGTGCTTCCCTAGTGAAGAAAGCTACCCAACCCCTCCAATGGGGTATCGGGTAAGTTTCATCGACCATCTCATCCGCGGTCTTTCCGCCCCCATTCATCCTTTTCTCCGTGGATTGCTTTTTGTTTATGGTCTTCAACTTCACCACCTCACGCCCAACTCAGTCCTCCATATCTCCATTTTCATCACCCTCTGTGAGGCCTTCCTTGGCGTCCAGCCTAACTGGGCGCTATGGAAGCGCATTTTCTTTTGTCGCCGCAATGGCTCTCCCAATGTCGCCTATAATATAGGTGGCGTTGTTATTTCTGTTCGCCCCACAGTCGATTACTTCGACGTCAAACTCCCTGACTCAGTTCAAGGGTGGCGCAAGAAGTGGTTGTACATTCAGGAGGAGAACCATGGATGCGCTGAAGACAACATCCCTCCTTTCGATGGTGCCGAGAAAATCCTTCGCCGCCGCTCCTGGGATGCAGAGGCTACCGAGGAAGAAAAAACATCGACAGAGGCCTTGATGACTCACATCCATGAGTTGCAAAATACTCGTGGCAAAGAATTGTCAGGTATCCAAATCACAGCGTATTTTCTTAGAACCAGAGTGCAGCCTCTTCAGGCTCACAAAAACCCTCTCTGGAAGTATGCTAGCGACGAGGACGCAGATCGGTTGTCAGTGGATTTGGAGGTCAAGGATTTAGAAAAGCTTGTCCGAAAAATCTCCTCTCTCAGCAAAAAAGATTCTGTCCCTTCTTCTTGTCGTGTAAAACCGTACAGCGCCACCAATGCGCTTCCCAAGGTAAACTTTGTTGATTGATTTGTTATTGCCTTGCTATCTTTTTGTAACTCCTTTTTTGACATCTTCCCCTGTTTTTATATAGAACCATCCAAATCTTGTCTCGCTTCCTCCCCTTCCTGAGGGTGGAGAAGTCGAGGAAAGGGCCGTTGTCACCGACGACAACCAAGATGCCCCCTCTTTTGTGAATGAACCCGCAGATTCTCGAAAATCTGCGGGATCTTATGAAAAGGAGGCTGCCTCTGAAGGCACTGCATCGGCACAATCTCCTCCTCCTGCTGTTTCTCCAAAGAACAAAAGAAAAAGGAATGATGTCGAAGATTCCGGCACCTCCAAAGCCGAAGAAACTGTTCCTTCACGTCAGAAGGCAGCTTATGATCCATACCTTGAGGCCCTCATCAGTTCGTAAGTCACTTTTTTTTTTACTCGAAGATTTTTGTCTATCTTGCTTTTTATGCTGCCAACATTTAATCGCAGTGATGATGAAGAAGAAGTACCAGCTCTTGATGTGGCTGCTCGAACGAGTACGTCACATACTCTAGGTTTTTCGGAGACGCCAGTTGAAGGGGAGGAATCCTCGCCTCCTCAACAAAACGTCGGCATTCCTACACCTCCTTCAAGCCCCCTTGTTCCTTCACCGAAAAGGGCAAGGATTGAAACAATCCCGGAGCCTGCTCTCCAATTGAGTAGCTCCTCTAACCCTCTCTTGGATGATGTAAGTTCTTAATTTTCTTGTCACTGTCTATATTTCCTCTGTTTGCTTCTCTATGCCATCATATTTTTCCCATATCGACATTTTTTCTTTTGTCCTTCTTTGATATCCTACGATCAAAGAGCTTATTCGCATTGGTGCCCAATTCATTGGGTACCGTGATTATGCCAGTAATACTGAAGGTAATGCGTTGCTCCTTCTTTTTGCCCTTGCCTTCTTACTCCTTTGTTGTCGATGTTTCTTAATTTTATCTTTTCTTGGCAGAAAAACTGGCGGAGGCCAACGAGCGTGCCAATACACTTGCGCAAAAATTAGAGCAAAGTGAAGAGGCTCGTAAGAAGGCCAAATCAGATGCTATTCAAGCTAAAGCAGAAGCTGACAAGGCCAAGACCGATGCTGCTGGTGTCGAAGATCTTAAGAAGAAACTTCACGATGCCGAGACTTCGCTGAGCGAGCATATAGCCGCACAATCTGCTCGCGAGGAAGTGATTGTTAAACGCGTAAGGTTGCAAAACCGTCGCTTTGTCAGTAAGTATCTGAACCACTTCACATCCTTTGGACTTTCTTTCCTTCACTCGTTTGTTGATCAATAAGTTTTTATCTTGACAGGTAAAACATCTCAAGAATTTGAGCTTGAAGATCCCGACAATGATCCTCTTCTTGACGCCCTTTCGTTCCTTGAGTTTCATGGAACAGAAGCACGCGAGGGCATTGATCAAGCTAAAGCGGGGCTGTCGCGACTCTTCCCCTACTTCTTCCCGAAGAAAAAGGAACCCGCAACTTTCCTTGCTCTTGCCAAGTGCTTTAATCCACCAGAGGATCTTGGACTGAAGATGCGCCAGGAGAACATGAAGATTGCTGTCGAAAGCACTGTTGCCTTGGTCGCTGATAGCCAACAAACTATCGACTGGGCGAAAGTAGGCGACACAGAACAGATAGAGCAGACAGAATGGCGATCATTGATCAAGGCGGCAAAGTCCAACACGAAGAAAATCCTGTCCTATCTCGGGATCAAGCCATCTTCAACTCCTAGCTCATCAAAGCCGGAGGTCTAGTTGAATGCCCCTTCTTTTTATTTTTCCTGTTTCTTTAGCTATTGTCGCCATATTAGCTTTGGCGACAGTTTCCTTAGTAGTCCTTTTGAAGAACTCCTTCTGTAATATCCATGTAAATTTCTTGAAGATCAATGGAATTCTGTCTTGTGCAATCCTTTGATATTGGTGTTTTCTTTTCCAGTTGATATTTGATAACTACTCTGTCAATCCTTATTCTGCCGATACTTCTCCTGCTTCCTCCTTCTCGAAGAAAACACTAGTCAATGATAACCTCATCGAAGGTTCTTCAAGACAACATTTGTCGCAAGATTTGCAAGAATTGCGCCAGCAACTCCAATCCATGAAGAAACAAACTCTTGCGATGATGGAACAATCTCGACAAGCATCCGAGAGAGAAAAAATTGCCCTTCAACAAGCAAAAGAAGCCATTGCTGCAAAGGATGCTGCTGTTGCTGAGGCTACCGAAGCTTCCTCTCGAGAAAATTATATGCTTCAGCTAATGACTGACGCCAGCCTGGACATGACAGGTATGTTTCTTGTTCATAACCATGCTAGATATTATATTTGCTATTTTTCCTTCCTTATCAATTTATTTGCTGTACCAGGCTCTTTTTTGGATACTGCTGCCGAAGATCAACGTGTTGAAGCTCGAGCCGATGTTCGCTTCAGATCGGCTGCCTGACATGGTTCTAACTTTTGGGTTACTCCTGAGCGTACCCGCCAAATTGTCAGATTCCAAGATCGCGCGGCTCAGGTCCGTGACTTCCTTGACTTCTGTACGAAGACTTTATTTTTAGTTTATGGAACCATGTTTCCTCGCAACAAGATGCCAGAAACTCTTCCTGCATTAATGGAAAAATTTCGAGATGCTCCTCGAATCCATGGCTTTGTGCGGGCTCAACTTTCTGCTGGCGCAAGATTTGCTATGATGATGATAAAGATTTGCTATCCAAAATTGCCTATGAATCAAATTGTTCCCACGTGCTTGGCTAAAATGTCGAAGAAAAAGAGAAACATGAGCACGATTGATGATCTGGTGACTCCTGTAGCCGAAGATATGATGGATGAACTTCTTCGGATGGATGCTGAGTTCTTCGTGAAGGGTAGCTCTGCCGAGCA
Source organism: Lolium perenne (assembly GCF_019359855.2). Taxonomy (NCBI): domain Eukaryota; kingdom Viridiplantae; phylum Streptophyta; class Magnoliopsida; order Poales; family Poaceae; genus Lolium; species Lolium perenne. Next base: position 89,090,915 of record NC_067245.2, on the reverse strand, counting down.
CAGTACTCGTCCTTCCAATGAACGAATAACCATAGACCATGTGCTAGGTATCCATTGAGGGTTTTTCCCTTTTTCTTGCTGTAGTTTCACCATTGATACGTCTTTGTAAACATGATCTATATTGTAAAGCTGTCAACTCTGTAAGTATGTATTGTTTCTATTTTTGATCGTCTAGCCCCCGAGCCTTTGGCTGGAGCTTGTACTATTTTGTTATCCCGAAGATTTTTCTCTTATTGCGAGAAGGTATATATATTTTGCTATCAATGGGCATGAGCCCCCGAGTGTCTTGGTGGTGACGTTCTATATTTTTGTTGCGAGGTTTTCAGACCAAAGCAATAATATTTTGATGAGTACGCTATATTTACAGTTGTTAGCTTCCGATTTTCTATTTGGCGAGGTATTCTTGTACCAAGGCGAAATATTTCGGTAAGTCTAGTTTATCTATATTATATATATTTTGTAACTTGAAGGCATTGAGCCCCCGGGCGTGTCGAAGAATAAGAAGTATATCTCCACTATCTTTATTATATTGCAGCACCGCGAGCCCGCCTCATTAAAAACCTTTCTCAGCCCCACTCGGTGCCCCGAAAAAGGAAAAGAGTGCGTCTGAAAACTCGCGGGCGTTTCAGTACATTGTATTTTTACAAGGAGGACTATATTTTGACACTAAGCGTAAAAACGCCTTAGTTGTGCCACGTTCCAGGGGTTTTTCTCAGGAACCCCTGTCTTCTTGTCTTTTATCCTGTACGCTCCTCCTTCGATTACTTCCGTAATGACGTATGGGCCAAGCCATGGTGACTCGAGTTTTTCAGTACGCTCTTGATTGAGTCGCAAAACTAGGTCTCCAACTTGAAAGGATCTTGGTCGCAAACGTCGACTGTGGTAGTTTTTCAGGTCCTGCTGATATTTAGTTACCCTTGACAATACTTCGTCTCGAGCTTCGTCGAGTGCGTCGACGTCGTCTTCCAAAGCTTTCCTGGAAACTTCTTCGTTGTACTCTGTGACTCTGGGGGAGTTGTGCTCTATTTCTATCGGCAGTACTGCCTCTGCTCCGTGGACTAGGAAGAACGGGGTCTCCTATGTTGCTGTATTTGGTGTTGTTCGGATGCTCCATAACACACTTGGTAACTCTTCTGGCCAGGTGTGTCGAGCTTTTTCTAGTGGTCCTAACAAGCGTTTCTTGATGCCATTGCAGATGATGCCATTGGCTTTCTCGACTTGACCATTGGTTTGAGGATGTGCAACTGACGCGAAGTGCAATTTGATGCCTACCTCTGCACAGTACGCCTTGAACTCCTTTGACGTAAAGTTGCTGCCATTGTCTGTGACGATGCTGTGAGGTACTCCAAATCGAAAAACGATGCCCTTCACGAACTTTATTGCTGATGTTGCATCCGGCGAATTTATCGGCTTTGCTTCTATCCACTTGGTGAATTTGTCAACAGCAACCAACATGTATTCGTATCCTCCTGGCGAAGCTTTGTGTAATTTTCCCACCATATCGAGACCCCATTGAGCAAAAGGCCAAGATAAGGGTATTGGCATTAATTCTGCTGCCGGAGAGTGAGGTTTTGCGGCAAATCTCTGACATGTGTCACAAGTTCGCACTATCTCCTTCGCGTCCTCAATTGCTGTCAACCAGTAGAATCCTGCTCGAAAAACTTTGGCTGCAATAGCTCGACTGCTCGCGTGGTGGCCACATACTCCTTCATGTACGTCCTTCAGAATTATCCTTCCTTCTTCGGGTGTGACGCACTTTTGTAACACACCCGAGATACTGCGTTTGTACAACTCCCCTTTGACCACCGTGAAAGCTTTGGATCGCCTAATAACTCGCCTTGCTTCAACTGGATCATCGGGTATTGTCTTTCTTAGGATGTAAGATATGTACGCTTGCATCCATGGGATTTGTACCATCAGTACTAGATCCTGTTCCTCGTCTTCTTCTTCCAATGCTTCTTTCACAGCCCCTGAGGGTTTCTTGCTCTTCTCTTTCTTTGTTAATTTCTTCGGCTTCGTGGACCTCTCTGTTATTTCTTCCCAGAACACACCTGGGGGAATTGTGAGGCACTGCGACCCGATGTTTGCAAGAATATCGGCTTCATCATTGCTCAGCCTACTGATATGGTTTACTTCGCATCCATCAAGCAGCTTCTCCAGCTCATTATACATCTCTTTGTACGCCACCATGCTTTCATTGACCGCATCACATTGGTTCATGACTTGCTGAGCTACCAATTGTGAGTCGCCAAATATTTTTAGTCGAGTTGCGCCACAGGCTTTCGCCATCTTCATCCCATGTATAAGGGCTTCATATTCTGCCTCATTATTAGATGCGTTTGGGAACGTCATCCGCAAGACGTATTTCAATTTGTCGCCTTCAGGTGATATGAGTATTACCCATGCTCCAGCTCCTTCTAACCTTTTGGACCCGTCGAAGTTCATAGTCCAGGTTCTCGATAAATCCGGCGGTCCTGTGTTTTGCAACTCCATCCACTCTGCGATGAAGTCTGGTAGAATTTGTGACTTTATTGCCTTTCTTTTTTCATACGTGATGTCCCGAGGAGAAAGTTCTATTCCCCAAAGGGAGACACGGCCTGTAGCTTCTGGATTATTGAGTATGTTGGATAAAGGCGCCTCATTGACCACTATTATCGGATGCGCCGAAAAATAGTGGCGCAATTTTCTTGCGGTTGTGAATACTCCATATGCTAGCTTTTGGTACTGTGGGTACCTCTGTTTTGAAGGCGATAATACTTCGCTGATGAAATATACTGGCCTCTGCACTCCATGGAGTTTTCCTTCTTCTTCTCTTTCGACAACTAGTGTTGTGCTGACCACCTGAGGTGTAGCCGCAATATATAACAGGAGCGGTTCTTTCTCTCTTGGCACCACTAGAATTGGTGGTGTCGAAATTTTCCGTTTGAGGTCTTCGAAGGCCCTATCTGCCTCTTCGTTCCACCGGAACTTCTCTCCTTGTTTGATTAGGGCATAGAATGGTAGCGCCTTTTCTCCCAGCCTGGCAATGAATCTGCTTAAAGCTGCGACTCGCCCAGTTAACTGATGTATTTCCTTCAACTTTGTTGGCTTCCTCATTGTTACGATAGCTTGGATTTTTTTCGGGATTTGCTTCAATCCCTCTTGCTGAAACTAGGAACCCGAGAAGTTCTCCTGCAGGGACGCCGAAAGAACATTTCGTCGGATTCAACTTGAGACAAAATTTGTCGAGGTTGTCGAAAGTTTCCTTCAAGTCCTTGATTAATGTTGCCCCCTTTTTTGATGTGATGAAGACATCGTCGATGTACACTTGTACATTTTTCCCAATCTGTGTTGCTAGGCACTTCTGCATCATCCGTTGGTATGTTGCTCCCGCGTTTTTCAACCCGAAGGGCATTGTTTTGTAACAAAATATGCCATACGGTGTGATGAACGCTGTTTTGGCTTCGTCGTCTTCTTTTAATCTGATCTGATTATAACCAGAATACGCGTCCAAGAAGGAAAGACGTTCACATCCTGCCGTGGAGTCGATAATCTGATCGATCCTTGGGAGGGGAAAGTGATCCTTTGGACAATGTTTATTGAGGCACGTAAAGTCGACACACATGCGAAGGACTTTCGTGTTTTTCTTCGGCACCATCACTGGGTTAGCTACCCAAGTGGCCTCAGTAGATATCTCTTTGATGAAACCAGCTTCTCTAAGTCGATCAATTTCTGACAGCATGGCTTTGCGGTTTGGTTCCGAAAAACGCCGCAAAGGTTGCTTGATTGGTCTCGCAATAGGATCCAAGTTTAGGTGGTGCTCGGCAAGTTCCCTGGGTACTCCTGGCATGTCAGCTGGACACCATGCGAAGATTTTCCAGTGCTCACGGAGGAACTCGACGAGCGCGCTTTCCTATGCGAGGTCCATGTTTGTTGCGATGGACGTTGTTTTCTTCGGATCTGTCGGGTGAATCTGCACTTCTTTAGAATCTTTTGCTGTATTGAAAGTTGATTCCTTGTTGGGCCTCCCTACGTCTGGTAGCACATCATAATCAGTCATGAGCCTTGACGCTGCGTACTCTGCCTGCATCCCGAAAGTTTCTGATAGTCGATGAAAATCTTTGTCGCATTTATCGGCTAGCGCGAAGCTTCCTTTGACTGTGATTGGTCCCTTAGGTCCAGGTAACCTCCAAAGCAAGTACGTGTAATGTGGTACCGCCATAAACCTGGCATATGCTGGTCGCCCCAACAAAGCGTGATACTGCGATGGGAAATCCACAACTTCGAATTCCAACCTTTCTATCCTGTAGTTTTCTCGTGTCCCAAATTGAACGTCAAGGTTGATCCTCCCCAGTGGGTAACTTGGCTTCTCTGGTGTGATACCATGGAAACGTGTGTCGGTTGGTTTCAAATTTGCGAGGGGGATATTCATTTTCCTTAGCGTATCTGCGTACATAAGGTTTAAACTGCTGCCGCCATCTATGAATACCCGAGATACATCGAATCCCGCAATTACTGCTGGTAAGATCAGTGCTGACTGCCCTGGTCGAGGAACTTGCTGTGGATGATCTGCTATTGTGAAGCCAATATCTTGCCCTGATCAGTTAAGGTACTCGACTGTTGGTGGTGGCATCTTCTCTGCCATAAACACCTGTCGCGAGATTACTTTCTGAGCTCTATTGGATGGCCTTCCTTTCTGAATCATCGAGACCGCTCCGTTAGAGTTAGGATCGACATAGGGTGGTGGAGCAGGTGCTGCCGCTATTCTGAGCTGATGTCGATTTTCATCTGTAACTGCGGGAGGAGGTGGCAAGTGAATCTCACTCCTAGGTCCTTGAGGATTTCTGTGCGCTGCCTGAGCATTTGCATGTCCTGCCCATCTTAACATTGCCTGGAAATTTCGGCAATCTTTTTGCAAATGTCCCGACTGTCTTTTTCCATTGCTATCGAGAAAGAAATGCATCTGACACGGCCCGTTCATCATCTCTTCGGGAGACACAAAAGGTCTCTGGAACCTTGGCCCGCTATTTTGCCTGTTATCTCTATTGTCGCCTTGCTGTGCATTACTTCTTTGGTAGTCATCTCTACTGTTTCCTCCATTGTTTCCCCGAAAGCCAGCCGATATTTGGCCAGGTGCATCGTAATTTGAAAATTGACGGGGGAATCGACGTCTATTTTGAAAATTTCGACTGCGATCTTCCTCTGGGGACCTATGTCGTTTGTTATGTACCGCATCTTCGCCATCTGCCCATCTGTTTGCTATCTCCATTAAAGCTGATACTGTTCTTGGGTTTGTCCTCCCCAAGTCCTCCACGAAATATCCTCGTCGAACTCCTGCAACAAATGCATCTATCGCTCTTTCGTCAGATATATTTTCTGCCGAGTTTTTGATGATGTTCCACCTTTGGATGTACTTCCTCATTGATTCATCATGCTTTTGTCGACATGACCTCAACTCCTCTAGTGTCGCAGGTTTCTTGCAGGTTGACCGGAAATTCTTGATAAACACGTCCTCGAAACTTTCCTAGCTGTCGATGGAACCTGGGGGAAGCTTTTTTATCCATGATCTGGCGGCTCCGCTCAGATGTATCTGGATGCTCTGCATGGCTATCGCTCTGGTCCCGCCTATCAATTTTACTGTCTCGAGGTAATCCACAAGCCAATCCTCGGGGTCTTGCAGGCCATCGAATTTCTTGAAACTATCGGGTAGCTTGAATCCTGATGGAACTCGAGTTTTACGGACCCGTCGTGTGAAACATGAAAGTCCACACATGTCCTCTTCAGCAAGTTCTGGTGAATGCCGACGTTCCCTTCTTTCTTGTCGCGCTCTATCAACTCTGGCCTGAGTTGTTGTGTCCCTGGCTCCACTTGCTCTTGGTGGATCTTGCACTGCTGCGGTAGGTCTCGGACTATTTTGCCTTGCAGTTCCTTCGGGAGGTGTGGCTGTAAACGCTGCTCCCATGGCTCCACATCCTGCCATGGCCAGGTTGTACAACGCTTCTCTTGGATCTCCGGGAGGTGGCCTGGACGCTAAGATGAAAGCTTGTGTCGCCATGTACCCTGCTTCCGGTGTTTTTGGGATAATATTCCCCCTCGTGTCGATTGACATGAAGGACATGTTGAGGTTTTGGATTAGAGTCTCTCTTTCAGCTTCCGGTATATTTTGCAGCCGAGATCTTGCTCTCCTCCGAGCTTCTCTGTGACTATCTCCCGAAGTTTCTGAGTGTCGACTTAATTCCGCTCGTCGCCTGCTTGATGCGGAAGCTGCCTTCCTTCTTCTGTTCAAAGCAGTTGTCTATTTTTCCAACTCTCTTCCAGCTCGGGCGAGTCTATATTGATAAGCTTGCAGTTCTTCGACTGTAGCAGTTGTTTCCATTAGTTCGGAGCCATCCAAAGCTTGCGCAACTCTATCCCAGGCTGATTGTGGAAGTTGAACTCTGACACGTGGTGTAGGCCCGACATATTTAGTGCCCAAACCTCTCCTTAGATCTGAGGGATCGACATAGGGGTTTCCCAAATCGTCGAAAGCCTCTGATGTTTCCTCTTGATCGCGACTTGCTTCTCCAATGGCATAAACTTGGTGATATTTTGGAATTTTCACTTTGCTTGGTTTGGTGACACCATCATAGAGATTGGTGAAGACCTTCCCAATAGAGATGGATTTGTCAATGAAGTCGAAGCTGTCGGTGTCGCTTGAATCATCGCTTATATAGGAGTCCGCCGATGACTCGAAGGACATGTCGCTGAAAATTTTGGCGAGTTTTTCACTTGCCCTGCTGCCGATGAAGCGTGGTGACGAAATCTCCTTGTCGTTTGACTCGATGGATGATACTGAGTTTGAGAAATCAATACCAACCGCCGATAATCCCGACGAGATCGGAACTTCGAGACGATACGCTCCTTCTTTCTCGACGCGGAAGTGGAACTTTCCAAACGTCATCTCCATGGGCTCCTCCAGATACGCATATGCATCCAAACGGGAGGGCGGGTGAGGAATAAAATCAACGAGACCAGTTTCGATTTGTTTACCTCTTTCCATGATGTTGCTTGCTACTGATGAAGTCGACGATCTTGAACGTGCCATCGAGATCAGCTCCTTGTCGCCTCTAGATTCCCACAGACGGCGCCAATTGACAAGGTATTAACTTGTCAATGCCTACGGATTGTAGACTAGGGTTTAGTTAGATGTAGGGGGCAAGTAGATCTCGAAGGTTTCAGCCGAAAAGTACTCGACGAATATGAAAACTAGGGTTTGAGAAACAATAATTCGATGCCTTCTGTGTCCCTCGACTCCCCCTTATATAGGAGGCGGAAGCCGAGGGATTCGTATTGTACAAGTTACAGAGTCCGGGAAGGTTTCTAACTCCTCCCGCAAGATTACAAATAATGCTTACTATTACAACTCTAGCTTTCCTTAACGATATCTTGGGCTTCCGAGTCTTCTTATTCTTCGGGTAGTGGGCCTTCAGTAAACCCCGGGTACTATCATCGGCAGACCCATTGGGGATGCCTATGTCAGCAGGTTCCACGTTGGCGCCGGAATCCCTGGTGTTGCGCCGCACTACACTCCGCCACCATCAACCTTCAACGTGCTTCTTGGCTCCTACTGGTTCGATAAACCTTGGTTTCTTTCTGAGGGAAAACTTACTGCTGTGCACATCACACCTTCCTCTTGGGGTTCCCAACGGATGTGTGTCTCACGCGCATCAAGACTGTTTTCTGGCGCCGTTGCCGGGGAGATCAAGACACGCTGCAAGGGGAGTCTCCACTTCCAATCTCTTTACTTTGTTTTTGTCTTGCTTTACTTTATTTACTACTTTGTTTGCTGCACTAAAACAAAACACAAAAAAATTAGTTGCTAGCTTTACTTTATTTACTATCTTGTTTGCGTTCTCTATATTAAAAACACAAAAAAATTAGTTACCTGCATTTACTTTATTTACCTATTGTTTATTTCATCATGTTTCCTCCTAAGTACACTCTAAAAGACATACCGGTAGGCCGAGGGTCTATAATTGGAAGAGATAATATAGAAGATTTTTTCACTCATGTTAGTATAGCTGAAGATTTTGAAGATAGACACTTGGTAGAACTTGCTCCTACTTATGAAATTGCTGCTGCTTCTTTAGTACACATGTTGGAAACTAAATTTGTTAATCTCAATCCTATAATTCATCATATGTTTCTTACACTCTCTGATATGGAGGAAGGAGAAAAGAAAGATTTTGTCTTAGAAACTCTTCTTAAAGAACTTGGTGGTGTAGCAAGAGAGGCTAGAAAAGTCTTTATTAAATATAAAATGCTTGGCTCTTACACCAACTTTGCTAGTACCCTTGAAAAGATGGATATTGATAGAATAAAGTACACCAATAATGTTAATGATGGTGGGGAAATTAAAGTACCGATACCTAGCAAGCTCCTAGGAATGCATGAAGCTCTAGAAAATAACTATGGTTGGCTTGTTCCTGAAAATTTGTTTGATGAGAATAGCAAGCCTAAGAATAATGAAAAAGGAGCCTCTGAAACTTACATAGATAAGATTACATGTATAGTTGAGAAAACTCCAAACTCCTATGTCGATGCTTCATCTCTTGATAATACTTGATTCACACTTTCTGCGCCTAGCTGAAAGGCGTTAAAGAAAAGCGCTTATGGGAGACAACCCATCATTTTACAACAGTACTTTGTTTTATATTTGAGTCTTGGAAGTTGTTACTACTGTAGCAACCTCTCCTTATCTTTATTTTATTGCATTGTTGTGCCAAGTAAAGTCTTTGATAGTAAAGTCAATACTAGATTTGGATTACTGCGCAGAAACAGATTTCTTGCTGTCACGAATTTGGGTATGGTTCTCTGTAGGTAACTCAGAAAAATCTGCCAATTTACGTGCATGATCCTCAGATATGTACGCAACTTTCATTCAATTTGGGCATTTTCATCTGAGCAAGTCTGGTGCCTCTAAAAAATTCGTCTTTACGGACTGTTCTGTTTTGACAGATTCTGCCTTTTATTTCGCATTGCCTGTTTTGCTATGTTTGATGGATTTCTTTGTTCCATTAACTTTCAGTAGCTTTGTGCAATGTCCAGAAGTGTTAAGAATGATTATGTCACCTCTGAATATATGAATTATGCACTGACCCTCTAATGAGTTTGTTTTAATTTTGGTGTGGAGGAAGTTTTCAAGGGTCAAGAGAGGAGGATGATACAATATGATCAAGAAGAGTGAAGAGTTTAAGCTTGGGGATGCCCCCGTGGTTCATCCCTGCATATTTTAAGAAGACCCAAGCGTCTAAGCTTGGGGATGCCCAAGGCATCCCTTCTTCATCAACAACTTATCAGGTTCCTCTAGTGAAACTATATTTTTATTCCGTCACATCTTATGTGCTTTGCTTGGAGCGTCTGTTTGTTTTTATTTTCGTTTTGTTTGAATAAGATCGGATCCTAGCATTCTTTGTGATGGAGAGAGACACGCTCCGCTGTTTCATATGAACACATGTGTTCTTAGCTTTATCTTTAATGTTCATTGCGAAAGTTGGACTATTTCATTCATTTATATATGATTGGAAACGGAAAATGCCGCATGTGGTAAATGGTATAATGTCTTGAATAATGTGATACTTGGCAATTGTTGTGCTCATATAGATCATGTTTAAGCTCTTGCATCATATGCTTTGTACCTATTAATGAAGAACTACATAGAGCTTGTTAAAATTTGGTTTGCATGATTGATCTCTAGAGTCTAGATATTTTCTAGTTAAGGTGTTTGAACAACAAGGAAGACGATGTAAAGTCTTATAATGCTTACAATATGTTCATATGTGAGTCTTGCTGCACCGTTTTATACTTGAGTTTGCTTCAAACAACCTTGCTAGCCTAGCCTTGTATTGAGAGGAATTCTTCTCGTGCATCCAAATCCTTGAGCCAAATACTATGCCATTTGTGTCCACCATACATACCTACCACATGGTATTTCTCCGCCATTCCAAAGTACATTACTTGAGTGCTACCTTTAAACTTACATTCTTTGCCTTTACAATATATAGCTCATGGGACAAATAGCCTTAAAAACTATTGTGGTGAAGAATATGTACTTATGTATCTTATTTCTTAATAAGTTGCTTGTTGAGCGGTAACCATGTTTCTGGGGACGCCATCAACTTTTACCTTTGTTGTATATCATGTGAGTTGCTATGCATGTTCGTCTTGTCTGAAGTAAGGGCGATTTTCATGATCAAATGGTTTGAGTATGCATACTGTTAGAGAAGAACATTGGGCCGCTAACTAAAGCCATGAATCATGGTGGAAGTTTCAGTTTGGACACAAAACCTCAATCTCTTATGAGAATATTATCTGTTGTTGAATGCTTAAGCATTAAAAGAGGAGTCCATTATCTGTTGTCTATGTTGTCCCGGTATGGGTGTCTAAGTTGAGAATGATCAAAAGTAAGAAATCCAATGCGAACCTTCTCCTTAGACCCTTGTACAGGCGGCATAGAGGTACCCCTTTGTGACACTTGGTTGAAACATATGTTATGCAATGATAATCCGTGTTAATCCAATCTAATTAGGACAAGGTGCGAGCACTATTAGTATACTATGCATGAGGCTTGCAACTTATAGGATGTCTTATACATAACACATATGCTTTATTACTACCGTTGACAAAATTGTTTCTTGTTTTCAAAATGAAAAGCTCTAGCACAAATATAGTAATCCATGCTTCCCTCTGCGAAGGGCCATTCTTCTACTTTATTGTTGAGTCAGTTTACCTATTCCTTCTATCTTAGAAGCAAACACTTGTATAAACTGTGGGGACCCCGGACTAGCTGTCCGAAAATACCCTGTTATGTATACAGTTCACGTTCCCATGATCAGTGTGCCGTGAACACATAACCGAACTGATATCAAATTACATCATCCTTTACAAAACGGAATAAGAAAATTACAATAAAGTCACATGACCCATCTTTACAAGATAGCCTCGAAGGGCCTAATCTAATCATCAGAGTAGCAGAATCATTTCAGCAGCGTAGAGCCCAAGTCATCTGCCTTAACCCTACAGGCAACTGACTGGGAAGACGTTCCTAGCTCGCATAGACGTCGTCAACTCCTTCTTCATCTGTCGAAGTCCTCCAGGTCTGGCCAAGTAAATAGCCAGGGACAAAGCCGTGAGTACATTTGAATTGTACTCGCAAACCATCAAGAAGGTGATAACAATTCTAACTAAAGAAGACAAGAGAGGAAGAATAGTTTCTTTGGTGGATATAGCATGTGAAAGAGAATCAGTTTCTCTTGTGGATATAGCATCCCACATCACAGTTGAAGGGGACACTAGAAAGTCCTATGACATCTCTATATCTTTGTTAAAGCAGAGTTCCTCTACATGAAACACTAGGAAGGGTCACCCTCTTTTGTTTCATTTTCCTCGACCATCTCCACATGGTCGGCACACCATCTTTCCCGTACCCTTCCGGTACTTCCAACACACATTTCCTTTGGAAATCATTTTCAAAACCAAAACTCGACACAGCTCTGTAACGGCCATCCCAACCGTCCATGACCGCGGACGCGGCTATTCGAATAGTTTTGACTCTGCAGAGTTTGCACACTTTCACCACAACTATCTGGATACCTATCGTGTGGGCATCATCCCCGCATAACGACATATGCCACGACGGATACCCGGACATAACCTTTCGCCCATTCGACTTAACATGAGGTCCTACCCTATGGAGTATGTACCTCCCCGGCACCGTGGCAGCTCACCTCCTCTAGAGCGTGGCTCCACCGCCAAGCCAGGAGACCCATAGTGTCTTCCGGACGGGTCAGCCCCGAAGGCCTCCCGTTATACTATTGTCCCAACCATGACAACCCGGACTCGGGGGTAACCGTACCCTTGTATAGTTGTGCGGTGCCTCATGCTAAGAAGAACAAATGTCAAGTTAAGCCCCATGCCCACGTTGGAGTAGCTATGGTTGCGCTGTTTAGTTTTTCCGGGTGAATACAAAGAACCATGTGTCGTTTTTCTGAAAAACCCAAGTCACACACACACACACCTTCCTCTTTCCAACCATCTTTGTCAAGATCCTTTCCTTTCATAAACCATACGCTTGGGTAAGATTGCCTCACCCAAGGTTTTCATAAACATTTACAACAAGGTAAACCTTGAGGGGTTCCCAATCTAAAGTTTCATGAGTTGAACTAATACAACACTATGGCCGAGATGAGGATCATCACGCCATTGAGGGTATGAAAAAGAGGTATTGGAGTGGATCATACTTGCTTGAGCTAAGCATGTATTATGACAACACAAGAGGAAATATACTTTCAGATTTGTGGTGCTATCTAACCCAATCAATAGATAGATAGGGATGAGAATTGACCAACACCAACACCATTAAGGGAAAACAGGCATACTCATCACAATTTGAGAATACACCAAAAACATGGTATTGATACATCTACACTAGAAGGGGGTGTAGTATGAATCTTGTCCCGAGGTGGAACATATTCAAGCTAAATATAGAAAGCAAGTTGGATAGCAATGGCCATGATACCATACACCCAACCAATTACCAAGACCTTGACAAGATAAAACTACTAGAGGTACCATGCTTGCATCCAAGCATAGATGACAACAATATGGAGATCATCACACATAGAACCAAGATGCTATTGATAGCACAAGATGACATCCAAAGAGACATCATATCAGAGATCAAAAGATGGCTTGCCTTGGCTTATTTGTCCCTGGACTTCTTCAACTTCATCAATATAAGAATCCCGTCAATATAAATAAAATCCTTGTCCGAACCACTTCTTCTTCTTCTCCGGAATCGTTCGCATCTATCGTCGGAAAATATAAAAGGAACACAATCAATCACATTGCACCAATCATAACAAGCATGCAACATTCAACAATCAACAAGCAATAGCTAACCACCTTACTACGGGCTAACATACAAAGAACTTATAGATACTACAAAGCAACTAAAAGAGAACCCATTTTATTTACCTAGTAAAGGTATGAGAGTATCATAACTTAGCAATTGCCTCTCTCGGTATCACCATGGCACAACTAAGTATCCCCTGGTAGATAACATCATAAAGAGGACAAGTGCATTAGTTGGGCATTACAAACATTCATATTATTTTTTGAAACATTTTTGGAAAAGCGGGAAATCATTCTCTCTATTTTGTAAAGCTTACACAACACTACACAAGAATAGGAAGTAAATGATATGCCACACCATTTGAAGACTTAAGCCAAACAATAGAACTAAGGTTAAGTTGCAGAGGTTTTGTTTTGCAAGAATAAAACATTGGTTGACACATTTTTAAATAAAAGAGTGGGCAAAGGTTTAAAAATAAACCAAAGAGTTTTGGTTCAACAATCCATGTCACACATACACATTAGTAACAGTAATAAATATGCATGAACAGAGACTAACACTATTTTTCCTAGATGGCCAGTACTAATACAAGACTAACCCAATTGGATTCACTCAAAAATATTAAACCTACAAATTTAGGAATTTGTTTGAATCTGGCTGTACAGAAAACAAGATCTGTAAGCCATAAATCGTAGAAAAATCCTAAAAATATGAGACCACTGGCATTTGAAAGATATTTAAACAGAGATGCATACACAATTGGATTTGGGTTCAAATAGTTTCTGAAACTCTCACAAATAGATTAACAAGGTTACCGTATGTCTTTACCAATTTCTTTACAACTGGATTTTCATAACAGATAAATGTTTGAAACTTGTTGGAGATGATTAAGAAAACATACAGCAGTCCTACGAAGTTGGAATCACTCAATTAGGTTCAAAGATGGATTTTTGGTGATTTAAAAACTAACAGCCATGTCTGCAGAACACACAGAACAAGTTTAATTCACCACAAATCGTACATGACTCATAAAAATATGAGGTCAGTTGCATATGAAAGGTATTGAAAAGGTGGTTCTTACCCAGTTTGTTTCATTCAAAAATTCGTTCCCAAGCTCCTGATTTAATTCGACCAAATCAGATCTGACCAGATCTTGATCTGTGAACCATTTCATTTTCAGGAGGTCAATCGAAGTGAAACCACCGTCAAAATGAAGGTATTGAAGAGGGCTTTCACCCACAGTTGAGTTTGCTCAAAAAGATTTTGTAAAACGGAACAAATCTAACAAACAGTGAATCTGCATGTTTACAGAACTTTATTTACCGAGGAAAATATGTAAGGAACTTGAGGGTGAAACCAACGCCAAGTTGTAGATCTTTTCAATACCTATCCGCAGAACTTTGAATCACTCGATTTGGCCCTGCACACGAGTTTTGGCGGATTTTACAAAATCGTACAGAATCTGAAACAGCAAGATAGCAGAAATTACTGCAGGGATTTGGACGAACTTTGCTCAAGAACTTCAGATCTGAGGATAGCTCAAGCTTCTCCATGCTTGGACCAACATGCACCTACATCAAGATCCAATCTTAGCAAGGGAGGAAGAAGAAGAGGAGAGAAAACCATCTAGGGTTGGGGAGAAGAAGGAGAGGGAGGCTCTCATGGTGAGGAGGAGCTTGAGGGAGAGGGAGAGCTTCATCTTGGTGGCTTGCCATGGCCATGGCCGGCCATGGGAGCAAGGGGAGCACCATTTTCGTGGGGAAGTGGAGGAGGAGAGTGTGAGGGAGTGGAGGAAATAGTAGGGAGTGAAAAGAAATGAGGCAAAGGAGAGGAGGTGTGGCCGGCCAAGCTCCTTATAAAGAGGGAGGATGGTGGCTGCCTCCTCATTGATTGGGTGGGTTGGGAGGCTGCTCATTTATTGATTGGGGTAGTTGGGAGGCAAGTCTTGTAGAGGAAGAAAAATAGAGAGGAATGGCTGGCCGAAATTGCCATGCATAGACAATGGCCGGCTCCATCCTTGCCAAACATAAGTGAACAAACAAAGAGATGCACAACATCCATGTGTGTAGGCCAAGGCATGATGTTGAGGAGATGACGTCAATGAGTGACTTTAATGATGATAAGAATATGAGTGGATTCATATAGATAAAAAGAAGTGTGAGGTGATATGTACTCTAAGGATAATTCCCACCACTTTGGTTGTGACAAACATAAGATGAAAATAGATCCAAAGGTATAGTTGAAGAATAAAACTTTTTATTTGAATTCAAAATTGAAAAGATTGGCATTGACCACATGCAACAATGCATGAGCATGCCAAGGTAGATGGGTAATGTTGATTTGATGAAGTAAGAATGAAAAGAGAGAGGTGTTAATAAACATTGGTGCCAATGTTGAGGAATGAAGCACTTTGATCAAGTGATCAACTTGGCCAAAAGATGATGGTGGTGATGGTGGTTTAGACAACTGTAGAGCAAGGCTAAGAGAGATGGTGAGTGAAATAACCATACTCACAAGGATGAATATGGTGGCATAAGCCATCAACATGAGGTCAAGATGATGATGGTAAACCATACAAGAGTGAGATGTGATGAATGAATGGAAGTTGTTAATTAGATCTGGAACTTTACAGAGGTGGGTCTCCACCACTATGAGAGTTGATCAAAAATGTTGGATAGGGTTTATATTGAACTTTCCTTTGAAAACATTTTGAAAGAGATCCAATGATTTTTAAAACAAAATGGGTCTACTTGCATAATAATGCCAAATAGATTTTTCCCTTGTGTTATCAAAAGGTGCAAGGATGGCACATGTACCAAAACCATGCACTTAAAAGAAGGAAGAAAATCAAATGCCTTTATAGAAAGTCTTTTTGGGTTGAAGGGAATGGGATGATACAAAATAGCATCCACAATCTCTCTTGTTATTTGAAGAAAACATTTAAGGAGTTTTAATAACAAGGAGTGATTTTTGTGGCTAAAACCAGGGAAGAGAAACAATAGGGTTTTTGAGAAAGAAAACTAATTTAGGAAGGAGTGTTCTCAAGGGTAGATGGTGGCTACAAAATGTACCCATCATACCTACTCTTGGTTTTGTGGATATTAAAATTGGATTAAATAAACACAAGAGGTAAAAGAGGAAGAAGTGATCTGGTGCTGAAACATTGGATAGGATACCAGATCAAGTGATTATAAGAGTTGCAAGTGGAGGATGTGACATGTAAGATGTGGAAGTTGCAGAGGGTGTTGTATAGAAGAGATCCATGCACTGAGGTCACCAAAAACAGTTGTGGGTGCTAAGAGATCAACTGCCAAAGTTGGAATCTTATAAATAGGCACACTCATGTTGCCATCAGGAGGGAGGTTTGATGTAGTAAAAAGAAAAACAATTCTTCCTAAGCCACCATGTGTTTTATTTAGTGAGTTGCTTGTTTAACCACTAGAGGTGTTGTTATTAAGGGTAGCTCAAAACAAAACTCAACAAGCAAATCAAGACAATTTATCTACCAACAGATCAAGGCAATTCATCATAACAAACAGATCAAGGCAATTCATGTTAATTAGTCTATAGAAAAAGTTTTTGTTCCCCCTAATTTTTGCACTTTGGATAATTATACAAGCTTGCAAAAAGTTGGGGTGTTACAGATCTTCCACCCTTAAAATAATCTCGTCCCGAGATTACTAAGCATAGAACTAGAGGGGTTGTAAAGTTTAACTAAAGTTAGACTCCATTCTTTTGTAGATGTGCCATTTTTTTGAGAAGGTCGTTGCTTCATCTTCTGGGAGACATGATGGATTCCTGCCGATGGTGAGCTTCATGAAGAGATTGAATACTCCAAGCAGGTGTTAGAGTCCACGATTCAAGGAGAGTTAGCGCACTCCAGCGGTGCTTTAGCAGGGTTGAAAACTTTTTAGAGTTAACTTTAAATTTTAGTGGAAGACGAAGTCTTCCACCCTTAAAATTGTTCATAGGGGGGTTTAAAAACTCTAAGCTTCGGCCAAGGGTCTTGTCAGTGCTTTCGAAGAAGTGATCTTTCTCTCGTCTTGAGTTGAAGCATCTTCAGGGAGCGAGGTGCAGTCCACAGCTTCAAGGGAAGTTAGTGCATCCCAAATTCCCAACGGTGTTTTAGAAAGGTTTAAACTTTTAGGGTCAGCTCCAATTTTTAGTGGAAGGCGAAGTCTTCCACCCTTAGGATTTTTCATCGGGTTTCGGAAAAACTCAGAGCTTCTGCCTTGTAGTCCTGTCTGGGCTTTTGAAGAAGTCATCGATCTTCCGTATTCAGTTGAAGAATCTTCAGGAGACGATGTGTAGTCCACGACTTCAAGAGGCACTCACGGTGTTTATTAGACCATATAACGCGCGGTAAGTTAGTAAGTCGATGAAACGCCTGGTTGGTCTCCATATGAAGCAGCAACGAAGGCCGTCGAAGACAATCTTCAGCTTGAGGGTCAGTGTTGACTTATACCACTTAAGAAGTGAGCAGGTAAAATACACCTAATCTTGAGTCTTGAGGTATCTTCATGAGCTTCACTTGATGAGGAACAGATGAACCATGTGATGTAACTTGGGTCTGACGCTATTGTTCTCTTAGTTTGTTAGACGGTGTGTTAGAGGGTGGTTTCAAAAAGATATCCTCGAGGTTAGCGCGATTATACTCCAAGGTTAGACAAAGTTAGTATGCATGTCTTCTTGCAGAGGTGCAGTCACTCTTGAAGGTAGGGTCTTCTGTCTTCTCGGCTTAGTAGAGATGCTTCAGCTGATCTTGAAAGTAGTTGGCGTAGATAGGGGTCTGGGTCAGTTTCTCTGACGGTTGAGAATCGATGGTTAACAGGGTTAACTTATCCATTTAGCTAGCAGTAAGCATTTTATCGGCGAGGTAGATGACTGTGAAAACGTCTTAGAGGGGCTTCCTACGCTGGTTTATCACACCAAGAGTGTTTTTCAGACCTAAAGACCAAGACAATCAAACACACAACAAACAAATAAAAACACTCATGACAACACACTTAGGGAACTACAAGCAATCATCAAACCAGACATGGTAACACAAGTACCCATGGATGACTAATACGCGGGGGTAGCTCAATCAAAGCGATTGAGTTTTGTCCTATCCATCCTATAGGTTGGGCTGGTCACATATGTTGCAGTCTTCAGCTTGTTGACATCGTCTTCAACAAGGATTCTTGAAGCAGAGAGTGGTGATGCGGCCTGGTGTTGAGTCGTCGAGGTTGAGGTAGAGGCTAAAACTGTGTAGTCTTCTTGCTCAACATCCCGGGGACGTGGGGTCTTCGAAGGGGTAGTTGTGTAGGTACTCCCAAAGTCGGCATCTTCTGGTGGCTGGCCTAAAAATTACTAGTCAAAAGCGAGGACTTGATCCCGACGACTGCAAAAAGTGCAAGTCCACGGAGGAACAAGGTCAGATCTTTGACATACTTTGGTGACAACCAAAGACATGATATTATCATTCTTTTATGTGCACACTAAGTCGGCCTCCAATCTTCAATAGCTGTCGTTGGAGATTCATGAGTCTTCCTGTGGGATTGATGTATCTTTGAGTTCGAGTCTCCGGTCTGAGTTGGGGACATCGTCCAATATGTAGGTTTGAAGTGGATGAGACAATAGAGTAAGAATTTTCAAACACTTCTATAAAGCGGAGAGATAAGAATTTATAAGTTTTGAAGAAACGAGAGGAGTAGAAGCTATGCTTCCGACTAACGAAAGAATTTGTTTGGTAAATAGTTTTGCCCAAGTACTTGTTTCCTAACTAACGTCCAGGCTAACTAAGGTCTCCTACAGTCAGGATGGCTCTGATACCAGCTCTGTGGGGACCCCGGACTAGCTGTCCGAAAATACCCTGTTATGTATACAGTTCACGTTCCCATGATCAGTGTGCCGTGAACACATAACCGAACTGATATCAAATTACATCATCCTTTACAAAACGGAATAAGAAAATTACAATAAAGTCACATGACCCATCTTTACAAGATAGCCTCGAAGGGCCCAATCTAATCATCAGAGTAGCAGAATCACTTCAGCAGCGTAGAGCCCAAGTCATCTGCCTTAACCCTACAGGCAACTGACTGGGAAGACGTTCCTAGCTCGCATAGACGTCATCAACTCCTTCTTCATCTGTCGAAGTCCTCCAGGTCTGGCCAAGTAAATAGCCAGGGACAAAGCCGTGAATACATTTGAATTGTACTCGCAAACCATCAAGAAGGTGATAACAATTCTAACTAAAGAAGACAAGAGAGGAAGAATAGTTTCTCTGGTGGATATAGCATGTGAAAGAGAATCAGTTTCTCTTGTGGATATAGCATCCCACATCACAGTTGAAGGGGACACTAGAAAGTCCTATGACATCTCTATATCTTTGTTAAAGCAGAGTTCCTCTACATGAAACACTAGGAAGGGTCACCCTCTTTTGTTTCATTTTCCTCGACCATCTCCACATGGTAGGCACACCATCTTTCCCGTACCCTTCCGGTATTTCCAACACACATTTCCTTTGGAAATCATTTTCAAAACCAAAACTCGACACAGCTCTGTAACGGCCATTCCAACCGTCCATGACCGCGGACGCGGCTATTCGAATAGTTTTGACTCTGCAGAGTTTGCACACTTTCACCACAACTATCCGGATACCTATCGTGTGGGCATCATCCCCGCATAACGGCATATGCCACGACGGATACCCGGACATAACCTTTCGCCCATTCGACTTAACACGAGGTCCTACCCTATGGAGTATGTACCTCCCTGGCACCGTGGCAGCTCACCTCCTCTAGAGCGTGGCTCCACCGCCAAGCCAGGAGACCCATAGTGTCTTCCGGACGGGTCAGCCCCGAAGGCCTCCCGTTATACTATTGTCCCAACCATGACAACCCGGACTCGGGGGTAACCGTACCCTTGTATAGTTGTGCGGTGCCTCATGCTAAGAAGAACAAACGTCAAGTTAAGCCCCGTGCCCACGTTGGAGTAGCTATGGTTGCGCTGTTTAGTTGTTCCGGGCGAATACAAAGAACCATGTGTCGTTTTTCTCAAAAACCCAAGTCACACACACACACACCTTCCTCTTTCCAACCATCTTTGTCAAGATCCTTTCCTTTCATAAACCATACGCTTGGGTAAGATTGCCTCACCCAAGGTTTTCATAAACATTTACAACAAGGTAAACCTTGAGGGGTTCCCAATCTAAAGTTTCATGAGTTGAACTAATACAACACTATGGCCGAGATGAGGATCATCACGCCATTGAGGGTATGAAAAAGAGGTATTGGAGTGGATAACACTTGCTTGAGCTAAGCATGTATTATGACAACACAAGAGGAAATATACTTTCAGATTTGTGGTGCTATCTAACCCAATCAATAGATAGATAGGGATGAGAATTGACCAACACCAACACCATTAAGGGAAAATAGGCATACTCATCACAATTTGAGAATACACCAAAAACATGGTATTCATACATCTACACTAGAAGGGGGTGTAGTATGAATCTTGTCCCGAGGTGGAACATATTCAAGCTAAATATAGAAAGCAAGTTGGATAGCAATGGCCATGATACCATACACCCAACCAATTACCAAGACCTTGACAAGATAAAACTACTAGAGGTACCATGCTTGCATCCAAGCATAGATGACAACAATATGGAGATCATCACACATAGAACCAAGATGCTATTGATAGCACAAGATGACATCCAAAGAGACATCATATCAGAGATCAAAAGATGGCTTGCCTTGGCTTATTTGTCCCTGGACTTCTTCAACTTCATCAATATAAGAATCCCGTCAATATAAATAAAATCCTTATCCGAACCACTTCTTCTTCTTCTCCGGAATCGTTCGCATCTATCGTCGGAAAATATAAAAGGAACACAATCAATCACATTGAACCAATCATAACAAGCATGCAACATTCAACAATCAACAAGCAATAGCTAACCACCTTACTACGGGCTAACATACAAAGAACTTATAGATACTACAAAGCAACTAAAAGAGAACCCATTTTATTTACCTAGTAAAGGTATGAGAGTATCATAACTTAGCAATTGCCTCTCTCGGTATCACCATGGCACAACTAAGTATCCCCTGGTAGATAACATCAAAAAGAGGACAAGTGCATTAGTTGGGCATTACAAACATTCATATTATTTTTTGAAACATTTTTGGAAAAGCGGGAAATCATTCTCTCTATTTTGTAAAGCTTACACAACACTACACAAGAATAGGAAGTAAATGATATGCCACACCATTTGAAGACTTAAGCCAAACAATAGAACTAAGGTTAAGTTGCAGAGGTTTTGTTTTGCAAGAATAAAACATTGGTTGACCAATTTTTAAATAAAAGAGTGGGCAAAGGTTTAAAAATAAACCAAAGAGTTTTGGTTCAACAATCCATGTCACACATACACATTAGTAACAGTAAGAAATATGCATGAATAGAGACTAACACTATTTTTCCTAGATGGCCAGTACTAATACAAGACTAACCCAATTGGATTCACTCAAAAATATTAAACCTACAAATTTAGGATTTTGTTTGAATCTGGCTGTACAGAAAACAAGATCTGTAAGCCATAAATCGTAGAAAAATCCTAAAAATATGAGACCACTGGCATTTGAAAGATATTTAAACAGAGATGCATACACAATTGGATTTGGGTTCAAATAGTTTCTGAAACTCTCACAAATAGATTAACAAGGTTACCGTATGTCTTTACCAATTTCTTTACAACTGGATTTTCATAACAGATAAATGTTTGAAACTTGTTGGAGATGATTAAGAAAACATACATCAGTCCTACAAAGTTGGAATCACTCAATTAGGTTCAAAGATGGATTTTTGGTGATTTAAAAACTAACAGCCATGTCTGCAGAATACACAGAACAAGTTTAATTCACCACAAATCATACATGATTCATAAAAATATGAGGTCAGTTGCATCTGAAATGTATTGAAAAGGTGGTTCTTACCCAGTTTGTTTCATTCAAAAATTCGTTCCCAAGCTCCTGATTTAATTCGACCAAGTCAGATCTGACCAGACCTTGATCTGTGAACCATTTCAGTTTCAGGAGGTCAATCGAAGTGAAACCACCGCCAAAATGAAGGTATTGAAGAGGGCTTTCACTCACAGTTGAGTTTGCTCAAAAAGATTTTGTAAAACGGAACAAATCTAACAAACAGTGAATCTGCATGTTTACAGAACTTTATTTACCGAGGAAAATATGTAAGGAATTTGAGGGTGAAACCAACGCCAAGTTGTAGATCTTTTCAATACCTATCCGCGGAACTTTGAATCACTCGATTTGGCCCTGCACACGAGTTTTGGCGGATTTTACAAAATCGTACAGAATCTGAAACAGCAAGATAGCAGAAATTACTGCAGGGATTTGGACGAACTTTGCTCAAGAACTTCAGATCTGAGGATAGCTCAAGCTTCTCCATGCTTGGACCAACATGCACCTGCATCAAGATCCAATCTTAGCAAGGGAGGAAGAAGAATAGGAGAGAAAACCATCTAGGGTTGGGGAGAAGAAGGAGAGGGAGGCTCTCATGGTGAGGAGGAGCTTGAGGGAGAGGGAGAGCTTCATCTTGGTGGCTTGCCATGGCCATGGCCGGCCATGGGAGCAAGGGGAGCACCATTTTTGTGGGGAAGTGGAGGAGGAGAGTGTGAGGGAGTGGAGGAAATAGTAGGGAGTGAAAAGAAATGAGGCAAAGGAGAGGAGGTGTGGCCGGCCAAGCTCCTTATAAAGAGGGAGGATGGTGGCTGCCTCCTCATTGATTGGGTGGGTTGGGAGGCTACTCATTTATTGATTGGGGTAGTTGGGAGGCAAGTCTTGTAGAGGAAGAAAAATAGAGAGGAATGGCTGGCCGAAATTGCCATGCATAGACAATGGCCGGCTCCATCCTTGCCAAACATAAGTGAACAAACAAAGAGATGCACAACATCCATGTGTGTAGGCCAAGGCATGATATTGAGGAGATGACGTCAATGAGTGACTTTAATGATGATAAGAATATGAGTGGATTCATATAGATAAAAAGAAGTGTGAGGTGATATGTACTCTAAGGATAATTCCCACCACTTTGGTTGTGACAAACATAAGATGAAAATAGATCCAAAGGTATAGTTGAAGAATAAAACTTTTTATTTGAATTCAAAATTGAAAAGATTGGCATTGACCACATGCAACAATGCATGAGCATGCCAAGGTAGATGGGTAATGTTGATTTGATGAAGTAAGAATGAAAAGAGAGAGGTGTTAATAAACATTGGTGCCAATGTTGAGGAATGAAGCACTTTGATCAAGTGATCAACTTGGCCAAAAGATGATGGTGGTGATGGTGGTTTAGACAATTGTAGAGCAAGGCTAAGAGAGATGGTGAGTGAAATAACCATACTCACAAGGATGAATATGGTGGCATAAGCCATCAACATGAGGTCAAGATGATGATGGTAAACCATACAAGAGTGAGATGTGATGAATGAATGGAAGTTGTTAATTAGATCTGGAACTTTACAGAGGTGGGTCTCCACCACTATGAGAGTTGATCAAAATGTTGGATAGGGTTTATATTGAACTTTCCTTTGAAAACATTTTGAAATAGATCCAATGATTTTTAAAACAAAATGGGTCTACTTGCATAATAATGCCAAATAGATTTTTCCCTTGTGTTATCAAAAGGTGCAAGGATGGCACATGTACCAAAACCATGCACTTAAAAGAAGGAAGAAAATCAAATGCCTTTATAAAAAGTCTTTTGGGTTGAAGGGAATGGGATGATACAAAATACCATCCACAATCTCTCTTGTTATTTGAAGAAAACATTTAAGGAGTTTTAATAACAAGGAGTGATTTTTGTGGCTAAAACCAGGGAAGAGAAACAATAGGGTTTTTGAGAAAGAAAACTAATTTAGGAAGGAGTGTTCTCAAGGGTAGATGGTGGCTACAAAATGTACCCATCATACCTACTCTTGGTTTTGTGGATATTAAAATTGGATTAAATAAACACAAGAGGTAAAAGAGGAAGAAGTGATCTGGTGCTGAAACATTGGATAGGATACCAGATCAAGTGATTATAAGAGTTGCAAGTGGAGGATGTGACATGTAAGATGTGGAAGTTGCAGAGGGTGTTGTATAGAAGAGATCCATGCACTGAGGTCACCAAAAACAGTTGTGGGTGCTAAGAGATCAACTGCCAAAGTTGGAATCTTATAAGTAGGCACACTCATGTTGCCATCAGGAGGGAGGTTTGATGTAGTAAAAAGAAAAACAATTCTTCCTAAGCCACCATGTGTTTTATTTAGTGAGTTGCTTGTTTAACCACTAGAGGTGTTGTTATTAAGGGTAGCTCAAAACAAAACTCAACAAGCAAATCAAGACAATTTATCTACCAACAGATCAGGGCAATTCATCATAACAAACAGATCAAGGCAATTCATGTTAATTAGTCTATAGAAGAAGTTTTTGTTCCCCCTAATTTTTGCACTTTGGATAATTAAACAAGCTTGCAAAAAGTTGGGGTGTTACATAAACTGTGTGCATTGATTCTTACATGTTTACCTATTGCACTTGTTATATTGCTTTATGTTGACAATTATCCATGAGATAAATATGTTGAAGTTGAAAGCAACCGCTGAAACATATATCTTCCTTTGTGTTGCTTCAATGCCTTTACTTTGAATTTATTGCTTTATGAGTAACTCTTATGCAAGTCTTATTAATGCTTGTCTTGAAAGTATTATTCATGAAAAGTCTTTGCTATATGATTCATTTGTTTACTCATTATCTTCATCATTGCTTCGAATCGCTGCATTCATCTCATATGCTTACAATAGTATGATCAAGATTATGATAGCATGTCACTTCAGAAATTATCTTTGTTATCGTTTACCTACTCGAGGGCGAGTAGGAACTAAGCTTGGGGATGCTTGATACGTCCCAAACGTATCTATAATTTCTTATGTTCCATGCTACTTTTATGATGATACTCACATGTTTTATACACATTATATGTCATTATTATGCATTTTCCGGCACTAACCTATTGATGAGATGCCGAAGAGCCAGTTGCTGTTTTCTGCTATTTTTGGTTTCAGAAATCCTAGTAAGGAAATATTCTCGGAATTGGACGAAATCAACGCCCAGGGTCCTATTTTTCCACGAAGCTTCCAGAAGTCCGAAGAGGAAACGAAGTGGGGCCACGAGGTGGCGACACACTAGGGCGGCGTGGCCCAAGCCCTGGCCGCGCCGGCCTGTTGTGTGGGCCCCTCGTGACGCCTCCTGACCTGCCCTTCCGCCTACATATAGTCTTCGTCGCGAAACCCCCAGTACCGAGAGCCACGATACGGAAAACCTTCCAGAGACGCAGCCGCCGCCAATCCCATCTCGGGGGATTCAGGAGATCGCCTCCGGCACCCTGCCGGAGAGGGGAATCATCTCCCGGAGGTCTCTTCATCGCCATGATCGCCTCCGGATCGATGTGTGAGTAGTCCACCCCTGGACTATGGGTCCATAGCAGTAGCTAGATGGTTGTCTTCTCCTCATTGTGCTATCATGTTAGATCTTGTGAGCTGCCTATCATGATCAAGATCATCTATTTGTAATGCTACATGTTGTGTTTGTTGGGATCCGATGAATATTGAATACTATGTCAAGTTGATTATCAATCTATCATATATGTTATTTATGTTCTTGCATGCTCTCCGTTGCTAGTAGAGGCTCTGGCCAAGTTGATACTTGTGACTCCAAGAGGGAGTATTTATGCTCGATAGTGGGTTCATGCCTCCATTAAATCTGGGACAGTGACAGAAAGTTCTAAGGTTGTGGATGTGCTGTTGCCACTAGGGATAAAACATCGATGCTTTGTCTAAGGATATTTGTGTTGATTACATTACGCACCATACTTAATGCAATTGTCTGTTGCTTGCAACTTAATACCGGAAGGGGTTCAGATGATAACCTGAAAGTGGACTTTTTAGGCATAGATGCATGCTGGATAGCGGTCTATGTACTTTGTCGTAATGCCCTGATTAAATCTCATAGTACTCATCATGATATATGTATGTGCATTGTTATGCATTCTTTATTTGTCAATTGCCCAACTGTAATTTGTTCACCCAACATCTGTTTATATTATGGGAGAGACACCACTAGTGAACTGTGGACCCCGGTCCTATTCTTTACATCTGAAATACAATCTACTGCAATTGTTCTTTACTGTTCTTCGCAAACAAACATCATCATCCACACTATACATCTAATCCTTTGTTTACAGCAAGCCGGTGAGATTGACAACCTCAGCATGTTACGTTGGGGCAAATCTTTGTGATTGTGTTGTGCAGGTTCCACGTTGGCGCCGGAATCCCTGGTGTTGCGCCGCACTACACTCCGCCACCATCAACCTTCAACGTGCTTCTTGGCTCCTACTGGTTCGATAAACCTTGGTTTCTTTCTGAGGGAAAACTTACTGTTGTGCACATCACACCTTCCTCTTGGGGTTCCCAACGGACATGTGTCTCACGCGCATCATCCCTCAATGGGGCGGAAAGATCCCACACCCATTCTTACTATGGCATCTTGAGGTATTTCATCACCTGCACATACATCAACTTGCCCCACTTGGGAGCCATCATTTTCTTCGAACCTCACACTACAAGATTCAATGATAATCCCGGAGGATACTGTTGACTGCCAAAACCCACCGGCGGGCAGCGACTATCAACACGGTAGAGCCGGGAAGAGCCTAGAATTGCGGCTGGCTGAGACCCCTCCGAGCGACGGCCCGCAATGCTCTTCTGGTCACACGTCCGATGCGAAGTGCAAGGGCGTGCCACCTGACCTATACCTGGTCAGGAAGGTGATGGGGATGCCTCGCTTAGTTTCCTGCATGGCATACACGTAAACATTAAATACGAGCCTCGATCGGCTCTCAGGTTATCCTGTGAATCGGCTCAAAGAGCCGATCCACCCATGATTCGTACGGGGTGCATGAATATATGGTGATCCTGCTTGATCAAGATAAAGCTAATGAGATCTACGACGATTTAGGGTTTTCACCGCATAATCGGATCATCCTACTCCAGGTTGGGCCTCGCGGCCACGCACGGTGATCGTAAGCCGATCCTAAACAAGGCCTAAAAACCAACATGAAGTTGATCCTCGGAACATCCTGTTTAGGACTTGCGAACGCCACCCTACGTGCCGCTGGATCCTCCCCCCCTTTGTAAGGCCTAACTATTGCAGATTTTAAACTAATCCTTGCAGAACAAGGAGCAATCGTAACGGATCAGATCTACTAAATAATGATCAAGCGGGGTGCCGCCCCCACACCTGAGATAGGTGTGAGGGCGGCTAGATATGCAAGGGTTGCACTACGTAAGCATGTTATACGAAGAACTATGCTAACCCTAACACATCTATGATAACTACGTTGCTCACCATCAAAAGCGCTTCAGTACGAGCAACGCATGAACAACGTGGAGCTTGTGCTGCCTAGATCGCAAGATGCGATCTAGGCAGCATGTCACTTACCTGATAGAAACCCTCGAGACGAAGGAGTTGGCGATGCGCCGAGATTGGTTTGTTTTGGGTTGAACGTGAGTTGTTGTTTATTCCATAAACCCTAGATACATATTTATAGTCCAGCGGACTTTCTAATTCGGATGTGCACCTAACCGTGCACGAGTAAAACTCTAACTTTTAATCTAAGATACAATCTACTATAATTAAAGATACACGGGCAAACTAGCCCAAATTCCCCGTGCAAGGCCGCTTCAGAGATCTTCCACGTGTAATCTTCCAAGCCCATCTCTCTAACGGCCCACCTCCTGATTTAGCCAAAATCTGGTGATAACACATGCCCCCCTGGTTTTGGAAATAACATTTCCAAAATCATTACGCTTTCCTTTGTCGGGTCATGTCGTGGCAGAGCAGAGCTGTTGCAGTATCCGTTATTATTATGCCCTGTCCTCTCAGCTTCTCTGCAAAATTCGATAGCTCTGGCGTCATCTTCTTGGAAATTATAATGGCATTAAATTTCCACCAGGCTTCTCATTATTTAACTGTGCCGATCGATTAGCTTTCTTCATCCCCTTCCTCTGTTCCAGCCATCGGCACCCAAAAAACCCTCTTCTCCCTCAGCCATGTCTTCCTCTTCCTCCTCCTTCTCAAACCTCTTCCCCCAATCCTCGCCGAAGAAGAAGAACGAGGACAAACTTCACCCCAAGGTGAACCCCCTCTCCCCCGATAATGAGAAGAAAGAAGGAGAAGTAGCGAAGGCCAAGGCCTTCCCCTCCGCCAAGCTCCCGCCGAAGAAGCGCTCCCGCATGTGGGCGGATAGCGAGGATGAAGACGACGATGAAGAAGGAGAAGAGGAGGAGGAAGATGAATCTTCCTCTTCCGCCGGGTACCCGCCAACCAAGCGCTTCTGCTCCTGGGTGGACAGCGAGGACGATGATGATGACGAGGAGGAAGAGGCTCCGGCCACAGGCTGGGGTAGCAGCGACGAGGAGCTCCCTAGGAGCAGCGCCGACGACATCGACGGCGGTGACGACGAGGACAGCGACGACTAGTAGAATAGGACTAGTAGTAGCAGTGCGCTAGATCCCTCTTTTGAGAGCCATCGGCTCTTTCTTGTAAAGCCGCTCCTCTGAATTAATGAAATTGTTCTTTTGATTCATCCTTCAATTGCTCCAATTTCATTCCTTCCGCGTGTCATGTCAAGACCGATAGCAATGTATCGGATTTCTTTTCTTTTGGACGCCCATGAAGCCGGACTCTCATGTCAATTAGCTCATAGGCCAAGAACTTCTCAATTTCAGGCTGCGATTTGGTATCTGACCATAATTTTCCACAATCCCTTAGCCGATGACTACTCATCGGCTATTTTGAGAATCTAGCCCCTTCCCTCCTCTTGCAGCGACAGGGCAGTCCAAAATCCGTAAAAGCCGACGGCCTCTTTTCCTGATTCCTCTCCATAGCTTCAGCAATCTTCTTTCGCGACCAAAACTGCTTCCAGAGAGTATCACTATAGAGGATCAGTCAATGCAGCTCCAATCGGTTTCTTAAGAACCAAATATCCATGTAGTCCGTTGCCCCCCGAGCCTCCATCAAGGCGAGAACAGTAGTGAGCCAACCACATGTGCCACCATCGGCCTCCGAATTGTAATGCAGAATCAGCCGATTCTATCAAAATCGGCTTCCCAGAGAATTTTTAAGGCGAGCTGCCCCCCGAGCCTTCATCAAGGCAAGAATACCGGCAAGGATGCACAGGTCACTAATCAGCTTTCTTCTACTGAATGTCGACATTGATGTAAACCTTGAGCAAACAACCAGTAGGTCTTGGTCTTGCGTAACTGTACTGGAGTCGATGGCTGCGCAATTTTTTTTTTATTTGGCCGATTTTCTTAATCGGCCCCCAATGTTCCACTGCACGCATGTTTGCACATGTTTATCTGCACATGTTCATCTGACTATATGCCCCCCGAGCCGAATCTGCCAAATGACTGCAGATATCGGCTTTTATGGTTAGTCAGGGCACTGCACTTGTACGTCGGCTTCGTAAGGATTCATGCTGACTTTCATCTGCCGACGTGGCCGCTGCCCAGTAGATCGTTGCTGAACACAAGCAGAATATGTGCAGAGGATAATTTTGGCCGATTGCTGGAATCGGCCTCCACATTGCTTGTTCGATGAAGGTTTTGTAATGTTCCTCCATAAAATTTTTTGGGGCCGATCACAAGGACCAGCCTCGCACGGTTTGCTCATTGGTTTAATCTTGCTACTCGGTCAGGCTGGATAAAACCAACCCAACCTCTGACTTGATGCGCCTGCTGTCGTCCACCTTGAGTGCATCGTAGACTCGTGGAGCACTAAGCTCTGTCGGCAAGACGAGCACCATGTTTGTGCCAGCCGATGTTTCATCATCGGCTTTCTTTTGCTTGGGACGCCACTCCATTCTCCGTGGATGACCCTCTTCATCCAGGGCTCGCTGAACCTTTGCAGCCAGATCAGGCCGTGCCTTCCTTAGCGTGTGCAGGTATAACCTTTCGGCTTCCTCCAGGCTGCGCAACCGCTGAACCCTGCGTTTTTGTGAACGGCTGAGTCCGTCAGGGCACCACCTTGGACGGTGGTACCTGTCTTCTTCTTCTTCTAGTCCCTCGTCTTCGGAATCCTCAAGATCTGCCCAACGAGGTGACTCAGCACGTTTGCTCTGTGGTGGGAGAGGCCCTAATCGCTCGAACACAGACACGTTGGCTGCCTCCTTCTTCTTCTTGTTGCATTCTGGGCAATTGCTGATTGTGGGCAATCGGCTCATTCCTGAATCCCAGCAGTGTCTGAAGAAAGGGCAGTCCCAGTGTCTGGCGTTGTCATCTTGTTCCCTTGATGTGTCCGTGGCATGGCGCTCGTGCTCCTCCTCATCGCGATCGTGCCGACGATGTCTTCTGAATTCTCTAGCCAGACGATCTCCTTCATCATAGCTGGACCGTCGGCGCTGGTCATACTGACTCACATACTTGTTGAGGAGGTGATCAGAGAGAGGTCGCTGATATCTTACGTTCTTCACTTCTCCCCCTGTGACGTAGCGCTTGCCATCATGATGGAGCCGATCGCATGGAGCGGCCTCCTCCGTGTCCTTGCTATGAGAGCAGCTGCCCTCATCTCCATCTTTGCCAGAGTGGTTCCCAGGTCCTACCATGTTGATGCTGAACGAGGGACCTGGCTGGCAACCCTCAGGGTAGGTGACTTCTACCATGTTAACGGCGGGGAAGGGTTGGGTGTCGACCTTCATGGCGTACTGGTTGAAAATTAGACGCCCCTTCTCTATCGCCGCTTGGATGTGCTGACGCCACACCCTGCAGTCGTTGGTGGCATGGGAGAGCGAGTTGTGGTATTTGCAGTACGGCTCTCCATTCAGCTCTTGCGCCGTGGGGAACTTGAGACCTTCAGGAATCGTCAACTGTTTCTCCTTGAGCAGGAGGTCGAAGATTTGTTCAGTCTTGGTCACGTCAAAATCAAATCCCCTGGGCGGCCCTGGTGGCTTTACCCATTTGCAGGACACGGGGGTTCCTCCCCGAGTCCACTCAGCCACTGCTACTTCTTGGTCTCCCGCAGAACTTCGTCTTCCTCTCGCATCGACCGGGACTATCGCACGCTTGAACTTGTCTTGGTACAGGTCCGGGTGGCGCTGTTCATATGCTGATAGTTTCTGAACCATGTGCGCCAGCGAGGGATAATCTGCTTGGGAGGCCATGTCCTTGAGCTGTGTTGCAAGGCCAGCTACCGCCAACTCGACTGCTTCCTTTTCAGTTATACGAACCGAATAACATCGGTTCCTAAGATTCCTGAAGTGCTGGATGTATTCTGTCACCGTTTCTCCGCGCTTCTGACGTAGTTGTGCTAGATCGGCAATGCTAGACTCGGAAGCTTCTGAATGGTATTGCATATGGAACTGCTCTTCCAATTGCTTCCAAGACCGGATGGAGTTTGCTGGCAAAGAGGTGTACCATCCAAAAGCCGATCCCGTGAGGGACTGTGAAAAGAGCCTCACGCGTAGCTGATCCGACACTGAAGCCGGTCCTAGTTGCGCCAAATATCGGCCGACGTGCTCGATGGAGCTGGAGCCATCTGATCCTTGAATTTGGAGAAGTCGGGGAGCCGATATTTAGGTGGCAGCGGGATCATCTCGTACTCGTCGGGTACGGCTTGGAATAGCCGATTGCCCTTCTTTTCGGCACCATGCCGAACTGGTCTCTCGGTATGGTGCGATCTGATCCATTGTCTTTGGCTGCAGGAGTTGCACTGCGAAGATTTGCCGGGGTGGCGTACTTAGCCAGCCATGTTTGCTTTTCCAGCTCGAGCCAACTGCAGGAGCTGGGCTCTAGAGTTTCGTCGGGGTGGCGTACTTAGTTAGCCACGCTCGCTTCTCAAGCTCGTCGGCCCGACGTTCCTCCTGTCTTCGCCGGAGTCCCTGATGTTGTGGCCTGGTTTGAGAGTGCCCAGTTGCCACAATCTGGCACATACGTGCACGCGTATCCTTGAGGGATCTCCTTAGGCGCCTCAGCCAAGAACTGGTAGTCACTAGGGTCACCACCGATCTTGTAGACGACGAATGCCGGTGTAGCCGGCACTTCAGCTGGTACTGCCAACGCATATGGCAGCGGTGGATGGGACTGGAGTGGCAACTCTCCTTGATGCGTCCCGAGAGCTGGTCCTGACGGTGAGTACTGGTGGCTCATGATCTCCTGGATCACGCGCAGAGCGACACGCTCCAACACGTTGACCAAGTTTTCAGAGTGGCGGTGTAGCGAGTGAGCCACCAAGTAGTTGATCTCCTGCCGCAGGCCCACAGTGCGTTCCTCCGACGGGGCAGAGGTCTATCCCATCGAGTGCACCTTGCGGTGAGAATCCCTTCCATCTGATGCCATGGGAACGGGTTCTTCGAAAAGAGCCGATGAGGTCGGCTTAGGGTGACCTTGATCTCGTCATATCTCTTCTTGAGCTCGTCGGCAGCTCCTCGTAGGTGAGCGGCGTGCCGTCCGCCATCTCGGATGTAGATGGCGATGTGGTTGATGTAGACGATGGTCCCACCGGCGTGCGAGAATGTGTTGACTGCCAAAACCCACCGGCGGGCAGCGATCACAACACGGTAGAGCCGGGAAGAGCCTAGAGCTGCGGCTGGCTGAGACCCCTCCGAGCGACGGCCCGCAATGCTCTTCTGGTCACACGTCCGATGCGAAGTGCAAGGGCGTGCCACCTGACCTATACCTGGTCAGGAAGGTGATGGGGATGCCTCGCTTAGTTTCCTGCATGGCATACACGTAAACATTAAATACGAGCCTCGATCGGCTCTCAGGTTATCCTGTGAATCGGCTCAAAGAGCCGATCCACCCATGATTCGTACGGGGTGCACGAATATATGGTGATCCTGCTTGATCAAGATAAAGCTAATGAGATCTACGACGATTTAGGGTTTTCACCGCATAATCGGATCATCCTACTCCAGGTTGGGCCTCGCGGCCACGCACGGTGATCGTAAGCCGATCCTAAACAAGGCCTAAAAACCAACATGAAGTTGATCCTCGGAACATCCTGTTTAGGACTTGCGAACGCCACCCTACGTGCCGCTGGATCCTCCCCCCCTTTGTAAGGCCTAACTATTGCAGATTTTAAACTAATCCTTGCAGAACAAGGAGCAATCGTAACGGATCAGATCTACTAAATAATGATCAAGCGGGGTGCCGCCCCCACACCTGAGATAGGTGTGAGGGCGGCTAGATATGCAAGGGTTGCACTACGTAAGCATGTTATACGAAGAACTATGCTAACCCTAACACATCTATGATAACTACGTTGCTCACCATCAAAAGCGCTTCAGTACGAGCAACGCATGAACAACGTGGAGCTTGTGCTGCCTAGATCACAAGATGCGATCTAGGCAGCATGTCACTTACCTGATAGAAACCCTCGAGACGAAGGAGTTGGCGATGCGCCGAGATTGGTTTGTTTTGGGTTGAACGTGAGTTGTTGTTTATTCCATAAACCCTAGATACATATTTATAGTCCAGCGGACTTTCTAATTCGGACGTGCACCTAACCGTGCACGAGTAAAACTCTAACTTTTAATCTAAGATACAATCTACTATAATTAAAGATACACGGGCAAACTAGCCCAAATTCCCCGTGCAAGGCCGCTTCAGAGATCTTCCACGTGTAATCTTCCAAGCCCATCTCTCTAACGGCCCACCTCCTGATTTAGCCAAAATCTGGTGATAACAGATACATCAAAGACTCTATAAGTGTGAGATTCGGCACCGTAACCAACAAATATACCCTCCAAAGCTTTAGGAGCAAATTTAGATAAACGAACTCCTTTGATTTTGTAGAAACACTTACACCCGAACACTTTGAAGTATGAGATATTAGGCTTGTTCCCGGTGAGTATTTCATATGGAGTCTTGTTCAAGCCCTTACGGAGATAGAGCCGGTTAGAAGAATGACAAGCGGTGGAGATAGCTTCGGCCCAAAAGTTATAGCGGGATTTATACTCCGCCATCATAGATCTTGCCATATCCATAAGAGTCCGGTTCTTCCTCTCCGCAACACCATTTTGTTGAGGGGTGTAAGCAGCGGAATATTGATGTCGAATCCCCTCATCACTAAGAAAATCATTGAGTGTATAGTTCTTGAACTCGGAGCCGTTGTCACTTCTTATTGCCATAATGAGGAGGTTATGTTGGCGTTGCACCTCGGTAGCAAAGTCAATGAATATTTGTTGAGTCTCATCTTTCGTCTTAAGAAAGTAGACCCAGGTGTATCTTGAGTAGTCATCAACAATCACTGATGGCGTCTAACTCACACGTTCGTTGGGAACCCCAAGAGGAAGGTATGATGCGCACAGCAGCAAGTTTTCCCTCAGAAAGAAACCAAGGTTTATCGAACCAGGAGGATCCAAGAAGCACGTTGAAGGTTGATGGCGGCGGGATGTAGTGCGGCGCAACACCAGGGATTCCGGCGCCAACGTGGAACCTGCACAACACAACCAAAGTACTTTGCCCCAACGAAACAGTGAGGTTGTCAATCTCACCGGCTTGCTGTAACAAAGGGTTAACCGTATTGTGTGGAAGATGATTGTTTGCAGAAAACAGTAGAACAAGTATTGCAGTAGATTGTATTTCAGTAAAGAGAATTGGACCGGGGTCCACAGTTCACTAGAGGTGTCTCTCCCATAAGACAAACAGCATGTTGGGTGAACAAATTACAGTTGGGCAGTTGACAAATAAAGACAGCATGACAATGCACATACATATCATGATGAGTATAGTGAGATTTAATTGGGCATTACGACAAAGTACATAGACCGCCATCCAACTGCATCTATGCCTAAAAAGTCCACCTTCAGGTTATCATCCGAACCCCTTCCAGTATTAAGTTGCAAAGCAACAGACAATTGCATTAAGTATGGTGCGTAATGTAATCAACAACTACATCCTTAGACATAGCATCAATGTTTTATCCCTAGTGGCAACAGCACAACACAACCTTAGAACTTTCTCACATCGTCCCGGTGTCAATGCAGGCATGAACCCACTATCGAGCATAAGTACTCCCTCTTGGAGTTACAAGCATCTACTTGGCCAGAGCATCTACTAGTAACGGAAAGCATGCAAGATCATAAATAACACATAGATATAACTTTGATAATCAACATAACAAGTATTCTCTATTCATCGGATCCCAACAAACGCAACATATAGAATTACAGATAGATGATCTTGATCATGTTAGGCAGCTCACAAGATCCGACAATGAAGCACAATGGGGAGAAGACAACCATCTAGCTACTGCTATGGACCCATAGTCCAGGGGTAGACTACTCACACATCACACCGGAGGCGACCATGGCGGCGTAGAGTCCTCCGGGAGATGATTCCCCTCTCCGGCAGGGTGCCGGAGGCGATCTCCTGGATCCCCCGAGATGGAATCGGCGTTGGCGGCGTCTCTGGAAGGTTTTCCGTATCGTGGCTCTCGGTACTGGGGGTTTCGTCACGGAGGCTATTTGTAGGCGGAAGGGCAGGTCAAGAGGCGGCACGAGGGCCCCACACCACAGGGCCGCGCGGCCAAGGGGGGGGCCGCGCCGCCCTAGGGTGTGGCCCCCTCGTGGCCCCTCTTCGTCTCTCCTTCGGACTTCTGGAAGCTTCGTGGAAAAATAGGCCCCTGGGCTTTGATTTCGTCCAATTCCGAGAATATTTCCTTACTAGGATTTCTGAAACCAAAAACAGCAGAAAACAAGAATCGGCACTTCGGCATCTTGTTAATAGGTTAGTTCCAGAAAATGCACGAATATGACATAAAGTGTGCATAAAACATGTAGATAACATCAATAATGTGGCATGGAACATAAGAAATTATCGATATGTCGGAGACGTACCAGCATCCCCAAGCTTAGTTCTGCTCGTCCCGAGCAGGTAAAACGATAACACAGATAATTTCTGGAGTGACATGCCATCATAATCTTGATCATACTATTTGTAAAGCATATGTAGTGAATGCAGCGATCAAAACAATGTATATGACATGAGTAAACAAGTGAATCATAAAGCAAAGACTTTTCATGAATAGCACTTCAAGACAAGCATCAATAAGTCTTGCATAAGAGTTAACTCATAAAGCAATAATTCAAAGTAAAGGCATTGAAGCAACACAAAAGAAGATTAAGTTTCAGCGGTTGCTTTCAACTTGTAACATGTATATCTCATGGATATTGTCAACATAGAGTAATATAATAAGTGCAATATGCAAATATGTAGGAATCAATGCACAGTTCACACAAGTGTTTGCTTCTTGAGGTGGAGAGAAATATGTGAACTGACTCAACATTGAAAGTAAAAGAATGGTCCTCATAGAGGAAAAGCATCGATTGCTATATTTGTGCTAGAGCTTTGATTTTGAAAACATGAAACAATTTTGTCAACGGTAGTAATAAAGCATATGCATCATGTAAATTATATCTTATAAGTCGCAAGCCTCATGCATAGTATACTAATAGTGCCCGCACCTTGTCCTAATTAGCTTGGACTACCTGGATTATCACCGCAATACATATGCTTTAACCAAGTATCACAAAGGGGTACCTCTATGCCGCCTGTACAAAGGTCTAAGGAGAAAGCTCGCATTTGGATTTCTCGCATTTGATTATTCTCAACTTAGACATCCATACCGGGACAACATAGACAACAGATAATGGACTCCTCTTTTAATGCTTAAGCATTCAACAACAATTAATTCTTTTCTCATTAGAGATTTGAGGATATTTGTCCAAAACTGAAACTTCCACCATGGATCATGGCTTTAGTTAGCGGCCCAATGTTCTTCTCTAACAATATGCATGCTCAAACCATTCAACTCAGTGTAGATTGCCCTTACTTCAGACAAGACGAACATGCATAGCAACTCACATGAAATTCAACAATGAAAAGTTGATGGCGTCCCAGAAACATGGTTATCGCACAACAAGCAACTTAATAAGAGATAAAGTGCATAATTACATATTCAATACCACAATAGTTTTTAAGCTATTTGTCCCATGAGCTATATATTGCAAAGGTGAATGATGGAATTTTAAAGGTAGCACTCAAGCAATATACTTTGGAATGGCAGAAAATACCATGTAGTAGGTAGGTATGGTGGACACAAATGGCATAGTGGTTGGCTCAAGTATTTTGGATGCATGAGAAGTATTCCCTCTCGATACAAGGTTTAGGCTAGCAAGGCTTATTTGAAACAAACACAAGGATGAACCAGTGCAGCAAAACTCACATAAAAGACATATTGAAAACATTATAAGACTCTACACCATCTTCCTTGTTGTTCAAACTCAATACTAGAAATTATCTAGACCTTAGAGAAACCAAATATGCAAACCAAATTTTAGCATGCTCTATGTATTTCTTCATTAATGGGTGCAAAGCATATGATGCAAGAGCTTAATCATGAGCACAACAATTTCCAAGTATCACATTACCCAAGACATTAATAGCAATTACTACATGTATCATTTTCCAATTCCAACCATATAACAATTTAACGAAGGAGAAACTTCGCCATGAATACTATGAGTAGAAACCAAGGACATACTTGTCCATATGCTACAGCGGAGCGTGTCTCTCTCCCATAAAGTGAATGCTAGGATCCATTTTATTCAAACAAAACAAAAAACAAAAACAAACCGACGCTCCAAGAAAAAGCACATAAGATGTGATGGAATAAAAATATAGTTTCAGGGGAGGAACCTGATAATATTGTCGATGAAGAAGGAGATGCCTTGGGCATCCCCAAGCTTAGACGCTTGAGTCTTCTTGATATATGCAGGGGTGAACCACCGGGGCATCCCCAAGCTTAGAGCTTTCACTCTCCTTGATCATGTTGCATCATACTCCTCTCTTGATCTTTGAAAACTTCCTCCACACCAAACTCGAAACAACTCATTAGAGGGTTAGTGCACAATATAAATTAACATATTCAGAGGTGACACAATCATTCTTAACACTTCTGGACATTGCATAATGCTACTGGACATTAGTGGATCAAAGAAATTCATCCAACATAGCAAAAGAGGCAATGCGAAATAAAAGGAAGAATCTGTCAAAACAGAACAGTTCGTATTGACGAATTTTAAAATGGCACCAGAGTTGCTCAAATGAAAATGCCCAAATTGAATGAAAGTTGCATACATATCTGAGGATAATGCACGTAAATTGGCTTAATTTTCTGAGTTACCTACAGGGAGGTGGACCCAGATTCGTGACAGCAAAGAAATCTGGAACTGTGCAGTAATCCAAATCTAGTACTTACTTTTCTATCAACGGCTTAACTTGGCACAACAAAACACAAAACTAAGATAAGGAGAGGTTGCTACAGTAGTAAACAACTTCCAAGACACAAAATAAAAGCAAAGTACTGTAGGTAAAAACATGGGTTGTCTCCCATAAGTGCTTTTCTTTAACGCCTTTCAGCTAGGCGCAGAAAGTGTGTATCAAGTATTATCAAGAGATGAAGTGTCAACATCATAATTTGTTCTCATAATAGAATCAAAAGGGTACTTCATTCTCTTTCTAGGGAAGTGTTCCATACCTTTCTTGAGAGGAAATTGATATTTTATATTGCCTTCCTTCATATCAATGATAGCACCAACAGTTCGAAGAAAAGGTCTTCCCAATATAATGGGACAAGATGCATTGCATTCAATATCCAAGACAACAAAATCAACGGGAACAAGATTATTGTTAACGGTAATGCGAACATTATCAACTTTACCCAAAGGTTTCTTTGTAGAATGATTAGCAAGATTAACATCCAAATAACAATTTTTCAGTGGTGGCAAGTCAAGCATATTATAAATTTTCTTAGGCATAACAGAAATACTTGCACCAAGATCACATAAAGCATTACAATCAAAATCTTTAACCTTCATCTTAATGATGGGCTCCCAACCATCCTCTAACTTTTTAGGAATAGAGGCTTCACGCTCTAGTTTCTCTTCTCTAGCTTTTATGAGAGCATTTGTAATATGATGTGTAAAGGCCAAATTTATAGCACTAGCATTAGGACTTTTAGCAAGTTTTTGCAAGAACTTTATAACTTCAGAGATGTGGCAATCATCAAAATTCAAATCATTATAATCTAAAGCAATGGGATCATCATCCCCAATGTTGGAAAAAATTTCAGCAGCTTTATCACAGGCAATTTCAGCAGTTTTAGCAGTTTCAGGCAGTTTCTCGCGCTTTGCATTAGAAGTGGAAACATTGCTAACACCAATTCTTTTATTAGTATTAGTAGGAGGTGCAGCAACATGTGTAGCATTAGCATTACAAGTGGTGGTAATAGTCCAAACTTTAGCTACATTCTTCTCTTTAGCTAGTTTTTCATTTTCTTCTCTATCCCACCTAGCACGCAGTTCAGCCATTAATCTTATATTCTCATTAATTCTAACTTGAATGGCATTTGCTGTAGTAGTAATTTTATCATCTAAATCCTCAGGTTTAGCAGCCATTTTATTAATTAAAGAAGATTGTGATGCAGACATGTATGAGATTCGGGTTTCAGCATTAGCAAGTTTACTTTGCAACCCCGAGATCTCCCTATTCAGATTTTCAAGTTGATTCCCTATATTCTTCAACAAGGTAGATTGCTCATTCATAGTTTTAGTAAACAATTTATTTTGCTCATATTGTGATTGCATAAAGCTCTTGGTGGATCTTTCAATTTCTAGCATCTTTTCTTCATTAGGTGAAGCATATCTACCATAAGAATTACCATTAGCAGGGTATGGCCTAGAATCATTGTGATTGTTATTTTTAATGAAATTCACATCAACATATTCTTTTTGAGCAACTAATGACGCTAACGGAACATTGTTAGGATTAACATTAGGCCTACCATTCACAAGCATAGACATAATAGCATCAATCTTAGCACTCAAGGAAGAGGTTTCTTCGACAGAATTTACCTTCTTACCTTGTGGAGCTCTTTCCGTGTGCCATTCAGAGTAGTTGATCATCATATTATCAAGAAGCTTTGTTGCTTCACCAAGAGTGATGGACATAAAGGTACCTCCAGCAGCTGAATCCAATAAATTCCGCGAAGAAAAATTTAGTCCTGCATAGAAGGTTTGGATGATCATCCAAGTAGTCAGTCCATGGGTTGGGCAATTTTTAACCAAAGATTTCATTCTTTCCCAAGCTTGAGCAACATGTTCAGTATCTAATTGTTTAAAATTCATTATGCTACTCCTTAAAGATATAATTTTAGCAGGGGGATAATATCTACCAATAAAAGCATCCTTGCATTTAGTCCATGAATCAATACTATTCTTAGGCAGAGATAGCAACCAATCTTTAGCTCTTCCTCTTAATGAGAAAGGGAACAATTTTAGTTTAATAATATCACCATCTACATCTTTATATTTTTGCATTTCACATAGTTCAACAAAATTATTAAGATGGGCAGCAGCATCATCAGAACTAACACCAGAAAATTGCTCTCGCATAACAAGATTCAGTAAAGCAGGTTTAATTTCAAAGAATTCCGCTGTAGTAGCAGGTGGAGCAATAGGTGTGCATAAGAAATCATTATTATTTGTGGTTGTGAAGTCACACAACTTAGTATTTTCAGCGTTGGCCATTTTAGCAACAGTAAATAAAACAAACTAGATAAAGTAAATGCAAGTAAACTAATTTTTTTGTGTTTTTGATATAGCAAACAAGATAGCAAATAAAGTAAAACTAGCAACTAATTTTTTTGTATTTTGATTTAGTGCAGCAAACAAAGTAGTAAATAAAACTAAGCAAGACAAAAACAAAGTAAAGAGATTGAGAAGTGGAGACTCCCCTTGCAGCGTGTCTTGATCTCCCCGGCAACGGCGCCAGAAAATATGCTTGATGGCGTGTAACTCACACGTTCGTTGGGAACCCCAAGAGGAAGGTATGATGCGCACAGCAGCAAGTTTTCCCTCAGAAAGAAACCAAGGTTTATCAAACCAGGAGGAGCCAAGAAGCACGTTGAAGGTTGATGGCGGCGGGATGTAGTGCGGCGCAACACCAGAGATTCCGGCGCCAACGTGGAACCTGCACAACACAACCAAAGTACTTTGCCCCAACGAAACAGTGAGGTTGTCAATCTCACCGGCTTGCTGTAACAAAGGGTTAACCGTATTGTGTGGAAGATGATTGTTTGCAGAAAACAGTAGAACAAGTATTGCAGTAGATTGTATTTCAGTAAAGAGAATTGGACCGGGGTCCACAGTTCACTAGAGGTGTCTCTCCCATAAGACAAACAGCATGTTGGGTGAACAAATTACAGTTGGGCAATTGACAAATAAAGAGAGCATGACAATGCACATACATATCATGATGAGTATAGTGAGATTTAATTGGGCATTACGACAAAGTACATAGACCGCCATCCAACTGCATCTATGCCTAAAAAGTCCACCTTCAGGTTATCATCCGAACCCCTTCCAGTATTAAGTTGCAAAGCAACAGACAATTGCATTAAGTATGGTGCATAATGTAATCAACAACTACATCCTTAGACATAGCATAAATGTTTTATCCCTAGTGGCAACAGCACAACACAACCTTAGAACTTTCTGTCACTGTCCCAGGTGTCAATGCAGGCATGAACCCACTATCGAGCATAAGTACTCCCTCTTGGAGTTACAAGCATCTACTTGGCCAGAGCATCTACTAGTAACGGAAAGCATGCAAGATCATAAATAACACATAGATATAACTTTGATAATCAACATAACAAGTATTCTCTATTCATCGGATCCCAACAAACGCAACATATAGAATTACAGATAGATGATCTTGATCATGTTAGGCAGCTCACAAGATCCGACAATGAAGCACAATGGGGAGAAGACAACCATCTAGCTACTGCTATGGACCCATAGTCCAGGGGTAGACTACTCACACATCACACCGGAGGCGACCATGGCGGCGTAGAGTCCTCCGGGAGATGATTCCCCTCTCCGGCAGGGTGCCGGAGGCGATCTCCTGGATCCCCCAAGATGGAATCGGTGTTGGCGGCGTCTCTGGAAGGTTTTCCGTATCGTGGCTCTCGGTACTGGGGGTTTCGTCACGGAGGCTATTTGTAGGCGGAAGGGCAGGTCAAGAGGCGGCATGAGGGCCCCACACCACAGGGCCGCGCGGCCAAGGGGGGGGGCCGCGCCGCCCTAGGGTGTGGCCCCCTCGTGGCCCCTCTTCGTCTCTCCTTCGGACTTCTGGAAGCTTCGTGGAAAAATAGGCCCCTGGGCTTTGATTTCATCCAATTCCGAGAATATTTCCTTACTAGGATTTCTGAAACCAAAAACAGCAGAAACAAAGAATCGGCACTTCGGCATCTTGTTAATAG
Organism: Lolium perenne; assembly: GCF_019359855.2. Classification (NCBI taxonomy): domain Eukaryota; kingdom Viridiplantae; phylum Streptophyta; class Magnoliopsida; order Poales; family Poaceae; genus Lolium; species Lolium perenne. Next base: position 89,048,609 of record NC_067245.2, on the reverse strand, counting down.
GTTAGTTCCAGAAAATGCACGAATATGACATAAAGTGTGCATAAAACATGTAGATAACATCAATAATGTGGCATGGAACATAAGAAATTATCGATACGTCGGAGACGTATCAATCACCAAGCAATGTTTCTTCGCACCAAGACTTGCATGAGAAACGGGACCAAAGAGATCCACATGAAGGAGCTCCAAGATCCTCTTGGAAGAGATGATGGTCTTGCTTGGATGCGGAGAGTCATGCATTTTGCCTTCAACACAAGCCCTACAGACACGATCTTTGGCAAAAGACACATTTTCCATTAGTCCCACAATATGGTTCCCCTTGTGAAGACTTTGCAAAGTTCTCATGTTGACATGGGCCAAGCGGCGATGCCACAACCAACCCACATCCGCCTTTCCGAATAGGCACATCGCACTTGTCGTGGTGTTCCCCGAAAAGTCCACCAGATACAAGTTGTGTTCGCGATACCCAACGAAAGCGACTTTTAGAGTCTTGCTCCACAAGAGGACCACAATATCATTATCAATTAATACGGCGAAACCCATCTTGCCAAGGGCGGAAACGGAAAGCAAATTGTAACCAAGGGTTTTGACAAGCATGACATCCACAAGAGTAATGTTGTGTGCAACCACAACCTTGCCAAAACCCAATACCTCGGATGTAGAATTATCGCCAAAGGAGACGGTGATATTATTTATATTGGGCCTCAACTCCTTGACGAGGTTCTTGCCGCCGGTCATATGACTTGTACAACCACTATCAAGTACCCATTTTGAACCTCCGGCGGCATAGTCCTACATGAGATTAATTCTTGGATTTAGGTACCCATTTCTCAATGGGTCCTCTTTTGTTAGGAATAAGGGTCTTTGGGACCCAAATAGACCAAGCAACATAACCATCATATGGGCCAACATATTTAGCATAAACATCACCATTATAATCTTTAAATAGAACATAGTGAGGGTTAGCATTTCCCGCATTATCATCATTAATGGTGTTGCCCTTAGGGGCTTCACCATTAGTGATAGCTTTCTTATTCACTTGTGCGGGCTTGGCCTTTTGCTTGTTTGCCTTCTTTACCTTGGCATTATAACCAAGGCCCTCCTTCCCTTTGTTTGATCTTTGCTTACTCAAAAGATCATCCAAAGAAAGTTCACTTTGGGGAGAGGAGGCCTTAGCAAGTTCATCTTTCAACCTAGCATTTTCCTCAATAATATTTGCATGATCACATGACGGGGTAGAGGTACTAGGTATGTCATATGAAGCAAGCCTAATTTGTAGTTGCTCATTAGACTTGGAGAGAAGAGAGTATTCACTCTTCAAGGCTTTGTAGGCCTTGTCTAGTTCATCTAGATCCTTCACAAGTTTCTCATGATCAACACCAAATTGGGCCTTTTCCTTTTTAAGCACTTTAGTCTTAGCCCTAGCAAGATCTCTAGCTTTAGTGAGCTTGTTAATTTTATCTTGAGGTTCTTCAATAAGTTTCTATGGTTTCTTGACTTTCCTCAAGAGCATTTTTAAGAGCATGTATTTCAAGAGAGTCTTCTCTCTTTATTTGACATTTTTTCTCAAGAGTATCATTTAGTTGAGCTATACGAACCATGAGATTTGAAACATGCTTTTTATTGTTACCTTGTAAGTTAAGAATGAATTCATCAAACTCTAGCATTTCTTGTTTCACTTTTAGACTAGCATGATCAACCCCTAGATCACTTGATATGTTAGGCATAGAGGGGCTAGGAGATGATACCTCGGAGGATTTAGCCATGAGGCAACTTTCTTCCTCCACATGAATGACCTCATTGGGGGATTCACTTGGTGATGAAGATTTAGTGGAGAGGGAAGCAAGAGTGACCAATCCATTAGAGGTTGCATCTTCTTCATCATCAACATCATCATCTCCGGAGGTATATTCTTCTTGAGTTAATAGCACAATAGATGTGTCCAAGGTAGACCTTGTCATGAAGCAATGTGCATTCTTGGTATGAGGATTCTCATTGGGGGATTCAAAGAGAGATGAAGAGGGAATGTTGGTAGTGACAATGGCGGCCACTTCCTTTGAGCTTTCTTATTCTTCATCATCACTAGAACTTTCAACTTTATCGGAAGAATATTCTTCCCTAGTCACTAGCACAACTCTTGAGGGCCTCTTGCCCTTCTTGCTCTTGTTGTTGTAGAATTTCTTGTTGGGGGCTTTTGAATATTTGCCCTTTGAGTCTTTGCTCTTGTCCTTGGGAATGAGCCTTCCATTATGAGTCTCCCTATTCTCATAGGGGCATTCGGCGATGAAATGACGCTTGTCATCACAGTTGTAGCATGATCTTGTTCTTGGACCAAAGCTAGTGAACCCACTTTTGTTGTTTCTCTTGATGTTGTCTTCCTTGGCCTTGGAAGGATCAACCCAAAAGGACTTTGCATGGAAAGCCATGTGATCATTGTAGTGGAGTTCCAAGTCTTCCGGATAGGACATACTCCAAGATGCCCTATATTGTTCTTGAGGGTACACTTCTTCTACGGAGTTGACCGTCAAGGCAAGATTGTTCCCTTTTGACATACCAATGGCACGATTGCGGGAATCACGGGAGTTTTGCTCGAGCACCTTGAGGGCTTGCATCTCGTGCACGGCTTGTTGAGAAGTGAGAGAGGAATAGCATTCTCTCCCAACAAGAGTCTTGACATCAATGGGTTCAAACGGCATCATGCAATCGATGTACTTATCCTTGATCCAAGAGTCATTGATGTGGGTGGCACCCACATTCCGGAAAGCATCGGCAATGGTGAGAAGCCTTCCATACATGGCTTCATGATCTTCATCCGGTAGCCTCATGAATCCTTCGGCTTGATTCCAAAGATAACTGTACTTGTTCCTTCTCATGCTATCACTTCCAATGCAACTAGTGGCCAAACCATCCCAAGCTTCCTTGGCGGTGGTGAAATTCCGAACACAAGACAATTCTTTTGTCCCCACACTAGTTTGAATCATGTGCAAGGCGGTGTCATTGAGTTGACTATCAACCGCTTCTCTTCTAGTCAACTTGTCGGGGTTGTATGGCTTGAAGCCTTCCACGATGATTCTCCAAAGTTCATTGGAGGCACTGCGAACATGAGAACGAAACTCAAATTGCCAAGTATCGTAATCTTTAACATTAAACTTAGGTGGGTCGCCCCTAATGTTTATATGAGGATGGGGAACCGGAATATCGGGAGATAGGAAAGGCGGAGCCACTCGATTGTAGCTCTCACCTCCACTAGTTTCCCTAGGAGATGCAATGGGAGATTTGATAGTAGTTGAGTTATCACCATCCACGTGTTTGGTAGAGGGGGTAATGCCGAAGCACCTCCCTCTTCTAACACACCCGTGTCCTTTACCTCTACGGCGGGAGCCATGGGAGGGACCGGAGTCAAAAGCTCGGAAATCATTTTTCTCATGCTTTCCATTTGAGCTTCCATGGAGGACCTCAACGAATTGATGTCATCCATGGAGACCATCTTAGCGGCCCCTTCCGCAGGCCCATCGTCCGGCATACTCTTAGGCGGTTAAGCCCGAAATAAGAGCCGAGGCTCTGATACCAATTGAAAGTATCGTATGCCGCACCTATAGGGGGGTGAATAGGTGCTAACCAACTTTTAGTTCTTTTTCAATTTAGGCTTGACACAAAGGTAAATTCTCTAGATATGCAACTAAGTGAATTTACCTATATTACAAGGTTACCAACTAAACAAGATATAGCTACACAATAAATAGGAGATAGAATAGGATAGAGGTAACCGAGAGTGGAGCACGCGATGACATGGAGATGATTCCCGTAGTTCCCTTCCTTTGCAAGAAGGTACGTCTACGTTTGGAGGAGTGTGGTTGCTACGAAAGCCAAACCAACAGCCACGAAGGCTTCACTCAGATCTCCTGTGAGCAACGCCACGAAGGCCTAGCCCACTTCCACTAAGGGATTTCCTCGAGGCGGAAACCGGGCCTTTAAAAATTTCTTGGGGCACACATCCACAACCGAATTGGAGGCTCCCAAATCTGTAACAACACAACAATCAACAACAATACATCAACACAAATCAACTAGGGATCCAAAGAGGAACACTAGCAAGGGGGCCCTCAAACAAATGAGGGGGAAATGTAAATCGCTTCAGTGAGGATGTAGATCGGTGTCTTCTCCTTCGAATCTCCAAAGATCAAGAGCTTTGGTTGGGTGAGGGAGGAGATCTTGCAAATCTTGAGTTCTTGAGGTGGCTCTAATGGTGGTGAGGCTTGGCAGATTTTTGTGCAATGATTGAGCAAGGAGGAAGGTAGAAGAAGGGGGGTATAAATACCCCCCCCCCAAATATCCAGCCGTTGGAGTCTTCGAGGGCCGGATAATCCGGCCTAAGTTGGGGCCGGATAATCCGCCCCCCACCAAAAATCCGGCCCAGTGAAAAATCCGGGCAAATGTCCGGCCCATGTCCAGGGCCTTACTGAGCCACGTCGCCTCTGGTCCTTAGCCATTTTTTGGGGGGCCGGATATTCCGAAAATATCCGGCCCGGATTATCCGGCCTAGGGGAAATTCCGGCCAAATGTCCGGCCAATAATCCGGCCCTTGTACTGAGCCACATCGCCTCTGGTCCTTAGCCATTTTTTGGGGGGCCGGATATTTCGAAAATATCCGGCCCAAATTATCCGGCCTTGGGAAAATCCGGGCAAATGTCCGGCCAATTATCCGGCCCTTGTCCAGGGGAGTACTGAGCCACTTTGCCTCGAGTCCTTAGCCAAAAATTGGGGGCCAGATATTTTGCAAATATCCGGCCCGGATTATCCGGCCTGGTGAAACTGTTTCAGCTTTCTTTTGACTCGTTTTTCCACACAAGTTACTCATATACATGTATCTATATAAATCCTGCACAACTTAATCAAACATTAGTGTATCACATATATTGACATCAAACACACAAAACATATTGTGAGAGATGTTCTTTCACATAGTTCACGAACTGTAGGGTGACGCGCTTAAGGTTCGATGTCGCATAAGTAGATTCAGAATATGAGATGGAGACCGAAGTTTGTTCGGAGTCTCGGATGGGATCCAGGACTTCACGAGGAGGTCCGGAATGGTCCGGAGAATAAGATTCATATAAGGGAAGTTGATTTCTAGGTTTCAGAAAAGTTCGGGATTTTTCCGGTGAAAGACCGGGAAGGTTCTAGAAGGTTCTGGGGGTCCCACCAGTGGGCCCACAACCCTAGGAGGCCATGGGCCGAGGGGATGCACCCTAGCCTAATGGGACAGGGGCACATGCCCCCCAAGGCCGAGCCGGCCAACCCCTTAGGGTTTCCGCAAAACCCTAGGGGGGATCAACTTGGGGGGAAGAAATCCCCCTCCCCCCTTGTGGCCGCCGGCCCTAGATGGGTTTGGCGCGCAGGGGGGCCACCCCAACCAACCTCCCCCCTATATAAAGAGAGGAGGGGGCAGGGGGCGCAGCCTATCCATCAGACCAAGCTCTGGCTGCCCCCTCTCTCCTCCATAGTCCTGCTCCGGCTTGGCGAAGCCCTGCAACTTTTCTCCTCCACCACCACCACGCCGTCGTGCTGCTGGGATTCCGAGGGGATCTACCACACCTCCGCTGCCGGCTGGAACGGGGAGAGGACGGGCTTCATCGATACCGTACGCATGACCGAGTACGGAAGTGCTGCCGGATTGCAGCACGGACGATCGACTACATCAACAACGAGATCTAATCTCGTAGGCTTTGTAATCTTCGAGGGTTAGTCTCATGATCTTCTCGTTGCTTCGATCTTGGTAGATTAGATCTTGCTTCTTCCTAGATTGGATCTTGTTTTTGTTCATGTTCACGGTAGAAATTTTTTGTTTTCCATGCAACGAACCCATCACTTGCTTCACCGGTTTTGCTCTCGGATTTATGTTGAGGTAGTGCTCGGCGAGTTTCCTTGGTACTCCGGACATGTCAGAAGGTTGCCATGCAAAGATATCCATGTTAGCTCGGAGGAACTCGACGAGCGCGCTTTCCTATTTGGGGTCCATATCGGCTCCGACCGACACCTGCTTGGAACTGTCGCCTACCTTGAGGTCGACCTGCTTGGTGTCTATCACGGCTTTGAACGATGTCTTCTGTTCGGAGATATGCTTTTTGGTGGTATGCATCTCTTTTGGATCCACCGCGGCCCTGTAGCCTCGCAGCTCCTCACCAAATATGACGTATTCTGCAAAGGCGGCTTCGCCCTCCTCGCAGTCTTGAGATTTCTTGTAGTCTCCGGATACGGTGATCATGCCTTTAGGACCCGGAATCTTGAGCTTGTTGTTTTTTTTTGACACAAATACAGTAGGGAAAGGCTCCCTACTGTGTCATTTTCTATTAAATGGTGGGGGAAATATTTACAATGGAGAAACACTTATTACATGTTTATAGGGTGTCAATCCATGATTGCATCCCTTCCTTAAGACTAGGCTTAGCTCTATGCATAGTAAGAGTGAAAGTGGCTCTAAATTTGCCAATACATCTCTGAATATTTGGCAGATTCCCATTGAATATAGCATCATTCCGTTGGTCCCAAATACTCCAACATCCTATGATCATTATTTCCATAAAGAAATCCAAGGACATCCTTCTTTTGGCATCATTCATCATTTGGTAGAGATCCAGATCAACATTCCATTCTATACCAAGAGCCCACCAGAAGCTTTGACTGAAGGTACACTCAAAGAATAAGTGCATATTTGTTTCCTCAGGGCAAGTCTCACACAAGATGCAATCGGAGAACTTCACAAAAAAGTGCGTGTGCTTCATCATCTCCTTTGTGTTGAGCCTACCATTGAGTAAGAGCCAGCCAAAGAATTTATGTCTAGGAATGTTACAAGCTTTCCATATTGAAGTGATGCAATCTGGTGTTGAGTGGTTGCCAATAAGTTCCTTGTAAACCTTCTTCGTAGAAAAATTATTGCCCCAATTAAAAGACCAAATATCATCCATGGCTGTAATGTTTAAATCCAGTAATTCCTGTTCCAAATTGTGCAGTTCTTCATGAGCAACAGTGCTAAGGGGAAGATGGAACATATCATATATATTTTCATTAGTAACTTCAACTGCCTTTTGGATTGTGATCTTTTGATTCTTAGCAAATGAATGCAGATGGGGATATAAGTCCTACCTGATATCACTATTCCGACTGTCCTTCCATAGGATTACTAATTTTCCATTGTGTATATCCACATTTGTCATCTCCTTGTATTTATCCTGAAAAGTCAAACAGTCCCTCCACCAAAAGGAGGCCTTTGTGTTGATTGTTTGTGGAGTAACTCTGTTTTCATAATATGCATGCCATATCAATTTGACCCAAGGAATGTCTGCATTGTTATAGAATTTGTGCAAATTTTTCATGAGAAGGGCTTGATTCTGTATTATGAGGTTCAAGATTCCTAGCCCACCTTGATCCTTTGGTCTGCACATCATGTCCCAGCTTGCTAAGCATTTTCCTTGAATTTAATTTTCTCTGTCAGACCAAAGAAACTGTCTTCCACTCTTTTCAAAGTGAACAAATATAGTGACTGGTACTTTAAATGAGCACATTGCATACATAGGTAAAGATTGAATCACTGAGTTTAATAATGTAAGCTTTCCAGTATATGACATCAGAGATGAAATTCCAGACAACTTCTTATCAATTCTTGATACCATAGGCATAAGGTCAGATACTGATGGCCTTGTTGTACCTAGAGGTAATCCCAAATATGTAAAGGGTAAGCTCTCAACCTTACATCCAAATATATTTGCCAACTCAGTAGCCCTTGCATTATCAATATTGATAGGCACAAGGGTAGTCTTGTGATAATTCACATGTAGTCCAGTAGATGCACTGAAGATTTGCAGAATATTCTTTAGATGGATGAGTTGATTATTATTAGCTGGCATAATCATAAGTGTATCATCTGCATATTGAACTATAGGAAATTTCTGTCCAAAATCATCAGTAAGTGGGAGATTAATAATTCCATTCTGCCATGCATCATTGATTGCACTTTGTAACAGATCTGCAGTGTTGACAAATAAAATAGGTGATAGGGGATCCCCTTGTCTCACACCTCTTCTGCAAACAATTTTCTTCCCTGGTACCCCATTTAACAGTACAGATGTGGATGCTGAGTGTAGAATGTTGGATACTAGCTTGACCCATTTTTGCCCAAAACCTCTTGCTCTCAGCATGCTAATAACTGCATTATAATCCACCCTATCAAAAGCCTTCTCAAAGTCAATTTTGAGTATAATGATGGGTCTCTTGGATAAATGACATATATGTAGATACTCAAAAGTCCAACCAAGACAATCCTGAATATTCCTCCCTTTAATAAATCCATACAGGTTCTGATGAATTAAAGGAACAATCTCCTTCTGCATTCTGTTAGCCATAAGCTTTGTAATAATTTTGAGAGGAAGACTAACCAGGGATATTGGTCTAAAATCATTCATATTCTCAGGATCTGCTACCTTAGGTATAAGAGTGATAAAGGCAGTGTTGATACTTTCCAGGTTGATTTTCTCATTATAGAAATCATCGATCAGTTTATAGAAGTCCTCTTTAATTATCTGCCAACACCTCTTCATGAATTTTCCATTAAAACCATCACACTACAAGAAAAGTTGCCATGGCCGACGAAGTTGAAGTTGCGCCGTGGTTGCTGGTGTACCATGGCCGACGATTTTGGGTCTGTCCATTGTGCATGTCAAAACATTTTTTTTCTCGTTTTTGAGGCCACCTAGCCCGACGAAAACGGCCAAAACGTCGCGTATGGTGGCCCGGGACGTGGTGCATCTCGAAATCTCGGGTTCGCCGGCCGAGTCAACGCAAATCCGCACTGCCGAGGGATGTAGGGCCCAGATGGCAGCCTCTCTGGCATTGTTTTTTTTCTCGATCGCGCCATCTCGTTCAACGTTCTCCGATCGAGCCGTTTATGATGCAGGATCATGGGTCCCGCATGTCATCCTCTATGAACCAAAATTCTTTCTATTCTTGGATTTTTTTTGACCCCCTGATTTCTGGCTACTTCCTTTTCTTTTGATCCCTTGCCGCCTTGGAAACGTTGAGACCGCTGCTGCTAAATGGGACCCGCATGTCATCCTCTATGTGCAATCAACTTTCTTTTCTTGGAGTTTTTTTTGGCACCTCAAATTTGGTCACTTGCCTTTTTCTTTCGATCCCCTGCCGCCTCTCAAACGGTGATACCGCTGATGCTAACTGGGACCCGCATGTCATCCTCTATGTACTATAAAACTTTCTTTTCTTGAATTATTTTTGGCACCTCATATTTGGTCACTTACCTTTTTCTTTCGATCCCCTGCCGCCTCTCAAACGGTGATACCGCTGCTGCTAAATGGGACCCGCATGTCATCCTCTATGTACTATAAAACTTTCTTTTCTTGAATTATTTTTGGCTCCTCATATTTTTTCACTAGCCTTTTTCTTTTGATCCCCTGCCGCCTCTCAAACGGTGATACCGCTGCTGCTAAATGGGACCCGCATGTCATCCTCTATGTACTATAAAACTTTCTTTTCTTGAATTATTTTTGGCTCCTGATATTTTTTCACTTGCCTTTTTCTTTCGATCTCATGCCACGTTTGAAACGTTGAGGAACCTGCAGGCTCATGGGACCCGCATGTCATCCTCTATGTACTATAAAAGTTCATTTTCTTGGTTTTTTCACCCTCTGATTTTTGGCAATTTCTTTTTCTTTTGATCCCCTGCCGCCTCTCAAACGGTGATACCGCTGCTGCTAACTGGGACCCGCATGTCATCCTCTATGTACTATAAAACTTTCTTTTCTTGAATTATTTTTGGCACCTCATATTTGGTCACCTACCTTTTTCTTTCGATCCCCTGCCGCCTCTCAAACGGTGATACCGCTGCTGCTAGATGGGACCCGCATGTCATCCTCTATGTACTATAAAACTTTCTTTTCTTGAATTATTTTTGGCTCCTCATATTTGGTCACTTGCCTTTTTCTTTCGATCCCCTGCCGCCTCTCAAACGGTGATACCGCTGCTGCTAAATGGGACCCGCATGTCATCCTCTATGTACTATAAAACTTTCTTTTCTTGAATTATTTTTGGCTCCTGATATTTTTTCACTTGCCTTTTTCTTTCGATCTCATGCCACGTTTGAAACGTTGAGGAACCTGCAGGCTCATGGGACCCGCATGTCATCCTCTATGTACTATAAAAGTTCATTTTCTTGGTTTTTTTTCACCCTCTGATTTTTGGCAATTTCTTTTTTCTTTTGATCCCCTGCCGCCTCTCAAACGGTGATACCGCTGCTGCTAAATGGGACCCGCATGTCATCCTATATGTACTATAAAACTTTCTTTTCTTGAATTATTTTTGGCTCCTCATATTTGGTCACTTGCCTTTTTCTTTCGATCTCATGCCACGTTTGAAACGTTGAGGAACCTGCTGGCTCATGGGACCCGCATGTCATCCTCTATGTGCTATAAAAGTTTATTTTCTTTAATTTTTTTTCACCCTCTGATTTTTGGCTATTTCCTTTTTCTTTTGATCCCCTGCCGCCTTGGAAACGTTGGGTAAGCTGCTGACTCATGGGACCCCCATGTCATCCTCTATGTACAATCAACTTTCTTTTTTCTTTTGATCTCAAGCCGCATTTGAAACGTTGAGACCGCTGCTGCTAAATGGGACCCGCATGTCATCCTCTATGTACAATAAAGTTTCTTTTCTTGGATTATCTTTGGCTCCTGATATTTTGTCACTTGCCTTTTTCTTTCGATCTCATGCCGCCTTTGAAATGTTGAGTAAGCTGCTGGCTCATGGGTCTCGCATGTCATCCTCTACGAACAATAAAAGTTTGCTTTCTTGGAGTTATTTTTGACCCCTAATTTATGGCTATTTGCCTTTTTCTTTTGATCTCCTGCCCCCTTTGAAACGATGAGGACGCTGTTGGCAGGTCGGTCCCACATTTCATCCTCTGTGAACAATAAAAGTTTCCTTTGATGGATTTATTTTGAACCCCTAATTAATTTCGGGATATTTCCTTTTTTTTTTCCTTTGATCCCCTGCCGCCTTGGAATCGTTGAGGATGCTGCTGCCTCATGGGTCCCGCATGTCATTCTCTCAGAACGGTAAATGTTTTTTTTCTTGGATTTTGTTTACCAAATGATTTTTGGCTTATTTTTTCTTTCGATCTCCTGCCGCCTTTAAAACGTTGAGGACGCTGCTGGCTCACGGGTCCCACATGTCAGCCTCTATGAACAATAAACGCCGACGATCTTTGCTGCCTCATGGGTCCCGCATGTCATCCTCTTAGAACGAAAATGTTTCTTTTCTTGGATTTTGTACCAACAGATTTTTGGTTTATTTTTTCTTTCCATCCCCTGCCGCCTTTAAAGCGTTGACAACGCTGCTGGCTCATGGGTCCCCGATGTCAGCCTCCCTGTACAAGAAACATGTGATATCTTGATTATTTTGCAGACAATAAACATTGTATTTCGCTCTGAGCTATTGCAAACGGATAAATTAAATCTTTATTTTTACATAAACAAACTTATATGTTGAATCTCCTTGTTTTGTGTTTTTGCGAAGCATAGGACTTTCCTGTTTTTTTTAGAAAAATCCGAACTTTCCTGTTTTGGAGTGGGCTGAAATTGTACGAGTCAAAAGGCCCAGCAGGATAGTTCGAAGGCCCAGATGTCCAGATGCAGCCCAATTGAAATCTTTCTTTTCTTGGATTTTTTCACCCCCTGATTTCTGGCAACTTCATTTTTCTTTTGGTCCTGTGCCACCTTGGAAATGTTGAGACCGCTGCTGCAAAATGGGACCCGCATGTCATCCTCTATGTACAATAAAATTTCTTTTCTTGGATTATTTTTGGCTCCTGATATTTGGTCACTTGACTTTTTCTTTCGATCCCGCGCAGCCTCTCAAACGGTGAGACTGCTGCTGCTAAATGGGACCCGCATGTCATCCTCTATGTACAATCAAGTTTCTTTTCTTGAATTATTTTTGGCTCCTGATATTTGGGCACTTGCCTTTTTCTTTCGATCTCATGCCACGTTTGAAACGTTGAGGAACCTGCTGGCTCATGGGACCCGCATGTCATCCTCTATGTACTATAAAACTTTCTTTTCTTGAATTATTTTTGGCTCCTCATATTTGGCCACTTGCCTTTTTCTTTCGATCTCATGCCACGTTTGAAACGTTGAGGAACCTGCTAGCTCATGGGACCCGCATGTCATCCTCTATGTCCATCAACTTTATTTTCTTGGATTTTTTTACCCCCTAATTTCTGGCTACTTTCTTTTTCTTTTGATCTCAAGCCGCATTTGAAACGTTGGGACCGCTGCTGGAAAATGGGACCCGCATGTCATCCTCTATGTAAATAAAGTTTCTTTTCTTGGGTTATCTTTGGCTCCTGATATTTTGTCACTTGCCTTTTTTTTCGATCTCATGCCGCCTTTGAAACTTTAAGTAAGCTGCTGGCTCATGGGTCCCGCATGTCATTATCTACGAACAATAAAAGTTTCCTTTCTTGGAGTTATTTTTTACCCCTAATTTCTGGCTACTTGCCTTTTTCTTTTGATCTCCTGCCCCCTTTGAAACGATGAGAACGCTGTTGGCAGGTTGGTCCCACATGTCATCCTCTATGAACAATAAAACTTTCCTTTGATGGATTTATTTTGAACCCCTAATTAATTTCTGGATATTTCCTTTTTTCTTTTGATCCCCACGCCTTGGAATCGTTGAGGATGATGCTGCCTCATGGGTCCCGCATGTCATCCTCTCAGAACGATAAATGTTTATTTTTTTATTTTTTTACCAACTGATTTTTGGTTTATTTTTTCTTTCGATCCTCTGCCGTCTTTAAAACGTTGACGACGCTGCTGGCTCATGGGTCCCCGATGTCAGCCTCCTTGTACAAAAACATGTGATATCTTGATTATTTTGCAGACAATAAACAGTGTATTTCGCTCTGAGCTATTGCAAACGGAAAAAAAAATCTTTATTTTTAAATAAACAAACTTATATGTTGAATCTCCTTGTTTTTTGTTTTTGCGAAGCATAGGACTTTCCTGTTTTGGAGTGGGCTGAAACTGTACGAGTCCAAAGGCGTCAGCAGGATAGTTCGAAGGCCCAGACGGCCAGATGCAGCCCAATTGAAACCTTTCTTTTCTTGGATTTTTTGACCCCCTGATTTCTGGCTACTTCCTTTTTTTGGTCCTGTGCCGCATTGGAAACGTTGAGAACTCTGCTGCTAAATGGGACCCGCATGTCATCCTCTATGTACAATAATTTCTTTTCTTGGATTATTTTTGGCTCCTGATATTTGTCACTTGCCTTTTCTTTCCATCTTATGCCGACTTGGCTCTTGAGACCGGCGGCAAAATGGGACCCACATGTCATCCTCTATGTACAATAAAAATTACTTTTCTTGGATTATTATTTTTGGCTCCTGATATTTGGTCACTTGCCTTTTATTTCGATCTCATGCCACCTTTGAAACGTTGAGGAACCTGCTGGCTCATGGGACCCGCATGTCATCCTCTATGTACTATAAAACTTTCTTTTCTTGGATTTTTTTCACCCTCTGATTTTCTTTTGATCCCCTGCTGCCTTGGAAACGTTGAGTAAGCTGCTGACTCATGGGACCCGCATGTCATCCTCTATGTACAATCAACTTTCTTTTTTTGGAGTTTATTTTTGACCCCCTAATTTCTGCCTACTTCCTTTTTCTTTTGGTCCTATGCCGCCTTGGCAACGTCGAGACCGCTGCTGCATGATGGGACCCGCATGTCATCCTCTATGCACAATAAAAGTTTCTTTCGTGGATTATTTTTGGCTACTGATATTTGTCACTTGCCTTTTTCTTTCGATCTCATGCCAACTTTGAAACGTTGAGAACGCTGCTGCAAAATGGGACCCGCATGTCATCCTCTATGTACAATAAACGTTTTTCTTGGATTATTTTTGGGACCTGATATTTGTCACTTGCCTTTTTCTTTCGGTATCATGCCGCTTCTGAAACGTTGAGGAAGGCTGGCTGGCTCGTGGGTCCCGCAAGTCATCCTCTATGTAGAATAAAAGTTTCCTTTCTTGGAATTATTTTTACCCCTGATTTCTGGCTACTTCCTTTTTCTTTTGATCCCGTGCCGCCTTGGAAACATTGAGACCGCTGCTGCAAAATGCGACCCACATGTCATCCTCTATGTACAATAAAGTTTCTTTTCTTGGATTATTTTTGGCTCCTGATATTTGGTCACTTCCTTTTTATTTCGATCCCGTGCCCCTTGGAAACGTTAAGACCACTGCTGAAAAATGGGACCCGCATGTCATACTCTATGTACAATAAAGTTTCTTTTCTTGGATTATTTTTTGCTACTGATGTTTTGGCACTTGCATTTTTCTTTCGATCTCATGCCGCCTTTGAAACGTTGAGACCGCTGCTGCAAAATGGGACTCACATGTCATCCTCTATGTACAATAAAAGTTTCTTTTCTTGGATTATTTTTTGCTCCTGATATTTGGTCACTTTCCTTTTTCTTTCGATCTCATGCCGCCTCTGAAACGTTGAGTAAGTAGCTGCCTCATGGGACCCGCAATTCATCCTCTATGTACAATAAAGTTTCTTTTCTTGGATTTTTTTTACCCCCTGATTTTTGGTCACTTGCCTTTTTCTTTCGATCTCATGCCACCTTTGAAACGTTGAGGAACCTGCTGGCTCATGGGACCCGCATGTCATCCTCTATGTACTATAAAACTTTCTTTTCTTGGATTTTTTGGCACCTCGTATTTGGTCACTTGCCTTTTTCTTTCGATCCCGTGCAGCCTCTCAAACAGTGATACCGCTCTTTGCTAAATGGGACCCGCATGTCATCCTCTATGTACACTCAAGTTTCTTTTCTTGAATTATTTTTGGCTCCTGATATTTGATCACTTTAAAAACAACTTGTACGTAGAATGTCCCTGTTTTTTTGTGGTGAATCATAGTATCCGTGTTGTATTAGAAAAGGGGCCGAAAGTGTTTGAGTTGCCCGTTTGTAGTTATTGGGCATTATAGTCCTAGTAAGTAGGCCCACATCAATTACCATGTAGACGGCAACCCAAAAGGGGAAATTTTGGCCCAAGCGGGGGAAGTTGTACTTTTTTTTCTATTGGTAAGGTTAGCCTCACACACAAAAAATGTCTGGTTACATGGGGCAGTGCTGGAAGCCTGATCGTTACTGAAGGTTGCACATTTGCGCCTAATATGCTTGTCAGCAGGAGGTTTGCTATTTGTTGGAAAACTATGGAAGGGGAGTTTGTTGGTGCATGCATACGTTTGCGAGGAACCAAATGCAGCATTTTGACTTCACCAGACAACTGAACAGCATGTGTTCTTCACAATACAGCCAACACAAGCATTAACTAATGTAACTAGAGACATTGAGTACAGATTGAGCCTTCATGTTTAACATAACATTGTGTGTGGAGGAGCCACGCACATAGTATATAAGAGTACCATCATGTTGACCACAAATGCATCATCGAAGAGAGTGGTAAATATACTTATTGACCACCTCTCTACAAAAAAGTGGTAATTAGAACCGAACATGCACCACCTTATTTGAGCTGTGATCCATATTGTTCCTCCAGTGGTGCATGATTGCATTTACACTTGATGACCTTCTCGCAGTTTTCGTGATCAAATACGAGCACCTTCAAGGATCTGGTGTCAATCCTCTTGAATACTGTGAAGTATCCTATCTTCAAGTCATGTGCTTTGACAAACGCTGACCAGCGTGCGTCCATAACAATCTTGCCATCTTCCTCCTTCAAGCCGACCTCCCAGATGCAATCGGTGGAGATCTTCAGCTTGATGGTCTCTGGCCACAAACCTTCAAACCAGGGCTTAAAAGCACTGGGGATGAGCCCATCCAGAACTTGCGAAGCTGCCAGGGCGGGTCTGCTCATCGGCGTTTGGTGGCACGATCATCGAGCAGCTCCCTTTTTTTCGAAGATGAGCTCTCTACAAGCTTGATCTTGTTGCCTGAACAATGCAACAACAAAAATGGACCCAAATGGTATACTTATGAAGCCCACAATCTGAACATTATGCCTCTGGATCTAGTTTGGCTATTTCGTAGGAATGGTATATCAGCTTCAACTCATAAAACTGGGAAAAAACTAAGCAACAGGAATAGAACTATAGATAGCATGGCATGGTGGATGCATAGCCCGTGTTTGCAAATAGTTTGTGGGTAGCCCACACTTGCAAGTTCATATCAACATATATTTTCCCCGGAAATTATTGTATTGCAATTTCGACGATTCGCACTTGATCATACTTTTCATCGGCTGCCCAGTTTGGCTGACCGGTTTGTTTATTCGCTAGTGTCCTCCTTCCTATTCCTAGACACCCAAGTCCATCATCATGGGCACTGACAAGGTGTAATATAAGATATATGCCAATAATACGTAGGATTGATAATGAAAATAAGTTTCCAATGGTCCGTGTCCAACAAGGGACGAGTAGTTTCTCTCCATTTCATCCTGACGTGTGTGGTGAGCAAGCCCTCCCATCAGTATCAGAGGAATTTAATTTGACAAGGGCTACAGGAAGACATCACCAAGAAAGGGTGATGCATGTCTCCTTCAACAAACACAGCAGTACATGTCTGAAGCAAGTACATGAACACAAGTACACCACCATAATAATACTACATGAACACAAGTGATGCCGTCGGTTGGGGAGGCCTAAATAAAACTTAAACTTAATCCTAATCTAATGGACGTCGGTTGGGGCGCGCGACGGGTCTGCCTCGTCCTCGTTCTTCGCCTATGCCGCCTACGTCCGTGCCCGCTTCTGGTCCCATGCTTCGCGATAGGGGCGGCCCCAGGGGTATTCTTGCGTATGCAGCTGAATACCCAAGATTTTGACAAAACCTTAGAATTTCCTCATAAATCAGGGAAAAATTTGGCAAATACATGAGGATTTTGGCAAAATGAATACACAGGTTGAAAATGAATACCCAGCACTTCATCACTGGCGCAGCCACTGTTCACGCTCCAGGCGGTCGAGCATGGCGGACACCGTCAAAAGACCTTGCCGGCGGCGCTGTCCCAGCGGTTCAGTCCTTAGCCGAGAAATCTCCTTCCGGAAGAAGAGTATCGCTTGCTGGCGGGCGAACGCCTCATAATGGCGATGAGCCCTGTCCTTGCAGAACTTCCGTTGGGAAGCCTCCAAGATCCGGAGGTCATGCTCGCTGTACTCCTCCTTCAACCGTGGGTCCTCGTCGTTATCGGAGCTGTACTCCGCGTCGGACTGCGGCTCCGGCTCCGGCTCCGGCTGTGATGGTGGTGGAGGCTGCGCGCGGACTTTGAGGCCAAGCCTACAGAACCTCGTTTTCTGATGGCGCGGCATTTTTGAGGTGGAGAGGAGAGAATGGAGCGTAAGCGGTGGTGGAAATGAGAGGATAGCACCGCGGGGGTGGACGGCGTAGTAGGTACTTTATGCTGGTGGTAGGCAACTACCCTCATTTACGGTGGGGTAGGCGACTGGACGCCGCGTGTCCGGCCGCTGCCCTCGTGGCCGCCTAGGTTTAGGCGCGGGAGACCATTAAACACCGGGGACTACCAACCTTCCCGCGTCGCCTTTGATGCGAACAGTCGCGTCCTCCCGCTGACAAGGTGGCCCCACACGCGAAAACCGTCGTGCCGCGAGGCGCCGACGCGCCCGATTCGCGCCCTTTGCCGGTGTGAGCCCAAAAAATGCAACTACTACTACTGTACTAGCGTATAGGGTGAGCAGGCCCTCCCATCAGTATCAGAGGAATTTGACAAGGGCTACAGGACGACTAGTTACATCACCAAAAAAGGTGATGCATGTCTCCTTCACATGGTCTTCTTATGTCATATAGTAAGGCACTAGCAATGATCGGCGCGGCGTGTCTAACTAATATACTCCCTCTATCTCAGAGCTTAAGGCGTAAAAATAAATTCGATTTTTGATCAAAGCATAAGGCGTAGGGTGAACTCTATCCTATTTCTACCGAAGATGCCCCTCTCAGCCGTTTCTCGTTTGCTAAAAACAGGGAGACGATTGACCCAGCTATGGCATGCACACGGTATTCACGCTGAATTAACTGCTCCTCCAGTCAATCTCCTCTAAAACCGGTGCCTCATTGGTTGTATACGGTGCATGCATGAGATGGTAGTTAACGAGGAGTCTGATGCGGCTACTTTAGGGAAGAGAGAGAAATATGGAGTAAAAGGAGTGAGTTATTAGAGATTTATGAGGGGCAAGTATGGAAGCTAATTTCCACGCCAACCCTACTTAATCCTAGCGCCAATTTATTTACACCTTAAGCTGTGAGATGGAGTAAATGTTTAGCAGTTGTAAATATTTATGGGCTTTTCATCAGCAATGATGATGGCACAACATGAAGTGAAGTTTAGCAATTGTAGCATGATTTTTTTTTGAATAAATGATGCTCAAACTCACTGATTCTCAAACTGCCCTTACAACGTTAAGGGAGCTGATATTAGGCACATACCCACTTTCCCTAAGCCCTGAGACAACGCAATCAAACATCATGCTATCCGGAAGTCTGAAACAATCTCAACTGTGAAGAGATCAACATTTAATTTAACAAAACTGTCGAATCCTGATGTGTAGAGAACGAATCCGTTGCACATATTGCTGCAACTCATAAATAGATCACAACACAACTTCAGGATTATTTTTTACAGAACACAATTTTGTGATGCCATTTGTTATCACTCCTTGGTGTGTATCTTGTGCAGTATCGGTTAAATTGCTAGGCCATCTACTAATACTGATGGTTCATGTCTCCAGTTGTGAAAGTAAGAGTTCATATACTTAGCCAAATGCTCAGCTAGCTACCCCATGTAGGAAACTGACCGTGGGAAGGTAATTGCATCCTTCTCAGAATTTGATCTTTTAAAAGACATCTGAAAACAAAAGACGGCTACCACAAGTAATTGAGTGTAAGATGAAATACTAAAATTGCTACACCAGCAAAAGTGGACAATTGCCTCATCTAAGCTGGTCTAGTGTACATCCATGTTTAACATGTGAAGATGTGAGCGTATGAATTAGTAGCCAAAAACAACAGACTATTTTCAGGGAAAGCACGACAAAGTAAATGCAGATAATTCTACTTTAGCAATCGTCTCACCTTGACACATGTAATATGAACTATAGTTTCATGAACAGTAATTAGTAAGAACAGAGAAAAGTAACAGCTGCCTTAGTTGATATAATCTAAAAAATAGTAGCTGCCCATTTCAGCTAATGATTTGTCCAGATGAAAAGCCCAACAGGAAACTAAGCATCAGAAACGTCTCAATAATATATAGAAAATAACTCTACATCAGGATAAGAATGAATTCAGTAGCTAACTCTATTTGAGTCTTTCTGTTACTTCGACTGATGTTTACATACTAAAGTGGTACTGCAATAATGTTTCGTGGTGACATCGAGCATTCTTGCAGTTTTAGCATTTGTGTCATCTAGGTTATTATTGATGCCAAAACTAGACACTAGTCAGTGTATACACAGTTATATACTACCTCTGTCCCACCGAAAGTGTCTGAGATTTGTCCAAATTCAGATGTATCTAGACAGTGAAAGCATATAGATAGATTCAAATTTTGACAAATATATATCATCTTAAGTTTAAGTCCTGTGTTGTAGTTAATTCCCTTTGTCTTAAGTGATCTATTAGAGAGCTTCCCTGTGACCACCCGAAGGGTAAGAAATGTTTAACTGTATAAGTGGATTGCCTAGACCTTTCCATCAGTTCGGACTTTTGGTTGCGTTGGCTAGTCGATGAAGCTTGACATGGTGTCAGAGCCAGGGTCTCGAGTTCGAGTCCTGGCTTTCGCAATTTATCCTAAAATTGCCGCCCTTGCGATCAGTTCGGACTTTTGGTTGTGTTGGTAGTGCATTAAGCTTGACAAGAAAGAAATGCCTTTTCATAGCTAACCCCAAGTCTGGTAACATTTGCAAAATAGGTATCAGATGCAGCTATCCATTCAGTAGAAGAATTTGCATTTTAGAGTTGAAGGTTCATAATCTCTTCTCTACTATTGATAGTTAAGGGTACACAGGGTATTTCTTTACCTCATTTTCGCGTTCTAAAAAAGGTACGCCATATGGTTGTGCTAAGTTAAACTGATTTAAGTCTGTTCAAGTTTATCGAAAGTTATACTACCAACATCTAAAACATCAATATAGGCTCATATATTACAAAAGATATTTAGATTTTCTTTTCTCGAACACATGCCTAGTCGTGCATCATTATATATTAGAGCATACAGGGTTGTAGCAAGGCTACGAAAAACTGAGAAAGCAAAAAGAAAGAACTATACAGGGGACTACAGGCAGCTAACTTTGCTAGGCCTGCAGGTGCTAAATCTTATATATATATGAGGTTGTAGATATTAGTCGTAAACTTACTCAAACTTAAATAACACATGATTAGGAAAAAGATAACCTGAGTTATTTTGAATGAGGGGACGTCACAATCACTAATCAAAGATAATTGTGGGAAACTGAAATCTATTCAAGAAAATGGGAGAAATAATGTATCAAACACAAAATTAATTATACCATTTTACAGATTGTTCACCGATATAAACAAAGAACTGTTTGATCTGCATGTAGGTACATCCAATCAACGCTTTTTCCCCGATCTCTAGAAAATATAAGCTACGCATGTAATTACAAATGATTTTCTTCTATTTTTCTGTTTCTACGTTAACATTTGAGATACTTGTTAATTACATCCATATTCTGCAGTTGCATAGAGTTACTAATTCAGGAATGCATTCACATACGGAGTATACTATGTTTGCTGATGACTGACTAGTACTAATTCATTGCAAGCAACGGTTCATTCATATTCAGATAAAGGATGTGATCGTTAAGTCCTATACTTATGAAAGTCCTTATGCATCTCTCTGATGAAGATGGCGGGGGTCTCTCGTCCTCCTTTTGGAGGCAAAATCAATTAGTTATATATGAAACAATGGGTGTAAAAGGTTATCAAAAAGGGTGCCTTCATAGTGCTACGTTATCTTTTGAGATACTGGTTAATTACATCCATATTCTGCATTGGCGTAGAGTTACTAATTCAGGAATGCAATCACATACTGAGCATACTATGTTTGTTGGTGGCTAATTAGTACTACTAATTCATTGCAAGCAACGGTTCATTCATATTCAGCAAAAGGGGGTGTGATCATTAAGTCATTTAAGAAAGGTAAAATATAAACAAGGTAGTTCATTAATAACTTCATTGGTTAAGGCAGTGTATCATGCAATGCAAAAGGACTGAAAAAATACCATTTGCGGTGTCCCAGAAGTACGTGGAGCCGTCAGTTTCGTCCCACATAAAAAACGTGGCCACCGAGTTCAATGGCATCACAGTAATTTGGATAATCAGGTGCAGGTGTAAGGGCCTCCAGCATGGGCATTCTCCAGTCGCCACCCCCTTCAAGGTAGAAAATCGTTTTGTCGAACAAGGCGATGAGCTTGTAATCTGCGTACCTCCCACCTTTTGTGGGCACTTGGCAGATTACAATCTTCAACAAATCAATTGCTGGACCCCAGTTAAAAGAGTATGCAGGTTGATATGAAAAACTACTATGATCGATCTTCGAAGCAGGTAGGGATGGAAGGGGGATATGTCGCTCGGTGTAGACGTTCACGAGGCACCACTGGTACCCATGATGATCGGCGGTGGCGATCCAGTCGCCGTTCGCGCCAAGCCATTTTCTGTCGTGCATGAACGGCAGGGCGACAGAACGGCGAGGATGGTCGAGGGGCACCAGGTCGTACATGGTATCATGCAGACGAGATGCTGTCACCCAATCCCAGTGTTCATCGAACCAATAAGCAGGCGGAGGCATCAGCAGGCAGGGTTCACCCCAATGGTGCATCTTACCTTCATCCTTGCTGATCCGGTCGTAGAGCTCCCTGGAACATGCGGCAAGTCGGACGGTGTAGGTAACGTCCAGATGCGCAGCGATGAGGTCGGTGTTGTCGCCGGTGAGAGCCTCCCAGTGGCCTTCCCCGCCGCCCCGCCAAAGCCTAGAATAATTCATCACGTGAAGATGGATTTAGGTGGATGGCGCATGCAACCGCGCTTGGGGATTTCGGAGGAGAGGGCGAGCGGAACGATGCGGCGTGGTGGGGATCGAGATACTGCGCGTGCGCGTGATTCTGGGAGGGTGAAGAAGAATATGATAGACATACAAGGGGCAAAAACTAGGTAGTACTCTAGGCTGCTGCTGTGACTGGGCGCCGATTTGACTGTTGGTATACTAGCACGCCACCCATCTATAAATTTGCGACGACGTTTGGTGCAGTGATGTCTCGTCACATCAGGTTGACCAGAGAGGTTTTTTTTACAGTTTCCATTTCGATATATTTTTCGCCAATAATCGTAGTTCTCTACATGCCAGAGACACATACCTTAACACGTGGGCAGCATGCAACTGCGCGAGCACCAAAATGGAATGAGAGATGTTTTAGAGCAGAACTTCATTTTCAATGCCTTTCTTAGCTTGGTTTGGAAACCGGACAGAGCTTCAGTGACTTGATGCTTCCAAGATACATTGTGACTATGTGCCACCATCTACCATCCATTTGAGATCCAACGTTCCAAACTATTTCTTATTTCGAAGCTAAAAAAACTATTCTGAAAATTTTGAAAAAATCCAGTAATATGTAGATGCCTTGTTTTAAAATCTATGAAGCTTGTGATTAAATAGCTTCTTACGTACTCGAGCACTAGTTCAAACTAAATATATATTTTCTCACAAACCTATAATTCAAATCGAATGAAACTATGTGTGTATATATATAGTAATAATATTAACTTTCGCCATAACTTGGGTCCAATTTATCTTGTGAAGTTTCCCACTATGTATGATGAACTGAACCTTAGCATTAAGATGGGACCAACATGTATATGCTATTGGTGTACCCACATGCACGACAGAGGAATGAGAGATAAATTATTTTTGATTGCTAGTTGTTTGATTCTACGGGATTTTTTCCTACACCAGCTAGTTGTTTGATTCATGGGAACATATCCTATAGGAAATAATCCTATAGAAAATAAACATGAGGTCATATCTCATTGATTCATTTATTTTTTATTTTATGCTCATTTGAATATTGGTCAAATCCTAGGTTTGACCAAGATTTAAACAAGATTAAAACATCAAAATGAAAGGGTAAGCCTGGATCCTTCTTATGCACTCTAAAATGAAGCTTTTGGGTTTTTTTTTAAAATGATCCTTCTTAGTCCATGTTTGAAACCCGAAACCACTTCTCTTCATGCTTGACTTCATAAGACAGAGTTTAATTAGGGTTAGGGGTATAGATACATGATTTGTCTGGTTTGAATATGTCTAGACCTTGTTTAACAACTTGAATGCTTACTATATGACATAAGAAGACTATGTACTTTGGTTTTTCATTTTTTGATTTTTTGTAATTTTCTGCCCATTTGAATCTTGGTCAAATCCTAGGTTTGAACAAGATTTAAACAAGTTTAAAACATGAAAATAAAATGGTAAGCATGGATCCTTCTTATTCTCCCTAAAATGAAGCTTTTGGGGTTTTTTGAAATTTCCATGTTTCAAACCCAAAACCGCCACTTCTCTTTCATGCTTGACTTCATAAGACAGAGTTTAGGGTTAGGGGTAGATATATACATGATTTTTCTGGTTTGAATATGTCTAGACCTTGTTTATCATCTTGAATGCTTACTATATGACATAAGAATGCTATGTGCTTTAGTTTTTCATTATTTTTATTTTTTCTGAAGAATCTTGGTCAAATCCTAGGTTTGACCAAGATTTAAACAAGTTTAAAACATGAAAATGGGAAGAGAAGCCTGTATCATCCTTCTTATTCACTCTAAAATGAAGCTTTTGGGAGGTTTTTGAAATTTCCATGTTTGAAACCCAAAACCACCTCTCTTCATGCTTGACTACATAAGACAAAGTTTAGGGGTTACGGGGTAGATACATGATTTGCATAGTTTGAATATGTCTAGACCTTGTTTCTCAACTTTAATGCTTACTATATGACATAAGAAGCTTTTGGGATGTTCTTGAAATTTCCATGTTTGAAACCCAAAACGACTTCTCTTCATGCTAGACTTCATAAGATCGACCGAGTTTAGGGTTAGGGGGTAGATACATTATTTGTCTGGTTTGAATATGTCCAAACCTTGTTTATCAACTTTTGAATGCTTACTATATGACATAAGAAGATTATGTGCTTTCGTTTTTTATTTTTTTATTTTTTATTTTATGCTCATTTGAATATTGGTCAAATCCTAGGTTTGACCAAGATTTAAACAAGATTAAAACATGAAAATGAAAGGGTAAGCCTGGATCCTTCTTATGCACTGTAAAATGAAGCTTTTGGGGGTTTTTAAAATGATCCTTCTTAGTCCATGTTTGAAACCCGAAACCACTTCTCTTCATGCTTGACTTCATAAGACAGAGTTTAATTAGGGGTTAGGGGTATAGATACATGATTTGTCTGGTTTGAATATGTCTAGATCGACCTTGTTTAACAACTTGAATGCTTATTATATGACATAATAAGACTATGTACTTTGGTGTCATTTTTTTCATTTTTTTAATTTTCTGCCCATTTGAATCTTGGTCAAATCCTAGGTTTGAACAAGATTTAAACAAGTTTAAAACATGAAAATAAAATGGTAAGCATGGATCCTTCTTATTCTCCCTAAAATGAAGCTTTTGGGGTTTTTTGAAATTTCCATGTTTCAAACCCAAAACCGCCACTTCTCTTTCATGCTTGACTTCATAAGACGTGGTTTAGGGTTCGGGGTCGATATATACATGATTTTTCTGTTTTGAATATGTCTAGACCTTGTTTATCATCTTGAATGCTAGCTTACTATATGGCATAAGAATGCTATGTGCTTTGGTTTTTCATTCTTTTGATTTTTTCTGAAGAATCTTGGTCAAATCCTAGGTTTGACCAAGATTTAAACAACTTTAAAACATGAAAATGAGAAGGGAAGCCTGTATCATCCTTCTTATTAATTAGTCACTCTAAAATGAAGCTTTTGGGAGGTTTTTGAAACTTCCATGTTTGAAACCCAAAACCACCTCTCTTCATGCTTGACTACATAAGACAAAGTTTAGGGGTTAGGGGGTAGATACATGATTTGCATAGGTTGAATATGTCTAGACCTTGTTTCTCAACTCTAATGCTTAGTACTATATGACATAAGAAGCTTTTGAGATGTTCTTGAAATTTCCATGTTTGAAACCCAAAACGACTTCTCTTCATGCTAGACTTCATAAGATCGACCAAGTTTAGGGTTAGGGGGTAGAGATACATTATTTGTCTGGTTTGAATATGTCCAAACCTTGTTTATCAACTTGAATGCTTACTATATGACATAAGAAGACTATATGCTTTTGTTTTTCCTTTTTCTGAGTTTTTTTTGAATTTAATGCCGATTTGAATCTCTTTGTCAGATCCTAGGTTTGACAAATTAAGATTTAAACAAGTTTAAAATATGAAAATGAAAAGGTAAGCATGGATCCTTCTTAGTCACTCTAAAATGAAGCTTTTGGGAGGTTTTTGAAATTTCCATGTTTCAAACCGAAAACCACTTCTCTTCATGCTTGACTTCATAAGACAGAGTTTAGGCCGGGTTAGGGGGGTAGATACATGATTTGTCTGGTTTGGATATATCTAGACCTTGTTTATCAACTTTAATGCTTACTATATGACATAAGAAGACTATGTGATTTAGTTTTTCATTTTTTTGTTTTTATTTTATTTTTCTGCCCATTTGAATCTTGTTGGTCAAATCCTAGGTTTGACCAAGATTTAGACAAGTTTAACACGTGAAAACGAATAAGTAAGCCTGGATCCTTCTTAGTCACTCCAAAATGTACCAATTGATAGATGTGTTAACTTTGCTTCATGGAAAAAATAATGTCATGTAATTAAATGAGTTAACTTGGATTTCCTACGCTTGAATCCATAGGAAACTTTGTTCTAATGCACTATAATAATCAACCGAGTTTTTACACCAACAGGTCTGTCACTTACGTGTGGTGCCCACGCGTGAGGTCCCACTGTTCAGTGAGCTCAAGTCAGTGCAATAGGTACGCAAACTCCCAGCCATCTTCTTTGTCAAGAGAAGACGCATCAGGATGCGTATTGGAAGTCTCTGGGTCCTTCAGGATCCTTCGGTTGTCCCTCTCACACACAAAAAAAACAAATCTCTCTCATTCTCGGCCTCGCTCGACTCGCTCGCTCGCACCTCCCTGCTCACTGACAAACCCTGCACAATAGTCAACATTGTCACCCGAAAAAGGGGAGACACCATAATGCTCTCCCTTCTTCTGACCTTCCGAGTGAATGAGTGATCCCTCTTCCTCCGAGTTTCACTAGCTAGACGGGCAAACACACATGTGCTGCATAGTAATAATAAAAAGGTAGAAAAATCGATATACGAATCTATAATTAAATAGGTTAAACTAGGGTTTTGCCCAGTACTACAGATCAAGGTTCAAAAAAATCCAACTACGGGGTTCGAACAACACGATTCTAATCCAAGAATTTTTTCTACCTCATCCAAATGGCCTCAAACTATAGGGTTAGCATCTATCTAGTGCAGTATGTGTGAAAATGTATGCACTATGTGTGCTATAACTTGTATGTCTTTCAAATTTGAACCAAACTTGAATAAGTTTGAAATATTTGAAAAGGGGCTTTTGGCTTAAACGTTTGAAACCCAAAATGACTTCTCTTCATGCTAGACTTCATAAGACCGAGTTTAGGGTTAGGGGGTAGATACATGATCTGTCTGGTTTGAATATGTCTAAACCTTGTTTATCAACTTTAATGCTAACTATATGACACAATAAGACTATGTGCTTGGGTGTTACATTTTTATCTTTTTAATTTTATGCCCATATATTTGAATCTTGGCCAAATCCTAGGTTTGACAAAGATTTAAACAAGTTTAAAACATGAAAATGAAAAGGGAAGGCTCTATCCTTCTTAATTAGTCACTCTAATATGAAGTTTTTGGGAGGTTTTTGAAATTTCCATGTTTGAAACCCAAAACCACTTCTCTTCATGCTTGACTTCATAAGAAAGAGTTTAGGGTTAGGGGGTAGATACATGATTTGTATGGTTTGAATATGCCCAAACCTTGTTTATCAACTTGAATATGCTTACTATATGACGTACATAAGAATACTATGTACTTTGGTTTTTCAGTTTTCTATTTTTTAAATTTTACGCCCACTTGAATCTTGGTCAAATTAATCCTAGGGTTGACCATGATTTAAACAAGTCTATAACATGAAATGAAACGGTAAGCATGGATCCTTCTTAGTCACTCTAAAATGAAGCTTTTGGGATGTGTTCTTGAAATTTCCATGTTTGAAACCCAAAACGACACTTCTTTTCATGCTTTGGTTTTTCATTCTTTTGATTTTTTTCTGAATTTTTATGCCCATTTGAATCTTGGTCAAATATATCCTAGGTTTGACTAAGATTTAAACAAGTTTAAAACATGACAATGAAAAGGTAATTAATCATGGATCCTTCTTAATTAATCAGTCAGTCTAATTAAAATGAAGCTTTTGGGAGGTTTTTCAAATTTCCATGTTTGAAACCCAAAACCACACTTCTTTTCATGCTTGACTTCATTTATAAGACACAGTGTAGGGTTAGGGGTAGATGACTTGTTTGATTTGAATGTGTCTAGACATTCTTCATGAACTTTTGAATGCTTACTATATGACATAAGAAGATTATGTGCTTTCGTTTTTTTATTTTTTTATTTCTTATTTTATGCTCATTTGAATATTGGTCAAATCCTAGGTTTGACCAAGATTTAAACAAGATTAAAACATCAAAATGAAAGGGTAAGCCTGGATCCTTCTTATGCACTCTAAAATGTGAAGCTTTTGGGGTTTTTAAAAATGATCCTTCTTAGTCCATGTTTGAAACCCGAAACCACTTCTCTTCATGCTTGACTTCATAAGACAGAGTTTAATTAGGGGTTAGGGGTATAGATACATGATTTGTCTGGTTTGAATATGTCTAGATCGACCTTGTTTAACAACTTGAATGCTTACTATATGATATAAGAAGACTATGTACTTTGGTTTTTCATTTTTTTCACTTTTTTAATTTTCTATCCATTTGAATCTTGGTCAAATCCTAGGTTTGAACAAGATTTAAACAAGTTTAAAACATGAAAATAAAATGGTAAGCATGGATCCTTCTTAGTCTCCCTAAAATGAAGCTTTTTTTTGAAATTTCCATGTTTCAAACCCAAAACCGCCACTTCTCTTTCATGCTTGACTTCATAAGACAGAGTTTAGGGTTAGGGGTAGATATATACATGATTTTTCTGGTTTGAATATGTCTAGACCTTGTTTATCATCTTGAATGCTAGCTTACTATATGGCATAAGAATGCTATGTGCTTTGGTTTTTCATTCTTTTGATTTTTTCTGAAGAATCTTGGTCAAATCCTAGGTTTGACCAAGATTTAAACAAGTTTAAAACATGAAAATGAGAAGGGAAGCCTGTATCATCCTTCTTATTAATTAGTCACTCTAAAATGAAGCTTTTGGGAGGTTTTTGAAATTTCCATGTTTGAAACCCAAAACCACCTCTCTTCATGCTTGACTACATAAGACAAAGTTTAGGGGTTAATTAGGGGGTAGATACATGATTTGCATAGGTTGAATATGTCTAGACCTTGTTTCTCAACTTTAATGCTTAGTACTATATGACATAAGAAGCTTTTGAGATGTTCTTGAAATTTCCATGTTTGAAACCCAAAACGACTTCTCTTCATGCATGCTAGACTTCATAAGATCGACCAAGTTTAGGGTTAGGGGGTAGAGATACTTTATTTGTCTGGTTTGAATATGTCCAAACCTTGTTTATCAACTTGAATGCTTACTATATGACATAAGAAGACTATATGCTTTTGTTTTTCCTTTTTCTGAGTTTTTTTTTGAATTTAATGCCGATTTGAATCTCTTTAATTGTCAGATCCTAGGTTTGACAAATTAAGATTTAAACAAGTTTAAAATATGAAAATGAAAAGGCAAGCATGGATCCTTCTTAGTCACTCTAAAATGAAGCTTTTGGGAGGTTTTTGAAATTTCCATGTTTCAAACCGAAAACCACTTCTCTTCATGCTTGACTTCATAAGACAAAGTTTAGGGTTAGGGGGTAGATACATGATTTGTCTGGTTTGGATATATCTAGACCTTGTTTATCAACTTGAATGCTTACGATATGACATGAGAAGACTATGTGATTTGGTTTTTCATTTTTTCTGATTTTTTTGAATTTTGTGCCCACCACTTTGTATCTTGGTCAAATCCTAGGTTTGATAATAATTTAAACAAGTTTAAAATATGAAAATGAAAAGGTAAGCATGGATCCTTCTTAGTCACTCTAAAATGAAGCTTTTGGGAGGTTTTTGAAATTTCCATGTTTCAAACCGAAAACCACTTCTCTTCATGCTTGACTTCATAAGACAGAGTTTAGGCCGGGTTAGGGGGGTAGATACATGATTTGTCTGGTTTGGATATATCTAGACCTTGTTTATCAACTTTAATGCTTACTATATGACATAAGAAGACTATGTGATTTAGTTTTTCATTTTTTTGTTTTTATTTTATTTTTCTGCCCATTTGAATCTTGTTGGTCAAATCCTAGGTTTGACCAAGATTTAGACAAGTTTAACACGTGAAAACGAATAAGTAAGCCTGGATCCTTCTTAGTCACTCCAAAATGTACCAATTGATAGATGTGTTAACTTTGCTTCATGGAAAAAATAATGTCATGTAATTAAATGAGTTAACTTGGATTTCCTACGCTTGAATCCATAGGAAACTTTTTTCTAATGCACTATAATAATCAACCGAGTTTTTACACCAACAGGTCTGTCACTTACGTGTGGTGCCCACGCGTGAGGTCCCACACTTCAGTGAGCACAAGTCACGTGCAATAGGTACGCAAACTCCCAGCCATCTTCTTTGTCAAGAGAAGACGCATCAGGATGCGTATTGGAAGTCTCTGGGTCCTTCAGGATCCTTCGGTTGTCCCTCTCACACACACAAAAAAAAACAAATCTCTCTCATTCTCGGCCTCGCTCGACTCGCTCGCTCGCACCTCCCTGCTCACTGACAAACCCTGCACAATAGTCAACATCGTCACCCGAAAAAGGGGAGACACCATAATGCTCTCCCTTCTTCTGACCTTCCGAGTGAATGAGTGATCCCTCTTCCTCCGAGTTTCACTAGCTAGACGGGCAAACACACATGTGCTGCATAGTAATAATAAAAAGGTAGAAAAATCGTTATACGAATCTATAATTAAATAGGTTAAACTAGGGTTTTGCCCAATACTACAGATCAAGGTTCAAAAAAATCCAACTACGGGGTTCGAACAACACGATTCTAATCCAAGAATTTTTTCTACCTCATCCAAATGGCCTCAAACTATAGGGTTAGCATCTATCTAGTGCAGTATGTGTGAAAATGTATGCACTATGTGTGCTATAACTTGTATGTCTTTCAAATTTGAACCAAATTTGAATAAGTTTGAAATATTTGAAAAGGGGCTTTTGGCTTAAACGTTTGAAACCCAAAACGACTTCTCTTCATGCTAGACTTCATAAGACCGAGTTTAGGGTTAGGGGGTAGATACATGATCTGTCTGGTTTGAATATGTCTAAACCTTGTTTATCAACTTCAATGCTAACTATATGACACAAGAAGACTATGTGCTTGGGTTTTTCATTTTTCTATTTTTTTTAATTTTATGCCCATATATTTGAATCTTGGCCAAATCCTAGGTTTGACAAAGATTTAAACAAGTTTAAAACATGAAAATGAAAAGGGAAGCCTCTATCCTTCTTAATTAGTCACTCTAATATGAAGTTTTTGGGAGGTTTTTGAAATTTCCATGTTTGAA
This sequence comes from Lolium perenne, assembly GCF_019359855.2. NCBI lineage: Eukaryota > Viridiplantae > Streptophyta > Magnoliopsida > Poales > Poaceae > Lolium > Lolium perenne. The sequence goes on along the minus strand of NC_067245.2, from coordinate 89,017,583 downwards.
ACCCAAAACCACTTCTCTTCATGCTTGACTTCATAAGAAAGAGTTTAGGGTTAGGGGTAGATACATGATTTGTATGGTTTGAATATGCCCAAACCTTGTTTATCAACTTGAATATGCTTACTATATGACGTACATAAGAAGACTATGTACTTTGGTTTTTCAGTTTTCTATTTTTTTAAATTTTCTGCCCACTTGAATCTTGGTCAAATTAATCCTAGGGTTGACCATGATTTAAACAAGTCTATAACATGAAATGAAAAGGTAAGCATGGATCCTTCTTAGTCACTCTAAAATGAAGCTTTTGGGATGTGTTCTTGAAATTTCCATGTTTGAAACCCAAAACGACACTTCTTTTCATGCTTTGGTTTTTCATTCTTTTGATTTTTTTCTGAATTTTTATGCCCATTTGAATCTTGGTCAAATATATCCTAGGTTTGACCAAGATTTAAACAAGTTTAAAACATGACAATGAAAAGGTAATTAATCATGGATCCTTCTTAATTAATCAGTCAGTCTAATTAAGATGAAGCTTTTGGGAGGTTTTTCAAATTTCCATGTTTGAAACCCAAAACCACACTTCTTTTCATGCTTGACTTCATTTATAAGACACAGTGTAGGGTTAGGGGTAGATGACTTGTTTGATTTGAATGTGTCTAGACCTTCTTCATGAACTTTTGAATGCTTACTATATGACATAAGAAGATTATGTGCATTCGTTTTTTTATTTTTTTATTTCTTATTTTATGCTCATTTGAATATTGGTCAAATACTAGGTTTGACCAAGATTTAAACAAGATTAAAACATCAAAATGAAAGGGTAAGCCTGGATCCTTCTTATGCACTCTAAAATGAAGCTTTTGGGGTTTTTAAAAATGATTCTTCTTAGTCCATGTTTGAAACCCGAAACCACTTCTCTTCATGCTTGACTTCATAAGATAGAGTTTAATTAGGGGTTAGGTGTATAGATACATGATTTTTCTGGTTTGAATATGTCTAGATCGACCTTGTTTAACAACTTGAATGCTTACTATATGACATAAGAAGACTATGTACTTTGGTTTTTCATTTTTTTCACTTTTTTAATTTTCTACCCATTTGAATCTTGGTCATATCCTAGGTTTGAACAAGATTTAAACAAGTTTAAAACTTGAAAATAAAATGGTAAGCATGGATCCTTCTTAGTCTCCCTAAAATGAAGCTTTTTTTTGAAATTTCCATGTTTCAAACCCAAAACCGCCACTTCTCTTTCATGCTTGACTTCATAAGACAGAGTTTAGGGTTAGGGGTAGATATATATACATGATTTTTCTGGTTTGAATATGTCTAGACCTTGTTTATCATCTTGAATGCTAGCTTACTATATGGCATAAGAATGCTATGTGCTTTGGTTTTTCATTCTTTTGATTTTTTCTGAAGAATCTTGATCAAATCCTAGGTTTGACCAAGATTTAAACAAGTTTAAAACATGAAAATGAGAAGGGAAGCCTGTATCATCCTTCTTATTAATTAGTCACTCTAAAATGAAGCTTTTGGGAGGTTTTTGAAATTTCCATGTTTGAAACCCAAAACCACCTCTCTTCATGCTTGACTACATAAGACAAAGTTTAGGGGTTAATTAGGGGGTAGATACATGATTTGCATAGGTTGAATATGTCTAGACCTTGTTTCTCAACTTTAATGCTTAGTACTATATGACATAAGAAGCTTTTGAGATGTTCTTGAAATTTCCATGTTTGAAACCCAAAATGACTTCTCTTCATGCATGCTAGACTTCATAAGATCGACCAAGTTTAGGGTTAGGGGGTAGAGATACATTATTTGTCTGGTTTGAATATGTCCAAACCTTGTTTATCAACTTGAATGCTTACTATATGACACAATAAGACTATGTGCTTGGGTTTTTCATTTTTCTGTTTTTTTAATTTTATGCCCATATATTTGAATCTTGGCCAAATCCTAGGTTTGACAAAGATTTAAACAAGTTTAAAACATGAAAATGAAAAGGGAAGCCTCTATCCTTCTTAATTAGTCACTCTAATATGAAGTTTTTGGGAGGTTTTTGAAATTTCCATGTTTGAAACCCAAAACCACTTCTCTTCATGCTTGACTTCATAAGAAAGAGTTTAGGGTTAGGGGGTAGATACATGATTTGTATGGTTTGAATATGCCCAAACCTTGTTTATCAACTTGAATATGCTTACTATATGACGTACATAAGAGGACTATGTACTTTGGTTTTTCAGTTTTCTATTTTTTTAAATTTTCTGCCCACTTGAATCTTGGTCAAATTAATCCTAGGGTTGACCATGATTTAAACAAGTCTATAACATGAAATGAAAAGGTAAGCATGGATCCTTCTTAGTCACTCTAAAATGAAGCTTTTGGGATGTGTTCTTGAAATTTCCATGTTTGAAACCCAAAACGACACTTCTTTTCATGCTTTGGTTTTTCATTCTTTTGATTTTTTCTGAATTTTTATGCCCATTTGAATCTTGGTCAAATATATCCTAGGTTTGACCAAGATTTAAACAAGTTTAAAACATGACAATGAAAAGGTAATTAATCATGGATCCTTCTTAATTAATCAGTCAGTCTAATTAAAATGAAGCTTTTGGGAGGTTTTCAAATTTCCATGTTTGAAACCCAAAACCACACTTCTTTTCATGCTTGACTTCATTTATAAGACACAGTGTAGGGTTAGGGGTAGATGACTTGTTTGATTTGAATGTGTCTAGACCTTCTTCATGAACTTTTGAATGCTTACTATACGACATAAGAAGATTATGTGCTTTCGTTTTTTTATTTTTTTATTTCTTATTTTATGCTCATTTGAATATTGGTCAAATCCTAGGTTTGACCAAGATTTAAACAAGATTAAAACATCAAAATGAAAGGGTAAGCCTGGATCCTTCTTATGCACTCTAAAATGTGAAGCTTTTGGGGTTTTTAAAAATGATTCTTCTTAGTCCATGTTTGAAACCCGAAACCACTTCTCTTCATGCTTGACTTCATAAGACAGAGTTTAATTAGGGGTTAGGGGTATAGATACATGATTTGTCTGGTTTGAATATGTCTAGATCGACCTTGTTTAACAACTTGAATGCTTACTATATGACATAAGAAGATTATGTACTTTGGTTTTTCATTTTTTTCACTTTTTTAATTTTCTACCCATTTGAATCTTGGTCAAATCCTAGAAGATTTAAACAAGTTTAAAACATGAAAATAAAATGGTAAGCATGGATCCTTCTTAGTCTCCCTAAAATGAAGCTTTTTTTTTGAAATTTCCATGTTTCAAACCCAAAACCGCCACTTCACTTTCATGCTTGACTTCATAAGATAGAGTTTAGGGTTAGGGGTAGATATATACATGATTTTTCTGGTTTGAATATGTCTAGACCTTGTTTATCATCTTGAATGCTAGCTTACTATATGGCATAAGAATGCTATGTGCTTTGGTTTTTCATTCTTTTGATTTTTTCTGAAGAATCTTGGTCAAATCCTAGGTTTGACCAAGATTTAAACAAGTTTAAAACATGAAAATGAGAAGGGAAGCCTGTATCATCCTTCTTATTAATTAGTCACTCTAAAATTAAGCTTTTGGGAGGTTTTTGAAATTTCTATGTTTGAAACCCAAAACCACCTCTCTTCATGCTTGACTACATAAGACAAAGTTTAGGGGTTAATTAGGGGGTAGATACATGATTTGCATAGGTTGAATATGTCTAGACCTTGTTTCTCAACTTTAATGCTTAGTACTATATGACATAAGAAGCTTTTGAGATGTTCTTGAAATTTCCATGTTTGAAACCCAAAACGACTTCTCTTCATGCATGCTAGACTTCATAAGATCGACCAAGTTTAGGGTTAGGGGGTAGAGATACATTATTTGTCTGGTTTGAATATGTCCAAACCTTGTTTATCAACTTGAATGCTTACTATATGACATAAGAAGACTATATGCTTTTGTTTTTCCTTTTTCTGAGTTTTTTTTTGAATTTAATGCCGATTTGAATCTCTTTAATTGTCAGATCCTAGGTTTGACAAATTAAGATTTAAACAAGTTTAAAATATGAAAATGAAAAGGTAAGCATGGATCCTTCTTAGTCACTCTAAAATGAAGCTTTTGGGAGGTTTTTGAAATTTCCATGTTTCAAACCGAAAACCACTTCTCTTCATGCTTGACTTCATAAGACAAAGTTTAGGGTTAGGGGGTAGATACATGATTTGTCTGGTTTGGATATATCTAGACCTTGTTTATCAACTTGAATGCTTACGATATGACATAAGAAGACTATGTGATTTGGTTTTTCATTTTTTTTGATTTTTTTGAATTTTGTGCCCACCCATTTGTATCTTCGTCAAATCCTAGGTTTGATAATAATTTAAACAAGTTTAAAACATGAAAATGCAAAGGGAAGCATGTATCGTTCTTAGTCACTCTAAAATGAAGTTTTTGGGAGGTTTTTGAAATTTCCATGTTTGAAACCCAAAACCACTTCTCTTCATGCTTGACTTCATAAGACAGAGTTTAAGGCCGGGTTAGGGGGTAGATACATGATTTGTCTGGTTTGAATATGTCTAGACCTTGTTTATCAACTTTAATGCTTACTATATGACATAAGAAGACTATGTGATTTAGTTTTTCATTTTTCATTTTTATTTTATTTTTCTGCCCATTTGAATCTTGTTGGTCAAATCCTAGGTTTGACCAAGATTTAGACAAGTTTAACACGTGAAAATGAATAAGTAAGCCTGGATCCTTCTTAGTCACTCCAAAATGTACCAATTGATAGATGTGTTAACTTTGCTTCATGGAAAAAATAATGTCATGTAATTAAATGAGTTAACTTGGATTTCCTACGCTTGAATCCATAGGAAACTTTATTCTAATGCACTATAATAATCAACCGAGTTTTTACACCAACAGGTCTGTCACTTACGTGTGGTGCCCACGCGTGAGGTCCCACACTTCAGTGAGCACAAGTCACGTGCAATAGGTACGCAAACTCCCAGCCATCTTCTTTGTCAAGAGAAGACGCATCAGGATGCGTATTGGAAGTCTCTGGGTCCTTCAGGATCCTTCGGTTGTCCCTCTCACACACACCAAAAAAACAAATCTCTCTCATTCTCGGCCTCGCTCGACTCGCTCGCTCGCACCTCCCTGCTCACTGACAAACCCTGCGCAATAGTCAACATCGTCACCCGAAAAAGGGGAGACACCATAATGCTCTCCCTTCTTCTGACCTTCCGAGTGAATGAGTGATCCCTCTTCCTCCGAGTTTCACTAGCTAGACGGGCAAACACACATGTGCTGCATAGTAATAATAAAAAGGTAGAAAAATCGATATACAAATCTATAATTAAATAGGTTAAACTAGGGTTTTGCCCAGTACTACAGATCAAGGTTCAAAAAAATCCAACTACGGGGTTCGAACAACACGATTCTAATCCAAGAATTTTTTCTACCTCATCCAAATGGCCTCAAACTATAGGGTTAGCATCTATCTAGTGCAGTATGTGTGAAAATGTATGCACTACGTGTGGTATAACTTGTATGTCTTAAGTTTGAAATATTTGAAAAGGGGCTTTTGGCTTAAATGTTTGAAACCAAAAACGACTTCTCTTCATGCTAGACTTCATAAGACCGAGTTTAGGGTTAGGGGGTAGATACATGATCTGTCTGGTTTGAATATGTCCAAACCTTGTTTATCAACTTTAATGCTAACTATATGACACAAGAAGACTATGTGCTTGGGTTTTTCATTTTTCTATTTTTTTTAATTTTATGCCCATATATTTGAATCTTGGCCAAATCCTAGGTTTGACAAAGATTTAAACAAGTTTAAAACATGAAAATGAAAAAAGAAGCCTCTATCCTTCTTAATTAGTCACTCTAATATGAAGTTTTTGGGAGGTTTTTGAAATTTCCATGTTTGAAACCCAGAACCACTTCTCTTCATGCTTGACTTCATAAGAAAGAGTTTAGGGTTAGGGGGTAGATACATGATTTGTATGGTTTGAATATGCCCAAACCTTGTTTATCAACTTGAATATGCTTACTATATGACGTACATAAGAAGACTATGTACTTTGGTTTTTCAGTTTTCTATTTTTTTAAATTTTCTGCCCACTTGAATCTTGGTCAAATTAATCCTAGGGTTGACCATGATTTAAACAAGTCTATAACATGAAATGAAAAGGTAAGCATGGATCCTTCTTAGTCACTCTAAAATGAAGCTTTTGGGATGTGTTCTTGAAATTTCCATGTTTGAAACCCAAAACGACACTTCTTTTCATGCTTTGGTTTTTCATTCTTTTGATTTTTTTCTGAATTTTTATGCCCATTTGAATCTTGGTCAAATATATCCTAGGTTTGACCAAGATTTAAACAAGTTTAAAACATGACAATGAAAAGGTAATTAATCATGGATCCTTCTTAATTAATCAGTCAGTCTAATTAAAATGAAGCTTTTGGGAGGTTTTTCAAATTTCCATGTTTGAAACCCAAAACCACACTTCTTTTCATGCTTGACTTCATTTATAAGACACAGTGTAGGGTTAGGGGTAGATGACTTGTTTGATTTGAATGTGTCTAGACCTTCTTCATGAACTTTTGAATGCTTACTATATGACATAAGAAGATTATGTGCTTTCGTTTTTTTATTTTTTTATTTCTTATTTTATGCTCATTTGAATATTGGACAAATCCTAGGTTTGACCATGATTTAAACAAGAATAAAACAACAAAATGAAAGGGTAAGCCTGGATCCTTCTTATGCACTCTAAAATGAAGCTTTTGGGGTTTTTAAAAATGATCCTTCTTAGTCCATGTTTGAAACCCGAAACCACTTCTCTTCATGCTTGACTTCATAAGATAGAGTTTAATTAGGGGTTAGGTGTATAGATACATGATTTGTCTGGTTTGAATATGTCTAGATCGACCTTGTTTAACAACTTGAATGCTTACTATATGACATAAGAAGACTATGTACTTTGGTTTTTCATTTTTTTCACTTTTTTAATTTTCTACCCATTTGAATCTTGGTCAAATCCTAGGTTTGAACAAGATTTAAACAAGTTTAAAACATGAAAATAAAATGGTAAGCATGGATCCTTCTTAGTCTCCCTAAAATGAAGCTTTTTTTTTAAATTTCCATGTTTCAAACCCAAAACCGCCACTTCTCTTTCATGCTTGACTTCATAAGACAGAGTTTAGGGTTAGGGGTAGATATATACATGATTTTTCTGGTTTGAATATGTCTAGACCTTGTTTATCATCTTGAATGCTAGCTTACTATATGGCATAAGAATGCTATGTGCTTTGGTTTTTCATTCTTTTGATTTTTTCTGAAGAATCTTGGTCAAATCCTAGGTTTGACCAAGATTTAAACAAGTTTAAAACATGAAAATGAGAAGGGAAGCCTGTATCATCCTTCTTATTAATTAGTCACTCTAAAATGAAGCTTTTGGGAGGTTTTTGAAATTTCCATGTTTGAAACCCAAAACCACCTCTCTTCATGCTTGACTACATAAGACAAAGTTTAGGGGTTAATTAGGGGGTAGATACATGATTTGCATAGGTTGAATATGTCTAGACCTTGTTTCTCAACTTTAATGCTTAGTACTATATGACATAAGAAGCTTTTGAGATGTTCTTGAAATTTCCATGTTTGAAATCCAAAACGACTTCTCTTCATGCATGCTAGACTTCATAAGGTCGACCAAGTTTAGGGTTAGGGGGTAGAGATATATTATTTGTCTGGTTTGAATATGTCCAAACCTTGTTTATCAACTTGAATGCTTACTATATGACATAAGAAGACTATATGCTTTTGTTTTTCCTTTTTCTGAGTTTTTTTTTGAATTTAATGCCGATTTGAATCTCTTTAATTGTCAGATCCTAGGTTTGACAAATTAAGATTTAAACAAGTTTAAAATATGAAAATGAAAAGGTAAGCATGGATCCTTCTTAGTCACTCTAAAATGAAGCTTTTGGGAGGTTTTTGAAATTTCCATGTTTCAAACAGAAAACCACTTCTCTTCATGCTTGACTTCATAAGACAAAGTTTAGGGTTAGGGGGTAGATACATGATTTGTCTGGTTTGGATATATCTAGACCTTGTTTATCAACTTGAATGCTTACGATATGACATAAGAAGACTATGTGATTTGGTTTTTCATTTTTTCTGATTTTTTTGAATTTTGTGCCCACCCATTTGTATCTTGATCAAATCCTAGGTTTGATAATAATTTAAACAAGTTTAAAATATGAAAATGAAAAGGTAAGCATGGATCCTTCTTAGTCACTCTAAAATGAAGCTTTTGGGAGGTTTTTGAAATTTCCATGTTTCAAACCGAAAACCATTTCTCTTCATGCTTGACTTCATAAGACAGAGTTTAGGCCGGGTTAGGGGGGTAGATACATGAGTTGTCTGGTTTGGATATATCTAGACCTTGTTTATCAACTTTAATGCTTACTATATGACATAAGAAGACTATGTGATTTAGTTTTTAATTTTTTTGTTTTTATTTTATTTTTCTGCCCATTTGAATCTTGTTGGTCAAATCCTAGGTTTGACCAAGATTTAGACAAGTTTAACACGTGAAAACGAATAAGTAAGCCTGGATCCTTCTTAGTCACTCCAAAATGTACCAATTGATAGATGTGTTAACTTTAATGAGTTAACTTGGATTTCCTACGCTTGAATCCATAGGAAACTTTGTTCTAATGCACTATAATAATCAACCGAGTTTTTACACCAACAGGTCTGTCACTTACGTGTGGTGCCCACGCGTGAGGTCCCACACTTCAGTGAGCACAAGTCACGTGCAATAGGTACGCAAACTCCCAGCCATCTTCTTTGTCAAGAGAAGACGCATCAGGATGTGTATTGGAAGTCTCTGGGTCCTTCAGGATCCTTCGGTTGTCCCTCTCACACACACAAAAAAAAAACAAATCTCTCTCATTCTCGGCCTCGCTCGACTCGCTCGCTCGCACCTCCCTGCTCACTGACAAACCCTGCACAATAGTCAACATCGTCACCCGAAAAGGGGAGACACCATAATGCTCTCCCTTCTTCTGACCTTCCGAGTGAATGAGTGATCCCTCTTCCTCCGAGTTTCACTAGCTAGACGGGCAAACACACATGTGCTGCATAGTAATAATAAAAAGGTAGAAAAATCGATATACGAATCTATAATTAAATATGTTAAACTAGGGTTTTGCCCAGTACTACAGATCAAGGTTCAAAAAAATCCAACTACGGGGTTCGAACAACACGATTCTAATCCAAGAATTTTTTCTACCTCATCCAAATGGCCTCAAACTATAGGGTTAGCATCTATCTAGTGCAGTATGTGTGAAAATGTATGCACTATGTGTGCTATAACTTGTATGTCTTTCAAATTTGAACCAAATTTGAATAAGTTTGAAATATTTGAAAAGGGGCTTTTGGCTTAAACGTTTGAAACCCAAAATGACTTCTCTTCATGCTAGACTTCATAAGACCGAGTTTAGGGTTAGGCGGTAGATACATGATCTGTCTTGTTTGAATATGTCTAAACCTTGTTTATCAACTTTAATGCTAACTATATGACACAAGAAGACTATGTGCTTGGGTTTTTCATTTTTCTATTTTTTTTTAATTTTATGCCCATATATTTGAATCTTGGCCAAATCCTAGGTTTGACAAAGATTTAAACAAGTTTAAAACATGAAAATGAAAAGGGAAGCCTCTATCCTTCTTAATTAGTCACTCTAATATGAAGTTTTTGGGAGGTTTTTGAAATTTCCATGTTTGAAACCCAAAACCACTTCTCTTCATGCTTGACTTCATAAGAAAGAGTTTAGGGTTAGGGGGTAGATACATGATTTGTATGGTTTGAATATGCCCAAACCTTGTTTATCAACTTGAATATGCTTACTATATGACGTACATAAGAAGACTATGTACTTTGATTTTTCAGTTTTCTATTTTTTAAAATTTTCTGCCCACTTGAATCTTGGTCAAATTAATCTTAGGGTTGACCATGATTTAAACAAGTCTATAACATGAAATGAAAAGGTAAGCATGGATCCTTCTTAGTCACTCTAAAATGAAGCTTTTGGGATGTGTTCTTGAAATTTCCATGTTTGAAACCCAAAACGACACTTCTTTTCATGCTTTGGTTTTTCATTCTTTTGATTTTTTTCTGAATTTTTATGCAAATTTGAATCTTGGTCAAATATATCCTAGATTTGACCAAGATTTAAACAAGTTTAAAACATGACAATAAAAAGGTAATTAATCATGGATCCTTCTTAATTAATCAGTCAGTCTAATTAAAATGAAGCTTTTGGGAGGTTTTTCAAATTTCCATGTTTGAAACCCAAAACCACACTTCTTTTCATGCTTGACTTCATTTATAAGACACAGTGTAGGGTTAGGGGTAGATGACTTGTTTGATTTGAATGTGTCTAGACCTTCTTCATGAACTTTTGAATGCTTACTATATTACATAAGAAGATTATGTGCATTCGTTTTTTTATTTTTTTTATTTCTTATTTTATGCTCATTTGAATATTGGTCAAATCCTAGGTTTGACCAAGATTTAAACAAGAATAAAACATCAAAATGAAAGGGTAAGCCTGGATCCTTCTTATGCACTCTAAAATGAAGCTTTTGGGGTTTTTAAAAATGATCCTTCTTAGTCCATGTTTGAAACCCGAAACCACTTCTCTTCATGCTTGACTTCATAAGATAGAGTTTAATTAGGGGTTAGGTGTATAGATACATGATTTGTCTGGTTTGAATATGTCTAGATCGACCTTGTTTAACAACTTGAATGCTTACTATATGACATAAGAAGACTATGTACTTTGGTTTTTCATTTTTTTCACTTTTTTAATTTTCTACCCATTTGAATCTTGGTCAAATCCTAGGTTTGAACAAGATTTAAACAAGTTTAAAACATGAAAATAAAATGGTAAGCATGGATCCTTCTTAGTCTCCCTAAAATGAAGCTTTTTTTTGAAATTTCCATGTTTCAAACCCAAAACCGCCACTTCTCTTTCATGCTTGACTTCATAAGACAGAGTTTAGGGTTAAGGGTAGATATATACATGATTTTTCTGGTTTGAATATGTCTAGACCTTGTTTATCATCTTGAATGCTAGCTTACTATATGGCATAAGAATGCTATGTGCTTTGGTTTTTCATTCTTTTGATTTTTTCTGAAGAATCTTGGTCAAATCCTAGGTTTGACCAAGATTTAAACAAGTTTAAAACATGAAAATGAGAAGGGAAGCCTGTATCATCCTTCTTATTAATTAGTCACTCTAAAATGAAGCTTTTGGGAGGTTTTTGAAATTTCCATGTTTGAAACCCAAAACCACCTCTCTTCATGCTTGACTACATAAGACAAAGTTTAGGGGTTAATTAGGGGGTAGATACATGATTTGCATAGGTTGAATATGTCTAGACCTTGTTTCTCAACTTTAATGCTTAGTACTATATGACATAAGAAGCTTTTGAGATGTTCTTGAAATTTCCATGTTTGAAACCCAAAACGACTTCTCTTCATGCATGCTAGACTTCATAAGATCGACCAACTGTAGGGTTAGTGGTAGAGATACATTATTTGTCTGGTTTGAATATGTCCAAACCTTGTTTATCAACTTGAATGCTTACTATATGACATAAGAAGACTATATGCTTTTGTTTTTCCTTTTTCTGAGTTTTTTTTTGAATTTAATGCCGATTTGAATCTCTTTAATTGTCAGATCCTAGGTTTGACAAATTAAGATTTAAACAAGTTTAAAATATGAAAATGAAAAGGTAAGCATGGATCCTTCTTAGTCACTCTAAAATGAAGCTTTTGGGAGGTTTTTGAAATTTCCATGTTTCAAACCGAAAACCACTTCTCTTCATGCTTGACTTCATAAGACAAAGTTTAGGGTTAGGGGGTAGATACATGATTTGTCTGGTTTTGATATATCTAGACCTTGTTTATCAACTTGAATGCTTACGATATGACATAAGAAGACTATGTGATTTGGTTTTTCATTTTTTCTGATTTTTTTGAATTTTGTGCCCACCCATTTGTATCTTGGTCAAATCCTAGGTTTGATAATAATTTAAACAAGTTTAAAATATGAAAATGAAAAGGTAAGCATGGATCCTTCTTAGTCACTCTAAAATGAAGCTTTTGGGAGGTTTTTGAAATTTCCATGTTTCAAACCGAAAACCACTTCTCTTCATGCTTGACTTCATAAGACAGAGTTTAGGCCGGGTTAGGGGGGTAGATACATGATTTGTCTGGTTTGGATATATCTAGACCTTGTTTATCAACTTTAATGCTTACTATATGACATAAGAAGACTATGTGATTTAGTTTTTCATTTTTTCATTTTTATTTTATTTTTCTGCCCATTTGAATCTTGTTGGTCAAATCCTAGGTTTGACCAAGATTTAGACAAGTTTAACACGTGAAAACGAATAAGTAAGCCTGGATCCTTCTTAGTCACTCCAAAATGTACCAATTGATAGATGTGTTAACTTTGCTTCATGGAAAAAAATAATTTCATGTAATTAAATGAGTTAACTTGGATTTCCTACGCTTGAATCCATAGGAAACTTTGTTCTAATGCACTATAATAATCAACCGAGTTTTTACACCAACAGGTATGTCACTTACGTGTGGTGCCCACTGATGGCGTGTAACTCACACGTTCGTTGGGAACCCCAAGAGGAAGGTATGATGCGCACAACAGCAAGTTTTCCCTCAGAAAGAAACCAAGGTTTATCGAACCAGGAGGAGCCAAGAAGCACGTTGAAGGTTGATGGCGGCGGGATGTAGTGCGGCGCAACACCAGGGATTCCGGCGCCAACGTGGAACCTGCACAACACAACCAAAGTACTTTGCCCCAACGAAACAGTGAGGTTGTCAATCTCACCGGCTTGCTGTAACAAAGGATTAACCGTATTGTGTGGAAGATGATTGTTTGCGAAAAAGCAGAGAACAAGTATTGCAGTAGATTGTATTTCAGTAAAGAGAATTGGACCGGGGTCCACAGTTCACTAGAGGTGTCTCTCCCATAAGACAAACAGCATGTTGGGTGAACAAATTACAGTTGGGCAATTGACAAATAAAGAGAGCATGACAATGCACATACATATCATGATGAGTATAGTGAGATTTAATTGGGCATTACGACAAAGTACATAGACCGCCATCCAACTGCATCTATGCCTAAAAAGTCCACCTTCAGGTTATCATCCGAACCCCTTCCAGTATTAAGTTGCAAAGCAACAGACAATTGCATTAAGTATGGTGCGTAATGTAATCAACAACTACATCCTTAGACATAGCATCAATGTTTTATCCCTAGTGGCAACAGCACAACACAACCTTAGAACTTTCATCCTTGTCCCGGTGTCAATGCAGGCATGAACCCACTATCGAGCATAAGTACTCCCTCTTGGAGTTACAAGCATCTACTTGGCCAGAGCATCTACTAGTAACGGAAAGCATGGAAGATCATAAATAACACGTAGATATAACTTTGATAATCAACATAACAAGTATTCTCTATTCATCGGATCCCAACAAACGCAACATATAGAATTACATATAGATGATCTTGATCATGTTAGGCAGCTCACAAGATCCGACAATGATAGCACAATGGGGAGAAGACAACCATCTAGCTACTGCTATGGACCCATAGTCCAGGGGTAGACTACTCACACATCACACCGGAGGCGACCATGGCGGCGTAGAGTCCTCCGGGGAGATGATTCCCCTCTCCGGCAGGGTGCCGGAGGCGATCTCTGGATCCCCCGAGATGGGATCGGCGTTGGCGGCGTCTCTCGGAAGGTTTTCCGTATCGTGGCTCTCGATGCGGGGGTTTCGTCACGGAGGCTATTTGTAGGCGGAAGGGCAGGTCAAGAGGCGGCACGGGGCCCCACACCACGGGGCCGCGCGGCCAAGGGGGGCCGCGCCGCCCTAGGGTGTGGCCCCTCGTGGCCCCTCTTCGTCTCTCCTTCGGACTTGGAAGCTTCGTGGAAAAATAGGCCCCCGGGCTTTGATTTCGTCCAATTCCGAGAATATTTCCTTACTAGGATTTCTGAAACCAAAAACAGCAGACTTGACAATCGGCACTTCGGCATCTTGTTAATAGGTTAGTTCCAGAAAATGCACGAATATGACATAAAGTGTGCATAAAACATGTAGATAACATCAATAATGTGGCATGGAACATAAGAAATTATCGATATGTCGGAGACGTATCAGCATCCCCAAGCTTAGTTCTGCTCGTCCCGAGCAGGTAAATCGATAACACGAGATAATTTCGGAGTGACATGCCATCATAATCTTGATCATACTATTTGTAAAGCATATGTAGTGAATGCAGCGATCAAAACAATGTATATGACATGAGTAAACAAGTGAATCATAAAGCAAAGACTTTTCATGAATAGCACTTCAAGACAAGCATCAATAAGTCTTGCATAAGAGTTAACTCATAAAGCAATAATTCAAAGTAAAGGCATTGAAGCAACACAAAAGAAGATTAAGTTTCAGTGGTTGCTTTCAACTTGTAACATGTATATCTCGTGGATATTGTCAACATAGAGTAATATAATAAGTGCAATAAGCAAGTATGTAGGAATCAATGCACAGTTCACACAAGTGTTTGCTTCTTGAGGTGGAGAGAAATAGGTGAACTGACTCAACATTGAAAGTAAAAGAATGGTCCTCCATAGAGGAAAAGCATCGATTGCTATATTTGTGCTAGATCTTTGATTTTGAAAACATGAAACAATTTTGTCAACGGTAGTAATAAAGCATATGCATCATGTAAATTATATCTTATAAGTTGCAAGCCTCATGCATAGTGTACCAATAGTGCCCGCACCTTGTCCTAATTAGCTTGGACTACCTGGATTATCACCGCAATACATATGCTTTCACCAAGTATCACAAAGGGGTACCTCTATGCCGCCTGTACAAAGGTCTAAGGAGAAAGCTCGCATTTGGATTTCTTGCTTTTGATTATTCTCAACTTAGACATCCATACCGGGACAACATAGACAACAGATAATGGACTCCTCTTTTTAATGCTTAAGCATTCAACAACAATTAATTCTTTTCTCATTAGAGATTTGAGGATGTTTGTCCAAAACTGAAACTTCCACCATGGATCATGGCTTTAGTTAGCGGCCCAATGTTCTTCTCTAACAATATGCATGCTCAAACCATTCAACTCAGTGTAGATCGCCCTTACTTCAAACAAGACGAACATGCATAGCAACTCACATGAAATTCAACAATGAATAGTTGATGGCGTCCCCAGTAAACATGGTTATCGCACAACAAGCAACTTAATAAGAGATAAAGTGCATAATTACATATTCAATACCACAATAGTTTTTAAGCTATTTGTCCCATGAGCTATATATTGCAAAGGTGAATGATGGAATTTTAAAGGTAGCACTCAAGCAATTTACTTTGGAATGGCGGAAAATACCATGTAGTAGGTAGGTATGGTGGACACAAATGGCATAGTGGTTGGCTCAAGTATTTTGGATGCATGAGAAGTATTCCCTCTCGATACAAGGTTTAGGCTAGCAAGGCTTATTTGAAACAAACACAAGGATGAACCGGTGCAGCAAAACTCACATAAAAGACATATTGAAAACATTATAAGACTCTACACCGTCTTCCTTGTTGTTCAAACTCAATACTAGAAATTATCTAGACCTTAGAGAAACCAAATATGCAAACCAAATTTTAGCATGCTCTATGTATTTCTTCATTAATGGGTGCAAAGCATATGATGCAAGAGCTTAAACATGAGCACAACAATTGCCAAGTATCACATTACCCAAAACATTTATAGCAATTACTACATGTATCATTTTCCAATTCCAACCATATAACAATTTAACGAAGGAGAAACTTCGCCATGAATACTATGAGTAGAAACCAAGGACATACTTGTCCATATGCTACAGTGGAGCGTGTCTCTCTCCCATAAAGTGAATGCTAGGATCCATTTTATTCAAACAAAACAAAAAACAAAAACAAACCGACGCTCCAAGAAAAAGCACATAAGATGTGATGGAATTAAAATATAGTTTCAGGGGAGAAACCTGATAATGTTGTCGATGAAGAAGGGGATGCCTTGGGCATCCCCAAGCTTAGACGCTTGAGTCTTCTTGATATATGCAGGGGTGAACCACCGGGGCATCCCCAAGCTTAGAGCTTTCACTCTCCTTGATCATGTTGCATCATACTCCTCTCTTGATCCTTGAAAACTTCCTCCACACCAAACTCGAAACAACTCATTAGAGGGTTAGTGCACAATATAAATTAACATATTCAGAGGTGACACAATCATTCTTAACACTTCTGGACATTGCATAATGCTACTGGACATTAGTGGATTAAAGAAATTCATCCAACATAGCAAAAGAGGCAATGCGAAATAAAAGGCAGAATCTGTCAAAACAGAACAGTTCGTATTGACGAATTTTAAAATGGACCAGACTTGCTCAAATGAAAATGCCCAAATTGAATGAAAGTTGCATACATATCTGAGGATCATGCACGTAAATTGGCTTAATTTTCTGAGTTACCTACAGGGAGGTGGACCCAGATTCGTGACAGCAAAGAAATCTGGAACTGCGCAGTAATCCAAATCTAGTACTTACTTTTCTATCAACGGCTTAACTTGGCACAACAAAACACAAAACTAAGATAAGGAGAGGTTGCTACAGTAGTAAACAACTTCCAAGACACAAAATAAAAACAAAGTACTGTAGGTAAAAACATGGGTTGTCTCCCATAAGCGCTTTTCTTTAACGCCTTTCAGCTAGGCGCAGAAAGTGTGTATCAAGTATTATCAAGAGACGAAGTGTCAACATCATAATTTGTTCTCATAATAGAATCAAAAGGGTACTTCATTCTCTTTCTAGGGAAGTGTTCCATACCTTTCTTGAGAGGAAAATGATATTTTATATTACCTTCCTTCATATCAATGATAGCACCAACAGTTCGAAGAAAAGGTCTTCCCAATATAATGGGACAAGATGCATTGCATTCAATATCCAAGACAACAAAATCAACGGGAACAAGATTATTGTTAACGGTAATGCGAACATTATCAACTTTACCCAAAGGTTTCTTTGTAGAATGATCAGCAAGATTAACATCCAAATAACAATTTTTCAGTGGTGGCAAGTCAAGCATATTATAAATTTTCTTAGGCATAACAGAAATACTTGCACCAAGATCACATAAAGCATTACAATCAAAATCTTTAACCTTCATCTTAATGATGGGCTCCCAACAATCCTCTAACTTTTTAGGAATAGAGGCTTCGCGCTCTAGTTTCTCTTCTCTAGCTTTTATGAGAGCATTTGTAATATGATGTGTAAAGGCCAAATTTATAGCACTAGCATTAGGACTTTTAGCAAGTTTTTGCAAGAACTTTATAACTTCAGAGATGTGGCAATCATCAAAATTCAAACCATTATAATCTAAAGCAATGGGATCATCATCCCCAATGTTGGAAAAAATTTCAGCAGCTTTATCACAGGCAATTTCAGCAGTTTTAGCAGTTTCGAGCGGTTTCTCGCTTTGCATTAGAAGTGGAAACATTGCTAACACCAATTCTTTTATTAGTATTAGTAGGAGGTGCAGCAACATGTGTAGCATTAGCATTACAAGTGGTGGTAATAGTCCAAACTTTAGCTACATTCTTCTCTTTAGCTAGTTTTTCATTTTCTTCTCTATCCCACCTAGCACGCAGTTCAGCCATTAATCTTATATTCTCATTAATCCTAACTTGGATGGCATTTGCTGTAGTAACAATTTTGTTATGATGATTCTCATTAGGCATAACTTTTGATTTCAAAAGATCAACATCAGCAGCAAGACTATCGACTTTAGAAGCAAGTATATCAATTTTCCCAAGCTTTTCTTCAACAGATTTGTTAAAAGCAGTTTGTGTACTAATAAATTCTTTAAGCATGGTTTCAAGTCCAGGGGGTGAATTCCTATTATTGTTGTAAGAATTCCCATAAGAATTACCATAGCCGTTGCCATTATTATAAGGATATGGCCTATAGTTGTTACTAGAATTGTTCCGGTAAGCATTGTTGTTGAAATTATTATTTTTAATGAAGTTTACATCAACATGTTCTTCTTGTGCAACCAATGAAGCTAATGGAACATTATTAGGATCAATATTAGTCCTATCATTCACAAGCATAGACATAATAGCATCAATCTTATCACTCAAGGAAGAGGTTTCTTCGACAGAATTTACCTTCTTACCTTGTGGAGCTCTTTCCGTGTGCCATTCAGAGTAGTTGATCATCATATTATCAAGAAGCTTTGTTGCTTCACCAAGAGTGATGGACATAAAGGTACCTCCAGCAGCTGAATCCAATAAATTCCATGAAGAAAAATTTAGTCCTGCATAGAAGGTTTGGATGATCATCCAAGTAGTCAGTCCATGGGTTGGGCAATTTTTAACCAAAGATTTCATTCTTTCCCAAGCTTGAGCAACATGTTTAGTATCTAATTGTTTAAAATTCATTATGCTACTCCTTAAAGATATAATTTTAGCAGGGGGATAATATCTACCAATAAAAGCATCCTTGCATTTAGTCCATGAATTAATACTATTCTTAGGCAGAGATAGCAACCAATCTTTAGCTCTTCCTCTTAATGAGAAAGGGAACAATTTTAGTTTAATAATATCACCATCTACATCTTTATATTTTTGCATTTCACATAGTTCAACAAAATTATTAAGATGGGCAGCAGCATCATCAGAACTAACACCAGAAAATTGCTCTCGCATAACAAGATTCAGTAAAGCAGGTTTAATTTCAAAGAATTCTGCTGTAGTAGCAGGTGGAGCAATAGGTGTGCATAAGAAATCATTATTATTTGTGGTTGTGAAGTCACACAACTTAGTATTTTCAGCGTTGGCCATTTTAGCAACAGTAAATAAAACAAACTAGATAAAGTAAATGCAAGTAAACTAATTTTTTTGTGTTTTCGATATAGCAAACAAGATAGAAAATAAAGTAAAACTAGCAACTAATTTTTTGTATTTTGATTTAGTGCAGCAAACAAAGTAGTAAATAAAACTAAGCAAGACAAAAACAAAGTAAAGAGATTGAGAAGTGGAGACTCCCCTTGCAGCGTGTCTTGATCTCCCCGGCAACGGCGCCAGAAAATATGCTTGATGGCGTGTAACTCACACGTTCGTTGGGAACCCCAAGAGGAAGGTATGATGCGCACAGCAGCAAGTTTTCCCTCAGAAAGAAACCAAGGTTTATCGAACCAGGAGGAGCCAAGAAGCACGTTGAAGGTTGATGGCGGCGGGATGTAGTGCGGCGCAACACCAGGGATTCCGGCGCCAACGTGGAACCTGCACAACACAACCAAAGTACTTTGCCCCAACGAAACAGTGAGGTTGTCAATCTCACCGGCTTGCTGTAACAAAGGATTAACCGTATTGTGTGGAAGATGATTGTTTGCAGAAAACAGTAGAACAAGTATTGCAGTAGATTGTATTTCAGTAAAGAGAATTGGACCGGGGTCCACAGTTCACTAGAGGTGTCTCTCCCATAAGACAAACAGCATGTTGGGTGAACAAATTACAGTTGGGCAATTGACAAATAAAGAGAGCATGACAATGCACATACATATCATGATGAGTATAGTGAGATTTAATTGGGCATTACGACAAAGTACATAGACCGCCATCCAACTGCATCTATGCCTAAAAAGTCCACCTTCAGGTTATCATCCGAACCCCTTCCAGTATTAAGTTGCAAAGCAACAGACAATTGCATTAAGTATGGTGCGTAATGTAATCAACAACTACATCCTTAGACATAGCATCAATGTTTTATCCCTAGTGGCAACAGCACAACACAACCTTAGAACTTTCTGTCACTGTCCCAGGTGTCAATGCAGGCATGAACCCACTATCGAGCATAAGTACTCCCTCTTGGAGTTACAAGCATCTACTTGGCCAGAGCATCTACTAGTAACGGAAAGCATGGAAGATCATAAATAACACGTAGATATAACTTTGATAATCAACATAACAAGTATTCTCTATTCATCGGATCCCAACAAACGCAACATATAGAATTACATATAGATGATCTTGATCATGTTAGGCAGCTCACAAGATCCGACAATGATAGCACAATGGGGAGAAGACAACCATCTAGCTACTGCTATGGACCCATAGTCCAGGGGTAGACTACTCACACATCACATCGGAGGCGACCATGGCGGCGTAGAGTCCTCCGGGAGATGATTCCCCTCTCCGGCAGGGTGCCGGAGGCGATCTCCTGGATCCCCCGAGATGGGATCGGCGTTGGCGGCGTCTCTGGAAGGTTTTCCGTATCGTGGCTCTCGGTACTGGGGGTTTCGTCACGGAGGCTATTTGTAGGCGGAAGGGCAGGTCAAGAGGCGGCACGGGGGCCCCACACCACAGGGCCGCGCGGCCAAGGGGGGGGGCGCGCCGCCCTAGGGTGTGGCCCCCTCGTGGCCCCTCTTCGTCTCTCCTTCGGACTTCTGGAAGCTTCGTGGAAAAATAGGCTCCTGGGCTTTGATTTCGTCCAATTCCGAGAATATTTCCTTACTAGGATTTCTGAAACCAAAAACAGCAGAAAACAGCAACTGGCACTTCGGCATCTTGTTAATAGGTTAGTTCCAGAAAATGCACGAATATGACATAAAGTGTGCATAAAACATGTAGATAACATCAATAATGTGGCATGGAACATAAGAAATTATCGATACGTCGGAGACGTATCACCCACGCGTGAGGTCCCACACTTCAGTGAGCACAAGTCACGTGCAATAGGTACGCAAACTCCCAGCCATCTTCTTTGTCAAGAGAAGACGCATTAGGATGCGTATTGGAAGTCTCTGGGTCCTTCAGGATCCTTCGGTTGTCCCTCTCACACACAAAAAAAAAACAAATCTCTCTCATTCTCGGCCTCGCTCGACTCGCTCGCTCGCACCTCCCTGCTCACTGACAAACCCTGCACAATAGTCAACATCGTCACCCGAAAAAGGGGAGACACCATAATGCTCTCCCTTCTTCTGACCTTCCGAGTGAATGAGTGATCCCTCTTCCTCCGAGTTTCACTAGCTAGACGGGCAAACACACATGTGCTGCATAGTAATAATAAAAAGGTAGAAAAATCGATATACGAATCTATAATTAAATAGGTTAAACTAGGGTTTTGCCCAGTACTACAGATCAAGGTTCAAAAAAATCCAACTACGGGGTTCGAACAACACGATTCTAATCCAAGAATTTTTTCTACCTCATCCAAATGGCCTCAAACTATAGGGTTAGCATCTATCTAGTGCAGTATGTGTGAAAATGTATGCACTATGTGTGCTATAACTTGTATGTCTTTCAAATTTGAACCAAACTTGAATAAGTTTGAAATATTTGAAAAGGGGCTTTTGGCTTAAACGTTTGAAACCCAAAACGACTTCTCTTCATGCTAGACTTCATAAGACCGAGTTTAGGGTTAGGGGGTAGATACATGATCTGTCTGGTTTGAATATGTCTAAACCTTGTTTATCAACTTTAATGCTAACTATATGACACAATAAGACTATGTGCTTGGGTTTTTCATTTTTCTATTTTTTTTATTTTATGCCCATATATTTGAATCTTGGCCAAATCCTAGGTTTGACAAAGATTTAAACAAGTTTAAAACATGAAAATGAAAAGGGGAGCCTCTATCCTTCTTAATTAGTCACTCTAATATGAAGTTTTTGGGAGGTTTTTGAAATTTCCATGTTTGAAACCCAAAACCACTTCTCTTCATGCTTGACTTCATAAGAAAGAGTTTAGGGTTAGGGGTAGATACATGATTTGTATGGTTTGAATATGCCCAAACCTTGTTTATCAACTTGAATATGCTTACTATATGACGTACATAAGAAGACTATGTACTTTGGTTTTTCAGTTTTCTATTTTTTTAAATTTTCTGCCCACTTGAATCTTGGTCAAATTAATCCTAGGGTTGACCATGATTTAAACAAGTCTATAACATGAAATGAAAAGGTAAGCATGGATCCTTCTTAGTCACTCTAAAATGAAGCTTTTGGGATGTGTTCTTGAAATTTCCATGTTTGAAACCCAAAACGACACTTCTTTTCATGCTTTGGTTTTTCATTCTTTTGATTTTTTTCTGAATTTTTATGCCCATTTGAATCTTGGTCAAATATATCCTAGGTTTGACCAAGATTTAAACAAGTTTAAAACATGACAATGAAAAGGTAATTAATCATCGATCCTTCTTAATTAATCAGTCAGTCTAATTAAAATGAAGCTTTTGGGAGGTTTTTCAAATTTCCATGTTTGAAACCCAAAACCACACTTCTTTTCATGCTTGACTTCATTTATAAGACACAGTGTAGGGTTATGGGTAGATGACTTGTTTGATTTGAATGTGTCTAGACCTTCTTCATGAACTTTTGAATGCTTACTATATGACATAAGAAGATTATGTGCTTTCGTTTTTTTATTTTTTTATTTCTTATTTTATGCTCATTTGAATATTGGTCAAATCCTAGGTTTGACCAAGATTTAAACAAGATTAAAACATCAAAATGAAAGGGTAAGCCTGGATCCTTCTTATGCAATCTAAAATGTGAAGCTTTTGGGGTTTTTAAAAATGATCCTTCTTAGTCCATGTTTGAAACCTGAAACCACTTCTCTTCATGCTTGACTTCATAAGACAGAGTTTAATTAGGGGTTAGGGGTATAGATACATGATTTGTCTGGTTTGAATATGTCTAGATCGACCTTGTTTAACAACTTGAATGCTTACTATATGACATAAGAAGACTATGTACTTTGGTTTTTCATTTTTTCACTTTTTTAATTTTCTACCCATTTGAATCTTGGTCAAATCCTAGGTTTGAACAAGATTTAAACAAGTTTAAAACATGAAAATAAAATGGTAAGCATGGATCCTTCTTAGTCTCCCTAAAATGAAGCTTTTTTTTTGAAATTTCCATGTTTCAAATCCAAAACCGCCACTTCTCTTTCATGCTTGACTTCATAAGACAGAGTTTAGGGTTAGGGGTAGATATATATACATGATTTTTCTAGTTTGAATATGTCTAGACCTTGTTTATCATCTTGAATGCTAGCTTACTATATGGCATAAGAATGCTATGTGCTTTGGTTTTTCATTCTTTTGATTTTTTTCTGAAGAATCTTGGTCAAATCCTAGGTTTGACCAAGATTTAAACAAGTTTAAAACATAAAAATGAGAAGGGAAGCCTGTATCATCCTTCTTATTAATTAGTCACTCTAAAATGAAGCTTTTGGGAGGTTTTTGAAATTTCCATGTTTGAAACCCAAAACCACCTCTCTTCATGCTTGACTACATAAGACAAAGTTTAGGGGTTAATTAGGGGGTAGATACATGATTTGCATAGGTTGAATATGTCTAGACCTTGTTTCTCAACTTTAATGCTTAGTACTATATGACATAAGAAGCTTTTGAGATGTTCTTGAAATTTCCATGTTTGAAACCCAAAACGACTTCTCTTCATGCTAGACTTCAGAAGATCGACCAAGTTTAGGGTTAGGGGGTAGAGATACATTATTTGTCTGGTTTAAATATGTCCAAACCTTGTTTATCAACTTGAATGCTTACTATATGACATAAGAAGACTATATGCTTTTGTTTTTCCTTTTTCTGAGTTTTTTTTTTTTGAATTTAATGCCGATTTGAATCTCTTTGTCAGATCCTAGGTTTGACAAATTAAGATTTAAACAAGTTTAAAATATGAAAATGAAAAGGTAAGCATGGATCCTTCTTAGTCACTCTAAAATGAAGCTTTTGGGAGGTTTTTGAAATTTCCATGTTTCAAACCGAAAACCACTTCTCTTCATGCTTGACTTCATAAGACAGAGTTTAGGGTTAGGGGTAGATACATGATTTGTCTGGTTTGGATATATCTAGACCTTGTTTATCAACTTGAATGCTTACGATATGACATAAGAAGACTATGTGATTTGGTTTTTCATTTTTTCTGATTTTTTTGAATTTTGTGCCCACCCATTTGTATCTTGGTCAAATCCTAGGTTTGACCAAGATTTAAACAAGTTTAAATCATGAAAATGAAAAGGTAAGCATGGATCCTTCTTACTCACTCTAAAATGAAACTTTTGGGAGGTTTTTGAAATTTCCATGTTTGAATCTTTTGGTCAAATCCTAGGTTTGACCAAGATTTAAACAAGTTTAAAACATGAAAATGAAAAGCGAAGCTTGTATCCTTCTTAGTCACTCTAAAATGAAGCTTCTGGGAGGTTTTTGAAATTTCCATGTTTGAAACCCAAAACCACTTCTCTTCATGCTTGACTTCATAAGACATAGTTTAGGGGTTAGGGGGTATAGATACATGATTTGTCTGGTTTGAATATGTCTAGACCTTGTTTATCAACTTTAATGCGTACTATATGACATAAGAAGACTATGTGCTTTGGTTTTTCATTTTTCTGTTTTTTTTGAATTTTCCGCCCTTTTGAATCTCTGTCAAATCCTAGGTTTGACCAAGATTTAGACAAGTTTAACACGTGAAAACGAATAAGTAAGCCTGGATCCTTCTTAGTCACTCCAAAATGTACCAATTGATAGATGTGTTAACTTTGCTTAATGAAAAAATAATGTCATGTAAATGAGTTAACTTGGATTTCCTACCCTTGAATCCATAGGAAACTTTGCTCTAATGCACTATACTAATCAACCGAGTTTTTACACCAACAGGTCTGTCACTTACGTGTGGTGCCCATGCGTGGGGTCCCACAATTCAGTGAGCACAGGTCACGTGCAATAGGTACGCAAACTCCCAGCCATTTTCTTTGTCAAGAGAAGACGCATCGGGATGCGTATTGGAAGTCTCTGGGTCCTTCAGGATCCTTCGGTTGTCCCTCTCACAAAAAAAAAACAAATCTCTCTCATTCTCGGCCTCGCTCGACTCGCTCGCTCGCACCTTGTATGGTTTAAGGGTTAGGGGTAGGGGTAGATACATGATTTTTATGGTTTAAATATGTCTAGACCTTGTTTATCAACTATAATGCTTACTATATGACATAAGAAGATTATGTGCTTTGGTTTTTCATTTTTTCTATTTTTTTTGAATTTTATGCCCATATATTTGAATCTTTGTCAAATCCTAGGGTTTTTGAAATTTCCATGTTTGAAACCCAAAACCACTTCTCTTCATGCTTGACTTCATATATAAGACAGAGTTTAGGGGTTAGGGGGTATAGATACATGATTTGTCTGGTTTGAATATGTCTAGAACTTGTTTGTCAACTTTAATGCTTACTATATGACATAAGAAAACTATGTGCTTTGGTTTTTCATTTTTCTGATTTTTTTAATGCCCATTTGAATCTTGTCAAATCCTAGATTTGACCAAGATAATTTAAACAAGTTTAAAACATGAAAATGAAAAGGGAAGCATGTATCCTTCTTAGTCACTCTAAAATGAAGCTTCTGGGAGGTTTTTGAAATTTCCATGTTTAAACCCAAAACTACTTCTCTTCATGCTTGACACTTCATAAGACAGAGTTTAGGGGTTAGGGGGTATATAGATACATGATTTGTCTGGTTTGAATATGTCTAGACCTTTTTTTTCAACTTTAATGCTTACTATATGACATAAGAAAACTATGTGCTTTGGTTTTTCATTTTTCTGATTTTTTATATTTTGATGCCCATTTGAATCTTGTCAAATCCTAGATTTGACCAAGATAATTTAAACAAGTTTAAAACATGAAAATGAAAAGGGAAGCATGTATCGTTCTTAGTCACTCTAAAATGAAGTTTTTGGGAGGTTTTTGAAATTTCCATGTAGGAAACCCAAAACCACTTCTCTTCATGCATGATTGACTTCATAAGACAGAGTTTAGGGTTAGGGGTAGATATATACATGATTTTTATGGTTTGAATATGTCTAGACCTTGTTTATCAACTTGAATGCTTACTATATGACATAAGAATGCTATGTGCTTTGGTTTTTATTTTTCTATTTTTTTGAATTTTATACCCATATATTTGAATCTTTGTGAAATCCTAGGTTTGACCAGGATTTAAACAAGTTTAGAACATGAAAATGAAAGGTAAGCCTGGATCCTTCTTAGTCACACTCTAAAATGAAGCTTTTGGGAGGTTCTTGAAATTTCCATGTTTGAAACCCAAAACCACTTCTCTTCATGATTGACTTAATAAGACAGAGTTTAGGGTTAGGGGTAGATACATGATTTTCCTTGTTTGAATATGTCTAGACCTTGTTTATCAACTTAATTAATTGAATGCTTACTATATGACATAAGAAGACCTGGATTTTTCAATTTTTTTGAATTTTTTGATTTTTGATGCCCATTTGAATCTTGGTCAAATCATAGGTTTGACCAAGATTTGAACAAGTTTAAATCATGAATATGAAAAATTAACCATCTATCCTTCTTAGTCACTCCAAAATGTAGCTCTTGGGAGGGTTTTTGAAATTTCCATGTTTGAAACAAAAAACCACTTCTCTTCATGCATGCTTGACTTCATAAAGATAGAGTTTAGGGTTAGGGGTAGATATATACATGATTTTCTGGTTTGAATATGTCTAGACTTTGTTTATCAACTTGAATGCTTACTATATGACATTCAAAGACTTGCTTTGGTTTTTATTTTGTTTAATTTTGAATTTTTATGCCCATTTAAATCTTGGTCAAATCCTAGGTTTGACCATGACTTAAACAAGTTTAAAACATGAATATGTAAAAGTAAGCATGTATCCTTCTTAGTCACTCCAAAATGAAGCTCTTAATTAAGAGGGTTTTTGAAATTTCCATGTTTGAAACCAAAAACCACTTATCTTCACATGCATGCTTGACTTTATAAGACAGAGTTTAGGGTTAGGGGTAGATACATGATTTTTCAGGTTTAATATGTCTAGACCTTGTTTATCAACTTAATTGAATGCGCGCATACTATATGACATAAGAAGACCTTGGTATTCATTTTATTTGAATTTTTATGCCCATTTGAATCTTGGTCAAATCCTAGGTTTGACCAAGATTTGAACAAGTTTAAAACATGAATATGAAAAGGTAAGCATGCATGTATGCTTCTCAGTCACTCCAAAATGAAGCTCTTGGAAGGGTTTTTGAAATTTCCATGTTTGAAACCAAAAAACCACATCTCTTCATGCTTGACTTCATAAGACAGAGTTTAGGGTTAGGGGTAGCCACATACATGATTTTTCTGGTTTGAATATGTCTAGACCTTGTTTATCAACTTAATTGTATGCTTATTATATGACATAAGAAGACTATGTGCATTGGGTTTTCATTTTTTTATCCCCATTTGTTGAATCTTGGTCAAATCCTAGGTTTGACCAAGATTTAAACAAGTTTAAAACATGAATAATATGAAAAGTAACCTGCATCGATCCTTCTTAGCCACTCCAAAATGAAGCTCGTGGGAGGTTTTTGAAATTTCCATGATTTTTCTGGTTTGAATATGTCTAGACCTTGTTTATCAACTTGAATGCTTACTATATGACATACACAGATTATGTGCTTTGGTTTTTGATTTTTTTTTGAATTCTTATGCCCATTTGAATCTTCATCAAATCCTAGGTTTGACCATGACTTAAACAAGTTTAAGACATGAATATGACAAAGTAATCATGTATCCTTCTTAGTCACCCCAAAATGAAGCTCTTGGGAGGGTTTTTAAAATTTCCATGTTTGAAACGAAAAACCACTTCTCTTCACCATGCATGCGTGACTTCATAAGACGAGTTTAGGGTTAGGGGTAGATACATGATTTTTCAGGTTTAATACGTCTAGACCTTGTTTATCAACTTAATTGAATGCTTACTATATGACATAAGAAGACCTTGGTTTTTCAATTTTTTTTTGAATTTTTATGCCCATTTGAATCTTGGTCAAATTCTAGGTTTGACCAAGATTTGAACAAGTTTAAAACATGAATATAATAAAGTAAGCATGTATGCTTCTTAGTCACTCCAAAATGAAGCTCTTGGGAGGGTTTTCGAAATTTCCATGTTTGAAACCAAAAACCACATCTCTTCATGCTTGACTTCATAAGACAGAGTATAGGGTAAGGGGGTAGATACATGATTTTTCTGGTTTGAGTATGTCTAGACCTTGTTTATCAACTTAATTGAATGCTTACTATATGACATAAGAAGACTATGTGCCTTGGTGTTTCATTTATTTTGATTTATTTTGAATTTTATACCCATTTTTATGCCCATTTAAACAAGTTTAAATCATGAATATGAAAAATTAGTCACTCCAAAATGTAGCTCTTGAGAGGGTTTTTGAAATTTCCATGTTTGAAACCAAAAACCACTTCTCTTCATGCATGCTTTGACTTCATAAGACAGAGTTTAGGGTTTGGGGTAGACAAAGACGCGCCGACGCGTGGACGAAATTTATTCTCTGTCCCCCTGACATGCACTTGCCAGTGTCTTCAACAGTCTGACACGAGCAGTGAAGCTTTTATGGAGCCCAGCGGAGAGGGGCTCCATTTCTCGAGCGGTAGCGAGGTGACATGGTGACATGCACCATGTCACCGTGTGACATGCGGCCTAAATCCAAATTTAAACATTGCGAAAAAATCTGAAAAAAATCATGCACGTTCACAGCTCATATTAAGATAACCCCTAAAAATTTCAGATCAAAATTCGAAACATACATCGAGAAACAAAAAAGAGAAACCCAGATGTGAATAGTCTATAGAGAAACTCAGATTTGAATTCGGGAACTATTCATGACAGATTTCTCTTTTTTGTTTCTCGATGTATGTTTCGAATTTTGACTTGAATTTTTTAGGGGTTATCTTAATATCTATGAACATGCATGATTTTTTTCAGATTTGTTCGCAGTGTTCAAATTTGAATTTAAACCGCATGTCACACGGTGACATGCAATAGGTGCATGTCACCTGATCTGAGGTGACGCTGGGGCTAAAAAGAAGACCTTTCCACCTCATTTCCTCCACTGTTTCACATATTTTAGCTTCTATTTATGCGGTGCCGTGGAGGTGGGGGTCTGGTCGTCACCCTCCTCCTCCCCACCTCATTTCCTCCACTGTCTCGCAACTCCTTGATCTACTACTCCTATCCATATACATGCCACTCAAATGGATGTATTTGTAAATACATCCATTTTAGTTGCAGTTAATATGGACCGGAGGAAGTACTAATAATATGAGGCATGTTTTTGAGCTGGCCCTGTTTAGTAGAGTTTACATTTGAGAGTTACATCTTTCTACCACCATTATTTTTGATTTAGCTTGTCTTTTGTGCCCACCATTTTATCGAGCAGGGTTAATGCAAGATCCATAGCAAACTAGCTTCTCATGACATTTTTTTGGCGGAGTGCATCTTCTCATGGCGAGCTAGCGACTTTGCCACTAGAGTTTTTTTTTGTTGAACTAGTACATTTTTTGGATATTCCCATTTTATTTGTGCACAAGCTATGAGCCGCCCGCAATTCAGCACCATATATTGGCGGGATTTTCTAGTTCAATTGTTTTGTACTAGGATATTAGCAGGATGCTATCTTCTAGGGCTTTCATTTCCCCTATATCCAGCCCCACCCACGGACAAGCAAGGGCCTCTCTCCCTACCTCGCACCTAGTCCGTCTCGCTCCCTCTCAGTCCTCCATCCGTAGCCGACATCCACCGCGCCGGAGCCAGCTCAGCGACGCCGTCAACCACACTCCGTCCGCTTCGTCGGATCTGCTTCCCCGACTCACTGGTTCATCTTACCGGCTGGCGAGATCGGTACACAAAGCGCCACCATGATCCACCGAACCAAAACGAACGGCCAACGCGCCACCTCCCCAGTCGACCAAGGTTGAACACTTTGTCCGGCAGCTTTTGTTATGTATTTGATTTCCGAGACTAGTTTATTGCTTGCTTCCACTGCTTGTTATTAGCATCTGTTTTTTTGTAATGCCTGCTAGATATTCCCCTCGAGAATGCCTACGAAGAATCTCGGAGGCAAAATATCTTGCAGAATAAGATAATTGCAGCCAAGCTCGGCATACTGTGGAATGGGACAAAATCACCGCACCCCAAGTCGTTGCCGAGATTTTTCACCCGTGTGATGTGCCGCCAAAAGGACGATTCCGTGGGGCAGCTCTTGAAGAAGGTATTTAGCCGCACCGCTCAAATTTCATATGTGTTGTTTGCTGATTGATTTGATGAACTTTGATTTGCAGCAGCTAGCCACCGCTCATGTTCCTAACAAAGACAGTGAGCGCGCCAAAGGATGCAGACATTGGTAGAAAGGAGGCGGGATTTGGTCCTATTGTTCTAGCAAGCAATCATTTGAGGGGCCGCCTAGGATCAGCACATCTGGATCCTCCTGAGCTCAACATTAAGGAAGTAATTTTATAATAGTGTTTTAAACATGACATAATCTAATGTACTGAAAGAGATCAAACTGTCAACTGGAGTGGAGTGGTATAGATGGTAGAGATATAGATATAGATTTCAGATTTCCTAATTTTTTCTTGAAAATAGGGTCGCCCCGGCCTCTGCATCCAAATGATGCACCCACCCTTTTATTGCAATGTTTTAGACTCAATTTAAGGTTTAGAAACTCATGTTTTGCACAAAGAGTTGACATGAATCAACCAACATATTTACTATTAAAATTCTGATTGATTTTATGCATGGCAAATCGCAGAAGCAAGTGACTGCTCATGTCCCTGCCAAGCAGCATTGTAGCACAGATGTCCAGAGTTCCAGTGATGCAAACGTTTGTAGGAACAAAACAGAAGGATGTGGCAATGGGGAAGCTAAGATTAGGCGTCTTCAAAAGGACTTGGATGTGGCCACTTGGCGGAACAAAGAAATGAACCGAGGATGGAATTCTACAATTCAAGATGGCCTACATGCTGTTGCTGATCTGCAGAAGCTAGTGGCTGGCAACTTGGTTACCACTTTGGCTGATGCAGATGTCCATGAGATCAACTGGACGATCTTGGAACAGGTGAAAGCACGAGCAGAAACTCTGCACTCATCTTTGCAGGTAGATGATTTTCAAAGGGTGATGCAAGAGCCGCTATATGAATAGATTGTTGTTTTCAGTTGATGATGTCCCTGGTTCTTTTGTTTACTTATGTGTTGGTAGTACTTAGGGGAACTAGCTTGTACAAGTAATTTTTTCCGATAAAGTTGTACAAGTAAATGGCACATGCTTCGCATGTTTGACCAATTAAGTTAAAAAGCTTCACAAAATCCTGCGTCGAAGTTGTTTCACTAAAAAAAAGAGCTCTCACGTGCAAGGCACGTGTAATTTACTAGTATATACTAGTACTAGTAGAGATGGTACACCTAGACATTAGAGATTTGTTTGTTTTAAAGATATTTTTAATTGTGTACAAGATGGAAAATATAACTTTAGGGCATCCACAATGTTGCTATTGCCAAATCTGATACGATGGTGAATTTGGCTTTGGTGTGAAATATAGCAATAGCTCCACAATGTAGTGGTTCCAAATATTTATAACGTGGGACCCGCCATCAAGCTAAAACAACACATAAAGCCAATATGGAACTACTCTCACAATGTAGGGAACTAGTTCCAAATGCCAAAAGTGAAATTTGGCATCGGAGCACCTACTTGCTCAGGTTCCTTGTTTTTCTGGTTTTGGAACTACCTCTACAATGTATGGAACTAGTTCCAAAAGCCAAAAATCAAATATGGAACCACTTTTGGCTACACGTTGTGAATGCTCTTAGCAAATTCCTAGTATTTTTCATGGTCGATGTAAAAAAAAGTATTTTTCATGGTTGATGTAAAAAAAACAAGTTTTTTTCATGGTCGATGTAAAAAAAGAGAGAAAACATGTCTCATAAAAAGCCTTATGGTTAGCACATTTTTTTTACGGAGTAACTCTTTTTTACATAGCCCAAATTACTATTCGATTTTCCATTGAAATATTTTATGTGTATAAAGCAAGCGAAGAAGTACACATGCATTTTTCGTTTTATTCTTTTTTGACATTTCAAAATGTATAGAAGATGAATTTCGAAATAAAGAGATCATATGCACCCAAGAACCAACAAGCATATCCCCTTGACCCCGAACATACTCAGGGCCCTTTTGTTGTGGCTTTTTTTTTGCCTTTTTGGCTTTTGGATTTTGGAAGCCAAAAACAAATATTATATTCTTTTGGCTTCCAAAATCCAAAAGCCAAAAAGCCACACCAAAAGGACCCTCAGCTTCAGACCTGGGATTTCGTAGGCTAGGGTTCCACAGTTTTCCACCAACCAGTAATAATTTCAACTCTGCCCCAAAATTCCCGCCGAAATCCCCCCCTCCCGCTTCCAAAATTCAAAGCGATGTGAAATAAGTACAGTGTCGATCTTATCCCCCCAGACCTATCACCGGCGGCGCCGAACCCCGCATCTCTCTCTCACGCTTCCACCCTGCATGACCCACCGGATCATCTCACACGCCGGCGCCGGCCCACTGTCCCACTCCCACACCAGCACTACTGCCTTCTCATCGGCCACCGTAGTGACCGACAATGTTCCGCCGTCTCCCTTGCTTTTTAGCAAGCCGGAGTAGCTTCCACCTCCCCCACCCCCACCGACGACCACTGTACCATACGAGCTCCTCCGTAGCCGACTTCCACCGCCGCCTTGTCAGCGACAGTCACCATCGCCGGGTTCTCGTATCTTAATCCCCTACTCCTTCCGTCCACCGGACTGGAGAGATGGGCGCCTCCATGGTCCACGGCAGGAAACCAAAGCGTACACGCGCCCACTTCCAAGAAGGTTGATATGGCCGCATTCGTTATGCATGTGATTTCGAAAAGTATTTTTTTGCTTACTTGCACCGCCATCTCATTAGCATTTTTTTTGTAATGCATGCTAGATATTATTGCAATACAGAAGAATGAATTAAAAGAGAAACGGATACGGAATATATGTAGAAGATATGCAAGCCGTGTGGGCACAAGCATTTGTAACGCTATTGCCTCTAGTGCAAACCTGAACAAAATCGGAGAAGAACCCTTTCCCCTCCCCAAAGATAAAGAACAATGTTATGATTCACAATTTGATCCTGCTGAGCCTCTTGGAGAGCTGACTCAGGAAGATGCCTTGCCTGACCATTCTCCTCAACCCCACCAGGTGATTTCTGTGTTTTTACTTTGAGATATCTGTTGCAACTTCCATGTGTTGTATACTTGTATCCTGAATCCCACCAAACATGTTCACATGCCACCTCTAGGTCTCCTTAATGCATCATATATATGTTTCAGCATGCACGTCATCCTTTACTGTTCTTCATTCTATCCCATTTGCATATCATCATATATGGGACTTCTGTAGACTGAAATATCGTTTATGTGTGCTAGGAATCTGCAGCTTCAAGTAAGAATTTCGCAGGAACCACCAATGAGAGGAAGACCATTCAATATGCACCTGAATCGGTGATAGAACAGCTGCAACCAAAAAAGAAACCTGCTTCTGCTACTAGACAGTCTCAGCGATTCATGGCACTAGTTGAAGAAAATAACGAAAATGCTAAGAGTACTGAAATAAAAAAACGTGGTGAACACCCCAAGCGGTTGAATCAGCCACCTGTTACCAATCCAGTCAACCAGCGACAATCGGCAGCAGAACCAGTTTCCACAGCAACTTCTCAGCCACAATTGGCAGCAGAACCAGTTTCCACAGCAACTTCTCAGCCACAATTGGCAGCAGAACCAGTTTCCACAGCAACTTCTCAACAACAATTGGCAGCAGAACCAGTTTCCACGGCAACTTCTCAGCCACAATTGGGATCAGCAGTAGCTGTGGTAGGAAATACTGCCCAAGGACACACTGTACCAGTCCCAGCTGACACAACCACAACTGGCCAAACACTGCTAGCACAACATCAACAAACTGTTGATGATCTCCCACTGACCCATATTAGTCCTGCCATAGACAACTCCCCTGAGGATGAGCCCCACACCGAAGAAGGTACATTTTCCAATGCTTATAGTTTCATTCTCCATTATAAAGTTATACTTTATAGATAAATAAATATATATATATATAAATATATATATATATATCTACCTTGATAGCTTGATGTAATGCTTAACTTTGTAGTTGCACCACGATCAAGAAAAACGAGGGGCCCAACAGTAGGGAAAATGTTCGTAGCTAAGCTTGCTGGGATGGAATCAAGATTTCGCCTTTCATCTATCGTAGGTGGCAGAAGGCCACTGGACCCAGAAGAATCTTGTAAATTAGCATCGGATGTAGGAATTTTCGTCAGGAATGAAATTCCTATCTTCCCAACATGGAAAGAGCACGTAGACACCTCTGCGCATTTTGAAAAATTAGTGCACAGGTTACACGTAAGTCATCTTTCTCTTGGTAATGTTACTCATACTAGTATACCACATTGGCACGTCCCGTTCCTTCTAGCTTGTTGTTGGCTCTATGTATATCGCACCAACGGTTTATATTGTTGTGAACAGTTAAGGTTCGAGTTCGATGAGGACCAAGAGGAAGTAAAGCATGTTCTCAATAGTCTATTCTCAGACTGTCTGCGCCAAAGATCGCAAAGAGGCTAAAGAAGAAATACTTCACTGGAAAGATTACTGGGAGTGTTCCAACTATATCTCCTTTTAAGCAAATGACTGACAAACAGTGGGGAGATCTTGTGAAGCACTGGTCTGTTGGAGGGATAACCCCCGGTATGCCAAAGGCATGCCAAACCGGATGGTTTGAGCCATCAAGATACCGGTTTAATGTTCTTACCGGAAGCCTAGCAGGAATCCGGGAGAGCAAGGCTAAGCCGGTATCCCCAAAGGGGTATGCCGGAACCCGGTATAGAAGATACCGGAAAGGAGTGCCTGTCGGCAGGACTGGTCAAAGATTCTCTTCAGAGCAAGAAGACAAGGATGAGCTAAGCAAAGTAACTTTATTCAGAGCCCTGGCGCCAAAGAGAGAGGTGATGTCCAAAGAAGCCGGAGGACATCAGCAGCCCTGATTAAAGAGGACTCCGGCGTCACTCATGATTAAAGTAGCTTTGTACAGTAACTCTGTAAAGTAGTTTGTCCAGTCAAAGATGCCATTAGGGTTCCTTGCACTGTAAGCCACCCTCTCCCCTATATAAGGAGAGGGGGCAGCCCTCCTTGCGGGCACGATGTATGTACGCGTGTATGTAGGAAGGCAGAGCCTGTAACTTGTGTGAACCTATGAACATGGTGATCTAGAGGGAGTTCTTCCTTGTGTCTTTCTTCTTCAACCTCTGGCCTTGGCCAAGTTCTTGAGGAAACCATCCAGAATCTCTTCCCACCTGATCGCAAACCCTCCCCCGAATCCTCTTGCGTCCATTCGGCCCCAATCTAAGCCATCCTATGGCATCTGTCTGTTCACCACGACGACAGTTGGCGCCCACCGTGGGGCTGGAAGTGGCGCTTGATGGAGTTCACATTCGGGCGGGCGTCCTCGAGGTCTCCGGCGAGCGTACGGTGTCCGCGTTGGTGCAGAGCATCTACGCCATGGACTTCATCAACGACAACGCGGGCTGCTTCGCCAACGGCGGCGTCTTCCCCAAGAACGGCCGCATCATCGAGTTCGGCAGCCACCGCGTCTACTTCGGCACCGTCCCCGTGCGCCAGCGCCTCTCGCCGGTGCTGGAGGCACCGGACCCGCCAAGATGGCTCTGTGCTGGCCGCGCCGCCGGCAGCGTCGAGGTAATGATGACCGGTGTGGCTGGTGCAGGAAAGGAGGTTGCGCCTGAAGGTGCCGGTCGCGCGGTTTCGACCCGTGCGGCTAAGCCACCGCTGGAGCGCGGCGCAGGCGCAGCGGGAGCATCATCCGCGCCACCGGAGACACCGCTCCAGGCGGCGATGAACGTCCTCGCCACCCCCATCGCGCAGAACATCGATCCGGCAGCGGCTCAGGCGGAGCTGGAGGCGCAGCGCCAGAAGATGCTGGAAAGCGGCAAGGACATCGTCAGGGCGCAGCGCGAGCTGAACCTAACCGTACGTGAGTATAACGCTGCCCATGGCTTTGCTTCTGTTAGCGCGCATGCTGCTAGGATGCCGGAAAACCGGCTAAAAGCTCGCAACCTAGATCAAGATTTGCGCAAAGAGATTCTTACCGGCAAGAGCGCCTCTGCATCTGTTAGCATCGTGGAAAAGCCTAAGTATAGCAGCCCGGATAAAACTATAAAAGCTGCTAAGGCCGCGGTAGAGCTATGCGAGTCGCTTTCCGGAGAGGCTCTGGTAAAGCAACAAGAGCGTGTTAGAGAACTGCTGGAAACCATAGAGCAGCAAAATGCTGAGCAGCTGGCTAAGCTGAACAAGGCAGCGGCCTCAAAATCCGCGCGTTCGACAAAGAATGCCGGTAGCAAGTCCCATGGGCAGGCTTCATCCCCCCATCCGGATAGAAGGAGAGAAAAAGAAGTGAATGCGCAGCAGATGACTGTGTACGATCCGGTTCTTGCCGGAAAGCAACAAGCCGGGCAACACGATGCCGGTAGAAAAAGCTAAGGGGCAGAGCGAGGCTACGCCAGAGGCTATGCCGGAAACAATCATGCCGGTAGATATGAGACCGGGCAAAACTATCGAGCTGCAAGGGCAGCGTACGAGGAGGAGGAAATAGATCCCCCAAGGTACCGGCAGGCAAGGGCCGCGGTACCGGAATGTTACGATGAAGCCGATTCCACGAGACCGGCAGCATACCGGAACCCATTGGGAGAACGCCTGGGAGAAAGATACTTACCAGAACGGGATGCGAGGCACCGTCTGGATAGAGTATACTTGTCAGAAATGATCGAGGAGGAAGGTCCTCCAGGTCCAAAGTGTTTTGGCCCAAGAATCATGAAAGAAAAACCACCAGTTCGCAACTTTATGTTGCCCCGTGACACAAAAACATACGATGGCACCACAAAGCCGGAAGATTGGCTCGCGGATTACGTGACCGCGGTATACGTTGCAGGCGGTGGAG
The DNA here is from genome assembly GCF_019359855.2 of Lolium perenne. NCBI lineage: Eukaryota > Viridiplantae > Streptophyta > Magnoliopsida > Poales > Poaceae > Lolium > Lolium perenne. Next base: position 88,980,503 of record NC_067245.2, on the reverse strand, counting down.
GAACCGTAGCAGGAGGAGGAAACCGGCGTTGGGCCGTGAGGATCATACCATCGTTTTTGGTTGGACCGGCAAGAATCTGGCTAAACAACTTGCCGGCAGGAAGCATAAATGGCTGGCTGGATTTTGAGGAGGCCTTTGTGAGCAATTTCAGCAGCACCTATCAGAGGCCAAACAGGCCGCAGCAACTTGCTCTGTGCGTGCAGCGCCCGAACGAAACAGACCGGGATTATCTGGCCCGATGGAACACTACAAGGAACTCCTGTGAAGGGGTGATCGAGGCACAAGCCATTGCTTTGTTTAGCAGTGGATGCAGAAGAGGTTCACCGTTGTGGCAAAAGTTGCAGCGCAACATGCCGACAACGTTGGCAGAGATGATACGTGTGGCGGATAGCTATGCGTTGGGAGACCCGACGCAGCCGGCAGTGCAACCGGAGCCGGAACAGCTGCGCCACGAACAGCACCGGGACAACCGGAATAACAAAAGAAGAGAAGATTTTCCGGATCGAAGGTACGGTCCGCAGCAAGTTGCTGCTGTGCAGGAAAACTTTGAGGCCAGCGACAGCCAGAGGCAAAAAACCGGATCGCAGCCATGGGCGGGTCCTAAGAAACAATGGGTGGAAAAGAAACCTTGGGTCCAGAAGAAGAACTGGCAAGAACCCGCAAAATACACCATGGAAGCTGCCATGGATCAACCTTGCCGGTGGCACACGCCGAATCCGGCACATCCGTCAAACCATCTGACGAAGGATTGTACTTGGACCAAGTACTTGATGCAAAAAGGAACAGTGAAAGATGCGCGGCCACCGCAAGACATACCGCAGCAGCAGCAACAGCTACCGCCACCACCACCACTTACCGGCGCAAACGCCTTACCGGTGCAGCCAAACCAGCAGCAGTACCAGCAAGTTAACCGGGTGGAGCAAAATGATAACCAGCCACCTCCACCGGCACCTTTAGGCCGGAATGTTTACGAAGATCCGCATCTGTGCTGTGTTGTCTTTGTCACTGAGCCAACAGACCGGCAAAGTGTACACCGGCGCTCCATGGAGGTCAATGCTGTGATGCCGGCAGTTCCCAAGTACATGATGTGGTCAAATCAGGAAATTACCTGGTCATCCAAGGATCACCCAAAGATCATGCCGAATCCGGGTGGATATGCTCTTGTTGTGGACCCGATCATGAAAGGGCCGCAAACTCGAGTGAAGTTCAGCAAGGTGCTGATAGACAATGGCAGTAGCATCAACATCATGTACAAGCACACCATGCAAACGCTGGGCATAACAGAAAACATGCTTCAGCCAACGCGCACAACGTTCCATGGGATCGTTCCTGGCTTGTCCTGTGCCCCGATAGGAAAAGTTCGGGTGGACGTGGCATTTGGAGGACGTGACAATTGCCGGGTGGAAAATCTGGAGTTTGAGGTGGTGGATCTAGACAGTCCCCACCATGCATTGCTGGGGAGACCGGCGTTGGCTGCTTTCATGGCCACCACTCATACGGCTTACCTCAAGATGAAGATGCCGGCACCTCGTGGGCCATTGACTGTGGTGGGAAACTATAAGATCTCACCGAAATCGCATCTGCCGGATCAAACCTAGCAGAATCGCTGGTGATCGCGGAGGAAAAGAAAAGAATGCAGACAGCTGTTGCGCTGGCTCAATCCTCACAAATGAGCTTAGCGGCAATGAGTGAAAACATGGGCACACCGGCATTCAAGCCAACCAATGAAACAAAGAACATTGTGCTGGATCCGGCTTACCCAGAGCGCACCGTTCGTATCGGTGCCGGCCTTGACCAAGCATAGGAAAGCGCGCTCGTCAGCTTCCTCCGTGAGAATCGGAATATCTTTGCCTGGTCAACTGATGATTTGGTAGGTGTTCCGAGGGAGCTGGCTGAGCACTCTCTAAACGTCCGGAAAGATGCCAAGCCGGTGCGGCAACCACTGCGTCGGTTCGCTGAAGACAGAAGAAAGATCATAGGAGAAGAGGTAACCAAGCTGCTTGTTGCCGGATTCATTGTGGAGGTCACGCACACAGAGTGGCTGGCCAATCCGGTAATGGTTGAAAAGAAGAAAGATGAGAACCTGGAGGCAAAAGCTCCGAAGGTGTGGCGCATGTGCATCGACTACACCAACCTGAACAAGGCTTGCCCAAGAGATCCTTTTCCTTTGCCACGAATCGATCAAGTGATTGATTCAACTGCTGGGTGTGAGTTGTTGTCCTTCCTGGATGCCTATTCCGGTTTCCACCAGATTCCCTTGAAAAAGGAAGATCAAATAAAAACTGCGTTCATTACCCGCACGGGGCTTATTGCTATGTCACTATGCCTTTTGGGTTGCGCAACGCTGGTGCAACGTACCAGCGCTGTATGCAAAAATGCTTGTTTGATCAAATTGGAAAAAATGTGCAAGTCTATGTGGATGACATCGTGATAAAAACTAAGGTAAAGAACACTTTAATCGATGACATCCGGCAAACATTCGATAACCTAAGGCGGTTCCGGATGAAACTCAATCCGGCAAAATGTACCTTCGGTGTCCCCGCCGGCAAGCTGCTCGGTTTCCTGGTTTCAAGCCGGGGCATAGAGGTTAATCCGGTAAAGATCCGGGCAATAGAAAGAATGGCTATCCCTCGAGAGTTAAAAGATGTGCAGAAGTTTACCGGAAGCTTGGCATCGCTAAGCCGGTTTGTAAGCAGGTTGGGAGAAAAAGCTCTGCCACTCTATGCTCTCATGAAAAAATCCGACACGTTCGTCTGGACCCCTCAGGCAGACGCAGCGTTTAAGGAGCTAAAAACGATGCTAGCCACAGCACCCATACTGGCTTCACCTCTAGAAAGGGAGCCTATGCTGTTATACATAGCAGCAACAAACCGGGTTGTGAGTGTAGTGGTTGTAGTTGAAAGAGAAGAGGAAGAAAAAACCGTCCAGAGGCCGGTATACTACTTGAGCGAGGTGCTCTCCCTCTCGAAACAAAACTACCCTCACTTCCAAAAAATGACTTATGGCGTGTACATGGCCGCCACCAAGCTCAAGCACTACTTTGAGGAGCACCCCATGAAAGTGGTGAGTGAAGCACCAATTTCCGACATCATGTGCAACAAAGATGCCAGCGGCCGGATTGCAAAATGGGCAATCCAGATATCACCATACGTGCCGGTGTATGAAAGAAGAGATGCCATAAAGTCACAGGCTTTGGCTGACTTCCTCGTTGACTGGGCGGAGATGCAATACAAACCGCCAGATCAAAGGATAGAGTACTGGAAGATGCACTTTGATGGATCTAAGCTCAAGGAAGGTCTAGGTGCCGGTGTAGTACTTACTTCACCAAAAGGAGACCACCTCCGGTATGTTTTGCAAGTACATTTCAGGGCATCGAACAATGTCGCTGAATATGAGGCTTTGATCCATGGGCTTAAGGTCGCAAAAGAAATCGGTGCACACCGGATCATTTGCTATGGCGATTCAGACCTCGTGGTACAGCAGTGCTCAGGAGATTGGGATGCAAAAGATGCCAACATGGCCTCGTACCGGTTTCACGTGCAAAAGATTGCCGGATTCTTCGAAGGATGTGAGTTTCACCATGTGCCGCGAGCAGAAAATGAAGCCGCGGATGCTTTGTCCAAGTTGGGCTCATCTAGGCAAGAGATTCCTCCCGGAATAGCTTTGGCTCACCTAAGAGTGCCATCGATCAAGCCGAGCCCGGAATCAGAATCAATTTTTGCACCGGAGTCACACGTAGTACCCATGGATATCGATGAAGGGGACCCGGGGACTGCTTCGGCAAGCTCGGGGACTGCTCCGGTAGGCTCGGGGACTGCTGTACCCATACCGGAAGAAACGATGCTGGTAGATAGCATGGAGATAGATGCACCGGTGTTTTTGGTTCGAGAGATACCATCATGGGTTAAACCTATTAAGGAATTCCTGATCAGCGGCACCTTGCCGGCTGACGAAAATGAATCAAGGAGGATACAAAGAAGGTCCAAAGCTTACACATTCATCAATGGTGAGGTGTACAAGAGAAGCGTTACTGGTGTCCTTCAAAGATGTGTGGAACTGGAGGAAGGAAAAGAAATGCTTGAGGAAATTCACCAAGGAGAATGTGGGCATCATGCTTCATCAAGGGCTTTAGTAGCAAAAGTATTCCGGCATGGGTTCTATTGGCCCACTGCTTTGGAGGACGCTGAGGATTTGGTAAGAAAATGCAACGGCTGCCAGAGGTACGCCAAGCAAAACCATACCCCAGCATCCGGTTTAAAGACAATACCGCTAACATGGCCATTCGCCGTTTGGTGCCTTGACATGGTGGGACCATTCAAAACTGCAAGAAGCAGCATGACTCACATCTTGGTGATGGTGGATAAGTTCACCAAGTGGCTAGAAGTAAAACCTATCGCAAAGTGTGATGGGCATACAGCTGTGAAATTCTTGAAAGATGTCATTTTGCGGTATGGATACCCGCACAGCATCATCACTGATAATGGAACCAACTTTGCTCAAGGCGAGTTCAAAAGGTTCTGTGAAGAAAAGAACATCCGGTTGGATTTGTGCTCAGTGGCACACCCACAAGGCAATGGCCAAGTAGAAAGAATGAATGCCTTGGTGCTTTCCGGTATCAAGCCTAGACTCATTGATGCGGTGGAAAAGTCACCAGGATGTTGGCTCGATGAGCTACCATCAGTACTGTGGAGTATAAGAACAACTCCAAACCGGTCTACCGGATACACTCCCTTCTTCATGGTTTATGGAGCAGAAGCGGTGATACCAACCGATATCATTCATGATTCACCAAGGGTACAGCTCTATACTGAGCAAGAGGTCAAGGAGGCCAGAGAAAATGATGTCGACTTGCTGGAAGAAGCAAGAGAGCTGGCTTTGGCAAGAACAGCCATTTACCAGCAAAACCTAAGACGCTATCATAACCGGAAGGTTAACCCAAGAGTTTTCCGGGAAGGAGATCTCGTACTTCGCCTGGTGCAGCGCACTGAAGGCCGGCATAAGCTTTTGCCACCATGGGAAGGTCCCTTCATTGTAAGCAAGGTGCTTCACAATGATGCATACTACTTGATCGATGCACAGGAGTGGAAGAAAGGAAAGGCGGACAGGTCCGGAGAGGAGAGCAAGCGTCCATGGAACGTAGCTCTGTTACGTCCTTTCTACTCGTGAAGTGGTGGTGTAAGAAGTTCCTTTTTGTACCTTATATGCTATGAATAAAAAATGCCGGAACCTTGAGTGAATCTCGGGGACTACCCCAACTTAAGTTGCATGTAACTTGTTTATTTTTTCAGTTTACCGGTTGCTTATTGAATGTTTTTTCTTTCCGGTTTAGTAGTGTGCTAAATCCTACCGGAGTCTTCGACTCTGCTGCTGTCCGCAAACCGGCTTCATGGCAAGCAAGATAAACCGGTAGGGGATAAGCACATGAACTGCGAAAAGGGAGAGCAGGAAAGAACAATCCGAAAAATTTGACTAACCCCGGTTGAACCGGTTTTTTGCAAAATTTCAAAGTTATTTCCAAGTTCAAGAAGATGCTTGTTTGGTGAAAGAACCTTGTGCTCATACGCCAAAGAACGCCCAGAGAAGGCAGGCAGAGCCAAGGCAAAAGAACCAAGTATGCATCAAATTGGATGCGGAAGCAATTGAGAAATCTTTGCAGTGCAGGATAAAAGCAGAACCAAAAGCAATTATGCTAAGGCAAACTCATAAATACTTAGCTACCAGTATAATTTACCGGCAGGAAATGTTGTAGCACAACCACAGGCAAACTTAGAGTTTTACATCATAAGCCCCGGCATTCCGGGGCAGAATTTAATAGATATTGTCTTAAAGCAACAGGACCAACAGATATAATGAGCAAACGCTTCAAAGGAAATCATCATGCAGCAGGGGCTTCCGGAGGAGCATCGCCGGCACCAGCATCGCCCAGGACCTCTTCTTCGGCTTCACCCTCCTCCTCGTCGAGATAGTCCGTGACGCCAGGAGGGGGAGGGATGAAGGTGCGCATGTCGGCATACTCCGCGATGCGGTACGCGCGATCCTGCCGCTTGGCGGAGAGGATCGGGTCCAGATCCGTTTCTGCGCCTTCGCGCACGCCGGTAAGGGCGTCCAGATTGAGCTCCGGGTACCAGGAGCAGGCGACGCGGAGGGCGGAGTCCGCTCCAGCGCGGGCAGCAGAGCACTGCCACTCGCGGATCCTCCTGCCGGCACCTTTCAGACGGTCGCTGATGAGGGAGAAGGTGTCCGGCACCTCCTCGCCAGGCCATAAAGTCCTGTATAGCTGAGTAGCTACATCAGGGATGTCCGAAAGATTGCGGTCTACGCAGCGCATATGGGACACCCGCGCGTTAAGCGCGACCAGATGGTCCTTGGGCGTCCATGGCACGGTAAGATCCGCTTGGCCTTTGTCCTTGCGCTGCGCGTCGACCTTCTTGACGGCATACCTCTGCGAGTCCGGAAAGAGGCCTATGCAAAGAAAGAAAAAGCTTAAGGAAAAGAGTCCGGAAGAAAAAGAGTCCGGAAGAAAAAGAGACCGGAAGAAAAAGAGACCGGAGAGAAAAGAATCCGGAAGAAGAGAGACCGGACGGAAAGATAGCGAAAAGAAAAATGGGGTCGAAGGAAAAAAGGCTCGTATGCAGTAGTCAAAGAGTAAAAGAAAAGAACTTACGGAGGGCGAGAGTGTCGGTCTGCAGGATCAGCTGATCGCATGCCTTATGCTCCTCCTCCAGCCGCGCGGCCTTCTCCTCGGCGCCCTTCCGGGCCTTGGTCATCTCCTCCAGCTCTGCCCGCAACACCACAGTGGCATTGGAAGCATCCTCCAGAGCCTCGTCCAACTTGGCCGCTGCGGTCACTTCAGCGGCCTTGAGGGCCTTGGCGTGGTCAAGCCCCAGCTGAATCAGCTGAGACTTGAGCTCCTGGTAGCTGGTCTTGAGGGCGTTCAGCTCCTCCTGGTGCTGCCGGCTGAGCTCATCCTTCTCCCCTGTAACCGGAAAAAAGAGTGTTAGCAAGGTTACACTAGTAAAAATGAAAAGAAACCAAGTTCAAAGGAGAAAGGAAAAAATAGTACGTTGGGCCGTGGCGAGCTGCTCCTTGAGAGCGTCGATGGAAGCTTCCGGGATTACTGTTGAACAGAAATTGTAAGCATCACAAGGAGAAAAGGTTTCCGGTAGCAAAGATGCCGGTAGAATAAAAAACTTACCTTGGCACTTGTCGTGTGCCTCAGCGAGCTCCCGGTGCTCCCATAAAAGCTCCTCGAAGAGGGCCTTCCGAGTGTCAGCGGTGACCTGTTCAAGAAAAAGAAGAAATGAGTTAAGTTTTGCGCTAAGAACAAAGTTCTTAACCCGAAACTCGGGGACTGGCAGTGCCGGTTTTGCGCGTTTTTAAGTTAAGTTTTGCGCTAAGAACAAAGTTCTTAACCCGAAACTCGGGGACTGGCAGTGCCGGTTTTGAGCGTTTTTAAGTTAAGTTTTGCGCTAAGAACAAAGTTCTTAACCCGAAACTCGGGGACTGGCAGTGCCGGTTTTGCGCATTTTTAAGATAAGTTTTGCACTAAGAACAAAGTTCTTAACCCGAAACTCGGGGACTGGCAGAGCCGGTTTTGCGCGTTTCTAAGGTAAATTATGTGTTAAGGAGAAGATGTTTAACCCGAAACTCGGGGACTGGCAGTGCCGGTTTCACGCTAAAAACTTAAGTTAAGTTTTGCGCTAAGAGCTGCGCTCTCACCACAAAACTCGGGGACTGGGAAGATAGACAAGAGAGAAACCGGCATGAAACTAAGGAAAAGATAAAGCAGAACCGGGAACAAAGAAACCGGCAAAGGTTGAAAGTTAGTAGAACATACCGTCAGATTGTTCGTGGAGTCATACCACGCGCTGTCAAGCTCTTTTACGGCAGCCCGGAGCCGCATGAAGTGCTCCTCAGAGCACCGATCCCCGACAGGATCAGGTGCCGGCAGCCGGTCCTTGCCCATTCCGCGGGTCGCCGGAGTGATGTCCGCGGCGTTCCACTTTTGAGCATAGGGCAGGAGGTGCCCCAGGTCCCGGCCTTGGCGCTGGAACTCCGTAATGCGGCCGAGGAGGCCGGTGGCCTTCATGCTGGCGCTTTTGGCAGCCTTGGAGACGTGCAGCACCAAGGGCTGCTGGCCGCCCGAAGGGGCGCTGGAGGCCGTCGCCTTCCCCTTGATGGGTTTGGAGGGCTTGGGCGGCGGCGCGGTAGAAGAGGCCCCGAAAGTCTTGGCCGGCGGCGCGCCAGGAGCGGCCTTGGAGGGCTGGGCGCGAGGAGCCTCAGGCGGAGGCATGAGGATGGTGCGTGGAGAAGGGGGAGCGCTAGGAGCGTCACCCGTCTTGGAGCCTTCCGGCGCGGAAGGTTCCGGCGCGGAAGTTGTCTTTTCGAGGACGGGAGGAGCAAAAGGCTCCGCCCGCCCGGCAGCTTCTTCTTCTCCGGCGCCGGTGTTGCTGGTGCCGGTGTCTTGGTGTTCCGGGAGGAAGGAAAGGTCCTCCTCCGTGCGGTGATCGGCGGTGAAGGGGCCGCACGCCCGAATTGTTGTGCCCCCCGAAAGGGAGGCAGAGGTGTTGCCGGCACCAGATGGTGCCGGGCTTGAACGAGGAGGAGGGGTTGAGGTCCTTGCGGATCCCTCAGAGCCCGATGGCCTTGGGCCAAGCTTGAGAGCGGGGCTGAGAAAAAGAGAAAAGACAAGTGGTTGAGAAAAAGCAACCGGAAAAGGAACTTAGCAAAAAAGGAGGCAAGCCGGAAAATAAAATTACCCGGAAGCGGTTGGCATCACTTTGCGCCCGTAGCGGCGCACGCCCACTTCTTTCTCCCCCACGGGCTCCGTCCGGAAGCGCTTGGAGGGAGGAGCATGGCTGGAGCCGGCAGTAGATGCCGGCTGCTTGTTCTTCTGGCCCTGGGCCAGGAGTTTGTCCACAAACTCAGTGCCGACCTCGGCACGCAGGGGCGGCACGCGCTCGTGGATCTGTGAGTTGGATATGGCTAAGAAGCAATTCGCAAGAAAGCGATAATGGCAAAGTATAAGAAGCCGGAAAAGAAAATACCTCGAGCACAACCAGCTCCTCGGGGTTTCCGGTAGGCTCCGGCGGCTCCCGGCCAAGGCGCGCAGCCGGGGTCTTCCCCATCTTCAGATCCTTCCAAAAGATGTAGGGATCCGGGTCGAAGGAGTCAAAGGCACGCTTCCGGAGAGGTCCTCGCGGCTCTGCCTGGATAGAGGGGAAGCGGTCCCTGGCCTGAAACAAGGTAAAAAAGAAGGTTAGCAAAGCGTAAACTTACCGGCAAAGACAACCCCAAATTGCGCAATCTCTTACTTCTTGGGTCGGACGGTTAGAGGAACTGAGGGGAAGCAGGCCCCATTCCCAAGTAAAAGGCATAGCAGTTTGACAAATCTGCTTAGCCTTGAGAACAACATCTTTCTTGCTGAGAGCACGGCCTGTGATCTTGGTAGGATCGCCTGGGCCATACATCTCGCTCATCCTATGTGCGCGGCGCTTAAGAGGAAGCACCCGGCGCGATATGAAAGTCCGGATGACATCGTCGGGATAGATGTTGGTCTCCTTCTTCAAAGAGGCCAAGAAGCGCACTACCCGATTGGTTTCGGCATGTTCTGTCTTCGGGTTGTAGCTCCAGTTGGCTCTGCTGGGGGGCCCCTCTTGGTATGGAGGAAGATTGATGCGATCGGCGCGGCCGGTGTTCTTCACGTAGAAGAAAGTTCCTTGCCAGGTGCGGCAAGACTCGAGGCCGGAGAACTTAAGAAAAGTGCTCCCTTGGCGAGAGCCGACGATGCAGGAGCCGCACTGCACGGGCGGCTTGGGCTTAGGAATTTCCTTGCCCTGGACAGAGTTGATCCGCAAGTTAAAGAAACGGGCAAACGTCTCACGAGTGGGACGAATGCCGATGTAAGCCTCCATGAAGGTGGCATAACAAGAGAGATAGAAAATGGCGTTGCCAGGAAGGTGGTGAGGTTGGAGTTCGTAGAAATCTAGGAACTCCCGGAAAAAAGTAGAGGCAGGAAGGCCGAAGCCACGCTCAAAGTGAGCAAGAAAAACAACATACTCGTCGTCTTCCGGATCCGGTTCGATCTCGTCATCCGGAATCCGGCAGGCAACTCCTTCCGGAATCCTTCGAGACCGGTACAGCCAATCAATCTCGAACTCAGTAACGTTGGAGCCCATCCAGGCTCCGCGAGTGGGTGGGGAAGGCTCCTCGCCGGAAGATTGGCTGGAGCTGCTAGAGGCTTGGCCAGAGCTACTGGCCTCTTGGCTACCGGAAGCTTGGCTAAAGCTACCGGATTCTAGGTTGCCGCCGGACTCTTGGGGGTTACCGGATTCCTGCTGGTTGCCGGAATCGGTTTCCATTGGATCTGAGGCCGTAGATTCACCGGGAGAAGGTCTACGGCGCTTAAGAGAAAGGGAAGAAGAGGATGCGGAGGAGGATTCCTCGTCGGACATCGCGAGGGTAGGTGGAGAAACAGAAATCCCAGACTCGAACCCCGCGTGAAGATCTACGAGTAAGAGGAAAACCAAAGAAAAAGGAGCAAATAAGAACACCAAAGGCTCAAGATCTGGAAAGCAAGCGAACGGCGAGTAAAGTGAAATTAGTACCAACCTTGAGCGGCGCGGTCGCTAGGGAAGGAGTTTGCTGGCGGTGAAGCGGGTCTGCAGCCGCCGGCGAGCACCGTCGACGGTGAGGCGGAGAAGCTCGCGAAGAAGCACAAATGCGGCGGTCACGAAGAAGTTGCTGCCGAAGATCTCCGCTCAGCGAAGTTCGGCGGCGGCACAGCGTGAGTTCGCCGGGCGCCGGAGCTCGAACGGGCGACGGCGGACGGGGAGCGGCAGAGGCGCAGAGGCGTGGAGCTCTGTGCGCGAAGGAGGAGAATGCGAAGAAGATGAAGAGGAACGGGCAGTTGCGTTTATATAAGAGAGAGAAAGTGGGCGTGGAACCGCTGGGCCGCGGCGGTTCGCCTCGCGGCCCGCGACGGTTCGCACCTTGGGCTGCCACGTGGCGAACGGATACACGCGCGAAAACGGAGGCCACACGGAGGTGCACACGGGATCCCGAAGAGGTAGTGGGATCCGCTGCGGTGCATTAAATGCGTGCGCGGGAGTCGAAACGATGTGACAGCGGACACTGGCGCGTCAGTTACAGTGCGCATGTCACTGACAGGCGCGGGGCCCGATATATTCTCGACTTCGCCAAGGAAGGAGTAAAGACACATGATGCCGGAAAAAAGAGGTGCCGGAACAAGCCTTGCAAAGAGAAGAAAAGGAACAAGGGTGAAGGTGCCGGAACTAAGCTCGAGACATGAGTGATTAAACCGGTATCTTAAAAAGATGAAAACCTGGCATGGTCTGTAGGATAGAATCCTCCAGGCTATACCAGCTTCGGGGACTAATGTTGGGGGGATAACCCCCGGTATGCCAAAGGCATGCCAAACCGGATGGTTTGAGCCATCAAGATACCGGTTTAATGTTCTTACCGGAAGCCTAGCAGGAATCCAGGAGAGCAAGGCTAAGCCGGTATCCCCAAAGGGGTATGCCGGAACCCGGTATAGAAGATACCGGAAAGGAGTGCCTGTCGGCAGGACTGGTCAAAGATTCTCTTCAGAGCAAGAAGACAAGGATGAGCTAAGCAAAGTAACTTTATTCAGAGCCCTGGCGCCAAAGAGAGAGGTGATGTCCAAAGAAGCCGGAGGACATCAGCAGCCCTGATTAAAGAGGACTCCGACGTCACTCATGATTAAAGTAGCTTTGTACAGTAACTCTGTAAAGTAGTTTGTCCAGTCAAAGATGCCATTAGGGTTCCTTGCACTGTAAGCCACCCTCTCCCCTATATAAGGAGAGGGGGCAGCCCTCCTTGCGGGCACGATGTATGTACGCGTGTATGTAGGAAGGCAGAGCCTGTAACTTGTGTGAACCTATGAACATGGTGATCTAGAGGGAGTTCTTCCTTGTGTCTTTCTTCTTCAACCTCTGGCCTTGGCCAAGTTCTTGAGGAAACCATCCGGAATCTCTTCCCACCTGATCGCAAACCCTCCCCCGAATCCTCTTGCGTCCATTCGGCCCCAATCTAAGCCATCCTATGGCATCTGTCTGTTCACCACGACGACATGGTCTGATCCAAAGAATATGGTATGATTTGTAAGACTGAGACCAGATCACATCTTGGATTCTTATTTATAGCAGTGTCTCACTAGTCTCCTTTTTGCAGAATTTGGCTAAACAGAATCAGAAAAACCGCGGTAAACTACTTTTACCTAGCCGTACGGGATCTCGTAACCTTATAGTGCACATTCGTAAAAAAGTAAGGACATGTTGTTTTATACTGCTATTTAGAAATATTTTAGTAAAAGATCATGCAGAGTATATACACCAGTGTGCAGCTTATATTATGATCCTCCATTTCAACCACGTTATTCGATTTATAAATGGTAGTACTAAAATGCAGATGTTACATAATGCAAGTAAAAGGGAACCAAACAAAGAGATGACTCGCCGAGAGATTTTGAAGCATGCCAGAAGAACAAACTTGAAGTGATTGGAGAAGTCGCACAGAGTGTTCTTGTAAGTCTTCTAAAAGATTGAAATTTTGTGACGACTCACATCCCAACTTGTAGGAGTAGTAAAGTACATGTCAATATGATATTATATATGTTTATTAAAATTCATGTGATGTGAATCAGACATGCCAAACTGTAGGAATAAAAGTAGGTCATACACATGATAAATCTACTATCAGCAAGTTTCTCTGTAGTAACTATCATGTTTACACATGTGTACGAACTGAATTTTTTGCAGGAAGATATGAAATTAGAGATGGCAAAACCCGGTAAAAACGGTCTGGAAAAAACCGATGAAGAATGTGTGAAGGCATTTTCTATGGCAATAAAAAAGAAAGGCATTGCCAAAAACACTTTCTTACGGAATCTTTGGACTGCTGAAGTGCAAGTCCATGTCCAAGTCAAAGTATTTGCATGCTCAAGTTCTAGAGGAGCAACTCCAAGTAGAACGAGCTGCATCAGCCTGCGCTAAGACTAGAAGTCGACAATTTTAGAACGATAGCAGCACGAAGGAGGCCCCTCGGAGCAGGTTAGGAATGCTAGTAAGTAGTAAGAAGAGTATCTGCTAGATAATTGGAGATGAACGAGGACAGTGATAGGTCATTACCTTCGTCTTGTAAAATGGTTCCTTAGTCTGAGCATATTTCATAGGTGCATTTATCTGCAATTGCTATGATCTTGGTGGTCGTTTCGTTGTTGTGATGTGGATTTTTTTTTGAACCGGAACCCTGCTGATTGTTAATATTATAAGTGGATTGCCTAGCCCTTTCCATCAGTTCTGACTTGTGGTTCCGTTGGCTCGTGGATGAAGCTTGACATGGTATCAGAGCCCATAGTCTCAAGTTCGGACTTTTGGTCGCGTTGGCTAGTGCATTAAAGCTTGACACTGATGATTTTCTGTGATCCATTGATTTCCAGCTTTCTACATATAGCCCAGGTCTAGAAGCTTGTCAACTGGTCTGGTTCATTCATCGCTGTATTGAGTGCAATGAACGGAACAGTGCTTCTCCTTTGTGTTGTGCTGCAACACAACAGCTGTTCCTGCTTCTGTACAGGCGAGTTGTGAACAAAGATACTTATGTATGCTACCAAATTTTGACTCCATATAATCAATAGCTTAACAACCGTCTAATTCAAAATCTCAACACTGTAGCATATACCTCCTGCCTATCGAATACAATTATTTCACACACTGAAATATTTTGTACGCGTTTTGAATTGGAGAACATGGGAACCGACTTTGGTTTCTGATTATGACTTGATGTGACCCTAGGCCCTGGATTCCTGAGCAGAAGGTATGTGTAAAAACAAAGAGATTACGAAGTGCTAATTCCCTTTTTTTTGTAAGTCCTGGTGGCATTGACACTCCTTTCTTACTTGCTATATTTTTTTGGTGTTTATATATAATAGAGAATTACCAGCTTATTGTCGAACCCATTAGATTTTGGGCAATAATTGTTACGTGGCTGCTTCTTAATTAAAGTTTATCATGTCATGTAGATGGATTTGTGAAAGATGCAGCGGGTCGTTCTTCTGATCGTCTACATGGGATTCCCATCTACATGTATGTTCATGGTTTCATGGAGTACTTCAGCTCATAGCAGCCACATACGATCCTGCAAGATTTGCATTTTTTTTGACCTTGCAAGATTTGCATTCAATGTATCGCCAAGGCGCGTCCGTGAGAACTCTAGAAACATCTTCGTCAGACTCGTTTTGGCGCGCGCAGTTCCCGAGCGAATCCAATGAATTTTGACCGTTCTCTTAAAAAAAGGAACTTTGACCGTTGGATCAAGCGTTGGAGAACTGATGTGCCAACGGCCAAAAATAATGATCGTGGTAACCGATTTTCAACGTGATGATGAATTGATGTGACATTTGGCCGTACTAGTACGGTCTCATATTTTTGTATTACTTAGTACTTGGACTGTGGCCAAATTCGAAATCTCATTCCAGCGGCAAAACTTCCCGCCCGAAAAATACAAATATTTCACACGCTTCTAACTTCCCATTCTACCCTCGTAAAGATGACAACAATGTCCATGTATAAGTCGGTTGGTGGGGGGTCTACCCGTCATTTTTTTTCGATCACCACCTCCCTAGCTCCGGAAACCCCCCGAAAAAAATTCATTTCCCTCACTCTCTCCTCTGAGACCACCCACCGGAACTTCCCAAGTCCCTCTCTCTCCCACCTCCACGGCCACCGCACCGGAACATCCCCGCCGGACTTCCCTGGCCTACCCGAGGCCTCGCGATCCTCGTCATCCGGCTGTCTGCCGGAGCCGCTTCATCGACGCCGTCATCAACCGGACCGGATCATCCCCACCGAACCTCGAAACCATATACTTATCCAGCAGTCTACCGCAGTCGTTTCAGCTGCGGTATCGTCCACCCCACCGGAGCCGCTTCGCCGGATCCGTCGTCCACCGCATCGGATCTAGCTCACCGACACCACTGTGCATTAACCGGATCTGCTTCACCGGCGCCGTGCATGATCTAAACTCTTCTACTGTCGCTTTTCTATTGCTTGCCTGCAAGTTCTTGTTTAATCTTGGGGAACCTGTTTGTGCTAACGACGCGCCGTTACGTTTTTGCAGATGAGATGAGTAACCATGAAGTGTAATGGCTGTCTCTCCAACCCCAAGTAGCACATGTAGCGTACTTCATCACCGGATCTATCAACCCCAGGAAGATCTGCTGTGACTCCCACAGAGTGCTTCTCCTAATGTAAGTCCCTTGTTTTAGCGCCATGTTCTGGGTTCAGATGCTTGTTTGTCTGAAGCTCTTTTAGTTCATTCCTAGCTATGACCGTAACACCTTGCTATTTTCTACTTCATTGCTAACTTTAAGCGATTGAACATTTTGGTTTGCATTCCCTGCTCTGTAGATGTAGCCATCATAACTTCTATCTTGCTCAGTCGTTGTTACAAAAATTATAGGTATTATAGTAACATCCTGCTATTATTTAGTTCATGGCCAATTTTAAGTAATTGCACATGTTGGTTCGCATTCCCTGCTCTATAGCTTTTGGCATCGTAACTTCTATATTTGGTTTACATTCCCTGCTCTGTAGATCTAGCCATCATAACTTTATCTTGCTCAGTAGTTGTTACAAAATTTATGGCCTCGCTACTATGTTGTTTGTGCCAATTTTTTACTCCATGAACATGTTGGCTTGCATTCCCTGTACTACAGGTGATGCCATTGTTTTGTATCTAGTTCATTGTAAGCTAACAAAGTAAGGACTTAGTTTGGCATGCTATCACTCTGCTATCTAGCCTGTAGTACAAATATACTTGTCATACTAGTAGATAATAATTTTGCGTGCCATCTTGTTCTTCAAAAGCTGCATTATTGACTTGTTTCTCTGACTTGGCATGACGCTCACATATGGAAAGCTGAACATATTGGTTTGCATTCCCTCTTATACAAGTTCACAGGTGATCCCACTATATTCGTATCTGGTCCATCCTAAGCTCCAAAGATTAACTATCCTCTATGTGTTGCTCATTACAAGTTTATATCCCGAAACATCTTGATTTGCATCCCCTTCACTATAAGTTCAGGAGTATTATTTAGTTCACGGCCAAAATGAAGTAATTGCACTTGGCACATGTTGGTTCACATTCCCTCCTCTTTAGCTTTTGCCATCGTAACTTCTATTTTTGGTTTACATTCCCTGCTCTGTAGATGTAGCCATCATAACTTCATCTTGCTCAGTCGTTGTTACAAAATTTATAGCCTGCTACTATGTTGTTCATGCCAATTTTGTACTCCCTGAACATGTTGGTTTGCATGGGACTCGACAGTAGTAAGTCTGCTGTTTCATTCTAACATGCTCTGTTATATTGGCTGTTGGTATGCGGCATGCACTCTTTGTTTGCTTAATGTGCGCATTACAATGATCTTGTTATAACGACGAAATGATGAGTTCCAAATTCTTTGGCAAACAATATTCTAGTCTCTTTGCCTTTCCATTGTTGCTGTCTTAACTTGTAATGTCTTTGTTTCAGATATAGGTGCTGCATGGACAACTTAAAAGATTACCGGATCGCTTCATTGTATTGCTAGGTTTAATTACCATTCAATTTCTCTGGGTTCTGTAATATTTTTTCAATGCCTTGCAGCTGATGTAATATTTAGTTAGTTTTTATAGTTCTTTCGCGCATTTTTTCTTTGGTGCTTGTGGTAAGTGAGGCTATCCGACAGAAATCAATGCTGCGTAAATATTCTCAGTATCTAAATCACGAATTCCCATCCCTTAAACGGCCCAATTAAGCGAAATCACATATGTGCCTGGCCGCAAAATCCTAAAGCGCCTATTATGCCGGCATATAAACAGCAACTAAACGGGCTGGCCCACTTACTTATTGGGCCAGCCCATTTGATTTACGGTGGACCCCACACTCTAATTGGGCTGGCCCACTTGCTTTAAGGTGGACCCCACCCACTACTGCGCCGGCCCACTAATTAGTTGGGCCAGCCCAATTGCTTTTGTGGTGGACCCCACATACTAAATGGGCCGGCCCTTTAAGAGGAAAGTGGGACCCACCTGTGTTTTTGGCCCGGCCCACTATCTTGTTGGGCCGGCCCACTTGCTATATGGTGGTCCCCACATACTAATTGGGCCGGACCTTTAACAGGAAAGTGGGGCCCACCTGTGCTTTTGGCCCGGCCCACTATCTTGTTGGGTCGGCCCACTTGCTATATGGTGGACCCCACATACTAAATGGGCCGGCCCTTTAACAGGAAAGTGGGACCCACCAGTGTTTTGGCCCGGCCCACTATCTTGTTGGGCCGGCCCACTTGCTATATGGTGGACCCCACATACTAAATGGGCCAGCCCATTAACTGGAAAGTGGGACCCACCTGTGTTTTGGCCCGGACCACTATCTTGTTGGGCCGGCCCACTTGCTATATGGTGGACCCCACATACTAAATGGGCTGGCCCTTTAACAGGAAAGTGGGACCCACCGGTGCTTTTGGCCCGGCCCACTGGCTTGTTGGGCCAGCCCATTTGATCAAATGTGGACCCCACGTACTAAATGGGCCGGCCCGATAGCAGGAAAGTGGGACCCACATGCTAATTGGGCCGGCCCAATAACTTCTTGGGCCGGCCCAGTTGCTTTAATGTGGACCCCACTTTGTAAATGGGCCGGCCCGATACCAGGAAAGTGGGTCCCACATGTCTTGTGGGCCGGCCCTTTTGCCTGTTGACCGGTCAATCGAGTGCATTCGGCCCGGCCCACATGCTTAGTGGGCCGGCCCATTAAAGTTTTGACCAGTCAACCTTAGAGGTTAGGCCCGGCCCACGTAACTAATGGACCAGCCCAGCTATATAGTTGACCGGTCAAACTAAGTCAGCTGGCCCGGCCCGCAAACTTAATGGGCCGGCCCGCTTAAGACGTGGCAGGCCTCGTGTGGGCCTACCATCTACCACGGGGTTTCAGCCGGTTAACGCCGTTAACTGCCAGTTAACGGCGTCTGCCACGTGTCAGTTTGCATGACGTCAGCAGTCAACGGGCTCCCGGAAACACTTGGGCAACGGTCCGATTTTCCGTGGCGGAAGGGCGTCCAAGCGCGATGGACCGAAAAAATCGTCGTAGGACTTTGCCTGACGCAGTTTCCACAACAGAACCCATATCATCGGGTTAGGCCCATAGGCGACGAAAAATACCCCTTAGCGGACGATTTTGAGACGTTGTCTATCAGAACTTTTCTTGTAGTGTCAGGCCCTGGGGCTTTATCTGTGGGAAAATCTTTTATAACAGCATCAATTTCTTCCCTAGTGAAAGGAATATCCAAATGTGACAAGTCCCTTGGATGAATAATATTTTCAAGGTTGATGTGCATTTGTGCATTTTCACTGACTCCAAGTCTTTCCTTGTATGATTCCCAAATAATAGCAGCTTTATGATCATGATTGTACAGTGCTGATCCATCAGCAGCTTTAATGGAGGTAATCAAATTTCTTCTATAGCTCTTGGTTGCAATAGTGTGGAAATATCTTGTATTTTCATCTCCCAAGGTGGCCCATCTGATTTTTGCTCTATTCTTCCAATAAATTCTTTTTGCTTCCATTAATTTTCTTGTATGACTATGTAGAATTCTCTGAAAATTCTTCTCCACAGTAGATAACCTTCTTTGATCCTCCAATCCATCCAAAAGAGCTAGAGTATAGTTACACTTGGTAATGATTTTAGTCAAATTTGAGAAATTTCTGCTCCATTTCTTCAGCCCAAGTCTAAGCTTCTTGAATTTTCCATTTAACATAAGTGCAGAATCATTTCTGTAAGCAGTTGTTTCCCAATTGACTTTCACAATATCTAGAAATCCTTCAAAATCTATCCAATAATTTTCAAATCTGAACAGGTTTGTTTTTTGGGATATCAGTACCAATTTGCACATGTATAGGAATATGATCAGACCACATTCTTGAGAGTGGATAGGACAAAGTATTGGGGAATTCAGATGTCCATGAGGCAGAAGTAAACACCCAATCAAGTTTTTCCAAAAGTGGATTCTGCTGCATATTGCTCCATGTATAAGATCTTCCTTTTAGTGGTACTTCTTCAAGATCATGGACTTGTATGACAGTGTTGAAAAGTAACATATTATTTGTGTCCCCTCCACTCCTATTCCTATCACCTGGATTTCTGATTAAATTAAAGTCACCCATAACCATCCAGTAGTGGTAATCAGAAGAGTCTAGATCTGCCATCCAATTAAAGAAATCCTCTCTATTTTCATTGTGAGCAGGCCCATAGATGTTGGTTAGGAACCAGATTTTGCCAGACATTCTACATTTGAGTTCCACAGTAACTTGAAAGATACTTTGAGAAATAATTGTGCCCTCAAATAGATTCCCATTCCATATTGTGATAATGCCACCAGAACTACCAATTGAAGGAGTGAAAGCATATTTATTGAACTTCTTGTGACAAAAGTTCCTCAGATATGATAATTCAAAATGTTCCCTTTTTGTTTCTTGTAAGCAAATGATATTGCAGTTGCATTCCTCCACTCTTTGTTTGATATCATCCCACCTTTCTTGAGAATTAATCCCTCTAATATTCCAGTTTAGTATATTCCATGAGATACTCATTTAATAAACTCTTCTGTGTGATATAAATAACACAGTGGCAGCATAACTGACCACTTACAAACCATATTCTCCACAGATAAAATCCCTTTCAAATAGAAATCATACACAGCATAACAGACTGACATTTCCAGAATACCAGCACAGATCACAATTGTTGTGTATATATGCCTCATCATACACCAAAAAACATCATTACTGGCATGGCAAGAGCAAGAGCAACTCATAGAATTACTAATAATAACCATAGCATAGATATCCATTATTACAGGACCAGAATAAGCATCATCACTGCCACCACATAAATGTCTGATAGCATCACCAAATATGACAAAAGATTTGTCACATATTACAAAAGTAATGTCCTCCATTAATGAAGAACAAATAAAGCATGATAATAAGCTAGGGATAACTAGGTTGTATGACAGAAAACCCAACTGATCAGGATTAAGGTGGCAATACATTTAGCCACTCTTGGCAAGAAGCTTTTCATCAGTCACCTCACTAGGAGGGATCTGACACTGATCCACTGCAATGTTTTGGACAATCTTGATTGGTAGCTCTGGAGGAGGAGGGGCAGTCCTATCAATAATCTCTACATCAAATTCAGAGTTGAGGGTTTTCTTTGCAACCTTTGCGGATGTCTTTTTCTTCTCCTTTTCCTTTCCCTTGTCTTTTCCTTTCCTAGCTTCATTCTGCTGCTCCTTCTCAAGTTCCCTTCCATTGCTGCATCTGCAGCTTCTTTATCCTTGTAACCAGCAGAGATAACAACAATTCTTCTACTGCGCCTGACTTCCTTGACATCCACAGGGGCTTGCTCATTTTTCCTCTTGCCAACAGGTGTGTCCATAACTGTGTTGTTGCTCTCATACATGGCATCAGACATAGCCACATCAGGGATATCATCAAAGGTATCATTCCCAGTCATACCCTGTTAAGGAAGAACAGCTGAAGTAGTGGCTTGACTGTCATAGATCTCAGATATGATGACAGAGGATTTACTGGCAGGTGCCTGCTGTGCAGTGAAGACTGTGACAACACATTTTCTCTCTGAATATCCTTCAGCAGTAACATCAATCATCTGGATTCTAGCTCCTGTAACATTTCCATTACCAAGTTTGTCCAAAGCATCTGGGAATGTACTGAGAACATCTGTGAGCATGTTATGATAGGCTGCAAGTGCATCAACTGCCTCAACAGCGGGCTCAATGTCCTGGTTATGGTTGCTTTGCACAGAAGCTTGGGGAGGGGTATGAACCATGGGCTCCCCATCAGCAGCTGGAGCAGCATTACCACCAGGTGCAACATTTCCTTGATTTGGTGCAACATTATCCTGCATATCATTGTTCTCATGAACCAAGTCATCCCAAATACCACCAAATAGAATGTTTGGTAGTGGGTGAGGGTTTCCTCCATCAGGTGGCAGAGGATCTTCATCACCACCAAGTCCTCCAATGAGTTTGGCTTGCAGAATATAGTTGACCACAGTCCATGAGTGACCATGACCCTCATCACTTGTATTCTGACATAACACCAGACTGATTGTCAACACCCGGATTTTTAAGTCCAGATGCCTGTTATGCCATACATCGCAATCCCAGGATATTGTTGTTGCGAGACATAACAGTTGAATATCATAAGTCATCATTCATTACATATCATAGTCGTCTTACAAATAGATCACTTGATCCAATATTACAATAATAGTTGAACTATTGTTTCAACACACATCACAAATACATAGCGGAAGCGTAGATAGAAGGGGACTCTATAGTCCACAGGCCAACGCTTGACGTCAAGAGTAATCCTAGTTGTCGTAGACGTCCTGTTGTCCATCCTCTTCATATTGCTGCTCCTCTTCATAGTGTGGCCATTTGAATAGCCAGGGACAAAGCCGTGAGTACTTTAAAGTACTCGCAAACTAATACTAATGTAAGTACTAACATTTCTGGTAAGGGGGTGCTAAGCTCTAGTTTCTTTTGCATAAAGCCAATTTTAGTTCACAAGTATTTGAAATGAAGACTCTTCATGTGCTAACTAACTCAAGTGGGAACATTAGTGTCATTCCCACAACTCAATTGTATTTCAAAGTCACCAATTCAATTTCAAATCACAAGTCACCCTTCACATGTCACATTTTTGAAAAGTTCTGATGACGGAACAGTATGGCCTTTCCAACCGTCCATAACCGTGGACGCGGCTATTCGAATAGTTCTACACTCTGCAGAGGTCGTACACTTGTGCCACAACATTTGCAATAATTCGTCAGGGTTAACTGGCACTAGTAGGAAAAGCCTCATCAGTGGCGCACGAAAATTCGATTCTGTGGCGCATGGAGGGTGCGCCACAGAAACGTCGCCACAAAAATAAGCTTTCTGTGGCGCATCTTGCCGTGCGCCACAGAATTAAGGTTTCTGTGGCGCACTTGTTGTTAGGTGCGCCACAGAAAAGGGTGCGCCACAGAATTGGTTCTAAGTGCGCCACAGAATTTGCTTGTATTATACACGATTTTGTGCTGCCTGCTATACATATGCAGTTTATACACAGCAATACAGATACACAATACAGATACACAGGTTATATACAGCAACATTCAGATATAATATAAATATCATGTACATTGCACAGATATAACATAGACATCATCATCACATTACTTAGAGCCCGATCGAGATACATATATAGTGGCAAGTGTCAAATGTTTTGCATACAACTCTTAATTCATACAAAATTCACAATTTCGAGATACAAAGTAGTCTTCATCCGGTTCCTCCTTTGCTCCGTCATCTCTACCCACCAGGCTCGCTTGCATCGGGGTCCTTCATCCAGTTCCTACTATGATGAAAATGGAAGAAAGTGAGACCAACAAGTCCGATGCACAAGAGAAATGGAATAAATGCCTCATACATTGTTGGTCAACACAAATATTAACATTCAGGGACGGTGTAAGTGACCAAGTCCGATGCACAAGAGATTGATATTTGTGCTATCTTACCAGACTCACTTACGCCGCCCCCGAGTGTACGGTGACCAAACATTTTAATCATCGGCATTTTGAAAATCTCAAAGCAAATGGAATGACAAAATGGAATAAGTGCCTCATACATTGTTGGTCAACACAAATATTAACATTTAGGGATGGCGTCAGTGAGGCCAAGTCCGATGCACAAGAGATTGATATTTGTGCTATCTTACCAGGCTCACTTACGCCACCCCCAAGTGTACGGTGACCAAACATTTTAATCATCGGCATTTTGAAAATCTCAAAGCAAATGGAATGACAAAATGGAATAAGTGCCTCATACATTGTTGGTCAACACAAATATTAACATTTAGAGATGGCGTCAGTGAGGCCAAGTCCGATGCACAAGAGATTGATATTTGTGCTATCTTACCAGGCTCACTTACGCCACCCCCAAGTGTACGGTGACCAAACATTTTAATCATCGGCATTTTGAAAATCTCAAAGCAAATGGAATGACAAAATGGAATAAGTGCCTCATACATTGTTGGTCAACACAAATATTAACATTTAGGGATGGTGTAAGCGAGGCGAGGTAGGATGCACAAGAGATTGATATTTGTGCTATCTTACTGTGCTCACTTACGCCACCCCCAAGTGTACGGTGACCAAACATTTTAATCATCGGCATTTTGAAAATCTCAAAGCAAATGGAATGACAAAATAGAATATGTGCCTCATACATTGTTGGTCAACACAAATACTATGGTCGAAACCATAGTTGCAGATACACCGCCGTATACTTTGTAGAAGGGCCCCCTTTCCCGGTCGGCGTTCGTCAACGGGTGCTTGACGACACAACAACGCCGATCTGCATCTCCGGCGCAGAACCACGCCGATCCCTCGTTGTCCAGCTGAACGAGTCCTTGATGCAAAGACCGTGCCGGCCTACCCAGCATTATGCCGGGCCGTGTTGCGCGCTTCAAGCCGTGTGTCCCGCGCCTGCAGAGAGTGCAGGGCGCGTGATCGACACGGCCTGAAGCGCGACAACAGGGGTCGGCATGATGCTAGGGAGGCTGGCACCGTCTTGGCATTAAGGACTCGTTCACGTACTGGACGGCGAGAGAAGAAAAGTGGTGCTGCGCCGGAGAGGCATGTCAGCTTAGTTGTCTCGTCAAGGACTCGTTCACGGAACGGTGGCCAGGGAAAGGGGGGCTCGTCTACAAAGTATATTGCGGCGTATAGGTGACCAAACATTCTAATCATCGGCACTAAAATGGAAGAAAGAGCCAAGTGGTATCTCAACTAGATATCATATGCCTCATACTTTGTTGGTCGAAAGAAATATTAACATTCGGGATGGGGTCGGTGAGGCCAGGTAGGATGCACAAGAGATTGATATTTGTGCCATCGCACCAGTGCTCACCGGCCCCACCCCAGTGTACAAGTGACCAAACAATTTAATCATCGGCACTAAAATGGAAGAAAGGCCAATGCAATTAAGAAGTAGCTAGTATATATGAACTAAATGGAATGCCTCATACTTTGTTGGTCGAAACAAATATTAACATCCAGGGATGGAGTAAGTGAGGCCAGGTAGGATGCACAAGATATTGATATTTGTGCCATCACACCAAGCCTCACTTGCTCCACCCCGAGTGTACGAGTGATCGACCAACCATCTAATCATCGACAAGTAAATCACTTGGGGTAATGTTAAAATGTTTGTCTCCATATTTGGGAGACATTTTTAATATTGGAGTCTAGCTAATGGAAATCAAGAACTAGTCTTGATCTCCAAATGGTGATTAGAGGGAATTTATTCATCTTAAGCAACATTAGGGACAAATGGGATCATGCAAGGGACTTGGGTCATTTGGATCATAAGGCATCAATTAAGGAGGCAACCAGGGACAAAGGGAAACATTTGATGATCCATTATCATAGGCAACAAAGCAGCAACTTTTTCCCCTCTAATCTAGCTAGAGTCCTTAAAAGAAATCCATCATAAGCATGGTCAAATACACATATATAGCATGGGGCAGATGCTCCAAAGGGATTATATATTCATCACTTTGTAATTTGGAGATCAAACAAGAAGTAGCCATATCACTCAATCCAATAATATAGTAATTTGGATCATAAGGCATCAATTAAGGAGGCAACCAGGGGACAAAGGGAAACATTTTATGATCCATTATCATAGGCAACAAAGCAGCAACTTTTTCCCCTCTAATCTAGCTAGAGTCCTTAAAAGAAATCCATCATAAGCATGGTCAAATACACATATATAGCATGGGGCAGATGCAGCCAAACAGCTCACTGTGCGGTGTGCATGCCCAACAAAGACACACAAAGGCCGTGAGTCACCACATGCTTGCCAGGCCAAAATGGGTAGAATACCCAGTTTGTATCATCATCGGCTACTAAGCCATTTGGTGGAAGCAAATGAAGATCAGCCGAAGGAAATCACCAAGGGAACATTGGTATGTCGGTATGGTGACACTACCAGAGAAATCCAACATGGATTAATCCCTAACTAGCCATCCAAACTCACCTAGCACCACACGACTAGTTATACCATCGTAATATAGACATTTAAATGTCTATTTTGTTTTCAACAAAGAAAAGCTACTGGTAATCTAGTCATGGATCAACCAGATAGCATGAGAGAGTCACAACAACAGCCACAGTAAAGGGGAGCCACCCTTGGACAACATAAAGGCTGTCAGGGCTACCTCAAACCCATCGGAACATTCACTAAGCCACTGCATCATAACCCAATAGGGCTCAGCATGAGCTAGGGTACCCAATCAATGATTGGCAACCCTCTAGCTACATCCAGTCCATCCATGAGATCATTCTTGCTCAGCCAGTTCATCTCATTTATCTAATCAATCAAGTTAAACTAACCAGATAAATGAAATGCATAATTAACGATTACTGCAGACTATTGCAAATGATCCAGAGGATACCACAGTAGCATACCATAGTAGCATTTCATGCATTTAAATGAACCAGTAGCATCAAAACCAACCAAATGTCCAACTAGCAAGCAATACCAAGTGAGCAAGTCTTCATTACCTTGTACAGGTTCAGACAAGGATTTATAGAACAAGTACAGAGAGGCAGAGGCAGAGGCATAGACAATTTCTATAAGCATATAGAACACTCCAATTTCTATAAGCATAGACAATTTCATTGTCACATCTTTCTATAAGCATCACTAGCAGCAGCAGCAATGCATATGAACACCATATACAGGTACGGTTCAGAACAATTTCATTGTCACATTGTACAGGTTCAGAACAACATATAGAACACTCCAATAAGCATCACTAGCAGCAGCAGCAATGCATATGAACACAATATGAAGCAAAACGATTAGGGGCTATGCATCCAGAGCAACAGCAGCAATACATCCAGAGCGAGCATTTCGTCGAGCACGTTGTGCTCGCGCGGGGGAGGAAGAGGGAGGGGAGGGGAGGGAGCTCACCGACGATTTGGAGAGTCGTGGAGGAGCTCACCGACGACGAAGGCAGGGGTGGAGGTCGCGGCGGCTCCTCCACCTTGACGCGGCGGCGGCTCCTCCACCTTGACGCCGCGCCGGCCCCTCCTCCTCCACGCCGCAGCGGCTTGTGCTGCTGGTGGCGGGGATGGGTGGAGCGTGGCGGCATCCGGCCCTCGCGGAGGAAGGCGGCATCCGGCCCTCGCGGAGGAAGGCGGCGGCGGCGGCGACAGCGACGGCAGCGCTCGCCATGGAAGGCGGCGGCACGGGGAGAGAGGGGAGAGAGGGGAGAGGAACTGTGTGGCGAGGGAGGGGTACGGCCTTGATATAGACACGTTATTTCTGTGGCGCACCAAGACAAGTGCGCCACAGAAAACAGTATTTCTGTGGCGCACCGAGGCCAGTGCGCCACAGAATACGTTATTTCTGTGGCGCACCAGGTGCAGTGCGCCGTAGAAAAGGTAAGACCAATGGTTGGGCGTGACAGGATGTGGGCCCCACCAAGTTTTTGTGGTGCAGCGTTACGTAGTGTGCCACAAAATTAAGCTATTTCTGTGGCGCACCCAGAATGGTGCGCCACAAAACAATATTCTGTGGCGCATTTTTAGTGGTGCGCCACAAAACTAAGCTTTGCCTATAAGGGTTTTCCTACTAGTGTGGCCCTGATTTATCACACTCCGTGGGCGGACTACCAACCATAACCTTTCACTTACATACCCTAGTATAGGCATCTCTCTCCATGAGCTTGGCCTCCCAGTGAAGACAAACTGTCAGCCTGGGAACTGCACAGGGCTTGGGCCGGACATTCACCTCATTTCACGTCATTTCACATCAGTTCACATTCAACGGAGGCAGCCTCGGCATAACCCCTATGACGCTTGTTTAGAGGGAACCCATACTAAAGCACATAAATTTCCAGTTAAGCCCTTACCCATAATCAGGTATTGTGGGGGTACTTGTAAAATTGGAATGGTATCGCATCCGAACCCAACCATCAGTTTTTGTAAAATTCACCAAGTCAAGTTCATGTCATATTCACCTTCGAAGTCTTTCAATGGAAATGATTCCTCATTCCAAGGTTTTCACCATCATCATTTCACAAACACATGTTCCCATCTAGAGTAGTCAATTTTAATTTAGCACTAGCATCTAAGTATGAGGGGTGCTAAGTAATTTGCTTTGCTTCTAGGCTAACATTGATACTCTTGTACTAATCCAATACTAACCAAGTGAATCATGAATCAAAAAGTACTTTGATAAAACAAATGTAAGCAAAGCTTGTAAAGTAAAACTAGGCAATAGGATCATGAACATAAAGTAAATGGGTAATGCCTTGCTCATGGTGAGCTTTGCACTTTGCAAGGGTATTATCTTGCAACAATGGAGCTTGCATTGGTGTTAGCTTGCCTTGGTGGTTGAGGTGATCAAAGTGCTCTTCTTCTTCTGGGTAGAATCCTTCCTCTTCCTGGTATTCTCCGGTACTAGCGTCTATACACGAATACGAGGATACAATCACCAAGCAATTCATTGGCTATTCTAAACATCACATGTATTCACACAAACTATTCTATTCACACAATTAATACAAATTGGTGCATTGGTGGTCTT
Source organism: Lolium perenne (assembly GCF_019359855.2). Lineage (NCBI taxonomy): Eukaryota > Viridiplantae > Streptophyta > Magnoliopsida > Poales > Poaceae > Lolium > Lolium perenne. The sequence goes on along the minus strand of NC_067245.2, from coordinate 88,952,761 downwards.
GCTTGAGGAAAAATAATTTCCTCTCATTTCATATGTAAATGATAGTTTCCATATAGTTCTTGAGGAATATTTTCCTCTCATTGAATCTTCTTTAAGATTTAATTTCTCAAACAATCACACATGAATTCAGGTTGACCTAAGTCAAACATTCATCATCATCATTTGAGAAAAGGATTTAAATGAGGCAGAGATACCTCATACTATTTAACACTTCTACAAATGATTTAAAATCTCCAAGTATTTCATATGAGAGCATTTGACCAGGGGTCCAAACTTCATATGAAAGTACTTGGGACAAGATTTAAATGAAGTGAAACACCTCATATAATTTACACAAATTAAACTAGCATCACACATTACTATTAAGTGGGTAGATGAGTTTTTCTTATTTAAGAAGAATAATTTCCTCCCATACTAATTAAGGTGTTACTTTTAATTACTTAGAGAAATAATTTCCTTTCATTATCTTATTAAGATTTAATTTCTCTCATGAATAATATATGACCTAGGTGGACTAAATCAATCTCTTCATACTCATCATTTAAGAAAATGATTTAAATGAGGTGAAGCACCTCATACAATTTAATCCTAATATGGTAAAGATTTAATATCATCAAACAATTCATATGAGACTTAAATGACCAGAGTCTCTACCTCATTTTGAATTGTTCATGACAAGATTTAAATGAGAGAAAAACTCCCATGTGATTTATTAATAGTTTTAGACAATATCTTTGACTAGAAATAGCCATATAGTCCTTTAATTAATTTGGGCCATGATCACTCAAGGTAACCATACCATATTTTTGCATAAACAATTAGTGCAAGTGGAATGTGAATTATAGCAATTGGATTTACTTCAAAATTCAAAGTGGTTGATTTTTAAGATTTATTTGAAATCACAAAAGTCCCTGCCTTGTTATTTATGTCACATTAATTCTACACAAGATTTCAAGGTGGGACCAGTGGGGTTGGATAGATCTTTTTACAAGCTTTCCAACAACATAAAATTCATCAAAGTTAGTTGGGTAGATTTGAAAATATTTAATTTCTAAGACAGGACCAGTATTTAAATTTCTTTGAATCAATTTGAATTGGAAAAGGACTAATGGGCTAGGCGGGAAACAAACGGGCCGAAAGTTTTGAAAATGCCAGAAGGGCCAGCCCAGTAACGCTTCACACGCCACGGGCCACCTGACAGAGGGGCCCGCACGTCAGTGACTGATTCTTACCGAATCGGTACGGGATGCTGGGAGGCGTTGGATCAGAGGGAGATCGGACGGCAGAGGATCGTCGTCGTCGTCGACGAGAGGCAGACGTGGGCACGGCGGAGGAAGGGGGTCGACGGCGAGTAGGGACTCCGGCGAGGGTCGGCGATGAGGCAGGAGGAGGTTGTCGACGACGGCGGTGCTTCTCGAACAAGTCGCAGGTCCTGGGGTGGCTTCTAGCTCCGGCGGCTTCTGTGGCGGAGCACGGGCGGCGATGGTGCAATTGAGCGGTGGTGGTGCGCAATGTTGAGGGGAGAGGGTGCGAGGAGGCTCAGAGGAGGGAGTGGATGGTGCTGGTGTGCCCAGATCGTCGAGGGGAGGCCTCCTTTTATAGGCGCAGAAGGGTGCCGTGAGGCGCGGGTGAGGTCAACGGCGAGGTCGTCGTTCCAAGGCAGCGAAGGGGCGCAGGAGGTAGGCGACGTCACGGTGGTACCTTGAGCATTAATGGCGTGGTACGGCGAGGTGTACGACGGTCGGGTGATGGCGCGTACTAGCGCGGCTGCGGCGGGATCGTGTTGTCGTCTCCAGCGGCGGCGGGCAAGGGTCGCGATCTTGCGCGTGTCTGGTGGGATCGTGCTGTCCTGGCGATGCTCCACGCGTCGAGAGAGGGTCCAGGGCGGGCGCGAGGTGGCCGTGCTGCGCGTGGCCAGTGGTGCCCGCACGTGCACTGCTGCGACGTCAGTGGCATGGCCTGGCCGTCCTGGGCACGCGATCTCCGGCGGCTGTCGGCGTTCTCCGCGACCGTGGCGGTGCTAGGCTGTGCTAGGGTTGTGAGGTGGAGGTACTGGACACGATGGCCGTGGCCAGAGAAGAAGAAAGGAAGGGTTGGCTCGACGTGGTGTCCATGGCTGGCATGGTGTGTGCATGCATGCCATGCATGCTTTCCTAGGGTTGCTGTGGTGCATTGAGTGAGAGAGGGGACAAGGGAACCAGGTAGAGTAGTTTAGGGCATGCTAGGGTTGAGTAGGACACTATTTGAAATAGTGTTGAATTGTTCCATATTTGTAATTTGCAATATTTGCTCAAAATTTGAATGGGGTCAAAAGGTGGCAAGATTTGGAAAGGGTGTGTTTGAGTGAGTTGTAAATGACCAGAGAGAATGAGAGGTGGTGGTGGATTTGTCCAATTCAAAGAATTTTGAAATTTGCTAAGTGTGAGATTGTTCCTCATATTGAAAAGTCCTAACTTTACCTGATCATAGATTTTGATCCAAAGTGAATTTGGCATGGTTGTCTTTACAAAAGTTGTTCATCTTGATGTCCTCTTGGATGACATGCAAAGACTTGAGCAAGTTTGGTTTGAAAATTTTGAATTGCAGAGGCTCAAAGTAGTGACCAGAATGTAGTTGGCAGAATTGACCATAATCACATGTGATCACAATTTGAGTTTGAATTTTATTTGATTTGTGTTTCTTTGATTCCAAAAGTTGTAATAAGTGTTTAGTAACATAATACAACTAATGGTGAAGGCCAAAATGATCTAGGTCAAAGATTTGTAAAAATGGCATAAACCATATGTGAGGATTTTGTGATTTTCTAACTTTTATTCTTTTATTTTTCTTTGCTTCATTTTGACAAGAGTGAGGTGTATTTGGTGTTAGAATAAGTTGGGTAAAGGGTTCAACCATTTTAGGACAATGGGGGTGCCTAGGTCAAAATTTGATATTTTGGCTAAGTGCCACATATACCTCTATGCATATGTTTGATTTTATTTTGTTTCTCACTTGAATTGGTTGGTAAGTACTTTGTTAAGTGTGTTGATGTATTTCAAAACATCTACCAAGGTCAACACTCAAAGTTGGAGCATTTGCAAAAAGTAGCCATAGGCTTGCAAATGCCTTTTTCTTATTTAAGATCACCTCTTTTTATTTTGGTTTTTCAAAGATTTGTGACAAGAGAGATGAGGTTTAGGGTTTAGTGGGGTTCACAATGGTTCACCACCATTTAGCAAAAATAATAAAGGTAGGGTTCAAGATTTACCTATTAGGGCTATATGCCCACATATGTCTTTTCTTTTATTTTGGTTTCTCAAAATAGATCCAAATGATTTTTGAGAAGGTTAGGGTTTAGGGTTTTTCTTATTTGATTTCTTTCTCTTTTATTTTATTTGGTTGGTGATCTTCACTTGATCACTTTAGGGTTTTAGGGTTTAGCACATAAGCACAATAACACTCATCATGGCAAAACAGAAATACTAGGTATGAGCACTATGCATAGCACCCAATGTAAGAAAAGTTTTTGTTGGTTCTCATTTTTGGAAAAAGGAAATTCATTTTCTTTTTGTTTTAAAATTTAGGATGTTACAAACCCTTCCCCCTTAAACAAATCTCGTCCCGAGATTTTAAGAAAGGTTAGGTTCCTAAGAGAGATTGGGCGATATGATTTAACAGGAAAACATACTTGGCATGGTCTGGGGTGCTTCTGGTGCTTCTGTTGCAGTCATGTTGTAAAGGCGGCCGTTGTTGTTGTTCTGGTTCCTTCTTGCGGCAAAGCGGCGCTGGTTCTGAGCAGGTGCAGCGGTGTTGGCGGCAATCTTGGCTAACCTTTTGGGGCACTCGTTGGAGTAGTGACCCACAATTCCACACTCATAGCAGTTGATGGTGGACTTGTCCTTCGGGTTGACGGGAACAGTGTTGCTTCCAGTCATTTGGGCAGTATTGGGGTTGTTGTTGTTGCCATTGGGGTGGTTGTTGTTGTTGGTGCGGTTGCCGTTGTTATTGTTGCTGTTGGGGTTGTGGTTGTTGTTGTTGTTGTTGCTTGGGCGGTATGCCTGAGCAGGGGGCTTGTTGTATCTTGGGGCAAATCCTCCAGATGAATTGCCGCGATACTTCTGAGCATTATTGGGTCCATTCTGGGGCATCATACGGCGCTTGCGGTTCTCATTGGCTTGGTGCAGTTTCCCTTCCATCTGGATGGCTGAGTCCACCAGGGCTTCTAGGTCAGCAAAGGGAATGTTGACTAGCACTGTCTGCATCTCATCATGTAGTCCGTTCAGAAATCTCTCCTTCCTCTTCTCATTGGTGTCGGTTTCATCGGGGGCATACCTTGACAGAGTAAGAAACCTGTCGCGGTATTCTACCACCGACATTCTGCCTTGCTTGAGTTCACGGAACTCGTCTCTCATCTTCTTGATCAGTCCTTGGGGCACGTGATACTTGCTAAACTTCAGCTTGAATTCTTCCCAGTTCATCATCTGTCCCGCATTCATTGCGCGGGCGCTGGTCCACCAGGTTCGTGCAGGTCCTGACAGATAGTGGGTGGCGAATAGTACTTTCTCTATGGCTTCAACTCCCGCAACTTCAAGGTTGTTCTCCATTGTCTGGAGCCAGTCATCCGCGTCGAGGGGCTCTTCGGTCTTGCTGAAAATAGGTGGGTTGGTGTTTTGAAAGTTTTTCAGTTTTGACCCAGGGTGGTCGTGGTTTCCATGGCCGTTGTTGTTCTGAGCAATCTGTTGCAGTGCGGCAATGTTGGCATGTCGTTCAGCTCTCTCGGCTTCGCAGTCTGCCATCATCATCTCTAGCATCTGCATCATGGCGTCTTGGGTGGCGCTGCGGGTTGGTGGGGCCATCTGAACATCGGAGTGGATAATAAGATAAGAGGGAAATTCCTATGGTTTGTTTGATTGAAAGTTCAAAAAATTCAAAACTTGAAAACTTGAGTAGTGTTGAGGGGGTAAAAACCAGCAACACTTTTTCATTCATACCAAACATCACACATTACAATTCTAACACACCGTTGGTTTGAAGAACCATTCATTCGCTCTACGGTACGAGGGGATCCTGATACAACTCACACCTACTAAAGTGCTTTAATGATACTACTCTTTAGGGTGGATTCTTTGTCTTCAGGGGTAATGTGCTTGGCGAGAGGCGAGGGCGTTGTCCAAATCCCTGCGGGTTTTGTACCGCCTGAAGTCCTGGTGTGCTACATAGTGGTTCATCTCCGTGCGTGGTGGCATGGTCATCGATCTTCCCATGGAGTCATGTCTTGGGTAGTAGATGAAGCGAGTGTTCCGGATCGTGTTCTCATTTTGTCCACACAGACGGGAAATGGCTTCTTGCATAGCTCTGACTAGTCCTTCCTTCCAGGTGCTTCCCGTTACAGAAAACCATATGGTTTCCCATATCGGGGCTCCCTGCTTTCTTCGTAGATCTGTAGAAACTTCCCACCGAGGTGGTTCTCCTAACTGATTATTGAGGGGTATTCCGAAGAACTCGGGATACGGGTGTCCTAGATATTCCACTAGTTGCTTCAAATCCTTTTCGAACTTTAGGTCGCCTCTGTGACCAGGCTGATAGAACTCCCATTGGTACTCCATCTGTGAGCAATTAGGGTAAGTAAGTTAGTGAAGTGATCCAGTGTGCCAAATTTTATGTAGGATTTCAAAGAAAAGTAGAGCATAAATTTCTCTTTTTGAAAAAGTTATCAAGGATAAGAGTGAGAATAAATTTTCATAAATATTCACTTTATTAGTTTTGAAACTAAGTTTTTCAGACGTCCATTCTAACTAGGGTCTCCTAAGGTCAAACAATGGCTCTGATACCAACTTGTCAACACCCTGATTTTTAAGTCCAGATGCCTGTTATGCCATACATCGCAATCCCAGGATATTGTTGTTGCGAGACATAACAGTTGAATATCATAAGTCATCATTCATTACATATCATAGTCGTCTTACAAATAGATCACATGATCCAATATTACAATAATAGTTGAACTATTGTTTCAACACACATCACAAATACATAGCGGAAGCGTAGATAGAAGGGGACTCTATAGTCCACAGGCCAACGCTTGACGTCAGGAGTAGTCCTAGTTGTCGTAGACGTCCTGCTGTCCATCCTCTTCATACTGCTGCTCCTCTTCATAGTCTGGCCATTTGAATAGCCAGGGACAAAGCCGTGAGTACTTTAAAGTACTCGCAAACTAATACTAATGTAAGTACTAACATTTCTGGTAAGGGGGTGCTAAGCTCTAGTTTCTTTTGCATAAAGCCAATTTTAGTTCACAAGTATTTGAAATGAAGACTCTTCATGTGCTAACTAACTCAAGTGGGAACATTAGTGTCATTCCCACAACTCAATTGTATTTCAAAGTCACCAATTCAATTTCAAATCACAAGTCACCCTTCACATGTCACATTTTTGAAAAGTTCTGATGACGGAACAGTATGGCCTTTCCAACCGTCCATAACCGTGGACGCGGCTATTCGAATAGTTCTACACTCTGCAGAGGTCGTACACTTGTGCCACAACATTTGCAATAATCCATCAGGGTTAACTGGCCCTGATTTATCACACTCCGTGTGCGGACTACCAACCATAACCTTTCACTTACATACCCTAGTATAGGCATCTCTCCCCATGAGCTTGGCCTCCCAGTGAAGACAAACTGTCAGCCTGGGAACTGCACAGGGCTTGGGCCGGACATTCACCTCATTTCACGTCATTTCACATCAGTTCACATTCAACGGAGGCAGCCTCGGCATAACCCCTATGACGCTTGTTTAGAGGGAACCCATACTAAAGCACATAAATTTCCAGTTAAGCCCTTACCCATAATCAGGTATTGTGGGGGTACTTGTAAAATTGGAATGGTATCGCATCCGAACCCAACCATCAGTTTTTGTAAAATTCACCAAGTCAAGTTCATGTCATATTCACCTTCGAAGTCTTTCAATGGAAATGATTCCTCATTCCAAGGTTTTCACCATCATCATTTCACAAACACATGTTCCCATCTAGAGTAGTCAATTTTAATTTAGCACTAGCATCTAAGTATGAGGGGTGCTAAGTAATTTGCTTTGCTTCTAGGCTAACATTGATACTCTTGTACTAATCCAATACTAACCAAGTGAATCATGAATCAAAAAGTACTTTGATAAAACAAATGTAAGCAAAGCTTGTAAAGTAAAACTGGGCAATAGGATCATGAACATAAAGTAAATGGGTAATGCCTTGCTCATGGTGAGCTTTGCACTTTGCAAGGGTATTATCTTGCAACAATGGAGTTTGCATTGGTGTTAGCTTGCCTTGGTGTTTGAGGTGATCAAAGTGCTCTTCTTCTTCTGGGTAGAATCCTTCCTCTTCCTGGTATTCTCCGGTACTAGCGTCTATACACGAATACGAGGATACAATCACCAAGCAATTCATTGGCTATTCTAAACATCACATGTATTCACACAAACTATTCTATTCACACAATTAATACAAATTGGTGCATTGGTGGTCTTGCTTGAGGAAAAATAATTTCCTCTCATTTCATATGTAAATGATAGTTTCCATATAGTTCTTGAGGAATATTTTCCTCTCATTGAATCTTCTTTAAGATTTAATTTCTCAAACAATCACACATGAATTCAGGTTGACCTAAGTCAAACATTCATCATCATCATTTGAGAAAAGGATTTAAATGAGGCAGAGATACCTCATACTATTTAACACTTCTACAAATGATTTAAAATCTCCAAGTATTTCATATGAGAGCATTTGACCAGGGGTCCAAACTTCATATGAAAGTACTTGGGACAAGATTTAAATGAAGTGAAACACCTCATATAATTTACACAAATTAAACTAGCATCACACATTACTATTAAGTGGGTAGATGAGTTTTTCTTATTTAAGAAGAATAATTTCCTCCCATACTAATTAAGGTGTTACTTTTAATTACTTAGAGAAATAATTTCCTTTCATTATCTTATTAAGATTTAATTTCTCTCATGAATAATATATGACCTAGGTGGACTAAGTCAACCTCTTCATACTCATCATTTAAGAAAATGATTTAAATGAGGTGAAGCACCTCATACAATTTAATCCTAATATGGTAAAGATTTAATATCATCAAACAATTCATATGAGACCTAAATGACCAGAGTCTCTACCTCATTTTGAATTGTTCATGACAAGATTTAAATGAGAGAAAAACTCCCATGTGATTTATTAATAGTTTTAGACAATATCTTTGACTAGAAATAGCCATATAGTCCTTTAATTAATTTGGGCCATGATCACTCAAGGTAACCATACCATATTTTTGCATAAACAATTAGTGCAAGTGGAATGTGAATTATAGCAATTGGATTTACTTCAAAATTCAAAGTGGTTGATTTTTAAGATTTATTTGAAATCACAAAAGTCCCTGCCTTGTTATTTATGTCACATTAATTCTACACAAGATTTCAAGGTGGGACCAGTGGGGTTGGATAGATCTTTTTACAAGGTTTCCAACAACATAAAATTCATCAAAGTTGGTTGGGTAGATTTGAAACTATTTAATTTCTAAGACAGGACCAGTATTTAAATTTCTTTGAATCAATTTGAATTGGAAAAGGACTAATGGGCTAGGCGGGAAACAAACGGGCCGAAAGTTTTGAAAATGCCAGAAGGGCTAGCCCAGTAACGCTTCACACGCCACGGGCCGCCTGACAGAGGGGCCCGCACGTCAGTGACTGATTCTTACCGAATCGGTACGGGATGCTGGGAGGCGTTGGATCAGAGGGAGATCGGACGGCAGAGGATCATCGTCGTCGTCGACGAGGGGAAGACGCGGGCACGGCGGAGGAAGGGGGTCGACGGGGAGCAGGGACTCCGGCGAGGGTCGACGACGAGGCAGGAGGAGGTTGTCGACGATGGCGGTGCTTCTCGAACAAGTCATAGGTCCTGGGGTGGCTTCTAGCTCCGGCGGCTTCTGCGGCGGAGCACGGGCGGCGATGGTGCAATTGAGCGGCAGTGGTGCGCAATGTTGAGGGGAGAGGGTGCGAGGAGGCTCAGAGGAGGGAGGGGATGGTGCTGGTGTGCCCAGATCATCGAGGGGAGGCCTCCTTTTATAGGCGCAGAAGGGTGCCGTGAGGCGCGGGTGAGGTCAACGGCGAGGTCGTCGTTCCAAGGCGGCGAAGGGGCGAGGAAGGGGCGCAGGAGGTAGGCGACGTCACGGTGGTACCTTGAGCATTAATGGTGTGGTACGGCGAGGTGTACGACGGTCGGGTGATGGCGCGTACTGGCGCGGCTGCGGCGGGATCGTGTCGTCGTCTCCGATGGCGGCGGGCAAGGGTCGCGATCTTGCGCGTGTCTGGCGGGATCGTGCTGTCCTGGCGATGCTCCACGCGTTGAGAGAGGGTCCAGGGCGGGCGCGAGGTGGCCGTGCTACGCGTGGCCAGTGGTGCCCGCACGTGCACTGCTGCGACGTCAGCGGCATGGCCTGGCCATCCTGGGCGCGCGATCTCCGGCGGCTGTCGGCATTCTCTGCGACCGTGGCGGTGCTAGGTGGTGCTAGGGTTGTGAGGTGGAGGTACTGGACACGGTGGTCGTGGCCAGAGAAGAAGAAAGGAAGGGTTGGCTCGACGTGGTGTCCATGGCCGGCATGGTGTGTGCATGCATGCCATGCATGCTTCCCTAGGGTTGCTGTGGTGCATTGAGTGAGAGAGGGGACAAGGGAACCAGGTAGAGTAGTTTAGGGCAGGCTAGGGTTGAGTAGGACACTATTTGAAATAGTGTTGAATTGTTCCATATTTGTAATTTGCAATATTTGCTCAAAATTTGAATGGGTTCAAAAGGTGGCAAGATTTGGAAAGGGTGTGTTTGAGTGAGTTGTAAATGACCAGAGAGAATGAGAGGTGGTGGTGGATTTGTCCAATTCAAAGAATTTCGAAATTTGCTAAGTGTGAGATTGTTCCTCATATTAAAAAGTCCTAACTTTACCTGATCATAGATTTTGATCCAAAGTGAATTTGGCATGGTTGTCTTTACAAAAGTTGTTCATCTTGATGTCCTCTTGGATGACATGCAAAGACTTGAGCAAGTTTGGTTTGAAAATTTTGAATTGCAGAGGCTCAAAGTAGTGACCAGAATGTAGTTGGCAGAATTGACCATAATCACATGTGATCACAATTTGAGTTTGAATTTTATTTGATTTGTGTTTCTTTGATTCCAAAAGTTGTAATAAGTGTTTAGTAACATAATACAACTAATGGTGAAGGCCAAAATGATCTAGGTCAAAGATTTGTAAAAATGGCATAAACCATATGTGAGGGTTTTGTGATTTTCTAACTTTTATTCTTTTATTTTTCTTTGCTTCATTTTGACAAGAGTGAGGTGTATTTGGTGTTAGAATAAGTTGGGTAAAGGGTTCAACCATTTTAGGACAATGGGGGTGCCTAGGTCAAAATTTGATATTTTGGCTAAGTGCCACATATACCTCTATGCATATGTTTGATTTTATTTTGTTTCTCACTTGAATTGGTTGGTAAGTACTTTGTTAAGTGTGTTGATGTATTTCAAAACATCTACCAAGGTCAACACTCAAAGTTGGAGCATTTGCAAAAAGTAGCCATAGGCTTGCAAATGCCTTTTTCTTATTTAAGATCACCTCTTTTTATTTTGGTTTTTCAAAGATTTGTGACAAGAGAGATGAGGTTTAGGGTTTAGTGGGGTTCACAATGGTTCACCACCATTTAGCAAAAATAATAAAGGTAGGGTTCAAGATTTACCTATTAGGGCTATATGCCCACATATGTCTTTTCTTTTATTTTGGTTTCTCAAAATAGATCCAAATGATTTTTGAGAAGGTTAGGGTTTAGGGTTTTTCTTATTTGATTTCTTTCTCTTTTATTTTATTTGGTTGGTGATCTTCACTTGATCACTTTAGGGTTTTAGGGTTTAGCACATAAGCACAATAACACTCATCATGGCAAAACACAAATACTAGGTATGAGCACTATGCATAGCACCCAATGTAAGAAAAGTTTTTGTTGGTTCTCATTTTTGGAAAAAGGAAATTCATTTTCTCTTTGTTTTAAAATTTGGGATGTTACACTGATAGGGACCTCCAGGAGATCAGGAACTCTAACCTTAACAAGGATTCTAGCCCTGTTTGATCCATCACGATTCCAAACCAAAAATTTGCCAAATTCACTAACAGATTCCTTAATCTTTTCAACATGCCATGCCTCTTGGGGTAATTAACCATCATTAACCAGAAATCATGAGTAAATGTGCAATTTCTATGATTCAGACCACGGTTCTGGGGAATAACCGTTAGGATGCTATCACCAATGAAAAAGGGACTACGATCTATCGCAGCATCTCTAGAACAGGTGTTAGAGAACTGTACCAAAGCCGCACCCATAGCTGACCTTGTCATCTGACGGACGTGATAACCTTGGTTGTTGAGGAAGCCACGGATGAGAGCAGCATCACCGGTGAATTGAGCAGGGTCGGATTCAGGTTCAAGGACGACGATTGCCCAGTCGTCGCAGTTGAGCAGCGGCGTGTTGGTGAAGATGTGAAAAGCCCTGCGTCGACGATGAACACAATGCGGCACAATGTCCGCGCCAGGAGGGAGATGAGGGTGAGGGTCACAGGGGTAGTTCGCCATCAGGCCACCGTCTTCAGTACGGGGGCAGCCGGTTGGCGGAGGTGGCGGAGGTGGTGGAGGTGGTGGCAGTGGTGGCGGTGCAGCAGATGCAAAAGGGATGGGAGGCGGAGCGGCAGAGGAAGGGACAGGGGATGAATGTGTCTCTTTCCCAGGTGGTTTAGATTTAATGCGAAAAATCGGGGTTTTTCCTTTTTTCCGTAAGCAGTTTTTCTTGATATGTCCATAATTGTAACAACCACGGCATCTCACCTGGGATTTGCAAACGGGCCGTTGATGGAAAGGGTCCAAACATCTCGTGCAGCCCAAAAGCGGAAGAGGGGAGGAGGGAGGGATCTAGGCCGAAGGGTGGACAAGGGATGAGGTGGGCTACGGTGGAGGCTGCCGAATGGGCTGAGATGGAGGGGATGGAGTTGGCGAGACGTGAGATGGGTTGGGAGACGTGGAGCCATGCCGATTCAAAAAAATAGGTGAGCGGGAATCCAGCGCGTGATCCGAGGAACTTGGATCTTGGCATGGGCGAGTGACCACGTCAATGAAAGAACGATGAGATCTAATCGGCACAGAATTTGCTCCGGTGAGAGGATTCCGACGAGTAACCAACTACCACTCCATGGATTGTTCAGATAACCAAGAGTAATGCTCAAAGCGCCAATTAGGGCCACCAGATCCCCAAAGGTGGAAAAAGCAGGTGAATGATGGGCATGCAAAAGAATGGAGACGATAGATGAAAAAACCAATAGCCTTAGAATTCACCGTGAATTTAAAAACTCTATCCCTCAAGTGGGAGATCCGGAGGCTAGCTCCCAGGGATCCAAGGCAAGTTTGGAGGGCTACCTCAACAAGCGGTAGATCTAGACGAAAGGAGGCCCTCCCAAAGGATACAACAAGATGAAAACCATCGACAGAGGTAGGATGGATCGGGGTAGAAAACATGGAGAAGATCTTACGTGAGAGATTGGTTCCATGGGTGAAGTCCAACGAGGAAGAGAGACCTTGTGGATCCATCCTTGCATCACCTTAATGGAAGAAGCCATTGATGGTCGTGGAGGAGGTGGTCGCCGCGGGAGTCGCCTTGGAGGTGGAGGTGGAGGTGGGAGCCATTTTAGACTTCATAAGATCGACCGAGTTTATGGTTAGGGGGTAGATCCTTGAGCTTGTTGTAGATGTAACATGCCCTTGCGTGGAACTTGTGGTAGGTGGGTCTGCCAAAAATTACATGGTAGGAGATTTTGAAAGGCACAACTTCAAACGTGATCATCTCTTCGCGGAAATTATTAACATCGCCGAAGGCCACGGGAAGTTTGATGCTGCCGAGGGAGTTCGCCTTTTTACCCGGAACTGCTGCGTGCAGTTGACACACGTCCGTTGGGAACCCCAAGAGGAAGGTGTGATGCGTACAGCAGTAAGTTTTCCCTCAGTATGAAACCAAGGTTATCGAACCAGTAGGAGTCAAGGAACACGTGAAGGTTGTTGGTGACGGAGTGTAGTGCGGCGCAACACCAGGGATTCCGGCGCCAATGTGGAACCTACACAACACAATAAAAGTACTTTGCCCCAACGTAACAGTGAGGTTGTCAATCTCACCGGCTTGCTGTAAACAAAGGATTAACCGTATGGTGTGGAAAATGATGTTTGTTTGCGAAGAACAGTAAAGAACAAGTATTGCAGTAGATTGTATTTCAGATGTAAAGAATGGACCGGGGTCCACAGTTCACTAGTGGTGTCTCTCCCATAAGATAAATAGCATGTTGGGTGAACAAATTACACTTGGGCAATTGACAAATAGAGAGGGCATAACAATGCACATACATGTCACGATGACTACTATGAGATTTAATCAGGGCATTACAGCAAAGTACATAGACCGCTATCCAGCATGCATCTATGCCTAAAAAGTCCACTTTCAGGTTATCATCCGAACCCCTTCCAGTATTAAGTTGCAAACAACAGACAATTGCATTAAGTATGGTGCGTAATGTAATCAACACAAATATCCTTAGACAAAGCATCGATGTTTTATCCCTAGTGGCAACAGCACATCCACAACCTTAGAACTTTCTGTCACTGTCCCAGATTCAATGGAGGCATGAACCCACTATCGAGCATAAATACTCCCTCTTGGAGTTACAAGTATCAACTTGGCCAGAGCCTCTACTAGCAACGGAGAGCATGCAAGAACATAAACAACATATATATGATAGATTGATAATCAACTTGACATAGTATTTCATATTCATCGGATCCCAACAAACACAACATGTAGCATTACAAATAGATGATCTTGATCATGATAGGCAGCTCACAAGATCTAACATGATAGCACAATGAGGAGAAGACAACCATCTAGCTACTGCTATGGACCCATAGTCCAGGGGTGAACTACTCACACATCAGTCCGGAGGCGATCATGGTGATGAAGAGTCCTCCGGGAGATGATTCCCCTCTCCGATAGGGTGCCGGAGGCGATCTCCTGAATCCCCCGAGATGGGATTGGCGGCGGCGGCGTCTCTAGAAGGTTTTCCATATCGTGGCTCTCGGTACAGGGGTTTCGCGACGAAGGCTTTAAGTAGGCGGAAGGGTAGGGTTGGAGGCGGCGCGAGGGACCTACACCATAGGGCGGTGCGGGCCCCTCCCTGGCCACGCCGGCATATGGTTACGGGCCCTCGTGGCCCCACTTCGTATCCTCTCCGGTCTTCTAGAAGCTTCGTGGAAAAATAAGACCCTGGGCGTTGATTTCGTCCAATTCCGAGAATATTTCCTTTGTAGGATTTCTGAAACCAAAAACAGCAGAAAATACCAACTGGCTCTTCGGCATCTCATCAATAGGTTAGTGCCGGAAAATGCATAATAATGACATAAAGTGTGTATAAAACATGTGAGTATCATCATAAAAGTAGCATGGAACATAAGAAATTATAGATACGTTTGAGACGTATCAAGCATCCCCAAGCTTAGTTGCTACTCGCCCTCGAGTAGGTAAAGGATAACAAGGATAATTTCTGAAGTGACATGCTATCATAATCTTGATCAATACTATTGTAAAGCATATGAGATGAATGCAGCGATTCGAAGCAATGGTAAAGACAATGATTAAACAGCTGAATCATATAGCAAAGACTTTTCATGAATAGTCCTTTCAAGACAAGCATCAATAAGACTTGCATAAGAGTTAACTCATAAAGCAATAAATTCTTAGTAGAAACCTTTGAAGCAACACAAAGGAAGATATAAGTTTCAGTGGTTGCTTTCAACTTCAACATGTTTATCTCATGGATAATTGTCAACATAAAGCAATATAACAAGTGCAATAGGTAAACATGTAAGAATCAATGCACACAGTTGACAAGTGTTTGCTTCTAAGATAGAAAGAAGTAGGTAAACTGACTCAACATAAAGTAAAAGAATGGCCCTTCGCAGAGGGAAGCATGGATTACTATTTTTGTGCTAGAGCTTTTCATTTTGAAAACATAGAAACAATTTTGTCAACAGTAGTAATAAATCATATGTGTTATGTATAAGACATCCTATAAGTTGCAAGCCTCATGCATAGATTACCAATAGTCCTCGCACCTTGTCCTAATTAGCTTGGATTAACACGGATTATCATTGCATAACATATGTTTCAACCAAGTGTCACAAAGGGGTACCTCTATGCCGCCTGTACAGAGGTCTAAGGAGAAAGTTCGCATTGGATTTCTCGCTTTTGATTATTCTCAACTTAGACATCCATACCGGGACAACATAGACAACAGATAATGGACTCCTCTTTTAATGCTTAAGCATTCAACAACAGATAATATTCTCATAAGAGATTGAGGATTTGTGTCCAAACTGAAACTTCCACCATGATTCATGGCTTTAGTTAGCGGCCCAATGTTCTTCTCTAACAATATGCATACTCAAACCATTTGATCATGAAAATCGCCCTTACTTCAGACAAGACGAACATGCATAGCAACTCACATGATATTCAACAAAGGCATAAAAGTTGATGGCGTCCCCAGAAACATGGTTACCGCTCAACAAGCAACTTATAAGAAATAAGATACATAGCTACATATTCTTCACCACAATAGTTTTTAAGGCTATTTTCCCATGAGCTATATATTGCGAAGACAAAGAATAGAATTTTAAAGGTAGCACTCAAGTAATGTACTTTGGAATGGCAGAGAAATACCATGTAGTAGGTAGGTATGGTGGACACAAATGGCATGGATTTTGGCTCAAGGATTTGGATGCACGAGAAGTAATCCCTCTCAATACAAGGCTTAGGCTAGCAAGGTTGTTTGAAGCAAACTCAAGTATAAACCGGTACAGTAAAACTTACATAAGAACATATTGCAAGCATTATAAGACTCTACACTGTCTTCCTTGTTGTTCAAACACCTTAACCAGAAAATATCTAGACTTAGAGAGACCAATCATGCAAACCAAATTTTAACAAGCTCTATGTAGTTCTTCATTAATAGGTGCAAAGTACATGATGCAAGAGCTTAAACATGATCTATATGAGCACAACAATTGCCAAGTATCAAATTATTCAAGACAATATACCAATTACCACATGAGGCATTTTCCGTTTCCAACCATATAACAATGAACGAAGCAGTTTCAACCTTCGCTATGAACATTAAAAGTAGCACTAAGAACACATGTGTTCATATGCAACAGCGGAGCATGTCTCTCTCCCACACAAGGAATGCTAGGATCCGATTTTATTCAAACAAAAACAAAAATAAAAGCAAACAGACGCTCCAAGTAAAGCACATAAGATGTGACTGAATAAAAATATAGTTTCACTAGAGGTGACCTGATAAGTTGTCGATGAAGAAGGGGATGCCTTGGGCATCCCCAAGCTTAGATGCTTGAGTCTTCTTGAAATATGCAGGGATGAACCACGGGGGCATCCCCAAGCTTAGACTTTTCACTCTACTTGATCATATTGTATCATCCTCTCCTCTCTCGACCCTTGAAAACTTCCTCCACACCAAACTTGAAACAAACTCATTAGAGGGTTAGTGCATATTGAAAATTCATATATTCAGAGGTGACATAATCATTCTTAACACTTCTGGACATTGCATAAAGCTACTGAAAGTTAATGGAACAAAGAAATCCATCAAACATAGCAAAATAGGCAATGCGAAATAAAAGGCAGAATCTGTCAAAACAGAACAGTCCGTAAAGACGAATTTTTCTGGGGCACTTAACTTGCTCAGATGAAAAAGCTCAAATTGAATGAAAGTTGCGTACATATCTGAGGATCACGCACGTAAATTGGAAGAATTTTCTGAGTTACCTACAGACAGGGCTGCTTAATTTCGTGACAGTAAGAAATCTGTTTCTGTGCAGTAATCCAAATCTAGTATCAACATTACTATCAAAGACTTTACTTGGCACAACAATGCAATAAAATAAAGATAATGAGAGGTTGCTACAGTAGTAACAACTTCCAAGACTCAAATATAAAACAAATGTACTGTAGTAAAATAATGGGTTGTCTCCCATAAGCGCTTTTCTTTAACGCCTTTCAGCTAGGCGCAGAAAGTGTGAATCAAGTAACATCAAGAGATGAAGCATTAACATCATAATTTGTTCTAATAATAGAATCATAAGGTAACTTCATTCTCTTTCTAGGGAAGTGTTCCATACCTTTCTTGAGAGGAAATTGATACTTAATATTACCTTCCTTCATATCAATAGTAGCACCAACAGTTCGAAGAAAAGGTCTTCCCAATATAATGGGACAAGATGCATTGCATTCAATATCCAAGACAACAACATCAACGGGGACAAGGTTATTGTTAACCATAATGCGAACATTATCAATCCTCCCCAAAGGTTTCTTTATAGCATTATCAGCAAGATTAACATCCAAATAACAATTTTTCAATGGTGGCAAGTCAAGCATATCATAGATTTTCTTAGGCATAACAGAAATACCTTCACCAAGATCACATAAAGCATTACAATCAAAATCATTGACCTTCATCTTAATGATGGGCTCCCAACCATCTTCTAACTTCCTAGGAATAGAAGTTTCAAGTTTTAATTTATCTTCTCTAGCTTTTATGAAAGCATTTGTAATATGTTTTGTAAAGGCCAAATTTATAGCACTAGCATTGGGAGTTTTAGCAAGTTTTGTAAGAACTTTATAACTTCAGAGATATGACAATCATCAAAATCTAAACCATTATGATCTACAGCAATGGGATCATTGTCCCCAATATTTTGAAAAATTTCAGCAGTTTTATCACAAACGGTTTCAGCAGTTTTAGCAGTTTCAAGCAGTTTTGTACGCTTTGCACTAGGAGTAGAAACATTGCCAACACCAATTATTTTATCATTGATAGTAGGAGGTTTAGCAACATGTGAAGCATCAACATTACTAGTGGTGGTAATAGTCCAAACTTTAGCTACATTATTCTCTTTAGCAAGTTTTTCGTTTTCTTCTCTTTCCCACCTAGCATGCAATTCAGCCATTAATCTAATATTTTCATTAATTCGAACTTGGATGGCGTTTGTTGTAGCAAATGACTTAATATCTTTATCTTCATTAGGCATAACTTTCAATTTTAAAAGATCAACATCAGAGGCAAGACTATCAACCTTAGAAGCAAGAATATCAATTTTATCAAGCTTTTCCTCAACAGATTTGTTAAAAGCAGTTTGTGTACTAATAAATTCTTTAAGCATGGCTTCAAGACCAGAGGGTACACTCCTATTATTGTTGTAAGAATTACCATAAGAGTTACCATAACCATTACCATTATTAGAAGGATATGGCCTATAGTTGTTACCAGAATTATTCCTATAAGCATTGTTGTTGAAATTATTACTTTTAATGAAGTTCACATCAACATGTTCTTCTTGGGCAACTAATGAAGCTAAAGGAACATTATTAGGATCAACATTAGATCTACCATTCACAAGCAGAGACATAATCACATCAATTTTATCACTCAAGGAGGAGGTTTCTTCAACAGAATTTACCTTCTTACCTTGTGGAGCCCTTTTAGTGTGCCATTCAGAGTAATTTATCATCAAGGAGCTTTGTTGCCGCCCCCAAAGTGATGGACATAAAGGTACCTCCAGCAGCTGAATCCAATAGGTTCCGTGAAGAAAAATTTAATCATGCATAGAAGGTTTGGATGATCATCCAAGTAGTTAGTCCATGGGTTGGGCAATTCTTTACCAAAGATTTCATTCTTTCCCATGCTTGAGCAACATGTTCATTATCCAATTGCTTAAAATTCATTATGCTACTTCTCAAAGATATAATTTTAGCAGGAGGATAATATCTACCAATGAAAGCATCTTTACATTTAGTCCATGAATCAATACTATTCTTAGGCAGAGATAGCAACGAATCTTTAGCTCTTCCTCTTAAGGAGAAAGGAAACAATTTCAATTTTATAATGTCACCATCTACATCCTTATACTTTTGCATTTCAAAAAGTTCAACAAAATTATTAAGATGGGCAGCAGCATCATCAGAACTAACACCAGAAAATTGCTCTCTCATAACAAGATTTAGTAAAGCAGGTTTAATTTCAAAAAATTCTGCTGTAGTAGCAGGTGGAGCAATAGGTGTGCATAGGAAATCATTATTATTTGTGCTAGTGAAGTCACACAACTTAGTATTCTCAGGAGTATTCATTTTAACAGTAGTAAATAAAGCAAACTAAATAAAGTAAAGGCAAGTAACTAATTTTTTTGTGTTTTTAATATAGAGAATGCACAAAGCAGTAAATAAAGTAAAGTAAAGCAAGACAAAAACAAAGTAAAGAGATTGGATGTGGGAGACTCCCCTTGCAGCGTGTCTTGATCTCCCCAGCAACGGCGCCAGAAAAAAAGTCTTGCTGCGTGCAGTTGACACACGTCCGTTGGGAACCCCAAGAGGAAGGTGTGATGCGTACAGCAGTAAGTTTTCCCTCAGTATGAAACCAAGGTTATCGAACCAGTAGGAGTCAAGGAACACGTGAAGGTTGTTGGTGACGGAGTGTAGTGCGGCACAACACCAGGGATTCCGGCGCCAACGTGGAACCTGCACAACACAATCAAAGTACTTTGCCCCAACGTAACAGTGAGGTTGTCAATCTCACCGGCTTGCTGTAAACAAAGGATTAACCGTATGGTGTGGAAAATGATGTTTGTTTGCGAAGAACAGTAAAGAACAAGTATTGCAGTAGATTGTATTTCAGATGTAAAGAATGGACCGGGGTCCACAGTTCACTAGTGGTGTCTCTCCCATAAGATAAATAGATGTTGGGTGAACAAATTACAGTTGGGCAATTGACAAATAGAGAGGGCATAACAATGCACATACATGTCACGATGACTACTATGAGATTTAATCAGGGCATTACGACAAAGTACATAGACCGCTATCCAGCATGCATCTATGCCTAAAAAGTCCACTTTCAGGTTATCATCCGAACCCCTTCCAGTATTAAGTTGCAAACAACAGACAATTGCATTAAGTATGGTGCGTAATGTAATCAACACAAATATCCTTAGACAAAGTATCGATGTTTTATCCCTAGTGGCAACAGCACATCCACAACCTTAGAACTTTCTGTCACTGTCCCAGATTCAATGGAGGCATGAACCCACTATCGAGCATAAATACTCCCTCTTGGAGTTACAAGTATCAACTTGGCCAGAGCCTCTACTAGCAACGGAGAGCATGCAAGAACATAAACAACATATATATGATAGATTGATAATCACCTTGACATAGTATTCCATATTCATCGGATCCCAACAAACACAACATGTAGCATTACAAATAGATGATCTTGATCATGATAGGCAGCTCACAAGATCTAACATGATAGCACAATGAGGAGAAGACAACCATCTAGCTATTGCTATGGACCCATAGTCCAGGGGTGAACTACTCACACATCAATCCGGAGGCGATCATGGTGATGAAGAGTCCTCCGGGAGATGATTCCCCTCTCCGGCAGGGTGCCGGAGGCGATCTCCTGAATCCCCCGAGATGGGATTGGCGGCGGCGGCGTCTCTGGAAGGTTTTCCTTATCGTGGCTCTCGGTACAGGGGTTTTCGCGACGAAGGCTTTAAGTAGGCGGAAGGGTAGGGTTGGAGGCGGCGCGAGGGACCCACACCATAGGGCGGCGCGGGCCCCTCCCTGGCCGCGCCGGCCTATGGTTACGGGCCCTCGTGGCCCCACTTCGTATCCTCTCCGGTCTTCTGGAAGCTTCGTGGAAAAATAAGACCATGGGCGTTGATTTCGTCCAATTCCGAGAATATTTCCTTTGTAGGATTTCTGAAACCAAAAACATAAAAACAAAGAATCGGCTCTTCAAAGATATCGTCAATAGGTTAGTGCCGTAAAATGCATAATAATGACATAAAGTGTGTATAAAACATGTGAGTATCATCATAAAAGTAGCATGGAACATAAGAAATTATAGATACGTTTGAGACATATTAGGAACCACACCATGTAATTCAGTGGTGCTGTGCTTGAGCTGTTCCTTGGTAAGGTTCATCCTCTCCAGGTACATGATGTTTAGGCTAGCTCCGCCATCCATAAGGCACTTGGATAAGTCATACCCATCTATGCGGGGACTCACAACCAGGGCGTAGCACTCTTTTGGGATGATGGTCGGGTGATCCGCCCTGTCAAATGTGCAGGGTTTTTCCGACCACTTGACATACTGAGGTACGGCCGGAACCGTCGCGTTGAGGACTCGGAGGGCCGATTTCTTGGCCCGGACCGTCGGAGTTCCGAGGAAGGTGTGATATGCACCAGCACTCTTTTTGACGAAGGGATTGGACTTGTTAGCTGCGAACCCTCGTTGGGGTCCGGCGAAGAATCGTCCTCATCCATCGCCTCGAAACTGTCCTCCTCCTTGTCCTTGTTCTTGCCCTTGCCTCCTTTGCCGCGTGGGCGGTGCTTCCGGGCTCGCTTGTAACCTGCTTCCGGGTCAGTTTTGAGATCATTGACCCACTTGCAGTTGCGGTTGGTGTGAGAGGATTTGCCGGTAGCCGGATCTATGCGGGCTAAGCATGGCATGTCCCTGTATTCCTCGTAGGTTTGGGGAGCGCGGGTTCCGGCAACGGTGACCTCGTCAGCACGTTGCTGGCCCCTGCCGGCTCCGCCTTCGCAACCGCAACCTCTTCCGCCTCCTTGACCTCCGCGTTGGAACGCCATGGCTACCATGTCGGATCCGCCGCTCTTCTGGTCATCGGGGGGATTTTTCCGCTTGTTGCTGCTGTTGCTGCCGTTGTCACGGTTCTTCTTTTCCTGATGCAGGGGTATGGCTGTGGCTACAAGGTCTCCGCATGTGTCATCATCGGCGGCAGTGTGATTGCTGGCGATGTTGATCATATCATCCAAGGTCAGCTTATTTGCATTGACCCAGCAAGTAAGCTTGTGCCGGAGCCGTCCTCCCCTCTGCAATCCACCTATAAAAGCATGCATAGCTTGCGGTTGTCGACGTTCTCGCACTCATTCCTGGTTGCTAACCACCGGGTGAGGAAGTTCCTTGATGTTTCACCCTTCTTCTGGATACATGTCTGTAGGTCGCTAGTCGTGGCAGGCCTTTTGTAGGTGCCTCTGAAGTGCTTCTCGAAGGCGTTCTTCAGGTCGAACCAGCAAAAGATTGAGTTTCTCTTGAGGTCACTGAGCCAGATACGGGCTGGACCCACAAGGTACAACTGGAGCATGCGACAGGCAATGTTGGGGGTTCCTCCGGCGAAGGTCACTGCATTGTAGTAATCCTCGATCCAGGTATCCGGCCTTTCACTGCCATCATAATGCTTCAAGTTTCCGGGTAGCTTGAGGTTCAGGCTCTTTGGCTTTGGTTCCTATCGAATCATTGTTGCCTGCCAAAACCCACCGGCGAGCAGCGACGAGCAACACGGAGAGCCGGGAGGCTCCCAGGACTGCTGGTGGGCCCTGGTCCCTCGGGCAACGGCCCGCAATGCTCCGGCACACGTCCTGACGGTCGCAAGGGCGTGCCACCTGACCTATACCTGGTCAGGAAGGTGTTGGTTTGCTTCGATTAGTTTCTTGCATGGCAGACACGTAAACATTAAATGAGCCTCGATCGGCTCTTAGGTTACCCTGTGAATCGGCTCAAAGAGCCGATTGCCCCATGGTTCGTATTGGATCTACGACAACATGGGGATCCTGCTTTATCAATACCAAGTTAAACCAATCTACGACAGTTTGGGGTTTTCACCGCATAACCGGAACGTCCTACACGTAGTTGAGCCTGGCAGATACGAAAGATAACGGAAAACTAGTCCTAGAGGAGGCCTAAAAACCAACATAGAGTCGATTCCCGGAACATCCCTTCTAGGATCGGCAAACCATACCTTAAGCACTACTGGATCATTCAACCCGTTTGCAAGGCCTAACCATGCGGATATCAAACTAATCCTTGAAGGACAAGGAACAACTATAACAGATCAGATCTACTAAATAAAGATGAAGCAAGGTGCTGCCCTTACACCTAAGATAGGTGTAAAGGCAGCTAGATATCGAGGGGCAGCATAGCTAAACAAGCATATTCAGACAACATCGATGCAAGCCCCAAAACATCTACGATAAGGGTGTTACTCGCCATCAACAAGGCTTCAGTACGAGCAACACCAGATAACGAATAAACCGATACTGCCTAGATCGCGAGATGCGATCTAGGCAGCATGATGCTTACCCGGAAGAAACCCTCGAAACAAGGGGTGGCGATGCGCCTAGATTGTGTTTGTTGTGAACATGGTCGTCCTCCTTTCTCAATAACCCTAGGTACATATTTATAGTCCGGGGACTTTCTATCTTTGGAATAAACCTAGTCGTATACGACCAAACTCTATCTCTTAATTCTAAACTAGAATGTGATCTACCATAATGTACAGATACACGGGCAATCTAGCCCAAATTCTCGCACAAGGCCGATTCAGAGACACTTCATGTACATATCCTCCAAGCCCACTTCCATTACGGCCCATCTTCTGATTTGGCCAAAATCTGGTGATAACACATGCCCCCCTGGTTTTGGCAATAATAATTCCAAAACCACTCTGTTTTTCCTTCATCGGGTCATGCGTTGCAGAGCAGAACCGCTACAGTGCCCTTTCATCATGATGCCTTGCCTTCTCAACTTCTCCGCACTACACGATTTGACAGTTTTGGCACCGCATCCTCGAAACTGCCACAGCATTGAATTATCTTCCACTATATTCCCCTTTATTTAAACTCATCTGCGCAGTTCGCTTCCTCATCGCCTCCTCATCCTCTGTTCCTCTGTATTAGCACTCGAAAACCCTTCTTCCACCATGGACTCCTCCTCCTCCTACTCCTCGGATCTCTCTTCCCTCTCTTCTTCCTCCCGCGAGCCGACGCCGGAGTACGACCCGATAAGGGCGTACGAGGCCCTCGCCCCACTGAAGTGGGACGAGGCGGACTGGGACTTCTCTGTCTGGTCAGAGGATGATGAATCCCTGACCGACGGGGAAGACAACCTCCATTTCCTCATTGATGGGGATTTGGAGGAGGAGAGCGATGACGATGCTCTCTAGGGCGAAGACATCTCCTCCGACGAGGAGGATGAGGAAGCGGAGGAGGACACCTCCTCCGACGAGTACCCGCCGCTGAAGCGCTTCCGCGCCGGGTCGGAGGATGACGACGACGACGATGATGATGAAGAAGACGAAGCCCCTGCAGGCGGCTTCGACAGCAGCGACGAAGACGTCGCCGGCAGCAGCGCCGACGGTAGCTACGACGGCGACGACGAGGGCAGTGACGGCCCTTAGATTAGGGATTACTAGTATAGGGCCAGTAATAGAAATTTAGGTGGTAGATCATCCTTTTGAGAGCAATCGGCTCTTAGTTGTAAAAAATCCTCTTTATCAATGAAGAATGTTTCCCAATTTGATTTCTCCGATTGTCCAATTTGATTCTCCCAATTGTCAAAGTAAGTCCACGCACCAAGAACCGATAGCAACGCATCGGTCTTTCACCATAAAAAACCACTGGTAACCTCTAGAGTCGATGGCTGCGCATCGGCTTTTTTATTCTAAAGTCGATGTATGTGCATCGGCTGTACTGTGCGAATTTTTTTTTTACCGGCCGATTTCATACATCGGCCCCCATATTTTACTGCCCATCATCCCACATACTTGGGAAATACTTCTTGAGGTGCTGGCCATTGACAGCCACTGGGAACTTCACGCCGCTCAGTTCCTCGAGCATGTATGCGTTGCCCTTCAAAACTTGGTCGACTATGTACGGCCCGTGCCAATTTGGAGACCATTTACCATACACTTTATCCTTAGTCCCCAACGGCAACACAGCTTCCCATACCAGATCACCAACGTGGAACTCCTTTGGTCTCACCTTCTTATTATACGCGCGAGCTACCTTGGCTTTGTTCTCTTTAATTTTCTCAAGCGACCACAGTCTAAGTTCCGTTACATCCTCAATGTTGTCACTCATCAGGGCTGCATACTCTTCAGTAGTCAAGTCATTCTGAAACGCAATCCGTCTCGACCCAGCCGTGATTTCCCAGGGCAATACGGCTTCTTGTCCATAGACCAGATGGTATGGCGAGGTTTTTATCGCTCCATGACATGACATGAGATAAGCCCACAAAGCCTCTGACAATACCTCGTGCCAACGTCTAGGGTGCTCGTCGATTTTCCTCTTAATCAGCTTGATAAGGCTCTTGTTGGACGCTTCAGCCCGCCCATTTGCTTGAGCATAGTATGGAGACGATCGGATCAGCTTAATTCCCATGTCCTCGCAGAAGTTTCTAAACTCGCGAGAAATAAAAACCGAACCTCCATCGGTCGTGATAGTCTGGGGAATCCCGAATCTATGAATGACATGCTCCTTCATGAAATTGATGACATCTTTCGATGCCACTGACTTCATAGGGACAGCCTCCACCCATTTAGTGAAATAATCTGTAATGGCCAGAACCCACTCATGGCCTTTGCTCGATGGAGGATTAATTTTGCCGATCATATCCATGCCCCAACCTCGAAATGGCCAAGGCTTGATGATGGGGTTCATTGCTAATGCGGGTACCATCTGAATGCTCCCAAACTTCTGACATGCTTGACACCCTTTATAGTACTTAAAACAATCCTCAAGCATGGTGGGCCAATAAAACCCCGATCTCCTGATCAACCATTTCATCTTATGAGCCGATTGGTGAGTTCCACAGGCGCCTTCGTGTACCTCATGTAAGAGCCGATTTGACTCGGCCGTTCCCAAACATTTGAGGAGTAACCCTTCCAAAGTTCTGTAGAACATGTCATCCCCAATAAGGACATACTTCATGGCCTTGTATCTTATCCGTTTAGGTGCCCCCCGAGCCGAATCTTTCAAGTAATTGAAGATATGGCTCTCCAGTCGTCTGGCTCTAGGAACTGTACCTTGTAGCCTGACGCCATTTGCTATGTCCTTGTAGCCTGACGCCATTTGTGCGAGATCGTTTGCCTCGGTATTTTGCGACCTTGGGATCCAATTGAAGTTTATGTACCTGAACTGTGCCATCAGCTCACGGCATTGCATCCATAATGGGAGGAGCGACTCGCTCTCACATTTGTATTCCTCTGTGAGTTGGGAAATCACCAATTTGGAGTCTCCAAAAAGTTCCACTGCTTCTGCCCCGGCTTCCAATAGCAACTCCATTCCCTTGCATATTGCTTCATACTCAGCGACATTGTTGGTGCAAGGGGTAGGTAGCCTGATGGAGAAGGAATATGTTGCCCCCCGGGGCGACACGAGTAGAACGCCGATGCCGCAACCATCATCGCAAACCGATCCATCGAAGAACATGGCCCATGCATGCACAGACAGTGCTGCTATATTAGTGTTGATTCGTTCAGCAATAAGATCGGCCAACGCCTGTCCCTTGACTGCTTTCGCAGGCTGATACCGGATATCAAACTCCGATAATGCAAACATCCATTTACCGAGTCGACCTTTCAACACAGGAGCCGACAGCATATGTTTGATGACATCTGATTTGCATATGACGACAATTTCCGCTGACAGCAGGATGTGATGAAGCTTGGTGCAGGTGAAAAATAAGCAGAGGCACAACTTCTCGATCTCAGGGTACCTAGTTTCTGCATCCAACATCCTTCTGCTGAGGTAGAAAACCACTTTTTCCAGACCATCATAAACTTGCACCACCACTGAGGCGATGGAAGTGTCAGCCACTGACAAGTAAATGTAGAAAGGCCTGTCTTGCTGGGGCGGAACCAACACAGGTGGCTTCGTTAGATACTCCTTAATTTCGTCAAATGCTCGTTGTTGCTCTGCCCCCAGCGAAACTCCTCATCAGCTTTAATTTTTACCAACCCCATGAACGGCTCAATCCGTCCTAACAAATTGGAGGTGAACCTTCTGACGAAGTTGATTTTGCCGACGAGACACTGGAGTTCTTTCTTCGTGGTAGGTGGCTTCATTGTTCGCACTGCCTCTTGACTTTTCAGGCCGATCTCAATTCCGCGTTCATGAACCAAGAAACCCAAGAATTGACCGGCCGTTACACCAAAAGCACACTTCTTTGGATTCATTCTTAGTCCGAACTTTCTAGTTCGGTCCAGGACGTGTCGCAAATCTTCCAAGTGTCCTTCCACTGAAACAGACTTGACTACCACGTCATCAATGTAAATCTCCACCAACTTGCCGATCAGATCATGAAAAATGTAATTCATGGCTCTTTGGTACGTTGCGCCGGCGTTTTTCAGTCCAAATGTCATGACTACATATTCAAACAAGCCCACCGAGCCTGGCACTCTGAATGCAGTCTTGTGTATATCTTCTGGAGCCATAAAAATTTGGTTGTAACTGGCATTGCCATCCATGAAACTTAAAACCTTATGACCAGCAGCTGCATTGATCAATGTCTCTGCTACCGGCATTGGATATTCATCCTTTGGAGTGGCTTGATGCGTGTGGTTGGCACGTCCGTTGGGAACCCCAAGAGGAAGGTGTGATGCGCACAGCGGCAAGTTTCCCTCAGTAAGAAACCAAGGTTTAATCGGACCAGTAGGAGTCAAGAAGCACGTTGAAGGTTGATGGCGGCGAGATGTAGTGCGGCGCAACACCAGTGATTCCGGCGCCAACGTGGAACCTGCACAACACAACCAAGATACTTTGCCCCAACGAAACAGTGAGGTTGTCAATCTCACCGGCTTGCTGTAACAAAGAGTTAACCGTATTGTGTGGAAGATGATTGTTTGCAGAAAAACAAGAGAACAAGATTAAGGTAGATTGTATTTCAGTAAAGAGAATTGGACCGGGGTCCACAGTTCACTAGAGGTGTCTCTCCCATAAGACGAACAGCATGTTGGGTGAACAAATTACAGTTGGGCAATTGACAAATAAAGAGAGCATGACCATGCACATACATATCATGATGAGTATAGTGAGATTTAATTGGGCATTACGACAAAGTACATAGACCGTCATCCAACTGCATCTATGCCTAAAAAGTCCACCTTCAGGTTATCATCCGAACCCCCTCCAGTATTAAGTTGCTAACAACAGACAATTGCATTAAGTATTGCGCGTAATGTAACTAGTGACTACATCCTTGAACATAGCACTAATGTTTTATCCCTAGTGGCAACAGCACATCCATAACCTTAGAGGTTCTTGTCACCCCTCCAGATTCACGGAGACATGAACCCACTATCGAGCATAAATACTCCCTCTTGGAGTTACTAGCATCAACTTGGCCAGAGCATCTACTAATAACGGAGAGCATGCAAGATCATAAACAACACATAAGCATAACTTTGATAATCAACATAACAAGTATTCTCTATTCATCGGATCCCAACAAACGCAACATATAGAATTACAGATAGACGATCTTGATCATGTTAGGCAGCTCACAAGATCCGACAATGATAGCACAATGGGGAGAAGACAACCATCTAGCTACTGCTATGGACCCATAGTCCAGGGGTAGACTACTCACACATCACACCGGAGGCGACCATGGCAGCGTAGAGTCCTCCGGGAGATGATTCCCCTCTCCGGCAGGGTGCCGGAGGCGATCTCCTGGATCCCCCGAGATGGGATCGGCGACGGCGGCGTCTCTGGAAGGTTTTCCGTATCGTGGCTCTCGGTACTGGGGGTTTCGTCACGGAGACTTTTTATAGGCGGAAGGGCAGGTCAAGAGGCGGCACGGGGGCCCCACACCATAGGCCGGCGCGGCCAAGGGGGGGGGCCGCGCCGCCCTATGGTCTGGCTCCCCTGTGGCCCCTCTTCGTCTCTCCTTCGGACTTCTGGAAGCTTCGTGGAAAAATAGGCCCCTGGGCTTTGATTTCGTCCAATTCCGAGAATATTTCCTTACTAGGATTTCTGAAACCAAAAACAGCAGAAAACAGCAACTGGCACTTCGGCATCTTGTTAATAGGTTAGTTCCGGAAAATGCACGAATATGACATAAAGTGTGCATAAAACATGTAGATAACATCAATAATGTGGCATGGAACATAAGAAATTATCGATACGTCGGAGACGTATCAGCATCCCCAAGCTTAGTTCTGCTCGTCCCGAGCAGGTAAAACGATAACACAGATAATTTCTGGAGTGACATGCCATCATAATCTTGATCATACTATTTGTAAAGCATATGTAGTGAATGCAGCGATCGAAACAATGTATATGACATGAGTAAACAAGTGAATCATATAGCAAAGACTTTTCATGAATAGCACTTCAAGACAAGCATCAATAAGTCTTGCATAAGAGTTAACTCATAAAGCAATAATTCATAGTAGAGATATTGAAGCAACACAAAAGAAGATTAAGTTTCAGCGGTTGCTTTCAACTTGTAACATGTATATCTCATGGATATTGTCAACATAGAGTAATATAATAAGTGCAATAAGCAAGTATGTAGGAATCAATGCACATTTCACACAAGTGTTTGCTTCTTGAGGTGGAGAGAAATAGGTGAACTGACTCAACATTGAAAGTAAAAGAATGGTCCTCCATAGAGGAAAAGCATCGATTGCTATATTTGTGCTAGAGCTTTGATTTTGAAAACATGAAACAATTTTGTCAACGGTAGTAATAAAGCATATGCATCATGTAAATTATATCTTATAAGTTGCAAGCCTCATGCATAGCGTACTAATAGTGCCCGCACCTTGTCCTAATTAGCTTGGACTACCGGATCATCACAATGCAATGTTTTTACCAAGTGTCACAAAGGGGTACCTCTATGCCGCCTGTACAAAGGTCTAAGGAGAAAGCTCGCATTGGATTTCTCGCTATTGATTATTCTTCAACTTAGACATCCATACCGGGACAACATAGACAACAGATAATGGACTCATCTTTTATGCATAAGCATATAACAACAATTAATAATTTTCTCATTTGAGATTTGAGGATTGTTGTCCAAAACTGAAACTTCCACCATGGAACATGGCTTCGGTTAGCGGCCCAATGTTCTTCTCTAACATATGCATGCTTGACCATATGGTGGTAGATCTCTCTTGCTTCAGACAAGACGAACATGCATAGCAACTCACATGAAATTCAACAATGAATAGTTGATGGCGTCCCCAGTAAACATGGTTATCGCACAACAAGCAACTTAATAAGAGATAAAGTGCATAATGACATATTCAATACTACAATAGTTTTTAAGCTATTTGTCCCATGAGCTATATATTGCAAAAGTGAATGATGGAATTTTAAAGGTAGCACTCAAGCAATTTACTTTGGAATGGCGGAAAATACCATGTAGTATAGGTAGGTATGGTGGACACAAATGGCATAGTGGTTGGCTCAAGTATTTTGGATGCATGAGAAGTATTCCCTCTCGATACAAGGTTTAGGCTAGCAAGGCTTATTTGAAACAAACACAAGGATGAACCGGTGCAGCAAAACTCACATAAAAGACATATTGAAAACATTATAAGACTCTACACCGTCTTCCTTGTTGTTCAAACTCAATACTAGAAATTATCTAGACCTTAGAGAAACCAAATATGCAAACCAAATTTTAGCATGCTCTATGTATTTCTTCATTAATGGGTGCAAAGCATATGATGCAAGAGCTTAATCATGAGCACAACAATTGCCAAGTATCACATTACCCAAGACATTTATAGCAATTACTACATGTATCATTTTCCAATTCCAACCATATAACAATTTAACGAAGGAGAAACTTCGCCATGAATACTATGAGTAGAAACCAAGGACATACTTGTCCATATGCTACAGCGGAGCGTGTCTCTCTCCCATAAAGTGAATGCTAGGATCCATTTTATTCAAACAAAACAAAAACAAAAACAAACCGACGCTCCAAGAAAAAGCACATAAGATGTGACGGAATAAAAATATAGTTTCATGGGAGGAACCTGATAATGTTGTCGATGAAGAAGGGGATGCCTTGGGCATCCCCAAGCTTAGACGCTTGAGTCTTCTTGATATATGCAGGGGTGAACCACCGGGGCATCCCCAAGCTTAGAGCTTTCACTCTCCTTGATCATGTTGCATCATACTCCTCTCTTGATCCTTGAAAACTTCCTCCACACCAAACTCGAAACAACTCATTAGAGGGTTAGTGCACATTATAAATTGACATATTCAGAGGTGACACAATCATTCTTAACACTTCTGGACATTGCATAATGCTACTGGACATTAATGGATCAAAGAAATTCATCCAACATAGCGAAAGAGGCAATACGAAATAAAAGGCAGAATCTGTCAAAACAGAACAGTTCGTATTGACGAATTTTAAAATGGCACCAGACTTGCTCAGATGAAAATGCTCAAATTGAATGAAAGTTGCGTACATATCTGAGGATCATGCACGTAAATTGGCTTAATTTTCTGATCTACCTACAGGGAGGTGGACCCAGATTCGTGACAGCAAAGAAATCTGGAACTGTGCAGTAATCCAAATCTAGTACTTACTTTTCTATCAACGGCTTAACTTGGCACAACAAAACACAAAACTAAGATAAGTAGAGGTTGCTACAGTAGTAAAAAACTTCCAAGACACAAAATAAAAACAAAGTACTGTAGGTAAAAACATGGGTTGTCTCCCATAAGCGCTTTTCTTTAACGCCTTTCAGCTAGGCGCAGAAAGTGTGTATCAAGTATTATCAAGAGATGAAGTGTCAACATCATAATTTGTTCTCATAATAGAATCAAAAGGTACCTTCATTCTATTTCTAGGGAAGTGTTCCATACCTTTCTTGAGAGGGAATTGATATTTTATATTACCTTCCTTCATATCAATAATAGCACCAACAGTTCGAAGAAAAGGTCTTCCCAATATAATGGGGCAAGATGCATTGCATTCAATATCCAAGACAACAAAATCAACGGGAACAAGATTATTGTTAACGGTAATGCAAACATTATCAACTTTACCCAAAGGTTTCTTTGTAGAATGATCAGCAAGATTAACATCCAAATAACAATTTTTCAGCGGTGGCAAGTCAAGCATATTATAAATTTTCTTAGGCATAATAGAAATACTTGCACCAAGATCACATAAAGCATTACAATCAAAATCTTTAATCTTCATCTTAATGATGGGCTCCCAACCATCCTCTAGCTTTTTAGGAATAGAGGCTTCACGCTCTATTTTCTCTTCTCTAGCTTTTATGAGAGCATTTGTAATATGATGCGTGAAAGCCAAATTTATAGCACTAGCATTAGGACTTTTAGCAAGTTTTTGCAAGAACTTTATAACTTCAGAGATGTGGCAATCATCAAAATTCAAACCATTATAATCTAAAGCAATGGGATCATCATCCCCAATGTTGGAAAAAATTTCAGCAGCTTTATCACAAGCAGTTTCAGCAGTTTTAGCAGTTTTAGGCAGTTTTTCGCGCTTTGCATTCGAAGTGGAAACATTGCTAAAATCAATTCTTTTATTAGTATGAGTAGGAGGTGCAGCAACATGTGTAGCATTAGCATTACTAGTGGTGGTAATACTCCAAACTTTAGCTATATTCTTCTCTTTAGCTAGTTTTTCATTTTCTTCTCTATCCCACCTAGCACGCAGTTCAGCCATTAATCTTATATTCTCATTAATTATAACTTGAATGGCATTTGCTGTAGTAGTAATTTTATTATGTTGATTCTCATTAGGCAAAACTTTTGATTTTAAAAAATCAACATCAGCAGCAAGACTATCGACTTTAGAAGCAAGTATATCAATTTTCCCAAGCTTTTCTTCAACAGATTTGTTAAAAGCAGTTTGTGTACTAATAAATTCTTTAAGCATGGCTTCAAGTCCAGGGGGTGAACTCCTATTATTGTTGTAAGAATTCCCATAAGAATTACCATAGCCGTTGCCATTATTATAAGGATATGGCCTATAGTTGTTACTAGAATTGTTCCGGTAAGCATTGTTGTTGAAATTATTATTTTTAATGAAGTTTACATCAACATGTTCTTCTTGTGCAACCAATGAAGCTAACGGAACATTATTAGGATCAATATTAGTCCTATCATTCACAAGCATAGACATAATAGCATCAATCTTATCACTCAAGGAAGAGGTTGACAGAATTTACCTTCTTACCTTGTGGAGCTCTTTCCGTGTGCCATTCAGAGTAGTTGATCATCATATTATCAAGAAGCTTTGTTGCTTCACCAAGAGTGATGGACATAAAGGTACCTCCAGCAGCTGAATCCAATAAATTCCGTGAAGAAAAATTTAGTCCTGCATAGAAGGTTTGGATGATCATCCAAGTAGTCAGTCCATGGGTTGGGCAATTTTTAACCAGAGATTTCATTCTTTCCCAAGCTTGAGCAACATGTTCAGTATCTAATTGTTTAAAATTCATTATGCTACTCCTCAAAGATATAATTTTAGCAGGGGGATAATATCTACCAATAAAAGCATCCTTGCATTTAGTCCATGAATCAATACTATTCTTAGGCAGAGATAGCAACCAATCTTTAGCTCTTCCTCTTAATGAGAAAGGGAACAATTTTAATTTTATAATGTCACCATCTACATCTTTATACTTTTGCATTTCACATAATTCAACAAAATTATTAAGATGGGCAGCAGCATCATCAGAACTAACACCAGAAAATTGCTCTCGCATAACAAGATTCAGTAAAGCAGGTTTAATTTCAAAGAATTCTGCTGTAGTAGCAGGTGGAGCAATAGGTGTGCATAAGAAATCATTATTATTTGTGGTTGTGAAGTCACACAACTTAGTATTTTCAGCGTTGGCCATTTTAGCAACAGTAAATAAAGCAAACTAGATAAAGTAAATGCAAGTAAACTAATTTTTTTGTGTTTTTGATATAGCAAACAAGATAGCAAATAAAGTAAAACTAGCAACTAATTTTTTTGTATTTTGATTTAGTGCAGCAAACAAAGTAGTAAATAAAACTAAGCAAGACAAAAACAAAGTAAAGAGATTGAGAAGTGGAGACTCCCCTTGCAGCGTGTCTTGATCTCCCCGGCAACGGCGCCAGAAATTTGCTTGATGCGTGTGGTTGGCACGTCCGTTGGGAACCCCAAGAGGAAGGTGTGATGCGCACAGCGGCAAGTTTCCCTCAGTAAGAAACCAAGGTTTAATCGGACCAGTAGGAGTCAAGAAGCACGTTGAAGGTTGATGGCGGCGAGATGTAGTGCGGCGCAACACCAGTGATTCCGGCGCCAACGTGGAACCTACACAACACAACCAAGATACTTTGCCCCAACGAAACAGTGAGGTTGTCAATCTCACCGGCTTGCTGTAACAAAGAGTTAACCGTATTGTGTGGAAGATGATTGTTTGCAGAAAAACAGTAGAACAATATTGCAGTAGATTGTATTTCAGTAAAGAGAATTGGACCGGGGTCCACAGTTCACTAGAGGTGTCTCTCCCATAAGACGAACAGCATGTTGGGTGAACAAATTACAGTTGGGCAATTGACAAATAAAGAGAGCATGACCATGCACATACATATCATGATGAGTATAGTGAGATTTAATTGGGCATTACGACAAAGTACATAGACCGTCATCCAACTGCATCTATGCCTAAAAAGTCCACCTTCAGGTTATCATCCGAACCCCCTCCAGTATTAAGTTGCTAACAACAGACAATTGCATTAAGTATTGCGCGTAATGTAACTAGTGACTACATCCTTGAACATAGCACTAATGTTTTATCCCTAGTGGCAACAGCACATCCATAACCTTAGAGGTTCTTGTCACCTCCTGCATTCACGGAGACATGAACCCACTATCGAGCATAAACACTCCCTCTTGGAGTTACTAGCATCAACTTGGCCAGAGCATCTACTAATAACGGAGAGCATGCAAGATCATAAACAACACATAAGCATAACTTTGATAATCAACATAACAAGTATTCTCTATTCATCGGATCCCAACAAACGCAACATATAGAATTACAGATAGACGATCTTGATCATGTTAGGCAGCTCACAAGATCCGACAATGATAGCACAATGGGGAGAAGACAACCATCTAGCTACTGCTATGGACCCATAGTCCAGGGGTAGACTACTCACACATCACACCGGAGGCGACCATGGCGGCGTAGAGTCCTCCGGGAGATGATTCCCCTCTCCGGCAGGGTGCCGGAGGCGATCTCCTGGATCCCCCGAGATGGGATCGGCGACGGCGGCGTCTCTGGAAGGTTTTCCGTATCGTGGCTCTCGGTACTGGGGGTTTCGTCATGGAGACTTTTTATAGGCGGAAGGGCAGGTCAAGAGGCGGCACGGGGGCCCCACACCACAGGCCGGCGCGGCCAAGGGGGGGGCCGCGCCGCCCTATGGTCTGGCTCCCCTGTGGCCCCTCTTCGTCTCTCCTTCGGACTTCTGGAAGCTTCGTGGAAAAATAGGCCCCTGGGCTTTGATTTCGTCCAATTCCGAGAATATTTCCTTACTAGGATTTCTGAAACCAAAAACAGCAGAAAACAGCAACTGGCACTTCGGCATCTTGTTAATAGGTTAGTTCCAGAAAATGCACGAATATGACATAAAGTGTGCATAAAACATGTAGATAACATCAATAATGTGGCATGGAACATAAGAAATTATCGATACGTCGGAGACGTATCATGGCTCTATTGAGATCCCGAAAATCTATGGCGACGCGCCATCGGCCGTCCTTTTTCTCTACAGGTACGATGCTAGAAATCCACTCAGCATACCTGCATGGCCTGATGAACCCAGCGTTCAACATTTTCTCGATCTCTTTCTTGACTTCTTCTAAGATTTCGGCCTTCATTTGTCGTGCTCGCTGCTGGAACGGCCGAAATCCTTTCTTCAGAGGGAGCCGATGCTCAATGATGCTCCTGTCTAGCCCGGGCATCTCTGTGTAATCCCATGCAAAGCAGTCTGGGTACTCTTTCAACAAGGCTATCATCAGGCCCCTCAGCTGCGGATCTAACTTTTTGCTGATAAATGTTGGTCGTGGCTTGTCCCCAGGACCAATATCAATCTCTTCTAGCTCATCAGCTGATGTAAACCCATATCCTAGCTTTCCGTCGCCTGCTAGATCGATGCTGAACACAGGCAAAACATATGGTGAGGATAATTTGGGCCGATTGCTGGAATCGGCCTCCTTTTTCATTGCATTGCTCAATGAGGGTTTACAACTTATTGGTGCTCTATGACGACTACGTGACATGCTTGAGGTGAGATCATTGCTTTTTATTTTTTGGGGTCGATCGCAGGGATCGGCCTTGCCACGTACGTCCATTGATTTTGGTCTTGCTACTCTGTCAGGCCGGTGGATAAGACCAGCCTCACCCCGTTTTTTGAAGCTTCAATGCGCTCACAGCCGTCCAAACTGATTCCAGAGATCGGCTCTTGGTCGTCTGCATCCCAAATATTCATGCCAGCTAGTGAGATCTCGACCGAGTCATCTGCATGAACGACCTCCACTTCATCTCCATCCCACTGTATCAGGCATTGGTGCATCGTGGATGGAATGCAGCAATTGGCGTGAATCCAATCCCTCCCTAGCAGGACAGCGTAGGTGCTTTTGCTGTCGACGATGAAGAATGACGTAGGGATGGTTTTTCGGCCCACGGTTAGATCTACGTTCAGAACGCCTTGCGCTTCTGATGCTTGGCCGTTGAAATCGCTTAGTGTGACGTTGGTCTTGATCAGATCTACGTTAGAGCGTCCCAAACGCCGTAGCATGGAGTATGGCATTATATTGACTGCCGCTCCCGTGTCAACCAACATCTTGTTGACAGGCTTCCCATTGATATAACCTCTTAGGTACAGGGCCTTCAAGTGCCTGTAGCTCCTCTCTCGTGGCTTTTCAAAGATAACCGGCCGTGGACCATAGTCAAACTGTGCTACTGGCACTTCTTCAGTTCTTGGAGCACAAAACTCCGACAGGAGTATGAACACCATGTTTGTGCCAGCCGATGCCTTCGCATCGGCTTTTGCTTGTTTGGGGCGCCATTCTTTCTTCTGTGGACGCGTCTCTGTCTCCAAAGTTTGCTGGATTTTCACGGCCAGATCGGGCCGTGCCTTCCTCAACGTGTACAGGTATTGCGCCTCGGCTTCTTCCAAGTTACGTAGCCTCTGAACCCTCCGCTTTTGGGAATGACTGAGTCCATCAGGGCACCACCTTGGCCGGTGGTATCTATCTTCTTCTTCATCTTCTGACTCTTCGAAGTCTTCCTCTCGAGATGACTCAGCTCGTCGGTTCTGAGGTGCAAGAGGCCCTAGATGCTTGAACACTGAAACCTCACTTGCGCCCTTCTTCTGCTGTCTACATTCTGGGCAGTTGTCGATTGTAGGCAATCGGCTCATTCCTGAGTCCCAGCAGTGTTTGAAGAAAGGACAATCCCAGTGTCTGTCCATGTCTTCCTGCTCTCTTGACTTCTCCTTAGCGCAGTGCTCATATCTTTCGTCGTTTCTATCATACCGACGATATCTTCTGCTGTCAACATCAGACCGACGATATCTTTCGTCATCCATGTCGTACCACCGACATCGGTCGTACTGATGCTCATATTTATTCAGGAGATGCGCGGAGAGTGGTCGTTGGTACCGCACGTTTCTCACTTGTTCCTCGGTGAGGTACCGTCTGTCATCATATCGTGGCCGGTCGCGTGGATCGGCCTCCTCCTTATCCTTGCCACGGGACTGACTGATGTCTTCTTTATCCTTGCCATGGCGGTCTACAGGCCCTGCCATGTTAACCTCGAATGAGAAACCTGGCTCACACCCCGTGGAGTGATTGAGTTCCACCATGTTAACACCAGGAAAGGGGTGTGTGTCTACTTTCATGGCAAACTGGCCGAGGATCAGACGGCCCTGTTCTATCGCCATTTGGATCTGCCTACGCAACTCTTTGCAGTCATTGGTGGCATGGGTGAACGAGTGATGCCACTTGCAGTACGGTCTCCCGTTCATTTCTTGCGCCGTAGGGATTTTATGGCCTTCGGGTAACTTCAGCTGCTTTTCTTTCAGCAATAAATCGAATATCTGCTCAGTTTTGCTTATATCGAAGTCAAACCCTTTCGCAGACCCTGGTTGTTTCACCCATTTGCAGGACACGGGGACTGCCCCCCAAGCCCATTCAGCCACGGCGACTTCCTGGTCTTCTGCAAAGTCTTCAACTTCCTCTGCCTCGACCAGGCCTATCGGGCGCTTGAACTTGTCTTGGTACAATTATGGGTGGCGTTGCTCATACAATGTTAATTTCTGGACCATATGCGCCAGTGAATTGTAGTCCACTTGGAAAGCCAGATCTTGGATCGGCGTTGCGAGGCCTACCACTGCCAGATCGACCGCTTCTTTCTCGGTTAAACGAACCGAATAACATCGGTTCTTGACAGTCCCGAAACGCTGAATGTAATCAGACACCGTCTCTCCCTGCTTCTGCCGCACCTACGTCAGATCGGCAATGCCAGCTTCGGTAGCTTCTGAGTGATATTGCACATGAAACTGTTCTTCCAGTTGCTTCCACGTCCGGACTGAATCTGGTGGCAACGAGGTGTACCACCCAAAAGCTGGTCCTGTGAGAGATTGCGCAAAAAACCTTACACGCAACGGGTCTGATGCTGAAATCATGCCCAACTGTGCTAGATATCGGGTCACATGCTCAATTGAGCTAGACCCTTCTGATCCACTGAACTTTGAGAACTCAGGAAGCCGGTACTTGGGCGGCAGCGGGATCAGGTCATATTCGTTGGGATACGGCTTGGAATAGCCGATTGTTCTCCTCTTTGGCAGGATACCGAACTGGTCTCTCAAGATCGTACTGATTTGTTCCATGGTATGAGCTGCAGGAGTTGAGCTTTCATGACTCGTTCCAGTGGCATATTTAGCTAGCCACGCCTGTTTATCGGCGTCTGCTCCAGAACTCCCTCCTGCTCCAGAAATCCCTCCTGCTGTAATCTGGTTCGTGCGCGCCCAACTATTGCAGTCCGGCATGTATGTGCACACGTATCCATGTGGGACCTCTTTAGGTGGCTCATACAGGAATTGGTAATCGCCAGGATCACCTCCAACCTTGTAGACGACGTATGCCGGTGAACCCTGTGGCTCTGGAGCTGCAAGCGTGAATGGCAGTTGCGGTCTGGTGTGGAATGGTGCCTCTCCCTGGTGAGTTCCTAGGGTAGGCCCTGACGGGGAGTACTGATGCTTCATGATTTCCTGAACCACGCGAACCGCAATACGCTCCAAAGTGTTCACCAGGCTCTCAGAATGACGGTGTAGAGAATGAGCCACCATATAATTAACTTCTTGGCGCAGAGCTCTGGTGCGCTCCTCCGAAGGGAGAGACAGAACTACTCCATCGAGAACGCCTTCGGGTGTGAACCCTTTGAACCTAATGCCATGTGTACGGGTCCTTTCGAAAGAGCCGATGAGATCGGCTTCGAAGAGAGCCTTAAGCTCATCATATTTCTTCTTGTGATCTTCAGGCAGATCTTCATACTTGACTGGTTCGTCCGACATATCAGCTGCAGATGTTGACGTAGTTGATGTAGAGTGTCCCACCGGGCGTGCCAGAATGTGTTGCCTGCCAAAACCCACCGGCGAGCAGCGACGAGCAACACGGAGAGCCGGGAGGCTCCCAGGACTGCTGGTGGGCCCTGGTCCCTCGGGCAACGGCCCGCAATGCTCCGGCACACGTCCTGACGATCGCAAGGGCGTGCCACCTGACCTATACCTGGTCAGGAAGGTGTTGGTTTGCTTTGATTAGTTTCCTGCATGGCAGACACATAAACATTAAATGAGCCTCGATCGGCTCTCAGGTTACCCTGTGAATCGGCTCAAAGAGCCGATTGCCCCATGGTTCGTATTGGATCTACGACAACATGGGGATCCTGCTTTATCAATACCAAGTTAAACCAATCTATGACAGTTTGGGGTTTTCACCGCATAACCGGAACTTCCTACACGTAGTTGAGCCTGGCAGATACGAAAGATAACGGAAAACTAGTCCTAGAGGAGGCCTAAAAACCAACATAGAGTCGATTCCCGGAACATCCCTTCTAGGATCGGCAAACCATACCTTAAGCACTACTGGATCATTCAACCCGTTTGCAAGGCCTAACCATGCGGATATCAAACTAATCCTTGAAGGACAAGGAACAACTATAACATATCAGATCTACTAAATAAAGATGAAGCAAGGTGCTGCCCTTACACCTAAGATAGGTGTAAAGGCAGCTAGATATCGAGGGGCAGCATAGCTAAACAAGCATATTCAGACAACATCGATGCAAGCCCCAAAACATCTACGATAAGGGTGTTACTCGCCATCAACAAGGCTTCAGTACGAGCAACACCAGATAACGAATAAACCGATACTGCCTAGATCGCGAGATGCGATCTAGGCAGCATGATGCTTACCCGGAAGAAACCCTCGAAACAAGGGGTGGCGATGCGCCTAGATTGTGTTTGTTGTGAACGTGGTCGTCCTCCTTTCTCAATAACCCTAGGTACATATTTATAGTCCGGGGACTTTCTATCTTTGGAATAAACCTAGTCGTATACGACCAAACTCTATCTCTTAATTCTAAACTAGAATGCGATCTACCATAATGTACAGATACACGGGCAATCTAGCCCAAATTCTCGCACAAGGCCGATTCAGAGACACTTCATGTACATATCCTCCAAGCCCACTTCCATTACGGCCCATCTTCTGATTTGGCCAAAATCTAGCAGCGACGAGCAACACGGAGAGCCGGGAGGCTCCCAGGACTGCTGGTGGGCCCTGGTCCCTCGGGCAACGGCCCGCAATGCTCCGGCACACGTCCTGACGGTCGCAAGGGCGTGCCACCTGACCTATACCTGGTCAGGAAGGTGTTGGTTTGCTTCGATTAGTTTCCTGCATGGCAGACACGTAAACATTAAATGAGCCTCGATCGGCTCTCAGGTTACCCTGTGAATCGGCTCAAAGAGCCGATTGCCCCATGGTTCGTATTGGATCTACGACAACATGGGGATCCTGCTTTATCAATACCAAGTTAAACCAATCTACGACAGTTTGGGGTTTTCACCGCATAACCGGAACGTCCTACACGTAGTTGAGCCTGGCATATACGAAAGATAACGGAAAACTAGTCCTAGAGGAGGCCTAAAAACCAACATAGAGTCGATTCCCGAACATCCCTTCTAGGATCGGCAAACCATACCTTAAGCACTACTGGATCATTCAACCCGTTTGCAAGGGCTAACCATGCGGATATCAAACTAATCCTTGAAGGACAAGGAACAACTATAACAGATCAGATCTACTAAATAAAGATAAAGCAAGGTGCTGCCCTTACACCTAAGATAGGTGTAAAGGCAGCTAGATATCGAGGGGCAGCATAGCTAAACAAGCATATTCAGACGACATCGATGCAAGCCCCAAAACATCTACGATAAGGGTGTTACTCGCCATCAACAAGGCTTCAGTACGAGCAACACCAGATAACGAATAAACCGATACTACCTAGATCGCGAGATGCGATCTAGGCAGCATGATGCTTACCCGGAAGAAACCCTCGAAACAAGGGGTGGCGATGCGCCTAGATTGTGTTTGTTGTGAACGTGGTCGTCCTCCTTTCTCAATAACCCTAGGTACATATTTATAGTCCGGGGACTTTCTATCTTTGGAATAAACCTAGTCGTATACGACCAAACTCTATCTCTTAATTCTAAACTAGAATGTGATCTACCATAATGTACAGATACACGGGCAATCTAGCCCAAATTCTCGCACAAGGCCGATTCAGAGACACTTCATGTACATATCCTCCAAGCCCACTTCCATTACAGCCCATCTTCTGATTTGGCCAAAATCTGGTGATAACAATCATCCTGCCAAAGCACTTTGGGCCAATGTAGTCAGATCTGTACTCATTGAGACGTTCCCGCGCATCACGCGGGCCACTACGAGGGGACTTTGAGCGGGAGCGGGATATCCGGCCTCCACCTCCACCTCCGCCACTAGGTGGTGGGGAGGGGGATCTGCGAGGGGGCCGATGCGATCTTTTGCTTCCGCCTTCAGATTCTCCACGTCCTTCGCGCTGCTGACTCCGGCTTCGATGGCTACCTTCACCCTGGTGACGGTCGCCTCCGGCGTTCCGGCTTCTGCGAGGCTCCGGCTCGCGCTCTTCGTTCCGGCTCCGGCGAGGCTCCGACGTGCGCTCCGTGTTCCTGTTCCTCTGAGGTGCCACATTGTTGCGGATGTTGATTCCACCAGGCCTGTGGGGTCTAGTGTTTCCGAATGGACTACGACGGCGAGGTGGTGGAGGACGCGGGTACCCATGGGGCGGAGGCGACGGGTTCCGGTATTTATCCCTGCCAGTATACATCGGATCATTTCCCTTCTTTGGGTCTGACGGTGGTGTTTTTGAGGGTATGGGGATCGGATTTGGATGTTCTCTGGTTCTCCTTCCGCGCTCCGTGGATCCAGTGCGCGATTAGTCACCACGATGCTGGGCTCCGGAGGCGTGCTTCTGCGCAGTGGACATACATAATTCCGGGTTGGATTCCAACTTGCGCGAAGTGTATACCTTGCTCAGCTGCTTCATTGTTGATGCAACGAGTGTACGGAGGTGGTTGATGTCGACTTCTTCGTCTTTTTAGCCAGCAATTCCGCAGCCTTCTTCATGTTAACTTTTGGAGTTGTGAACGGCAGTTGATCGGTGGGGGTTGAAAAAATGATCTTGCGAGGGGTGACAGCCTCTCGCCGGATCCTTTCTGCTTCCTTGTGGGCTTCACCCATCTTGGACTCCCAGTGTTTTCGGAGTTGCTTAACTTTCTGCAAGGAGTCTACAGCTTCGCGTTCTCTTTGGAGGAAGTTCTGCATCACCTTTTCTGCCTCTGATCTCTCCTCCAACATTCCCATTGATGTGTGACCAATTCTCGTGGCGGTGTCTAGCATCTCAATCCTTGTAGCTTCTAAAGCTTCAGGATCTGCGGCATCGTCCGGAGTTATTGGCTTGTTGAGGACTGGCGTGTGTGCGATGGCACCTATGCCTGCTTGCTCGACCAGCTTCTCTGTGGACAGATGCTCCTCGTTCCCGGGGATGCGTCCTTCTCCGGATTTGGATGGACCAGCTTCCATGGGGTCAGAGGAGTTTGCTTCCTCGTCAGTTCCTGGCTCCAGCCCAATTATGGTCGCGAAGACCTC
Organism: Lolium perenne; assembly: GCF_019359855.2. Lineage (NCBI taxonomy): Eukaryota > Viridiplantae > Streptophyta > Magnoliopsida > Poales > Poaceae > Lolium > Lolium perenne. Next base: position 88,909,495 of record NC_067245.2, on the reverse strand, counting down.
CTTAGGCGGGGCGGATTCTGCCTCGGCTTTTTCCGTGTCTTCCAATTCCTTTGTGATGCAGTTATACTCTTCTGTGTCCATAGAGGAAGCATCGTCGAAAATTGGGCTTAGCTTACCCAGGATGGATTCTTCTTTTTCTCCGGCATCCTCTTGTTGATCCGGGGCGTCGCTGTCTCCGACAACCTCTTGTTGTTCCGGAGCGTCGCTGGCTCCGGCAGCCTCATCCTGCATGGGTCCAGCTTCGTCCAGGGGAGGGGCAGTTCCTGCGGTATGTGCGAGGAAGTGCACGAAGTGGCACCTTTGCTTCTCTAACACCTAGGAGACCCAGGCGGATCTGCATTGGTCCTCCACCGTTATTTCCTGCTCAGGGCGGATTGGGTGGGTTTTGAATTTTCCAGATCTAAGACGGAATCTTCATTAGGAAGTTCCTGCATCTCAGATCGGATCTTCGCGACTGCGTCCTGCTCAGCGGAGGTCGCGTCAGCGTTACTTACCAGAGCGTTCCCATCGGAATCGATGGTCTCACCGATGAAGATGTGTATCCCACCGATCGTGATGATGGAGAGCTTGACGGGGTCTGTCCTAGCCGAAATCTAGTAGTCATCCTGAGGGACGATCGGATAGTTTCTGGCGTACAAGACGCGCCCCACGGCGATGGTGTCGCCGATGCCTCCGAAGGTAGAACCCTCCCGGTTCCGGCCTCCAGACGCCGCTGGTCCCACGGTGGGCGCCAACTGTCGTTGCCTATTCGACGGTACCTCGGAGGAGGGTTCCTCACAAGGGGAGAAAGAAGTAGGGGCCATTGGGCGGAGAGTCCTCGGGACGGTGGTACGCGATTTACCCAGCTTCAGAACACCTGCTCGAGGATAGGGCCTACTGCTACTTGTTTGAAATTATATGGGCGCTTTCGCGTTGTTACAATGAGTTGTGGTTGTGTCTCTAGGTCTCCCAGGATCCGGCTTATAAAGGCGCACGGATCTAGGGTTTACATGGAGAGTCCTAGCCGGAATACAAGTTGCCTAACTACGGAATATTACATTGCCGTGCACGTCAAGGATCTGCCTTCCCTCAATGCCGTACTGGATCTGGATACTTTATGGGCCTCCACGGATCCCACCTCCTTCGTAGGTCGGTTAGGATCCGGCTCCCTGTTCCTGGGCTGGACTTCATCCATCGTGATCTACATCAACTGGGCTGCACGATGGGCCTCATGTCACATCACCATCTGTGGGCCACCCGGGATTGCCGGATCTAGGCCATGTCGTTGATATACCCATAAAGTATACCCACAACAACATCCTTAGCAGTCCCTCCCTCTGTTATGAACTACATGTTTTTGTTCATCACTCGAGTTCAAGTCTTTGTGTTATAAAGGCCCACACAATCAGGTAGCATGTCAAACCAGATACAGCTACCCACTGATCTCGCCAGTTTTGCAAGGGCATCAGCAACCCTGTTGCATTCTCTCTTTACGTGGCACACAAATGGTGGGAGGTTTCGCCCAAAACTGCAAGGCCTGGAGGCCATGGCATCCTTCATCCTTCTTGTCACTTGAGAAATGTGGAATAAGCGTAATGATAGGATTTTCCTTAACAAGAGCGGTCCATCGCATGTTTATGTGCTATTGCGGGCGTCAAAAGATAGGATTAAGAGAGAGGCACCTTTATGGCTATTGCCGGCGCCAAAAGATTATACGTTTCATGCCGGGAGAGTAATCTCTTATAATAATTATCTTCGCATGTACTTATTATGTATAAAACTTCTTCTTAATTAATAAATTAGGGCAAAACTTTTGCCCTTGTTTCAAAAAAAAAATGCGAAGTGGCCATCGAAGCTTCTCAGCAGTGTCTTGGCTTCGTCATACAATGCCCACTGATGTGATCTGTTGGTACAAGTAATGTTCAAGGCCTTAGCCACCTCCGCGCAGTCCAGTTCGAGCACAATTGTTTGTGCTATGGAGCATATATGCACCAGTATTTTCTCTTGCAAACTCTATCACTTCCTTCGTGAGTTACCTGCTTCCTATTAGTGTCTGGAGCAAATCATATCTGCAACTACTTGGTGAAAAGGAAAAGCACGCACGGTTTCAGCATGATTGGTGAAATCAGTATATAGCTAGCCTGGCATTGAAGATGAATTATTCTGTAAACTATCACACTACCATTTGTAAGTTGCGATTTTATTAAGGGAGAAGGGCAAAGGTTTCTTTTTTCATGTAAAAGATATGTGCTTGTTTTGTTTCACACAAAATTTGTTCCTGTAGGCTAGTCACACTACCTTTGATTTATGTTGGTTGCTGGTATCACCTGACCAAACTGAAAGTCTGAAACTAATATTTGCTAATGTAGGATTGTTATAAATATCGGGTTCGAAACAATGCCGGTGATTTGGACCTGTGTAGTCACCATTAGTAGCAATATTACCAACTCCCTTCTGTTCAGAGACGAGAAAAAACTTCCACAAGACAGTAGTAGTCTGGATTACAACCTTTTCAGATGTGAGCTCTCGGAGCAGTAAGCAATAAAGCAGGTAGGAATGACCTCAGCTCACTAATGCTACAAAGGCACGCGGCAAGGCATAAACCCTAACGAGCGACCATTCTGGATAAGCTGAAAAATACTCCCTCGCGACCTCCGTCCCACATATAATGCGTTTCGGCAAGCTAAAACTGTTTGCCAGACGTTTTATATTATAGGACGGAGTGAGTTTTCTGTGCATGACCTAGTGGTCTACTACTTTTTTTTCCCAATATAAAGTACTTCTCTACTACCTCGCTGCAGCAGATGAAGAAAGAGGAAAGATAATTGCTCCGGCAAGCTAAAACTGTGCCAAACGTTTTATATTATAGGACGGAGTGAGTTTTTCTGTGCATGACCTAGTGTTCTACTACTTCTTTTTTTCCAATATAAAGTACTTCTCTACTACCTCGCTGCAGCAGATGAAGATAATTGCCAAGTGCCAACAGCACCACCGTTGTCCATCTAACAATGGTAAATCTCTCCGGCAGCACCAACAGCGGGTCGCTCTCCTCTGATTATCCTCACCCCTGGCGCTGGAATGCCTGACCCGGAGAGAAATCTCGATCTGGACAGATCCGTCCTGGATCTTGCTCTCCCTGGCCACCATGGTGGTGGAGAAGGCGGAGCAATACTTGATGGCTCGGTCCTTTGCAGATCGACGGAGAAGCGGTGGCGGTGGTTCTACTTCTTCTGGAGCTTCACAGCTAGAGGTAATCTTGCCTCAGCTATCCATGGCCGGCATGGCGGCCTCGAATCAACAACCTCCGGTCTGGAGGCCCTACAGCTTCCTTCCTGCTGGAGCTCGGCGCGTTGCTACTACCAAGTGTTGCGTCCTGGTGGCTCCAAAGCGTCCAACAGCGACGGATCCTCTCAGTTCCCTATCTTCCAAGGTATCCAGAATAATTGAATTGTGATCAGAAATATCTCTAGAGATTTTATGTACAGTAACTAGAGGGAAAAGATTTTCCCATTCACTATTCATCAGCAATCTGTCAAGTTTTTCCAAGGTAGGATTTGCATGATTGTTGGACCAGGTGAATTGTCCTCCAGACATATCAATCTCTCTAAGTTCATAGGTGTTGATAATAGCATTGAACAAACTTGACCACTTGCTTCTCCTCATTTCCTTGTTTTTTTAGAAGGAAATCTAAGAATATTAAAGTCACCACCTATCAGCAAAGGCAACCTCTGATCACTGCAGATATTACCCAGTTCCACTAGGAAATCCTCCTTGTCTGCCTCCTGTGCAGCACCATAAACTAGCACCAGATTCCATTTCTTCTGTAACTTCAAATCTTGCAGAGACACCTTGATACAATATCTCCCCATCACAGTATCAATAATATCAAATCTGGAAATCTTGAAACCACCCAAAATACCACCGGCCCTTCCTACAGAAGGAATCCATTTCCAGGAGAATTTTTCCCAGGATCAATTCTTCTGAAAAAGGAGGGAGAATAGTTCTTTTTGATAGTTTCTTGTAAGCCAATAAAATCAAGATGTTGCTCACTGGTTAAATCTGCCAAGAAGATACTCATACCCTTCTTCCCCACACCTCTGCAGTTCAAGCTTGCTCCTATCATAAGTACTTGGGATTTTCCTCCTGATCCTGGATCCAGTCACAATGCCACACACAGGGTGGTCACTGTTGACTTTCACCTGGGCAGCACCATATCCTGCTTGTGCTCCCAAACCATTATTTTTATATCTGTTCCTCTCCAGAGATCTTTGTATCTTACAAGCAGATTTCATTTTATTTTTAGTTTTTCTTGACAGAATTGGAGTATACCCCTCATCATCCACATCTTCTTCACCAAAACCAAGAAACAGAGTATGAACACAGCCAGCATCATGTTGTTCCTCCACCACATTATTATCCTTATTCATTTTGTCATTCAAATTATGTCTAGCAATTTCCAGGGCTTTTAGATGATTTATTTTTCGAAATTAAAAGTATCTGGGGAAACTCCCATCTCTAAAGCTCTAGCACATATATCATTGTCATCTAAAACAGCAAAAGAGTTCAGAGAGTTAAGATTGGTACCTGCAACAACCCCTATTTGGGTGTGATGTCTGACTCCATCATCAACCCTGCCAATTGTGGTAGGTTGGCCAGCAATTCTTGAACTCATCCTGATGGATTGCCTGTCTTGCTCTGTTGAAACAATTTTCCTACCTGCACCTCCTGCTTCTTCTTCTTGAACTTCCTCTTGTGTCAGTCCCTCCTGCATGTCTTCCTGCAAATTCTCCACTTCAGGCTGCAAACCATCAACAGGGATGACAACAACCCTTCTCTCATGCTCAAGTGATGGAGCAGCCAGTCCCATAATCATCCAGGTTTTCTTCATCTTCTTCTCCACTACTGCCATAATCAACCATTTCTACATTCTCATCTTCATCATCTTGCTGTGCAGGTTGCTCCTCAATAATTGGTTCCATCAACTTTTGATACTTCTTCTGATGCATGAAGCCTTTGTCACTCCCATTTCTTGTCAGAGTACCAAGAAATTCCCTGAAGGAGGCATTGTTATCCATGCTAGGTACAACCAAATCACCTGCAGACAAAGCTTGAGCAAGAGCAGAAATAACATCTTTGTGAACAGCTTGAAGTGACCGAGTGTCAACTGATTTACTGTTACAGTTGCTTTTTCAGCAACACCAGATGAGGATTCAGTGCTGCCTCCAGCAGTAACAACTGGCTGACCCATAGCTTTATGAATCTTTGTTGCAAAGGATTCAGATAAATCATCATACAAGCTTGTAGAGCTAACACCTACATCTTTTCCTTTCTCCTTGTTTGTGAGTCCCTCTCTCTGATGAGTTGTTTGAGAGTTTACCCCTCCTGCATTGTCATTATTCACATTTCCATTAACAGTACTTGGGATTCCTTCTCCTACCCGCCCAGTCCTCTGTCTTTTTGGGGAATTTTGCTGGGCTCCACCATCTGCATTCTCAAGAGTTGTAGCATAGTAGGTAGCAGGATTGGAGCTAGGATCAATGACTTCCCTGGTAATCTGGAACTCATAGAAACCTTTCTTGATAGCACCTATCATTGAGCTTGGAACCAGAGCAGGGTCTTGGCAACCAATTTTGACTCTTACATTGTCAAAATTTCTCAGGAAATTCATGTCCAAAGCAAGAGGCACCCCAACCATACTAGCAGCATAATAAACTGTCGACTTATTCCTGTACTTCATGGGTATACCTTTTACACGAAACCAGGCTTCTTCCATGACAGCAAATGGTTCAATGTCTCCAGCCCATTTCTCTATTTTGATAATGGCATCAGAAACAGTTTTCATAAAGAACTTCCCATAGTGTGACAGCTCTTCAATGCATTTAGCATTGGGAAATCTGGCGATGAATTGGTTTTCAGCAGCAACTTTCACATAAAATCTCCATTTGTAACCCATCGAGTCTGACCAAACCTCGAACTCATGTTCCATATCCCTGAAAGTAACTTCTCCCCGCACTACAGTTATCTGTGCGTAATTCAGTAGATCCAGAGATTGCACCTCAACTTCAACATCGGGAATCAAATAAAAACCTTGCCTAGAATCTAGGCTCCCATAATATGGCGCACGGTACTCCCAGGGATCTCTCTCCTGGCAAATGCTGACATGAGGATTCTTCCCATAGTTCAAACACCCAAGCAAATTCACATCTCTCACATTCTGAAAAGGAAGAGTATGCAAAGTAACCTCTCTACTAACAGCAGCTACCGATGGTGGTACACAGGACCCCATCGGAGCCGTGCTGGCCAGCGGAACAACTGAGGATGTGTTGGCGGACCTTACTGCATTAGACTCAAGCGGATCTACCTCTCTACCAGGGTTTACAGAACTCACCACAGTTGCTTGATGAGGAAGCGTAGTTGTTGGTGCCGTGGCGAAGGAATTTGCGGAGGAGTCTGCCCGTGCTCCAGCCATCTCCTGGCGATGAGCCCATCGGTCCCGGCTACCAGCTGCTGCAAGTTCTTCCTTCCTCTGATGCTCCACCAGAGCATGCTCCCTTGCCGCTCTCTCGGTGATGTTGAGAGTTTCCACTCTACGGCGGTCCTCCTCCATCCTCCTCTCTTTACTGCGACGACGCTCCTCCGAGCGACGCCTTCCTTCAGCTTCACGCCTCCTTTCCTCCTCCATACGCCGATCTTCTTCCCTTCTTCGATCCTCTTCCCAGCGACGCTCCTCCTCCCATCGACGTTCATCAGCCCGTCTCTCCTCAGTGGATATGAACCGAGGATTGAAAGGTGGTCTCTGATATCCTCTTGGTGGAGATCTGCCCGGCGGCGATCTGCGCGGAGGACGTTGATCCATCGCTCTCACAAACTGCGCAAAGGATCTACCGTCGCCGGATCTCACTCCTTGCCAAATCCACGGCGGAGATGGTGGTGGGGATCGGAATCGTGGCAGAGCAGTTTCCTTCATGAAGACGACGACGCACGTCGCCCTCGATCTAGGGTTTGGAATGACGGAGTTGCTGGGCTGGTGTTGCGGTCAAAAACCCACCGGCGAGTATCGACGGGCAACACAGTAGAGCCGGGAGGCTCCCAGGATTGCGGCTGACCCTGATCCCTCGGGCGACGGCCTGCAATGCCTTCTGGTACACGCGTCCTGGTGCTTACGAGGGCGTGCCACCTGACCTATACCTGGTCAGGAAGGTGATGGATTGCTTCGACTAGTTTCCTACATGGCAAACACGTAAACATTAAATACGAGCCCCGATCGGCTCTTAAATTGTTCTGTGGATCGGCTCAAAGAGCCGATTGCCCCATGGTTCATGTTAGATTCATAAGGACATGGGGATCATGCTTTATCAATATCGAGCTAAGCTAATCTACGATAGTCTAGGGTTTTCACCGTATAATCGGAACATCCTATGCGTAATTGTGCCTAGCAGATACGTAAGATGATGGAAAACCAACCCTAAAGAGGCCTAAAAACCAACGTGGAGTTGATCCCCGGAACAATCCCTCTAGAGCTTAGTAAACCACACCTTACGCACTACCGGATCCTTCAACTCGTTTATAAGGCCTAATCATACGGATATCAAACCAATCCTTGAAGAACAAGGAACAACTATAACGGATTAGATCTACTAGATTATGAACAAGCAAGATGCTGCCCTTACACCTAAAATAGGTGTAAGGGCAGCTAGATATCGAGGGGAAGCGTAACTAAACAAGTGCATCGTGAAAGCATTGTCATCAACCCCAAAACACCTAAGATAAGGGTGTTGCTCGCCATCAAAAAGGCTTCAGCACGAGCAACACCAACAACGAATAAACTGATACTGCCTAGATCGCAAGATAGGCAGTATGTTGCTTACCCGGGAGAAACCCTCGAAACAAGGGGTGGCGATGCGCCTAGATTGATTTGTTGTGAACGTGATCGTCCTCCTTTCTCAATAACCCTAGATACATATTTATAGTCCGTAGACTCTCTAACTTGGGAATAAACCCAACCGTGTACGAGCTAAACTCTATCTCTTAATTCTAACCGACACGTATCCTACTATATTTACAGATACACGGGCAATCTTGCCCAAACTTCTTGTACAAGGCCGATTCGGGAATATTTTCTATGTATATCTTCTAAGCCCATTTAATCACGGCCCATCTCCAGACTTGGTTAAATTCTGGTGGTAACACATGCCCCCCTGGTTTTGGCAATGATAATTTCAAAACCACTCTGTTTTTCCTCGTAGGGTCACGTCGTGGCAGAGCAGAACCGTCGCAGTATCCTTCATCATGATGCCTTGCCTTCTCTTCCGAATTCTCTTTGTCTTGGCCCTCGTTCTACCGAGAGTCCCGCCCATTTGATTTCATGCGAGGCAAATAGAATTCCCTTCGTGAACCAAAATCTAGATCTGACCTCTTGGGCCGACTGCTTACGAGCCTGGCCTAATCCTCCTGAAGATTGGGTTTCATGGTACAATAGAATCTCCAAAACTCACCACGCCACCTGGGAAACCGCAGGAATAGCCGATGCCTTGGCTTTATCACTGTCTCCCCTTGAGAAACATGAAAACCTTCTGAAAACCATCGGCTATTTTTGGTCTGATGCTTTGAACTGCTTCATTTTTGGTCATGGCCCCATGACACCAACCTTACTGGACGTGGCCATGATCACTGGTTTAGATATTGCATCCCCAAGCCCATCTGCCTTCAGGCTGCCAAAGGTCCCCTACACGCTTTCTTCCAAAACAGATTGCACAAGCTGGGGTGCTTATCTTAGGCGCCACATGAAAAACAAAGGCCCCGTAACAGAGAAAGAACACACGGCCTTCCTGAATTTCTGGTTGGAACACTTCATATTTTGTGGTCCTTCCCTTGCTCCAACCAAGAATTATCTTTCCCTGGCCTATGATCTTGCCAGAGGCACTCAACTTGGCATTGGCAAACTGTTTCTTGGAGAGGTCTATAGGTATCTCCAGCTAATGTCTGTTAAACTGTTCTCCCAAAAGACAGTCAAAACTGGAGGTCCCTGGTGGTTTATTCAGCTATGGGCTCAGCTGTACTTCCAACGCCAGATCCCAAACTTTCCACCCTTAGCTACTTGCACCTTCCCAGATACTAGTGAGAGACAGATCCGGTGCACTAGCTACGGCCAAGCCCTGTATAGCCTCCCAGGCAGCAAACTAACCTCACAGGGAGCATCAGAATGGTTCAGAACTTTCTACCAAGGCCTGGACAACCCTCTCTTCTTTCCTTATACAGAGTCTGAAAATTTTGAAAATCCAGTCTCCTTCAGGCTAGATAGCTTTGCCGATGATGCTGACACCCGGCAATTGTATTCCATCATGATCCGTCCATGTTTCCTCCCAGTTGGCATGAGCACCTCAAACAGGATTATCAAACCTGGTTATGAGTCTTATCAGCCGGTCGTAGCAGCCCGGCAACTTGGTCTGGGACAGGTATCTCCCCACTTTTTCCTGCACCACCTGACAGAGAGCAGAGCTGATCTACCTGATGTCCTCACCAGTCAGAGGTGTTACACCTTCTTTGACACTCTAGCCGCCCCAATTCCTCACAACCTCTCGTTTACCTCGTCAACCGATGGTTTTGAGATTTGGTGGTCAATGTGGAAGACTCATGCCTTCAGGAGAGCTCTGGGACCATTGCTGAAACAGCTTGATGCTGAATATGACATCCCTGCAGAGCAGGTACCACTACTCACAATTTATTTTGAAATGGTTTGCACTGATTTCCCCTTATAACCCTGCTCTGTCTCTTTGCATCAACAAGACGGTCCAGACCCTGTAGATGATGACGGCTCCCCTTTCAGATTCCTCCCAGCAGCTCCGGTGGTCCTTTTCTGCAAAAACTCACCATCTTTGAAGAAGGTTGTGATGCAGAGCCAGCCGATGACACCCAAATCGGCTTCCAAAAGCAGAGTGTCTACCAGGTCAGCTGCCCCCCGAGCCTCAGTCAAGGCGAGAATAGCAGTGAGGAAAGTAGCTGCCAGGAAGACTCTGAAGCGCCAAAGCCCTACTCCAGCTCAAGAAAGCTCGCACGTAAGTTTCACCCATGCTTTGGCTGATTTCATTCATCCTTCTAGGCTTCTGCAACGTACTTGTATTTCCTCTACAGACTTCCACTGAAGAAAACTCTACTGAGGACACCCAGTCCAGTTGAAGGGACTCGAGCTCGGGCAATTCTGAGAAACCCACCACACAGAGCCAGCCAGACTTGCCACCGTCGGCTTCCAAGAAAAGGTCAGCCCCTGAACCTGCTGTCTCCCAAACTCCCATCAAAGCGGGGTAGGGCAGCCTACGCACAAAGAGCCGATGCATCAAGAGAGCTCGCAAGGAACCGCAAGCCTCTCCATCAAACCAGGAGATATCAAACGTAACTCCATCCTCTCCTTGGCTCATTTTGCATGCTGACCCCTTGTCGTGCTCATCGGCTAACCATTCCCTTTGCAGACTGATGACACCTCCAGTGGGGAAGTCGAGGAGGTACCAATGCCATCCGCCACCCTGGACCTAGCAACTTCTAGGAGTGTAGCCGAGAAGGAAACTTTGGCCAGTCGTAACTCTGTCTGCCTACAGGTCAAGAGTGGCATCGGCTCGTCAGAGAATCGACCTGCGCCACGCCCAGCTGCTGGCGTGTAGTTGACGTGGGAGTTAGAAATCTTCTTTTCTTCAGTTCCCCGGCAACGGCGCCAGAAATTTAGCTTGATGACGCGTAAAGCACACGCTCGTTGGGAACCCCAAGTGGAAGGTGTGATGCGTACAGCAGCAAGTTTCCCTCAGTAAGAAACCAAGGTTTATCGAACCAGTAGGAGTCAAGAAGCACGTTGAAGGTTGATGGCGGCGAGATGTAGTGCGGCGCAACACCAGGGATTCCGGCGCCAACGTGGAACCTGCACAACACAACCAAAGTACTTTGCCCCAACGAAACAGTGAGGTTGTCAATCTCACCGGCTTGCTATAACAAAGGATTAACCGTATTGTGTGGAAGATGATTGTTTGCAGAAAACAGTAGAACAAGTATTGCAGTAGATTGTATTTCAGTATAGAGAATTGGACCGGGGTCCACAGTTCACTAGAGGTGTCTCTCCCATAAGACAAACAGCATGTTGGGTGAACAAATTACAGTTGGGCAATTGACAAATAAAGAGAGCATGACAATGCACATACATATCATGATGAGTATAGTGAGATTTAATTGGGCATTACGACAAAGTACATAGACCGCCATCCAACTGCATCTATGCCTAAAAAGTCCACCTTCAGGTTATCATCCGAACCCCCTCCAGTATTAAGTTGCTAACAACAGACAATTGCATTAAGTATTGCGCGTAATGTAACTAGTGACTACATCCTTGAACATAGCACTAATGTTTTATCCCTAGTGGCAATAGCACATCCATAACCTTAGAGGTTCTTGTCACCCCTCCAGATTCACGGAGACATGAACCCACTATCGAGCATAAATACTCCCTCTTGGAGTTACTAGCATCAACTTGGCCAGAGCATCTACTAATAACGGAGAGCATGCAAGATCATAAACAACACATAGATATAACTTTGATAATCAACATAACAAGTATTCTCTATTCATCGGATCCCAACAAACGCAACATATAGAATTACAGATAGATGATCTTGATCATGTTAGGCAGCTCACAAGATCCGACAATGATAGCACAATGGGGAGAAGACAACCATCTAGCTACTGCTATGGACCCATAGTCCAGGGGTAGACTACTCACACATCACACCGGAGGCAACCATGGCGGCGTAGAGTCCTCCGGAGATGATTCCCCTCTCCGGCAGGGTGCCGGAGGCGATCTCCTGGATCCCCCGAGATGGGATCGGCGTTGGCGGCGTCTCTGGAAGGTTTTCCGTATCGTGGCTCTCGGTACTGGGGGTTTCATCACGGAGGCTATTTGTAGGCGGAAGGGTAGGTCAAGAGGCGGCTGGGGGGCCCCACACCACAGGGCCGCGCGGCCAAGGGGGGGCCGCGCCGCCCTAGGGTGTGGCCCCCTCGTGGCCCCTCTTCATCTCTCCTTCGGACTTCTGGAAGCTTCGTGGAAAAATAGGCCCCTGGGCTTTGATTTCGTCCAATTCCGAGAATATTTCCTTACTAGGATTTCTGAAACCAAAAACAGCAGAAAACAAAGAATCGGCACTTCGGCATCTTGTTAATAGGTTAGTTCCAGAAAATGCACGAATATGACATAAAGTGTGCATAAAACATGTAGATAACATCAATAATGTGGCATGGAACATAAGAAATTATCGATACGTCGGAGACGTATCAGCATCCCCAAGCTTAGTTACGCTCGTCCCGAGCGGTAAAACGATAACACGAGATAATTTACGGAGTGACATGCCATCATAATCTTGATCATACTATTTGTAAAGCATATGTAGTGAATGCAGCGATCAAAACAATGTATATGACATGAGTAAACAAGTGAATCATAAAGCAAAGACTTTTCATGAATAGCACTTCAAGACAAGCATCAATAAGTCTTGCATAAGAGTTAACTCATAAAGCAATAATTCAAAGTAAAAGCATTCAAGCAACACAAAAGAAGATTAAGTTTCAGCGGTTGCTTTCAACTTGTAACATGTATATCTCATGGATATTGTGAACATAGAGTAATATAATAAGTGCAATAGGCAAATATGTAGGAATCAATGCACAGTTCACACAAGTGTTTGCTTCTTGAGGTGGAGAGAAATAGGTGAACTGACTCAACATTGAAAGTAAAAGAATGGTCCTCATAGAGGAAAAGCATCGATTGCTATATTTGTGCTAGAGCTTTGATTTTGAAAACATGAAACAATTTTGTCAACGGTAGTAATAAAGCATATGCATCATGTAAATTATATCTTATAAGTTGCAAGCCTCATGCATAGTGTACCAATAGTGCCCGCACCTTGTCCTAATTAGCTTGGACTACCTGGATTATCACCGCAATACAAATGCTTTAACCAAGTATCACAAAGGGGTACCTCTATGCCGCCTGTACAAAGGTCTAAGGAGAAAGCTCGCATTTGGATTTCTCGCTTTTGATTATTCTCAACTTAGACATCCATACCGGGACAACATAGACAATAGATAATGGACTCCTCTTTTAATGCTTTAAGCATTCAACAACAATTAATTCTTTTCTCATTAGAGATTTGAGGATGTTTGTCCAAAACTGAAACTTCCACCATGGATCATAGCTTTAGTTAGCGGCCCAATGTTCTTCTCTAACAATATGCATGCTCAAACCATTCAACTCAGTGTAGATCGCCCTTACTTCAGACAAGACGAACATGCATAGCAACTCACATGAAATTCAACAATGAAAAGTTGATGGCGTCCCCAGTAAACATGGTTATCGCACAACAAGCAACTTAATAAGAGATAAAGTGCATAATTACATATTCAATACCACCATAGTTTTTAAGCTATTTGTCCCATGAGCTATATATTGCAAAGGTGAATGATGGAATTTTAAAGGTAGCACTCAAGCAATTTACTTTGGAATGGCGGAAAATACCATGTAGTAGGTAGGTATGGTGGACACAAATGGCATAGTGGTTGGCTCAAGTATTTTGGATGCATGAGAAGTATTCCCTCTCGATACAAGGTTTAGGCTAGCAAGGCTTATTTGAAACAAACACAAGGATGAACCGGTGCAGCAAAACTCACATAAAAGACATATTGAAAACATTATAAGACTCTACACCGTCTTCCTTGTTGTTCAAACTCAATACTAGAAATTATCTAGACCTTAGAGAAACCAAATATGCAAACCAAATTTTAGCATGCTCTATATATTTCTTCATTAATGGGTGCAAAGCATATGATGCAAGAGCTTAATCATGAGCACAACAATTGCCAAGTATCACATTACCCAAGACATTTATAGCAATTACTACATGTATCATTTTCCAATTCCAACCATATAACAATTTAACGAAGGAGAAACTTCGCCATGAATACTATGAGTAGAAACCAAGGACATACTTGTCCATATGCTACAGCGGAGCGTGTCTCTCTCCCATAAAGTGAATGCTAGGATCCATTTTATTCAAACAAAACAAAAAACAAAAACAAACCGACGCTCCAAGCAAAAGCACATAAGATGTGATGGAATAAAAATATAGTTTCAGGGGAGGAACCTGATAATGTTGTCGATGAAGAAGGGGATGCCTTGGGCATCCCCAAGCTTAGATGCTTGAGTCTTCTTGATATATGCAGGGGTGAACCACCGGGGCATCCCCAAGCTTAGAGCTTTCACTCTCCTTGATCATGTTGCATCATACTCCTCTCTTGATCCTTGAAAACTTCCTCCACACCAAACTCGAAACAACTCATTAGAGGGTTAGTGCACAATATAAATTGACATATTCAGAGGTGACACAATCATTCTTAACACTTCTGGACATTGCATAATGCTACTGGACATTAGTGGATCAAAAAAATTCATCCAACGTAGCAAAAGAGGCAATGCGAAATAAAAGGCAGAATCTGTCAAAACAGAACAGTTCGTATTGACAAATTTTAAAATGGCACCAGACTTGCTCAGATGAAAATGCTCAAATTTAATGAAAGTTGCGTACATATCTGAGGATCATGCACGTAAATTGGCTTAATTTTCTGAGCTACCTACTGGGAGGTGGACCCAGATTCGTGACAGCAAAGAAATCTGGAACTGTGCAGTAATCCAAATCTAGTACTTACTTTTCTATCAACGGCTTAACTTGGCACAACAAAACACAAAACTAAGATAAGGAGAGGTTGCTACAGTAGTAAACAACTTCCAAGACACAAAATAAAAACAAAGTACTGTAGGTAAAAACATGGGTTGTCTCCCATAAGCGCTTTTCTTTAACGCCTTTCAGCTAGGCGCAGAAAGTGTGTATCAAGTATTATCAAAGGGTGGTGCATTCTCAGCGGAGTGCGGAGTTTTCTCAACTAGGCATAGTATATTAGATACATAAGTTTTAGCATCTCCCTTTTCATTAGTCTTAGGTGTGCTACTCTCATCAAACAAATTTTCAGGAACAAGCCAAGCATAGTTATTTTCTAGTGCATCATTCATAGCTAGGAGTTTACATGGTATTGGTGCTTTGATCTCCCCACCATCATCAATATTATTAGTGCATCTTATTCTATCCATGTCCATCTTTTCAAGGAGACTAACAAAATTAGTATGAGAACCAAGCATATTAAATTTAGCAAAGACCTTCCTAGCTTCTCTTGCTAGACCACCAAATTCTCTAAGAAGGGTTTCTAAAACAAAATCTTTCTTTTCCCCTTCTTCCATATCGCCAAGTGTGAAAAACATGTGTTGGATTATAGGATTAAGATTAACAAATTTAGTTTCCAACAGGCGAACTAAATGCGCAGCAGCAATTTCATAAATAGGCGCAAGGTCTACCAAGTGTCTATCTTCAAAATTTTCAATAGTACTAACATGATTGAAAAATTCTTCTATATTATTTCTCCCAACTATAGACCCACGTCCTACCGGTATGTCTTTTGTGGTAAAATTAAAAGGAAACATGATGAAATAAATAAAGTAAATGCAAGTAAACTAATTTTTTTTGTGTTTTTGATATAGCAAACAAGATAGCAAATAAAGTAAAACTAGCAACTAATTTTTTTGTATTTTGATTTAGTGCAGCAAACAAAGTAGTAAATAAAACTAAGCAAGACAAAAACAAAGTAAAGAGATTGAGAAGTGGAGACTCCCCTTGCAGCGTGTCTTGATCTCCCCGGCAACGGCGCCAGAAATTTACTTGCTGGCGTGTAGTTGACGTGGGAGTTAGAAATCTTCTTTTCTTCAGTTCCCCGGCAACGGCGCCAGAAATTTAGCTTGATGACGCGTAAAGCACACGCTCGTTGGGAACCCCAAGTGGAAGGTGTGATGCGTACAGCAGCAAGTTTCCCTCAGTAAGAAACCAAGGTTTATCGAACCAGTAGGAGTCAAGAAGCACGTTGAAGGTTGATGGCGGCGAGATGTAGTGCGGCGCAACACCAGGGATTCCGGCGCCAACGTGGAACCTGCACAACACAACCAAAGTACTTTGCCCCAACGAAACAGTGAGGTTGTCAATCTCACCGGCTTGCTGTAATAAAGGATTAACCGTATTGTGTGGAAGATGATTGTTTGCAGAAAACAGTAGAACAAGTATTGCAGTAGATTGTATTTCAGTATAGAGAATTGGACCGGGGTCCACAGTTCACTAGAGGTGTCTCTCCCATAAGACAAACAGCATGTTGGGTGAACAAATTACAGTTGGGCAATTGACAAATAAAGAGAGCATGACAATGCACATACATATCATGATGAGTATAGTGAGATTTAATTGGGCATTACGACAAAGTACATAGACCGCCATCCAACTGCATCTATGCCTAAAAAGTCCACCTTCAGGTTATCATCCGAACTCCCTCCAGTATTAAGTTGCTAACAACAGACAATTGCATTAAGTATTGCGCGTAATGTAACTAGTGACTACATCCTTGAACATAGCACTAATGTTTTATCCCTAGTGGCAACAGCACATCCCTAACCGTAGAGGGTCTTGTCACCCCTCCGGATTCACGGAGACATGAACCCACTATCGAGCATAAATACTCCCTCTTGGAGTTACTAGCATCAACTTGGCGAGCATCTACTAATAACGGAGAGCATGCAAGATCATAAACAACACATAGATATAACTTTGATAATCAACATAACAAGTATTCTCTATTCATCGGATCCCAACAAACGCAACATATAGAATTACAGATAGATGATCTTGATCATGTTAGGCAGCTCACAAGATCCGACAATGATAGCACAATGGGGAGAAGACAACCATCTAGCTACTGCTATGGACCCATAGTCCAGGGGTAGACTACTCACACATCACACCGGAGGCGACCATGGCGGCGTAGAGTCCTCCGGGAGATGATTCCCCTCTCCGGCAGGGTGCCGGAGGCGATCTCCTGGATCCCCCGAGATGGGATCGGCGTTGGCGGCGTCTCTGGAAGGTTTTCCGTATCGTGGCTCTCGGTACTGGGGGTTTCGTCACGGAGGCTATTTGTAGGCGGAAGGAGCAGGTCAAGAGGCGGCACGGGGGCCCCACACCACAGGGCCGCGCGGCCAAGGGGGGGGCCGCGCCGCCCTAGGGTGTGGCCCCCTCGTGGCCCCTCTTCGTCTCTCCTTCGGACTTCTGGAAGCTTCGTGGAAAAATAGGCCCCTGGGCTTTGATTTCGTCCAATTCCGAGAATATTTCCTTACTAGGATTTCTGAAACCAAAAACAGCAGAAACAAAGAATCGGCACTTCGGCATCTTGTTAATAGGTTAGTTCCAGAAAATGCACGAATATGACATAAAGTGTGCATAAAACATGTAGATAACATCAATAATGTGGCATGGAACATAAGAAATTATCGATACGTCGGAGACGTATCACCAGCTTCCGTTGAAAGCCGATATTGCAGACAAATGCCAACGGCTTAATGAGAAAAAGGCTGCCTTGGACGCGAAAACTGACACATCTGACAGCACTGCTGAACTGGCGACCTTGCGCAAAGAGTTGGAGGTCCTCGAAGAGAAGGTTCGGGCAACAAAACAGCTCATTGAAGCTAAGGAAGCTCTTATCGCTCACTCCCTCGAGGAAGCAGAAAGCCTCAAAGCTGAACTGAAGACCGATCTGGCCGAAATCTGCGCCTTGAACACGCAGCTGGTAGCAGGCAAAGACGAAGATGATGAGGCCGAGATCGCCGAGGTGGATCGTGTTCGTGCTGATGCCCTCCATGCCCTCGAGATGTTCCTTCAGTAGAGTCTCCCTGTGTAATCTGAGAAACTTCATTATTGAGTTTGTACTAGAGTCGATGGCTGTGCATCGGCTTTGTTTCTTAGTTCTAAAGTCGATGTCTGTGCATCGGCTGTACACTATAATTTTTTTTTGAAAATCCTGGCCGATTTCGTGAATCGGTCTACATATGCTATCGTCCCCTATTCCATATTAGGTGCCCCCCGAGCCGAATCTTTCAAGTGATTGAAGATATCGGCTCTTGCTGATGCATGTTGGTCGTAGCTTATACCCAGGACCAATGTCGATTTCTTCTAGTTCATCAGCTGACGTAAACCCATATCCTAGCTTTCCATCGCCCGCTAAATCGATGTTGAACACAGGCAGAACGTATGGTGAGGATAATTTTGGCCGATCGTAGGAATCGGCCTCCATGTTGATTGACTTGCTCAATGAAGGTTTACAACTTGCATGTGCTCCCTGACAGGAGGGAGTCTCCCTACCGTGACTACGTGACATGTTTGCAGTGAGATCCTTGCTCTTCATTTTTTGGGGCCGATCACAGGGATCGGCCTTGCCACGTATGTCGATGGATATTGCTCTTATTACTCTATCAGGCCGGTGGATAAGACCAGCCTCACCCCGTTTTTTGTCACCTCGATGCGATCACAGCCGTCCAAACTGATTCCAGAGAGCGGCTCTTGGTCTTCCGAGTCCCAAATGTTCATGCCGGCTATCGAGACGTCGATCGAGTCATCTGCATGCACGACTTCTACGTCGTCTCCATCCCACTGTATCAGGCATTGGTGCATTGTAGATGGAATGCAGCAGTTAGCGTGAATCCAATCCCTCCCTAACAGGGCAGCGTAGGTGCTCTTACTGTCGACGATGAAGAATGTCGTTGGGACTGTCTTTCGGTCTATGGTTAGGTCCACGTTCAGGACACCTTGCGTCCCTGATGCTTGGCCGTTGAAATCGTTTAGCGTGACGTTGGTCTTGATCAGATCGGCACTGGAGCGTCCTAAACGTCGTAGCATGGAGTATGGCATTATATTTACCGCTGCTCCTGTGTCAACCAAAATTCTGCCGACGGGCTGCCCATTGATATAACCTTTGAGGTATAGGGCCTTCATGTGTTTGTACCCCTTTTCCCGTGGCTTCTCAAAGATGACTGGCCGTGGACCGCAGTCAAACTGTGCTATCGGCACTTCTTCCATCCCTGGGGCACGAAACTCTGACGGGAGGAAGAACACCATGTTTGTGCCGGCCGATGTATCTGCATCGGCTTCCGTTTGCTTGGGACGCCAAACTTTCTTTGGCGGACGAGTCTCTTCGTCCAAAGTCTGTTGAATTTTTACGGCCAGATCGGGCCGCGCTTTCCTCAACGTGTGCAAGTATCGCGCTTCGGCTTGCTCCAAGCTGCGTAGGCGTTGAACCCTACGCTTCTGGGAATGGCTGAGTCCATCAGGGCACCACCTTGGCCGGTGGTACCTATCCTCTTCTTCATCTTCTGACTCTTCAAAGTCTTCATCTTGAGAGGACTCAGCACGCTTGTTTTGTGGCGGGAGAGGTCCTAGACGCTTGAATACTGAAACTTCCCCTGCATCCTTCTTCCGGCGTCTACACTCCGGGCAGTTTTCGATTGTAGGCAATCGGCTCATCCCTGAGTTCCAGCAGTGTTTAAAGAAGGGACAGTCCCAGTGTTTATCCATATCTTCCTGTTCCCTTGACCTCTCCTTAGCGCGGTGCTCGCGCCCTTCGTCTTCTCTGTCATGCCGACGGTACCTTCCTTTATCCTCATCGGACCGATTGTATCTTTCGTCGTTTCTGTCATACTGCCGACGTCGGTCATACTGATATTCATATTTGTTGAGGAGATGCATGGAAAGCGGCTTTTGGTATCGCATGCTTCTCACTTGTTCCTTGGTGAGGTACCGCTTATCATCATATCGGGGCCGGTCGCGTGGATCGGCCTCCTCCTTTTCCTTGTTGCGGGAGTGACTGCTTTCCTCTTTATCCTTGCCATGGTGGCGCACAGGCCCTGCCATGTTGACATTGCACGAGAAATCCAATCGATGCCTCGCGGAGTGATTAGGTTCCACCATGTTGACGCCAGGGAACGGATGTGTGTCCACTTTCATGGCAAACTGTCCGAAAAGCAATCGGCCTTGTTCGATCGCCATTTGGATCTACTGACGAAACACCTTGCAGTCATTGGTGGTGTGGGTGAACGAATGATGCCATTTGCAGTACGGCCTCCCATTCATTTCTTGTGCTGTAGGGGTTTTATGGCCTTCGGGTAATTTCAGCTGTTTTTCCTTAAGCAATAGATCGAAAATCTGCTCAGCTTTGCTCAAATCAAAGTCAAACCCTTTTGCATGCCCTTGTGGTTTTACCCACTTGCAGCAGGACACGGGATGTGCCCCCCGAGCCCATTCAGCTACAGCCACCTCCAGGTCCGGTGCAGGATCTTCAGTTTCTTCCATCTCAACCAGACCCACCGGACGCTTGAACTTGTCTTGGTACAATTCAGGGTGCCGCTGTTCATAGGATGTGAGTTTCTGCACCATGTGCGACAATGAACTGTACTCTGCTTGGGAAGTCAGATCTTTGATTGGCGTTGCGAGGCCCAATACTGCCAGCTCGATCGCTTCCTTCTCAGATAAACGAACCGAATAACAACGGTTCCTGACAGTCCTGAAACGTTGGATGTATTCAGATACTGTTTCTCCCCGCTTCTGCCGTACCTGTGTCAGATCGGCAATGCCGGCCTCGGTAGCTTCTGAGTGATATTGCACGTGAAACTGCTCTTCCATTTGCTTCCACGTCCGGACTGAGTTTGGTGGCAACGACGTGTACCATCCAAAGGCTGACCCCGTGAGAGATTGTGCGAAAAACCTCACACGTAACTGGTCTGACGCTGAAATCATGCCCAGCTGCGCCAAATATCGGCTTACGTGCTCTATTGAGCTAGATCCTTCTGCTCCATTGAATTTTGAGAATTCAGGGAGCCGATACTTGGGTGGCAGCGGGATCAGGTCATACTCGTCAGGGTACGGCTTGGAATAGCCGATTGTCTTCCTCTTCGGCAGGATGCTGAATTGGTCTCTCAAGATAGTGCTGATCTGCTCCATGGTATTAGCTGTAGGGACCGAGCCTTCATTACTCGTTCCAGTAGCATATTTAACCAGCCATGCTTGTTTATCAGCATCTACTCCAGAAATCCCAGTTGGTGCGATCTGGCCTGTGCGCGCCAAGGCATTGCAGTCCGGCACGTATGTGCACACGTATCCATGTGGGATCTCCTTAGGCGGCTCATATAGGAACTGGCAATCGCTAGGATCGCCTCCAACCTTGTAGACGACGTACGCCGGTGAACCCGGCGGCTCTGGTGCTGCAAGCGCGAATGGTAGCGGCGGCCTGATCTGGAGCGGTACTTCTCCCTGGTGAGTCCCTAGGGTAGGTCCTGACGGGGAGTATTGATGCTTCATGATTTCCTGCACCACACGGACCGCGACGCGCTCGAGAGTATTCACCAGGCTCTCAGAATAGCGGTGTAGAGAATGAGCTGCCATGTAGTTGATTTCCTGGCGCAGAGCTCTGGTACGTTCCTCCGAAGGGGTAGACAAGTCTACTCCGTCAAGAACACCTTCAGGGGAGAACCCTTTCCACCTTACGCCATGGGACCGGGTCCTCACGAATGAGCCGATGAGATCGGTTTCCAAGACGGCTTTCATCTCATCATACTTCTTCTTTTGCTCTTCCGGCAGATCTGCGTACGTGACTGGTTCGCCGACCACCTCCTCCGCAGCTTTTGACATGGTTGCTGCAGATGTCGATGTTGTCGTTGTTGCAGATGTCCCACCGGGCGTGCCAGAATGTGTTTCGGTCAAAAACCCACCGGCGAGTATCGACGGGCAACACAGTAGAGCCGGGAGGCTCCCAGGATTGCGGCTGACCCTGGTCCCTCGGGCGACGGCCCGCAATGCCTTCTGGTACACGCGTCCTGGTGCTTACGAGGGCGTGCCACCTGACCTATACCTGGTCAGGAAGGTGATGGATTGCTTCGACTAGTTTCCTGCATGGCAAACACGTAAACATTAAATACGAGCCCCGATCGGCTCTTAAATTGTTCTGTGGATCGGCTCAAAGAGCCGATTGCCCCATGATTCATGTTAGATTCATAAGGACATGGGGATCATGCTTTATCAATATCGAGCTAAGCTAATCTACGATAGTCTAGGGTTTTCACCGTATAATCGGAACATCCTATGCGTAATTGAGCCTAGCAGATACGTAAGATGATGGAAAACCAACCCTAAAGAGGCCTAAAAACCAACGTGGAGTTGATCCCCGGAACAATCCCTCTAGAGCTTAGTAAACCACACCTTACGCACTACCGGATCCTTCAACTCGTTTATAAGGCCTAATCATACGGATATCAAACCAATCCTTGAAGAACAAGGAACAACTATAACGGATTAGATCTACTAGATTATGAACAAGCAAGATGCTGCCCTTACACCTAAAATAGGTGTAAGGGCAGCTAGATATCGAGGGGAAGCGTAACTAAACAAGTGCATCGTGAAAGCATTGTCATCAACCCCAAAACACCTAAGATAAGGGTGTTGCTCGCCATCAAAAAGGCTTCAGCACGAGCAACACCAACAACGAATAAACTGATACTGCCTAGATCGCAAGATGCGATCTAGGCAGTATGTTGCTTACCCGGGAGAAACCCTCGAAACAAGGGGTGGCGATGCGCCTAGATTGATTTGTTGTGAACGTGATCGTCCTCCTTTCTCAATAACCCTAGATACATATTTATAGTCCGTAGACTCTCTAACTTGGGAATAAACCCAACCGTGTACGAGCTAAACTCTATCTCTTAATTCTAACTGACACGTATCCTACTATATTTACAGATACACGGGCAATCTTGCCCAAACTTCTTGTACAAGGCCGATTCGGGAATATTTTCTATGTATATCTTCTAAGCCCATTTAATCACGGCCCATCTCCAGACTTGGTTAAATTCTGGTGGTAACAGCTGGCCTCCCTTGAACAGTACTGGGCTGCGGCCTCGTAACTGAGTCTTCGACCGCCATTAAATTGGAACAAGCTTGCAGCCCAACTTCCGAATCCCCCGCACGTGCACAGGACGGCGATTGAAACGGATTTGGCGCCTCCATGGTTGCGAGCTCGAGATCCAACATCCGAGGGCCGATCAACACACGCTAATTCGGGAAAATCACCGTCATGCCGTGAGCTATCCGTCAATCAACGCCAATACTCTCAATCTCCAGTCCCGCATCATCCACGAGCAGGTAAACCTCGTGCGAGATGTTGAGAACCGAGCCATACCTCCGAACTCCCTCGTCGAAGTAGAGCGCGCGCCATCTCCGACACCTCGCCGCCGCGCTAGACTCCGACGGATGGTGGATCTCGGCGGTGGGGCAGCGCCAGAAATCGATCGAATATATATGCCGGAAAGGAAAAAAGCATCCCGATCTCACGGCAGGAATTTTCTGAAGAACTGGTTTGCCCACGGAGGACATGCGAGGTTTGAGCTTCCGGTCGATGGCAGGTGGGTCCGCAATCTCTTCGGCCCACATGCAGTGAGTGGGCGGGGATTGATTTTTCGGGCGGATTCTTTGTAATTTTACCGTTACTCGGTGATCCATTTCCATTTTGGTAGGTAGAGTGATTTCAGGTAAGCCGGCCTATGTTTTCTCTTTTGGGCCAAGAACATTCTCCGAGTCTTCGTTCTTGGCCTCTCTACGTGTAGAGATGGGCTGGGTCGTGACACTCTTCTCCCACCCGAGCCAGTGCTCTCTCTCCTTGCTTATCACTCGTCCTCTCCCGAACCAGTCTGCACATAGGTTGGTAAATCCTATTTTACGCTTCACGCACTGGTTAGCGTTGCGAAGCGTAGGGGTGCTGGCGTGTCAATGGCCACCGGAGAGGAGAATGATGAACGGATGGGAGAAAGATGAGGTGCAGAAGTGGGATGACGACCTTCGTAGAATACAGAGAGGAGGCGATCATGACCGTAGCTGGCAACGATGCGGCTCGCCGTGACGTCGCATGTGGAGGTGAGGGAAAAAACTTAGGGTTAGGGTCGGGTCTGGTAGTGCGGGGTGAGGTGGCCGACTTAGGGCTTAGGGTTCGGGTGCGGTGTAGGTGAGATGGCCGGCGTCGGAGAAGGTGGGTGGTGGGGGGTTTAGAGGTAAGTGGGGGGGCAACGGTGGACCGTTAGAGGCAGTGGAATGAGCAGGGCCGGGCACCGAGGCGTCGCGGGAGCGGCACCGGGCGCGGGTGGCGGAGGCAGGCGGTTGTGGCCGGCGGGCGCGGCGGGGGAATCGACGGAGGAAGAAGAAGAAAGGTGAGGAAGGAAGAATTTGATGCGATGCAGCGTGAAGCGTCAACTAGGGGCACCCACATATTTTTCTCCAACCACGTCACCGCCGGTCTCGACTCCCTCCAGGCGCTTCCCGCCTCCCCGACTACACTCTCGCTCCACGACCACAACTTCGCTACACCAGCGGCCCGATCTCCACCGTCGAGCCTTTCGTCGGTTGTGCCGCTTCCCGAGGTCCACAGTCGTCTCGGACGCCGCTGACTGCCCAAAGAGATCGATGCCTTGTTCTCCGGCAGCCGGCCACCGCCAGGTCGTTGGCCCGAGATTCGACGGCCTGCTGCCATAAGGTGAGTTGAGTTTTTTGTTTTGAGGAAATGTGAATTTAGTTGGGCTGGAAGTTCTCCAATAATGCAGGCTTCAGCTCCCGGCAGGCTCCAAGCTGGCCCAGGAAGCCCAAAAGAGGACCCCGTTATCAGGTTCTCCATTCTTGTTCACCAGCCAGAGCCAGTGGGCTTAGTTGCGGCAATGGCGAGTACATTCGCACTCCGCCTAGGGCCGCGCCTCGCGGCGCCCCCTCCGACGAGGGCGACGAGCGGAGGAGGAGGAGGTAGCCGCCCTCCCAATAGACGAGCGCTGTAAGTGGACCAGACTTGGTTTTCTCTGGCTTTTTTCCGTAGCTCTGTGCTGGGGTGGCCTTCGGGTCTTCGGGAGATGAGGGTAGTGGGCGGCTCGTCAGCTCGAGCTGCGAAGTGCGGGTGTATTTCAACGTACGCGAATCCTAGCGCACGGCCGTAGCTGCAGGATTCGCGGTTAGATTGGATTGGATTGGGTTGTTCGTCCCTTCCGCGTCCGTGCATCTCCCCTCACTCGCAGTCGCAGGCAGTGGTCTGGTCTAGATTAGAAGGCCGTCCTCGGTGTAATCTAAGAATTCCGTTAATTTTTGTTGTACCAAAGAAGCTCCCTGATTTGTTTGTCGTGATTTGGTGATGCAGTTCGAGATACCAAACATAGTTTAAGGGGTAGTTTGACAGATATGAAGTGGTTGAAAATGGTTGTACTGGCGCTGTGCAGCGTATTGTTGAAGAAGCCTTGTTCTGGATTTCTGGAGTTAAGGCAGGACACGGATACATGTTCTGAAGATTCACCTCTGATTCTCTGCATGTTACTGTGTTTGTATATGGTTGTCTTGTTTAGGATACTAGCGCGGAGCCCATGCGTTGCTACAAAAACCACTAAAAAACATGTTCCGAAGATCCATTTCTGATTCTTGACAGATATGAGTTCCTTGTTTATTGGGTGTCTGCTGCACTGATGTGAGTCCCACATGTGAGGATAATTGTATCTGTTTATTTGAGTTTTTTGCAAGATAATTACCCCCACATATATATTATATAAGTAAAAGTAGAGGGAGAGTGAACATTAGTCTGTCAATAATGGGCAATGACCTGCATTTTGCTATGCAGTCATGCTCTTGCATCATGCATAGTAGTGGCTAGGGCCTTCAGCTAGTTTCCGTGGACTGGATATTGGTTTGTCAATACTGTGCAGTGAGCTGCATTGTGCTATACAGTCTTGCTATTGCATCATGCCTAGGCAGTGTGCCTGTATTGTCATGATACTCAGATTCTGCATCATCTTTCCAAGTTGACAATGTATTGTTCAATAAAAGAGCATATCTGCTGCTACCTGTGCTTGAAAGGGGATGCCATTTTTAATTGTGAACCGTCATTTTCTTGGGTCATCTGTGCTGCCTTACATCTATGAGACCATCTCTAGGTGATGTATTATAGGGCACCAAAATACATCACCAAAAAGTGGGGTTTGCATCACCTGTGCAGTTTTTGTTTTCCCAGGTGATGTAAAATGGGGCACCTATGCCACACGAGTGGTGGTGATGGCATGTCAGTCATCCCACCTCCACTCCATCAGAAGTAACTTGCTGATAGGCTTGCTTGCTTGTCTCTCCACACTCTTTACCATCTTGTCTTTGGGGTTTTGAAATATGAAATATAAATTTTATTACATTTTGTATCATTTTGCATGTTTTATATTCTCCATGAAATTCAACTATCTAAGTAAAAAAATTATGAACATTGGATTTCTATGGGCATCGATGTGCCAGTGGGATATTTGAGGAAGATGGTTAAAGTGTATCATTCACATTCTCTCATCAACTTAATCTTTTGGGAGAACTGATTGGTACATGAAACTCATTGTGGTATCAATGATTCAAGTTTTAGCTAACATGATATAAACGAGAGAACAATTAATGATAAGCTGACTCTCCTCTCGTTCTATCCGTCTACATGGTATCGGAGCATACGATTTTCATGTTCACCTAAACTAACAAGCTCTGTTTAAGAGGAAAACGAGCTTAAATGAAGATGATGATTGGGTTTTCTGGTACCATGTAGAAGAATACAAGGAGGCCACATCTTGTCCTTTATTAAATAAGTAGAGTCAAGTAGAAGAGCATTTGACATGTAGTAACAGAAGTAGTGTCGAAGCAAATTAATCCAACTAAATGCTTGAGACAGGGGGGCGGAGCCGCGGAGGAGACAGAGAATGTTTTACCATTGTGCTTCAGTTCTGCATGTTAAGTGCATGTGTTTTATCTAGCTCTGTTTATTAAATGAGTGGAAAGATGAGTGTGCTGACATTGTTCTGTAAGCCTACATGGTTTCTTTGTGGACCATCTTTCTATTCAGTCATACTACCAAACTTTCTTCATCTAGAAGGATAGAGCGACTAGAGAACATTAGGATCGGCCACTTTGCTACCGTATTAGAGAATATAATCGTACCATTTATCTATTGAATAAATACAGAAAGGCACAACTTCAAAACAGTCTAGGCTAAACTAATAGTTCTAGAAGGAGCCTCTGAAGGAAGATTTTTTTCGTGTTAGAGGAAGAAAGCATCGAAATGACTCATGTAAAAGAAGATTTTGACTTGTGTACATTGTCTGGATTTATGTAGGTTTTTCATTCGTTAGCAGCAAATTAAATTGCATTTGTTATGGTCATAGGGTGTCAAAGAAGCCAAACAAGCACCACCATTTGTGGATTAGGAAGGATTCAGCTGGGTCAGGGAAGAAGGCTCTTTGTCTTGTTAATACTGTAAGATACAATACCACTCGGTCATGATGTTTTCATTTCTCCTTGCTCGATGTGCGAAATCAGTTTAACAAAACGGCGTTGTTGGTATTTTATTTTCTCATAAGCATCACTTTTATTTGTAAGGATTTTTTCTTGTTAGCAATGGTATTATTGGGGTTAAAACTAATGTGTTCTCAAACCAGTGTCTGGAACCATCTCTCTTAGGTTTCAAAGCTGCCGAATGAAAAAGAAACTGTTTATGGCGCATTGGATAGGTGGACTGCTTTTGAGCCTGAATTTCCTATTATAGCAGCAGCAAAAGCTTTGGCAATGCTGAAGAAGCGAAGAAAATGGCTACAAATTATCCAGGTAACCTATGATGAACTAATTAATTAATTGCTAGTCTGCCAAGATCACAGCAATTTCCTCTTGAGAGTTATGTTCAGCAAGCTCGTTTTCTCACTGACCTGTGAATTTTGAATGGTTTCACAGGTAACCAAGTGGTTGATGAGTAAAGGTCAGGTGATGACATGGACAACATACGATACACTGTTGTTGGCTCTTTTTATGGATGGAAGGGTAGATGAGGTTGAGTCAATATGGAACACTATCATACAAACTTATACACGCTCAGTGCCCAAGAAGTTGTTCTCTCGGATGATCCAGATTTACAACGCGCGCCATCTTCCAGACAAAGTTTTGGAGGTTAAATTTTACTTTTTTTTCTTACTTATCTCGAAGATTTAGGCAACCTTGAGCTCTTAACATATTCGCCGCAGTTTTAATTTTGGTTATAAGAGTCATTTGCTGTAGTCTTAATGGGTCATTCATCAAGCTACCCGAGTTTCTTAATATTCCACCGTACCTGTTGACCGTTAGGTGAATGATCGGTGATATTAAATGCAAGTCAACATGTGCTTTAATGCTGAAATGTAATTAAGTGCAGTCTAGCTTTTTGGTCAGAGTTGAAACCTTAACTTTCTCCTCCCGAATTTCAGATATACGGTGACATGGAGGAATTAGGGGTACATCCAGATGAGGATACAACAAGAAGGATCGGACGAGCATTTGCAGCCTCCGGCCAGGAAGATAAGCAAAAGCCTGTCCTTGAGAAATACTTGAAGAAGTGGAAGTACATCCATTTCAACGGAGAGCGTGTTCGGGTGAAGAGGGCAGGACCTTTGGCATAGTAACCGTTGTGTGAATAGCTTGGGCCGAACAGTAGGAATATCGCCTCATCTGGACATATGCAAGTGATATCTTCTTCCGAGGTCCTATGTGAGCATGCCAGATGGAACGAGGTGTGAAATTGTAATGCTCTCTAGACACATATACAGGGTGTCAAACAGCTAACATGCTAATGATTTTGGTGTCAAAACATGTACTCCCCCTCCATCTAAAAATAGGTGTCTTAGTTTAGTCTAGACGGACAAACTGTGATGTTTTAAACTGGTATTTCTTCAGCAGCGCATCCTGGCGGTGATTTTAGTCATGTTTGCCCTGATGCCTGCTCACAGCCTGGCTGGCTTTACCATTATCGTTGTCTGGTCTTGTGTGCGTCCTGCTCCTGCCTGAGAGCCACACAGCGACACAGGGACCATGATCCCCGTTGCTGATATTTTTCATCTGACAGCTACTCACCATGTCATGTGTGTGTACTTTCAACTTGGCTGATGTTCGACGGCTGCTCTGTTGCGGAGACCACATGCGAGTTTAGCACCAGATGGTTCACGGAAAACACAAACAACGGCATTGCTAGTTTCTGGAAATGAAAACTTGCGACTCAAAAATTAACATGAGGCGCTGGCTGGGTGGCTCACGCTGGAGGCGACAAACCTGAAACTTCCGGAACTATACACATCCGTGGACGCGGGCCACCGGCCGTGCGCGGCGCTGGTTCGCTGCTTCATCCGGCTGGCTCCAACGCCACAGGTTGCACAAATGGATGGATGGGGAAGTCTAGAAAGTTCATACTCCCTTGGTCAATGTAATGATGTCTAAACTTTGTCAAGATTTGCATGTACCTATATACCCTAAAATACGTCGTCTAGATATATGTAAATTTAGATAAAGTTGTTGCATCCTTTTGTGAACAAAAAAATCCTATATGTTCTATGCGTTTTACATTTTTTCTATTTTCCTACCATTATATCTTGTAGTCCTATGGTCTAAAGAGGCCCCGAACGCATATGGAACAGTTATGTTCACCTGCGGAAATTATACTTTACAAACGACCGTGTGCGATGAATTAAGCAAAGGCAGGACATTCGGATGTTATGGTGGAGAAGGTGGCCGATGCAAGTCATGAACGAGGTGAAACTATGGCAAGGGAGGACGATAGATAGGTTGTGCCAAAGAAGGGACATTCATCCCTAGAAGAAGGAGAGATAGGATATCGACACCGGTAGCAAGCGTGGAAATTTAGGGTAACTAAAAGTAGGAAGAGGAAGTTAGAGCGGCATGGGGCAACACATGGTGGGGCCAAGGGGATGGATGGATAGGAAGAGGTGCTCAAGGGACAAAGATGAGAAACGACAAGCTTGGTGTCGTGAATTTCGTTTTACTTTCAAGCCCGATGAATATGGCTCTTTTCATACACTGCTATTAACTCTTACATAGTTGGCTTTAACGGTGTGTTTGGACACTGCGCCCTATAGTCAGCTAAATAATTGGCAACAAACCAAAACAGGTAGGAGGATATTTGGCATGACCATTTTTTTTGGTAAGGTGAGCTGGGATTCAAACCAAACAGGCCCTACCTTTGTTTGGTATGTCCCCAGAATTATTTTGTTTCCTATGTGCTAAAAGGAAAGCACATCACATCACACGATTTTGCTCGTGCATCGCACGATGTGCTAATTCCTCGGGGTATTTTTTTTGGTATGACCCCTTAATTATTGGCATCTCCTTCCATTGAAACCGATCCGATGGGATCCTATTCCAACTGGACCACGCGGTTCTGATTTCTGATCACTAGGAAACTCATCCCTGGGCCCACCGGTCAGTCTCCGAAGGGTACCAAAAACATCCGCCCACGCCGGCCCCGTCCCCGTTATTTAATCGGCCGCCCCCTCAGTCCTCGCCCCCACAACCCCTGCACATCGGCACTGCACACGGCCGTCGCAGAGCCTTCGCGTCGCCGCCGGGACTCCTCCTCCGCCGAGAGACATGGCCGGCGCGGGGGACGACGCGGGGATGGACGAGGTCCAGAGGCGCCTCATGTTCGACGACGAGTGAGCGCCCGCCCGAATCCTACTCTCTCTCTCTGCCCCGCCTCTTTCTGAACTTGTCGTTATTTAAGTAAGTTCAGCTTTTTTCGTCAGCGTTGTGACGAGATGCGCGCATCTCGGGTTTCACCTTCTGATTTGCTTGGTTCTCCGTTGGATCTCGTTGTGACCAGAGCCGGTCAAGGGTGGGTCTGGCGATTTTGAATTTGAATGCTGGGCCGTGGACCCGTATTCGTGTGATGACTTGCATCTGTGTTTTCCGGGGAATATCGATCTCCTCCTATATATATGCTGTAGGAGTGCGCCAGCCCGGAAAATCAGGGCATGCCATTGCGGTGCGACGAGGACACTGTGTTAGTATGCGTGTTTGGCTGAAAGTAGTACAGTATAGCAAGGTACCAGGAAGAGACATCTAGCTGGCGACCCCTTTTAGGACTGCCTGGTTGGTCATAAATATACATCTTGTTTTAGACGACAAGCAGCCAGCCTAGCTTTTGTGCAATTAAAAGTTGCCTAAATTCTTAATGTCCAAAAAAAGTATGATCTGAGCTGGTGCTTTACAAGTTCCTTTGAAGCGGTACGAATCCAAAATAAATAGCAAATTACGAGCAGTCCAGGTTTTGGTTGGAATGCGCCGGGGATGCGTTTTCTCTACAAGTCTTTGATACATACAAGGAGCTCACGGCTCCCAATTCTATATTGTGCGGAACTGATAAACAACATTCAGATCTTAGTAAATCGCAGTTGGGTTAGGGACAAACGCCATAGATCCCCAAATGTTCCAGAAACCTTGCAAGTTTCTTTGCATTTTTGCTGTCAGTTATTAGGTATGCTATATTTATTGCTGGTGCTTCAGAAGATAAAAGTTTCATGCGCAGATCTGAGAAGGAGACTTTTCCTTTTATTATTTTCGTGTAGACTAACCTATGTTGTGTTATTATTACACAAATATATATACTAAATGTAATGGCGCCTTTTGCTTTAGCAGCCACTTAATCATTTGCTTTTCTCAAAACTGCAAGGAACAGCATTAATGAGTTCAGATTTGCAATCTTGTCTGCAGCTTAGCAAGTTTGACTAGACTTGTTTCACGTAATCAAGATATGCCGCCTTAGGTCTAGTTGCTCCGTTAGTCTATTTGTCTCATGTGCGTATGTAACCTTAATAAACATATTTGGACTTGCTTAACTGTAAACATGACGTCTTCTTAATTTACTCCGTCTGTGGGTATTTAAGGCATCTACTAACGGTTTTGTATGCTGTGCTTGGATTATCATTTCACAGATGCATTTTGGTAGATGAAGAGGACAACGTTGTCGGCCATGAATCAAAATATACCTGTAAGTTCAATTCTGTTGTCATGTGGCTATTTTGGTAAACTATCTTTTGTTGATGTTGCCTTAGTTCAATCGCTGGCACAGTATGACCTGTCTTTTTCATGCCATGTAGGCCATCTGATGGAAAAGATTGAAACTTTGAACCTGCTCCACAGGGCTTTCAGTGTATTCCTTTTCAATTCAAAATATGAGCTGCTACTTCAGGTTTGGAGAAGTTAATTATTTAGCACTTACTGTTTTTTCCTTATTATATCCACTTGGCAAAGGTTGTAGACTTCTAGTGATTGGGTCCTATCCAACTCTACCCATAAGTCAACATTTTTTACTGAAAGCACCAGGTTGTTCCGGTAGCTAGTACCAGGGGAAAAAATCCAGCTGGACATTGGGTTTTTGCCTTGGAAACATAGAAATAACAAACCTTGTGTTGCTGACCAGTGTGCATTACTTCATATTTTGAAACATGTAAACGTTATATAGTTAGCTCTGAAGCTGCATTGGAATCTTTGGCTCCTCGTAACCTGTAGACTGTATGGAATTACAGTTACATATTACATGATAGATTTGCTACCTCCTGAAATAGAAATACTGAGTGCTGTCAGTTAAGTGTCTCGTCACGACTTAAGAGCATTAAGTGTCTTGGGTAGAAAATTCTGAGATAACAGAAGTATTAACTCTAATTTGTACTTCGCAGAAGTAAGGCGAAAATAGGGTTATCTGTAAAGTTGAAAACAAAACAGAACATCGGGTAGAAAAAAATGTCTGGAACATTTCTTTCCTTCCACCTCCGTACATAATTAATAGCTGCTATAACTTTGCCAGCTTGACTTGACTGAATTTCGTGAAGAGACTGAGACATGTACCTATCTCTGCTTAGCCCACTCACGTTGCTTACAGCTGCATGATAACAATGCCTTTGCCTAGCTGAAATTGATAGGGCCTACTCAGCATTTCTGACTGTAATATGGTTCAAAATCTTCTTAGAATCCTCTCGTTACAGTATCTTCTTTGCTATTTGAAACTTAGTTCATTTTGTCAAATATCCTTTCTGATGATAACAATCTTTTGGTTGAACATTCTTTCCATTATTTCAGTATCACATTATTCTTTAAAAGAAAATCTGCTAAGTAGCTTTGTACTCTTGCAGCAAAGATCTAAAACAAAGGTGACGTTTCCTCTAGTATGGACCAACACCTGCTGCAGCCATCCTCTATACCGTGAATCTGAACTTATTCAGGAAAACTTCCTTGGTATGTGTCATAGTACTAGGAGAGTCAATGCTTCTTCCATGCCTTACTCTGTTTCCCTTGCACTTAGCAATTTCTCGTTCTCCAGGTGTTAGAAATGCTGCTCAGAGGAAGCTCCTCGATGAGCTGGGCATCCCAGCTGAAGATGTGCCAGTTGACCAATTCACCCCTCTTGGTCGGATGCTTTACAAGGCCCCATCTGATGGAAAATGGGGTGAACATGAGTGTAAGTCGTCGTCGCGGCCTGACACATCACTTAACTGTATCTGCTTAGTTCCGTTACTGTAAACACATCACGTTTAACTGGAAATGCAAGTTGTGACAGAGATACCACCCCGTGCTAACATCTGTTTTTCTCATCCTCAGTGGACTACCTGCTGTTCATCGTCAGAGATGTGACAGTGCTACCGAACCCAGACGAAGTGGCTGACGTGAAGTACGTTAGCCGTGAGCAGCTACAGGAGCTCATCCGGCAGGCGGACGCCGGTGAGGGTGGCGTGAAGCTGTCTCCATGGTTCAGGCTGGTGGTGGACAACTTCCTCATGGGTTGGTGGGAGCACCTTGAGAAAGGCACGCTCGAGGAGGCCGTGGACATGAAGACTATCCACAAGCTGAAGTAAGGAATGGAGCACATGCCGTTCCGTGGCTGCTCCAGCGTTCTCTCATCAAACTTTCTTGTATGTTGAATCAGTAAAGAATTTATCCACAGCTAGATTTTTGTTCAACCGGTGCTTAAACATCAACGTCGCATTGGCTTATGATGGCCCCTTTGGCCCTTTGTATTCTCTGCATTACATATTTACATGTACCAAACTGATGATGAACGATGATGATGATGATGATGATGATGATGATGATGATGATGGAATCATGTGTAAGCTTTCATGTTTGCAATAGGCTTTCCTGTGGCAGGCGGCCTGCGACGGACTTGATCGCGCTCTGTGAGCGACTGGTTCAAAGTAATTTGGCTTGTGCAGCCTGAAAACAGAGCATAAAAAATTGCAAATTCAACATATAACTTTATAAAGAACTTACTAATCTTATGAGAAAAATCGTTCCCATCACAAGTTTGCACTCTTATCCAGATATCACGGAAACGTTTGACTATAAAAGTTGGACTATGCATAGTTATACATATCACAATCCATCATGTGAATATAATACTACATCTGACTAAAAATCATCATGTGAATACAATAATAGAATACACAGAAAAACAACACTTCTTTGTCTTATCACCATATCTGTTGATCACTTGTGGCGCTGATGCCTTGTTGACTATGTGCCATCTCGGAATGTTAGACTTTGTTTGATTTCGTTTCAATATAAAATGAAACCCATGAGCTACTTGTGGAGACCCGCTCGATTAGTTTCTTAGGTTTCTCAGAGCTGCTTATAGAGTAGTGCGTGCGTGCGTTTATAGAGGTAAATGTATGTATGTATTTGTGAGCATCTATGGCTGTCATGTATTTCGAAAAAAAAAACTGATGGCAACACATCTCACACAAACTAGACAATATCATCCGGGACGTAGGCAGGAGAAACATGAGAAGGCAACCATGAGGCTCCTAAAACCCATTGATACGTCTCCAACGTATCTATAATTTCTTATGTTCCATGCTAGTTTTATGACAATACCTACATGTTTTATTCACACTTTATAATGTTTTTATGCATTTTCTGGGACTAACTTATTAACAAGATGCCATAGTGTCAGTTCCTGTTTTCTGCTGTTTTTGATTTCAGAAAAGCTAGTTTACAAATATTCTCGAAATTGGACGAAACAAAAGCCCACGGCCCTACTTTCCACGGAGTGTTCTAGAAGACCGAAGAAGAGTCGAGGAAGGCCAGCAGGGGGCCCACACCATAGGGCGACGCGGCAGTGGGCCCCCCGCGCCGACATGTGGGGAGGGAGACCCCTGGCTCCCCCGACGCTGCCCCTTCGCCTATTTATTCCTTCGTCCCCGAAAACCCTAACACGGAGAACCAGAATACCATAACAGTTTCAGAGACGCCGCCGCCGTCAACCCTAACTCGGGGAGTTCAGGAGATCTTCTCCGGCACCCTGCCGGAGAGGGGAATCATCACCGGAGGGCTCTACATCACCATGCCCGCCTCCGGACTGATGCGTGAGTAGTTCATCCTTGGACTACGGGTCCATAGCAGTAGCTAGATGGTTGTCTTCTCCTATTGTGCCATCATGTTTAGATCTTGTGAGCTGCCTATCATGATCAAGATCATCTATTTGTAATGCTACATGTTGTGTTTGTTGGGATCCGATGAAGATGGAATACTATGTCAAGTTGATTATTGATCTATCATATATGTGTTATTTATGATCTTGCATGCTCTCCGTTGCTAGTAGAGGCTCTGGCCAAGTTGATACTTGTAACTCCAAGAAGGAGTATTTATGCTAGATAGTGGGTTCATGTCTCCATTGAATCTGGGGGAGTGACAGCAACCCCTAAGGTTGTGGATGTGCTGTTGCCACTAGGGATAAAACATCAATGCTTTGTCTAAGGATGTTTGTATTGTTTACATTACGCACAGTACTTAATGCAATTGTCTATTGTTTGCAACTTAATACTGGAAGGGGTGCGGATGCTAACCCGAAGGTGGACTTTTTAGGCATAGATGCATGCTGGATGGCGGTCTATGTTCTTTGTCGTAATGCCCTAAGTAAATCTCATAGTAGTCATCATGATATGTATGTGCATTGTTATGCCCTCTCTATTTGTCAATTGCCCAACTGTAATTTGTTCACCCAACATGTTATTTATCTTATTGGAGAGACACCACTAGTGAACTGTGGACCCCGGTCCATTCTTTTACATCTGAAATACAACCTACTGCAATCATTGTTCTCTTTTGTTTTCTGCAAGCAAACATCATCTTCCACACCATACGTTTAATCCTTTGTTTTCAGCAAGCCGGTGAGATTGACAACCTCACTGTTAAGTTGGGGCAAAGTAGTTTGATTGTGTTGTGCAGGTTCCACGTTGGCACCGGAATCCCTGGTGTTGCGCCGCACTACACTCCTTCACCAACAACTTTCACGTGGTCTTCATCTCCTACTGGTTAGATAACCTTGGTTTCTTACTGAGGGAAAACTCGCTGTTGTACTCATCATACCTTCCTCTTGGGGTTCCCAACGGACGTGTGCTTTACCGTCACAAGCAGCTACTTTTCTGGCGCCGTTGCCGGGGAGATCAAGACACGCTGCAAGGGGAGTCTCTCACACCCAATCTCTTTACTTTGTTTATTGTCTTGCTTTATTTTATTTTCTGTCTTGTTTGCTTTCTTTATATCAAAAACACACAAAAATTAGTTACTTGTTTTACTTTATTTAATTCGGTTTTGCTTTATTATTGCTAAAATGAGTACTCCTGAGAACACTAAGTTGTGTGACTTCACTAGCACAAATAATAATGATTTCATATGCACTCCTATTGCTCCATCTGCTACTACAGCAGAATTTTATGAAATTAAACCTGTTTTACTAAATCTTGTTATGAGAGAGCAATTTTCTGGTGTTAGTACTGATGATGCTGCTGCCCATCTTAATAATTTTGTTGAACTTTGTGAAATGCAAAAGTATAAGGATATAGTTGGGGATATTATAAAACTGAAATTGTTTCCTTTCTCCTTGAGAGGAAGAGCTAAAGATTGGTTGCTATCTTTGCCTAAAAATAGTATTAGTTCATGTACTAAATGTAAAGATGCTTTCATTGGAAAATATTATCCTCCTGCTAAAATTATATCTTTGAGAAGTAGCATTATGAATTTTAAGCAATTGGATAATGAACATGTTGCCCAAGCATGGGAGAGAATGAAATCTTTGGTAAAGAATTGCCCTACCCATGGACTAACTACTTGGATGATCATCCAAACCTTTTATGCAGGATTAAATTTTTCTTCAAGGAACCTATTGGATTCAGCTGCTGGAGGTACTTTTATGTCCATCGCTTTGGGTGCTGCAACAAAGCTTCTTGATGATATGATGCTCAACTACTCTGAATGGCACACTGAAAGGACTCCTCAAGGTAAGAAGGTAAATTCTGTTGAAGAAACCTCTTCCTTGAGTGATAAGATTGATGTTATTATGTCTATGCTTGTTAATGGTAAATCTCATGTTGATCCTAATAATGTTCCTTTAGCTTCATTGGTTGCTCAAGAAGAGCATGTTGATGTGAACTTCATTAAAAATAATAATTTCAACAACAATGCTTATAGGAATAATTTTGGTAACAACAACTATAGGCCATATCCTTCTAATAGTGGTAATGGTTATGGTAATTCTTACAACAATAGTAGGAGTGTACCCTCTGATCTTGAAGTCATGCTTAAAGAATTTATTAATACACAAACTGCTTTTAACAAATCTGTTGAGGAAAAGTTTAGTAAAATTGATGTTCTTGCTTCTAAGGTTGATAGTCTTGCTCTTGATGTTGATCTTTTGAAACTGAAAGTTATGCCTAATGAAGTTAAAGATACTAAGTCATTTTCTACAGCAAATGCTATCCAAGTTCGAATTAATGACAATATTAGAATGATGTCTGAATTGCATGCTAGGTGAGAAAGAGAAGAAAAACTTGCTAAAGAGAATAATATAGCTAGAGTTTGGACTGGTACCACCACTAGTAATGTTGATGCTTCACATGTTGCTAAACCTCCTACTATCAATGGTAAAATAATTGGTATTGGCAATATTTCTACTTCTAATACAAAGCTTGCAAAATTGCCTGAAACTGCTGAAACTGTTTGTGATAAAAGTGCTGAAATTTTTCAAAGTGTTGGGGACAATGGTCCCATTGTTTAGATCATAATGGTTTTGATTTTGATAATTGTCATATTTCTAAAGTTATTAAGTTCTTGCAAAAACTTACTAGAAGTCCTAATGCTAGTTCTATAAACTTGACCTTTACAAAACATATTACAAATGCTCTCATTAAAGCTAGGGAAGAGGAATTAAAACTTGAAGCTTCTATACCTAGGAAGTTGGAAGATGGTTGGGAGCCCATCATTAAAATGAAGCTCAATGATTTTGATTGTAATGCTTTATGTGATCTTGGTGCAAGTATTTCTGTTATGCCTAAGAAACTTTATGATATGCTTGACTTGCCACCTTTGGAATGTTGTTATTTGGATGTTAATCTTGCTGATAATTCTATAAAGAAACCTTTGGGGAGAATTGATAATGTTCACATTACAGTTAACAATAACCTTGTCCCCGTTGATTTTTTTGTTTTGGATATTGAATACAAAGCATCTTGTCCTATTGTTTTGGGAAGACACTTTCTTCGAACCGTTGGTGCTATTATTGATATGAAAGAAGGAATATTAAATATCAATTCCCTCTTAAGAAAGGTATGGAACACTTCCCTAGAAAGAGAATGAAGATGCCTTTTGATTCTATTATTAGAACAAATTATGATGTTGATGCTTCTTCTCTTGATATTACTTGATTTTCACTTTGTGCGCCTAGCTGAAAGGCGTTAAAGAAAAGCGCTTATGGGAGACAACCCATTATTTTATTTCTGCAAAAAAAAATTATATTTGAGTCAAGGTGCTTGTTACTACTGTAGCAATACCTTTGTATCTTTATTTTCTTGCATTGTTGTGCCAAGTAAAGTCTTTGATAGAAAGTTGATACTAGATTTGGATTTCTGCGCAGAAACAGATTTTTAGCTGTCACGAATTTGAGTTTTTCTCTCTGTAGAAGAATATAAAAATTCTGAAACAAATCAACTTTCGTTCAACTGGAGCTTTTCGATCTGAGCATGTTAAGTGCCTCGAAAAAAATCGTCTTTACGGACTGTTCTGTTTTGACAGATTCCGCCTTTTATTTCGCATTGCCTCTTTTGCTGTGTTTGAGTGGATTTCTTTGCTCCATTAAATTTTAGTAGCCTTGGGTAATGTCCAGAAGTGTTGGGAATGATTTTTTCCTTGCTGAACATGTGAATTTTTGATTATGCACTAACCCTCTAATGAGATTGCTTTGAGTTTGGTGTGAAGGAAGTTTTCAAGGATCAAGAGAGGAGGATGATATAATATGATCAAGAAGAGTGAAAAGTTTAAGCTTGGGGATGCCCCCGTGGTTCATCCTGCATATTTCAAGAAGACTCAAGCGTCTAAGCTTGGGGATGCCCAAGGCATCCCCTTCTTCATCAAACTTATCAGGTCACCTCTAGTGAAACTATATTTTAATTCCGTCACATCTTATGTGCTTTACTTGGAGCGTCCGTGTGCTTTTATTTTCGTTTTGTTATTTTAGTTTTCTGAATAAATCGGATCCTAACATGCTTGTGTGGGAGAGAGACACGCTCCGCTTTTTCATTTGAACACTTGTGTTCTTCGTTTTATTTTTCATGATCATGACGAAAGCTGAAAGCCGCAGCACTTATTGTTATTTGGTTGGAAACAGAAAATGCTTCATGTGGTAATTGGTATATTGTCTTGAATAATTTGATACTTGGCAATTGTTTTGATCTCTCAAGTAGATCATGTTTAAGCTCTTGCATCATGTAGTTTAAACCTATTAGTGGAGAACTACCGTAGAGCTTGTTGAAATTTGGTTTGCATGATTGGTCTCTCTAAGGTCTAGATATTTTCTGGTAAAAGTGTTTAAGCAACAAGGAAGACAGTGTAGAGTCTTATAATGCTTGCAATATGTTCTTGTGTAAGTTTTGCTGTAGCGGTTTATACTTGTGTTTGCTTCAAACAACCTTGCTAGCCAAAGCCTTGTACTGAGAGGGAATGCTTCTCGTGCATCCAAAACCTTGAGCCAAAACCTATGCCATTTGTGTCCACCATAACTACCTACTATGTGGTATTTTTCTGCCATTCCAAGTAAATACTTCATGTGCTACCTTTAAATAATTCAAAACTTTATTACTCCTTATTTGTGTCAATGTTTTATAGCTCATGAGGAAGTATGTGGTGTTTTATCTTTCAATCTTGTTGGGCAGACTTTCACCAATGGACTAGTGGCATATACATCCGCTTATCCAATAATTTTGCAAAAAGAGCTGGCAACGGGGTGCCCAGCCCCAATTAATTAACTTTCATTAATAATTCTCTTCACATGTTTTGCCCTGATTTATCAGTAAGCAACTTAATTTTGCAATAGACACTCATCCATGGTATGTGAAATGTTGGAAGGCACCCGAGGATTCGGTTAGCTATGGCTTGTGAAAGCAAAAGGTTGGGAGGAGTGTCATCTATAAATAAAACTAAAATACATGTGTAAACAAAAGAGAAGATGGATGATCTACCTTGCTGGTAGAGATAACGTCCTTCATGAGAGCCGCTCTTTGAAAGTCTGTTTGACAAGGGGGTTAGAGTGCCCACTACCATTCGTTGACAACAACAAACACCTCTCAAAACTTTATTTTTATGCTCTCTATATGATTTCAAAACTTGAAAAGCTCTAGCACATGATTTAATCCCTGCTTCCCTCTGCGAAGGACCTTTCTTTTACTTTATGTTGAGTCAGTTTACCTACTTCTTTCTATCTTAGAAGCAAACACTTGTGTCAACTGTGTGCACTGATTCTTACATGCTTACTTATTACACTTATTATATTACTTTGTGTTGACAATTATCCATGAGATATGCATGTTGAAAGTTGAAAGCAATTGCTGAAACTTAAATCTTCCTTTGTGTTGTTTCAAAACCTTTTATTAAGAATCTATTGCTTTATGAGTTAACTCTTATGCAAGACTTTTTGATGCTTGTCTTGAAAGTACTATTCATGAAAAGTTTTTGCTATATGATTCAGTTGTTTAGTCATTATCTTTTTGTTAGCAAACTATAGACCATTGCTTTGAGTCACTTCATTCATCTCATATGCTTTACAATAGTATTGATCAAGATTATGTTGGTAGCATGTCACTTCAGAAATTATTCTTTTTATCGTTTACCTACTCGAGGGCGAGTAGGAACTAAGCTTGGGGATGCTTGATACGTCTCCAACGTATCTATAATTTCTTATGTTCCATGCTAGTTTTATGACAATACCTACATGTTTTATTCACACTTTATAATGTTTTTATGCATTTTCTGGAACTAACCTATTAACAAGATGCCACAGTGCCAGTTCCTGTTTTCTGCTGTTTTTGATTTCAGAAAAGCTAGTTTACAAATATTCTCGGAATTGTACGAAACAAAAGCTCACGGCCCTATTTTCCACGGAGTGTTCCAGAAGACCGAAGAAGAGTCGAGGAAGGCCAGCAGGGGGCCCACACCATAGGGCGGCGCGACAGTGGGTCCCCCCGCGCCGACATGTGGGGAGGGAGCCCCCTGGCTCCCCGGACGCTGCCCCTTCGCCTATTTATTCCTTCATCCCCGAAAACCCTAACACGGAGAACCAGAATACCAGAACAGTTTCAGAGACGCCGCCGCCATCAACCCTAACTCGGGGGGTTCAGGAGATCTCCTCCGGCACCCTGCCGGAGAGGGGAATCATCACCGGAGGGCTCTACATCACCATGCCCGCCTCCGGACTGATGCGTGAGTAGTTCATCCTTGGACTACGGGTCCATAGCAGTAGCTAGATGGTTGTCTTCTCCTATTGTGCCATCATGTTTAGACCTTGTGAGCTGCCTATCATGATCAAGATCATCTATTTGTAATGCTACATGTTGTGTTTGTTGGGATCCGATGAATATGGAATAGTGTGTCAAGTTGATTATTGGTCTATCATATATGTGTTATTTATGATCTTGCATGCTCTCCGTTGCTAGTAGAGGCTCTGGCCAAGTTGATACTTGTAACTCCAAGAGGGAGTATTTATGCTAGATAGTGGGTTCATGTCTCCATTGAATCTGGGGGAGTGACAGCAACCCCTAAGGTTGTGGATGTGTTGTTTCCACTAGGGATAAAACATCAATGCTTTGTCTAAGGATATTTGTATTGTTTAGATTACGCACAGTACTTAATGCAATTGTCTGTTGTTTGCAACTTAATACTGGAAGGGGTGCGGATGCTAACCCGAAGGTGGACTTTTTAGGCATAGATGCATGCTGGATGGCGGTCTATGTTCTTTGTCGTAATGCCCTAAGTAAATCTCATAGTAGTCATCATGATATGTATGTGCATTGTTATGCCCTCTCTATTTGTCAATTGCCCAACTGTAATTTGTTCACCCAACATGTTATTTATCTTATTGGAGAGACACCACTAGTGAACTGTGGACCCCGGTCCATTCTTTTACATCTGAAATACAACCTACTGCAATCATTATTCTCTTTTGTTTTCTGCAAGCAAACATCATCTTCCACACCATACGTTTAATCCTTTGTTTTCAGCAAGCCGGTGAGATTGACAACCTCACTGTTAAGTTGGGGCAAAGTAGTTTGATTGTGTTGTGCAGGTTCCACGTTGGCACCGGAATCCCTGGTGTTGCGCCGCACTACACTCCTTCACCAACAACCTTCACGTGGTCTTCATCTCCTACTGGTTCGATAACCTTGGTTTCTTACTGAGGAAAAACTCGCTGTTGTACTCATCATACCTTCCTCTTGGGGTTCCCAACGG
The DNA here is from genome assembly GCF_019359855.2 of Lolium perenne. NCBI lineage: Eukaryota > Viridiplantae > Streptophyta > Magnoliopsida > Poales > Poaceae > Lolium > Lolium perenne. The sequence goes on along the minus strand of NC_067245.2, from coordinate 88,866,908 downwards.
ACATGTGCTTTACCGTCACAAGCACCCATCAAGGGTTTACTCCCCTCGCCGGCGACACCCCTAGTTCGCTTTGCCTCCATTGGCCTTGGGGCCTTGGAGGCTTGGTGGACCACGGCCTCTTGTCGGCGGGATGGTTTTCGTTCTTTGTCTAGGTTTTTCAGTGTATTTTTCGAGATGGTGAGGCAGTGGCTACATTTTGAAGTCAGAATAAGCTCATCCACGCCATATCTTTGCTCATGTGGTGCATTTTGTGCCCGCAAAGGGAGCGTGGAGTTGTGTGTCTCTCGGTTGTTCTAGGATCTAGCCGATTTTTGTGTTAGTTGGTGTGGTTTCAGGTTTGACTCTTCCGATCTATGTATCTAATCTTTGGTGATGGTTGTTGTCTGGTGCGTTGGTCTTTTGGGCCTTATCACGACGACTTCTCGTTTATCTACTACGACAAGCTCTACTACGATATGTTTTGTCCAGCTCCAGTAATGGAGGGGAGAGGATGACGGTGCAGCTTCAGCTCGCAATAGTGTATGTAGTCGTCGCTAGGTGGTCTAAAGACCAATTTTTTGTTTTTATTATGTTTTGAGTTCTTTGTACTACTACGGATGATTATTAATAGATCGGTGGACTTTTTTTATACAAAAATCATCTACCCCCACCATTCCAATATAATTGATGTTGTAGTTTTGTTCTAAATCAGACTTCTCTAAGATTAGTCAAAGTTATAGAAATTGTACGAGTATCTACAACATGAGATATACTTCATCCGTCTAAAAATAGGTGTCTCAACTTTATGGTACCTATTTTTAGACGGAGGGAGTATATAATATGCAAATTTGCTGCATGGTGCATGTAGTCAAACCAAGTTAACGTTTTAGATGTTGCTACATTTCTTACGAATCAAACCTAAATGTTTGATTTAGAACAAACTTTTAGGATTTAGGAGAAATCCTAAAACTTAATTATTGTGGAACCGGTGGAGTAATAACAAAAGCCATGCCAAAAAACATGACAACATAAAAAGATGCTATAAAGTTTGACTTCTGGGTTCAAATGAACGGGTAAGCGAAATGTCTCATCACGCACAACTCACCTAAAAGCATTAGCCAAGGTTGCGCGCGGCCCGACGTAACACAATACACAAAAACATCGCTCCCAGAAGAGGAAGTAGTTATTTTTTCCTTGCATCCGTCAAGATCAACCACCAACTAGCTCCTAAAATATTGTTTCCGAGGAGTAGTATTTAACATATTTATAATAATTTAAATTATTTTGGAACCGAATAAGTGATAAAAAGCCATACTAAATAGCCTGACAAATAAAATATGCTATAAATAGTGACTTCTATGTTCAGAAAAGAAAGACGGGTCGTCACATACAATGATACAACTCACCTAAAAGCACCACTCAAGGTTATGCTCGACGCAATATAATGATGGTGCTCCGGTGATGACGCTAGACAATCTTGTTGGCAGTTATTGTGGAAGAGGTTGGGAAACCCCAAGAGGACGGTGTGATGAGCACAACATCAAGTTTTCCCACAGTACGAAATCAATGTTTAATCGACCAGTAGGAGAAATGAGTGACTTGTGAAGGTGTTGCTAGCTGACTGGTGGCAGGGCGCACTACCGGCGTCAGCAACAACGTGGAACCTGCACACAACACAACCAAAGTACTTTGCCCCAACTTGCAGTGAGGTTGTCAATATCACTGGTCTGCTGAACACAAAGGATTAGACGTATCGAGTGGAAAGAGATGTTTGCAGAAAGTAAACAGAACATGATTACAGTAGAAATTATCAGTAAAGGAAACCGGACCGGGTCCACAGTTCACTAGAGGTGTCTCTCCATAAAGATAAATAGCATGTTGGGTGAACTAATTACAGTTGGGCAATTGATAGAATATCGACCATACATGACAAGATGATTACTATGAGATTTTATTGGGCATTACCACATAATACATAGACCGTAATCCAACTGCATCTATGACTAATAATCCACCTTCCGGTTATCATCCGAACCCCTTTCAGTATTAAGTTGCAAGCAACAGATTATCTCATTAAGCATGTGTAAAGTAAACAATAGAATTACCCTCTGATAAAATATTGTTGTTTTCTCCCTAGTAGCAACAACACATCTACAATCTTAGAAGTTATTGTCACTCTCCCAGAAAACTAGAGACATGAACCTACTATCGAGCATAAATACCCCCTCTTGGAGTCACAAGTATCCACTTGGCCAGAGTTTCTACTAGCAACGGAGAGCATGCAAGATCATAAATAACATATGACATGAATATATAATCAATCTCAATATAGTATATAATATTCATTGGATCCCAGTAAACACAACATATAGGATTACATAAAGATGATCTTTATCATATAGGGCAGCTCACAAGATCTATACATGAAGCACAAAGTGGAGAAGACAACCATATAGCTACTGTTATGGACCCATAGTCCAGGGTTGAACTATTCACTCATCACTTCAGAGGCGGGCATGGCCTCCGGCGATGATTTCCCCCTCCGGCAGGGTGCCGGGAAGAGCTTCAGAACACCCCAAGATGGGTCCTGCGATGGCGGCTGCGACGGAACTTTTCGTGGATGGAGGCTCGGGTATTCAAGGTTTTCCCGAGAAGATGTATAAATAGGTGGAGGATTTTGGTTGGTGGGGTGCTTGGGGGCCCACACCACCCCTAGGCGCGGGCCTAGGCCTGGCCACGCCATGGGGTGGTCTTGCTGCCCTGTGGCGCCTCTTCGACCCTCCTCTGGACTTCGTCTTCTTTTCGGTAAAATGTTGACTTCAACTTTTGTTTCGTCCAATTTCAAGAATATTTCCTGTACAACTTTTCTGAAATACAAAAATAGAAGAACACAGGGAACTGACACTGTGGCATCTTGTTAATAGGTTAGTGCCGGAAATCATGTAAAAGTGCAACGAAGTGTAAGGAAAACATATATGAATTGATGTAAAATAAGCATGGAGCATAAAAAATTATAGATACGTTTGAGACGTATCAAGCATCCTCAAGCTTAGCTCATGCTCATCCCCGAGTAGGTAAGTGATAACAAAATATTTTTTGAGGTGACATAAAGCCAACACAATCTTGATCAAGCATGTAAAGCATTGTGAGCTGGGATCTAAGTATTCTAAGATAGGCATGATAGATATAATTCAATAGAACTTAGCAACTATGTTATAACATGAAGAGTAACTCAAATAAAAAAATCATGAATAATAGTGCATTGAAAGCAACTGTTTGTTTATGAGCATAGAGTAAACATGACAAAGTGGTACTCAACATATCCTTTATGGAATAGCAAAACATAAATGCTAGGACACCTTTAAAGTTCAGAGGGTGACTAGATACAAGTAATTTAAGAACAAGCAATAGCACAATCATGAATCAGTCAATAATTTTTTTGGGACTATACACATTGCACTAAGAATGACAACTATTCTCTCTTAATCGGTGCATAAAGTAGAAGATGGAGACTCAACATAATAGTAAAAGAGAGACTCTTTGCAGAGTAAGCAAGATAAACAAGTTTTATAAACCTTCCAAAAAGTATGGTACTTATTAGCTTTGAGCTCTCATTTCTCCTATCATAAGCATCTTGAATGGTTAAAGTTAATGTGAGTAAAACTAAGCTATATGCTTGCAAATCATAAGTTGAAAATCTCATGTCCCTTGTGTCAACACCCGGATTTTTAAGTCCGAATGCCTATTATGTCATACATCGCAATCCCAGGAATATTGTTGTTGCGAGGCATAATAGTTAAGTATCACAGTCATCATTCATTACAAACCATAAGTCTTACAAATTGGAATCACATGATCCATATTACACGAATAGTTGATCTATTGATCAACGAACAAACACAAGTTCATAGTTCAACATAGCGGAAGCGTAAGATACAAGGACTCTCTAGTCCACAGGCTAACGCCTGACGTCGGAAGGCGCTTAGTTGTCGTAGGCGTCCTGCTGGTCATCTCCTTGGTCATCTTCATACTCTGGCCATTTGAATAGCCAGGGACAAAGCCGTGAGTACGTTGAGTACTCGCAAACTAATACTAATATAAGTGCTAGACATTCTAGTATGGTTTGCTAAGCTCTAGTTTATTTGCATAAAGCTAGTTTTAGTTCACAAAGTTTGAGAAAAGCTTATTCAAGTGCTAACTAACTCAAGTGGGAACATTAGTGTCATTCCCACCATTCAAGTGGTGATTTCAATTCAATTCACCACAAGTCATTTCACCATCATCCTTTTCAACATCATTTTCAAAGATATGACATCGGAAACTGTATGGCCTTTCCAACCGTCCGTAACCGTGGACGCGGCTATTCGAATAGGTTTACACTCTGCAGAGGTTGCACACTTGTGCCACAACATTTGATTTCATCCGTCGGGATTTCCCCGAATCATCGTAACACAGTACGCGGATCATCAACCATAACCTTTCACTTACGAGTTCTAGTATGAGCACCTCTCCCCATGAGCTTGGCCTCCCAGTGAAGACCAACTGTCAACCTGGGAACTGCACAGGGCTTGGGCCGGACATTCACCTCATTTCGCATCATATCATATCATTTCTTTTGTTGTAGAGGCAGCTTTCGGCATAACCCCGATGACGCTTGTTTAGAGGGAACCCATACTAAGACGCATAAACTTCCAGTTAAGCCCTACCCATAATCAGGTATTGTGGGGGTACTTAATAATTGGAAAGGTATCGCATTCAAACCAACATCATTGTTTTAGCAAAAATCACCATCTTCTCTTGTTCACTTTCACCTTCAAAATCATTCAATGGAATGCATCTTCATTCCAAGGTTTCAAAATCACTTCAAATTCACATTGTTCCCATCTAGAGTAGTCAAGTTTTAATTCATTAGCACTAGATCTAATTCATGAGGGGTGCTAACTTGCTTTGCTTGGAGAAGACTAACTCACTACTCTAGTAATCAACTTGTACTTTGACCAAAGTTAACTATAAAAGTAACTCATTTAGAAAACCAGTAAAAGCTTGTAAAGTAAAAACTTGGGATGGGTTCATATAAGAAAAGATAAGAAACATGGTGCCTTGCCCCAAGGGGCTTTGCACTTTGCAAGAATATTAGCTTGCCTTGGTAGTTCTCAAACTGTTCCTCCTCCTCCTCTTGGTAGCAACCTTCTTCTTCGGCGTACTCTCCGGTGCTACCGTCTAAATTTGAATACGAGTATAATTACTCACTAATTCAATGGCTATTCCATACATCACATATAACACACAAACTATTCTATGCACACAAAATAATCTACTTAGGTGCATGGGTTGTGGGGGTTAAATAGGATTCACTTCTTTGTAGTTCATATGTAAAATGATAGTTTCCATAGGGTTCTTGAGAAATAATTTCCTCTCATTGAAATCTTCTTAAGATTTAATTTCTCAAACAATCATGTATGAACTCATATTGACCTAAGTCAAATGTTCATCATCATCATTTGGGAAAATGATTTAAATGAGGTAGATCACCTCATACCATTTAAATATCACTACATTTGATTTAAATCTCAAGTAATTCATATAAGAGAGTTTGGAACCAGGGGTCCAAACATCCCATGAATTCATGTGAGACAAGTTTAAATGAAGTGTAGGACTCCACATAATTTCCTTTAATAGTTTTGGACAATATCAACTAGTTAAACTAGCCATATCATCCATTAATTAAACTATGGCATGATAATACAAAGTGACCACACCATTTTATTGCATAAACAATTAGTGTAAGTCAAATGTGAGCTATTAGAGTTGGAATTAACTTAATATCTATTTTGGTTGATTTTTAAGAATTATTTGAATAGGGAAAAGTCCCTGTCTTGTTATTTTTATCACATTAATTCTACAAAGAATCTGGCCATGAGGCCAGTGGCATTGGCTAGATAATTTCAGTAGCTTTCCAACCATATAAAGTTCACTAAATTTGGTATAGCCAATTTGAATCTATTGAATTTCAAAGTGGAGGCAGTATTCAAAACTATTTGAATTAATTAAATCTAGTTTGAATTAAAAGGCCGGCGGGAAACGAAACTGGGCCCGATTCGAATAAAAACGGCCCAGTCCAGCCCACCACGGTCCACAGACGCGCGGGCTGCCTGACAGGGTGGGGGCCAGGCGTCAGTGGCTCATAACGCCCGAAGCGGTACGTTTTAAAGGGGAGCGTCGGATTAGAATCCAGATCAACGGCCGTGGTTCATCGTCGTCGCCGACGAGAACCCGACGTGATGGCGGCGATGGTAGGGGGTCGGAGAGCTCACCGTGGCTCCAGCTAGGGTTGGCAAGGTGCGCGATGAAGGTGTGGACGACGGCGAGTCGACTGGTACCGGCGGCTCGTCCTGGGGTGGCTCCAATCGACGGCGGCGTCCACCAGGTACTGGCGGCTCCGAGCTTCAAATTGGGGCGGCTCCGGCGATGATCGAGTGAGTGGAGGGGTGGTGGCGAAGCAGTGAGAGGTGGGGAGTGAGCTGGTGTCGTTGGTTTGGTCCAGGGAACCTCCTATTTATAGAATCGAGAGAGGGTTGCGGGGCAGTGAGGTGGGCGACATGGGCGCGGCTGCTCCGGCGAGCTATCGAGCTAGGCGAGGGCGCAGGTGTGTTCGTGGCGTCGCCACGGTCCTCTGGGTGGCGACAGCTTGGTCGGGGAGGGCCTGGCGGTGTCGCGTTTCTTCCATGTCCGTCGCGTCCGCGGCGGACCAGGGTTGGCTTCTCCGGCGACGGCGGGTGCGGGTCGTGGTCGAGAGCGTGTCCAACGGCGTCGCGGTGTCGAGTGCGTGCTCAAGGCGCTCGCAGGGGGTCCAGGGCGTGCTCGAGGTGGTGGCGCGACGCGCGGCCAGGGCGTGTCCATGCACGTGCATGCGCGACGCGAGCGGCGTCCAGGGCTGATCTTGGCGCGCGATCTTCGGCGATGGTCGGCGTCGAGCTCGACCGTGGAGGTGCTAGGAAGGTGTAGGAGTGTGCTGTGGCGAGCTGTGGTGCCAGGGCCAGGGCAGAGGAAGAGAAGAGGGAGGGGAGAGCGTCGGGTTGGGCGACATGGCCGGCATGGCCGTGTCTAGCCTTGCTCTCTCTCTCCCTAGTGTGCTATTTGGCATTGAAAAGGTTTAAGGGGACCAGGGAACCATTTGGGGTAGGTTTGAGGTAGATTAGGTGGAGTAGATCACTATTTGCTATAGTGTGTAAATAGTGCCATATTTGGAAATTGTGAAAAATGTCTAAATTTGAAATAATTCAAATGGTGCATCTATATGAAATGTGTGGGTTTAGATAAGTTGTATTTGACCAGAGATGAGGAGAGGTGGTGGTGGAATTTTAGAATTCAAGAATTTGCCAAAATTGGCTAAGTGGAGATTGTTGCATATGTTAAAAAGTTGAATCTTTGGATGAGCCTTGCTCATGATCAAAGATGATTTTGGCATGGTGATCTTCATCAAAGTTGTTCACCTTGATGTTGACTTTGAAATGGTGCAAAGAGTTAGCAAGAGTTGGTTTGGGAAAATTGAATGGCAAGGGCTCAAAGTGGTGATCAGACTAGAATTGTCAAAATTGACCATTATCATATGTGAGTGGGATTTGTGTTTGAAATTCATTTGAATTGTGACACTTTGATTCCAAAAGTTGTAATAAGTGTTTAATAACATTATTCAACTAATGGTGAAGACCAAATAGGTCTAGGGTCAAAATTTATAAAAATGTCATAGGGCATATGTGAGGGTTTTTAGGGTTTTGCATTTTATGGATTTTCTTCCTTTTTGATTTATTTGGTTGGTGATCTTCATATGATCACACTAGGGTTTTATAGCATATCAAATACAAGTAAAAGCAATCATCATGGCATATCACTCAAATGCACAAGTCCTATGCAGGGTACTATATGCAAATAGAAAAGTTTTTGTTGGTTTGAAATTTTGTTTTCTGGAATTCTCTAACTTTCTTTTTATTGAAATTTGGGGTGTTACAAACCCTTCCCCCTAACAAAAGATCTCGTCCCGAGATCAAAAAGAAAGTTAGGTACTAAAGAGATCTGGGTACTCCTTCTTCATGAAGTCTTCGCGTTCCCATGTGGCTTCATCCTCGGTATGATTGCTCCATTGGATCTTCAGAAACTTGATGCTTCGGGTGCGGGTGGTTCGGTAAGCTTCTTCCAGAATGCGAATCGGCACTTCGCGGTAAGTCAGATCCTTGTTGATATCCACCGATCGGTGATCGATGTTCTTGAACACCTCGGTCTTCTCCGGGACTTCAAGGCATTTCCGGAGAAGTGAGATGTGAAACACGTCGTGCACAGTCGACATTTCTTCAGGCAACTCCAGTTGATAAGATACTTCACCTCGGCGGCTAAGGACTTGGAAAGGTCCGACATAGTGGGGTGCAAGCTTTCCTTTCAGTTGGAACCTTTGCATTCCTTTCAAGGGGGATACTTTGAGATAGACGAAGTCTCCGATCTCAAAGGTCATCTCCCGACGTCTCTTGTCGGCGTAGCTCTTCTGTCTGGATTGCGCCGTCTTGAGGTACTCGCGGATCTTGTGGACTTTCTCTTCGGCTTCACGAAGAACATCTGGGCCGAAAACTTGGCTCTCTCCGACTTCTGACCAGTTCAGGGGGGTACGGCACTTCCTTCCGTACAAGGCTTCAAAGGGGGCCATCTGTAGGCTGGCTTGGTAACTATTGTTGTAAGAGAATTCTGCGTAAGGTAGGCAGTCTTCCCACTTGGATCCGTATTCCAGTACGCATGCTCTAAGCATGTCTTCCAGTATCTGGTTTACTCTCTCGATCTGTCCGTCGGTCTCGAGGGTGATAGGCGGTGCTGAAATTTAGGCGGGTGCCTAGTCCTTCATGCACTTTCTGCGTAACCTTGAGGTGAACTGTGATCCTCTATCTGACACTATCGATTTGGGGGTTCCGTGCAGAGCGACTATTCTGGAGATATAAAGTTCAGCTAACTTTGGGCCTTGATAGGTGGTTTTGACGGCGATGAAATGGGCGACTTTGGTCAATCTATCGACCACTACCCATATGGAATCATTGCCTTTGCTGGATTTGGGCAGTCCGGTGATAAAGTCCATTCCTACGGAGTCCCATTTCCATTCCGGAATCTGGAGGGGTTGTAACAGTCCGGCGGGTCGTTGATGTTCGGCCTTGACTCTCTGACAGATGTCACACTTAGCGATATAGCTACCGATCTCTCTCTTCATTCCGTGCCACCAAAATTGTTCTTTCAGGTCTTGGTACATCTTGGTACCTCCGGGGTGGATTGAATAAAGGGTGTCATGGGCTTCTTGCAGAATGACTTGTTTCAAGTTAGAGTCTGATGGTACGCAGAGACGTTCTTTGTACCAAAGCACTCCGGCTTCGTCTACGGTGAATCCGGGGGCTTTTCCTGCGGCTATCTGTTTCTTGATTCCGTCAATGCTAGCGTTGTCTTTCTGGGCTTCCTTGATCTGACCAACCAAGGTGGGTTGTAGTTCGATGCTGGCTAGGAATCCTTCACTAACAAGTTCAAGTCTGAACTGTTCAAACTCTTGGTGCAAGCTAGGCTGTTCGGTTGCGAGCATGGAGTTCAACTGGCACGGCAGTCGACTCAAAGCATCCGCTACCACATTGGCCTTGCCGGGGTGGTAGTGAATCTCCATGTCGTAATCCTTGATCAATTCGATCCATCGGCGTTGTCTCATGTTCAACTCCTTCTGGGTGAAAATGTATTTGAGGCTTTTGTGGTCGGAGTAGATCTCGCATCGATTACCCATGAGGTAATGACGCCAAACTTTCAAGGCTAAGACCACGGCTGCAAGCTCGAGGTCATGGGTTGGGTAGTTCTGTTCATGTTGCTTGAGCTGTCTTGAAAGGTAGGATACAACCTTGCCTTCTTGCATAAGCACGCATCCAAGTCCAGTCTTGGAGGCATCGCAATATACGTCAAAGGGCTTTGCGATATCTGGCATGATCAGGATTGGGGCTGTTGTCAATCTACTCTTGAGCTGTTGAAAGCTCTCTTCGCATTTGTCGGTCCACTCAAACTTTCTGTCCTTTTCAGCAGTTGGGTCATTGGTCGAGCGATGCTCGAAAAACCTTCTACAAATCTGCGGTAGTATCCGGCTAATCCAAGAAAAGCGCGGACCTCGGTTTGTGTGGTTGGGGCTTGCCATTCCATAACAGCTTTGATTTTGGCGGGATCTACGGCAATTCCTCCTGCAGACAAGATGTGTCCGAGGAATCCAACTTCTTCCAGCCAAAACTCACACTTGCTAAACTTGGCATACAACTTGTGCTGTCTAAGGGTTTCTAGGACAATCTCCAAATGCTGTTCATGTTCCTCTTCGGACTTGGAGTAGACGAGGATGTCGTCGATGAACACAACGACAAACTTGTCCAAAAAGTTCATGAAGATCTTATTCATGAGATTCATGAAATAAGCGGGGGTATTGGTCAGTCCAAACGACATGACGTTGTACTCATACAACCCATATCTAGTGGTAAAGGCAGTTTTTGGAATGTCGGTGGCTCGAATCTTCAGTTGGTGGTATCCAGTTCTAAGGTCAATCTTGGAGAAAACTCGGGATCCGGTGAGTTGGTCAAACAAGTCTTCGATCTTGGGTAGGGGGTATTTGTTTTTGATGGTGACATCGTTAAGCTTACGATAGTCCGTGCATAAACGATTTGCACCATCCTTCTTGTCGACAAACAAGACGGGGGATCTCCAGGGGGATGCACTTGGTCTAATCAAACCTTTGGCTAACATGTCATGTATTTGCTTCTTCAGCTCCACAAGCTCTGTTGCGTTCATGCTGTAGGCTCTCTGGGCGATGGGTCCAGTTCCGGGGATTAACTCGATGATAAACTCGATATCCCTATCCGGGGGCATACCGGGTAGATCATCCGGAAACACATCAGGGTAGCGACAAACGACCCTGATTTGATCCAGAGTTGGCTTGGATACACTTTGGTTGCATGTAAATTTTCTGGGTAGTTTTTCAGAGACGTGCTCAACTACGATACCGGTGCTGCTAGTCATGGTTATGGCTTTCTTGGCGCAGTCTATCAATCCATTGTGCTTGGACATACAGTCCATTCCTAGGACAACTTCCAAACCTTTGGTTCCAAGTATGATTAGATTTGCAAAGAAATCTACATCATGGATTTTGATTGGCACATTTTTGCAAAATTTTCTGGCTTTGGTGGTTGATCCGGGGATTTGAACTATCATAACATGCTTCAAACTGAGGGGTTGAATTTTACTTGTTGATGCAAAGTCTTCGGTGACAAAGGAATGAGATGCTCCGGAATCAAACAACACTCTGGCAGGGATGTGGTTGACAGAAAACATACCCAGTACAACATCTGGTGCTTCTTGGGCTTCTTCGGCGTTCATGTGATAGAGGCGGCCGTTGCGGTTGTTGGGGTTGTTGGGGGCGAACTTCTTGCCGGTGGAGACACGGCGTTGCTGCTGGGCAGGTGCAGCGGTGTTGCCGGCGAGCTTGGCAAGACGCTTGGGACACTCGTTGGAGTAGTGCCCCACTACACCACACTCATAACAAGTTATAGTGGTCTTGTCCTGCTTGTTCGCAACGGGGACGGCATTGCTTCCGGTTCTGGGAGCGGTGTTGGTGTTGGTGTTGTTGTTGTTAGGGGCTCGGGGTGGAGCGCGGTTGTAGTTGTTGTTGTTGTAGTTCTGGCTTGGAGTTTCCTCCACTCCGGTTCTGATAACCGGGGCGAGAGTTCTGCATCTGTGGTTTGTTGTTTCTCGGAGTGAAACCTCCGCTTGAGCTAGGGCGAAACTTCTGGGGGTGGCTTGATCCACTCTGATTGGCCATGCGACGCTTGCGGTTCTCATTGCCTTGGTTTAACTTGCCCTCCATCTGGATGGCGGAGTCAACAAGGGCTTCGAGGTCGGCGAAGGGGATGTTGACAAGGACAGTCTGCATCTCATCATGCAGTCCGTTCAGGAATCTCTCCTTCCTCTTCTCAACGGTGTCGGTCTCATCAGGGGCATACCTCGACAAAGTGAGAAACTTGTCGCGGTATTCAACCACCGTCATGCGACCTTGTTTCAACTCACGGAATTCATCCCTCATCTTCTTGATAAGACCCGGGGGTACATGGTACTTGCTAAACTTGAGTTTGAAATCCTCCCAAGTCATGAATTGACCTCCGTTCATGGCACGGGTGCTTGTCCACCAAGCGCGGGCTGGTCCAGCTAGATAGTGAGTGGCGAACAGGACTTTCTCGTTGGCTTCCACTCCAGCTACCTCCAGATTGTTCTCCATAGTCTGGAGCCAATCGTCGGCGTCGAGGGGCTCCTCGGTCTTGCTAAACACCGGAGGGTTGGTGTTTTGGAAGTTCTTGAGCTTGGATCCGGGGTGGTCATGATTTCCATGGCCTTGGTTGGCAATGTTCTGCAAGGCGATGAGGTTGGCTTGGCGTTCGGCTCTTTCGGTTTCCCGGTCTGCAAGCATGGTTTGCAGAAGTTGCAGCATCGCGTCGTTGGTGCGATTTGGAGGGGCCATCTGAAGATGTAGAAGATTATGAGATAAGAGGGAACATTCTATGGTTCATTTTGGTTAAGTTTGAAAAACATTTGAAAACTTGTAATCTTTTCATGACAAACATAACATTCATTCATTCATGCAACACATAGTACAAACTACACACATACTCCAATGGTTTTAAGAACCATTCTCATGCTACGATACAAGGGACGGGATACAACTCACACCTACTATAAGTGAACTAGTGCAACTACTCCTCATCATCAACATCGATCGGGACGTAGTCGTCGGGTCCTGCCTCCAGGAACTCGTAGTCCTCCTCCTCGGTGTTCTCGTCCTCCTCAAAGTCGTTGTCGTCACTCAGAAAGGCGTCTCCTCCCTGAATGTCGATGCCTCCATCGTCATCCTCCAGCTGACGAATCTGATCCTCCTGGGCCTTGACAGTGGCCTCAAGTGACGCGATCCAGGCGCGAAGGCGACGAATCATAGCGTCCTTCTTGGCACGCTGCTGGCAAAGGCTCCTGCGGTCGTTGTTGAGTAGCTTGATCGCCTCACCCTGCTCGGTGATGTGAGCATGGGTCTGGTTCGCGTAAGCGCGAGTGGCGTCGAGGTCCCTCTGAGTCTGGTAGAGCATGAAGTCCAGGTGCTCAGCATGGTGCCTCAACTCCGGGTGCGGCTGCAGCTCCATGGGCACTCCCGCGGCATCACGCCTCACCAGGTGGGCATAGCGAGAGGCGAGGATGCTCACCACGTTCTGTCCACAGAGGCGCGCAAGTGCCTCCTGTAGGCCACGTGCGAGTCCGTCGAGCCAGTTGCTCTCACGGAAGGAGAAGAGGATCCTCTCAGAAGTGGGAGGCTCCATCTTGCCCCTCAAGTCGGTGATACGTCCAAAACGTATCTACTTTCCCGAACACTTTTGCTATTGTTTTGCCTCTAATTTGTGTATTTTGGATACAACTAACACGGACTAACGCTGTTTTCAGCAGAACTGCTCTGGTGTCTCGTTTTTGTGCAGAAATCCAACTTTCGGGAAAATCCTCGGAATTTATGCAGAAGGCCCTATTTTCCCAGGAAACTAACGGAGCCAGAAGGACAATTGAGGTGGAGGCCCGAGGGCCCCACACCATAGGGCGGCGCGGCCCAGGGGGGGCCCGCGCGGCCCTGTGGTGTGGCCCCCTCGGCTGGCCTCCGACGCCCTCCTTCGGACTACTTATCGGCCTCGACCTAAAAACGCACGGAGAGAAGTCGAAGTCGCCAGAAACCCTCCAGAACGCTGCCACATCGCGAAACTCCGTCGCGGGAGCCAGAAGTCTCCGTTCTGGCACTCCGCCGGGATGGGGAATTGGAGGAGATCATCGCCGCCATCACCGCCAACGCCTCTACATCAACCAGCCATGTTTCCCCCATCCATGTGTGAGTAATTCCCCCGCTGTAGGCCGAAGGGGATGGTAGGGATTGGATGAGATTGGTCATGTAATAGCATAAGATTGTTAGGGCATAGTGCCTAGTGTCCGTATTTGGTACTTTGATGATATTGTTGCAACTTGTTATGCTTAATGCTTGTCACTAGGGCCCGAGTGCCATGATCTCAGATCTGAACATGTTATTGCTTCATCAAGATATTCATTGTTTATGGTCTTACCTATAAGTTGTATACACATGTCGCTGTCCGGAACCAATGGCCCCGAAGTGACAAGAATTGGGACAACCGGAGGGGATGGTAGCGATGTGAGGATCACATGTGTTCACGGAGTGTTAATGCTTTGCTCCGGTACTCTATTAAAAGGAGTACCTTAATATCCAGTAGTTTCCCTTGAGGCCCGGCTGCCACCGGCTGGTAGGACAAAAGATGTTGTGCAAGTTTCTCATTGCGAGCACGCACGACTATATATGGAACACATGCCTATTGATTGCTTTGTACTTGGACACCGTTTTATTATTATCTGCAAATGCCCTACTATGATTGTTATATGAGTTTCTCTCATCCATGCAACGCCCGTCATCCGTCCCCGTGCCTACAGTATTTTAATCCTGCTGTTTACTAAAATCACTACTCGCATTGTCTCTGTTACTCTGCTCGTTATTTCACTACTGCCATCGCTTATAAAACTGTTATTATCGATAAACTCTTGCGAGCAAGTCTGTTTCCAGGTGCATCTGAATTGACAACTCCGCTGTTAAGGCTTCCAAGTGTTCTTTGTCTCCCCTTGTGTCGAATCAATAAATTGGGTTTTACTTCCCTCGAAGACTGTTGCGATCCCCTATACTTGTGGGTCATCAAGACTATTTTCTGGCGCCGTTGCCGGGGAACATAGCTTTATTTGGAAGTTCACTTGGATTAATATTGTTCGCTGCAAATTCTCCATCATGGGTAAACCTCGCGATACTAAGATCGCCATATTACCATCCACTACAAGAAAAGGTACAATTCTGAATACCTCTGCTGCTCTTGATTCACCATCTGTGATTGATAAACTTGTTTCACCGCCACATGCTTCGCATGCGGGTACATCTGCTGAATCTGAACACTCTCATAATATTGATAATGTTTCTGCTGTGCTTGATGATAGTGGTTCATTGGGATCTTTTCTAGATGCTACAATTGCTAGGTCTAGACAAATTGAAAATACTGAAACTCCTAATGCTACTACACCTGTTAGTTCACCTGAACTTGATTATTTTAGTGATGATCCTGAGGAAGATTATGTGGAGCTTAATGATGATTTTATTGAAAAATGCAATGCTACTACTGATGCAAGAAAAATTAAAAAGTTGCTTGCAGAACATGCTGTTAGATATAAACTGTCTCCTGATCCTAAGTTTGCCACATCTCCTATAAACATTAGGGATAAAGATTATGATTTTTCTCTTGATCTATCTCATATAGCTATTGTTGAGAAAACAACCTTTTGTGGTACTGAAAAAGAAAGTGCTGTTGAACACATGACTGAGCTATCTACTCTAAGTAGCTTGTTTTCTGATGATGTCAAGATGCGTACTTACTTTGTTGCTAAAATCTTTCCATTCTCATTAAAGGATGACGCTAAAACTTGGTATAATAATTTGCCACCTAATTCTATTAAAAGTCCAAAAGAATTGCTTGATGTCTTCTTCCGCAAATACTTTCCTGCTAGTGCTCAACATATTGCTTTGCAGAGAATTTATAACTTTGATCAGGGAGATGAAGAGAAATTGCCTGAGGCTTGGGCGAGATTTTGCTCTCTTATTAGAGCTCGACCTGAGCATGATCTGGAAAAGCATGATTTACTTGATATATTCTATAGTGGACTAACCATTGAGTCTAGGGCATACCTGGATAGTTGTGCTGGTTGTGTTTTCAGGAAAAGAACTCAGGATGACGTCGAAGAATTATTGGCTAAAATAAGCCGGAATCATGATGATTGGACTACGCCTGAACCGACTCCAACTCCAATATTGAAGAAGAGGGGTTTAATTAAATTGAATGATGAAGATATGAGGGAAGCCAAGAAGTCTCTCAAGGAGAAAGGTATTAAATCTGAGGATGTGAAGAATCTACCTCCTATAGAAGATATATGTGAGATAATTCCCCCTTCATCCATGATTGAGGTAAACTCCCTTCAACGCTTTACTAGGGAAGATATTCCGTATTCGAAACCTCCTGCACAATGCTTAGATGAGTTTGATAATTATATTGTTAAGCAAGAAAATTTTAATATGAGAGTAGAGGATCATTTAATGGAAAATTCTCGAGCTATTAGTGAATTGCATGATATTGTGGAGAGAACCTCCAATGATGTTAAGATGCTTGTTAAACATTTTCATATGATTCAAACTCAAATTGATCAACTCACTAAAGTGCAAAATGACTTGTTAGGGAATAATTCTAAAGAGAAACATGCTTATGAAGTAACAACTAGAGGTGGTGTCTCTACCAGGATCCTCTATATCCTCGAAGGGCATCCCAAAAGAATTGAACAAGATTCTCAATGCATTGAACCTAGTGCTCATTCTAGGAAGAAAAAGAAGAAGAAACATAAAAATGTTGTAGAATCCTCCGAACCCGTTAATGATCCTAATAGTATTTCTATTTCTGATGCTGAAACCGAAAGTGGTAATGAACATGATAATGAACATGATAATGATAAGAATGATACTCCCGATAAAGAAGAGGTTGAAGAAGAACAAAAAGCATGCTAAAAATAAAAAGTACACTAAAGAAGATTTTATTGCTGAGAAACATGGTAATGAAAGAGAACCTTGGGTGCAAAAGCAAATGCCTTTTCCTGCTAAGAAACTAAAATCAAAGGAAGAAGAACACTATAATAAATTTTGCGATTGGATGAAACCTTTATTCTTGCAAATCCCTTTGACTGATGCTATTAAATTGCCTCCTTATTCAAAGTATATGAAAGATATTGTTACTAACAAAAGGAAAATCCCCAATGAGGAAATTTCCACTATGCTTGCTAATTACTCATTCAATGGCAAAATTCCAAAGAAGTTGGGCGACCCAGGTATACCTACTATTCCTTGTTCTATTAAGAATAATTATGTTAAAACTGCTCTATGTGACTTGGGAGCCGGAGTTAGTGTTATGCCTTTTTCTCTTTATAAGAGACTTTACTTAGATAAGTTGATACCTACTGATATATCTTTTCAAATGGCTGATAAATCTACTGCTATTCCTGTTGGTATATGTGAGAATGTTCCTGTTCAAGTTACTACTAACTGCTTGATATTAACTGATTTTGTTGTGTTGGAAATGCCTGAAGATGATAATATGTCTATTATTCTTGGGAGACCTTTTCTTAACACCGCAGGGGCTGTTATTGATTGCAACAAAGGAAAAGTTACTTTCAATGTTGATGATAGGGAGCATACCGTTTATTTCCCCAAGAGGATTGAGAAAGCGTGTGGAGTTAATACTATTTCTAATGTGAGAACTATCAAAGTGGGAACTATTGATTGTCCTATATATGAGCCTAAAGAAGAATATCAAACTCTCGTGATTGGATCCATATCAATACAATTCAAGGTAACATGATTGATTTGAGGTTTATTTCTTCTTATGCTATTAAAATTTATTTGGTGGCAAGACTTGATCAACCTTGTTAACGAATACTTTTTATATGCATAGAGGAGGTAAACAACATATCTTTCTTCCTCCACTTGCTCTAGTTGCTGTAGCATTTTTAATTTGCAAAGTTCTTTAGTTATTTGAAGATTTCGAAATTTTTCCTGGCCAGTAATAATAAACTAAATACCCAGAAATGTGCGTTTTTCAAAGTTTTCAAAAATTCACAAAAATTATACCGTTGGTCCTATTTTTCGACGAGGCACCTGGGAGCACCAGAGGATGACCTGTGGGGCACCAGAGGGCGCCAAACCACAGGCCGGCGCGGCCAAGGAGGTGGCCGCGCCACCATGTGGTGTGGGCCCCCCTTTGCCCCACTTTGTCATCTCTTTCTCCCAGCACCTTCTCTCTCCCGAAAAAACTCGTACCAAGTTCCTCTCACTCGCGTTTTTGCTCCAGAGCTCCAGATTTCTCGATCTCTTTGCTCAGCCCAGATTTCTGTCTGAAATTTGGCACATTTGCTCTTCGGTATGTGACTCCTCCACCCATCCAAGTAGAATTTCGTTTGGTTGAGTATATCTTGAATATTTTGCTGCTGTAGGTAACATGTTTAGTGGGCTTGCATGCTTGTTCTAAGTGGTAGAAACTAGTTTTGATGCATGATTAGTACTCTAGCAAGTTCCTATGGTAGTTTCCCTCAATTATATGTCACCAAATCAAATTTTTATATTGGTTGTTGAAATTTCAGAAAATGGAGTGGAATAGATATCACTTGAACCAGCAAGAATTGGAAGTCCAACAAGTTATGATAGTCAATCGTGAAGAGGGAGTATACCCCTCTTACTACCCGTGCGCGGATTTCATGAGAAGCGCGGGGATATTTGAAGATGTTCAAACTCTAATTTCTCGTGCAGGGCTGAGTGACTTTGTTGAAGGAGAGCCAAGACAATATGTAAAATTAACTATGTCTTTTGTGCAGGACTTCAAGTTCAATTGGTCGCGATCTAACCCCACGGTCCAGTATAAAATTTACAATAAAGCTGTCAACTTGCCATTTAGTGCTTTTTGTGCAGCAATTAGAATACCGCAATGGGGGTCGTGCGAGAAGATAAGGGGATCGCCGCAAGAACTCTCGGATCTCTACAAGATGATTTGCGATGGAAGGAGTTTCTCAGGTGATAGTGGTAAAATCACTAGTATTCAGCTCCCGGCTATCCGCTACTTTGCCTATTTTATTACCAAATGCGTTCTTGCTAAAAGGATTGGTGGTAAACTTTCTATCCCGGATTTGGCTTTTCTAGCTGCAGCACTGCAAAATAGTAGGGCTTATAATTTGGGGGCATTAATAGCTTATAGACTTGCTACTAACCGTGAGAAAGGTGGAATTTGTGGAGGTCTCATCGCCTCTCGTTTACTAGCTTTTCATAATGTAGAACCTCATCATTTTGATATTCCGTTCCCCATAGAAAAACTTGACATAGCCTCTATGATTAAACATGAATTTGTTTCAGATTCCTCCAACTTGGGTAACCTGTATTATAAGATGATATTTTATAAGAAAGTTTGGGGAATAACTAAGAAAACTGAGAAATTAGTAAGATTGTCTGCGCCTGTTCTGTCTAACCTTGATTCCAGGGGAGATTGGTCGGTCACAGAAGGTGCACTGGATGCACACATAGAGAGAGGAGGCCATCATGCAAGAGACGACATAGAGGTCAAGGAGCACCTCGACTCATCATCCGATGCAGCAAGTTCCTCGCATCAACATGGTGGATATGCGGAGCCTCCACGCTTTTCTTCTGCACAGGAACTTTACTATGACTACTCCATGGACTACCCACCGGCGAGGAACAACGACCCTCGTTGGGGTTGAACTCCACTTAGGCCAAAAGCCTAAGCTTGGGGGGAGGTATACCGGCATCACTCATTCTTTGCATATTATGGTTGCTGGATACTTGCACATACTTGTTTTGTTCGTTTGAGTGGTTTTCTAATGAGAAGAAGATAATATTTGGGGAAGTGCTGCCTGAAAACAGATTCTGGAACGTTACCGTAAAAATTCTCAAAAATAGCCAGAGCGTCATTTTGAGCTGCCAATTTTTGTTCAGGTTCCCCAGGTTGTTATCTAACTTTCATTAGTTGAACACTTTTCGATCTGAGCAACGTAAGATTTTTGTAAAAATCGATTTCTGTACTGCTGTCAGGTTTTGGCAGATTTCTGTCATCCTGCTGTTATGTGTTTCTTTTAGTTTGTTATTTCTTGTTTTTGCTTTGTTTCTTTCCCAAAACACAAAACGACCAAAAATATTTCTGTTGTTTCTCTTCACCATTTGTTTGCTTTGGTTTCTTGCATTTGTTTTGCTTTATTTGCTATTGCTAGTTTGCTATAAGAAAACCCAAAAAGATTTTACTTTGTTTGTTTGTTTCTTTTTGTTCTTGTTTCTAATTCGAAAACACCAAAAATATTTGCTGTTCTTCTTTGGTTTGTAAAGTTCTTTATGAGTTCAATGGTCTTCGGTGGCTGGAGCGTGGTTTTCATTTCATATTATCCAAGCTGCACAAGTGAAAAGGCAATAATGACGATCTACGACAATCTGATTGTGGTGAGAGGCTGGTATGAACTCTATTTATTTTCATTTTTGTACATATACTCATCCATGTGAGCATGCTTAGTTGGTTCATGTGAGGTATATGTTATTTGAGAAAGTCTAGTAGTTTATGATGTCTCATGTTTAGCTCCAATCTATTAATATGAGTAGCATGTCATGGATGTTTGCTTGCATTGTTTTATTCATAATTAGGTATGGCATTGTGGTATCCTCCTCTGAATAATTCATTTATATCGACTTGGCACATGCTCACGCATGCATATGACTGAACAAAAAGTCAATTAAGCCTCGATGATTTATATTGCTTCAGAGTTCTTGTATCACTTTTATGCCTCCGTTAATATATTTTGCCGCAAGCATGATTATGACAAGCATCGCTCTCTTGATTTGTCGCTCCCTAGTCTATTGCTAGCCTTCACTTGTACTGAGCGGGAACGCTGCTCGTGCTTCCAAACACATGAAAACCAAGTTATTCCAAAGTGTCCACCATAAATACCTATGCATGGCATTTCAAACCATTTCAAGTAAATTCTCATGCGCTACCTTTAAAACCTTCAAAATGCTTCTCAATTTGTGTTTATGTTTCATAGCTCATGAGGAAGTATGTGGTGTTTAGCTTTCAACCTTGTCATTTACTTTTGACGGACTCTCATATGGACTAGTGGCACATCCGCTTATCCAATAATTTTGCAAGAAGAGCTGGCAATGGGATTCCCAGTCCCGAATTAATTAACTTAAATAGACACTCCTCCATGGTTTGTGATTGTTGGACGGCACCCGAAGGATTCGGTTAGCCATGGCTTGTGTAAGCAAAGGTTGGGGGGAGTGTCATCATCATAATAAAACTAAAATAAAAAGGCACTCCTTCATGGTATGAGATTGTTGGCAGGCACCCGAGGATTCGGTTAGCCATGGTTTGTGCAAGAAAGGTTGGAAGGAGTGCCAAATAAATATGCAATAATTCATGGGAGCCGCTCTTGAAAGTCCGGTTGGCGAGGTAGTTAGTGTACCCATTACCATTCGTTGACAACAACAAACACCTCTCAAAATAATTTTACTCCTGTCTTTATAAAAATAAAAAGCTCTAGCGCATGTTAATCCCTGCTTCCCTCTGCGAAGGGTCAATCTTTTACTTTTATGTTGTGTCTCCATTATTTCTTTGAGCACTATCTTGAGAGCACAACTGTCATTCTTAGTACAATATGCTTGTCTCAAAATATGATTGATTGTGGTAACTTTGATGCATTTATCTTTTGACAATCACTACTTCTAGTCTTTCTATGAACTCCAGAGGTGCCCGGGCATTTATGTTTTGCCAATCAAATACAGGCAAGCGAGATACCACTTTATCATACTCTCTTATGAACATTGCAATCCTGCTTATATACATGATTCATGATGCTTATTATTAATTGTTGGTACCTCTCCATGATTGACATAGCTGTTAGATGATCTTATTTGCATGTATCTCATTATGAACTGCTTAAGTATTAGCCATAGCATGAGAATATATACATCATATGAGCAAATGTGTTCGTGAAAGTTCTTTTATCGCTCGCTTGTTAATCGAATTGCTTGAGGACAAGCAATAAGCTAAGCTTGGGGGGAGTTGATACGTCCAAAACGTATCTACTTTCCCGAACACTTTTGTTATTGTTTTGCCTCTAATTTGTGTATTTTGGATACAACTAACACGGACTAACGCTGTTTTCAGCAGAACTGCTCTGGTGTCTCGTTTTTGTGCAGAAATCCAACTTTCGGGAAAATCCTCGGAATTTATGCAGAAGGCCCTATTTTCCCAGGAAACTAACGGAGCCAGAAGGACAATTGAGGTGGAGGCCCGAGGGCCCCACACCATAGGGCGGCGCGGCCCAGGGGGGCCCGCGCGGCCCTGTGGTGTGGCCCCCTCGGCTGGCCTCCGACGCCCTCCTTCGGACTACTTATCGGCCTCGACCTAAAAACGCACGGAGAGAAGTCGAAGTCGCCAGAAACCCTCCAGAACGCCGCCACATCGCGAAACTCCGTCGCGGGAGCCAGAAGTCTCCGTTCTGGCACTCCGCCGGGACGGGGAATTGGAGGAGATCATCGCCGCCATCACCGCCAACGCCTCTACATCAACCAGCCATGTTTCCCCCATCCATGTGTGAGTAATTCCCCCGCTGTAGGCCGAAGGGGATGGTAGGGATTGGATGAGATTGGTCATGTAATAGCATAAGATTGTTAGGGCATAGTGCCTAGTGTCCGTATTTGGTACTTTGATGATATTGTTGCAACTTGTTATGCTTAATGCTTGTCACTAGGGCCCGAGTGCCATGATCTCAGATCTGAACATGTTATTGCTTCATCAAGATATTCATTGTTTATGGTCTTACCTATAAGTTGTATACACATGTCGCTGTCCGGAACCAATGGCCCCAAAGTGACAAGAATTGGGACAACCGGAGGGGATGGTAGCGATGTGAGGATCACATGTGTTCACGGAGTGTTAATGCTTTGCTCCGGTACTCTATTAAAAGGAGTACCTTAATATCCAGTAGTTTCCCTTGAGGCCCGGCTGCCACCGGCTGGTAGGACAAAAGATGTTGTGCAAGTTTCTCATTGCGAGCACGCACGACTGTATATGGAACACATGCCTATTGATTGCTTTGTACTTGGACACCGTTTTATTATTATCTGCAAATGCCCTACTATGATTGTTATATGAGTTTCTCTCATCCATGCAACGCCCGTCATCCTTCCCCGTGCCTACAGTATTTTAATCCTGCTGTTTACTAAAATCACTACTGCTGTCTCTGTTACTCTGCTGCTGTTATTTCACTACTGCCATCGTTATAAAACCGTTACTATCGATAAACTCTTGCGAGCAAGTCTGTTTCCAGGTGCAGCTGAATTGACAACTCCGCTGTTAAGGCTTCCAAGTGTTCTTTGTCTCCCCTTGTGTCGAATCAATAAATTGGGTTTTACTTCCCTCGAAGACTGTTGCGATCCCCTATACTTGTGGGTCATCAGTCGGCAGTGATCACCCACTGCAACTCTCCTCCGGGCGTGTCGTCCAGCTGAACCCCGTGAAACTCGGGGTGTGGACGCCCAAGGAAGTCAGAGAGGGCGTTGAGGTCGTGCTCGAAGATCAAGCTCCCTCCGTTCCCAAGCTGGTAAAACTTGGTGTTGATGGGTTCATTCAGCGCCATCTGAAAGAGAATTGGATGAGTAAGTTAGAGAGTGCAAAGTGTGGCAAAGTTTTAAGTTGATTCAAATAAGATAGACATGATTCATCAAGTTTTGGCAAAGTCTCAAAGACAAGAGTGTAGTAAATTTTCACAAATAGTTTCTTTCATTTGATTTCAAAGTTAAGATTTTCAGGACGCCCATTCTAACTAAGGTCTTCTAAGGTCAAACAATGGCTCTGATACCAACTTGTCAACACCCGGATTTTTAAGTCCGAATGCCTATTATGTCATACATCACAATCCCAGGAATATTGTTGTTGCGAGGCATAATAGTTAAGTATCACAGTCATCATTCATTACAAACCATAAGTCTTACAAATTGGAATCACATGATCCATATTACACGAATAGTTGATCTATTGATCAACGAACAAACACAAGTTCATAGTTCAACATAGCGGAAGCGGAAGATACAAGGACTCTCTAGTCCACAGGCCAACGCCTGACGTCGGAAGGCGCTTAGTTGTCGTAGGCGTCCTGCTGGTCATCTCCTTGGTCATCTTCATACTCTGGCCATTTGAATAGCCAGGGACAAAGCCGTGAGTACGTTGAGTACTCGCAAACTAATACTAATGTAAGTGCTAGACATTCTAGTATGGTTTGCTAAGCTCTAGTTTATTTGCATAAAGCTAGTTTTAGTTCACAAAGTTTGAGAAAAGCTTATTCAAGTGCTAACTAACTCAAGTGGGAACATTAGTGTCATTCCCACCATTCAAGTGGTGATTTCAATTCAATTCACCACAAGTCATTTCACCATCATCCTTTTCAACATCATTTTCAAAGATATGACATCAGAAACTGTATGGCCTTTCCAACCGTCCGTAACCGTGGACGCGGCTATTCGAATAGGTTTACACTCTGCAGAGGTTGCACACTTGTGCCACAACATTTGATTTCATCCGTCGGGATTTCCCCGAATCATCGTAACACAGTACGCGGATCATCAACCATAACCTTTCACTTACGAGTTCTAGTATGAGCACCTCTCCCCATGAGCTTGGCCTCCCAGTGAAGACCAACTGTCAACTTTGGGAATCTGCACAGGCTTGGGCCGGACATTAACCTCATTTCGCATCATATCATATCATTTCTTTTGTTGTAGAGGCAGCTTTCGGCATAACCCCGATGACGCTTGTTTAGAGGGAACCCATACTAAGACGCATAAACTTCCAGTTAAGCCCTACCCATAATCAGGTATTGTGGGGGTACTTAATAATTGGAAAGGTATCGCATTCAAACCAACATCATTGTTTTAGCAAAAATCACCATCTTCTCTTGTTCACTTTCACCTTCAAAATCATTCAATGGAATGCATCTTCATTCCAAGGTTTCAAAATCACTTCAAATTCACATTGTTCCCATCTAGAGTAGTCAAGTTTTAATTCATTAGCACTAGCTCTAATTCATGAGGGGTGCTAACTTGCTTTGCTTGGAGAAGACTAACTCACTACTCTAGTAATCAACTTGTACTTTGACCAAAGTTAACTATAAAAGTAACTCATTTAGAAAACCAGTAAAAGCTTGTAAAGTAAAAACTTGGGATGGGTTCATATAAGAAAAGATAAGAAACATGGTGCCTTGCCCCAAGGGGCTTTGCACTTTGCAAGAATATTAGCTTGCCTTGGTAGTTCTCAAACTGTTCCTCCTCCTTCTCTTGGTAGCAACCTTCTTCTTCGGCGTACTCTCCGGTGCTACCGTCTAAATTTGAATACGAGTATAATTACTCACTAATTCAATGGCTATTCCATACATCACATATAACACACAAACTATTCTATGCACACAAAATAATCTACTTAGGTGCATGGGTTGTGGGGGTTAAATAGGATTCACTTCTTTGTAGTTCATATGTAAAATGATAGTTTCCATAGGGTTCTTGAGAAATAATTTCCTCTCATTGAAATCTTCTTAAGATTTAATTTCTCAAACAATCATGTCTGAACTCATATTGACCTAAGTCAAATGTTCATCATCATCATTTGGGAAAATGATTTAAATGAGGTAGATCACCTCATACCATTTAAATATCACTACATTTGATTTAAATCTCAAGTAATTCATATAAGAGAGTTTGGAACCAGGGGTCCAATCATCCCATGAATTCATGTGAGACAAGTTTAAATGAAGTCTAGGACTCCACATAATTTCCTTTAATAGTTTTGGACAATATCAACTAGTTAAACTAGCCATATCATCCATTAATTAAACTATGGCATGATCATACAAAGTGACCACACCATTTTATTGCATAAACAATTAGTGTAAGTCAAATGTGAGCTATTAGAGTTGGAATTAACTTAATATCTATTTTGGTTGATTTTTAAGAATTATTTGAATAGGGAAAAGTCCCTATCTTGTTATTTTTATCACATTAATTGTACAAAGAATCTGGCCATGAGGCCAGTGGCATTGGCTAGATAATTTCAGTAGCTTTCCAACCATATAAAGTTCACTAAATTTGGTTTAGCCAATTTGAATCTATTGAATTTCAAAGTGGAGGCAGTATTCAAAACTATTTGAATTAATTAAATCTAGTTTGAATTAAAAGGCCGGCGGGAAACGAAACTGGGCCCGATTCGAATAAAAACGGCCCAGTCCAGCCCACCACGGTCCACAGACGCGCGGGCTGCCTGACAGGGTGGGGGCCAGGCGTCAGTGGCTCATAACGCCCGAAGCGGTACGTTTTAAAGGGGAGCGTCGGATTAGAATCCAGATCAACGGCCGTGGTTCATCGTCGTCGCCGACGAGAACCCGATGTGATGGCGGCGATGGTAGGGGGTCGGAGAGCTCACCGTGGCTCCAGCTAGGGTTGGCAAGGTGTGCGATGAAGGTGTGGACGACGGCGAGTCGACTGGTACCGGCGGCTCGTCCTGGGGTGGCTCCAATCGACGGCAGCGTCCACCAGGTACTGGCGGCTCCGAGCTTCAAATTGGGGCGGCTCCGGCGACGATCGAGTGAGTGGAGGGGTGGTGGCGAAGCAGTGAGAGGTGGGGAGTGAGCTGGTGTCGTTGGTTTGGTCCAGGGAACCTCCTATTTATAGAATCGAGAGAGGGTTGCGGGGCAGTGAGGTGGGCGACATGGGCGCGGCTGCTCCGGCGAGCTATCGAGCTAGGCGAGGGCGCAGGTGTGTTCGTGGCGTCGCCACGGTCCTCTGGGTGGCGACAGCTTGGTCGGGGAGGGCCTGGCGGTGTCGCGTTTCTTCCATGTCCGTCGCGTCCGCGGCGGACCAAGGTTGGCTTCTCCGGCGACGGCGGGTGCGGGTCGTGGTCGAGAGCGTGTCCAACGGCGTCGCGGTGTCGAGTGCGTGCTCAAGGCGCTCGCAGGGGGTCCAGGGCGTGCTCGAGGTGGTGGCGCGACGCGCGGCCAGGGCGTGTCCATGCACGTGCATGCGCGACGCGAGCGGCGTCCAGGGCTGATCTTGGCGTGCGATCTCCGGCGATGGTCGGCGTCGAGCTCGACCGTGGAGGTGCTAGGAAGGTGTAGGAGTGTGCTGTGGCGAGCTGTGGTGCCAGGGCCAGGGCAGAGGAAGAGAAGAGGGAGGGGAGAGCGTCGGGTTGGGCGACATGGCCGGCATGGCCATGTCTAGCCTTGCTCTCTCTCTCCCTAGTGTGCTATTTGGCATTGAAAAGGTTTAAGGGGACCAGGGAACCATTTGGGGTAGGTTTGAGGTAGATTAGGTGGAGTAGATCACTATTTGCTATAGTGTGTAAATAGTGCCATATTTGGAAATTGTGAAAAATGTCTAAATTTGAAATAATTCAAATGGTGCATCTATATGAAATGTGTGGGTTTAGATAAGTTGTATTTGACCAGAGATGAGGAGAGGTGGTGGTGGAATTTTAGAATTCAAGAATTTGCCAAAATTGGCTAAGTGGAGATTGTTGCATATGTTAAAAAGTTGAATCTTTGGATGAGCCTTGCTCATGATCAAAGATGATTTTGGCATGGTGATCTTCATCAAAGTTGTTCACCTTGATGTTGACTTTGAAATGGTGCAAAGAGTTAGCAAGAGTTGGTTTGGGAAAATTGAATGGCAAGGGCTCAAAGTGGTGATCAGACTAGAATTGTCAAAATTGACCATTATCATATGTGAGTGGGATTTGTGTTTGAAATTCATTTGAATTGAGACACTTTGATTCCAAAAGTTGTAATAAGTGTTTAATAACATTATTCAACTAATGGTGAAGACCAAATAGGTCTAGGGTCAAAATTTATAAAAATGTCATAGGGCATATGTGAGGGTTTTTAGGGTTTTGCATTTTATGGATTTTCTTCCTTTTTGATTTATTTGGTTGGTGATCTTCATATGATCACACTAGGGTTTTAGAGCATATCAAATACAAGTAAAAGCAATCATCATGGCATATCACTCAAATGCACAAGTCCTATGCAGGGTACTATATGCAAATAGAAAAGTTTTTGTTGGTTTGAAATTTTGTTTTCTGGAATTCTCTAACTTTCTTTTTATTGAAATTTGGGGTGTTACACCTTGAATGCGAGCACCTAAACCTCATGCTACTCAACTCAGGTCCCAAATAAGTTCTTGTCATTGTAAATATACATGTATCAATGAGAACCGCCAACGGGGTACCTCTTGCCCGATGATATGGAGGTACTCTTATAAGAGCAATCCCATGCCAACACGACAAGACAAACAGACAGTGAGCATCTCAACAATTTTTTATTTAATATGGGTATAGTTTTTTATTGCAAATGCTTCATAGAATGCTCACTATGGCTTAGCTGTAAATTTCCACCATGAATGATGCATGTCTTCGATTAGCGGCCCAGAAGTTTCCCTAACTCATATACAAACTCCATGGACTTACAAGTTTCCATTTTATTTCGCACCGCTAGGCATCCATAAACAAAAGAACATGACATCAACTAAATATAAGTGCAATGTTGAAAGTGTTCCCCATGAAAGCATGGTTCTACTAACTCCCAACTCGCAATTTGCAAACATATAAACTTCATAAGATAGGCACAATGATCAAATTTATTAAGTACAAGAAAATAAATGTGCCATCAAGTTCGTGAGAGCTTTACTAACTAATTTTCTCATGCCAAAATTTTATTTGGAAGATAAAAACATGATGAATTACTTGGAATAGCAATAATGCTACTAGGTAGATATGGTGGACACAATTGGCAAACTTTGTTTCATGGTGGTTGGATGCACGAGTAGAGATCAACCCAGACGAAGGCTAGCAAAAGACTGGGAGCGACCAACTAAGAGAGCAATAATGACCATAATCATGCATAGCGACAAAACATTATTAATCAAAGCATAAAGTGATATTACAAGTCAAAAACTAAATGATCATAGAGGCTTTAGTTGAATGGTTATAGTCATAACATGGTGTAAGCATGCGCCAAGTCAACCCAGTAAAGCATCAAAGGAGAATACCACATTATTATGCTTTTATGATGGAAACAACACATGATTCTTTCAATGACACATTATGAACTCTCAGCTATTTGAAACAAGTCATGGTACAACAATAAATACTAAGCATATGACAAGAATAACAGCCAACATGACATGCCAAAGTCTATGCCACAGTCTAGACAAGCTTTCTTTTGCATCACTATAGTCATGAAATATTTTACTCGTATCCAAAACCAATCAACTTATTTGAAATAACTCTCAGAGATGAAATACATTATGGATCTGAGAGATAATCATACACAAATAAAGAATACTAAAGAGCTCTGAACAAAGTTCAAGTGAAAGAACTAGAGCTAAACGCAATACTAGAAAACTAGAACACTCGCAGAACAATAACAATGAAAACTAGAGCGTTCTATGCAATTAAAACGGAGCGGGTCTTTCTCAAAAAAAAATGTGCTGGGATCCACCATATGCTACAGTAACAAAACTAAATTAAACAAAAAACAAAAATAAAGACGCTCCAAGAACAACACATAGCGTATGAAGCAATAAAAATATAGCGCATAGAGAGATGACATGTTGCTTTGTTGATAAAGAGGGGATGCCTTGGCATCCCCAAGTTTTGATGCTTGTACCTCTTGAATATGTCTTGGGATGCAGGGGTATCCCCAAGCTTGAGATTTTGTCCATTCTTTATCTCATCACATCATTCTTCTTTTCCTACACTTGAAAACTTCGTTCATACAAAACTTCACACAATTCTCTATTAGTACCATTAGTACAATCAAAATAAACAAATCTACTTGGGTTCAGTATTAGCATATATAAAAAATCTATTAAATCATCAGATACTGCAGCAACCTTTCAAAAAGCTTTTTGATCAAAAGAACTAAAAAAGAAAGAGAGTCAAGAGGCAAATGCAAATAGTGCAGAAATCTGTCTAAACAGAACAGCACGTAAAGATCATTTTTTAGAAAATCCTCTGTCACTCATATCGAAAATTTGTCAACTAAAGAAAGTTAGATAATAACCTGGGGCATATTCATAAAAATGACAGCTCAAAGTTGTGATATGGCTATTTTTACGAAATTTTATGGTAACAGCACATAATCTGTTTTCAGGACAACAATTTTCCCAAATCTTACTTTCTTCCTATTAGAGGCTATTTTTGGCACAAAAACGAAATAAAAAAGATAAGGAGAGGTTATTACAGAGTTAATAACTTCAAAGACTCAACAAAAATAAAAATTACTAAAAATAAACATGGGTTATCTCCCAAGAATGCTTTTCTTTAACGCCTTTCAGCTAGGCTTGATAGTTTGAGAATATGCTTACATAAGAAATATGCATTGAAGTAAAAGGGAGCATCAAGAAGCAACTATAAAACAAATTTAAGTCTAACCCACTTCCTATGCATAGGAATCTTGTACACAAATAAATCCATAAAGAACAAAGTGACAAGCATAGGAAGATAAAACAAGAGTAACTTCAAAATTTTCAGCAGATAGAGAGGTGTTTTCGTACCATGAAAACTTCTACAACCATATTTTCCTCTCTCATTATAACTTTCAGTAGCATCAAGAATAAACTCAACAACATAACTATCACATAAAACATTTTTATCATGAGCCACATGAATAAAATAATTATTACTCTCCACATAAGTATAATCATTCTTATTAATTGTAGTGGGAGCAAATTCAACAAAATAGCTATCATTATTATTCTCGTCCATAATCATCAGATATAGGAGACATATTGTAGTCATAATTAATTTTCTCCTCAATAGTAGGTGGACTGAAAATATCATATTCATCATTATAATTTTGATAGCAATTTTCTCCTCTAAAGTTGGGGAACTAAAAAGATCATTTTCATAAAAACTAGCTTCCTGATACGTCTCCAATGTATCGATAATTTCTTATGTTCCATGCCACATTATTGATGTTATCTACATGTTTTATGCACACTTTATGTCATATTCGTGCATTTTCTGGAACTAACCTATTAACAAGATGCCGAAGTGCCAGTTGCTATTTTCTGCTGTTTTTGGTTTCAGAAATCCTAGTAAGGAAATATTCTCGGAATTGGACGAAATCAACGCCCAGGGTCCTATTTTGCCACGAAGCTTCCAGAAGTCCGAAGAGGAGACGAAGTGGGGCCACGAGGTGGCCACACCCTAGGGCGGCGCGCCCCCCCCCCTTGGCCGCGCGGCCCTGTGGTGTGGGCATGGGCGGCGCTGGGTGTATGCCCCTGTCTTCCATGGAATACCCAAGATTTAGATGGGAAAAAAATTTGCATGTATTTGGCCCAGCCCAATACACAGGAAGTCAGGAACGATCTTTCACCGAACCGGCCATCGCACGCACGAGGCTCGCAGACTCGCAGCACGCACGCACGCACGCGACGCGCCTAGCCTCGACGACCTTACCTGCCCACGCCGCGTCGCCGCCCCACGACCGCCGCCGGCGATGGAGCCCGGAGCAGCAGCAGGCGACGCCCCCGCGCCCGCCGCAGCGGCGCCCCGGCCCGCGCCCGCCGTCGCCGCCGACCCGCGCCCAGCCCCTCCTCCCGTGCCTCCCGTCCGCGCGCCGCCCCATCCCCATCCCAGCGTCCCCGAGCAGCAGGCGACGGCCCCGCGCCCGCCGCGGCGGCGCCCAGCCCCGCGCCCCGCCGACCCGCGCCCCAGACCCTCCTCCCGTCCGCGCCGCCCCATCCCCATCCGAGCGTTCCCGAGCAGCGAAGGTACTGCCCATCTGCCCCCAATTTTATTTCTTGTTATTACTTAATTGCTTGCTTCCTAGAGAAATTATCCACTCCTACTAGCTTCATACAATCATAGATGCAAGATTTTAAATTTTTGTTTCTTGTTTTTATTGTAGAAGAAGAAGAGTGGTATTGTTGGTAGTAGCATACATACAATGTGGGAAAAGGCTGCAAAAACAAGGAAAATGAATGAATCATCCACACCGAATCAGACAACAACTGCATCTAGTGTTGAGAGCAATTTGCAAATGGTTTTATGGCAAGCACCGGAGAGTAGAGAAGAAACCTCAACACCTCATGTAGAAGTAGAAGATGATGAATCTATAGATGAAGATGATGAAATGATGCAAGCAGATTTAGAGGCACTCGAACATGATCCTGGAAAGTGGATTCCCATCTCTATGTATGATGTCAATGATCAAGATAGAGTAAGAAGAAGATTTATTGAGATGGGGCCATGTCAACCAAAGAATCATAAATTTGAGTTTACAAATAAAGGTGGAAGAGAGCGTCGCTTTTCCGCTGTTTGGTTTAAAGACTTTCCATGGATTGAGTATAGTGTGGAAAAAGAAAGAGCTTTTTGCTTTGTTTGCTATTTATTCAAGGATAAAACAAGATGTCCCGGTGGAGATGCTTTTGTGAAGAAGGGATTTAATAACTGGAACATGAAGAAGAGATTGAAGAAACATGAAGGTGAGGTTAGTAGTGCTCATGCTGAAGCTCAAGAGAAGTATGATAGGTTCAATTCACCACAAACATCAATTCGGGAGTCTATTGCTTCAAACACCACACAATACAAGGCTTTGTATAAACAGCGTTTGACATGGACACTCAAGTGTGTGAGATATCTGTTGCACCAAGGCTTGGCATTTA
This sequence comes from Lolium perenne, assembly GCF_019359855.2. Lineage (NCBI taxonomy): Eukaryota > Viridiplantae > Streptophyta > Magnoliopsida > Poales > Poaceae > Lolium > Lolium perenne. The sequence goes on along the minus strand of NC_067245.2, from coordinate 88,834,468 downwards.
GAGGACATGATGAAAGTGAAGACTCACTAAACAAAGGAAATTTTCTTGAGCTTCTAAATTGGCTAGCAGGAAATTTTGAAGAGGTTAACAGAGTTGTTCTCAAGAATGCTCCACGGAACTGCAGGATGATTCACCATGATATACAACAAGAGGTGATAGAATGTTGTGCAAAAGAGACTACTAAACTACTCATTGAAGAACTTGATGGTGGTCATTTTTCAATACTTGCAGATGAGTCTAGTGATGTGTATCAGAATGAGCAGTTGGCTGTTTGCTTGCGTTACATTGATAAGAAAGGAAGGGCGGTTGAAAGATTCCTTGGTCTTTCTCATGTTGAAGATACTACCTCTTTGACACTGAAAACCGCAATTCAGAAAATGCTTATGAATTACAATTTGACCTTTGCAATGGTGCGTGGGCAAGGATATGATGGAGCTAGTAACATGAAAGGTAATGCTAATGGCCTGAAAAAACTAATTATGGATGAGTCCCCTTCTGCCTATTATGTTCATTGTTTTGCCCATCAACTACAGTTAACTCTTGTTGCTGTTGCAAAGGAGAGTGGTGATTGTACTTGGTTCTTTCAGCAGCTTGCACACTTGTTAAATGCTCTTAGCATGTCTTGTAAAAAGATGAGATTGCTTCGGATAGCACAGGCTGAAGAACTCATTGCTTCATTGGAATTGGAAGAAGTAGAAACAGGGAGTGGGCTGAATCAGGAAATGGGTTTGGGAAGGCCATGTGATACACGTTGGGGCTCTCACTTCAAAACTGTGAACCATGTCATCTCTATGTATGGTGCACTACGACGAGTCCTTCGCAAGATTGGAGACGAGTACAATAGTGCGGAGGCACAAGCGGCTCTAACCATAGAGACAACATTTCTATCATTTGAGTTTGTTTTCATGGCACACTTGATGCAAGAAATATTTGGATACACAGATGATTTGAGTAGAGCTTTGCAAAAGCAAGATGAAGATATTGTTCATGCTATTCAGGTTCTCGATGACACAAAGTTCTACTTGGGGGCTTTGCGGTCTGATGCCGGATGGGATGATTTTCTCACAAAGGTCACATCTTTTTGTACAAAGCATAAGATCAAAGTTGTTGATATGGAGGGTCCTTACTTCCCCGTTGGCCGGCCTAGAAGGGGTGTATGCAATGGTGTGACCAATTACCATCGCTTCAAGGTAGATATGTTTGTGTCTGTCATTGATATGCAAATTGGTGAGCTAAATGGCAGATTTGATGAGGTAAACACAGAGCTACTTATTTGCATGGCATCATTTAGTCCACTTCATCTATTTGCTGCTTATGATCAAGAGAAGTTGGTTAAGCTTGCTACAAAGTTTTATGCTTCTGATTTTACAAGAGATGAACTAGCAAGGCTTCCATGGCAACTAAACATGTATGTTGCTAATTTGCGTAGAGATGAAAGATTTCAAAACTTGAAAAATCTGTCTGAGCTATCAGTTATGCTTGTCAAGACAAAGAAGCATGAACAATATCATATTGTTTACAAGCTTCTTAAGTTGGTATTGATTCTACCAGTAGCCACTGCTAGTGTTGAAAGAATGTTCTCTTCAATGAGCTATTTGAAGAATAAGCTAAGGAACAAAATGGGTGATGACTATTTGAACTATTGTATGGTTACATTTGTTGAGAGAGATTTCTTCAGGCAAGTAAAGGATGAGGATATCATCAATCTCTTCCAAAAAGGCAAGCGCAAAGTTATAATGTAAGATGGAACATCATCACTTTATCAATAAAAAGGTACCTATGTATTCATGTCGTTATCGGCTTATAAATTGAAATATTGCTATTGTTGTCATGCTAGTGTTGTTTTATTCATATATTGATAGTATTGTGATGTTTGATTCATATACTACATTTAGAGCAAAAAAAATTTTTTGGGCGGAATACCCAGGCGCCATTTCCTGGCGCCGCCACTGGGTGTGGGCCCCTCGTGCCACCTCCTGACCTACCCTTCCGCCTACTTAAAGCCTTCGTCGCGAAACCCCCAGTACCGAGAGCCACGATACGGAAAACCTTCCAGAGACGCCGCCGCCGCCAATCCCATCTCGGGGGATTCAGGAGATCGCCTCCGGCACCCTGCCGGAGAGGGGAATCATCTCCCGGAGGACTCTACGCCGCCATGGTCGCCTCCGGAGTGATGTGTGAGTAGTCTACCCCTGGACTATGGGTCCATAGCAGTAGCTAGATGGTTGTCTTCTCCCCATTGTGCTTCATTGTCGGATCTTGTGAGCTGCCTAACATGATCAAGATCATCTATCTGTAATTCTATATGTTGCGTTTGTTGGGATTCGATGAATAGAGAATACTTGTTATGTTGATTATCAAAGCTATGTCTATGTGTTGTTTATGATATTGCATGCTCTCCGTTATTAGTAGATGCTCTGGCCAAGTTGATGCTAGTAACTCCAAGAGGGAGTATTTATGCTCGATAGTGGGTTCATGTCTCCGTGAATCTGGAGGGGTGACAAGAACCTCTAAGGTTATGGATGTGCTGTTGCCACTAGGGATAAAACATTGGTGCTATGTTCAAGGATGTAGTCACTAATTACATTACGCGCAATACTTAATGCAATTGTCTGTTGTTAGCAACTTAATACTGGAGGGGGTTCGGATGATAACCTGAAGGTGGACTATTTAGGCATAGATGCATGCTGGATAGCGGTCTATGTACTTTGTCGTAATGCCCAATTAAATCTCACTATACTCATCATAATATGTATGTGCATGGTCATGCCCTCTTTATTTGTCAATTGCCCAACTGTAATTTGTTCACCCAACATGCTGTTTATCTTATGGGAGAGACACCTCTAGTGAACCGTGGACCCCGGTCCAATTCTCTATACTGAAATACAATCCCATCGCAATATCGTTTCTCAAGTTTTCTCGCAAACAATCATCTTCCACACAATACGGTTAATCCTTTGTTACAGCAAGCCGGTGAGATTGACAACCTCACTGTTTCGTTGGGGCAAAGTACTTTGGTTGTGTTGTGCAGGTTCCACGTTGGCGCCGGAATCCCTGGTGTTGCGCCGCACTACATCCCGCTGCCATCAACCTTCAACGTGCTTCTTGGCTCCTCCTGGTTCGATAAACCTTGGTTTCTTTCTGAGGGAAAACTTGCTGCTGTGCGCATCATACCTTCCTCTTGGGGTTCCCAACGAACGTGTGAGTTACACGCCATCAAGCTCTTTTTCTGGCGCCGTTGCCGGGGAGATCAAGACACGCTGCAAGGGGAGTCTCCACATCCCAATCTCTTTACTTTGTTTTTGTCTTGCTTAGTTTTATTTACTACTTTGTTTGCTGCACTAAATCAAAATACAAAAAAATTAGTTGCTAGTTTTACTTTATTTGCTATCTTATTTGCTATATCAAAAACACAAAAAAATTAGTTACTCGCATTTACTTTATTATCATGTCTAGTCCCGTAGTTGTTACTCTATCACCTGAGGAATCGATCTTCACTTTTAAACAAGGAGGTGAAGAGAATTTTAAAGAAGCATGGTCTAGAATTTTTGATGCTTATAGTAAAACTGAACCTAAAATGACCTTAAGTTTGCTTCTTAGTAATTTCTATTTCGGGCTTATTCTTCGCTATAGATATGCCTTAGATGCTGTAGTGGGAGGAGATTTCCTTCATTGTGATGGGGATCAAGCTTTTAATGCTATAAGGAAATTGATTACATCATTTAGCTCCGATAATAATTTTGATCCATCTCATGCTAGCATGCATAATAGATTAAACACTATTGAAACAAATATATCATGTTTAAAAGAAGTGTATAACCGAATTCGCGAATATTATGATTATGTTCCATTAAGCTTCGAACCTTCAATGTGGGTGCCTACCGTTAAAGCTACTATTGGTGGTGAAACTTTTCCTGCTCGTTGTGATATTATGTCCGAGTTTTGCCTCATGCCTGAAAAAATTTATAAATCTTTGACACTTTGGGGACTTACTGAAGGGGGAGAAGAAATAACTCTTACGGATAACTCTGTTGTAATTCCTAAGGGTATAGCTGAAGGTGTTTTCACAACCTTTCTTGGAAGGACGGTATCCACTGATTATCTCGTTATTGAATGTGTAGGGACAGGACAAATCACGCTTGGAAGATCCCTGCTGAAACTCATGGGAGCAGTCATAGATGTTGGGAAAGGCACTCTAAATTTTACCTCTACACCCGGATGCGGTCATGTATTCCCCAGACCAAAGAGTAGGAATAAGAGTAAGAAAGGTAAGAGCAACACCCCTGGTAAGAATGCCGATGCACCACCCTTCGATAATACTTGATACACACTTTCTGCGCCTAGCTGAAAGGCGTTAAAGAAAAGCGCTTATGGGAGACAACCCATGGTTTTTACCTACAGTACTTTGTTTTTATTTTGTGTCTTGGAAGTTGTTTACTACTGTAGCAACCTCTCCTTATCTTAGTTTAGTGTTTTGTTGTGCCAAGTAAAGTCGTTGATAGTAAAGTTCATACTAGATTTGGATTACTGTGCAGAAACAGATTTCTTTGCTGTCACGAATCTGGGCTGTTTTCCCTGTAGTTAACTCATAAAATTATGCCAATTTACGTGAGTGATCCTCAGATATGTACGCAACTTTCATTCAATTTGAGCATTTTCATTTGAGCAAGTCTGGTGCCTCGATAAAATTCGTCAATACGAACTGTTCTGTTTTGACAGATTCTGCCTTTTATTTCGCATTGCCTCTTTTGCTATGTTGGATGAATTTCTTTGATCTATTAATGTCCAGTAGCTTTATGCAATGTCCAGAAGTGTTAAGAATGATTGTGTCACCTCTGAACATGTTAATTTTTATTGTCGCTAACCCTCTAATGAGTTGTTCTAAGTTTGGTGTGGAGGAAGTTTTCAAGGATCAAGAGAGGAGTATGATGCAACATGATCAAGGAGAGTGAAAGCTCTAACCTTGGGGATGCCCCGGTGGTTCACCCCTGCATATATCAAGAAGACTCAAGCGTCTAAGCTTGGGGATGCCCAAGGCATCCCCTTCTTCATCGACAACATTATCAGGTTCCTCCCCTGAAACTATATTTTTATTCCGTCACATCTTATGTGCTTTTCTTGGAGCGTCGGTTTGTTTTTGTTTTTGTTTTGTTTGAATAAAATGGATCCTAGCATTCACTTTATGGGAGAGAGACACGCTCCGCTGTAGCATATGGACAAGTATGTCCTTAGTTTCTACTCATAGTATTCATGGCGAAGTTTCTTCTTCTTTAAATTGTTATATGGTTGGAATTGGAAAATGATACATGTAGTAATTGCTATAAATGTCTTGGGTAATGTGATACTTGGCAATTGTTGTGCTCATGTTTAAGCTCTTGCATCATATACTTTGCACCCATTAATGAAGAAATACATAGAGCATGCTAAAATTTGGTTTGCATATTTGGTTTCTCTAAGGTCTAGATAATTTCTAGTATTGAGTTTGAACAACAAGGAAGACGGTGTAGAGTCTTATAATGTTTACAATATGTCTTTTATGTGAGTTTTGCTGCACCGGTTCATCCTTGTGTTTGTTTCAAATAAGCCTTGCTAGCCTAAACCTTGTATCGAGAGGGATTACCTCTCATGCATCCAAAATACTTGAGCCAACCACTATGCCATTTGTGTCCACCATACCTACCTACTACATGGTATTTTCCGCCATTCCAAAGTAAATTGCTTGAGTGCTACCTTTAAAATTCCATCATTCACCTTTGCAATATATAGCTCATGGGACAAATAGCTTAAAAACTATTGTGGTATTGAATATGTAATTATGCACTTTATCTCTTATTAAGTTGCTTGTTGTGCGATAACCATGTTCACTGGGGACGCCATCAACTACTCTTTGTTGAATTTCATGTGAGTTGCTATGCATGTTCGTCTTGTCTGAAGTAAGAGCGATCTACCACCTTATGGTTAAGCATGCATATTGTTAGAGAAGAACATTGGGCCGCTAACTAAAGCCATGATCCATGGTGGAAGTTTCAGTTTTGGACAATATCCTCAATCTCATATGAGAAAATTATTAATTGTTGTTACATGCTTATGCATAAAAGAGGAGTCCACTATCTGTTTTCTATGTTGTCCCGGTATGGATGTCTAAGTTGAGAATAATCAATAGCGAGAAATCCAATGCGAGCTTTCTCCTTAGACCTTTGTACAGGCGGCATAGAGGTACCCCATTGTGACACTTGGTTAAAACATATGCATTGTGATGATCCGGTAGTCCAAGCTAATTAGGACAAGGTGCGGGCACTATTAGTATACTATGCATGAGGCTTGCAACTTGTAAGATATAATTTACATGATACATATGCTTTATTACTACCGTTGACAAAATTGTTTCATGTTTTCAAAATCAAAGCTCTAGCACAAATATAGCAATCGATGCTTTTCCTCTATGGAGGACCATTCTTTTTACTTTTATGTTGAGTCAGTTCACCTATTTCTCTCCACCTCAAGAAGCAAACACTTGTGTGAACTGTGCATTGATTCCTACATACTTGCATATTGCACTTATTATATTACTCTATGTTGACAATATCCATGAGATATACATGTTATAAGTTGAAAGCAACCGCTGAAACTTAATCTTCCTTTGTGTTGCTTCAATACCTTTACTTTGAATTATTGCTTTATGAGTTAACTCTTATGCAAGACTTATTGATGCTTGTCTTGAAGTGCTATTCATGAAAAGTCTTTGCTTTATGATTCACTTGTTTACTCATGTCATATACATTGTTTTGATCGCTGCATTCACTACATATGCTTTACAAATAGTATGATCAAGGTTATGATGGCATGTCACTCCAGAAATTATCTTTGTTATCGTTTTACCTGCTCGGGAACTAAGCTTGGGGATGCTGATACGTCTCCAACGTATCGATAATTTCTTATGTTCCATGCCACATTATTGATGTTATCTACATGTTTTATGCACACTTTATGTCATATTCGTGCATTTTCTGGAACTAACCTATTAACAAGATGCCGAAGTGCCAGTTGTTGTTTTCTGCTGTTTTTGGTTTCAGAAATCCTAGTAAGGAAATATTCTCGGAATTGGACGAAATCAACGCCCAGGGTCCTATTTTGCCACGAAGCTTCCAGAAGTCCGAAGAGGAGACGAAGTGGTTCCACGAGGTGGCCACACCCTAGGGCGGCGTGGCCCCCCCCCCCCTTGGCCGCGCGGCCCTGTGGTGTGGGCCCCTCGTGCCGCCTCCTGACCTACCCTTCCGCCTACTTAAAGCCTCCGTCGCGAAACCCCCAGTACCGAGAGCCACGATACGGAAAACCTTCCAGAGACGCCGCCGCCGCCAATCCCATCTCGGGGGATTCAGGAGATCGCCTCCGGCACCCTGCCGGAGAGGGGAATCATCTCCCGGAGGACTCTACGCCGCCATGGTCGCCTCCGGAGTGATGTGTGAGTAGTCTACCCCTGGACTATGGGTCCATAGCAGTAGCTAGATGGTTGTGTTCTCCCCATTGTGCTTCATTGTCGATCTTGTGAGCTGCCTAACATGATCAAGATCATCTATCTGTAATTCTATATGTTGCGTTTGTTGGGATCCGATGAATAGAGAATACTTGTTATGTTGATTATCAAAGCTATGTCTATGTGTTGTTTATGATCTTGCATGCTCTCCGTTATTAGTAGATGCTCTGGCCAAGTTGATGCTAGTAACTCCAAGAGGGAGTATTTATGCTCGATAGTGGGTTCATGTCTCCGTGAATCTGGAGGGGTGACAAGAACCTCTAAGGTTATGGATGTGTTGTTGCCACTAGGGATAAAACATTGGTGCTATGTTCAAGGATGTAGTCACTAATTACATTACGCGCAATACTTAATGCAATTGTCTGTTGTTAGCAACTGAATATCGGAGGGGTTCGGATGATAACCCGAAGGCGGCCTATTTAGGCATAGATGCATCTTTGGATAGCGGTCTATGTACTTTGTCGTAATGCCCAATTAAATCTCACTATACTCATCATAATATGTATGTGCATGGTCATGCCCTCTTTATTTGTCAATTGCCCAACTGTAATTTGTTCACCCAACATGCTGTTTATCTTATGGGAGAGACACCTCTAGTGAACTGTGGACCCCGGTCCAATTCTCTATCTTGAAATACAATCTCTTGCAATACTGTTCTACCGTTTTTCGCAAACAATCATCTTCCACACAATACGGTTAATCCTTTGTTACTGAAGTGGTGAGATTGACAACCTCATCTGCTTTCGTTGGGGCAAAGTACTTTGGTTGTGTTGTGCAGTTCCACGTTGGCGGAATCCTGGTGTTGCGCCGCACTACATCCCGCCGCCATCAACCTTCAACGTGCTTCTTGGCTCCTCCTGGTTCGATAAACCTTGGTTTCTTTCTGAGGGAAAACTTGCTGCTGTGCGCATCATACCTTCCTCTTGGGGTTCCCAACGAACGTGTGAGTTACACGCCATCACTTCCCCAAGCTTAGACTTTTCCATAGCATTAGTAATAATGGTGTTCAAAGAGTTCATACTAATATCATTGCTATTAGCATGCAAATAAAGTTCCATAGGTTTTTTAATTTTCTCTTCAAACACCTCATGTCCTAGCTCAAGATAAATACTATAAAGATCTCTAATTTTAATGTTGTTTTCCATTAAGCCTAACTAGTAAAAAAAAGAAACATCAACATGGGAGGTGAACATGGAATAAACTAAGCAAAACTATAACAAAGTAAAGAGATTGGAGATGAGAGACTCCCCTTGCAGAAATCCTCTTTCTCCCCGGCAACGGCGCCAGAAATTCTTGATGGTTCTCCGCAATCTTATTGGCAGTTCTTGTGGAAGCGGTTGGGAAACCCCAAGAGAAAGGTGTGATGAGCACAGCAGCAAGTTTTTTCTCAGTATGAAACTAAGATTTAATCAACCAGTAGGCGAAAGGAGTGACTTCTGAAGGTGTTGCTAGCTGACTAGTGGTAGGGCGCACTACCGGCGTCAGCAACAACGTGAAACCTACACACAACACAACCAAAGTACTTTGCCCCAACTTGTAGTGAGGTTTTCAATCTCACTGGTTTGCTGAACACAAAGGAATAGACGTATCGAGTGGAAATAGATGTTTGCAGAAAGTAAATAGAACAGGATTGCGGTAGAATTTATCAGTAAAGGAAACAGGACCGGGTCCATAGTTCACTAGAGGTGTCTCTCCATAAAGATAAATAGCATGTTGGATGAACAAATTACAGTTGGGCAATTGATAGAATATCGACCATACATGACAAGATGATTACTATGAGATTTGATTGGGCATTAAAACATAATACATAAACCGTAATCCAACTGCGTCTATGACTAATAATCTATCTTCCGGTTATCATCCAAACCCCTTTTAGTATTAAGTTGCAAGCAACAGATTATCGCATTAAGCAATGTGTGTAAAGTAAACAATAGAATTACCCTGGGATAAAACATTGTTGTTTTCTCCCTAGTAGCAACAGGACATCTACAATCTTAGAAGTTATTGTCACTCTCCCAGAAAACTAGAGGCATGAACCTACTATCGAGCATAAATACCCTCTCTTGAAGTCACAAGTGTCCACTTGGCCAGCGTTTCTACTAGCAACAGAGAGCATGCAAGATCACAAAGAACATATGACATGATTATATAATCAAAATCTCAACACAGTATACAATATTCATCGGATCCCAGCTAACACAACATATAGGATTACATAAAGATGATCTTGATCATGTAGGGCAGCTCGCAAGATCTATACATGAAGCACAAAGTGGAGAAGACAACCATCTAGCTACTGCTATGGACCCATAGTCCAGGGATGAACTACTCACGCATCACTTCGGAGGCAGCCATGGCGATGTAGATGCCTTCGGCGATGATTTCCCCCTCCGGCAGGGTGCCGGGAAGAGCTTCAGAACCACCCGAGATGGGTTCTGCGATGGCGGCCGCGACGGAACTTTTCGTGGTTGGAGGCTCGGGTATCCAGGGTTTCCCCGATAAGATGTATAAACAGACGGAGGATTTAGGTCGGTGGGGTGCCTGGGGGACCCACACCACCCCTAGGCACGGGCCCAGGCCTGGCCGCACCATGGGGTGGTCTGGCCGCCCTGTGGCGCCTCTTCGACCCCCCTATGGACTTCGTCTTTGTTTTGGTAAAATATTGACTTCAGCTTTTGTTTCGTCCAATTCCGAGAATATTTCCTGTACAACTTTTCTGAAATACAAAAACAACAGAACACAGGAAACTGACACTGTGGCATCTTGTTAATAGGTTAGTGCCAGAAATCATGTAAAATTGCAACGAAGTGTAAGAAAAACATATATGAATTGGTGTAAAACAAGCATGTAGTATCAAAAATTATAGATACATTTGAGACGTATCACATAGCACAATACATCAAAACATCACTCCCCAGGAGATAAAATAGTAGCTTTCCTTTCATCCACAAAATTTCCGGCTCCACTAAACTCACTGAATAGCCAAGTAACCACAATGTATAACTCTCCAACACTATGCAAGAAACTCTTCCACTTCATTGCAGTAAGAGGATAAGAAATGATACCTACATAGTTCAAACTTAAGGAGTCAATGGACAAAGAGAAGAAGAAAACATATCACACTGACATTGTTTGGCTTTGTAAAGATCAAGAATGATGTTATGTTCTAGCATGACATTGGCCAACGACGACAACGTAGTCGGACCTATGTAGAGGCTAATGGGGCTGCTCCACTTAAAGTGTCAGACTACAATAGTCTTTGTATTTATTGAAATACTTAAATTTTCAAAATATGTAAAAGAACTGTCCCCCTTCTCATTACCTTGCCCCCATTTTGAACAATGTTATAGGTTTTCCCTTCAACAACATGACCTAACATACAAGATAACCGGGATCAAATCATCACTCCAAGCTATATGGAGATCCAACTATTGAGTTATCTCGAGCGGTGGATGCTCAAGTTCTGCGGCGGTGTGACTTGCTCTTCATGGAGAAAAATAGTTGCAACCAAATATGTGTGGGGAAGGACTACTTAGAGATGGTGCAAGTAATCATGGAGCCTCGAAAATATACGATGATGATACTATCATTTTTGGGATTGTGTAGAGTTTCGATGGCAGAGTTCTCAACATCGAAACTTTTTAGTTTGTTTAGCGCGAAAAATGAATCAATGTATGAGAGTCGTCATAGTGGGAGTAACTTAGGTACTTCCTCCATATAAGTTTATTTAGTTTCAAATGAAGTGCAACACGACCATGGTATGTGCTGATTGGCCCAGAAAAATGTCTGGGGGGGCGTTATAAATCTTCTACTAGTAGGAAAATGACTACAGGTAAACGCTCACTAGTAGAACACCTAGATTTCCCTACACCGCTGCTATTAATAGTAGCGTAAAAGAAGGAGGTGTGCTACTAGTAAGTGCTTATTGGTAGCGTAGCCATAAAAATTGCACACCACTAGTAATTGAAACCCATGCCTCGAAAATAATAGTAGCATGCTAAATGTGGGTATGCTACCATTATGAACATATTGGTAGTGTGTGCCTGTGCTCGGGCATGCTACTAGTAAGTAACTGCTGGTGAAAGTGCATGAAGCCCCCATTTGTGGTTTTGGTAATTAATAACAATCTCAGACTAATGTTTGTATTGAGTTATATTTGTAGGATTTGTCCATATGCAATGCTTGTACCATATGTTGGCTTCAAGGTTGCAATAAGAAGAATTACAAGAAGATCTAGGGATGACCAAGGTGTTACTGAAGGTGTAATCCGAAGCATGGTCATGAGAGAGTTGAGCCAATGGAGAAGTGTGTCTTGAAGAATAATATGGAGTGGTAGCTCATGTATACCTTCAAGACATCAACATGACGAAGAATGAAAAAATGAAGTGCAAGTTCAAGATGAGAATCTAGAAGAGATGTCTTGAAGAATAAGATGGAGTGGTAGCCCATGTATACCTTCAAGACATCAACATGATGAAGAATGAATAAATGAAGTGCAAGTTCAAGATGAGCATCTAGAAAAGATCGTATGCTTGAAACTTGTCATTCTTATGGTGATCATGGATGCGAAGACATACCCAAAGAAGAGGCTCTCCCATAGGAGCATGGGGGACCAATTTGTAAGTCTTCAACAAACAAGTGTAATCAAGAAAGATGTTCCATCTTGAGGTGGACAAGATCGTCATCATCAATCTCAAGTGGAATATGTGCAAGATAAATGTATGATCTTGATAGGGTTTGTTTCCTACCAGTCTCCTGGTGTTAGTTGTGAGACCGGGTTTAGCCGTACTATCAAGAGGGGCTCTCGAGTGAGTATTTTTTTTTGACAAATATCGAGTGAGTAATTTCATCGTATCGTTCAGAGAGAGGTCAAACCTTTGCATCATATTTCTTGGTTTTATTTAGTTTTTCTACATGTGATATTTAGATCTTGTGATTATTCCCATGACAAGCTCTAGTTCATCCAAAATGGATTTTGCACGGAAAACTTATTGCATTTTCAAGGTTGGAGGTTTTACTAGTGATGCATGTAAAATGCATACATGAACTTTGTACTTTATTGCCACACATTACCACCTATTTTCATATTATATAATGTTATTTTCATGTTTTATATTGTTTTTGGGGATTTTTAAACAATCCCCTCTCCTCTAGTTCTAACTCTGTTTGGTAGAAAACGTTTCTTTTTACTATTTCTGACTTTCCAGGAGCTACGAGACTCGAAAAAGGGCAAGGTCAGGGGCCACACTTCAAAAGTTTTGAGGAGAACAAAATAACCTAAAGTGGGACACCAGGAGGTCAAGGGGCTGGAAACTCGAGCAGGTGGCGCGCCCACCCCCTTAGGGCACGCCACCTATGCTCATTTCCCCTCGACCGTTTGATTCGCCTCAATCTTTCGCGAACCCACTTTTTTTTGACCTAAAAACCCCTATATATACGAAACCCCAGGGTTTCGTCGAGGCGATGGAGGTGGAAATCAAAAACTTATAAACAAAGAGTCAGGAGGCCGCCACTGGCGGAGATCGAAGGGGGCAAACGCTGCGGGAATCGCCTCCGGTGGACTCCACCCTCCTCCGGTGTGATCATCATCATCATCATCATCATCATCATCATCATCATCATCATCATCATCACCATCATTATCATCATCACCATCATCTTCATCAACATTATCATCTCCATCACCATCTACATCAACTCACCATCTTCATCTACCCCTTGTAATCTCTTGGCAAACATGATGTATGATGCAATATATTGTTTTCACATGACCTATTATATCTCTATGTTGATGTTTCAGTAGTGAATTGTTCTTGACAATTGTGATATAGTTTGTTGTTGGTTGAATACAAATATATGTTATATTCTATGATGATCTCGTTGTACTAACATATGAGTGCACACATATGTTGGGGGATGCACAAGGTTGTCACCGTTGCATGTTGATAGGATGAGGGATAGCCGGAGTTTGACAGAAACAGAATCCCAAGTCTTAGAGATACATGTTGTATTAATTCATGGTTAATCAACGTGAGTATTATCATGGAGACCTTAGATATAAATGCGGTGGTTGGAAATTATTTATTATTAATTCCCTAGTTTTCTCTTAATTGGCTTGGGATCTCACTAGGGATGTATTTTCTCATGTATATGGCTGCACCTATTCATGTCTCCTCCTTCAAAAAAACAATAAAAAATTATCTTTGTGCTTCACTAATTGTGACAACTAACCAAATGAAATAGTAATTTGCAAAGACACTTACTCCATTGAGTTACTCAACTTTACTCCACTTCATCTCGCTTTACTTTACTGCACTTTACTATTCTTGTATTATTTTTACTCATTGCATTTTAATTTCAGCATATATAGTTTTAGAGTAGAAACCCCTCCACACACAAACACACTATAAATCCTAGCTTTACATAGAAGGCCATATAAGTGGGTCATAGGGCTTTAGAGAATATATAGTTTACCTTCAGCTCCTCGTGGGTTCAACACTCAAATACTTATCGAATTGTACTACGGTGATCCCCTGCACTTGGGGGTTATCAACTGGTATATCTTTTTATAGATAGGTCAAACCTCTCACCACTTTTCTCTACCCTCCTATACTCCCTTGCTGGACTATGATGGTTCCTTCCATGATATTGTAGAGCTTATTACTAGCTTCGAAACGAGCACAAGATCATCAAAATTGGAGTCTAAATGCTCAAGTTGTGTTCTTTTTCGTTTTGTTGTTTCTGCTAGTTTTCAGAAGGCGGATAATCCACCCCTACGAAATATCTGGCCAATAATCCGGGGGGGGGGGGGGGGGGGGTACAGGGGCGTCGCGCTGAAAGTCCTTAGCCATTTTGGGGGACGGATTTTTGCAAAAATCTGGCCCCAGATAATCCAGCTTGGGAGGACCCTAACGGTCATATTTCGTTGGGAGGGGGTATTTAAGATCCCCTTCTTCCTCCTTGGGTTGGTGGCTTTTTCCCATCTCTCTTCCATTGTTGACCTTCAAAGCTTTCCCTGGTTCTTGATTCCTCCCATGATTCTTACATGTTCTTGAGGGAAAAGAGAGAGGGGATCTAGATCTACAATTTCACCAATCAAATCCCTCTCTTTATGAGGGGAACCCTCTAGATCTAGATCTTGGAGAATTTGATGTTCTTCTACTTTCTTCTTCCTCTCTTATTCCCCCCAATAGAATGGCCAGGGGTACTGCATGGCCTGTCCAAAGGAAGACGCGGTGCGGCCAAGGGTGTTTACATGGCGGTGAGGGCCTGTCGGCCACCAGGACATGGCACCAGCAACGAGAGAACTTTGTGCAGGAGGCCATCAACATGGGCATCTAAAGGTTGCTTCTTCATCCACGTTCTTTTCTAGCGCTTGAGTTGATTCCGAAACTAGCACATGAGTTGGATCGTTAATTAGGCGTTAATTTGGTAAGACATCGATTGATTTTGTTGGTAATTTGGTTCCATCTAGTGGTCCTAGTATCCGAATCAGCTCTATGAGGACTTCTGTAAACTAACACATATAGAGAAGTATAATGATTGAGGAAATTGATGAGATGATTATTCGTTCGAGATCTTAAAACATGCATGGAGGAAACAAATGGGGCAGCAATTCGTTACCAATCAATTATTACTTGTCTAAATCAGATGGCATTATATTAATTTTAATATGTATACTTGTCGTATCGATGTATTGTTGTTTTTAGAAATTTTCGTATCTCGCACCCCCGTATTCTATGTGTCCATGTTGGTTAAAGCAGAAGCTTCTATGAGGCTCCCAACTTACTAATGTTCTATATTTATCCAATGATTCAAGTCACCATTTCAGTGCCACGATTGGCTCTATTCAACCGTGTGTATTGCACACACAGATCTTATTGTGCATTAACTTGGTAGGATAGAACCAATTGTGGTATTGCGTGTGATTGATAATATGAGGCATTCATTTAAATGTAGTTTCTTATTGTTATTGGTTATATGATGACATGCTTAAAATGTGTCACAATTTTTGTGCATTGAATTATCCTATCCAACATTATGCAATGCACAAACACTCATGATTGTGCAAACTATTTGGTCGGATAGAATAATTGGCTGCATTGGGTGTAAGTATGAGGCATGTCATTTTTTTTAGTTGGCTTTATTTGATATTTTTTTGGGTTTTGTTTTGTTGCAACGGCCGATGATTATATTTTGTCACCACCTAATGATAAAAGATGTTCGTAAGACTTTGTTATATGTCAATACGTATTGCTTACGCATTTAATTTGATCTTGTAGGCACTCTTTTTTCTGTGTGTCTTCATACGAGGCTATTACAACTATGGGTACTTGATTTTTTTTCTAAATGCAAATATGACATGGAACAGATCGATACTTGTGGTTCTATTTCATCCCAACTATCGATGCTTACATCGTTGTGGCACTACTCAATTTCGGATATGATCTCGGATGGTGCTAGTGAGCCTTATGATATGCACAAAAACAATCGTGCATCCTACTTAGCTCACTGACATCAACCGTGGATTTGTGTGTCCAATGGCAGGATATCGATGGTGTAGGCGTACACGCCGCAAAGGCCTATTTTTAGATGCCGTTTGTTCCGTAAAAACACCTTATCACTCATAAAATTATGCTAAATGGTTGCCATTTGAAAGATAAATCTACCCCCGTTGCTTAAAAAGGAAGATTAAACGAGTACTATGGCGTGGACTCAACAAATAGCGGAGCGCCAAATTGCAAAACTCCCAACTTAGCTCAAGCCCAAGACAAGAAGACAACAAAGCCTTCCCTCCCACTGGAAGCGCTACACAAACAAACGAATACCTGCAAGGAACGCTCGCTGTAGGGCAGGGCAGCACACCCCGATCAAACGCACCTCCCCTTCGGACGGAGAGACTCATCGTCCCAGCCGTCCATCCTCGCCGCCGGCGGCCTCGACCTCCGGCCGCGGCCATGTCGAAGAAGAAGGCGGTGACGACGATGACGCTCAAGGACTTCCACGGCGGCTCCATCCCCTCCGAGCTCCCTCTCCCCTCCGCTCCCGGCGTGTAAGTTCCCCAAACCCTAACCCCGTCGAACTCCCCACCCCCCCGCTCCAACTCACCAGCCCTCCACGTCCTCGCAGCTGCGCACGCCCGCCGGACCGCCCCACGGCCGCCCCGTCCTCCTCCTCGGCTCCATCCGCGCGGCCCCGCACTCCCGCCGCCGCCACGGCGGCCGCCGCGATGCCTTCCTTCCTCACCAACCCCTCCCGCATCGGCCGCCACTTCGACGAGGACGAGCGCACGCCCTTCGAGCCCGCCACCCCTCGCCGCCCGGCCCCGTCGCCCCCCTCGTTCCCCTCCGCGCCGGCGGCGGGCCCCGCCGCCAGATCTGCACCGGGGAACGCCTGGGGCGCGAAGAAGGAGGCCGCTCCGCCCGCCGCGCCGGCCGTTCCCGCCGCCACCGGCGGCCAGATCTGGTCGGCCACGCGCATCGCGCAGGCCAGCGCCGTGGAGAAGGTGATCTCCGGCAGGTGGCACCTGTCCAAGCCCTCCTCCCCGACCACGCCACCAGTGCTGGAGACTCACAGGGAAGTCGCCCCGCCCGAGATGGAGAGGCCAAGGTCCGTTGGAGCGAGGGAGTTCGACGGTGTCATGGAGAGGCCAGGGTTGATTGGAGTCAGAGGGATGGAGAATCCCATGGATAGGCCAAGGTTGGTGGCTGTGAGGGACCTGGACGGTGCCATGGAGAGGCCAAGGTCAGTTGGAGTGAGAGGGCTGGACGTTGCCGTGGAGAAGGGTGTGGAACCGGTGAGGCCTGCATCACATGAAGGCAGGGTTGGGGAAGTCAAAGTCGGAGAGGTGCCGGAGAGGCCCAAGCTGAAGCTGCTCCCTCGTTCTAAGCCAATCGAGCCCCCTGCGCCATCTCCTACCTATGTTGAAGAGAAGCAGGTTACTCCTTCTGTTCCCTCCCAGTTTTTTGTTGATCTTACTTACCTAAAAGATAGCCATATAGCCTTTCTCGGTGCCGCCATTCTGCCTAGCTTGATTTGTTGGGAACTAAGCACTAGGGGCACCTTGGGGCCTGCCTAGCGCATACGTATAATAGAGCCCCCCTTGTGCTCTGAGTGCAAATTGAAATCACATGCCTTGCATCCAATAACATTATAGCATTAATTAATAGCTGATCAGTATTGGTTATTCAAGCAGAGTTTGTAAACAATATACGAGATATCTTCATGTGAAGCTATATGTGATTGGCTTATGTAGTTTTCTTTGTTATTAAGATTTCGTCATTATGATAGTTTGATATCAGTAGGTTGGATATGGCATTGTGGAAGTTTAATCTTTTTCTTGGTGGCTAACTATTGTGTAGGTCCATCCAATCCCCGTGATAGCGAGTGTCATGCAGGCTGAGATTGTTCATGATGTGTACCAGAATGTGGTTCCAGCTAAAACAGGAGTAGCAGGGACAGATACTGAAAGTAGGGCAACAGTGGATCGACCACGGCTGAATCTGAAACCTCGCTCTAATGCAGTGGGTCAGTCTGGTGAAAGTGCTGCCAAGGAAAGGTATGCGATGTTTAGAATTTTTTCTCTTGGTGTTGTCATTGCTGTAGATACTCTTATATTATTAATTTGATCGTTTGCTGCTTGCTGTAAACTAGTCTTTATCTATCGCATGTCCCATTTTTTTGTGCTCAATACACTTCACCTTGTCCAAGCAAATACTTACATTCCATCTTGTATCAACATCATATTTGGGTATTCCTATTAATCAATATATGATTAGTGTCAAACGAGGGCATCTAGATAGAAAATTTGTCTGCTCTGTTTGTTCCCATGCATGTTCTGTGCTGTTTCTCCCATACACGTTCTGTATGTGTGTAGTTATGCATAGCTATTACGTTGTTTTAGAATTTTTTACTGGTTGGCAGATTGAAATTACACCCGGTGATTATTGAGAGGTTATTCACTTATTCCCCTTCTTTTCCAATTGGCATGTTGACTCATCTTTTCTTTTCAGGTCTAGTTCATATAATTAGATGGTACCAGTTACCTTCATTTTATTATTTTTCTGTTCAGAAACTAATTCCCTTCTGTTCCTTATTGCATCCTGTATGTGGAATTAGTGCTCTGTAAACATTTTAATATCATGAGAATGATTTATTGATATTATTTAATTTATTATAAGGGTTGAAGTTATAGTTCTGGTTTGAATAGTAGGCGCTGCAAGGGCACCAGATAAGGGGAAGTATTTATGTATGTTATGGTGTCTTGAATAGTAGAATGGCATCTTGATGATTGTTTCTGTAATTTCCATCTCTTTCGGTGAAGCTTGGTATAATTGTTTTGGCACTGTATGCTGGTGCTGAATTTGCTAGCAAGTTGATTTGCTTGATAAAAATCATCTCAGAGACCTAGTCAGTTTACTGCTAGAGTATTTGTCAATATAATACTATAGTTAATATCATCATCATTATTAGTATGATGATGTACTAACTTATTTGTTATTTAATGCAATCAGGCCATCAGTCTTCGGTGGTGCTCGTCCCCGCGAACAAGTATGTGCCTTGCTTTCCTGCCCCTCATGTGGCTTTCTGTGTTTTTTCAATCAATCTGAATGAAATCCTGACTGTTCTTTTATAAACTCAGGTTCTCAGAGATCGTGGAGTAGATGCTTTGGCAAGTGATCTTGAGAAGACCTCTCCAGTTGCCAGGTAGCTAACATATTGCCCCTTTAGACACCAATAAAATATAGCTGTAGTGGTTTTACTTGACATTAAATGGCCTCTTGCAGTAAAGGCATGTTGATTATTGTTGGTCGTCTTGAATGCTTGATCTTGATTCTTCCTATTTCCTTGCTATGATATATATTGGCTACCAAGTGACACTGTTACCGTAGCATAGTTGGTCAGGGTGCTGCCATTGCCAGACAACCATATTTGTTGGATTGCAGTGTATTTAGATAGGAAATTACATGCGGACCATAGTATATATGTTCCCAGGCATCTCAGCATAGAGCAGAAGTTCTGCAAGTTACAATTCTTATGGCCAGGATGTGCACTTTGCCGAGGCCTGAATGCTGCTTTCATTTCCTTCGCATGTGTTTTAAGCTACAAATCAGATTGATTGTATTCATATATTGCTGTAATAAATCACAGGGTTTGTTATAGAAGTGTCAAGGCAGGTTGTTGACATCCTAATTTGTAGTGTTTGCCCGATTGATATGTTATTATCAAGTACCAACTTTGTACTTTTTTTATGTACTTGTTACATAATTTTTTCTTTGGAGTAACGATTTTTTTGCTGGGAGTGGTTTTCTGTTATGCAACAATTAGCCGATATAGGTGTTTTGTTGAACATGCGTTGTGTTTACTAATAATGGGTGTGATATTTTGTAGGTCTAAAAATGAATTTGCAAAGGTTGAACAAAAGGTTGAAGCTATGCCCATTAACCCTTCAGGCGAAAAGGTTGATAGTTATCCATCTGGTCACAGAGGGCCAAGGAATGCTGATAGGAAAGATTATAGGCGGGATACAGACAGGGCTGATGCATATAGGCCTACACGACGTGAGGACAACAGGAAGGTTGTGGAGAAGATCCCCGAACAGCAACGCCCAGAGCCTGAAACCTGGCGTAAACCAGTGGAGCCACCAAAGCCTGAGATTACTGCACCTCGGTTTGGGAAGGCAGCGACCGCGTTGGAGCTTGCTCAGGCCTTCTCCAAGTCCATGTCCGATACAGTGCCACAGTCTCGCTTGACCAGTGTTCCTAGTCCAAGAGTTCCTCCTAGCCCAGGGACTAGGGATCAGGTTGGCTTTTCAAGGCTCACTGACAACGGGGCATTGCACTCTGGCTCTTCACATCGAAAGATCAACGGTTACTGATCCTGTGACAAACATACACTATGATCCCATGATGACATGGTTCAAATGCCATGGCCTTGCTGAAGCACACTTATTTATTGCCATGTTCAGTTGTTCAGCATGGGGAAGTCAAATTGTCGCCTTCAATTGTTGCACACGAGGGGTGCTAGTTCATTTTAGCAAACAAAAGTTCCTCTCATAACCTGGTGGCCAATTTCTTCTCTTGGCCTGTGATTTTTAGCTGGGGAATAATTGCTACCCTTGTATTTGCTAGCTGGCCGTGCCTTGTATGATTCTGGTGTGCGTGCTTGTTTTAAGATGTGCCAGATGAGGATGCATATGTGCATACCCATACACAAATGATTTTACTGTGTTATTTTTCAGATCAATTCATCAGCACTAGTTAATTATGAGTAAATTATGCATAGCTCTTGAATATAATTGTACAATCTCGTCTATCGTTTGCTTTTCCCTTGTTTCCTTTGTTTGTTGTGCTGACAAGGATTGTGGCAGTCTGAGATGCCATCTGGTATGCAATCTATTTATGTCAAACTAGTTGGAAACGTCAGAGCTTATCAAGGCCATGGTCGAATCCAAGGAGGATAATCATGAGAAGACGATGGGAAATGCCAGTTGGGTGAAACATTACACATATGCACATCAGTAGCAAGCACGAGGAATCACAGAAGCATCAGCTTTGAAAGCTCAGATTTGAGCAGAGCAGGATGATGGTGAAACCCAACCCACACATGACACATTACAGGGTCTGGTCACGACCCAACTAGCTCGCCTGAGCTCAGAACAGGAACGCCGTCGGTGAGAACGCCGGCAACGCCGAAGGTGGCCCAAAGCGCCTGCAGGTAAAGAGAGAACCTAGGTCAGTTTTGGGGCGATGAACTGCATCATATACATGCTCCTACATGATAAGACATTAAAAGCAGTTTGAGGGCCTGCTTGAAATGTACAGGAGTTTCACTCACATGAAACATCAATTCAACTTCCGGGAAACTACTAGTACTAGTAAAAATGAAAACCCGTGTCAGAAAGGTCTGAACTCTGAAGATGTACCGTTATGCTAGATCCCCGAAAGATTGTGCGATTACCACTGCCTACCAAAGATTCTGAAGGGCAAGTAGAGAAAGTAGCAGTAGCAGCAGGCATCAGGGGTCACAGGCTCACTTGACCGGGCAGCTTAGCTTGCGTTTTGACTTTTGACTAACGATAAAGCAAAGAGAACGTCTCTGTCCGACACATGCACTAACAATAAGGATGGTGAGCTTGTCTACAGATGAGATTCCATCTGCAGGTCGCACGGTGCGTGGTCCATGCAGTTCAGGGATTCATAGATCTTTTCGGTGGTCCATTGAAAGTGCTGTTCGTGGACAGATGAACAGCCTAAATCAAATTCAGAGATGAATTCCTAATTACTAATTATCGACTATGTTTGTGGAAATCGAATGGATAATCTGAAACCGGGCAACAAATTTCAGACATTTCCCTTAACGATCTCAGTTAGTCTTTTCACTTAACTTCATCCCAGTTCCCTTGCACTGGTTTCTGATTAATTCTGCACTCACTCAATGGTGTAGCCGTGTAGGAAGTGCATGGCTTAATTCTGCACTCACTCAATAATCTTAAGCTAAAGCCAGCAGCCTGTGTAAGCTAGTTGACGAAAGGTAGCATTGACCCGACAGAGTCGCACAATTTGGTCCCGTGAACCCATTAACTAGCCCAAGTCAACTTTCTGCGAGTTTCAACTAAAATTAGGTACCAAGAAGCTGACCAACAAACAAGTTGGTTCAGCCCTATCTGTCCAACTTTGAAGCAAGCAGATCAAGATCACGCTCCACGGCACAGCAATGTAATGACAAAACTGCCTACCGCATCCGTATGGGTTATCGCCACGGAGGCTCATACTTATCTGTTAGAAGCAGTCGTGGCCCAAACAGGATTCGTATTTTCAATGAACTTTTCCCGAATTTCAAATTTTTTGATCATTTCATTCGATAGGTTACTTATGTTTCTGTAGAAATATCGCCGGATTCAAGAATTCAAGCCAAAGTGTATTCAGACTTCATGAAAAATTCTCAAATTTGGCTGAACTTCAGTCAAATTCAAGCTCAAATTTCGGACATTTGGCTGAATTGATAAACGGGAGAACTGAAAATTCGGACATTTGGCTGGATCGACGACCAGAAGAAATGAAAATTCAGAAGTTTCACCTAAACTAATCGCGCCCAAAAAAACTACTGATTCGCGATCATCGACAGTCCATCTTCCTCGCCGGAGGAGCCTGGCCGGAAGGTCAACGTACACGTGTTGCGATTGCGCCCCCTCCCCACCCGACGGGATCCAACCTCCGTTGCCTACCCCGGCAGCCGGCACGCGCACGAACACGACACCATGAACACGTAGCACGCGGCAGAGAACTGAAGAACTCACCGGAAGTCGTCGTAGTCAGACGTCCGGGACGCGCGAGGCGACGGCCTCGCCTTGGCCTTGGCCGCCGCCGGCTTCCCCTTCGCCTCGGCCTTTGCGGCGGCCAGCGCTGCGTCCTCTGAGATGGCGACCAGCGTCGGCTTCCACGACGCCGATCCCGACGACAGCCTCCGCCGTCGCTTCTCCGCGGCGGACGTGGGCGCCGCCGCCTCCTCAGCCACCACGGGAACCGGCTCCGGTGTCATCGCTGCCGTTGATGTCCGGCGCGCGCGCCTCACGAACGCGAACAGCTTCATCGATCACTGCTCTATGGATACCGGGAGCTGAGCTAATCTTGCACCAGCTGCCACCAGGGAGGTTTCAGGTTTGTAAGCAGGCTGCGGCCGCTGATGCTTATTTATTATATCCTCGTGGCAGGCTTGCACCACTTGCTAGTTTCTAACACGAAAGACAGAACTGACCTTAATCCTCATCACTTACTTTTCTACTTAATCAATCAACCTTTTCCACACAGAAAGCAATAGAAACACTTTTTTTCTTTCGAGAACCCGCAGCAGAATCTGCACAATAGAAACACTGATACAAGGCAAGTTATAGTAAGGAGCAGGGACGGTTTAGTCTTTTCTATTGGCCAAAAATACCATTGGATTTATTTCAGGGGATTAGCACTAGTGGGATTAGAGAAACACTAGAATCTAGTTTGCTTATATCAAATGCGGTCCACATGCACACAGCACACCATAGCTTGCAAACTTGGTCACTGGGTTGGAACTTTTTGGGTATACTATGTTGTCTGCGGTATAGCAATCATGAATGTAAAAGAGACAATGTCAACCAAAACATTTCCTATTTCTTTTGTAGTTTTCGAAATCAGTAAACTAGGCAGTCTTTTAGAGACACAATAAAAAAATTGTTTGGAACAAATGAAAACCATAGGAATTTTGGAGGATTGAATTCCTATAGTAAAAAATCTCATAGTGCCGTTTGGAATTTCTATTGGATGGGCTATTTCATAGGAATTCTTCCGTCTAATATCATTTGAATTTTATAGGAAAACTAACATGTGTTCTCACCTCGTGATTTCAACTTCTTTCTCTGAAATTCCCGTGTTTTTCCTGCGTGACATCAAAAAGATGTTTTTGAAGTTTCCCGTTGATCTTTTGATTCATGCAGGATTCAGGATACATGACGTCTCATTTCATGTATGTTTCCCATTACTATATTTTGAGTTCTCGTGTTCCATACGTGGTCTTAGACGTATCACAGAGACAAGTCACTCCAAGCCTTTCATATGGAATTGCATGCACTAGCCAGTTCAATTAAAAGACGGATCTAATGGAGGAGGGCTAGACAATTATATTCAACACCTTCCCTCACGTATAAGCCCGTGGGCCTTTTTTTTTTGGTCTCGCACGGATCTTGGACGTGTATCCTTCGATTTCTTTTTTTTAGGGAGGCCACAAATATTTATTTCAAATACCGCGTTGGCTAGGATTTGAACTCAGGACCTTATGGTCTGGTACCATGTAAGATTGTTGCACTAGCCAATTGAACAAAAAGTCCAAACGGATGGAGGAGGGCTAGATAATTATATTCAACACTTCATACATGACATCTAATTTTATGTATTTTTCCCATTCCTATATTTTAAGTTGTTGTGTTCCACACGGGGCCTTAGACGTATCACATACACAAGTCACTCCATGCCCTTCATAGTTGACAGAACATCATCCATTTGGGAAACATGATCGCTCACACTCATCACTAGATAGCGAGACGCTAACTACCATGTTACTTCCCTGACACTAGCAACCGTTGGATCCCGTGATTGATCGATCGATCGCATGGTTGGTCACTCCAAGACCATTTCTTCCCTGCTTTAATTTATGGCGAGTTGGCCATGGAAATGGGACAAGTGGTGCGATGATGTGGAAATGGGACAAGTTCAGCAATTTCTTAGTTACAACCTGCTTCCGTAGGCCGTAACCATGCTAGTCTTCCATTAGTCCGGTTTGTGTTGATAACTCTATAGGCATGCTACTACTACTGCGTGCTCAGCATGATGTGACGCAAAATTAAATGGATGTGCATGACGAGGTTTTGTACTTTCACATGGGCGGTTAGTGCTCAATCAAACTTTTATGTGACCATACACAATCTTTGCAACTATTTTACCACCCTACATCCGGCCCATAGTTCAGTAATACTATTAGTTGTTCAGTTCTAGTGTTGCGGCCGGGTCGTGTTCAGAGGATCTGAGCAAAATCTTATCAAGTAAAAATTGGAGCAACCGATCTCGCCTTTCAAGCACCGCTGGGAAACATGTGATCCTCCATTTCTACAAGCACCTGGGGGCGGTTAAGTGACCGTGCTTTTAGCCACCTTCGTGTTACGTTCTTCCACATTAGAACATGCATCCTTCTTTGAACGGAAAACAGTAGTTTTTTTTTGTTACAAGTGTACAAAGTAGAGAAATACTAGCGCTTAACCTACGGTAAATCCGTAGTTCTTAACCTAGCCATGGAGTAACTTGCAAGTCAATTTAATCTATCTACTACCTTTTTTGAAATTTCTAAGCACACCTGCCATGTAGTAAATTGTACTTCCAAAATAACGATTTACTCCAGCTTGTAGTAGTTCTAGGTTTTCGACTTTCTAGCTATTGCCTATATTGAGTCTTTCATTTCACAGTGTGCGATCTTATGCTCACCTTTATTTGCACACAAAAATAATGATCCCACATGTGCTATTGTCCTTGCTCATCATTCCCAACGATCCAACCCTGCCAATTATCCTTTCATTTTCCTGCTCTAATATCAAACAACAAATGAATAGTCATGACTATTTACTTTCATTATGTTTTGAACTAACAAATCTGATGTCAATACCTCGGTAAAGGCATGACAATTATATATCGTATTTGTCTCTTTCGGATCTGAAATCCAGCTCACCAATCTTCTTGGAATAAGGCTTCAAAAGTGAGACTATAGTCATCGTCCATTAGCTCACTCTAACTTGACTTAATTTAAGGACAGGGTGATACAGCAATCAGCTTGATCCAATCAAGATATGCTATGTTTTTGCATTATTTATTTGATGGGATCCACGGGCCTTAAACAAGAAAGTCGAGAGCTGATATCCTCTCCACTTTGAAGTTTGTATGACTAAGTTAATTTTTTTCTGTATGACTAAATAATGGAAACACTGCGAAAAAGCTACCAATCTTGCGCTCCGCCTGCATCTTCTCATAAGACAACACAATGTTGCATTCTTCAAACATGGCTTAAAGAAGTCAGATTCCACCCGCTACTGAAAAGAAAACATAACAGAACTAAAGATGTAAAGCTCTGTAACTGTGCATCACTACGAGAAAGATAAAGCTAAGAGATATTAGCACGAAAATAAGCTCCCGATGCTGTCATGGCATCAAGTGAAAATCTACAAAGTGATGATTGATGAGAGCCTTTTTATCCTTGTGGTACAACTCCATGTGGCATTTGTGGTTCTACCTGAATCTGCGAGAGTTGAAAGGGACTTTGGCCATCATATGGCAAGACTGATGGAAAATACAAGGATTAAATTCAGGGTTATAAAAGGTGGAAGGCGAGAAGACAGCAGCCGACAATGGAGTCATCTCAGATTGTCCTTCTGATGAATTAGATGACTCAAATAAGGCCACCAACCCAAAGAAGGCTCTAAAGGCAATTTGTTTTGGTGGCTCCACGTGCTTATGTACCGTAGCCAAATAAAACCCTACATCTCTAACTATAGTGAATTTCATTGTAAAATAGATATTTGCAGTAACTCTAAATTTGAGTAAAATTAATGTTTAGAACAAGTAAAAAAACTATATATCCAAAATTGTAGTTTGGACTGATAGACGAACAAAACTAGGTTGAAAGGATGCAATTGAGAAGAAAATGGTGCAGTTGATATGACGTTGAGAACAAAAAATCTTAGTTAAAAAGACACAGTTGCTAAGGAAAATCTCAGTTTATAAGAAAATGCGTAGTTGAAATGAAAACAAAGTTAAAATGGTGTAGTTAAGATGAAACACAGTTGAGAAAAAAAGCATCGATGAGAAGAAAAAACACAATTGAGAAGGAAAAGCCCAATTAAAAGGGCATAATTTAGAATAGAGACGCTATTAAAATGACACAGTTGAGAAGGAAGAACATGCTTGAAAAGGAAAAGAAATTGAGATGGAAAACACATTTGGGACGGAAAAATGTAGCTGGAAAGGCACAGTTGAGAAGAAAAAACAGTCATATATTATAAGAAAAAAAACACTGTTACATAGAATTTTGATTGGCTAAACATGACATGGGTCTATCAGTATATTTATTTTAAAAAAAGGAAAATATGATCTTTGGGTGAGTACATTTAATCTCCTTACAATTATTTGCATTTATACCGTTAAAACCCTAAATATTTTGCTACTTCTGGCAATGACATGGATGTACCAACATGTATCGACACTATCATGAGATAAATCTGATGGCTCAAATTCCGGCCAGATTCCGCCACCTGCACCAGTGGCGCAACGTGTCTTCTAGTATGTTGAACGACAGAGAGGTGGGCGCAACAAGGTCTTCAACACCCCTAAAGATATCTGCTATGTCACTAATCAGAGGAGTCGGCGGCTCACCTCCTTGCCATTACATTTTCTCGCAGATAATGTGGCATGAACCACTTAGATAAATCCAAACCACGACGAATTTGACTATTGTCAGACATATTTCTAGATTGGTGGTTGTTGCCATATGAATCATCCAACCCCCTCCGCTCAAGGGGTGCTTCCTCAATGATCATGCTCACGACACCGTGGATCCGCATACATGGTAACGCGGCATTCTCCGACAACACACAACCAGACACCGCCGGCCTGCTTGACGCAATGAGGGATTAGGTTCACTCGTGGGCAAAAGGGTTGATTTAAACGTGACGCTACACGAATTTCTAGCTCTTATGAGTGTAGCTTGTGATCTTGGGGTGTTGGTCCCGTAATGGGCTTATACATAAATATTCCCATTGATGCATTGAGAAGCAAAACTTTCATGCCTTCTAAAAAATGAAAGCATTGGGCTTATACATAAATATTCCCATTGATACATAAATATAATTTTTAACTAGTCATCTGAGCATTTTTTGTGTGTTTGTTGTACATCATCTCCTATACTTTAGTTTTACACCAAATGAAAGCAAATTAACGGAACACAAACAAATTAACCATAGTGGGCATCAGTTACGTCTTTCAAAATGACATGTGAATCGTATGTAAACACGTTGCAACTACATAACTGTCGGCAGGCCGACGAGATGAACACGACACCCTACATACATACATTCACCTGCCAAGTTTTGCTAGCGACTTGACGCAAATTAAGGGAGTAAGCAGGAGCGAGTGCACATTTTCCCCATCAAATCAAGAGCCTTCTTTTTCTCGTGGCATTCAGACAAAGCCGAATCCCCACTACGTACAGAGCTCCATACGTGGCATACATAGCGAACACATTCTTCAGATGAACTGAACGTGCACCGCGCCTTCTTTCTACGGGCGAAACGATCGATCCTTTTCACCTCTACCGATCTACGTTCAGATAGGATCGATCGACTCGCGGAGCTTTTTCTTTTCTGCCAGCAGAGGTTTATGAACTTCCTACAGAATCAGCACGTTCTGAAAATGGAAGTCCTGCCTAATATGCAAGTGTCGCGATCTATGGGGATTCGGTGCTCGACACTATTCGGTCGGAATCTTAGGTGTTACCTCGTTCTGTAGCAGCGGAGGACCATCTAGCTAGCTAGAGGCGCCTAGCACTGAGCGATCCTGTTGGCATCTATAACACGGCGTCCATGAGAGTAATGGAACAAACCAACAAGGATATCACCAAGAAAACGAGCTCACACGGTGTTGTTTTTCTTAGGGCATCTCCAGAGCGTCCGTTTGTGTCCGCCGTGACCGAAAATGCGTCGTGCACCACCTCCAGCGGCGCGACGCAAAGTGACCGGGCCGTCCGCAGAGACGCAAACCTGGCCCAAATATGCGCCAGGTTTGCGTCTCGGAGCGCGCTGTGACGCGCAAAAAGTGTCCGCTTCGGTCCTCGCACGGGCCCGCCTGGCAGCGGCACAACTGCTTCGTCTTCGGGCATTACTTCCGGGCGGCGCGCTGCAGCCTTCGCAGGGCCGCGTTAATGGCGTGCCTCGGCTTCCGCGAGCGTGCGCAGCTAGTAGACATTGCACTGGCAGGCCATTGAAGGCGATATGGCGTCGGAGCCTTTTAAATGGACACTGCCGGCGTCCATTTCGACGACCAAACCATTGCCAAATCCCCACAGTATCCACCCCATCGACGCCATGGGAAAGAAATGCTGGCCGTTCCGCAAGACGAAGAACGACCAGGAGGCAAGCGGCTCGCGTTCCGGCAAGAAGGCAAGGGTCGGCCGGTACGTGCGCGTTGAGCTCGCGCGGCAGCTATGGGAGGAAAACCGGCCTGTGCCATGGCCGGACGCTGAAAGGACACGGATGTCGCCTAGAGGGGGGGGTGAATAGGCGATTTAAAACTTTTACGAGATGGGCTTAACAAATGCGGAATAAAACTAGCGTTTACTTTGTCAAGCCCAAAGCATATATACTATGGTTCACCTATGTGCACCAACAACTTATTCTAAGCAAGAGTTCACCTATGTGCACCAACAACTTATGCTAAGCAATACAAGCAAGTATGTGATAGCAAGATATATATAACTTCAAGCACGATGGCTATCACAAGGTAAGGTGCATAAGTAAAGAGCTCGGGTATAGAGATAACCGAGGCACGCGGGAGACGATGATTTATCCCGGAGTTCACACTCTTGCGAGTGCTAATCTCCGGTGGAGAGGTGCGGTTGCTTAGTGCTCCCGAACGCCACAAGAGGCTCACCTTGAGGTGTGGTTGCTCGATGCACACCAACGCCACAAAGGCCTCACCCCAAGATGCGGTACTCACACCACACACCGAACGCCACGAAGGCGCCTCACCTAAATCTCCGGTGACCCTCGCCACAAAGGCCTAGGTCACGGTTCCACTAAGGGATTTCCTTCGAGGCGGAAACCGGGCCTTACACAAAGATTGGGGCACACATCCACAACTTAATTGGAGGCTCCCAACAAATCGCCACAAAGGCCTAGAATCCGTCTAGGGTTCCAAGAACCCAAGAGAAACAACTTTCTTGTTTTCACCACCACGAATCACCGTGGAGAACTCAACCCGATGCACCAAATGCAATGGCAAGAACACCACAAAGATGCTCAAGTCCTTCTCTCTCAAATTCCAACAAAGCTACAAAAGCTATTGGGGGAATAAGAGAGGAAGAACAAAGGAATTCACAAAGAACACCAAGATCAAGATCTAGAGAGTTCCACTCACAAAGAGATGGATTTGATTGGTAGAAATGTAGATCTAGATCTCCTCTCTCTTTTTCCTCAAATGGGGGCAAGAATCATGGAGGGATTGAGAGATGGAGCAAGCTTCTCTAGTTCAACAATGGAGGAGAGAGAGAGTGAGAGAAGCACAAGCCCAAGGAGGAAGAAGGGGGGTATTTATACCCCCCAAGAAAATCGAGCCGTTGGGCAAAACCAGGGCCGGATAATCCGGCCTAAGTAAGGGCCGGATTATCCGGGGGCCGGATTATCCGGCCTCAGGGACAAAACCTGGACAAAATCCGGCCAAAAATCCGGCCCCTATCCAGAGCTGCTTTTCTTCCGGTCCTTAGCCGATTTCGGGGGGGCCGGATATTTCCGAAATATCCGGCCCGGATAATCCGGCCCGGATATTTCTGAAAAATCCGGCCTGGCAAAACTGCAGAAACACCAAAACTAAAACGGGCATAACTTTAGCATCCGGACTCCGATTTTGATGATCTTGGGCTTGTTTTGAAGCTAGGAACAAGCTCTACAAGATCATGCAGGAAACCATCATAGTCCAACAAGGTAGGATAGAAACAAATGATGAAAGGTTTGACCTATCTAAAAAAGACATACCGGTAAAACCTCCAATCTCGAAAATGCAACAAGTTGCCCATGCAAAAACCATTCTCAATGAACTAGAGCTTGTCATGAGAATAAGCACAAGCTCTAAAACATCACATGGATAAGATCCAAATAAAACCAAGAAAGATGATGAACCAAACTCGAAAACGCAACAAGTGATCTATGCGAAATCCGTTTTCGATGAACTAGAGCTTGTCATGAGAATAAGCACAAGCTCTAAAACATCACATGGATAAGGTCCAAATAACAACCAAGAAAGATGATGCAAGGATGCAAAGGTTTGAGCTCTCTCCGAACGATACGATCGAGTTACTCACTCGAGAGCCCTCTTGATAGTACGGCAACTAAACTATAAACCGGTCTCCAACTACACTATGAGACCGGTGAGAAACAAACCCTATCAAGAGCAAACCTTATACTTGCGCATTCCACTTGAGCTCGATGACGACGATCTTGACCTCAACAAGATGGAACGCCTTTCTTGCTTGTGCTTGCTTGACGAAGTCTTGTGGATTGCTCCCCATAATCCACCATGGGAGAGCTTCTTCTTCGGCGCATCTTCACATAACCATGACCACCATGTGGATTGCTCCCCCATAATCCACCATGGGAGAGCTTCTTCTTGCGCATCTTCACATATCCATGATCACCATATGGATGGCAAGACTCAAGCAAAGGATCTCTTCGAGATGGCTCATCTTGAACTTGCACTTCATTTCTTCATTCTTCATCATGTTGATGTCTTGAAGTAGCTTGAGGGCTCACTTCATCTTCATCTTCAAGACATACTTGACACTTGATATCCTTCATCAATTTCTTCTTATTGCAACCTTGAAGCCAACATATGGTTCAAGAATTGCCTATGGACAACTCCTACAAATATAACTCAATGCAAACATTAGTCCATAGGGATTGTCATTAATTACCAAAACCACACATGGGGGCTCCATGCACTTTCAATCTCCCCCATTTTGGTAATTGATGACAATCTCTTTGAGAGGAGTTTATATAAGGAATTGAAGTAACAAATAAGTTGAATATATAGAGCAAACTCCCCCATAATATATGCATGTGTGAATGATCTTGACTTTCATTGCATATATTGGCATTCAAAGCCTAGTGGAGTTTCCTCTAAATATTCAACTATGCAAAGCAACAAGATGCAATGCAATAAAAGCACATGCTTAAGCACAAAGCAAAAACATAACCAAATTCCCTTAAACCCTCCAAACTTCTCCCCCATTGGCACCAATTGCCGAAATGGGTGAAAAATTTAGAAGGCCAATATAGTGAGAGTTCCTCCATAGCGTGTGCATTTCTCATAATTTGAGTGGAATCAAATGCTCATATCCAATGACGAATATTCGGAAGGAATCACACTATAGATAGGATCAAAGATTGCAAAAAGATAACAAAGTCAAGAAGCTTCAACAAATGAAGCAAGCAACCAAATGAACCACAAGGAAGGTACCAAAAGAAAGATAGATATTATGATAAGATCAAGAAGATTGCTCTAAATAATATGAGGAAGCTCCCCAAGGTTTGTGCACAAAACTAGACAATTTCCATTAGAGTATAAAGTGCACAAACATGGAATCATCACTCCCATAATATCATTCAAAAACAAAAGATACCAAGTGAATCAAACTCTAATGATCGCCACAAGATAGTGCTCTAAATCAAATGAGGAAGCTCCCCAAGGTACATGCATAAATTAAAATGTTGTATTTGAATACAATATGCATAACATGGAATCCTCACTCCCTTATTACCATTTAAAACACAAACATTTGCAATAGATCATAGATAGAACAATAAGCTTAACACTTGCAACAAACAAATAGTTGAGCAACAAGTAAGAGGCACCATAATAAAAAGGCTCAACCAAGAGGATATGTGAAAGGCATGATAAAGCATATTATAAGACTATTACAAGGATGAGCAAAAAGCATCATCATAGTCTTCAATGAATTATATTGCTTGGCATGACCAATCAACATGCAATAAATAAAAAAGATATCAAAAGGAGATGTATCATCTCTTATGTGTATAAGTTTCTCTAAGTGGGCAATATCACAAAGATATTTATCCACAAAGAAACATGCACACACAAAATAGATACGCAAGAAAAATAGTATGATATTCAAGACGAAGTCATGCAATATACCAATAAGAATTTTTGCTTAATAGCATGGCCAAAGGCTCAATTTTATCTTATTGTACATTCATGAACTTCAACCACAAACAACTAAAATACATCACAAATATCAACAAGGGATAGAAGATAGTTGGGATGCATTTGAGAAAGGCAACAAGTATCACAAACGGGGATACCAAAAGAAGTAACTAAATTTGCACTTTCATCTATATTGCACATGTGAGAGCCTTGAGGAATTGATATGCAACAAAATTGCTAGATAGGCATAGTTGGGATGGATGAATCATGAGCATGATTTAAAATACTTCCCAACAAATGCACTCATCTCAAATTACTCACATTCACAATAAAGAGGTTTCATTAAGACTTTTGCAAGAAGCACAACATTTGCAAATCAAGAGATTCATGCCAAGATGCAACCATAAGGTTGGATACAAGAAAAGTATGCATGAGAAGATACTTGTTACCAAGATAGCATTGGTGTGGATGTAGTAGATATGTGTTCGTTGATCATCCTAGCTTCCCTCACGTTACCATTGAGTCACCACTTCTTTCCAAGAGTGAGACAAGCATTCAATGCATATCCATTGTACCTAACACAAAGGTAAGTACAGAATGGTCCCCAAACTAATTGGGTCCGAAGTAGTTAGACACACTACAACATATAGGACAAACTCCACAATTCTATGTGCATATAGATATGAAATTGAATTTCATGCACATCTTAGTCAAATTAGGATTTGATGGAGTTTACCCTATATATTGGATCAAAGAAAGTGACACATGCCATAAGATATACATATATTAAATATGCATGCACAATACTTTCAAGAACCAAAGGAAGATACAATTTGGACAAAACACCAAATAAACCAAGAGACAATGGTTGTCCAAATTATATCAAAGAATCAAATCAACACAAGATTGACTCCAAAGACTTATCTCATTATAAGAAGCTAATTAAACCTAAGCACAAAGGAATGAGATAACCAACTCCCAAGAGAGCAAGGTTCCAACAAATAAACCAAACCCTCGACACTTTTTATGATGGCACAAAGTACCAAAAAGAAAATTTATGTCTCCCAAAACCAAATTTTTGATAATGATCAAGAGAAGTTTAAGCATTATAACAAATATAGGAGAGCTCCCCCAAGATTAGTGCATTATCTAGGATTTTTCATATGAATACAAAATGCACAAAACTAGGATCATCACGCTACCTATTTCTATTAAAATGCTAAGAAAGTTTGAATAGACAAATTAGATCCATAAGATGCCAGGAAGACACATGGGAGTCAAAGCAAAACAAATTCATGGCAATAAATAAGGCAATTTAAACAAAAAAAGCCAATGTAAATATGATCAATAAAGATCTACCTCATAATAGATTACCAATTGTCCTAGGACAAGAGGTATTTAGGAAATATTTCCCGATGGTAGTTTGTAAGTATACGAAAGATCATATTTACAACGAATAAAGCATATGGTAAAAGATAAGAGTTAACCATCATGCAAAGATAGTTTCTTGATAGCTTCATTTAGTCATACCAACATGCAAAGCAATTAATAGTATTCATACCAACATGCAAAGCAATTAATAGTATTCATACCAACATGCAAAGCAATTAATAGTATTCATACCAACATGCAAAGCAATTAATAGTATGACTTGAAGCACATGGTTTTCCAAAAATGTATTGAGGGACAAGTTGTGAAAGACCATGCCAAGAACAACTTTCACAAATAAGATCCACAAAGGTATTAGCAATGAAGCCATTTAAGCAAATTGGAACTTGTTTGAGCAACATGCCACATAGGAGAGAGATAATTTACGGTATCAATTCTATGTGACACAACCTCAAATGTTCACATTTTCTAGGCTTGTAATATGCACAAAGCTTATTACTCCCCCATAATGTGATAAGGAATTTATTTTCTCAAGAGGCAAAAAAGATCCAACTAGAGATACTAATGGACATTAGAATTTGAATTTCTCATGAAGATGACATACCACATAGAGACTAGATAATCTTGCAATATCAATTCTAAGTGATATTCTTCACGTACACACATTGTTAGGATCATGAAATTCCCAAAGGAATATCACTCCCCCAAAATGGGATAGTCCATTAATCGCTCATAAGAGCCATATAAGATATAACGAGATGCAAAGTGGCTCCAACACAAACACAAATACATGGTGTGCAACCCAACATGCATAGACTTGATTTCTCAAGAAAAGCAAGTAGGAAGCACAACATATACAAACACATGTTAGGAACAAAAACTAACACATGCAAAGGGGCGAGTAACTTTCAATATAAATGAGTTGAGCACATGTTACCGCAAGGAGGAACATTGAATATATGATAGAAGAAAGATAACCAAAAGACTTGGCTTGATATAATATAAATGATGAAGATCCCTTAATTCTTCATTATGTAGCCAAGTCTCCAATGTCCTCCAACAAGCACCTATTGATCAAGTTTTGGATTGTTGGTCCCCAACTAAGTTGGGTCCTAAGAGGTTAGTCACAATAGGCTTGGCAACCCAAATGGTTCTTTTCTTGACACCACTTTGAGCACCAACAAATTTGGCAAACACATTGCCACCCTCATCCTTACGAAGAGAATAAACATCATCAATGGAGATAGAGT
The DNA here is from genome assembly GCF_019359855.2 of Lolium perenne. NCBI lineage: Eukaryota > Viridiplantae > Streptophyta > Magnoliopsida > Poales > Poaceae > Lolium > Lolium perenne. The sequence goes on along the minus strand of NC_067245.2, from coordinate 88,798,793 downwards.
TGGATGAGGTACCAATAGTGCAAAAGGAGGAGATGTGACCCTTCTCACGGCATATGTAGCAAGTTCTTTTCTTCTCCTTCTTCTCACTAGATTTCTCCACAATGGGAGCATTGGCTTGATTCTTCTTGGGAAGTGGCATTTCTTCAACTTGAGGTTGAATATGAGTTTGAGCTTGAGGCCGCTTCCCTTTTTGCTTCTTCTTCAAAGGGCAAGATCTAACATGATGCCCTTCAATTTTGCACTTGAAGCAAACAATCTTGGCCGGGTCTTTGACTTGTACTTGGCCCTTCTTCTTCTTGTTGTTCTTGGACTTGTTCTTGTTGTTGGAGTTGAATCCAAGTCCACTCTTGTCATTGGGGGATTGTTGCACACTCAACATGTTGTCAAGTTTGCATTTCCCATCATGACTCTTTACCAAGTCGTTCTTCAAGGAAGTGACTTGGGCCTTGAGCTCTTTGATTTCCTCTACATGGTTAGTAACAACACAAGTACTAGAGGAAGTAGCACCTTCATTGTTAGAGCAACAAGGCAAGGAAGATAATTCATCACAAGATTTAGCAATACTATGAGTGGATGAATTACTAGGACTAGCACATGGCAATATAGCATTTTGGGTAGTAGTGCTAGTATCCACATGAGGCTCACAAGGTGTTGCCTTTGATATGATAGCCTCATGAGCTAACTTTAGCCTATCATGGGAGGCTAGAAGATCCTCATGGGAGCTAGAAAGCTTTCCATGATTTTCTTCCAATTTCCCATAATTACTAGTTAGCAATTCAAGTTGAGCCCTTAGCTCAACATTCTCCTTCAAAATAGATGCTTCACAAGAAGTAGAGTTAGTAGCACAAGCATCATCACAAGACATATTAAGAAGAGATGGTAACATAGCATGCTCTTTTAAATAGGAAGATTGAAGTTGCTCATGGGACTTGGTGAGGATAGAGTGTTCGCTCTCCAAGACCTTGTGGGCCTTGTCTAGATCATCTAGATCCTTAACAAGTTTATCATGACCAACACCAACTTTGGAATTTTCCTTTTTAAGCATTTTTACTTGAGCTTTAGCATGGTCTCTTTCCTTAGTGAGTTTAGAAACTATTTCATTTTGAGACACTTCAAGGGTTTCAAGTTGCTCTTCAAGAGAGGCTACGGTCTCTTGTTCTTCTTCAAGATCATTCTTTAGGGATGCTACATCATTGGCATACTCTCGTTCAAGAGCACCCTTTTTATCAATGGTGTTCTCATGCATCCAAATAAGTTTTTGGCTCTCAATAGCGGTAGTCAAGATTTCAAAGAAGTGAGTGCTAGCAATTTTATCTTTGCAAATAACCTTGAATACGCTCTTACCCTTATCGCGTAGAGAGACAACCCAATCCTCTTCTTCATATTCATCCTCATCCTTATCACCACGAGACATGTTAGGTTCCATGGTAGGAGGTACCGTGGAACCCTTGGCCATAAGGCATATATGAGGACCGTGAGATAAAGATGAGGAGTTACTTGAGGCTCCTTTCAAGATCTTGTCTTGACCAATAGAATCTTTGGTTTCCTCTACATTGTTAGACACACAACAACTAGAGGAAATAGAAGCATTTTTATCATGGCCACAAGACAAAGCAAGCATATCATCATTAGATTTTTTCAAGCAACTTACACATGATATGCAAGGACTATCAACACAAGCATGTAAATCATTTCTAGTGCTAGATGTGTTTGAGTCCGTAGATGAAGCATTGCAATGAGATAGAGATGAAGAATCATCAATAGAAAGCTCAATATCAACATTGCAATTTTCATCACCACTCACCATATCATTACCTTGTGTCTTGACACACTTTGGTGAAGTGGATGAAGATGAGAACTCATCACGGCCGGAAGTGGAAGCAATGCAATCATCCTTAATAATATTGGACACATCATATTTATCTTGAATTTTTGTCCATAACTCATGAGCGCTCCAAAAGGCAAGTATGGAAAAAGACCTACATCTCGCAAAGCATTCATAAGAACATAAGAAGCTTGAGAATTGAGATATAAATTTTTCTCATCCTCTAAAGATAGATTTTGTGAATCCATAGGAGGAGAAAAACCTATATCTACAATTTTCTCCATATGAGGGTCAATGTCCCGAAAATGACTAAGCATGCAAATTTTCCAAACATCATAATTTGTGCCATCTAATATAAGAGTGTTATCGTGCACTAATCCTCTAGCCGACATCTTTACTCTCAAGGCGGTGAAGCCTAAAATGAGAGACCTTGCTCTGATACCAATTGAAAGGACACGGATGTCGCCTAGAGGGGGGGGGGGTGAATAGGCGATTTAAAACTTTTACGAGATGGGCTTAACAAATGCGGAATAAAACTAGCGTTTACTTTGTCAAGCCCAAAGCATATATACTATGGTTCACCTATGTGCACCAACAACTTATTCTAAGCAAGAGTTCACCTATGTGCACCAACAACTTATGCTAAGCAATACAAGCAAGTATGTGATAGCAAGATATATATAACTTCAAGCACGATGGCTATCACAAGGTAAGGTGCATAAGTAAAGAGCTCGGGTATAGAGATAACCGAGGCACGCGGGAGACGATGATTTATCCCGGAGTTCACACTCTTGCGAGTGCTAATCTCCGGTGGAGAGGTGCGGTTGCTTAGTGCTCCCGAACGCCACAAGAGGCTCACCTTGAGGTGTGGTTGCTCGATGCACACCAACGCCACAAAGGCCTCACCCCAAGATGCGGTACTCACACCACACACCGAACGCCACGAAGGCGCCTCACCTAAATCTCCGGTGACCCTCGCCACAAAGGCCTAGGTCACGGTTCCACTAAGGGATTTCCTTCGAGGCGGAAACCGGGCCTTACACAAAGATTGGGGCACACATCCACAACTTAATTGGAGGCTCCCAACAAATCGCCACAAAGGCCTAGAATCCGTCTAGGGTTCCAAGAACCCAAGAGAAACAACTTTCTTGTTTTCACCACCACGAATCACCGTGGAGAACTCAACCCGATGCACCAAATGCAATGGCAAGAACACCACAAAGATGCTCAAGTCCTTCTCTCTCAAATTCCAACAAAGCTACAAAAGCTATTGGGGGAATAAGAGAGGAAGAACAAAGGAATTCACAAAGAACACCAAGATCAAGATCTAGAGAGTTCCACTCACAAAGAGATGGATTTGATTGGTAGAAATGTAGATCTAGATCTCCTCTCTCTTTTTCCTCAAATGGGGGCAAGAATCATGGAGGGATTGAGAGATGGAGCAAGCTTCTCTAGTTCAACAATGGAGGAGAGAGAGAGTGAGAGAAGCACAAGCCCAAGGAGGAAGAAGGGGGGTATTTATACCCCCCAAGAAAATCGAGCCGTTGGGCAAAACCGGGCCGGATAATCCGGCCTAAGTAAGGGCCGGATTATCAGGGGCCGGATTATCCGGCCTCAGGGACAAAACCTGGACAAAATCCGGCCAAAAATCCGGCCCCTATCCAGAGCTGCTTTTCTTCCGGTCCTTAGCCGATTTCGGGGGGGCCGGATATTTCCGAAATATCCGGCCCGGATAATCCGGCCCGGATATTTCTGAAAAAATCCGGCCTGGCAAAACTGCGAAACACCAAAACTAAACCGGGCATAACTTTAGCATCCGGACTCCGATTTTGATGATCTTGGGCTTGTTTTGAAGCTAGGAACAAGCTCTACAAGATCATGCAGGAAACCATCATAGTCCAACAAGGTAGGATAGAAACAAATGATGAAAGGTTTGACCTATCTAAAAAAGACATACCGGTAAAACCTCCAATCTCGAAAATGCAACAAGTTGCCCATGCAAAAACCATTCTCAATGAACTAGAGCTTGTCATGAGAATAAGCACAAGCTCTAAAACATCACATGGATAAGATCCAAATAAAACCAAGAAAGATGATGAACCAAACTCGAAAACGCAACAAGTGATCTATGCGAAATCCGTTTTCGATGAACTAGAGCTTGTCATGAGAATAAGCACAAGCTCTAAAACATCACATGGATAAGGTCCAAATAACAACCAAGAAAGATGATGCAAGGATGCAAAGGTTTGAGCTCTCTCCGAACGATACGATCGAGTTACTCACTCGAGAGCCCTCTTGATAGTACGGCAACTAAACTATAAACCGGTCTCCAACTACACTATGAGACCGGTGAGAAACAAACCCTATCAAGAGCAAACCTTATACTTGCGCATTCCACTTGAGCTCGATGACGACGATCTTGACCTCAACAAGATGGAACGCCTTTCTTGCTTGTGCTTGCTTGACGAAGTCTTGTGGATTGCTCCCCCATAATCCACCATGGGAGAGCTTCTTCTTCGGCGCATCTTCACATAACCATGACCACCATGTGGATTGCTCCCCCATAATCCACCATGGGAGAGCTTCTTCTTCGGCGCATCTTCACATATCCATGATCACCATATGGATGGCAAGACTCAAGCAAAGGATCTCTTCGAGATGGCTCATCTTGAACTTGCACTTCATTTCTTCATTCTTCATCATGTTGATGTCTTGAAGTAGCTTGAGGGCTCACTTCATCTTCATCTTCAAGACATACTTGACACTTGATATCCTTCATCAATTTCTTCTTATTGCAACCTTGAAGCCAACATATGGTTCAAGAATTGCCTATGGACAACTCCTACAAATATAACTCAATGCAAACATTAGTCCATAGGGATTGTCATTAATTACCAAAACCACACATGGGGGCTCCATGCACTTTCAGACGCGAACTTGCCGGGAGGGGGCTGGTACCTGAACTCGCGGCGCGTGCCGGTCCCCCCCGTGCCGCGCGAGGGCCGAGAGCGGCGGGACGAGGTGCGCCGCCGCCGAGCGATCTTGCCACCGGATCTGCGGGAGGATGAGGCGTACGCGCTGAACTCCTACAACTGGATTTCATTCGGGACGTGGGAGTTCGACGCGCGCCGCCGCGCTGGCTACCTCGGCGACGTGGACTTCTTCGACCGAGAGATCGCCGCAGAAGAAGAAGAGAACGACCAGGAGGACGCGGACGACGAGGAGGATGTCGACATGGTCGACTACGACCACGACGACGGCGGGCCGGCGTGGGATCCGGAGACCCAGCCGCCGGACCTTTCCGAGGATGAGGCCATTGCCATGGCACTGGCCAACAGCGCGCAGGACGAGCTCAACGAGCTCGCTTTGTGGGAGGGGCTCGCAATCCAGCTGCGGGAGTCAGCGCTCGCGCAGGGGAGGCCGGCGACTCCTCCGGCTACGCCGACGCGTTCCAACGACCGCGCTCCGCCTGCTGCTCCGGCGTGGGATCCCTGGCCACAGCCTCCTGCCCATGCGGCGGTACCTCCTCCACCGCCGGCGTACGAGCTTCCATGGCCGACGCCGGAGTTCATTAACCTCGTCAGCGACGACGACCAGTAGGCAGCAGCAACTTTTAGCACGCCTTTATGGCTTTTTTATGTTTTTTTAATGTAAATTATGGTTGCATGAATGAAAAAAAAATTATGCGTCGCGCCGCTGGAGCCACCCCCCGACGCAAACGGACGCCCGGACGATTTCGACCATTTCGGCCGACGCAAACGGACACGACGCGTCTGTTTCGACGTCCGAAATGCGTCGCGCCGCTGGAGATGCCCTTAGACGAAAGGCATTACTCAGACCCGGCTTTAAGAGCAACAAAGCCCAACGACCCACCATAGAAGAGGTTCCTTGATTCATAGGATTTAATAGAAAATGTAGGATCTAAATTCTATGGGAAAATTTCCTATCCTAGCATTTTGATTCATAGGAATATATCCAATAGAAACTAATCCCTATAGGAATCTTGTAGTAAGTATTCTATAGGAAAAAAAAATAGGTCATACCTCATAAAAAAATCCTTTACTAGAATCAAACACACTTCAATTTTCCATAGGATGCAAGTAAGAATGACATCTCAATCCTATTCTCAATCCTATGTTTTTCCTATCATATAAAACAAGCATTGTGTTAGAATCTAATTCAGTTGGAGCTGTTGACACATGCCTAGGTGAAGAAGCATGGTGGGACGAATTCTCGGTCATCTTTGCACATTGTGTTGATTTGGCGTCACTTACCGAAAGGGTCTCATTCAAGCAATGTCCAAGATAAGCCAACGAAAATTGCTCATAAATTGGCTAGAGTTTGTTTTTCTGATCAAGTTTTCATATAATTGGATCGATGAACCCCCTAGCTTTATTCTTACTAAACTCATAAGCGATGTAATTAATGTTGGCAATTATTAAAAACCCAAGTTCCTAAAAGGACCTAATTTTTGAAACACAACCTATTTTAAAATATAAAAAATTCAGAAATTTGTTGTACCTGTACATACAAACATTCTATGTACACAAGTTTTAGGGAAAAAAACAATATATTGTCAATTGTAAAAAGACAGATTTTATGCTCCAAGTTCCAATATTACTATTCATAAGACTATTTTTTGTCTTTTTAAACATGACACAAAAAGTATTCTTTTTTTTCCGAAAACTTATGTACGAAGGAATTTCTCTCTCGATTTTCTGTAACATTTTAAACTTCTTTTGTGAACTTTTCATAATAGATTCATATAACTCTCAATGCCAAAAGGCCACCTCCAATATCACCTAGCGATTAGGAGCATATCAAAATAGATTAAAACACTGCAATAAGCAGGAAACTAGAATGCGGCAAGGATTGAGAGAGTGTTTTAGCTGAGTAGTCCCCGTGTGGACACTAGTAGGAAAAATGATATAGGAGCACGCTCACTGGTAGCACACCTATATATAAACGCACGCGACTTCTTTTATTTTTCACGGGCCGAAAATGCGCTGGCAACTGGAGTGCTTGTACTGGTAGGAGAGAGAAGAGTATGGCACACGACTATTAGATGTGCCTCGACTGTACTCGAGTCCAGAAACTTCCTGCATCGCGCGTGAATGGCGGCACGTGACTGTTATATTCATATCAATCGTATGTCCCTTTGCCCGCCTGCTTTTAATACATTTGGCTAGCGGGCGCGAGTGAGGTCAAAACATTGCCACACGCGGCAAGTACACCTTATTGGTAGTGCACCGCATTTCGGCTCCGGACTACTAATAGAAGAAATCTGCACCCCTCCCCTCGTGGATCACATTTTCAGTTTTCAAAAAAATAAAAGAAAATGATGTAAATTTCAAATTTCAAAATCCTTTGAGATTTCCATATCTTATGTGTTCTAGTTGTTAGGGAAATTAACAAATACAAATTTTGACCTATTTTGCAAAATTGCGCCATTTTCGGTAAAATGGCTCTTGATTTTGTATACGACTTTTAATCAAAATGTTTTTATATGAACATGGATCTACATAAAGTTTTACATCTGATTTACACAACCGTACTGATTTTTCAAATCTGCAAAATCGAAAAGAAAAATAGTTTTCAGAAGTTTTAGATTCTGATCAAAACATCAAATATGAAAAATTCCAAAAAAAATCCTTTCCTATCCTTTCTCACTTTCCCTTCCTCCTCTTCCCATTTCCCACCTTCTTTTCCTCATCTTCTTCCACTTCTCCACCTTCTCCCCCCCCCTCTTTCCTCCTCTACCTTCTTTTTCTTCTCCTCCTCCACTTCTCTACCTTCTCCTCAAATATGACCACCACCTCCGGCGACCACCTCTTCTCCGGTGACAAGTACACCTCCTCTCTGGAGAGGGTGACCACCCCCTCTCTGATGATGGCGACCACCTCCAACGCCATGCTCAGCTACCGATGCTACATGCTCTGATGCCCACCTCTGACGCCCTGCTCCGCCACTGCTGACTACCTGCTCCAACATCCACTTGTAACGCCCACCTCCAACGCCCTGCTCTGCCACTGTCGACACCCTGCTCAGGCGACCTCTTACTGGTCCTCTCCTCTCGTCAACACCACAATGAGGCACCATGGACTTGATTGTTTTTTTGGTGTTTTAGGGCGTTTTATGTAAAATCGCGTGGACTGCTGGTCCTAGCTTTTTTTTTGCAATATTGCAAAAAAAAGCACACTCGTTGTCAGATCTATTGTCAGCGTGCCAGGTATGCATAAGACTAGTACCTAGCATACGAGTGTTGAGCCCGTAACTAGTAGTCAAATTCCACACGAGAGCCCTACATGCCTACAAGACCTCCTCTAATGCGCTCATTTGTTTACCTTTTAATCAGAAGTTCACTTAGGCTCAATTCAACGAAAGGTTTACTTTGGCATTTTACTTTGCCATCTTAATTTCCGTATGTTTACATTGTACCATAAGATTATATGGAGCTTTTATCATCAAAATTGGGCTTCTGTTTTACTATTATGTTGGATTTATAGATAAGGATGGACTATTATTTGTATATGGTTAGTCTAGTGTTTAATTTTGTATTTACTTTTGCGGATATTCGTCTTGTTTTGGGGAGCAAATTTTGTTTTTTCAAAACTTTTCAAAAAATTCTGAAAAAAATCATGCACTTACCTTACCATGGCAAGCACCACCTTGTGAAATTTCGCTGCGAAATGTCATCGTATGCGTCCTGGACAAAAATGACAAATTTCCAGATCCGAGGTTCAAATTTTTGGATCTCATTTCATGTCAGAAATTTGTCATTTTTGTCCAGGGCGCATACGATGACATTTTGCGAGGACATTTTACACGTTGGTGCGTGCCACGGTCAGGTACGTGCATGATTTTTTTTCAATTTTTTTTTGATAAGTTTTTGATCTGTTCTGATTTTTCGAAAAAACCGGGAGCAAATGCTCCCGGGAGCCAAATCGCCGCTCCCTTTACTTTGGTTAATCTAAGGTTTACTCACTTATGTTTAGAAACTTTTATCTTTTCTTATGCATTTTACTTATGAAGATGGAGGAGCTGTTGGTGGACTCGTCCTAGTTGCTTGGCCTGGCTTCGAATATAGCTGCAATGACACCACCGACGGCAAGATTATTTAGTTTGTATATTTCATCGGAGGAGTACTTGACGCCACACACGAAGGGAGGGGCGTTTGAGCCGAGCTCGTGCCTGGTGTCGCAGTCGATGCAGTAGAACAACATCAGATCCGAAGACTCTGAGTCATCGGATCCGACAGACATCGTAAACATGGTCCTGAGTGATGATGATGCCGATGGTGATGATGGAGCCGACACGATTAGTGTTGCCGGCGTGGTCGATGAAGTCGCAGCCGATAGATCAGACACGGTTGGTGATGAAGCAGCGGATGTGGCAGTCGATGAAGTCGCGACTACTGTAGGCCCTGAGAGGATCGGGTCAGGAAGTCGAAGAATGCCACCAGCGCTAATGGTGAGGTGGACGCTCCCGATTGCCAGATCCATCCTGTCGCGTAAACCTGAAAAGGCCGAATGCGACGTGAAGGGGTGCGGGGTGAACTCGAAGGACCCGAAGCAGATCGGATCCTCCAAGATCTGCGATGATGGAGCCAACGAAGTCGATGCCGACGCAGATGTAGCCGTCGCACTCGGAACAACTGATGATGTGCCTTGAACGAGCAGAGTTCCCACAGATGGCGCCAATTGGCGAGGTGGCTCCTCGGCAATGCGCACCATGATGGGGTTAGGGTTAGCGGAATCCTGCAGGTTGGCACTAGACATCGGATACCAGACAAGCGGGGAGCGAGATTTACCTAGGTTCGGGACCCTCGATGAGGTAATACCCTTACGTCATGCATGTCTTATCTTGATTATAGGTGAAATCGATTACAATGGGGCAGCCGAAGGACTGCGTGGTGGTGATCTCGCCGAGAGGCAAGGTTTCTAGGATTTGGTGTGTGCGTGGTTGTATGCGATTATGAGATAGGATCCAGCAAGCCATCTCCTAGCCTTTATATAGGAGGCCAGGTCCCGAGAGTCCTGCACAAATTCGACTACAATGAAAAGAGATTCAATCTATCATTTCCTTATTCGATGTCTCCTTGCCTTTTTCTTCAAGAATCCATCTCCTTCCATCTTTCCACCGTGCAACCGACGTATTGGTTCATCTTGAGCTACGGTGCTTTAGATGGGCCCCTTGGTGGGCCAGAGGAGGTAGGCCATGATACGTCTCAAACGTATCTATAATTTCTGATGTTCCATGTTAGTTTTATGACAATACCTACATGTTTTGCTCGCACTTTATAATGATTTCATGCATTTTCCGGAACTAACCTATTAACAAGATGCCGAAGTGCCAGTTCCTGTTTTCTATTGTTTTTGGTTCCAGAAAGGCTGTTCGGGCAATATTCTCGGAATTCAACGAAACAAAGACCAAATATCTTATTTCCCCCGGAAAGTTCCAGAACACCGAAGGAGAGTCGGAGGCGGGCAGCAGGGGGCGCACACCATATGGCGGCGCAAGTGGCCCCTGGCCACGCCAGCCTATGGGGAGGGGGCCCCGTGGCCCTTCCGACTCCGCCCCTTCACCTATAAAGTCCCTCGCGACCTAAAATCTCGACACCAATTGACGAAACTCCAGAAAGACTCCAGGGGCGCCGCCGCCATCGCGAAACTCCGTTTCGGGGGACAGAAGTCTCTGTTCCGGCACGCCGCCGGGACGGGGAAGTACCCCCGGAAGCCATCTCCATCGACACCACCGCCATCTTCATCACCATCGCTGTCTCCCATGATGAGGAGGGAGTAGTTCTCCCCCGAGGCTGAGGGCTCTACCGGTAGCTATGTGGTTCATCTCTCTCTCCCATGGTGTGATCTTTATGTGATCATGAGCTTTGTATCACTATTAATCTATGTGCTACTCTAGTGATGTTATTAAAGTAGTCTATTCCTCCTCCATGATGTAATGTTGACAGTGTGTGCATCATGTAGTACTTGGCGTAGGTTATGATTGTAATCTTTTGTAGATTATGAAGTTAACTATTACTATGATAGTATTGATGCGATCTATTCCCCCTTTCATAGCTATTGTTGACAGTGTGTATGCTATGTTAGTACTCAGTCTAAATTGCAATGGTCTATTATGCACTCAAGAGGTTACTTAAATATGAACTCCGGATGTTGTGGAACTTGTTTACTCCGGCTTGAGGTGTGCTTTTATAGCCCTACACAATGAATGGTGTTTGTTATCCAACAAGAGAGTGTGAGAAAGTAGAACAAGTGAAGAGAAGTTATTTATTTATGTGATCAATGTTGAGAGTGTCCACTAGTGAAAGTATGATCCCTAGGCCTTGTTTCTAAGCATTGAAACACCGTTCCCAACAAGTTCTGTTACATGTTTGCTTGCTGATATCTTTATTTCAGATTGCAATTACTACTTATAATCATCCATATTACTTGTATTTCACTATCTCTTCGCCGAACTAGTGCACCTATACATCTGACAAGTGTATTAGGTGTGTTGGGGACACAAGACTTCTTGTATCGTAATTGCAGGGTTGCTTGAGAGGGATATCTTTGACCTCTACCTGCCTGAGTTCGATAAACCTTGGGTGATTCACTTAAGGGAAACTTGCTGCTGTTCTACAAACCTCTGCTCTTGGAGGCCCAACACTGTCTACAGGAATAGAAGCGTGCGTAGATATCAAGCTATTTTCTAGCGCCGTTGCCGGGGAGGTAAGGTAAAAGGTATTCACATCCTCCGACTACTAAGCTATTTCCTAGCACTGTTGCTGGTGTGTGAGTGCTCAAAGCTATTTCCTTTAGATCCTGCAATTGCATCTTTTTGTTTCTTGTTTTTATTTTTCTGTGGTGACCCGGCATACCACTGCATGGTGTAGTATGCAAGTCTGATATAACACCAATGAAACACCGTTCCACTAGTATTATATCGCTCAGAGTGGTACAACAGAAACATATGCGGGTCCAAGGCATGTCTATAGAATTACAACATTTACTCTGTTACATAAGATCATCACAGCCTCCTACTTTACAATGAGGTAAAACTGCAAATAAACTCCAGAAGAACTACTTGTAGTCTAATCCTATCACGAACTCTATTTGTAGAGTATTTGACTAGCTATAGGGCTATGAATAGATTCTAGCTAAATAGGAGCTAGGTTTAGGAAGCTAGTTCCCTTCTATGGCTAAACTATGTTTTCTCCTTGTTGGATGTGATATCTGACTCCACTGACAGGGTCCTATCTCTTGAAGTAGTTGTTGACTCCTCGGCCTTTGAGTTGCACTGTAGATCCTCCTTCGATGCCTTCATATCTAAGCAGGGGATTTAAGAGTGGGATGAGTACGAGCGTACTCAACAAGTTCATTATAGGAAAGAGGTGTTTAATGCACTAGCTACGACATTAGACCAGAAAGTCTAATACCAATGCAGGTTTTCATAGCCATTTCTTCAAAAGGTTGCTTTTATTCAGAAGAACTATGCCCGTCAGCCTTCACCGGTTTACTAGAACTTCATGGAGCTCCTTTCCGGCCGCGTTCGCAGTTCCATATCCCGGAACAGGGAGTGACAGGTCACGGTTCTTTACACTCTGCAGAGGTGTGTTGCTTTACCCATAAGAGATCTTAACCTTGGTGCCAACCGAGTCATGTTCTCGTCCACACTTCCTATGGTGTGAGGCCCGGTATAAGGTCTAGCCAATCATGTTCCTCCGCTACCTCGAACACCCACCCGTTGTTGCATGCGCCGACCCTGGGTCCACGTCGGTCCCATTATTCCTGTAGATTTCAAGGTGGACCCCGACCACGACGACAGTGCTGGGCTCTACCATACACTCCTACGCCGGTGGCTGCAACCCATCATAGACCGCAATACCGTGGGGACTTAAGGCTTCCCCAGCCAACCGCTTGCACTTCGAGCGACAAGTGTCTACGGACTATGCCGTGGGGACTTAAGGCTTCCCCAGCCAACCGCTTGCCCTGACAGATACAAGTGTCTACGGTAAAGCGCATCCGTTGATGAACGAGAGGTGGAAACACTTTTGACTACTTCGTCCCACTCCGGATCTTATGGTTAACACGGGTATTACGGCACAAGAATCACTGGCGACATTTGTTGTTTAATCCTAGATGGATATAAGCCCGTGCAATGGAACCTCCACCATATCAACACAATCCATGGTTCCATTGCCCACCACATAGTCATATTCATAGTTATGAAAGTAGTGGTTTTGATTTTTATGCAATAGTGATAACCATAATACTTTGCAAGTAATTTGATAGAAATACTCAAATGACATGAGCAAGTGATGAACTTGCCTTTCTTGACTGCAAGATTATGCAGGCAAGGTCTTCGATACGTAGTAACTCCAAATTCTGAAATAGCATCATCGTCCGGTAAGGACGATGTTTAAAAGATTGGCAAGAATGCAATAATGCATAAGTATGAGATGCAATCGCTCTAAGCGTGACCTAACCCCGATGATTTAGGATCAGTGAGCTGTAATGATTGGTTTAGGGTGTGTTGCACTTTTAGAGTGATTCACATACAAGGTTCTTATTCAGGTGTGATTTACTTGGTATTATAAACAGGTAGATAATAAAGCATAATAATCAATTGAGCACACAAAGAATGACAATTGGCATAATGTTATCAAGTAAAGAACAGTGGTCAGTTTTAGTACTAAATGGCATGGTTAATGATTGATTATCATATACTTTAAAAGAATAACTTTTAAAGAACATGTACTTTGATAAAGAACAAGTATGATAATTAGGTTTGTGGGGTTCTATGGTTTTCTATGGTTCTAATTGGTTTCTGGAGTAAGTAGTAGATGGATCACAACATAGTTGGATTCATCAGCAACTAGGGCTTGTAAGGTTGAGATAAGCCTAGGCATCCTAAGCAATTCATTATACATGGTTGTGGTCAAGGTTGGTTTATCTTGCTAGTGATGGCTGGTTAGGACTTATAGGTTCTTATAAGCAGGGTTGATGATGGTTCTCTGTTTACTTCAAAAGAATAACTTTTGAAGAACATACTTCTTAGATAATAAGAAGTATAACGATTAAGGTTGAGGTTGTCTTGTATTAGCTATTGGGTTTCTAAGTAGAGAATGGCTGGTTCCTAAATAGGATGGTTCATAAGTATCTCACACTAGTAGGGTTTAGTGGAATATGGTTAGGTAATGCACAATATTTGGTATAGTTGTTATTAGGGTTCATCACAATGGTGTGATGCTAAGCATGGATGAATAAGGATGATGGTTTTGACCGTAGAGGCTAGGGTTTAAACTTGGTTGATCCTACTTGATCAACTAGGCTTAGTGATATGCATACATGGAATACTAAATTGCTAGTGATAGGGTTCTACATTTCATGTGAACATATGTATGTCTTTTAGTTGCTAATGATGGATCTATGATTTGAAATAAAGTACCATGATCATCTGTTCTAACCTTGGGTTTAGGTTAGAAGCAAATTAGGGTTCACATGTAATAATGGAACTAGGTTCTAAATGTATTTAGGTTTTAGGGTTTCACATGAAGTGATGAGTTCCTGGTTTTATTACTTATGAAATTAGGGTTTTCTAAATACTCTAAAGTTCTTGAATTAATAACTTCACTTTAAGGTTGAAGTTATTAATAACTTTGAAATAAAATTAATATTGGATTTGGCATTTTATTATTTTCAATGAATTAATATTAAGGTAATTATTAATTAGGGTTTAAATCCCTCTAATAAGGATTTAACAAAATAATGAATAAAGAAAATTACTTTTAATGTTTTCTTTATTCATGTACTGGTTCTTATTTAATTTGAAAAGTTTTTTACTAATTATTGAATTTTACTTGAATTTAAAATTAAAAGAAAAGGCTTAAACAATAAGTATTAAATGATTAAATTTTTATTAAAACTAAAAATTTAATTTTATATTTTTATTGGATAGTATTTACTTTTATAAGAGTTTTGATGTCTTATTCTTATTTTTCTGAGTTAATATGATTTTTCTATAAAATTTTAAAAGTTGCAGTAATTATTGAATTGGAAAAATAAAACGAAATAACTAAACCTACCCGGCTGCCTACCCACAGAGGCACTGACCTGTGGGCCATAGGTCCACGTGGACTGCCATGTGAGCAGCGACCGGTCAAAATTGACCAGGGCGTTTGACCCACCGGCGGTTAAACGCCGGCGTGTCTGCGTGCGGCGGCGCCGTCGATTTTTGGCTCCCCTGGACGCGCGGCTAGCACTAATCGACTTCCCCCGTCGTGGTGAGTACGATGGTGGTGGTGGTTTTCGCAGGGGATCACCGGAATGTCGCCGGCGGTCACCATCTGCGGCGGCGGGTTCCGGCCAACTCAGAAAATTGAGCTACGGGATGCTTACAGATGCAATAGTTTGCTCAGGAGGTGCGCAAGACTACTAGGATGCTAACCAGATGCTCGTCGAGGTCGTAGTTGGTCGGAGATGATGGCACAGTCGAGGTTTCCGGCGAACTGCTGCGGAAGAAATCGACGGAATTCGCCGAGCTGAGCTCACCCCGGGCCAATTCCTCTCGTGGGCGTAACTTGTCGATGACGGCGGTCACGATGGTAATCTTCGCTTGGCTCGGGAAGGCCTCTCTCACTGGCGGTAATGGAGACTGGGGCGGCCAGGGTTTCGGTTTGGAGCGGAGTTGGAGCAGAGGGGGAAAAATCTGCAGCTGATGTTCGTCGTGGGGTTTTTATACCGCGCCAATTCGTGCCTCGTCATGAATTCGGAGCAAGGGGAGGTCGACAGCACGAAGGGGAAGTGGAGCACGGCGTTGCCGTGGCCTCCAGTGCTCGGAGGGGATGAGGACGAGTTCCTCCCTTTTTTTTTAACGAACGGGTATTCAGGCTGCTCATGGGCTGGTGCTTGGGCCGCGTAGGTGGGCTTGTGCTGGGCTGCCGAGGTGGGCTGTGGCGGCCAGGTGAGTCTCTTCTCCCTTTTCTTTTCTGTTATTATTTTCTGTTTTCAATTTCATTTATTGAATTCATATTTTGAATTCAATTTGGTTTCCAGATATTTCAATTATGTTGTTTAAATCAAGATTTAGTTTCCTAACTACTATTTCCTCAATTCTATTTGGGACAATTCATTTTAGATGAGATTCTATTACATATCTATGAATTTATTCAAAATAACAATTAATCATGAATTTTATATGTTCCCTTTAATTCTCTTTTTAATATGCAATCAATTCTGTTTAGAATTATGAGAGTGGGTACTTTCATTTCAAAGTTTTTCAGAGATTGTTATTACGTCTTGGTTTTCATTTGAGGAAGTAATCACTGGCATATTATTTCATGTGAGCAACATTTTTCTTTAAAGGTTTTATAGGTTTGATGACAATCCATATTAAAACTAACATTAGTATTATGGTCTCTTAATCCTTTGAAATACCTAGAGTAATTATTACTCTCCTCAAGGTGGGTTCTTAACTATCTAGGTAAGTGGTTGATAATCACACTTATGGTTTTATTTATAGGACTTAGCATTGAGTGGCTCTTTGTTTTATAATTGAAAAATTGTATTTAATTAATGAACCATTAGGGTTCCAATGATATTTACCTAATGGCATTTGGTTTGAATCTCAATTATAGCATGGGTTTATATCATGATCACCATAGTGATACATAAACTAGAGTTGAGATATAATTCTAGTTTATAGAGTTGAGATGACACCATATTGCATTTGCTAGGTTTTAATCTCCCCTAACCAAGGTAATATGGTTAGTTGTTTAATTGTTTCTGTTCTCCCTTTAATTACTAAGGAATTGAGAATTGGTTTTATCTTATACCAATAGTTTGCTATGATATCCTTGCTCTATTGTTAAAGTAACTAAAGTTATTATAGTTCTTTTTATAGTTAACTTTGGTCATATGAATGGATGATTTCTCACCATATTAAGTATGGAGTTTTACACTAAGGTTTTCTTATGTTTCTTAGGTGAAGAATAAGTGGAATGCAGATGTGGTAGAATACTACTTATGATCACCAAGTGGTTCACAAGTTAAGGTTGGGATATAAGTCTAGAGTTTCTTACTAGTGATCTCCCTATAATTTCATGTGGAAAGGGGATCTTCTTATACTAGTAGGGTTTAACTTATCCTCACATATCTCCAAAGCATGATCATATATTATATATGATCATCTTGTTCTTAATATCTTTACTTCAAATTCTTAGGGTTTATGATCATTACACAATTTATAATGATCAAGGTTGAACTTCCTAAGGTATCTCTCCTTGAATGGTTTTCTCACTCCCAAGATCAAGTGTTGTCTGGATCAATTAAATATTACTTTATTTTATAGTTTCTTGAGTGGGCATGGTTATGGTTGTCTCAATTATCTTGAGTATAACACCATAGGTTGAGCTTTCTCATTTAAGAATGGTTAATCTAGGGTTTATGGTGTACTCCTAATATCTCCTTAGGTATCTAGGCTAAGGTTCCATTTGTCTAGCTTAATTGGGTTGGTCTCTGATACGTCCAATTTGCATCACTATTTTATATCATAATTTGCTGTTATTCATTGATATATTTCATATTGGGACACAATACTTATGTTATTTCATCTATTTTGCATGTTTCATCATTATTGGAGGATCAAGCACCGGAGCCAGGATTCTGCTGGAAAAGGCACCGTCAGAACGCGATATTTCGGAAGATCAACTGTGGAAGGAAATTATACCAAAAATCCTATTTTTCAAGATGACGAAGGAAGCCAGAAGGAGGAGCCAGGAGGACCCAGGGTGGGCCCACACCCTAGGGCGGCGCGGCCCATGCCCTGGCCGCGCCGCCATGTGGTTTGGGGGGCCCACGACCCCTTTCGCCTCCTTTTCTTCGCGAAACCCTTCGTCCCGAAAACCTAAGCCACAGAGGGTACCTCACGAAGAGTTACAGCCGCCTCTGCGGGGCGGAGAACACCAGAGAGAAAAGAGCTCTCCGGCGGGCAGGAATCCGCCGGGGAAATTCCCTCCGGGAGGGGGAAATCGACGCCATCGTCACCGTCATCGAGCTGGACATCATCTCCATCACCATCATCATCATCTACACCATCATCACCGCCGTCTCCACCGCTGGACACCGTCACCGCCGTAGCAATTTGGGTTTGATCTTGATTGTTTGATAGGGGAAACTCTCCCGGTATCGATCTCTACTTGTTGTTGATGCTATTGAGTGAAACCATTGAACCAAGTTTATGTTCAGATTGTTATTCATCATCATATCACCTCTGATCATGTTCCATATGATGTCTCGTGAGTAGTTCGTTTAGTTCTTGAGGACATGGGTGAAGTCTAAATGTTAGTAGTGAACTATGGTTGAGTAATATTCAATGGTATGATATTTAAGTTGTGGTGTTATTCTTCTAGTGGTGTCATGTGAACATCGACTACATGACACTTCACCATTTATGGGCCTAGGGGAATGCATTTTGTATTCGTTTGCTAATTGCGGGGTTGCCGGAGTGACAGAAACCTAAACCCCCGTTGGTATATCGATGCAGGAGGGATAGCAGGGATCTCGAGTTTAAGGCTGTGGTTAGATTTATTCTTAATTACTTTCTTGTAGTTGCGGATGCTTGCAAGGGGTATAATCACAAGTATGTATTAGTCCTAGGAAGGGCGGTACATTAGCATAGGTTCACCCACACAACACTTATCATAACAATGAAGATTATTTAGCCGTATGTAGCGAAAGCACTAGACTAAAATCCCGTGTGTCCTCGAGAACGTTTGGTCATTATAAGTAAACAAACCGGCTTGTCCTTTGTGCTAAAAAGGATTGGGCCACTCGCTGCAATTGTTACTCACGCACTTTACTTACTCGTACTTTATTCAACTGTTACATCAAACCCCCCTGAATACTTGTCTGTGAGCATTTACAGTGAATCCTTCATCGAAACTGCTTGTCAACACCTTCTGCTCCTCGTTGGGATCGACATTCTTACTTATCGAAAATACTACGATACACCCCCTATACTTGTGGGTCATCAAGACTATTTTCTTGCGCCGTTGCCGGGGAGTGAAGCGCTATTGGTAAGTGGAATTGGTAAGGAAAACCTTTACTGTTGTGCTGATTTTATTTCTGCCTGCTGCTATAAGTCATTATGGAGAGATCTTCTCTTCAATTTTTATTTGGGAAATCTACTACTACTGCAATGGTAGTGGATGAGGCGCCAGGTGAGGAAGTAATACCATATAAAATACCTATGAAAATTATTGAACGTGTTATGGATAACCGCTATGAAGGGGATGGAACTGTCCATCCCGGTGATCATTTACTGTTTTTGCATGAATTATGCGGTTTATTCAAATGTGCAGGTATTGCTATGGATGAAGTGAGGAAGAAACTATTCTCTTTATCGCTGTCTGGTAAGGCGGCGCATTGGTATAAATTACTGGATAATGGGGATTCTCTTGAATGGAATGATATTGTGCCCCGGTTTTATTCTAAGTTCTATCCTCCAAGTGAAATTCATAAGGATCGGAATCGCATATATAATTTTTGGCCTCATGATGGAGAGAGTATTGCCCAAGCTTGGGGGAGATTGAAGTCTTTAATGCTCAAATGCCCCATTCATGAGCTTCCTGGTAATGTTATTATTGATAATTTCTATGCAAGACTTTCTTTTCAAGACAAGACCTTGCTGGATACTTCTTGTTCTGGATTATTTACATGCAACAAAGAAGAGTTTAAAAGGGACCTTCTTGATCGAATCCAAGAAAATACTGAAGGTTGGGAGAACGACAAGGATAGAGAATCAGGTATAATTTATGATTATAAATGCATTGAAGCTTTTATGGATACTGATAAATTTCGTAATATGAGTGCTACATATGGTCTTGATTCTCAAGTTGCTGCAAATCTTTATAAAGCTTTTGCCTCTCATTATGAATTGCCTAAGAAGAATTTTGATAAGTATCATGAACCGTATAAAGATAAAATTGATTCATCTATTAATAAATGCGTTGTAGTTGAAACTGCTGATCATGTTATTCCCGAAGCTTATATTGAAAAAACTCCTTTCCCTGCTAAAATGAAGGAGTACTCTGTTATAAATAGTGCGGTTCATAAAAGTGAAAAGAAACCTGTAAAACCTGAAGAACAAATAAAAGTTGAACCTGCTGTTGCAATAGTTAAAGATCTTGTGACTGAAAATGTGGAGGATGGTCATATTATTTTTACGTGAAGATGCTTCTAATATTGTTTCACATCCTAATAAACCCAAACAAGCTAGTGTTCCTATGCTATCTGTTAGAATTGGTGATCATTGCTATTATGGATTATGTGATATTGGTGCAAGTGTTAGTGCTATTCCTTATGAGCTTTACACGGAGATTATGCACGAAATTGATTCTTGTGAACTTGAAGATATTGATGTGGTTATTCAGCTGGCTAATAGAGAAACTATTTCTCCAATTGGTATTGTTCGAGATGTGGAAGTTTTATGCGGTAAGATTAAATATCCTGCTGACTTTTTGGTACTTGGTTCTGCTGCTAGTGATTATTGTCCTATTATTTTTGGTAGACCTTTTCTAAATACTTGTGGAGCTATTATAGATTGCAAGAAAGAGAAAATTTTGACTAAATTTGCTGGTGAATCTTATGAGTTTAACTTCTCTAAATTTACCAAAACTCCTTATAAAGCTGACTTGCCTAGTAATGATTTTAAAATGGAGCAATGTGCATCTATTGTTCTTGTTCCTAACAATCCGTTGCAGCAACATTTGGAGGATAGCGAGAGTGAAGTTTTTAGGAAAGAAAGAGATGAGCTTGAGGAAATTTTTCTTCGCCAACCTATTCTCAAGCATGATTTACCGGTGGAAGATTTGGGTACAACACCTCCACCAAAGGAAGATCCTGTTTTTGATTTAAAGCCTTTGCCTGATAATCTTAAATATGCTCATATTGATGATAAGAAAATATATCCTGTTATTATTAGTTCTAAGCTTTCAGAGATTGAAGAAGAAAGGTTATTGGAAATATTGAAGAAGCACCGAGGAGCTATTGGCTACACTCTTGATGATTTGAAAGGGATTTCTCCTTCTATTTGCCAACATGCTATTAATATGGAAGATGATGCGAAGCTCGTTGTTGAACATCAGCGTCGTCTAATTCCGAAGATGAAGGAAGTGGTAAGGAATGAGGTATTAAGACTTCTTGAAGCTGGTATTATATATCCTATTGCTGATAGTAGATGGGTTAGTCCTGTGCATTGCGTTCCCAAGAAAGGAGGAATGACTGTTGTGCCTAATGATAATGATGAGCTCATCCCTCAAAGAGTAGTTGTAGGGTATAGAATGTGCATTGATTTTCGAAAAGTTAATAAAGTTACTAAGAAAGATCATTACCCTTTACCATTTATTGATCAAATGCTAGAAAGATTGTCTAAAAATACTCATTTTTGTTTTCTTGATGGTTATTCTGGGTTTTCACAAATTCTTGTTAAAGCTAAAGATCAAGAAAACCACTTTTACTTGTCCCTATGGAACTTATGCTTATAGACGCATGCCTTTTGGTTTATGTAATGCTCCTGCTACTTTTCAAAGATGCATGTCTGCTATTTTTCATGGTTTTTGTGAAAGTATTGTAGAGGTATTCATGGATGATTTTTCCGTCTATGGGAATTCTTTTGATAGTTGCTTGCGAAACCTTGATAAAGTTTTGCAGAGATGTGAAGAAACTAACCTTGTTCTTAATTGGGAGAAATGCCACTTTATGGTTAATGAAGGAATTGTATTGGGACATAAAATTTCTGAGAGAGGTATTGAAGTTGATAGAGCTAAAGTTGAAGCAATTGAGAAGATGCCCTATCCGAGGGATGTTAAAGGTATTCGTAGTGTTCTTGGTCATCTTTGGGTTTTATAGGAGATTTATTAAAGATTTCTCCAAGATTTCAAAACCTCTTACTAATCTTCTTCAAAAAGATGTACCATTTGTTTTTGATGATGATTGTAAGGAAGCTTTTGAAACTCTAAAGAAAGCCTTAACAACTGCTCCTATAGTTGAACCTCGATTGGAACTTACCATTTGAAATTATGTGTGATGCTAGTGATTTTCTTTGTAGGCGCTGTTCTTGGACAGCATGAGTAGATAAAAAACTGAATGTTATTCATTATGCTAGTAAAACTCTTGATGCTGCTCAAAGAAATTATGCTACAACTGAAAAAGAATTATTAGCTGTAGTATTTGCTTGCGATAAATTTAGATCTTATATTGTTGATTCAAAAGTTACTATTCATACTGATCATGCTGCAATTAGATACCTTATGACAAAGAAAGATGCTAAGCCAAGGCTTATTAGATGGGTACTTCTGTTGCAAGAATTTGATTTACATATTGTAGATAGGAAAGGTGCTGATAATCCTGTTGCTGATAATTTGTCTAGATTGGAAAATATTGCTTATGATCCTGTTCTCGTTAATGATAGTTTTCCAAATGAACAATTGGCTGTAATAAAGGTGAGCTCGCGAGACAGTCCTTGGTATGCTGATTATGCTAACTTTATTGTTTCCAAGTACTTGCCTCCAACCTTTTCAGCTCAGCAAAGGAGGAAATTCTTTTATGACTTGAGGCATTATTTCTGGGATGACCCACACTTATATAAAGAAGGAGTGGATGGTATTATGCGAAGATGTGTTCCCGAATATGAACAACAAGAGATATTGAGTAAATGTCATGGTAGTGCTTATGGAGGACATCACGCCGGAGAAAGAACCGCGCAAAAGGTTCTACAATCAGGTTTTTATTGGCCAACTCTCTTCAAAGATGCGAGAAAGTTTATTTTATCTTGTGATGAATGCCAAAGGGTTGGTAATATCTCCAGACGTAATGAAATGCCTATGAATTATACTCTTGTTATTGAACCGTTTGATTGCTGGGGATTTGACTTCATGGGACCTTTTCCGTCTTCAGAAGGTAACACTCACATACTTGTTGCTGTTGATTATGTTACTAAATGGGTGGAAGCTATACCTACAAAAAGTGCTGATGGTGAAACCTCTTTAAGAATGCTTTTAGATATTATTTTTCCTAGATTTGGAGTGCCTAGATATATTATGACTGATGGAGGTTCTCATTTTATTCATGGAGGTTTTAGAAAAACTCTTGCTAAGTATGGTATTAATCATAGAATTGCTTCCGCTTATCATCCTCAAACTAGTGGTCAAGTAGAATTATCAAATAGAGAGATTAAATCCATTTTGGGAAAGACCGTTAATAAAACTAGAAAGAATTGGGCTAGTAAATTGAAGGATGCACTTTGGGCTTATAGAACTGCTTACAAAAATCCCATGGGAATGTCACCTTATAAAATGGTTTATGGGAAAGCTTGTCATTTACCTTTAGAACTAGAGCACAAAGCTTATTGGGCTGTTAGAGAATTAAATAAAGATCCTAAACTTGCCGGTGATAAGAGGTTGTTGCAATTAAGTTTTCTAGATGAATGGAGAAGTGAAGCTTATGAAAATGCTAAACTCTTTAAAGAGAAAGTTAAAAAATGGCATGATAGAAGGATTATCAAAAGAGAATTTAATATTGGGGATAAAGTCCTATTGTATCGGTCTCGCCTCAGATTCTTTGCAGGGAAATTACTCTCGAAATGGGAAGGACCGTATGTTGTCGAGGAGGTGTATCGTTCAGGAGCAATCAAAATTAGCTCTCTCCAAGGCAATGCTACGCAAGTGGTGAATGGACAAAGACTCAAGCATTATATCTCAGGTGATTCCTATAATGTTGATGTTGATATTATTCAAGTGGAAACACCGGAGGCTTTCATAAAAGGGCAAATTGACAGTCCGCCAGAACTCGACTTTGAATAGGTAACAGTACTGGTAATGAAAAGTACGCAATTTACTTTTCGAACAATATTTTCACTGTTTTTGGAAAATATGAAAAATTACGAGTTCGAAACGGAGTGGAAAGGACGCACGAGGGCGTGGCACCATAGGCCGGCGCGGCCAAGCCTGGGCCCGCGCCGCCCTATGGTTTGGCCGCCCCGTCGCCCCTTTCCGACTCTGGTTCGATCTGGTACTTTCCGTTTGTTGTGAAAATTTTTGCTATATAATCCCCCGGACCCCTGGAGGTCCGTATATCGTGTTCTCGACGTGTTTTGTTTCGAGCTGTTTCTGCCAGGATCTGTTTTCGGTCTAGAAGCACCATGGTCTCCAAGAACAAGGGCAAGGAGTTTCCGGATGAAGATGATCGAGATCTTGGGTGGAAAGAGGAAGACAAGGACGTCAAGGAAGAGGATGAAGAAGAGGTGGAGGAAGATTTGCGCGCACACCCGCGTGCTACCATCGCAAGCATCAAGGTGGTGGACAACCCTTTTAGTGCAAACAAGAGCGCAAGAATTCGCACTGGAGGAGCGATTCCACGTCATTACCTAGCTCCGAAAACATCTCCATCAGGCATTCACCATCCCTTCCGCAATCTAATTTTCAATAATCAAATTGAAGGGACTCCAAAGGCAGCATTGCCTAGCCAGTGGGATATAGATCGTTCTAACACTGCAGGAGAGAAGGAGCCTGAGGCTGAAGAGTGGGGAAATAACTCCAAGAGCTGGGACTCGCCGTCGGACAGACTCCTTAACCGCGTCGAGCACAATTCAGAGATGATTCGCAATCTCATATACAGGATTGATGAGCTTTAGGAGCTTATTGAGAAGCTTGTCAGGAATTCATCACCACCATCGCCGAAGGAGTAATTCATCATCGGTATTGGCATCCCCTTGGTTTGTTCCAAGCTTGGGGGAGTGCCGCGGTATCACATTATCACTACCTTTTACTTTTATTGTCAAGTAGTGTCATATCATGAGTAGGGAAGTTATCGTATAAGATGGGTTGCAGTTTGGAAGTATCTCTCCTTTAGTTGGTTATCTATGTATCCCTTGGTGTGAGTTATCGTTATGGAATATTAATGAGAAGTCTTATCATTTACATATTGCACATCTTATTCTAGTTTGCAATCTCTACTATATGATTTACCTTGTTATTAGTATTGGTATCACTTTGGGAGCATTGAATAAATCTATTTGGTTTTGGCAAACTTAGCATTGGTCAATAGCAACAACACTTTGAGGTTTAGTTAGAAAAGAGAAATACATGTTGTCATTGCCTAATCGACGGTACCTCGGAGGAGGGATCCTCACGAGGGGGAGAAGAAGTAGGGGCCATAGGGCGGAGTGCAC
This sequence comes from Lolium perenne, assembly GCF_019359855.2. Taxonomy (NCBI): domain Eukaryota; kingdom Viridiplantae; phylum Streptophyta; class Magnoliopsida; order Poales; family Poaceae; genus Lolium; species Lolium perenne. Next base: position 88,773,742 of record NC_067245.2, on the reverse strand, counting down.
ACGGGATGGTGGTACGCGAGTTACCCAGCTTCGGAACACCTGCACGATGACAGGGCCTACTGCTGCTTGTCTGGAATTATCTGGGCGCTTTCGCGTTGTTACAATGAGTTGTGGTTGTGCCTCTAGGGCTCCCGAGATCCGGCTTATAAAGGCGCACGGATCTAGGGTTTACATGGAGAGTCCTAGCCGGATTACAGATAGCCTAGCTACGGTACAATATCTCGCCGTGCACGTCACGGATCCGCCTTCCATACACGTCGTACTGGATCCGGGTCCCTCATGGGCCTCCATGGATCCGGGTTACTCCTACGTTGGTACGGATCCGGCTTACTGATCCTGGGCCGGACTTCTTCCTTCATGATCAACAGCAACTGGACCGCCCGATGGGCCACATGCCTCATCACCGTCTGTGGGCCACCCGGGCTTGCCGGATCTAGGCACTGTCGATGGTACACCCATGAAGTATACCCACAACAGTAGCCCCCAGAGTTCTCCGAGTTTCACCTGCAGTTTCCGCCTTGCTGGTCCATCATGATCTCCGGCAAACGTTGGTAACGCGGAGAAACTTGAAGAGCTCCAACTTTGCATTTTCTTCTTTTTCCCAACTTATAGCCGGAAAATGCTCCCATCCCGCGGGACTTCATCCATCGACGTTCCAAAGAACATTTCCGGGTTACTCCCTGCTCGAACGAGAGCCAACTTATCCTTACGGAATTACCCGGAATCTTAAAAGACTCAAACGGTTCAGAAAATCCTTCATCTTCAGATCATACTTAACAATGGAAGTTTCACATTTCCCGCGCACAACTTCCTCATTTCTCGCGCTAAATTTTCGCAGATGCAAATCTTCAGCCGGAATTTTCGGGAGCGCATGGTTAAATTACCTCCACGTCGTTTTACCGCAGTTGACCTAAACACGTGTCATCCATCCAACGGCGTGACCGTTCAGTTTCCACCGTCGGATCCGGATCCCGAATCTCCGCGTGTGGCCTATAAATACCCCGCGGCCCGGTAAAAATCCATTCTTTCACCCCCTCTCACCACCTCGTCTTCCTCCTCGCGCCGCGCCGCCCGCCAGATCTCGATTCCGGCGAGCTTCGCCACGGTGAGCTTCGCGCGCCGCCAAACCAAGGCTCCCCTCGCGCCAAGATTCCCACGTTTGAACGAGAAATTCGCTCCGCCGCCGATTCGTGGTCACGCGGGACGATTTCCTTCAAGTTCGGCGACCTCATCTTCGCCGGAGCTCCGTCGAGCCACCGCGCCATTAGCGGTAAGTACGCCGGCCTTGTAGAAGACAACCTAGTGTAGAAGATAGACTTAGGTGATCCGGGTACTTAAACATCTTGTATGGGTGCAGCCGGAAGCATGCCACTCGATTCTTCGCATTGTACCGATAGCTCTCCAAGTAGCCCGGATCCCAACCAAATAGAACCCATATGCCCGGATCCCATATCATTCCTGCCACCATATGTTTCCGACATCAGACTAGCTCAAACTTTTTCCGCATCTTCCAGCACCGCTCCAGGCCGGATCCCTTCCCTTCAAGAGCTCCAGGAAGAACTCGAGGGACAAGCTCGGATGGCAGCAAAGGTACAGGAGGCGGAAAACAAGAGGGCGTCCAAGGCCCGGATCCGCGAAGGAGAACGGGGTCAATGGTGGCCTTGCGCAACTACCGACGTGGAGCTTAGAGAGCTCCAGAACGAGGGCATGATCTCCACACATTGGAGCTTCACCCGTGATTCCGACGTCCCCAAGCCAGAGGCCGGAGAAATTGTTATGACCAAGGCTTGGGTGGAACGCGGACTTTCACTTCCTTGTTCGGAATTTTTTCTCTCCATCCTCAACACTTACGGGCTCCAGCCCCACAACATCTGCCCAAATTCATACCTTCTCTTGTCCAACTTCGTGACTCTCTGCGAAGGACATCTTGGGATCCGGCCAGATGTCAAGTTGTGGCAATTCTTTTTGTGGGTGAAGAAAGAAACCAAGGACAAAGCAATGGTGAACTGCGGAAGCATGACGTTTATGCTCCGCCCTAACCGCATGTATCCTCCCCACGACTCGCACGAATCCGTCCGGTACTGGAATGCCGGATGGTTCTATGAGAAGAACGCTTCAGTTCCGGAAGTCCACGAAGGCCTGCCCCAGTTCGTCAATGAACCTCCGGAAGAACTTGCAAGCTGGAGCTTCGTCCCTTCACTCGCCCTGACTCCGATCTTGGAGAAGGCTGCTCGGAGAATCTCCTGGCTAGTCCACGACGGACTGACCGGAGCCCAGCTCACACTTAGCTGGTTTTCCCGGAGAATCCAGCCTCTACGCTACAACGCGCGCCTGATGTGCGCTTATACCGGGGCGGACGACCTTCTCCGGGTTACCCGCCACGATCTTCCGGCCAACTCTCTGAAGAGAAGGTTCAAGACGCTGGTGAAGATTCCGAGGGGCCAACAGGTCCCGGAACTGTTTAAGGACATTTACACGAACGACCAATGTCCTCCGGTAAGCTTTGTTCTTTCCGTTGCTTCAAACTTCACAAGTTTTTTGATGTTTAAACTCTAACTCTTGTTCATTTTCCTTCCAGCTCAACACTTTGGCGGAGGAAATCTTCCGCACCATTATTCGCGTCCCCGTCACCGGCGACACGGCGGAGGAGGCTCCGGAAGACGACGATGAGGAAGAGGAACAGGCACCCCGCAAGGCGGCCCCTCGACCTACAAAGCGTCCCCGCGCCAAGGCTTCCGGCTCTGAAGCCGGAGCTAACGGCGAGGCCTCCGCCAAGAAGCCGAAGACGACAAAACCACCTCCGCTAGACTCAAGGAAAGCGGAGCGTGCGCGTCTAAGGATGCTCTCAACGGCTGGCCAGGGCACGCGCCCCATCATCCCCGGCGCCCCGTAAGTTTCCGAACATGATGCAACTTTGTCTTGGCGAAATTATCTCTTGTCTAAACCCTTTCACTTGTTTGCAGGAATCCGAAAACCACTGCCACACGGACAACCAGCCAGGAGCCCATCACGAAGTATATGAAAAAATCTCCGGCTGTTGGTCCCTCTACTCCAGTTCCACCAAGCGCCTCCCACCCAACTCCTCAACCGTCGCCCCCTCAAGCTGATCCTTCTCCCCCTCCTGCCGCAAACACTCCACCGGAAATAATTCCGGTTAGCAGCGGGCATGCGGGCGGAGAAGATCCTAAGGCCAAGGGCCCTGCCCAAGAGGACGCGGAAACACAAGGCCAAGGAGAGGCTGAAGTCACTTCTTCCGAGAAGGCTGGAGAGGGCGCTGGCGACATGGTCATTTTTCCGAAGAACTTTGGAGATCCGGCTGACACCACTTCCACCCCCAAGGCGTATGCCACTAAGTTTTTCAACAAGCTGTCTGAGGCGGAGAAGTGGGAACTTTAACAAGACCTGCTCAACGCCATGCTGAACAACGCCTGGGGGAAGCCTGATTCCAGGACATCGGAAATCCAGGACTTCAAGAAAAACGTCGGCCAGTTCTTCGACCAGCTCATCTGCAAGCAAAAGGTACTCCCCAGTAGCCCCCAAGCATGTAGGCGGAAACTCAAATAATAGTTAGCGCTTAGATGCTTTAGAGAAAAATTACTTCTGAGAAAGTTGTTTAGAACGGACCAGTAGCCCCCAAGCATTATGGCGGAAAGGTTCCGGCAATGATGCTTTGAAAGAAACCACTGCTACAGGCGGAATTTTTACTCCTGCACTGTTTAAATTTTACAGGAACAACAGGCGCTGCACTACGAGCTGCACAAGAACATTGCCCTGCAGCGCCGCGTTACTCTGAGTCAGGCGGAAAATATCCGGACTCTGAAGGATGAGAATGCGGAACTGACCAAGCAATTGGCGGACGCCCAAGGTTGGTTTCCGCCTTCTTCGTTACTAGTCATATTCCGACTTAGAACTTTGTTGTTAACTTATGTTTATTATAGGCGCATCCTCCTCCCTTGCCACAGCTTCGTCTGAACTTGAGAACCTGCGCTCCTCGTACCAAGAGTTGGAGACGAAACTAAAGGAGGCGGAACTTAAGAGGGAGCAGGCCGAAAAGCAGCTCGCGGAGAAAAACTCCGAGCATATCAGGGAAAAGGGTGAGCTGTTGCTGAAGAAAAATGCTGATAGCGAAACCATCAAGAGGCAGCAGAAAGAGCTCAATGGACTCCGGAAGTATATGGAGACTGCGGAGCAGCACTGGGACTTGCTCAATGAGAACATCTTGGGTATGATATCGGAACCTCGTCAAGATGTTTGCTCCGATTTTTTACTTTGCGTTCAAATTGCATGCTTATATCCTGATTATCTTATGCAGAGCCACTTGGGTATCCGGAACAGCGCCGAAATTTGTTCCCACGGGATGACCTTCTTCAACTCGCAGGCGATGACTGCAAAGATCTCATCTCCGCCTCCCGCAAGATATGCTATAACTTATCCATCAAGAGGAGCCGCACTTGCAACGTTCGCAAGCTTGTTGGTAAGATGGATGTTCTGCCGGAGCTGGTGACGGATCTACAAGCATCGTCAGCCCGAGGCGCAGCTGCAATGGCCTTGACCATGTGCCTAGCACATACTCCGGGTCTTGATCTTGATGAAGTGACCACGGGCGTTCCTCCGGATGCGGATGTCGGCGCGCTGCTGGATGCAGTGAGCGGCTACGACACCCGTATCGCGCGCAGGATCCGGCACGAGGAATTCTACGACAAGGTCGTCCTCCCTGCGGACGAGCCCCTAGAAGCGGAACTTCAAAAGGAACTCGACGCCAAGGCGCGACCTGCGGAATCCGGAACCCAGTTTACCTGGACCAGCTCCAAGGATGCTCCCCAAGAGGAACCCAAGACCAGCACCGCTGCTTCTGAAGAAAAAGAAAGTGATGAAGACGTGTCTTCTCCGGCCGAAGGCGCCAAGGAAAAAGATCCAGAAGGCAAGACTTCTCCGGCTAAGGGGGAGTGAAGACTTTTATTCCTGCGGGAAAAACAATGCATTATTTTGGCCCCAGCGAGGGTTTGTAATAAGACTTTAAATTCTTAAGTAGCTAGGAACAAAACGATTATGCATGGGGCGGAAACACTTATCCTGCTATCCTTTAATATCATGTGCATGTTTCGTTTTATGTCGGAAAGCAAGTGCTGACTTCATTGTTTTCCGGCTCACTCGCTTGACCTTCCGCGAGCCGGAAGACCTTAGCCGGAAACGCTCGCCAGCAGCGACGAAGCCTAATGGCAATCCGTCCATAACCGCGGAAACAAGCCCCCAGGCATAGGTGCCGGAAATCGCTACTAGGAATCCACGAGCTCGCAACAGATAACAATTTAATCAGAAAATTTAAGCTTACGTCCTAAAGGACGGTTTTGGAAAATCACAACTTTCATACACGCCTAGGCGGAAATATCCAGCTCTGCGGTTTTAGTCGGAAAAACATACACGATCTAAAATGAACAAGTAAAGGAGGTAAAAGACTCAAAGAGTGAACCATAAGCTTTATTTCATTGATCATGTATAACTATTATAGAGTTTATAACTCGGAAAATATACGCTAAGTGTAGAAAGGACGTAGCTGTGCGATGTTCCAAGGGCGATCTGTTTCATCGTAGATATCATCCGGATCCTCACGCTTGCGTTTCCGGTGCCAGTTAGCAGGTCTATCCCTCAGCTCGCGGAAATCAACAAGGTAATACGACCCGTTATGAAGCACTTTGCTAACGACGAAGGGTCCTTCCCATGGAGATTGCAGCTTATGGTCTTTCACCTGTCGAAGGCGGAGGACCAGGTCTCCTGCCATAAAGGATCGTTTCCGAACTCGACGACTGTGATAGCGTCGGAGCTTCTGCTGGTAGATGGCAGAGCGTTGGTCAGCTAAGTTCCGAGCTTCCTCGATCAGGTCCACAGATAGCTGTCTGGCCTCGTCAGCTGTTTCTTCATTGTAGGCGGAAACTCGCGGTGAGTCGTGGATGATGTCGGAAGGAAGCACGGCTTCGGATCCGTATACCAGGAAAAATGGGGTAAACCCTGTTGATCTGTTAGGGGTAGTTCGTAAACTCCACAGAACAGCTTCCAACTCGTCAGCCCAAGCTCCGGCTGCTCGTCGCAGCGGTTCTTCAAGGCGCGGCTTAATTCCTGATAATATTAGACCGTTAGCCCTTTCAACCTGACCGTTAGATTGTGGATGAGCCACAGATGCAAGGTCCAGTCGGATCCCCATTGTGTCACAATAATCCCTTAACTCTCCTTGAGCGAAGTTTGTGCCATTATCTGTGATTATGCTGTGTGGGATGCCGAATCTCATCACGAGGCTGCAGACGAATTTTAGTGCCGTAGCACCATCGGCTTTTCTCACTGGCTTAGCCTCGATCCATTTGCTGAACTTGTCAACAGCGACCAGGAGGTATTCAAAACCGCCAGGAGATGATCTCTTTAACTTACCAACCATATCGAGCCCCCAGACCGCAAATGGCCAGGTGATAGGTATGGTCTTCAGCTCTTGGGCTGGAGCGTTTGGTTGAGTAGCGTAATACTGACAACCTCGGCAGGTCTTGACTATTTTATCAGCGTCTTCTTTAGCTGTAAGCCAATAAAAACCTAACCGAAAAGCTTTTGCAACGAGTGATCTGGGAGCGGCATGATGCCCGCAATCCCCTGCGTGGATCTCTCTGAGGATTTCAATGCCATCTTGATTAGAGACGCATTTAAGAAATACCCCTGCTGCACTTCGTTTATAGAGCTGTCCATCAACTATTGTGTAGGTTCTGGCTCGTCTGACGATCTGTCGTGCGAGGACCTCGTCCTCTGGCAACTTCTGATCGATGAGGTAGTCCAGGAAAGGCTGTGTCCAAGCCGGAATGATAGCCATCACTTCCCTAGCCGGAGACACTGCCACCTCTGGGTTTTCCGGGTTAGCGCCCTTAACTGAGGGTATCCGGAGATGCTCCAGGAAAATGCCAGGCGGAATTTGTTTCCTGCCGGATCCGAGCTTGGATAGCATGTCTGCCGCTGTGTTATCGTCTCTCCTGACGTACTTGACTTCGTATCCGAGGAAGCACTTGGCGATCTCGTCAACTTCGTCTCTGTAGGCCGCCATGACGGAATTTCTGGCATTCCAGGTTCCGGCTACTTGTTGTGCCACCAGGTCGGAATCTCCACAGCATATGATGTGCTTGATCCCAATTTCCTTAGCGATGCGCAGACCGTGTAGTAGAGCCTCATATTCCGCCATGTTGTTAGTAGCTTCGAAGTGGATCTGCAGAACATACTGCAGTTCTTCTCCGGTAGGGGACTTCAGGGTGACTCCGGCTCCTGAGCCTTGATGCTGCTTGGATCCATCGAAGTGCATGACCCATGTTTCTGGTTCCGGCTCCAGACTTGCATCCGGAGCTTCTGTCCAATCTGCGATGAAATCTGCCAAGACTTGGGATTTAACCGCAGTCCTGGGCTTGTAGGCGATGTCGAAGGCAGATAGTTCAATGCCCCATTTAGCCGTACGTCCTGTTGCGTCAGCGTTGTTGAGAATTGTTGACAGCGGAGCCTTGCTCACGACTGTTACTGGATGCTCTTGGAAGTAGTGTCTCAGCTTCCGGCTGCCTAGGAATACTCCATAGGCTAGCTTCTGAAAGTGAGGGTATCTTTGCTTTGACTCCGTCAGCACCTCGCTAATGTAGTAGACAGGTCTTTGGACGTCATATTCATGACCTTCTTCCTTTCGCTCCACCACGATGACGAGGCTGATGACTTTGTTGGTAGCTGCCAGATAAAGGAGCATTGGCTCTGACTCTGCTGGAGCTGCCAAGATAGGTGGGGAGGTAAGTATTTCCTTCAACCCTCGAAGAGCTGCGTCAGCTGCGTCGTCCCAGACAAATTTGTCTGTCTTCTTCAGCAGCTTGTACAGAGGTAGTGCCTTCTCGCCAAGACGGCTAACAAACCTACTGATTGCTGCAACACAACCAGTTAGTCGTTGTACATCTTTGAGACAAGTTGGCCTTTTGATGCACAGGATTGCCTTGATCTTTTCCGGGTTAACTTCAATGCCTCTGTGAGAGACTATGAAGCCAAGGAGTTTTCCGGCTGGCACGCCGAAGACGCACTTCAGCGGATTCAACATCATCTTGTACCTGCGGAGGTTGTCGAAGGTTTCTGTGAGGTTGCTGATCATGTCGGATCCTTTCCGGGTCATGACCGCGATGTCGTCGACGTAAGCGTGCACGTTCCGGCCAATTTGGTCCTTCAGGCACCGCTGCATCGTACGTTGGTAAGTAGCACCTGCATTTTTCAAACCAAAGGGCATAGTAACATAGCAGTAAGTACCGAACGGGGTAATGAATGAAGTCGCCTTTTGGTCGGATTCCTTCATCCGGATCTGATGATACCCGGAATACGCATCAAGAAAACACAGAAGTTCCGCCCCCGCCGTCGAATCAATGACTTGGTCAATGCGCGGCAAGGGGAACGGATCCTTCGGGCAATGTTTGTTCAAGCCAGAGTAATCGATGCACATTCTTAGTATTTCAGTGTTCTTTTTGGGTACAAGGACGGGATTCGCGACCCAATCGGTGTGGATAACTTCTATTACAAAACCTGCTTCTAGTAACTTTGCTAGTTCCATTCCTATGGCGCGGCGCTTCTTATCTCCAAAGCGTCGCATAGCTTGCTTCACTGGTTTGGCCCCCGGATTTATGTTGAGGTAGTGCTCGGCGAGTTCCCTAGGTACTCCAGACATGTCAGAAGGTTGCCATGCGAAGATATCCATGTTAGCGCGGAGGAACTCGACGAGCGCGCTTTCCTATTTGGGGTCCATGTTGGCTCCGACTGAAACCTGCTTGGAAGAGTCACCTGGGATGAGGTCATGCTTCTTGGTTTCTATCGCGGGCTTGAAGGAGGTTTTCTGCTCGGAGATCTGCTTCTTGGTGGTCTGCATCTCAGTCGGATCTACCGCGGCTCTGTAGCCTTTCAGCTCTTCTCCGGATATCACAGACTCTGCGAAGGCGGCTTCGCCTAACTCGCACTCATGAGCCTTTTTGTAGTCTCCGGATACGGTAATCATACCTTTAGGACCCGGAATCTTGAGCTTGTTGTAGATGTAGCACGCTCTTGCGTGGAACTTGTGGTAGGTGGGCCTGCCGAAGATGACGTGGTAGGAGCTCTTGAAGGGCACAACTTCAAACGTGATCTTCTCTTCGCGGAAATTATGAACATCGCCAAAGGCCACGGGAAGTGTGATGCTGCCGAGGGAGTTCGCCTTCTTACCCGGAACCACACCATGAAACTCAGTGGTGCTGTGTTTGAGCTGTTCCTTGGTGAGGTTCATCCGCTCTAGAGTCTCCAGGTACATGATGTTCAAGCTGGCTCCGCCATCCATGAGGCACTTGGAGAAGTCATACCCGTCTATGCGGGGACTTACAACCAAGGCGTAGCATTCCTTTGGCACGATTGCGGGGTGATCCTTCCGATCGAATGTGCACGGGATTTCCGACCACCTGACGTACTGCGGCACAGCCGGAACTATGGCGTTCAGGATCCGGGTAGCTGACTTGGAGGCGCGTACTGTTGGGGTTCCGAGGAAAGTGTGGTAAGCCCCCACGCTCTTTTTGTCGAATGGATTGGATTTACCTGCGGCTCCTGCCTTGGGATCCGGCGAGTTATCATCCTCATCCATCGCCTCGGAACTATCGTCCTCTTTGTCCTTGTTCTTGCCCTTGCCACCTTTGCCGCGTGGGCGGTGCTTCCGGGCGCGCTTGTACCCTGCCTCCGGGTCGTTCTTTAGATCATTGACCCATTTGCAGTTGCGGTTGGTGTGAGTGGACTTCCCTGTAACCGGATCCAGATGGGCCAGGCAGGGCATGTCTCTGTACTCCTCGTAGGTTTGCGGAGCGCGGGATCCGCCAGCAATGACTTCGGAGGTATGCTGCTGACCCCGGCCGGCTCCGCCTCCACGTCCGCGTCCTCTTCCGCCTCCTGGACCTCCGCGTTGAAACGCCATGGCGACCATCTCGGATCCGCCACTCTTCTGGTCATCAGGGTTCTTGCGCTTATGGCTGCTGTTGCTACCGTTGTCACGGTTCTTCTTTTGCTGATGCAAGGGGATTGCTGTGGCTGCGAGATCACCGCCTGCGTCGTCATCGGCGGCAGTGTGATCGCTGGCGATGGTGATCATGTCGTCCAACGTCAGTTGATTTGCATTGACCATGCAAGTTAGCTTGTGCCGTAGTAATCCTCCTCGCTGCAAGCCCCCAATGAAGGCGTGCATTGCCGTGCGGTTGTCGACGTTCTCGCACTCGTTTCTGCATGCCAACCATCGGGTGAGGAAATTCCTCGATGTTTCGCCCTTCTTCTGGATACATGCCTGCAGGTCGCTTGTTGTGGCAGGTCTCTTGTAGGTGCCCCTGAAGTGTTTCTCGAAAGCGTTCTTCAGGTCGAACCAGCAAAAGATGGAATTCTTCTCGAGGTCGCTGAGCCAGATCCGGGCTGGACCTACAAGGTACAACTGAAGCATGCGGCAGGCGATGTTAGGGGTTCCTCCGGCGAAGGTTACAGCATTGTAGTAATCCTCAATCCAGGTATCCGGCCTTTCGGTGCCGTCATAATGCTTCAGGTTTCCGGGTAGCTTGAGGTTCATCCTTGGCTTTGGTTCCTCTCGAATCATCCTGCCAAAGCACTTCGGACCAATGTAGTCGGTTCTGTACTCGTTAAGGCGATCCCGCGCGTCGCGCGAGCCGTGGCGAGGAGACTTTGAGCGAGAGCGAGATCTCCGGCCATTGCCTCCGCCTCCACCTCCGCCGCCACCGCTAGGTGGTGGTGAGGGAGACCTGCGAGGTGGGCGGTCTGACTTCTTGCTTCCGCCATCTGAATCTCCTCGGCCTTCCTGGTGCTGGCTCCGGCTCCTGTGGCTGCCTTCGCCCTGGCGTTGGCTGCCCTGGTGGTTCCGGTGCGGTTCCGGGTCACGGCTCCGGCGAGGCTCTGGGTCATGGCTCCGACGAGGTTCTGGATCGCGGTTCCGGCGAGGTTCTGGACCACGGTCCTCATTCCGACTCCTTCTGGGCTCGGGCTCATGAACATTGTTCTGGTTCCGGCGAGGTTCCGGCGAGCGCTCCCTGTTTCTGTTTCTTGGCAGCACGTTGTCGCGGATAACAATCCCACCATGCCCTGGGGGCCTGGTGTTTCCGGCTGGACTACGGCGGCGAGGGGGTCGCGGGTAACCGTTGGGCGGAGGAGAGGGGTTGCGGTATTTGTCTCGTCCAGAGTACATTGCATCCTTTCCCTTTCTTGGATCTGACGGTGGCGTCTTTGATGGTACGGGGATCGGATTTGGGTGTTCCCTGGCCTTCCTTCTTCTGCGCTCCGAGGATCCGGTGTGTGATTCATCGTCGGGATGCCGATCAGCGCGGGAGTCCTTCTGCGCGGTAGATACACAGTTATCCAGATTGGATTCCAACCTGCACGAAGTATCCGCCTTGCTTTGCTGCTGCATTGCTGAAGCGACAAGTGTGCGGAGATAGTTGATATCAACCTCTTCGTCCTTCTTCTTCAGCAATTCCGCAGCTTTTTGCATGTTGTCCTTTGGGGTTTCCAGCGGCTGGTGCTCTGCGGGCGTGTTGAAGGGTATCCTGCGAGGCGGAATTGCTTCTCTAACAATTCGATCGGCCTCCGCCTGCGCATAGATCATCTTTGCCTCCCACTCAGCCCTCATGCTCTTGACCTGCTCGAGCGTGGCAGCAATCTCGCGGTCCTGTCTGTCGAAGTTTTCCGCCCAGGCTGCATGATCTGCCCTCCCTACTTTTAACGCAGCTTCGGTATCGGCGAGCTTCTTGGCTGTGTGTAATGTCCCAGGTTTAGAGACGATCGAGGGGTAGATTTTAGAAAGGGATGTGCATTGCATAGTAAATTCTGGGGAAATTTCGCGCTTTTAAACAAAAACTGCATCGAAGGGGGACAAGTTTCTCTCTCGACACCTTACAGGGTTAGGGTTTCGAGAGTGCGACAAACTTGCAACTCACCTAACTAAATTAGGGTTTTGAGAAGAGAGGAGAGTATTGCATTAAAAATTAAGTTGTATGATTGAATTCAAACCAAATTTGAATTTGAATTTCAAATTCAAACCTCAAAAGAATATCACATAAATTAAACTTGAGATAATTTAATAAACAATTATCATTAATCAAGATAATCAAGAATATAACAACTAAGTAAAGCTCATTTGAGAGAAACCTTGAGCTTTATTGATAAACACACAAAATACATTGTCTTTTACAATATCCAGAAATAAAATATGAACATTACAACATATTACAAGAATTGAAAAAAAATAGAAAAAAAAAGAAAAGAAAAGGAAAATTACAAATCAAGGATCTGCCTTAACACTACAAGATAAACTTCATTTATTCTTATACTTGATGATCTTCATGATCATTGGAGCAACAGATTGATCCCTGCACATATTCACAACAAAAGATGGCAGGTTAGAAACAAAGGAAAATGAGCAGATATGATCAACTCTGCCGAGCTGATCCTCTCAATGTCCCAAGTGCAAAGTATCTGGTTGACACACACACACAGCCTGCTCACCAGGCTGTGTGCATGCAGCACACATACAGGGTGAGTCACCCAAAGGGAAAGGTGGAGCTGTCGACCAGGGGAGCAAGAGCCAACCATATAAAAACTTTTCCACCACAAACCCTAGTTCATTCATCGACCAAGCAGCAGGGTAAGTCACCAGGCACCAAGAACAGCCAAGAACACCAAGAACAGGTGAACAGCTAGAGCTGTCTCATCTATTCATAATCACCAGAAATTAAACCAAGACCTCAAGCTTGCTAGGAGGAGCAGGACAAGCAAAAGACCACCAGAAGCAAAACCTCTACACCAACACCAAAATTTCTAGGAGCTGGAGTGAGGTATACCAAGCATCATGAACAAACCAGATGGTTTTGTTCATATATAAGCATATGCATCTATCACACATAATCAAAGGGGTGTGATACCCATGTCGTGTCATCATCTGGCTACTAAGCCATATGGTGCAAGCAAGAGTAGAGAGGCCACTGGTTAATCATCTAAAGGGAACAACAGCTATGACACTTATTGCATAACTGAAGGAATCCAGCAAGAGATGAGAGCACAAGCTAGCCTAGATACACACTTAGCACCTACAGCTATTCAGGCCATCAGACCTAGACAAATCATTGTCTAATTTTGATTTCAACATCAAGAGCTACTGGCAATAATCCACTAAATGGATCACCCAGAAAGCATTTGGTGAGCCACAGCAAGCCAACAAGAGGGGAGCTACCCTGGGGCAGCACATGATTACTGCCAGGGTCACCTCAAACCCTAAAACAGCCAAACCATCAAGCCAAGCACAAATATCATCACCCAGAATGGGTTCAAAGTGGAGCTAGGGTCCCCAACTAATGTTGGCATCCCTCTAGCTCAATTAAACAAATTATAAGAGTCATCACTGCAAGCAGTTCATCTCATTTATCCAATAAACAAAGATAAGCTTTACAGATAAATGAAAGAGATAGATCACCAGTAACTGGAACACTTACTCATGATCCAATAGATCACTGGAAGCAACAACAATTGCTTGAGCCAACCACAGCACACACCAGCACAAGGCCTGGTGATGCACAGTCATCAGACTAAGGCCAGATAGGCATAGGCAGTAAATAAAGCAAGCATTGATCAAGCATTGTTGATCACCGGATCACCGTAACTTGCTAAAGCATGCTAGAACCCAATTCTAGCATTATATTGACCATATAAAATAAACAGACACATTGCTTAAGGAATTGCATCACTGATAATCAATCAATAACCTTATAATTGTATCCAGAAGCACATCAAAGGTTTGATGAACCACTGGATCATAATCAACAAATAAACCACTTAGTGCTCATCCTTTAATCATACCAGTAAGCCAACAGCAATGCCCAGATGAGCATGCTCATGAATTTGAGCACAAGAATTAGCCACAGTAGCTCAGACACTTGCAATTATGCAAGAACTATACACTATAATCAAGCCATAGCAATTGAAATTAACACACTTGAGGATCTGGCAAGATTATCAACAAGAACAAAGGCACAAGAATGGAATTAAGCAAGCAGTACTAGCACAGCAAGTGCTTAGGCTAGAAATCCTTACACAGAGATAGCAGTAGCAATTAGCGACATGCGCACGGCAACAGCAAGCATCGCAAGAAGCACAGCTAAATGAAGGCGCAAAGAAGAAGAAAGAAGACGGCACGGCAGGCATCTCCACGAGGTGGAGTAGCCGTGGCCAGAGCTAGAGGATGGAGAAGAAGGACAGTAAAGAGAGAAAGAGAGAGAGAGAGGGTGGCGCACGTACCCGAGGCGAGCAGACAATAGTCGCGGCCATGGCGGCCACGGCGGCGCGTGCCGAGTGCACGGTAGCACCTGGCCAGGCCAGGCCACGCTCAGACAAGCGCCGCAGCACCCCGCACCACTGCGGCGAGGCCCACGGCGGCGCCATCACGCCTGGAACCCCGGGAAGCCGCGAGATCGCCACGGATCCCGTAACCCTAGCCACGGCGAGGGGGTCGGGGACGAGCGGGAGCAACGCCAGCTCCAGATCGACGCGGATGAGAAGGACCGGCGTCACGAGGCGGTTCGATTGCGCCCCATGGCGAGGGCCATGGCGGTCGGAGTTCGCCGGAATCAGCCGGCGACGGCGAGGGCGACACAGGTCGCCAGAGAGAAGGGGATTAGGGTTCGTCGAGGCGGCGTGGTGGGGAAGGGAGTGAGCGACCGCTCGGGTCGGTTGGACCCGAGCTGGTCTAACCCAACCCACTGGGCTCCACTGACAGGTGGGCCCAGGGGCAAATTTGGTATTTCACAAATTCTATAAATATTGAAACTTTGAAAATTCATACTAAATGTTTAAAAGCTCCAAAAAAATAATTGAAAATATGAAAACCACTCAGTATAAAAATCTCTATCATAATAAAATATGAAATAGAATTTTTGAAGTTAAACAAGAATAAGTTCAAATCTGATGATTTAAATAATCATTTAAATCACACATATTATTTTCAATAATGAAAATAAGTCCATTAATGCATTTGGACTTCAAAAACACCTTGACAACATTTCAAGGTAGTATTTTACTCTTAGTATTCCCAATTTATTCTTAGTATTAACCCCTTACATGAAATAATAACGATATCGGAAGGGGGGAAACAAACCCTAAAAATGGAATCATGCATAAATGCTTCTTTAACCATTGCCCTTATCGGACAATGATGCTGTTTTTCAGAACAAGAGGACAAGGGTCAGTCCATACCTTCCAACTGCAGAACTTTGCAGTGTTCAGGCAAGTTCATCACTTGCTCATGTCATTTGAAGTATTTTTATCAAATTACTTGCAAAGTATTATGGTTATCACTATTGCACAAAAATCAAAACCACTACTTTCATAACTATGAATATGACTATGTGGTGGGCAATGGAACCATGGATTGTGTTGATATGGTGGAGGTTCCATTGCACGGGTTTATATCCATCTAGGATTAAACAACAAATGTCGCCAGTGATTCTTGTGCTTAGTAATACCCGTGTTAACCATAAGATCCGGAGTGGGACGGAGTAGTCAAAAGTGTTTCCACCTCTCGTTCATCAACGGATGCGCTTTACCGTAGTACACTTGTGATCCAAGGGGGCAAGCTGGTGAGGCTGGGGAGTCCTAAGTCCCCACGGCATCGTCCGTAGTACACTTGTCGCCCGAAGGAGCAAGCGGTGAGGCTGGGGAGTCCTAAGTCCCCACGGTATTGCGGTCTATGATGGGTTGCAGCCACCGGCGTAGGAGTGTATGGTAGAGCCCAGCACTATTGTCGTGGTCGGGGTCCACCTTGAAATCTACAGGAATAATGGGACCGACGTGGACCCAGGGTCGGCGCATGCAACAAAGGGTGGGTGTTCGAGGTAGCGGAGGAACATGATTGGCTAGACCTTATACCGGGCCTCACACCAAAGGAAGTGTGGACGGGAAAGCTGCCCGGTTGGCACCAAGGTTAAGATCTCTTATGGGTAAAGCAACACACCTCTGCAGAGTGTAAAGAACTGTGACCTGTCACTCCCTGTTCCGGGATTGAGGAACTGCGAACGCGGCCGGAAAGGAGCTCCATGAAGTTCTAGTAAACCGGTGAAGGCTGACGGACATAGCTCTTCGAAATAAAAGCAATCTCTTGAAGAAATGTTTATCAAAACTTGCATTGGTATTAGACTTTCTGGTCTAATATCATAGCTAGAGCATTAAACACCTCTTATCTTTAATGAACTTGTTGAGTACGCTCGTACTCATACCACTCTTCAATCCCATGCTTAGACTGTCTGAACCGTCTGGAGGAGGACTACGACAACAATGAAGGAGCCGAGGTTATCGGCTATGATGCACCTGACCTCTCAGGAGGAGTTGAAGGCGTAGACTACATCATCGTCTACGGATCCGGGGAGGCTTCCGGAGAAGAACAAGCCTAGAGATATCTGAGGAGTAGTAGTAGCAGAGCAGCACAAACTCTTACCATGTAGCTGCTCGATTAAATAAATGTTTAGTGTAATGAGACTATGGTATTGTAGCTGTCGGGTTCGCCTCGAACCCAGGAGTTATCCTCTTAGGACCCAAGAGGAGCTCCAAGACGACTTGTGTATGTGTATTGTAATAATATGTGAATGAGTTATGGACCTTGCTATGTTCTGTTGTACTACTCTGAGGGATGTGATATTTGCGGAATGGTACTTCGCGAATGTTATATCAACGACTGGCATACTACAACATGCAGTGGTATGCAGGGTCACCACAGTTGGTATCAGAGCAAAAGCTTTGACCTTAGGTTGGAACCTAGTAAATGGGACTAAACGTTAGGAGTCAAATAGGATTAGTAAAGAATTCTCTAAAAATATGGTGTATATTCAATTGAGAATACAACAATCATATCTTTTAGTGTGATAATTCTTTATTATCTCTATTATGATGCATTATTACTAATCTTATAATCTTTCTATTTCTACAGCCAACATGGCAAGTGCACGACCGGGAAGAAACGTGAAAGTTATGGATTCCACACTGAACGAATACCAAGGAGGACTTGCTGATATCCTACGAGCCATGTTGCTGGAATTTGGGTGTGATCCCAGTTCCGGTAAAGAAGTACATGTTCTATGATGGACCGGTGTTGGCCAAGTGCGTAGTAGGACTGCGACTTCCCGAATCTTTGGGAATGAGCATAGTCATGCCAGCTGGAGAAGCTAGGACAACCAACACAGCCTACCATATAGCTGTTATGAGAGCCATAACCGACATACGGGAACATAAGACAAAAGAGCTTATGGATTCCGAGTTTTCCCATATTCCCCATAATCAGGAGGAAGAAGATCCCTTGCTCAACCACTACAAATACGCCAAACGTAAACCCATAGCAGCGGCAAAATATATGGATAATAGCCGTAACTTCATATCATTACTCTTTCAGCTGAATCATCATCTGATAGGAGCTATTGATACGATGCTAGAGGAATTTACGGAACCCAAGGAGGAGAGTAGGGAGAAAGAACCTATGGAGAATGTAGTGCACACACCAGTTTATTCAGCTGGTGACTACATCAGCTTTGATCCACTTGCACGTGAACCTACACCTGCTACACCTGGGAACTACCTGAATAGTTCCTATGGGGGATACGAAGGCGGAGCGGAATCCGGAAACAACCAGCGTTCCGAGACTCCGATCGAGAATTCTAGGGGTTGGCGTTGGGGTAGTGATACTGGAACCCATAGTACTACTGAGTATTATGATGGAGAGATGAACGATGATGCAACAACCCAGAACCAGAGCTATCCTAGTAATGAAGGAGTGGATGGAGGATATCCGACACAGGTTGAGTCGGGTATGGGTTTTGGTAACCCCTATGGTGGGGCTACAGGAGAGTACACCCGATGGGTGGACTATGATGCACTCAACGATCAGTTTGTGAACACTGATTTCTCCTTAGGGTCATCATCGGATTCGGACTACAAGCCAACGGGGAGACCTTATGTTCCAGGGTCTATCAGGAGGACGACACGTTCGACCGGATGGAAGCCTGGAATGTATCGGGAGTGAAGACCGATTAGAAGTCCACCAAGGGAGGCGTGGCTATAATACACAAGTACCACGTGTATTATAGTTTGTAATATTTGTATAATTTGTACATATACTTTAATAAGTGAGTTTGCATACTCACATCGACTTGAGTATTGTAATAAGACCACTTATGTATGTATATACAGGGTATATGTTTTGTATGATTTGGATTTGCTTCTTGATTTCCATTGCGTGACTAGTTCTGTGCACAAAGTTGAGCTCAGAAAACTTGCGCATGGAGTAATTATGAGAATCATCTTGTGTTGCAGAACTAGGGGGATTATGTCGGGAACGTTAGGAAACGAGACTGAAGCACAGCGCATGGAGCGCGAAGCAAAGGAAAAGGAAGAGGCTGAGGGTGCAGCCAGAGATCAGTTTCCACCACCACCACCACCACCCATGACGCAGCAAAACTTCATCCAGTACATGCAACTGGCGGAAGAGAGGCAGCGGGTAACACTAGAGCTGCAGAACAAATTCCTTCAGGATCTGATGCAGCAAAATAGGGTGGAGAGACCTGAGAACCAGGGAGTCACATTAGCAGACTTCCAAAACACCAAGCCGATATCTTTCGCTTACGCGCCAGAGCCGATGGACGCGGAAGATTGGCTGATGGATACTGAGCGCAAGCTCAACACCGTTGGATGCAATGACCAAGAGAAGGTCCGTTATGCTACCCATCTGCTATGTGGACCTGCCGCATCATGGTGGGACAACATTGTAGCCGTGTATCCGGCAGGAAAGGTATTTACCTGGGAGGAGTTCGCAAGGAAGTTCAGGGAATCCAATGTCCCTGAAAGTATCGTGGAACTGAAGCGTCGAGAGTTCGAGAGTCTCGAGCAGAAGGATAAGGCAATCCTGACCTATGTCAGGGAGTTTTCAAAGCTGTCCCGGTATGCGGTTGAGGAAGTCAATACCGAGGACAAGAAGAAGAAGAGATTTCTGAGGGGGTTAAGTCCCCAGTTTAAGGTGCAGCTACGGATGATGAGAGCAACGGAATTCCAAGAGTTGGTGGATGCAGCCATCACTCTTGAAGATGACTTCAAACAACTGTAAGAAGAGAAGAGGAAGAAGGCCAAGTATGAGCCTAAGAGGTTTGTTAGTAACAAGCCTAATACCAGCTTGAGTTTCAAGCCTAGATACAACAACAACAACAACAACAACAACAACAACTACTACGGTAGTAGGAAGAATCAGGCATTCCAGACTGCAAATCAGAGCGTTTGCAGGAGTTGTGGACTCACAGGGCATTTCGCCAAGGATTGCAAGAAACCAAGGATTATATGCTTTGGTTGTCGCCAGGAGGGGCACATGCTGAAGGACTTCCCCAAGAAGAATAGTGGAGGAGGAGGAAATAGAGGAAACACCGGAGGGAACTGGAAGAATAAGAAGCCCTTCGGCAAGCTGAATTGTACCAGTCTGGAGGAGGTGGTCAATTCTGACCAGGCGGTGATAGGTACGCTTCAGATACTCACTCATCCTGGCAAAGTACTTTTTGATACTGGTGCAACTACATCATTCATTTCTCAACAATTCATCATCAAACATGGGATTAGTTGCACTAAGTTAGATACACCCATAACCATACTTTCTGCGGGGGGGACGATATTAGTAACCCATGCCAAACAAAAACAAGTCATTATGATCAATAAGTGCGCGTTTGACGCAGACCTATTCATTTTACCGATGAAGGACATTGATGTCATTCTTGGTATGAACTGGTTAGAAGCTAATGGAGCATTGATCGACTGTGTAAACAAGACGGTGTCACTAAAAAGTCCCGATGGAAGTAGAATGATCTACCAAGGCGACAAAAATACACAGATTGAAGTTGAGCTACAGCTGAATAGCATGAAGGAGGTGAAGTTAGAAGATATACCTGTGGTAAATGAATTCCAGGATGTGTTTCCTGCGGAATTACCTGGTATGCCACCAGATAGGGAGATAGAATTCACTATCGACCTAATTCCAGGAACAGCTCCGATTGCCAAGGCACCATATAAAATGGGGCCTAAGGAGTTGAAGGAACTCAAGGAACAACTGGATGACTTGGAACAAAAGGGATTCATTCAGGAGAGTGTTTCACCATGGGGATCACCTGTGATCTTCGTGGATAAAAGAGATGGAGGAAGAAGGATGTGCGGAGACTACAGGAATCTGAACAACGTCACAATCAAGAACAAGTATCCACTTCCAAGGATACAAGATCTATTTGATCAAGTGAGAGGCGCGGGAGTCTTTTCCAAGATTGATCTAAGATCGGGTTATCACCAGATAAAGATCAAGAAGGAGGACGTTCCGAAAACTGCCTTTGTCTCAAGGTATGGACACCATGAATACCTTGTAGTACCTTTTGGATTGACCAATGCCCCAGCAATATTCATGAATCTCATGAATAAGATTTTCATGCCATATCTAGACAAGTTTGTCATCGTATTCATCGATGATATCTTGATATATTCCAAGAACAAGGCAGAACATGCCGATCATTTGAGGTTAGTGTTGCAAACACTAAGGGAACACCAACTTTATGCAAAACTCAGTAAGTGTGAATTTTGGCTAGATCAAGTGGAATTTCTTGGTCATGTCATTAGTAAAGATGGGATCGCTGTCAACCCGAGCAAGGTAGCAGCAGTTTTAGAATGGGAAGCACCCAAGACTGTCAAGGAAATCCGAGGATTCCTAGGAATGGCAGGATACTATCGGAGATTCATTGAAGGATTCTCTAAGATAGCAGGACCTATGACAAAGTTGCTAAGGAAGAATACACCATTCGTGTGGTCGGAGGAGTGTGAGAAGAGTTTTCAAACTTTGAAAGAGAAACTCACCACGGCACCGGTGTTAGCAGTTCCGGAAGTTGGCAAGGATTACACCGTGTACTGTGACGCATCCAAACATGGATTGGGTTGCGTACTCATGCAAGATCGGAAAGTGATATCCTATGGATCGAGGCAACTCAGACCTCATGAAGTGAACTATCCAACGCATGACTTGGAATTAGCAGCGGTCGTATTTGCATTAAAAACTTGGAGACATTTTCTCTATGGTGCTAAGTGTGAGCTCTATACAGATCATAAAAGCCTCAAATATTTCTTCACTCAGAAGGAACTCAACATGAGGCAGAAAAGATGGCTAGAATTGATCAAGGATTATGATCTGACAATCAATTACACACCAGGGAAGGCTAATGTAGTCGCAGATGCCCTGAGTAGGAAGAGTACCGGAGGAGTGGTACAAGAAATATCACCGGAGCTGAGGAAGGAAATAAGCCAAGCCCAAATACAACTTTGGGAGAAGGAAGCCCATGAAGGATTATCGGCGTTGCAAGTAGCCGATGAACTTAATGTTAACTTGAAGAATGAGATAATGATGGGTCAGATGGACGATCCATTCATTGTAGAGGAGATGAGGAGAATAGATGAGGGAAGACCATCAGAATTTCACCGAGGAGAATCTGGATCTTTGTGGTTCCAGAAGAAGATTTGCGTTCCGGATATTGCTGAAATTAAGGAAGTAATACTCCGGGAAGCTCATCAGACACCATATTCAATACATCCGGGAAGTACAAAGATGTACATGGACTTAAAAGAACTATTCTGGTGGAATAACATGAAGAGGGAGATAGCACAATATGTGGCAGAATGCCATACCTGCCAGCGAGTGAAGGCGGAACATCAGAGTCCGGCAGGGAAGTTACAACCTCTACCTATTCTAGAGTGGAAATGGGAGGAAATAGGGATGGATTTCATCACCGGACTACCCATGACTAATAAAAAGAAGGACATGATATGGGTAATCGTGGACCGGTTGACGAAAAGTGCACACTTCTTAGCGGTAAACCAGCAGGATAAAGGAGAGAAACTTATCGATCTTTACATCAAAGAGATCGTAAGTAAGCATGGAGTGCCTAAGAAGATAGTGTCGGATCGAGGATCCGTGTTCACATCAGCATTCTGGAAGCAGCTTCACGAAGCTTTAGGATCCAAGTTGGATTATAGTACCGCGTATCACCCACAAACAGGCGGACAAACTGAGAGAACTAATCAGATCTTAGAAGATATGCTTAGGGCTTGTGCCCTAGACTTCGGAGGATCATGGGAGGAGCATCTACCTTTAGCAGAGTTTTCATACAACAATAGTTACCAAAGCAGCATCAAGATGGCACCATTTGAAGCTCTGTATGGGAGGAAGTGTAGATCACCAATATGTTGGTATGAAGCCGGAGCAAGCAAAGAGTTCAACCCTGATTATGTCAAGGAAAAACAACAAATCATTGACATTATCAGAGACAGGCTCAAGATAGCCCAGAGTCGGCAAAAGAGTTATGCCGATCAGAAGAGAAGGACATGGGAGCCGCAAGTTGGAGACATGGTTTATCTTAAGGTAAGCCCGATGAAAGGACTCCAGAGGTTTGGAGTAAAAGGAAAACTCAGTCCTAGATATATAGGACCTTTCAAGATACTGAGTCAGAATCGAGGTTTAGCCTTTGAGTTGGATTTACCGGGAAGGCTAGCTCAAGTTCACAATGTATTCCATGTTTCACAACTTCGGAAATGTTTGAAGACCCCAGATGAACCAATATCACATGACGAGCTCGAGTTACAACCAGATTTAACTTATATCGAGAAGCCAGCCAAGATTCTCGAAGAAAGCTGGAAACAACTCAGAAACAAGGCGATCAAGTATTGCAAGATACAATGGAAGCATCATCCCGAAAGGGAAGCCACCTGGGAAAAAGAGGAAGACCTAAGGAAAACATACCCCGAGCTGTTCAGGTATTACAACCACAACTTCGGGACGAAGTTTTCTTTAAGGGGGAAAGGTTGTAATGTCCCAGGTTTAGAGACGATCGAGGGGTAGATTTTAGAAAGGGATGTGCATTGCATAGTAAATTCTGGGGAAATTTCGCGCTTTTAAACAAAAACTGCATCGAAGGGGGACAAGTTTCTCTCTCGACACCTTACAGGGTTAGGGTTTCGAGAGTGCGACAAACTTGCAACTCACCTAACTAAATTAGGGTTTTGAGAAGAGAGGAGAGTATTGCATTAAAAATTAAGTTGTATGATTGAATTCAAACCAAATTTGAATTTGAATTTCAAATTCAAACCTCAAAAGAATATCACATAAATTAAACTTGAGATAATTTAATAAACAATTATCATTAATCAAGATAATCAAGAATATAACAACTAAGTAAAGCTCATTTGAGAGAAACCTTGAGCTTTATTGATAAACACACAAAATACATTGTCTTTTACAATATCCAGAAATAAAATATGAACATTACAACATATTACAAGAATTGAAAAAAAAATAGAAAAAAAAAAGAAAAGAAATGGAAAATTACAAATCAAGGATCTGCCTTAACACTACAAGATAAACTTCATTTATTCTTATACTTGATGATCTTCATGATCATTGGAGCAACAGATTGATCCCTGCACATATTCACAACAAAAGAAGAGTTATGCCAAGTGGCATAGCCACTTGGCAGGTTAGAAACAAAGGAAAATGAGCAGATATGATCAACTCTGCCGAGCTGATCCTCTCAATGTCCCAAGTGCAAAGTATCTGGTTGACACACACACACAGCCTGCTCACCAGGATACAGGGTGAGTCACCCAAAGGGAAAGGTGGAGCTGTCGACCAGGGGAGCAAGAGCCAACCATATAAAAACTTTTCCACCACAAACCCTAGTTCATTCATCGACCAAGCAGCAGGGTAAGTCACCAGGCACCAAGAACAGCCAAGAACACCAAGAACAGGTGAACAGCTAGAGCTGTCTCATCTATTCATAATCACCAGAAATTAAACCAAGACCTCAAGCTTGCTAGGAGGAGCAGGACAAGCAAAAGACCACCAGAAGCAAAACCTCTACACCAACACCAAAATTTCTAGGAGCTGGAGTGAGGTATACCAAGCATCATGAACAAACTAGATGGTTTTGTTCATATATAAGCATATGCATCTATCACACATAATCAAAGGGGTGTGATACCCATGTCGTGTCATCATCTGGCTACTAAGCCATATGGTGCAAGCAAGAGTAGAGAGGCCACTGGTTAATCATCTAAAGGGAACAACAGCTATGACACTTATTGCATAACTGAAGGAATCCAGCAAGAGATGAGAGCACAAGCTAGCCTAGATACACACTTAGCACCTACAGCTATTCAGGCCATCAGACCTAGACAAATCATTGTCTAATTTTGATTTCAACATCAAGAGCTACTGGCAATAATCCACTAAATGGATCACCCAGAAAGCATTTGGTGAGCCACAGCAAGCCAACAAGAGGGGAGCTACCCTGGGGCAGCACATGATTACTGCCAGGGTCACCTCAAACCCTAAAACAGCCAAACCATCAAGCCAAGCACAAATATCATCACCCAGAATGGGTTCAAAGTGGAGCTAGGGTCCCCAACTAATGTTGGCATCCCTCTAGCTCAATTAAACAAATTATAAGAGTCATCACTGCAAGCAGTTCATCTCATTTATCCAATAAACAAGGATAAGCTTTACAGATAAATGAAAGAGATAGATCACCAGTAACTGGAACACTTACTCATGATCCAATAGATCACTGGAAGCAACAACAATTGCTTGAGCCAACCACAGCACACACCAGCACAAGGCCTGGTGATGCACAGTCATCAGACTAAGGCCAGATAGGCATAGGCAGTAAATAAAGCAAGCATTGATCAAGCAGCTGTTGATCACTGGATCACCAGAGCTTGCTAAAGCATGCTAGAACCCAATTCTAGCATTATATTGACCATATAAAATAAACAGACACATTGCTTAAGGAATTGCATCACTGATAATCAATCAATAACCTTATAATTGTATCCAGAAGCACATCAAAGGTTTGATGAACCACTGGATCATAATCAACAAATAAACCACTTAGTGCTCATCCTTTAATCATACCAGTAAGCCAACAGCAATGCCCGGATGAGCATGCTCATGAATTTGAGCACAAGAATTAGCCACAGTAGCTCAGACACTTGCAATTATGCAAGAACTATACACTATAATCAAGCCATAGCAATTGAAATTAACACACTTGAGGATCTGGCAAGATTATCAACAAGAACAAAGGCACAAGAATGGAATTAAGCAAGCAGTACTAGCACAGCAAGTGCTTAGGCTAGAAATCCTTACACAGAGATAGCAGTAGCACTTAGCAGCATGCGCACAGCAACAGCAAGCATCGCAACAGCAAGCACAGCTAGCTAGGCGTAGCAAAGAAATAAGAAGAAGACGGGCAGGCATCTCCACGAGGTGGAGTAGCCGTGGCCAGAGCTAGAGGATGGAGAAGAAGGACAGTAAAGAGAGAAAGAGAGAGAGAGAGAGAGAGGGTGGCGCACGTACCCGAGGCGAGCAGACAATAGTCGCGGCCATGGCGGCCACGGCGGCGCGTGCCGAGTGCACGGTAGCACCTGGCCAGGCCAGGCCACGCTCAGACAAGCGCCGCAGCACCCCGCACCACTGCGGCGAGGCCCACGGCGGCGCCATCACGCCTGGAACCCCGGGAAGCCGCGAGATCGCCACGGATCCCGTAACCCTAGCCACGGCGAGGGGGTCGGGGACGAGCGGGAGCAACGCCAGCTCCAGATCGACGCGGATGAGAAGGACCAGCGTCACGAGGCGGTTCGATTGCGCCCCATGGCGAGGGCCATGGCGGTCGGAGTTCGCCGGAATCAGCCGGCGACGGCGAGGGCGACACAGGTCGCCAGAGAGAAGGGGATTAGGGTTCGTCGAGGCGGCGTGGTGGGGAAGGGAGTGAGCGACCGCTCGGGTCGGTTGGACCCGAGCTGGTCTAACCCAACCCACTGGGCTCCACTGACAGGTGGGCCCAGGGGCAAATTTGGTATTTCACAAATTCTATAAATATTGAAACTTTGAAAATTCATACTAAATGTTTAAAAGCTCCAAAAAAATAATTGAAAATATGAAAACCACTCAGTATAAAAATCTCTATCATAATAAAATATGAAATAGAATTTTTGAAGTTAAACAAGAATAAGTTCAAATCTGATGATTTAAATAATCATTTAAATCACACATATTATTTTCAATAATGAAAATAAGTCCATTAATGCATTTGGACTTCAAAAACACCTTGACAACATTTCAAGGTAGTATTTTACTCTTAGTATTCCCAATTTATTCTTAGTATTAACCCCTTACATGAAATAATAACGATATCGGAAGGGGGGAAACAAACCCTAAAAATGGAATCATGCATAAATGCTTCTTTAACCATTGCCCTTATCGGACAATGATGCTGTTTTTCAGAACAAGAGGACAAGGGTCAGTCCATACCTTCCAACTGCAGAACTTTGCAGTGTTCAGGCAAGTTCATCACTTGCTCATGTCATTTGAAGTATTTTTATCAAATTACTTGCAAAGTATTATGGTTATCACTATTGCACAAAAATCAAAACCACTACTTTCATAACTATGAATATGACTATGTGGTGGGCAATGGAACCATGGATTGTGTTGATATGGTGGAGGTTCCATTGCACGGGTTTATATCCATCTAGGATTAAACAACAAATGTCGCCAGTGATTCTTGTGCCGTAATACCCGTGTTAACCATAAGATCCGGAGTGGGACGGAGTAGTCAAAAGTGTTTCCACCTCTCGTTCATCAACGGATGCGCTTTACCGTAGTACACTTGTGATCCAAGGGGGCAAGCTGGTGAGGCTGGGGAGTCCTAAGTCCCCACGGCATCGTCCGTAGTACACTTGTCGCCCGAAGGAGCAAGCGGTGAGGCTGGGGAGTCCTAAGTCCCCACGGTATTGCGGTCTATGATGGGTTGCAGCCACCGGCGTAGGAGTGTATGGTAGAGCCCAGCACTGTTGTCATGGTCGGGGTCCACCTTGAAATCTACAGGAATAATGGGACCGACGTGGACCCAGGGTCGGCGCATGCAACAAAGGGTGGGTGTTCGAGGTAGCGGAGGAACATGATTGGCTAGACCTTATACCGGGCCTCACACCAAAGGAAGTGTGGACGGGAAAGCTGCCCGGTTGGCACCAAGGTTAAGATCTCTTATGGGTAAAGCAACACACCTCTGCAGAGTGTAAAGAACTGTGACCTGTCACTCCCTGTTCCGGGATTGAGGAACTGTGAACGCGGCCGGAAAGGAGCTCCATGAAGTTCTAGTAAACCGGTGAAGGCTGACGGACATAGCTCTTCGAAATAAAAGCAATCTCTTGAAGAAATGTTTATCAAAACTTGCATTGGTATTAGACTTTCTGGTCTAATATCATAGCTAGAGCATTAAACACCTCTTATCTTTAATGAACTTGTTGAGTACGCTCGTACTCATACCACTCTTCAATCCCATGCTTAGACTGTCTGAACCGTCTGGAGGAGGACTACGACAACAATGAAGGAGCCGAGGTTATCGGCTATGATGCACCTGACCTCTCAGGAGGAGTTGAAGGCGTAGACTACATCATCGTCTACGGATCCGGGGAGGCTTCCGGAGAAGAACAAGCCTAGAGATATCTGAGGAGTAGTAGTAGCAGAGCAGCACAAACTCTTACCATGTAGCTGCTCGATTAAATAAATGTTTAGTGTAATGAGACTATGGTATTGTAAGCTAAGCTGGGTTCGCCTCGAACCCAGGAGTTATCCTCTTAGGACCCAAGAGGAGCTCCAAGACGACTTGTGTATGTGTATTGTAATAATATGTGAATGAGTTATGGACCTTGCTATGTTCTGTTGTACTACTCTGAGGGATGTGATATTTGCGGAATGGTACTTCGCGAATGTTATATCAACGACTGGCATACTACAACATGCAGTGGTATGCAGGGTCACCACACTGTGGCCAGCATTTCCTTTCTGGTGGTCTCTAAAGCCTCCAGATCTGCGGCGTCGCCCGGGGTTATAGGTGTGTTAAGAACTGCTCGCGCGGCCACCTCCTCTGCTGACAGGATTTCCTCCGAGGAAGAATCCCTTTGGGGTCGCACCCGAGACATTGGAGATCCTTGTTGGGATGGTTGGGGGTCAGATTGGCTGGCTTGGTCTCCAGATCCAGTTTGTCCCAGCGCTGCTACCGTTGCGAGAACCTGCTTAGGCTGGGCGGAGTCGACTTCAGGCTGATCGCTGTATCCGTATTCCCTTATCTTGCGAACGAAGTCATCAGACTCCATGGAGGAGGTATCTCCGGAAATTGGGCTCAGATTGCCCAAAATCGACTCTTCAACCGGAGCTTCGCTTTTTCCGACAGGCTGAGCCTGATCCGGATCTGCGCCATTTTTCGGTGCCTCTACCTGCTCAGGACCAGCTCCGGCTTCTTGAGGGGCGGTTCCGGCGGTATGGGCCAAGAAGTGTACGAAGTGGCACCTCTGCTTTTCTAACACCTGGGAGACCCAGGCGGATCTGCATTGGTCTTCCACCTTTGTTTCCTGCTCAGGGGCGGATTGGGTGGGCTTTGAAATTTCCAGATCCAAGGCGGAATCTTCCTTGGGAAGCTCCTGCATCTCAGATCGGATTTTCGCGACAGCGTCCAGCTCTGCGGCGGTCGCGTTGGCTCACAAGCATTTACTGCTGGGATTCCATCGGAATCGACGGTTTCCCCGATGAAGATGTGAATGCCGCCAATTGGGACGATTGAGAGCTTGACGGGGTTTGTCCTAGCCGGAATCCAGCACTCATCCGGAGGGACGATCGGCAGATTCCCGGCGTAAAGGACGCGCCCCACAGCGATGGTGTCGTCGTAGCTTCCCATGGCGGAACCCTCCCGGTTCCGGCCTCCAGACGTCACAGGCCCCACGGTGGGCGCCAACTGTCGTTGCCTAATCGACGGTACCTCGGAGGAGGGATCCTCACGAGGGGGAGAAGAAGTAGGGGCCATAGGGCGGAGTGCACACGGGATGGTGGTACGCGAGTTACCCAGCTTCGGAACACCTGCACGATGACAGGGCCTATTGCTGCTTGTCTGGAATTATCTGGGCGCTTTCGCGTTGTTACAATGAGTTGTGGTTGTGCCTCTAGGGCTCCCGAGATCTGGCTTATAAAGGCGCACGGATCTAGGGTTTACATGGAGAGTCCTAGCCGGATTACAGATAGCCTAGCTACGGTACAATATCTCGCCGTGCACGTCACGGATCCGCCTTCCATACACGTCGTACTGGATCCGGGTCCCTCATGGGCCTCCATGGATCCGGGTTACTCCTACGTTGGTACGGATCCGGCTTACTGATCCTGGGCCGGACTTCTTCCTTCATGATCAACAGCAACTGGGCCGCCCGATGGGCCACATGCCTCATCACCGTCTGTGGGCCACCCGGGCTTGCCGGATCTAGGCACTGTCGATGGTACACCCATGAAGTATACCCACAACACATGTAGTTGTTTCATTGTCTTTCTTTCTTGTTAGCTCATAGCTTATTATTCTGAAGTTAAAATTGTTTGTGCTTACAAGGAAGATGCATGATTGTTTCTATCACATGTATATTTGTTTGTTTCCCTCAACTCTTATGCTTGCTAATTAACCTTGCTAGCCAAAGACCTGTACTGAGAGGGAATACTTCTCGTGCATCCAAACCTTAGCCCAAACCTATGTCATTTGTGTCCACCATACCTACCTACTACATGGTATTTTCTGCCATTCCAAGTAAATACTTTATGTGCTACCTTTAAACAATTCAAAACTTAGTATCTCTTATTTGTGTCAATGTTTCATAGCTCATGAGGAAGTATGTGGTGTTTTATCTTTCAATCTTGTTGGGCAACTTCCACCAATGGACTAGTGGCTTCATCCGCTTATCCAATAATTTTGCAAAAAGAGCTGGCAATGGGATTCCCAGTCCCAAATTAATTAAACTAAATAGACACTCCTCCATGGTATGTGATTGATGGACGGAACCTGGGGATTCGGTTAGCCATGGCTTGTGTAAGCAAAGGTTGGGGGGAGTGTCATCATCATAATAAAGCTAAGATAAAAAGGCACTCCTTCATGGTATGAGATTGTTGGCAGGCACCCGAGGATTCGGTTAGCCATGGTTTGTGAAAGAAAAGGTTGGAAGGAGTGCCACACAAAATGAAAATAATATGGGAGCCGCTCTTTGGAGGTTGTTTGGCAAGGGGGTTAGAGTACCCGCTACCAGTCGTTGACAACAACAAACACCTCTCAAAATGTTACTTTTATTCTCTTTATATGATTGCAAAACTGAAAAAGCTCTAGCACATGATTTAATCCCTGCTTCCCTCTTCGAAGGGCCTGTCTTTTACTTTATGTTGAGTCAGTAAACCTATTTCCCTCCATCTCAAGCAAGCATTTGAGTAGTTGTGATCAAACCATTATATTGTGATTTGCTTCATCATGTCTTTTATTCTTCCTTGTTTAGTACAAGTTTTATCTGAATGAATATAGCTTTGCAAGTTATCAATGATTATGAAAAGACCATTATGATTGAGTATGCAAGTTGTGCCTTATAAACTTTAACATGAGAGCGCTGCTCAATGAGATAAATATAATCTGTTAATTGTTCTCTGACCAAGAACGAAGTTTGCCATCACCAATTATGATTTCTTATGCACCTTTACTTGTGATTACCTTATACTTGTTTCAAGTTGAACTATAAGAGGGTGTTTACTATAATGTCTTGTGTGAATGAATATGATGCTTCTTGTCCGTATTTTATTTATCGACTCTTCACTCCATAAACATGTGGTCCTGTCTATCGAGCTCAGTTTCGCTTGGGGACAAGCGAAGTCTAAGCTTGGGGGGAGTTGATACGTCCAATTTGCATCACTATTTTATATCATAATTTGCTGTTATTCATTGATATATTTCATATTGGGACACAATACTTATGTTATTTCATCTATTTTGCATGTTTCATCATTATTGGAGGATCAAGCACGGAGCCGTGGATTCGCCGGAAAAGGCACCGTCGAACGCGATATTTGGGTAGATCAACTGTGGAAGGAAATTATACCAAAAATCCTATTTTTCAAGATGACGAAGGAAGCGAGGAAGGAGGAGCCAGGAGGACCCAGGGTGGGCCCACACCCTAGGCGGCGCGGCCCATGCCCGGCCGCGCCGCCATGTGGTTTGGGGGCCCACGACCCCTTTCGCCTCCTTTTCTTCGCGAAACCCTTCGTCCCGAAAACCTAAGCCACGTAGGGTACCTCGCGAAGAGTTACAGCCACCTCTCGCGGGGCGGAGAACACCAGAGAGAAAGAGCTCTCCGGCGGGCAGGAATCTGGGGAAATTCCCTCCGGGAGGGGGAAATCGACGCCATCGTCACCGTCATCGAGCTGGACATCATCTCCATCACCATCATCATCATCTACACCATCATCACCGCCGTCTCCACCGCTGGACACCGTCACCGCCGTAGCAATTTGGGTTTGATCTTGATTGTTTGATAGGGGAAACTCTCCCGGTATCGATCTCTACTTGTTGTTGATGCTATTGAGTGAAACCATTGAACCAAGTTTATGTTCAGATTGTTATTCATCATCATATCACCTCTGATCATGTTCCATATGATGTCTCGTGAGTAGTTCGTTTAGTTCTTGAGGACATGGGTGAAGTCTAAATGTTAGTAGTGAACTATGGTTGAGTAATATTCAATGGTATGATATTTAAGTTGTGGTGTTATTCTTCTAGTGGTGTCATGTGAACGTCGACTACATGACACTTCACCATTTATGGGCCTAGGGGAATGCATTTTGTATTCGTTTGCTAATTGCGGGGTTGCCGGAGTGACAGAAACCTAAACCCCCGTTGGTATATCGATGCAGGAGGGATAGCAGGATCTCAGAGTTTAAGGCTGTGGTTAGATTTATTCTTAATTACTTTCTTGTAGTTGCGGATGCTTGCAAGGGGTATAATCACAAGTATGTATTAGTCCTAGGAAGGGCGGTACATTAGCATAGGTTCACCCACACAACATTTATCATAACAATGAAGATTATTTAGCCGTATGTAGCGAAAGCACTAGACTAAAATCCTGTGTGTCCTCGAGAACGTTTGGTCATTATAAGTAAACAAACCGGCTTGTCCTTTGTGCTAAAAAGGATTGGGCCACTCGCTGCAATTGTTACTCACGCACTTTACTTACTCGTACTTTATTCAACTGTTACATCAAACCCCCCTGAATACTTGTCTGTGAGCATTTACAGTGAATCCTTCATCGAAACTGCTTGTCAACACCTTCTGCTCCTCGTTGGGA
Organism: Lolium perenne; assembly: GCF_019359855.2. Lineage (NCBI taxonomy): Eukaryota > Viridiplantae > Streptophyta > Magnoliopsida > Poales > Poaceae > Lolium > Lolium perenne. The sequence goes on along the minus strand of NC_067245.2, from coordinate 88,741,411 downwards.
TCGACATTCTTACTTATCGAAAATACTATGATACACCCCCTATACTTGTGGGTCATCAGTCTCTTACTTACCTTATCAATTCATGGATATGGTATTATACCATGTGATAATGGGTTATCTCACCACTCCAAGGGAAATGGTTTACAACCTAATACTTTTAGTTCAAAGGTTGTCCTTTGTTCTTAAATAGGTAAAGCTAAGAGTGGTATGAATGGTCTCTCTCATTTGGAAGGGCTTCAATACTAACCTAAGGTTAGGCTCCATAGATAATGATGTAGTCACCAATATCTATGGTTAACATAAATGGGTTCTCTCTCTAGGGAAGGTCTTGAATAACATCCTAGGGTTCCTCTTGAAGATGATGTTGTGATCATATGGATATTTATATCCAAAGTTTGCCTCTAGGTTTGTCAATGCTTCTCTACTAATTATAATAGAACTCTCACCTCTCTAGGTTTGATGTATAATAATATGGAATAGAGAAAGATATATATTTCTAGAGTTGATCTCCTTGTTATGTTTCCAGGAATAAAGTAGAATGAATACCATGAGGTTCATGGTAGGATCAAGGATTAGTTTAAGACATGGAAAAGATTAGTCAAGAATAGTTTCTCCATTTATTGTTACTTGTTTTCCAAGTAGGTGTATGTTCATATGTTATGGCAAGGAATACCATGTTATGATCTTTAATAAGATCAAGCAATTTATCATTGAGTAAAGTGTTGTTGTGTTGATTATTAGTTCCATTTGATCTAACCCTTTAGATCAAATCATCTCTACCCAAAACAATGTTTTAACCAAAGTCACATTGAGGTTTATAGCGCTTGACTTGATGAGCTACTCCAATTCCACCAAGGTCAAGTGAAACTTCGCCATCGTGGACTGTTTTACTTTAAAGCGCGAAAATTCCCCAGATTTTCTATGCATGAATGCAATGCACACATCTGTTTCCTCTATTTTTGTAACCCCAATACCTGGGATATTACAGTCTCTACCCCTTAAACTAAACTTCGTCCTCGAAGTTTGAACTCTCTCACATTTCCGAAGTGTGGGTCTGACTTGTGCAGACTAAAGCTTTTCTCGAACTCCATATTGATCTCACTAGATATAATTGAATATGTCCCTTCTCCAGATTCTTCCTGGAATCCATTAGGGTTTGTCTCTGAACATTAGTTTCTTACTCCAGTTCTATGATTTTTCTCTGGAATCTAATAATACCTGTCTCTGAGCCATGGCTTCTAACTTTAATTATTTGATTTCTTTCAACCCTATAGTCTTGTTTCCTTTCTCATTGAAGAATCAATGATGGGACTTCTTCTTGTCCTGACAGTCTTAATTGAGGACTAATTGGATAACATTCTCCTATTTGATAAAATAGGTCTTTGTTTTCCCTTACTATCAAAACTGCAATAATGGTACTTGATAGGGTACTGACCATGGAAATGGTTGATACGTCTCCAACGTATCGATAATTTCTTATGTTCCAGGCCACATTATTGATAATATCTACATGTTTTATGCACACTTTATGTCATATTCGTGCATTTTCTGGAACTAACCTATTAACAAGATGCCGAAGTGCCAGTTGCTGTTTTCTGCTGTTTTTGGTTTCAGAAATCCTAGTAAAGAAATATTCTCGGAATTGGACGAAATCAACGCCCAGGGTCCTATTTTGCCACGAAGCTTCCAGAAGACCGAAGAGGAGACGAAGTGGGGCCACGAGGTGGCCAAACCATAGGGCGGCGCGGCCCAAGCCCTGGCCGCGCCGACCTGTAGTGTGGGCCCCTCGTGACGCCCCTTGACCTGCCCTTCCGCCTACAAATAGCCTTCGTCGCGAAACCCCCAGTACCGAGAGCCACGATACGGAAAACCTTCCAGAGACGCCGCCGCCGCCAATCCCATCTCGGGGGATTCAGGAGATCGCCTCCGGCACCCTGCCGGAGTGGGGAATCATCTCCCGGAGGACTCTACGCCGCCATGGTCGCCTCCGGAGTGATGAGTGAGTAGTCTACCCCTGGACTATGGGTCCATAGCAGTAGCTAGATGGTTGTCTTCTCCCCATTGTGCTTAATTGTCGGGTCTTGTGAGCTGCCGAACATGATCAAGATCATCTATCTGTAATTCTATATGTTGCGTTTGTTGGGATCCGATGAATAGAGAATACTTATTATGTTGATTATCAATTTATATCTATGTGTTGTTTATGATCTTGCATGCTCTCCGTTACTAGTAGATGCTCTGGCCAAGTAGATGCTTGTAACTCCAAGAGGGAGTATTTATGCTCGATAGTGGGTTCATGTCTCCGTGAATCTGGGGAAGTGACAGAAATCTCTAAGATTATGGATGTGCTGTTGCCACTAGGGATAAAACATTGGTGCTATGTTCGAGGATGTAGTTACTGATTACATTACGCGCAATACTTAATGCAATTGTCTGTTGTTAGCAACTTAATACTGGAGGGGGTTCGGATGATAATCTGAAGGTGGACTTTTTAGGCATAGATGCATGCTGGATAGCGGTCTATGTACTTTGTCGTAATGCCCAATTAAATCTCACTATACTCATCATAATATGTATGTGCATGGTCATGCCCTCTTTATTTGTCAATTTCCCAACTGTAATTTGTTCACCCAACATGCTGTTTATCTTATGGGAGAGACACCTTTAGTGAACTGTGGACCCCGGTCCAATTCTCTATACTGAAATACAATCTACTGCAATACTGTTCTACTGTTTTCTGCAAACAATCATCATCCACACTATACATCTAATCCTTTGTTACAGCAAGCCGGTGAGATTGACAACCTCGCTGTTTCGTTGGGGCAAAGTACTTGGTTTGTGTTGTGCAGGTTCCACGTTGGCGCTGGAATCCTTGGTGTTGTGCCGCACTACATCTCGCCGCCATCAACCTTCAACGTGCTTCTTGACTCCTACTGATTCGATAAACCTTGGTTTCTAACTGAGGGAAACTTACTGCTGTACGCATCACACCTTCCACTTGGGGTTCCCAACGGTCGCATGCTGTACGCGTGTCAAGCTAAATTTCTGGCGCCGTTGCCGGGGAGATCAAGACACGCTGCAAGGGGAGTCTCCACATCCCAATCTCTTTACTTTGTTTTTGTCTTGCTTAGTTTTATTTACTATTTTGTTTGCTGCACTAAATCAAAGTACAAAAAAAATTTGTTGCTAGTTTTACTTTATTTACTATCTTGTTTGCTATATCAAAAACACAAAAAAAATTAGTTACTTGCATTTACTTTACTTATTTCATCGTGTTTCCTCCTAAGTTTGTTCTTAAAGATGTACCGGTAGGCCGAGGGTCTATCCTTGGGAAAGATAATATAGAAGTTTTTTTTCACTCATATTAGTACGGTTGAAGATTTTGAAGATAGACACTTGGTAGAACTTGCTCCTACTTATGAAATTGCTGTTGCTTCTTTAGTACACGCATTAGAAGCTAGATTTGTTAATCTTAATCCTGTGATTCAACATATGTTTCTTACACTCAGTGATATGGAAGAAGGAGAAAAGAAAGATTTTGTATTAGAAACCCTTCTTAAAGAATTTGGGGGAATAGCGAGAGAAGCTAGAAAAGTCTTCACTAAATATAATATGCTAGGCTCTTATACCAACTTTGCCAGTACCCTTGAGAAGATGGAAAAGGATAGACAAAAGTACACTAATGAAGTTAATTATGAGGGGGATATTAAAACATCAATACCTTGCAAGCTCTTGGGAATGTGTGAGGCACTAGAAAAGAATTTTGATTGGATTGTTCCTGAAAATTTGTTTGATGAGAGTAGCAAGCCTAAGACTAATGAAAAGGGAGACGCTAAAACTTATGTATCCAATATACTATGCTTGGCTGAGAAAACTCCAAACCCCGCTGTAGATGCACCATCCTCCGATAATACTTGATACACACTTTCTGCGCCTAGCTGAAAGGCGTTAAAGAAAAGCGCTTATGGGAGACAACCCATGTTTTTACTACAGTACTTTGTTTTTATTTTGTGTCTTGGAAGTTGTTTACTACTGTAGAAACCTCTCCTTATCTTAGTTTAGTGTTTTGTTGTGCCAAGTAAAGTCGTTGATAGTAAAGTTCATACTAGATTTGGATTACTGTGCAGAAACAGATTTCTTTGCTGTCACGAATCTGGGCAAAATTCTCTGTAGGTAACTCATAAAATTATGCCAATTTACGTGAGTGATCCTCAGATATGTACGCAACTTTCATTCAATTTGAGCATTTTCATTTGAGCAAGTCTGGTGCCTCGATAAAATTCGTCAATATGAACTGTTCTGTTTTGACAGATTCTGCCTTTTATTTCGCATTGCCAGTTTTGTTATGTTCGATGGATATTTCGATTCCATTGACTTTCAGTAGCTTTGTGAAATGTCCAGAAGTGTTAAGAATGATTATGTCACCTCTGAACATGTATATTTTGATTGTGCACTAACCCTCTAATGAGTTGTTCTAAGTTTGGTGTGGAGGAAGTTTTCAAGGATCAAGAGAGGGAGATGATACAACATGATCAAGGAGAGTGAAAGCTCTAAGCTTGGGGATGCCCCGGTGGTTCACCCCTGCATATATCAAGAAGACTCAAGCGTCTAAGCTTGGGGATGCCCAAGGCATCCCCTTCTTCATCGACAACATTATCAGGTTCCTCCCCTGAAACTATATTTTTATTCCATCACAGCTTATGTGCTTTGCTTGGAGCGTCGGTTTGTTTTTGTTTTTGTTTTGTTTGAATAAAATGGATCCTAGCATTCACTTTGTGGGAGAGAGACACGCTCCGCTGTAGCATATGGACAAGTATGTCCTTAGGCTCTACTCATAGTATTCATGGCGAAGTTTCTTCTTCGTTAAATTGTTATATGGTTGGAATTGGAAAATGATACATGTAGTAAATTGCTATAATGTCTTGGATAATGTGATACTTGGCAATTGTTGTGCTCATGTTTAAGCTCTTGCATCATATGCTTTGCACCCATTAATGAAGAAATACATAGAGCATGCTAAAATTTGGTTTGCATATTTGGTCTCTCTAAGGTCTAGATAATTTCTAGTATTGAGTTTGAACAACAAGGAAGACGGTGTAGAGTCTTATAATGTTTTCAATATGTCTTTTATGTGAGTTTTGCTGCACCGCTTCATCCTTGTGTTTGTTTCAAATAAACCTTGCTAGCCTAAACTTTGTATCGAGAGGGAATACTTCTCATGCATCCAAAATACTTGAGCCAACCACTATGCCATTTGTGTCCACCATACCTACCTACTACATGGTATTTCTCCGCCATTCCCAAGTAAATTGCTTGAGTGCTACCTTTAAATTTCCATTCTTCACCTTTGCAATATATAGCTCATGGGACAAATAGCTTAAAAACTATTGTGGTATTGAATATGTACTTATGTATTTTATCTCTTATTAAGTTGCTCGTTGTGCGATAACCATGTTCACTGGGGACGCCATCAACTACTCTTTGTTGAATTTCATGTGAGTTGCTATGCATGTTCGTCTTGTCTGAAGTAAGAGCGATCTACCACCTTATGGTTAGAGCATGCATATTGTTAGAGAAGAACATTGGGCCGCTAACTAAAGCCGTGATCCATGGTGGAAGTTTCAGTTTTGGACAATATCCTCAATCTCATATGAGAAAATTAATTGTTGCTACATGCTTATGCATAAAAGAGGGGTCCATTATCTGTTGTCTATGTTGTCCCGGTATGGATGTCTAAGTTGAGAATAATCAATAGCGAGAAATCCGATGCGAGCTTTCTCCTTAGACCTTTGTACAGGCGGCATAGAGGTACCCCATTGTGACACTTGGTTAAAACATGTGCATTGCGATGATCCCGGTAGTCCAAGCTAATTAGGACAAGGTGCGGGCACTATTAGTATACTATGCATGAGGCTTGCAACTTGTAAGATATAATTTACATGATACATATGCTTTATTACTACCGTTGACAAAAAAATTTCTTGTTTTCAAAATCAAAGCTCTAGCACAAATATAGCAATCGATGCTTTCCTCTTTGAAGGACCATTCTTTTACTTTTATTATTGAGTCAATTCACCTATTTCTCTCCACCTCAAGAAGCAAACACTTGTGTGAACTGTGCATTGATTCCTACATATTTGCATATTGCACTTATTATATTACTCTATGTTGACAATATCCATGAAATATACATGTTACAAGTTGAAAGCAACCGCTCAAACTTAATCTTCCATTGTGTTGCTTCAATGCTTTTACTATGAATTATTGCTTTATAAGTTAACTCTTATGCAAGACTTATTGATGCTTGTCTTGAAGTACTATTCATGAAAAGTCTTTGCTATATGATTCACTTGTTTACTCATGTCATTTACATTGTTTTGATCGCTGCATTCACTACATATGCTTTACAAATAGTATGATCAAGGTTATGATGGCATGTCACTCCAGAAATTATCTTTGTTTATCGTTTACCTGCTCGGGATGAGCAGGCACTAAGCTTGGGGATGCTGATACGTCTCCGACGTATCGATAATTTCTTATGTTCCATGCCACATTATTGATAATATCTACATGTTTTATGCACACTTTATGTCATATTCGTGCATTTTCTGGAACTAACCTATTAACAAGATGCCGAAGTGCCAGTTGTTGTTTTCTGCTGTTTTTGGTTTCAGAAATCCTAGTAAAGAAATATTCTCGGAATTGGACGAAATCAACGCCCAGGGTCCTATTTTGCCACGAAGCTTCCAGAAGACCGAAGAGGAGATGAAGTGGGGCCACGAGGTGGCCAAACCATAGGGCGGCGCGGCCCAAGCCCTGGCCGCGCCGACCTGTAGTGTGGGCCCCTCGTGACGCCCCTTGACCTGCCCTTCCGCCTACAAATAGCCTTCGTCGCGAAACCCCCAGTACCGAGAGCCACGATACAGAAAACCTTCCAGAGACGCCGCCGCCGCCAATCCCATCTCGGGGGATTCAGGAGATCGCCTCCGGCACCCTGCCGGAGAGGGGAATCATCTCCCGGAGGACTCTACGCCGCCATGGTCACCTCCGGAGTGATGAGTGAGTAGTCTACCCCTGGACTATGGGTCCATAGCAGTAGCTAGATGGTTGTCTTCTCCCCATTGTGCTTAATTGTCGGGTCTTGTGAGCTGCCGAACATGATCAAGATCATCTATCTGTAATTCTATATGTTGCATTTGTTGGGATCCGATGAATAGAGAATACTTGTTATGTTGATTATCAATTTATATCTATGTGTTGTTTATGATCTTGCATGCTCTCCGTTACTAGTAGATGCTCTGGCCAAGTAGATGCTTGTAACTCCAAGAGGGAGTATTTATGCTCGATAGTGGGTTCATGTCTCCGTGAATCTGGGGAAGTGACAGAAATCTCTAAGATTATGGATGTGCTGTTGCCACTAGGGATAAAACATTGGTGCTATGTTCGAGGATGTAGTTACTGATTACATTACGCGCAATACTTAATGCAATTGTCTGTTGTTAGCAACTTAATACTAGAGGGGGTTCGGATGATAACCTGAAGGTGGACTTTTTAGGCATAGATGCATGCTGGATAGAGGTCTATGTACTTTGTCGTAATGCCCAATTAAATCTCACTATACTCATCATAATATGTATGTGCATGATCATGCCCTCTTTATTTGTCAATTGCCCAACTGTAATTTGTTCACCCAACATGCTGTTTATCTTATGGGAGAGACACCTCTAGTGAACTGTGGACCCCGGTCCAATTCTCTATACTGAAATACAATCTACTGCAATACTGTTCTACTGTTTTCTGCAAACAATCATCATCCACACTATACATCTAATCCTTTGTTACAGCAAGCCGGTGAGATTGACAACCTCGCTGTTTCCTTGGGGCAAAGTACTTGGTTTGTGTTGTGCAGGTTCCACGTTGGCGCCGGAATCCCTGGTGTTGCGCCGCACTACATCTCGCCGCCATCAACCTTCAACGTGCTTCTTGACTCCTACTGGTTCGATAAACCTTGGTTTCTAACTGAGGGAAACTTACTGCTGTACGCATCACACCTTCCACTTGGGGTTCCAAACGGTCGCGTGATGTACGCGTGTCAATGGTCATGATGGTTTATTTTCTTAAGAATGGATTAGACTCATTTAGTCCATCCAATCATGGTTTATAGTTGATACCTACAACTCTTTTGGTTTATTTAGGTTCCATGAAAGGAATCATTCTATTAGTCTATGGTATTGGTATATTAAATCTTCTTCATCCTTTGTCCATCTTGAGCTATATTGAACTTCTTATATTTCCTTCGTCCAACTTCATTAACCTTGGTTTACTTGAGCTATCGTACTTGTCAGTAAGTATTTCTCACTTACTCAAATTATAGTCCACTTCTTACTTCCTCGAGGTATGAATCTCGGCTTCTGGTCTGACATCTTTCTGAGAGTAGTGTTCAATAATCTTATGAAAATAAGATCGAACTTCTTCTCAGTTCAGACCTTCTTCTTATATCTTACTCAAAGTATTGAGTCGTGGTACATCCAACTCAATCTTTACTCTACCCCTTAGAGTTTTCTTACGGTCTTCAACTTCTTTTCTTCCAACTATTGGACTCATGATTAGAATATTGGTCTAAGTTCTAGCTTATGGTTTGTATTCTTCTAAGTTCTCGCAAAGAATATCTGTGATATATCCACTCAATTGTGGACATCCAATGCGAATCCTTCGATTAAATGATTATAGGTCATTGTTATTTGGTTAACAAAATTATTTGTTCACAACTTCTTGGTAAAAATAATCCAATGGTGGACTACTTGATACCAATTGTGGCTATTTGTTATCTAAAAGGGTACTCTATTATAGGTTTTGATCAACTGGACGAGACATCTTCTACTCTATCTTCCAGTATTGATCCTATACCAATTGTGGTATTCTGATATCAACTATGGTATTCTTATTTCAGCTATGATTTCATATATCATTTTCCTTTCTTTGGGGTTTATTTTTGCAAGAAAACCACTAGCTGACACTATGAATATAGTACCCTAAGTGATTTCCCATGCATTCCCTCTTCTATGTTGACTATGGATCTGTTTGAGCTTCACCATAATCACCAGATTTCTCACCTTCATGCTTCTTATGTACTAAAGTACTCCTCTGTTGAGGTAAAGCATGAGTTTTGATTGGTACTTCCTTCTGAATATTGTGGTTGCTTCCCATAACTTTACTCCTTTCTTCTTATGGACCTTCCTCATGTCTTTAAGATCTTCAGAATTCGTCACTTCCTCACACGAATACCATTACCCTATAGATCTATAGCATCAAGTCAGAACTTGATATTGCAACATGCATTTGCATATCAAAGTCAAACTTCATGTATGGATCTAGTCAAACAATGAAAATCCAATAAAATCCAAGAAGATTCAGCTTTGTGCTTATAATACACACCATCATAAGCCGGAATATACTAGTTGAGTAAGACATCTCTAAACATCAGGCTTTGATGTGTAGTATATAACACCACATAAGATAGGTTTATATCGTGATACTTAGCACGAATATATGGGGTTCAACTATTTGTCTCAACATTTATCTTAATTGCACAATTGCAATGAGATAAACTTGACACACAGTGGTCTAGGATAGCTAAAGTTAACCTAATTTTCTTTGGAAGTACAACTTAACTTTCATTTTGTTGAAGACTATCTCACTTGATATGACTAGGTTCTAACATTGCTATTCTAAACACATACTATGGAAATATAGCTCCTATACTTCCAAGCGTTTATATCATAAGCATATGGTCATGATGTGCTTGGCACACTTCCCATATTTTTGGAACACAGTTCTTGCACTATTGTTTGGCTTCTTATTGTATTCCTACCAAATGTTTATGATGTTCTAGTCCATCACATAATGACTCTCAAGTGAATCATATATGATTAACAACTCTATCCTGTAAGTAGGCATATATTATTCCTATCACTCTTACTTACCTCTCATGATTGACTCATCATGGTCTATACTATCTTAATAACTTATATTTTTCACTTACTATCAGTTGTTTCACAAGTTGGGATAATTTACTTACCCATTACTTGTATTGGTTTACACCTTCTAGTAGGCTATCATGCTTATCTTTGTCACTTGATATTACTTCTATTACAGGTCTGGATAATTCTTACTTAACTATAACATGGGTTGGTACACATCTTCCAATAGGATATCTTCCTTATGGTTGTATCCTCTCTTTGGACTAACATGTATTGTATACCAACTGTGATCTACTAATCTATTGTTTTGAGGACTTAATTGTGCACTACATGTTTGAGATTAGCTAACTAACTTCACTCAAGAAAGGTATATCGGAAAGATTGACTCAAGTGTGTCAGGATTATTCTCAAGTGAATATCCATCTCAAGTCATAAGAAGTATTTGGTTTACCTAGGACAACTTCCTATAGACACTACCAATCCTATAGGTCTCCTTTAAAGGGTTTTAATCCTAAGGTCAAAGCATTTGCTCTGATACCAACTGTGGTGACCCGGCATATCACTGCATGGTGTAGTATGCAAGTCTGATATAACACCAATGAAACACCGTTCCACTAGTATTATATCGCTCAGAGTGGTACAACAGAAACATATGCGGGTCCAAGGCATGTCTATAGAATTACAACATTTACTCTATTACATAAGATCATCACAGCCTCCTACTTTACAATGAGGTAAAACTGCAAATAAACTCCAGAAGAACTACTTGTAGTCTAATCCTATCACGAACTCTATTTGTAGAGTATTTGACTAGCTATAGGGCTATGAATAGATTCTAGCTAAATAGGAGCTAGGTTTAGGAAGCTAGTTCCCTTCTATGGCTAAACTATGTTTTCTCCTTGTTGGATGTGATATCTGACTCCACTGACAGGGTCCTGTCTCTTGAAGTAGTTGTTGACTCCTCGGCCTTTGAGTTGCACTGTAGATCCTCCTTCGATGCCTTCATATCTAAGCAGGGGATTTCAGAGTGGGATGAGTACGAGCGTACTCAACAAGTTCATTATAGGAAAGAGGTGTTTAATGCACTAGCTACGGCATTAGACCAGAAAGTCTAATACCAATGCAGGTTTTCATAGCCATTTCTTCAAAAGGTTGCTTTTATTCAGAAGAACTATGTCCGTCAGCCTTCACCGGTTTACTAGAACTTCATGGAGCTCCTTTCCGGCCGCGTTCGCAGTTCCATATCCCGGAATAGGGAGTGACAGGTCACGGTTCTTTACACTCTGCAGAGGTGTGTTGCTTTACCCATAAGAGATCTTAACCTTGGTGCCAACCGAGTCATGTTCTCGTCCACACTTCCTATGGTGTGAGGCCCGGTATAAGGTCTAGCCAATCATGTTCCTCCGCTACCTCGAACACCCACCCGTTGTTGCATGCACCGACCCTGGGTCCACGTCGGTCCCATTATTCCTGTAGATTTCAAGGTGGACCCCGACCACGACGACAGTGCTGGGCTCTACCATACACTCCTACGCCGGTGGCTGCAACCCATCATAGACCGCAATACCGTGGGGACTTAAGGCTTCCCCAGCCAACCGCTTGCACTTCGAGCGACAAGTGTCTACGGACTATGCCGTGGGGACTTAAGGCTTCCCCAGCCAACCGCTTGCCCTGACAGATACAAGTGTCTACGGTAAAGCGCATCCGTTGATGAACGAGAGGTGGAAACACTTTTGACTACTCCGTCCCACTCCGGATCTTATGGTTAACACGGGTATTACGGCACAAGAATCACTGGTGACATTTGTTGTTTAATCCTAGATGGATATAAGCCCGTGCAATGGAATCTCCACCATATCAACACAATCCATGGTTCCATTGCCCACCACATAGTCATATTCATAGTTATGAAAGTAGTGGTTTTGATTTTTATGCAATAGTGATAACCATAATACTTTGCAAGTAATTTGATAGAAATACTCAAATGACATGAGCAAGTGATGAACTTGCCTTTCTTGACTGCAAGATTATGCAGGCAAGGTCTTCGATACGTAGTAACTCCAAATTCTGAAATAGCATCATCGTCCGGTAAGGACGATGTTTAAAAGATTGGCAAGAATGCAATAATGCATAAGTATGAGATGCAATCGCTCTAAGCGTGACCTAACCCCGATGATTTAGGATCAGTGAGCTGTAATGATTGGTTTAGGGTGTGTTGCACTTTTAGAGTGATTCACATACAAGGTTCTTATTCAGGTGTGATTTACTTGGTATTATAAACAGGTAGATAATAAAGCATAATAATCAATTCAGCACACAAAGAATGACAATTGGCATAATGTTATCAAGTAAAGAATAGTGGTCAGTTTTAGTACTAAAGGGCATGGTTAATGATTGATTATCATATACTTTAAAAGAATAACTTTTAAAGAACATGTACTTTGATAAAGAACAAGTATGATAATTAGGTTTGTGGGGTTCTATGGTTTTCTATGGCTCTAATTGGTTTCTGGAGTAAGTAGTAGATGGATCACAACATAGTTGGATTCATCAACAACTAGGGCTTGTAAGGTTGAGAAAAGCCTAGGCATCCTAAGCAATTCATTATACATGGTTGTGGTAAAGGTTGGTTTATCTTGCTAGTGATGGCTGGCTAGGACTTATAGGTTCTTATAAGCAGGGTTGATGATGGTTCTCTGTTTACTTCAAAAGAATAACTTTTGAAGAACATACTTCTTAGATAATAAGAAGTATAACGATTAAGGTTGAGGTTGTCTTGTATTAGCTATTGGGTTTCTAAGTAGAGAATGGCTGGTTCCTAAATAGGATGGTTCATAAGTCTCACACTAGTAGGGTTTAGTGGAATATGGTTAGGTAATGCACAATATTTGGTATAGTTGTTATTAGGGTTCATCACAATGGTGTGATGCTAAGCATGGATGAATAAGGATGATGGTTTTGACCGTAGAGGCTAGGGTTTAAACTTGGTTGATCCTACTTGATCAACTAGGCTTAGTGATATGCATACATGGAATACTAAATTGCTAGTGATAGGGTTCTACATTTCATGTGAACATATGTATGTCTTTTAGTTGCTAATGATGGCTCTATGATTTGAAATAAAGTACCATGATCATCTGTTCTAACCTTGGGTTTAGGTTAGAAGCAAATTAGGGTTCACATGTAATAATGGAACTAGGTTCTAAATGTATTTAGGTTTTAGGGTTTCACATGAAGTGATGAGTTCCTGGTTTTATTACTTATGAAATTAGGGTTTTCTAAATACTCTAAAGTTCTTGAATTATTAACTTCACTTTAAGGTTGAAGTTATTAATAACTTTGAAATAAAATTAATATTGGATTTGGCATTTTATTATTTTCAATGAATTAATAATTAAGGTAATTATTAATTAGGGTTTAAATCCCTCTAATAAGGATTTAACAAAATAATGAATAAAGAAAATTACTTTTAATGTTTTCTTTATTCATGTACTGGTTCTTATTTAATTTAAAAAGTTTTTTACTAATTATTGAATTTTACTTGAATTTAAAATTAAAAGAAAAGGCTTAAACAATAAGTATTAAATGATTAAATTTTTATTAAAACTAAAAATTTAATTTTATATTTTTATTGGATAGTATTTACTTTTATAAGAGTTTTGATGTCTTATTCTTATTTTTCTGAGTTAATATGATTTTTCTATAAAATTTTAAAAGTTGCAGTAATTATTGAATTGGAAAAATAAAACGAAATAACTAAACCTACCCGGCTGCCTACCCACAGAGGCACTGACCTGTGGGCCATAGGTCCACGTGGACTGCCACGTGAGCAGCGACCGGTCAAAATTGACCAGGGCGTTTGACCCACCGGCGGTTAAACGCCGGCGTGTCTGCGTGCGGCGGCGCCGTCGATTTTTGGCTCCCCTGGACGCGCGGCTAGCACTAATCGACTTCCCCCGTCGTGGTGAGTACGATGGTGGTGGTGGTTTTCGCAGGGGATCACCGGAATGTCGCCGGCGGTCACCATCTGCGGCGGCGGGTTCTGGCCAACTCAGAAAATTGAGCTACGGGATGCTTACAGATGCAATAGTTTGCTCAGGAGGTGCGCAAGACTACTAGGATGCTAACCAGATGCTCGTCGAGGTCGTAGTTGGTCGGAGATGATGGCACGGTCGAGGTTTCCGGCGAACTGCTGCGGAAGAAATTGACGGAATTCGCCGAGCTGAGCTCACCCCGGGCCAATTCCTCTCGTGGGCGTAACTTGTCGATGACGGCGGTCACGATGGTAATCTTCGCTTGGCTTGGGAAGGCCTCTCTCACCGGCGGTAATGGAGACTGGGGCGGCCAGGGTTTCGGTTTGGAGCGGAGTTGGAGCAGAGGGGGAAAAATCTGCAGCTGATGTTCGTCGTGGGGTTTTTATACCGCGCCAATTCGTGCCTCGTCATGAATTCAGAGCAAGGGGAGGTCGACAGCACGAAGGGGAAGAGGAGCACGGCATTGCCGTGGCCTCCAGTGCTCGGAGGGGATGAGGACGAGTTCCTCCCGTTTTTTTAACGAACGGGTATTCAGGCTGCTCATGGGCTGGTGCTTGGGCCGCGTAGGTGGGCTTGTGCTGGGCTGCCGAGGTGGGCTGTGGCGGCCAGGTGAGTCTCTTCTCCCTTTTCTTTTCTGTTATTATTTTCTGTTTTCAATTTCATTTATTGAATTCATATTTTGAATTCAATTTGGTTTCCAGATATTTCAATTATGTTGTTTAAATCAAGATTTAGTTTCCTAACTACTATTTCCTCAATCCTATTTGGGACAATTCATTTTAGATGAGATTCTATTACATATCTATGAATTTATTCAAAATAACAATTAATCATGAATTTTATATGTTCCCTTTAATTCTCTTTTTAATATGCAATCAATTCTGTTTAGAATTATGAGAGTGGGTACTTTCATTTCAAAGTTTTTCAGAGATTGTTATTATGTCTTGGTTTTCATTTGAGGAAGTAATCACTGGCATATTATTTCATGTGAGCAACATTTTTCTTTAAAGGTTTTATAGGTTTGATGACAATCCATATTAAAACTAACATTATTATTATGGTCTCTTAATCCTTTGAAATACCTAGAGTAATTATTACTCTCCTCAAGGTGGGTTCTTAACTATCTAGGTAAGTGTTTGATAATCACACTTATGGTTTTATTTATAGGACTTAGCATTGAGTGGCTCTTTGTTTTATAATTGAAACATTGTATTTAATTAATGAACCATTAGGGTTCCAATGATATTTACCTAATGGCATTTGGTTTGAATCTCAATTATAGCATGGGTTTATATCATGATCACCATAGTGATACATAAACTAGAGTTGAGATATAATTCTAGTTTATAGAGTTGAGATGACACCATATTGCATTTGCTAGGTTTTAATCTCCCCTAACCAAGGTAATATGGTTAGTTGTTTAATTGTTTCTGTTCTCCCTTTAATTACTAAGGAATTGAGAATTGGTTTTATCTTATACCAATAGTTTGCTATCATATCCTTGCTCTATTGTTAAAGTAACTAAAGTTATTATAGTTCTTTTTATAGTTAACTTTGGTCATATGAATGGATGATTTCTCACCATATTAAGTATGGAGTTTTACACTAAGGTTTTCTTATGTTTCTTAGGTGAAGAATAAGTGGAATGCAGATGTGGTAGAATACTACTTATGATCACCAAGTGGTTCACAAGTTAAGGTTGGGATATAAGTCTAGAGTTTCTTACTAGTGATCTCCCTATAATTTCATGTGGAAAGGGGATCTGCTTATACTAGTAGGGTTTAACTTATCCTCACATATCTCCAAAGCATGATCATATATTATATATGATCATCTTGTTCTTAATATCTTTACTTCAAATTCTTAGGGTTTATGATCATTACACAATTTATAATGATCAAGGTTGAACTTCCTAAGGTATCTCTCCTTGAATGGTTTTCTCACTCCCAAGATCAAGTGTTGTCTGGATCAATTAAATATTACTTTATTTTATAGTTTCTTGAGTGGGCATGGTTATGGTTGTCTCAATTATCTTGAGTATAACACCATAGGTTGAGCTTTCTCATTTAAGAATGGTTAATCTAGGGTTTATGGTGTACTCCTAATATCTCCTTAGGTATCTAGGCTAAGGTTCCATTTGTCTAGCTTAATTGGGTTGGTCTCTTACTTACCTTATCAATTCATGGATATGGTATTATACCATGTGATAATGGGTTATCTCACCACTCCAAGGGAAATGGTTTACAACCTTATACTTTTAGTTCAAAGGTTGTCCTTTGTTCTTAAATAGGTAAAGCTAAGAGTGGTATGAATGGTCTCTCTCATTTGGAAGGGCTTCAATACTAACCTAAGGTTAGGCTCCATAGATAATGATGTAGTCACCAATATCTATGGTTAACATAAATGGGTTCTCTCTCTAGGGAAGGTCTTGAATAACATCCTAGGGTTCCTCTTGAAGATGATGTTGTGATCATATGGATATTTATATCCAAAGTTTGCCTCTAGGTTTGTCAATGCTTCTCTACTAATTATAATAGAACTCTCACCTCTCTAGGTTTGATGTATAATAATATGGAATAGAGAAAGATATATATTTCTAGAGTTGATCTCCTTGTTATGTTTCCAGGAATAAAGTAGAATGAATACCATGAGGTTCATGGTAGGATCAAGGATTAGTTTAAGACATGGAAAAGATTAGTCAAGAATAGTTTCTCCATTTATTGTTACTTGTTTTCCAAGTAGGTGCATGTTCATATGTTATGGCAAGGAATACCATGTTATGATCTTTAATAAGATCAAGCAATTTATCATTGAGTAAAGTGATGTTGTGTTGATTATTAGTTCCATTTGATCTAACCCTTTAGATCAAATCATCTCTACCCAAAACAATGTTTTAACCAAAGTCACATTGAGGTTTATAGCGCTTGACTTGATGAGCTACTCCAATTCCACCAAGGTCAAGTGAAACTTCAGTTACTGTGACTATTTTACTTTAAAGCGTGAAAATTCCCCAGATTTTCTATGCATGAATGCAATGCACACATCTGTTTCCTCTATTTTTGTAACCCCAATACCTGGGATATTACATTTTCACTAGTTAGGCATAATGGGAAATAACAGTGAGCTTTTCAATCTATTTCCTGAGTTAAGACATGAATTGTTTGATGCGAAAATTAAAAAAACTATGGAACCTTATTTGCATGCTAGTAGCAATGTTATTAGTATGAATGCAATTACTGCTAATGGTATGGAGAAGTCTAAGCTTGGGGAAGCTAGTTTTTATGATCTTTTTAGCTTCCCATCTTCAGGGGAGAAAATTTGCTCTAATAATACTTTATCTCCCATATGCGATAACTCTAATGATGCTTGTGATATTTTAAATCCACCCGCTGAAAGTATTCCTTTCAAAATACCTATGAAAATTATTGAACGTGTTATGGATAACCGCTATGAAGGGGATGGAACTGTCCATCCTGGAGATCATTTACTATTTTTGCATGAATTATGCGGGTTATTCAAGTGTGCAGGTATCTCTATGGATGAAGTGAGGAAGAAACTATTCTCTATGTCGCTGTCTGGTAAAGCGGCGGATTGGTATAAATTGCTGAAGAATAGGCATTCTCTTGATTGGAAGGATATTATGCCTCTATTTTATTCTAAATTCTATCCTCCAAGTGAAGTTCACAAAGACCGAAACCGCATATATAATTTCTGGTCTCATGATGGAGAGAGTATTGCCCAAGCATGGGGAAGATTGAAGTCTTTAATGCTCAAATGCCCCATTCATGAGCTTCCTGGTAATATCATCATTGATAATTTCTATGCAAGACTTTCTTTTCAAGATAAAACCTTGCTGGATACTACTTGTTCTGGATCATTCACGTGCAATAAAGAAGAGTTTAAAAGGGACCTTCTTGATCGGATTCAGGAGAATACTGAAGGATGGGAGAACAACAAAGGTAAAGAGTCAGGTATAAATTATGATTGTGATGCATTGAAACTTTTATGGATACTGATAAATTTCAAAATATGAGTGCTACTTATGGTCTTGACTCTCAAGTTGTTGCAAATCTTTATAAAGCTTTTGCCTATCATTTTGAATTGCCTAGGAAGAATTTTGATAAGTATCATGAACCTTTTAAAGACACTTGCATGAAGGATGAAACTGTTATTAATGATTGCAATAAACATGCCCAAACTTCTGAAAATACTATTTCTTATAAGCATGTTAATTTTTGTGGAATGCATAGACCTTGTGGAATTAATCAAATCGAAGATGAATATTGTATCCATCATAGGAATGAAAAAACTAGAAAGTGGTCTAGGGCTCTAGATGATCTTGGTGAAAAAGTTTGTGCCCTCTATCCTTTTATTTGTGAACTTTGCCATAGAGTGGGTCATTTTAATTTTCAATGCTCCTCCAATGATAATTCGAACCCCATGAGTGCTGCAAATTTGTATTGTGATGATGAAATTACTCCTAATCAGCATGATGAACTTATTTTATTTTTGAAGTGTGAAGAGTTATCAAGAAAAATTTCTTTGTTAGATATGAGTGATATTGATATTAATAGTGTCCTGCATGGGTGTCTTTCTTATTGCATTGATAATTGCCAAACAAATACTTACATACAAAATATTTTAGAAGATGACATTTTGCCAAAATATGATAGGACCGCTGTGTGTTTTGAACTTATTAATGAAAAGGATGAATCCTCCCAAGTTTCTTCTATTGTTTCTGTAAATAAATCAGGTTATGTGGAGAAGCCTCCCATCAAGCCTCTCCCTCCTAAAGAAGGGAACGAGGAGAAGGAAAAGAACAAGAAGAAGAGGGGAAATAAAAAGAAAGAGGTAACAACATATCCCCGCGTCTATGAGATAACGATAGGTAACCGAAAGTATGTTGCTCCTAATGATTATTATGATAATGAATCTGAGTACAATGATCTTCCTATGCCCTTTACCTACATTAGTGATCATGATTTAGAAGAGCACACTACTTTTGATATTGAAAATCTCTGGGAAACTAATTCTGAAAATGATGATGTTAATAATTGCCATAGTATTAGTATTATCCATGCTTCTTCCCATAATGATATAGAAAGATCTAAGTTTGGGGATGAGGTGTTTGAAAATCCTTTTGCTAATGATGATTATATGTTTGATACATCTCCTTCTAGTAACAATGATGGTATGGTTACAGATGAACATACTGTGAAAGATAACTATTCTATTTCTTATGATGACACTATGCCTCCAATATTTGATAATTATTATAAAGAATGCTATGACATAGGTTATAATTACCCTTATGAAACTTGTCATAGTTATGATGGGATTGCCAAAAAACAATTCCCTTAGTATGCAACTTGTTTATCATGTTCAAATTCTTGATAATAATCCTGCTCCAATTACTATTAGTGAGAAGAATTCTTCTTATGCCAAAATTAATGATACTTTTATGCATATGAACCATGATAAGAATGTTTTAAGTGATGGTTATATTGTGGATTTCATCAATGATGCTACTGAAAGTTATTATGAGAGAGGGAAACATGGTAATATGCATCTTAATAATATTAAGTTTCCCCTCTTTATGTTGAGAATCTTGAAGTTACTCGTGTTTTATCTTCCTATGCTTGTCACTTTGTTCTTCATGAATTTATATGTGTACAAGATTCCTATGCATAGGAAGTGGGTTAGACTTAAATGTGTTTTGAATTTGCTTCTTGATGCTCCCTTTCGCTTCATTTTCTATCTTCCATGTGAGCATCATTAAAATTACTGAGCCATCTTAATGGCTATAAAGAAAGCACTTCTTGGGAGATAACCCATGTTTTATTTTGCTACTGTTTTATTGTGTCTTGGAAGTTGTTACTACTGTAGCAACCTCTTCTTATCTTTATTTTATTGCATTGTTGTGCCAAGTAAAGTCTTTGATAGTAGGGTTGATACTAGATTTGGATTACTGCGCAGAAACAGATTTCTTACTGTCACAAAATTGAGCAGCCCCGTCTGTAGGTAATTCAGAAGAATCTGTCAATTTACGTGCGTGATCCTCAGATATGTACGCAACATTCATTCAATTTGAGCTTTTTCATCTGAGCAAGTTAAGTGCCCCAGAAAAATTTGTCTTTACGGACTCTTCTGTTTTGACAGATTCTGCCTTTTATTTCACATTGCCTCTTTTGCTGTGTTGAATGGATTTCTTTGTTCCATTAACTTCCAGTAGCTTTGAGCAATGTCCAGAAGTGTTAAGAATGATTGTGTCACCTCTGAATATGTGGATTTTTGATTATGCACTAACCCTCTAATGAGTTTGTTTTGAGTTTGGTGTGGAGGAAGTTTTCAAGGGTCAAGAGAGGAGGATGATACAATATGATCAAGAAGAGTGAAAAGTATAAGCTTGGGGATGCCCCCGTGGTTCATCCCTTCATATTTCAAGAAGACTCAAGCATCTAAGCTTGGGGATGCCCAAGGCACCCCCTTCTTCATCGACAACTTATCAGGTCACCTCTAGTGAAACTATATTTTTATTCCGTCACATCTTATGTGCTTTACTTGGAGCGTCTGTATGTTTTTATTTTTGTTTTTGTTTGAATAAAATCTGATCCTATCATGCTTGTGTGGGAGAGAGACACGCTCCGCTTGTTCATATGAACACTGGTGTTCTTAGCTTACTCTTAATGTTCATGGCGAAGGTTGAAAACTACTTCGTTCATTGTTATTTGGTTGGAAACAGAAAATGCCTCATATTGTCTTGGATAATTTGATACTTGGCAATTGTTGTGCTCAAATAGATCATGTTTAAGCTCTTGCATCATGTACTTTGCACCTATTAATGAAGAATTATCATAGAGCTTGTTGAAATTTGGTTTGCATGATTGGTCTCCCTAAAATATAGATATTTTCTGGTGAGGTGTTTGAACAACAAGGAAGACAGTGTAGAGTCTTATAATGCTTGCAATATGTTCTTATGTAAGTTTTGCTGTACCGGTTCATACTTGTGTTTTCTTCAAATAACCTTGCTAGCCAAAGCCTTGTATTGAGAGGGATTTCTTCTCGTGCATCCAAATCCTTAAGCCAAAAACTATGCCATTTGTGTCCACCATACCTACCTACTACATGGTATTTCTCTGCCATTCCAAAGTAAATTACTGGAGTGCTACCTTTAAAATTTCATTCCTTGTCTTTGCAATATATAGCTCACGGGAAAATAGCCTTAAAAACTATTGTGGTAAAGAATATGTAGCTTATGTATCTTATTTCTTATAAGTTGCTTGTTGAGCGGTAACCATGTTTCTGGGGACACCATCAACTATTACACCTTTGTTGAATATCATGTGAGTTGCTATGCATGTTCGTCTTGTCTGAAGTAAGGGTGATTTATCATGATTAAATGGTTTGAGTATGCATATTGTTAGAGAAGAACATTGGGCAGCTAACTAAAGCCATGAATCATGGTGGAAGTTTCAGTTTGGACATTAATCCTCAATCTCTTATGAGAATATTATCTGTTGTTGAATGCTTATGCATTAAAGAGGAGTCCATTATCTGTTTTCTATGTTGTCCCGGTATGGATGTCTAAGTTGAGAATAATCAAAAGCGAGAAATCCAATGCGAACTTTCTCCTTAGACCTTTGTACAGGTGGCGTAGAGGTACCCCTTTGTGACACTTGGTTGAAACATATGTTATGCAATGATAATCCATGTAAATCCAAGCTAATTAGGACAAGGTGCGAGCACTATTGGTATTCTATGCATGAGGAGGATGTCTTATGCATAACATATATGATTTATTACTACCATTGACAAAATAGTTTCTATGTTTTCAAAATAAAAGCTCTAGCACAAAAATAGTAATCCATGCTTCCCTCTGCGAAGGGGCCTTTCTTTTACTTTATGTTGAGTAAGTTTACCTACTTCTTTCTATCTTAGAAGCAAACACTTGTGTCAACTGTGTGCATTGATTCCTACATACTTGCTTATTTGCATTCATCATATTACTTTGTGTTGACAATTATCCATGAGATACATATGTTGAAGTTGAAAGCAACCGCTGAAACTTATATCTTCCTTTGTGTTGCTTCAAAGCTTTCTACTAAGAATCTATTGCTTTATGAGTTAACTCCTATGCAAGACTTATTGATGCTTGTCTTGAAAGTACTATTCATGAAAAGTCTTTGCTATATGATTCAGTTGTTTAGTCATTATCTTTACCATTGCTTCGAATCACTGCATTCATCTCATATGCTTTACAATAGTATTGATTACGATTATGATAGCATGTCACTTCAGAAATTATCCTTGTTATCGTTTACCTACTCGAGGGCGAGTAGGAACTAAGCTTGGGGATGCTTGATACGTCTCAAACGTATCTATAATTTATGATGTTCCATGCTAGTTTTATGATAATACCTACATGTTTTGCTCGCACTTTATAATGATTTCATGCATTTTCCGGAACTAACCTATTAACAAGATGCCGAAGTGTCAGTTCCTATTTTCTATTGTTTTTGGTTCCTGAAAGGCTGTTCGGGCAATATTCTCGGAATTCGACGAAACAAAGACCAAATATCTTATTTTCCCCGGAAAGTTCCAGAACACCGAAGGAGAGTCGGAGGCGGGCAGCAGGGGGCGCACACCATATGGCGGCGCGGGTGGCCCCCTGGCCGCGCCAGCCTATGGGGAGGGGGCCCCGTGGCCCTTCCGACTCCGCCCCTTCGCCTATAAAGTCCCTCGCGACCTAAAACCTCGACACCAATTGACGAAACTCCAGAAAGACTCCAGGGGCGCCGCCGCCATCGCGAAACTCCGTTTCGGGGGACAGAAGTCTCTGTTCCGGCACACCGCCGGGACGGGGAAGTGCCCCCGGAAGCCATCTCCATCGACACCACCGCCATCTTCATCACCATCGCTGTCTCCCATGATGAGGAGGGAGTAGTTCTCCCCGAGGTTGAGGGCTCTACCGGTAGCTATGTGGTTCATCTCTCTCTCCCATGGTGTGATCTTTATGTCATCATGAGCTTTGTATCACTATTAATCTATGTGCTACTCTAGTGATGTTATTAAAGTAGTCTATTCCTCCTCCATGATGTAATGTTGACAGTGTGTGCATCATGTAGTACTTGGCGTAGGTTATGATTGTAATCTCTTGTAGATTATGAAGTTAACTATTACTATGATAGTATTGATGCGATCTATTCCCCCTTTCATAGCTATTGTTGACAGTGTGTATGCTATGTTAGTACTCGGTCTAAATTGCAATGGTCTATTATGCACTCTAGAGGTTACTTAAATATGAACTCCGGATGTTGTGGAGCTTGTTTACTCCGGCTTGAGGTGTGCTTTTATAGCCCTACACAATGAATGGTGTTTGTTATCCAACAAGAGAGTGTGAGAAAGTAGCACAAGTGAAGAGAAGTTATTTATTTATGTGATCAATGTTGAGAGTGTCCACTAGTTAAAGTATGATCCCTAGGCCTTGTTTCTAAGCATTGAAACACCGTTTCCAACAAGTTTTGTTACATGTTTGCTTGCTGCCATCTTTATTTCAGATTGCAATTACTACTTATAATCATCCATATTACTTGTATTTCACTATCTCTTCGCCGAACTAGTGCACCTATACATCTGACAAGTGTATTAGGTGTGTTGTATCGTAATTGCAGGGTTGTTTGAGAGGGATATCTTTGACCTCTACCTCCCTGAGTTCGATAAACCTTGGGTGATTCACTTAAGGGAAACTTGCAGCTGTTCTACAAACCTCTGCTCTTGGAGGCCCAACACTGTCTACAGGAATAGAAGCGTGCGTACACATCAGGCCAATGTCGGATACCCGAAGGGTAATGCCCATGTCAAGGTTTCTAATTTATCATATGACACTATTGCACTAAGGACATGGTTTATTTATTCCATTGTTTGCTTTGTTTTCACATGGCACAAATGTTTGGTTTGAGTACCCCATGTTTGTGATCAAAATGCTGTGACAATCCCCAAAACCATGGCCACTGAACCTTTTCCTATGTATTTATTTTGACTAGCCATTGGGTGTGACCTAGGGAAACTCTTGTTCAGCTTGGTCTCTTTTTCTTTATCCATAAGAAACTTTGGGCACCGAAAACTATGTGACATGGCAACACTCTTCGCTCCGTAAACCATTTCAAAAAGTGTGTAAGGGATAAAATATCTAAATAAATGATAAAACATCTTCCCTGAAAATAGCCAAAATCAAACACAAAATAGTAAAACAACAAAGTAAAAAATACCGCAAACACAAAAAATATACTATGTATGCGCACATGTCTCACTTGCACAGGAGGCTAATGATTTGGCCAATTCTTTTGGCTGTAGAGTGGAGAGCCTACCATTTACATACTTAGGTCTTCTTTTGGGCACCACCAAACCATCGGTTGATGATATTATGCCACTTATGTCAAGATTGGATAAAAGACTCTCTGGTATTTCATCTATGCTATCATATACGGGAGGGATGACACTACTCAACACTACATTGAACGCTATCCCAATGTTTGCCATGTGCACTCTCAAGATTCCTATTACTATATTTATACATTTTGAGAAGAGTGGAAGACAATTCTTATGGGCCAAAAAATATGAATCTACTCAAGGAAAATGCGTGGCTAGCTAGGATATGATCTGCAGACCAAAGGACCAACACGGTTTAGGTGTTCTCAATCTAAGAACCCAGAACAAAGCTCTCCCGATGAAAAACTTATTCAAATTTTATAACCATGATGACATTCCATGGGTGAACCTTGTATGGCAAGCATATTACTACAATAACAACACTCCTTACTTATGCACACATAAAGGCTCCTTATGGACGGTTTCGGAGAAATGACCTCATGCATAGTATACAATGGAAAATCGGTCTCATTATGGTATGATAAATGGGATGATGATTATATCAAAGAGCGAGAATACCCTCGCTTATTCTCATTTGCCAATAATGACAATATCAATATTCATGATGCCATCAATATGGATGTTATATACGACACTCTCTACTGAAGCCCACCAATAACTTCGAGAGTTACAGTTGGATTTACATGACGTAGACAATACTGATCAATTTGACACATGGAATTTCAACTGGAGTGAGGCACATTTCTCTAACAAAAGAGTCTACAGAGCGAGAGTGCATTTTCAGAACCCGGCGGTATGTGAACTCATCGGAACTCCAAATTCTATTGGCCCACGTTAGAAGTAGGCCCAATCTGGTGGCAGGGTATTTCCATTATTAATTTGAGTATTGATTGATAGGTACAGTACATGGTGACAAGGGATTAACTTATCAATACCTACAGATTGTAGATTAGGGTTTTAGTTGGAAGTAGAGGGCAAGTAGATCTCGAAGGTTTCAGCCGAAAAGTGCTCGACGATATGAAAAGTAGATCTTCGGCAAATTCCCTGGGTACTCCTGGCATGTCAGCTGGACACCATGCGAAGATTTTCCAGTGCTCATGGAGGAACTCGACGAGCGCGCTTTCCTATGCGAGGTCCATGTCTGTTGCAATGGACGTCGTTTTCTTTGGGTCTGTCGGGTGAATCTGCACCTCCTTAGAATCCTTGGTAGTGTTAAAGGTTGGCTCCTTGAGTGGCCTTCCTACATCTGGCAACACATCATAATCAGTTGTTAGCCTTGACGCCATATATTCTGCTTGCATCCCGAAAGTTTCTGACAGTCGATGAAAATCCTTGTCGCATTTATCAGCTAACGCGAAGCTTCCTTTGACTGTAATTGGTCCCTTAGGTCCAGGTAATCTCCACAACAGGTACGTGTAGTGTGGTATCGCCATAAACCTGGCATACGCTGGTCATCCCAACAAGGCGTGATATTGCGACGGGAAATCCACAACTTCAAACTCCAGCCTTTCTATCCTGTAATTTTCTCAGGTTCCAAACTGAACATCGAGATTGATCTTCCCCAGCGGATAACTTGGCTTCTCTGGCGTGATACCATGAAAACGTGTGTCAGTTGGTTTTAGGTTTGCTAGGGATATGTTCATCTTCCTTAGTGTATCTGCATACATAAGGTTTAAACTGATGCCTCCATCTATCAATACTCAAGATACGTCGAATCCTGCGATCACTGCTGGTAAGATAAGTGTTGACTGCCCTGGTCGAGGAACTTGCTGCGGGTGATCCGCTATTGTGAAGACAATGTCCTGTCCCGACCAATTTAGGTACTCAATCGTTGGTGGAGGCATCTTCTTTGCCATGAATACTTGACGCGAGATTACTTTCTGAGCCCTGTTAGACGGTCTGGCTTTCTGAATCACCGAGACCGCGCCGTTGGCGTCGCGGTGGCGATCTCCTGCGCGCCCAGCGGAGAAGACGAAGACGACGACCCCCACCTCATCTTTATCCACAGCGAAGGGGTACGGGCTTGTGTTGGGCTGTGTTTTGAGCTGGGCCAGGCTGCTTATTGGGCTGTGTTGCTGGGCTGCTGCGGCAGGTAAGGTCTGGTAAGCCTCTCCTCCTTTTCTCCTTTCTATTTTTTATTTTCCATTTTCT
The DNA here is from genome assembly GCF_019359855.2 of Lolium perenne. Classification (NCBI taxonomy): domain Eukaryota; kingdom Viridiplantae; phylum Streptophyta; class Magnoliopsida; order Poales; family Poaceae; genus Lolium; species Lolium perenne. The sequence goes on along the minus strand of NC_067245.2, from coordinate 88,714,857 downwards.
ATTTTGTATTCTGTTTTTAATTCAAATTTGAATCATTCTATACCATGCAGGTATTTTATAATTTGAACTCCATTAGGATTAAGAAAGGATCCCTGTATTAATGAGTTGTTTTGAATAACCATTTAATATGTGAGAACTTTATTGCAATTTTTCATTTGGGTATGGTTTTATTTATGAATTTGGATTTCTTTGTTCTTAGAGAATTAAATCTGTTTTGAACTATTAAAGTCGATAAGTTATACTCCAAATGTTTATCATTCGGGATTGATCTCTTTATTGAGAATTTGGTCCTATGTATGTGATTTTATGTGAACACTTATTGATTAAGATCTTGTAGGTTTGATTATAGCCTTATTTCAAGATTAGCACTATTATTGTATTTTAATAGCACCTTGAAATTCTTGGAGTAGGTATTACTCTCCTCATAGTTGGGTCTTGGTTATTAAGTCAAATGGTTAATATGAATGGTTATTCACCACACATGGGCTTTAATTATGGAACTTAGCATTAGGTGTTTCTTATGTTTAATAATTGAAGCATAAGTATTAACTAGTGAGCAATTATAGAGTTCTAACTATATTCACCTAATGATGCATGGTTTGGAACTTAGTTGTAGCTTAGGTTTTAGTTGTTATCACCATAGTGATGCATAAACTAGGGTTGAGATATACTTCTAGTTTATAGAATTGGAATGACATTATATTGCATTTGCTAGGGTTTAATCTCCCCTAACCAAGGTAATATGGTTACTTGATAAACTGTTTATGTTCTCCTTTAATTACTAAAGATTTGAGAATTGGCTTTATCTTATACCAATAAATTTCTTTTATATCCTTAATCTATTGTTAAAGTAACTAAAGTGGTTATGGTTCTTTTTATAGTTAACTTTGGTTATATGGATGGTTGGTTTCTCACCATATAAAGTATGGAGTTTGACTCTAAGATTTTCTTAGGTCCTTTAATTGAGGAATAAATGGAATATAGATGTGATAGGGTTCTACTTATGATCACCAAGTGATTCACAAGTGAAAGTTAGGATATAAGCCTATGGTTGCTTACTAGTTACCTCCCTATAATTTCATGTGGTGAATGATATCTACTTATCTTCTTAAGGTTTAACTTATCCTCATATATCTAAAGAGCATGATCAAGGATTAGGCATGAACCACTTGTTCTTAATATCTTCTACCTCAGATTCTAAGGTTTATGATCATTACTCAATTTATAATGATCAAGGTTTGGCTTCCTAAAGTATTTCTAATGGAATGGGTTTTTACTTCCATGATCAAGTGTTGTCTTGATCAACTAGGATATAGCAGTTCTAATTTACTTTCTAGGATGGGACTACTATGGTTACCTCAATAATTTATATCCCATGAGAATACCTGAGATATTCTGTTAAGGTTCTACTTAAACAATGATGATATAATCATCTGGGTATGTAGATGGTTCTCTCCCTCACAATCAAGTGTTGGCTCAACTTTCTTGAGTGAAACACCTTAGCTTGAGCTCTCTTTCATAGGAATAGTTATTCTAGGGTTTATGGTGTACTCACAAGATCCCATTAGGTATGAAAAGGTTAAGTATCTACCTGGATAACTAAATTGAATTAGTCTCTACTCTACTTTATCAATTCATGGATATGATCTTATTCTATTTGATATTAGGTTATCTCACCACTCTAAATGGAAATGGTTTACAACTTAATACTTTGGTTCAATGGTTGTCCTTTATTCATTAATAGGTAAAGCTAGAATTGGTATGAATGGTCTCTCTCTCAATTAGGAATGAATGGAATAATATCTCAAGGTTATGTTCTTAAGATAATGTTTTGTTTACATGGATGTATATCCAGGGTTTAGCTCAAGGTTTTGTCATTGCTTCTTTAATAATATAGGACTCTCATCTCTCTAGGTTTGATGTATAATAATTTGGAATAGAGAAGAATATATATTTCTAGAGTTGATATCATTTTATGTTTCCAAGAATGGAGTAGTATGAATACCATGAGGTTCAAGGTAGGATCATAGATTAGTTTATTCTTATATGGAAAAGATAAGTGAAGAATAGTTTCTCCAATTATTGTTACTTGATTTCCAATTAAATGGATGTTCATATATTATGGCAAGGAATATCATGTTGTGGTCTTTCATAAGATCAAGCACTTGATCATTGAGTAAAGTGTTGTTGTGTTGATTATTAGTTCCATTTGATCTAACCCCTTAGATCAAATCATCTCTACCCAAAACAAGGTTTTAACAAAGTCACATTGAGGTTTATAGCGCTTGACTTGATGAGCTACTTCAATTCCACCAATATGAAGTGAAACTTCAGTTACTGTGACTGTTTTACTTTAAAGCGCGAAAATTCCCCAGATTTTCTATGCATGAATGCAACGCACACTTCTGTTTCCTCTATTTTTGTAACCCCATTACCTGGGATATTACAGTCTCTACCCCTTAAACTAAACTTCGTCCGCGAAGTTTGAACTCTCTTATGTTTCGGAGTGTGGATTTGACTTGTACAGACAATATCTTTTCTCTAACTCCGTGGTGATCTCACTGGATATATTGGAATATATCCCTTGTCCAGATTCTTCCTGGAATCCAATAGTGTTTGTCTCTGAACCATGGCTCTTTCTTTAATTCTTTGATTTCTTCCAACTCTATAAGCTTGTTTCCATTCTCATTGAAGATTCAATGATTGGGACTTCTTCTAGTGCTGCTAGTCTTAACTGAAGACTAATTTGATAACATATTCCTAATTGGTAAATAGGTCTTTGTTTTCCCTTGCTACCAAAACTGCAATAATGGTATTTAGTAAGGTACTTACCATGTAAATGGTCTTGATTGTTTATTTCACTAAGAATGGATTAGACTCATTTAGTCTATCCAGTCATGGCTTATAGTTGATACCTATAACTATTTTGCCTCCTTTAGGTTCCATGAAAGGAATCTTTCATTTAGTCTGTGGTTCTGGTATGGTCAAACTTCTTCGGTCTTTGGCCTTTTTGAGCTATATTTGGTCTCCGGTATTTCCTTCGTCCAACTTCATTAAACTTAGCTGACTTGAGCTATCGTACTTCTGAGTGAATATTACTCACTTTCTCAAGTTATAGTCCAATTATTACTTCCTCGAGGTATGAACCTCGGCTTCTGGTCTGACATCTTTCTGAAAGTAGTGTTCAACAATCTTATGAAAATAAGATCGAACTTCCTCTCAGTTCAGACCTTCTTCTTCTATCTTGCTCAATTTTTTGGGTTATTGTACATCCATCTAAATATTTACTCTACCCCTTTGAGTTTTCTTATGGTCTTCAACTCCTTTTCTTCCAACCATTGGATTGATGGTTAGGATATTGGTCTAGGTGTAGCTTATGGTTTATATTCTTCTAAGGTTTTGCGAAGAATCTTTGTGGTGTATCCACTCAATTGTGGACATCCAATGTGAATCCTTCGACTGAATGTTTTATCGGTCATAATTATTTGGCTGACAACATTTTATTTGTTCACAACTTCTTGGTACAGATAATCCAATTACGGACTACTTGATACCAATTGTGGCTATTTGTTATCTAAAAATGGATTCTATTATAGGTTTTGACCAATTGGTCGGAACATCTTCTACTTTATCTCGCAGTATTGATCCTATATCAACTGTGGTCTTCTGTTACAAATTGTGGTCTTCTTATATCTGTTATGATTTCATATATCATCTTCCTTTCTTCAGGGTTTATTTTGCAAGAAAACCACTAGTTGACACTATGAATATAGTATCCTAAGTGATTTCCTATGCATTCCCTTTTCCATAATGACTATGGTTCTACTTCTACTTCTCCATAATCACCAGATTTATCACCTTCATGCTTCTAATGTACTAAATTACTCCTCTGTTGAGGCAAAGCATGAGTTTTGGTTGATACTTCCTTCGGAGTTTTGTGGTTGCTTCCCACAACTTTACTCCTTTCTTCTGATGAACCTTCATCTTGTCTTCAGAATCTTCAGAATTCGTCACTTCCTCACACGAATACCATTACCCTCTATATCTATAGCATCAAGTGAGAACTTGATATTGCAACATGCATTTGCATATCAAAGTCAAACTTCATGTATGGATCTAGTCAAACAATGAAAATCCAATAAAATTCAAGAAGATTCAGCTTTGTGCTTATAATACACATCATTGTAAGCCTGAATATACTAGTTGAGTAAGATATCTCTAAACATCAGGCTGAGATGTGTAGTATATAACACCACATAAGATAGGTTTACATCGTGATACTTAGCACTTATATATGGGAGTCTACTATTTGTCTCAACCTTTACCTTAATTGCACATTTGCAAAGAGATAAACTTGAAACAAAGTGGTCTAGGATAGTTATGGTTAACCTAATTTTCTTTGGAATTACTAATTTAGCTTCCATTATGTTGAGGACTATCTCACATGATATGTCTAGGTTCTAACATTGCTACTCTAAACACACAACTATGGAAATATAGCTTATATACTTCCATATGTTCTTACCATATAACTAGGGTTCTGATGTACTTGACACAGTTCCCATGGTTTTGGAACACAAATCTTGCTCTATTGTTTCACGTCTAACTTCTTATCAAACTCCTCCTAAGTATTTATGATATTCTAGTCCATCACATAACGATTCTCAGGTGAATCATATATGATTTCTATTTCTACCATGTAAGTAGGCATATTTTATTCCTATCTCTCTTCCTTACCTCCCATGTTTGACTCATCATGGTCTATACTACCACATATAACTCATAGTTATCACTTACTATCAACTGTTTCACAAGTTTGGATAGATTTTTACTTACCCATTACTTGTATTGGTTTACACCTTCTAATATGATATCATGCTTATCTTTGTCACTTAATATTACTCTTATTATAGGTCTGGATAATTCTTACTTAACCATAACATGTGTTGGTACACATCTTCCAATAGGATATCTTCCTTATGGTTGTATCCTCTCTTTGGACTACCATGTATTGTATACCAACTGTGATCTACTCATCTATTGTTTTAAGGACTTATTGATGTGCTACATGTTTAGGATTAGCTATCTAACTTCACTTAGGAAAGATAGGTAAGAAAGGTTGACTAGAGTGTGTCAGGATTATTCGCAATTGAATATCCATCTCAAGTCATAAGAATATTTGGTTTACCTAAGACGACTTCCTATAGACACTACCAATCCTATAGGTCTCCTTTAAAGGGTTTTAATCCTAGGGTCAAAGCATTTGCTCTGATACCAACCGTGGTGACCCGGCATACCACTGCATGGTGTAGTATGCAAATCTGATATAACACCAATGAAATACCGTTCCACTAGTGATGGGGATATGCCCATAGGGGGTGGGTCGCCAGTCCCACTCGCCATGAAGACGGAGGCCCAGGTGGATTGCCAGTCGCCTGACCGATTGGACCCGAAGGCGACTGGGCCGAAGTTCCAAGGAGGAGATCCGCGTGACTGGATACGAAGGTTACTTGCGGAAGGGTGGCGTATCCCGGATTAGTAGCAACTGATACGATTCGGAGTTATCCCCTTGTAACCCTAGATCGAGGGTGGATATATAAACCCCCGGGCTAAACCCTAGACGTCCCCTCTCGCGAGATCCAATCTCCCCATTGTAAGCTCTTGGCTAAGTGCCGGCTGAGCCCCCCCATTGTAATTCTCCACTGAGCAATAAGATCTAGCAGGACGTAGGCCTTTTACTCTCCGGAGGGGCTGAACCTGGGTAAAACCTTGCGTCCCTTGCACCTCGATCCGTAGATGGCAATGTTCCCTTGCCCCCGCATCATTGAAGTGCTACCCCCCGTAGCATCTGCCGTGGTCATATCCACGACAGTGGCGTCCACCGTGGGGCATGGGACATCAAGCCTCCGAGCTGCGGCTAGGCCCTATTCGCCAATACGACGGCCGGTCGCTTCTGGCAGGATGATCGCCACGGGCAACTTCTTCCACATCCAGCCAAGCACCTACCGGCCTGCCTCATCACCCCTCAAGCACGCTTGGATGGTGCCGATCGGCAAGATCAACCTCTTCGTTGGGCTCGCCGGCGTCAGCGACCCCACCGAGCCTCGTCCCGGTCGATCACACGATCCCTTCGCACCGGGCCAACTCCTCACTGCTACTCGCCCGGTCACCGACGAAGTGTACATGGAGGCCGAGCTGGCCCTGGAAGATGACGCCGACTCGGCAGCCACGACGCTAGTCGCCAACTCCACCGTCGCGGCATCAGCCGCCAACTCCATCACCGCGGCCCTAGCCACCGACTCCATCATCGCAGCATCCGACGTCGACTCCACCGCCGCGGCATCGGTCGCCGGATCCACCGCCGCGTCACCGACCGGCGGTTCCATCACCGCGGCGTCGTTCAAGGATTCCATCTCCCTAGTCTCTCACCCGAGTGACTTTGAGGACGACTACGTCCTCTCCCTCTTCGGCAGCGATTCTGAGTCGGACTCCATCGAGGCCCCGTGCTACCAATATACAACCGCCGTCTTCATGGCGGGAGGTGAGGAAGAACCTCCGAATGACGCCTTCACCACACCCCTCCCTGCAACCGCCACCGCGACCGAGATTGAAGCGCATCGGGCGGCCCTCGAAGAACAGAGGAAGAAGGAGCTTGCCGAGCGGCAGAAATTCTGCCTCGAGCAAGACGAGGTGAGAGCTGTGTCTCACTATCGCCAACAGCGCAATCGCCTACGCATGGAGCGCGCCCGTGCGCACGACTTCCCCAGTGCGCGTCTCAACTTCGACGACCCGGACGGAGAAGTCCGGACCGCCCGAGTCCAGAACCCCGACGTCCCCGAAGGAAGTAGGGCTGCCGCCAGCAGGACGGCGCATGGAGCGCCACCACCACCACCACCACCACCACCACCACCACCGCCAGCACCCGAAGTTCCTTGGGCGGAAGTCGACGCCAATGGCCTACCCCTACATTCGTCCCCAGCCGACAACGTCGCAGCCGCCCAAGCCGTCCTTGCAAGGCTCCCTGAAACAGGAGATGGCGCGATCCTCGTCTAGCACGCTAAGGCCCTAGTTGCCAAGGCCTTGGAGTAGCAACACGCCGCCGCCGACTCGCAAGGGCGACTCTACTCGCACTCATCCGCTAGCCGCGCAGCGTCTTCCGGAGTGGCAGACCACGCGGTCGCCAACGCTAACAACTGCCCGCCGCCAGCAACACGCGTGGCCCACTCGACTAACAACCGAATCGAGCCGCGCCCCGCGCGAGTGATGGTCGCCGCCAATGGGCAGCCCATCGACGCGCGCACCCACATCGTCAATGATCAAGAATGGCGGATGCGAAACCGCATGAACGACCGCTACGCCGACGAACTCCCGCGCCAGAGCGCGTTCAATCGAGTCGGCCCCGCCTGCTTTGGCCCGATGATCAGAGGCGAGCCTTACCCCGTAGGGTTCAAGGGGTCCCACGACATTGAGAAGTACGATACTCACATCGACCCCACGGTCTGGATCGACTCGTACGCCCTGGCAATGGGTATCCAAGGCCATTCTGAGTTGCTCGCGGCACGTTACCTGCCTCTCATGATGGACGGTGTAAATCGCCATTGGTTCAACTCCCTCACCGCGAACAACATCGACTCCTGGGAAGAAGCCCGTGCCGCATTCATCCAGCATTTCGCCAGCGCGTATACCCGCGCGACTACCATAGAAGACCTGGATCGCTGCGTCCAGGGCCCGCGCGAGTCGACTCGCCGATGGGTGCAGCGCTGGCAAGATATGTGGACGACCTCCAGCGGCATCAGCACGGACACGGCGATCTACTGCTTTCGACGGTGCTGTCGGTATGAACCACTCAGCGCCAAACTCCGCCGCGTTAGCAGAGACAACATTTCAATTTCCGAGCTCTTCGACATCGCCACCCGCTACGCCGACGAAGACCCTACAGTCGACTCAGACGACGAGTACGGGCAGCGGCGCAATCGTTGCCCCGTTCACACCGACTCTCGCCGCGGCGACTACCAGTTCGGCGGTCGGTCCAGCAACGGCAAGCGCCGCGCCGACGGAGGACACACCGAGCTCGTCGCCAATGCCGACTACGGGTAACGCGAACCAAAATCCTTCCGACGCGACAACCGTGCGCCACGGGAGGATCGACCCCAGCCCAAGCGCTTCGATGCCCGCAGTTTGCTCGACGCTCTGTGCATCTACCACAGCAGGGAGGGCAATCCCTCAACACACATGATGGGGAACTGTTATTCCCTGAAGCAAATAGAGAAGGCCCGCCACGCCAAGGAAACCGATGGCGGCAACCAGCACAAAGACCGTGCCAAGGACCCAGATCAGCACAAGGGAGAAGGGTTCGGTCGCAGCGCCGGCTCGCTTCGTACCTTCACCGGAGTCAGCGATCGTCGGGACAGGAAGGTCCTCACAAGGGCGGTGGCGGTACACGCGGTCGTCCTCGACGTGCCCCGGTGGCTCAACTGGTCCGAGCAGAGCATCACCTGGAGTCGCGAAGACCATGCTCCTCGCATCGAGTACCCCGGCCGAGTGGCGCTAGTCGTCAGGCCCAAGGTAGCCGACTACTGGCTGCCAAAAACCCTGATGGATGGAGGGAGCTCCATCAACATTCTGTACTACGAGACCTTCCAACGGCTCGGCCTGCAAGATTCACGCCTTGAAAACACCAAGGTCACATTCCATGGCATCGTCCCCGGGTGGAAGGCCTTCCCGATCGGCAAGGTCACACTACCGGTCACCTTCGGCACGCCCGTAAACTACAAGCGCAGCACCTCGGGAATATTCCAGTGGTGCGTCGGCGCTGACGAAGGACGCAAGATCCTGCGCGATATCCACGCGGGAGACTGTGGCCACCATGCAGGCGCGCGCTTGATCGTCGCCAAAGCCTTCCGGCATGGCTTTTACTGGCCAACAGCCCACTAAGATGCAGTCGCCCTCGTTCGCGCGTGCGCCGGATGCCAAAAGTATGCAAGTCAATCGCACATGCCAGGATCGGCACTGAAGACCATACCCCTCACCTGGCCGTTCGCCGTCTGGGGCTTGGACATGGTGGGAAAATTCAAAACAGCCCCCGGTGGGTACACTCACCTCTTAGTCGCGGTGGACAAGTTAACCAAATGGGTGGAAGCAAAACCCATCAAGAAGTGCGACGGAAAGACAGCTACCAAGTTCCTACGCGAGCTCATCTACCGCTACGGCTACCCTCACAGCATCATAACCGACAACGGCACAAATTTCGCCAAAGGGGAGATGGCCGACTTCTGTGAGGACAAAGGCATCCGACTCGACCTCGCGTCGGTCGCACACCCCGAGTCGAATGGACAGGCGGAAAGAGCAAACCAGAGCATCGTCCATGGAATCAAGCCACGACTGATGGTGCCCTTAGAGCGCGCAGCCGGATGCTGGGCAGAAGAACTCCCCTCCGTGCTGTGGGGCATTCGTACAACGCCAAACAGGTCGACCGGCTTCACGCCCTTCTTCCTGGTATACAGCGCCGAGGCGGTCATGCCCACGGACATTGCCTACAACTCGCCACGGGTCACCAACTACGCCGAAGAAGACAACGAACACGCTTGCCAAGATGACATCGACCTCCTCGACGAGGCCAGGGACCTCGCACTCTCCAGGACTGCCATCTATCAGCAAGGCCTCCGCCGTTACCACAGTCGTCCCGTTCGCAGTCGCTCCTTCCAAGTAGGTGATCTCGTGCTCCGGCTAATCCAAGACAAGAAAGGCATGCACAAACTCTCCCCTCCATGGGAAGGACCTTTCGCCGCCAGCCGCGTACTCGGCAACGACTCCTACTACCTCACCGATGTCCGCAAGGACGACAAAGGCGAACCACTCACCCGAGAGGTGGAGCGCCCCTGGAATGTCAACCTCCTCCGCCGGTTCTACACCTAAAGGAGACATGTAACGCACAAATTCAGAGATTAATCAAAAGTCACCGATTGCATCATTCTCCAACGCCGATCGCCTCTCCACTGTTCGCCAGTCAAACTGTATCTCCCATCTCATTAACACGAGCCCAGTCGCTATGACCTGCGACTCGGTACTGGGAGACCTTCGATTGCTGCTGCTGGAAGAGAAAGTCCAAGATCGGCCAAGTAGCCCGGCTAATAAGGGCACGACGGGCAAACCGGTCGCAACACTAGGACCGGCTACCCCTGTCCCTTACGCCGTCAGGTGAAAACGGCGACTGGAACCTACAGCAGGGTCGCATGCCCGACCAGCCCTCCGGGCCACAGCAATCGTGTAGTGCTACGCTATACAGCACACCAACGCCCTCCTCTACCTTAGGCTGGTGACTTGAACGGCTAAGTACTTCGACCAGGGACCCCGCAAAATGGACCCGCGGCTCGCCAAGGAACAACGCCACCAAGAACCCCCTTTGGAGTCGCCAAGCGACTGGCTCACCGAGCCACGACGAGAGGCGCGCTACATGCAAACAGCGCAAACATAACCGATCCACTCCTCCACCCATGAGGCTGCTATTCGCACTAAAAAGACTACGTACTGCGACTGGGGATGCCCAGCTCGACAAGGAAAACAGTCAAGTCGATAGCCTTCATTGGGGTCGCGTAGCGACTGCCCCCCCTGGCACGCGTACAGCACGCGACCGTTGGGAACCCCAAGTGGAAGGTGTGATGCGTACAGCAGTAAGTTTCCCTCAGTTAGAAACCAAGGTTTATCGAACCAGTAGGAGTCAAGAAGCACGTTGAAGGTTGATGGCGGCGGAGTGTAGTGCGGCGCAACACCAGGGATTCCGGCGCCAACGTGGAACCTGCACAACACAACCAAATTACTTTGCCCCAACGTGACAGTGAGGTTGTCAATCTCACCGGATTGCTGTAACAAAGGATTAGATGTATAGTGTGGATGATGATTGTTTGCAGAAAACAGTAGAACAAGTATTGCAGTAGATTGTATTCGATTAAAAGAATGGACCGGGGTCCACAGTTCACTAGAGGCGTCTCTCCGATAAGAATAAGCATGTTGGGTGAACAAATTACAGTTGGGCAATTGACAAATAAAGAGGGCATGACCATGCACATACGTGATATGATGAGTATAGTGAGATTTAAGTGGGCATTACGACAAAGTACATAGACCGCTATCCAGCATGCATCTATGCCTAAAAAGTCCACCTTCAGGTTATCATCCGAACCCCTTCCAGTATTAAGTTGCAAACAACAGACAATTGCATTAAGTATGGTGCGTAATGTAATCAAAAACTACATCCTTAGACATAGCATCGATGTTTTATCCCTAGTGGCAACAACACATCCACAACCTTAGAACTTTCTGTCACTGTCCCAGATTTAATGGAGGCATGAACCCACTATCGAGCATAAATACTCCCTCTTGGAGTTAAGAGCAAAAACTTGGCCAGAGCCTCTACTAATAACGGAGAGCATGCAAGATCATAAACAACACATAGATAATAGATTGATAATCAACATAGCATAGTATTCTCTATTCATCGGATCCCAACAAACACAACATGTAGCATTACAGATAGATGATCTTGATCATGTTAGGCAGCTCACAAGATCCGACAATGAAGCACAATTAGGAGAAGACGACCATCTAGCTACTGCTATGGACCCATAGTCCAGGGCTGAACTACTCACACATCACTCCGGAGGTGACCATGGCGGTGAAGAGTCCTCCAGGAGATGATTCCCCTCTCCGGCAGGGTGCCGGAGGCTATCTCCTGAATCCCCCGAGATGGGATTGGCGGCGGCGTCGTCTCTGGAAGGTTTTCCGTATCGTGGCTCTTGGTACTGGAACTATTATCGACGAAGGCTTCTTATAGTCGGAGAGGTAGGTCAAGGGGCGACGCGAGGGGCCCACACAATAGGGCCACGTGGCCAGGGGGTGGGCCGCGCTGCCCTGTTGTGTCGGCGCCTCGTCGCCCCACTTCGTTTCCTTCCCGGTGTTCTGGAAGCTTCGTGGAAAAATAAGATCCTGGGCGTTGATTTCGTCCAATTCCGAGAATATTTCCTTACTAGGATTTCTGAAACCAAAAACAGCAGAAAACAAAGAATCGGCTCTTCGGCATCTCGTTAATAGGTTAGTGCCGGAAAATGCATAAATATGACATAAAGTATGCATAAAACATGTAGGTATCATCAATAAAGTGGCATGGAACATAAGAAATTATCGATACGTTGGAGACGTATCACCCCCTGGCCATGGAGAGTCGGGCCCCAATACACACTCAAACAAAAAAAAGCACAAACCAATACGTTTCAGAAGTGGTCACCAAACCATAATTAAGCAAAAGCTGGTCCTTTATTTACAACTAACACCCACGAGTCATGTGCTCGCAGGAACTTGGATATCATCATCTACAGGTCTACAAGCCCCGCCCCTACTTGGACGGTCCTGGGTTCTCCTCCACGACCGGCTCGGCACCGCCATCGCCATGACGGAACTTCGGGGTGTACCGGACGAACGGGTAGGTGGACAAGGAGTCGGTAGCCGCGACATGGAACAATCGCTCCGCAGGGAAGTCCACCGGGCCAGCCTCCTTCTCCGCGTCCTCTGGTGCCGCCTGGCTGACAAGGTGCGTCTCCAAGTCCGTAGTTGCCAACACCCGGTCGGCATAGGGGCGGACTGCCTCCATTAAGCGAAGCACCTCGGCAACGTCAAACTCGCCAGTCTCTGACGGGAAACCAGCCGTGACCTCTTCCACGTCGAACCCCTCTGAGTAATGGGCCAGCACCATGCTCAGCGCCATGGTGATGCCCACACGGCAAGAGGAACGGCGAAGCCAGTCGACAACCGCTGGTATGTTGGAGACAGCCTTGAAGACCGACGGCGTGTCCCGCGGGATCACCTCCCGCGGACTCAAGTACTGGAGCGCCGCCAGTATCTCCCCCGCACAGGCGATGATGCGCGCGGTCGCAGTCGGCAGGCACTCCCGAGGGGTCGCCGTCTCCACGAGCTCGCATTGGCCTGAAAACCACAAAAAAAAGTTCCAGTAAGAACTCGCTCCTGGCGCCGACTCGCCACGCCCGGGGACTGGCCCCCAAGGCAGACTCGCCACGCTCGGGGACTGGCCCCCGAGGCGGACTCGCCCCGCTCGGGGACTGGCCCCCAAGGCGGATTCGCCACGCTCGGGGACTGGCCCCCGAGGCAGACTCGCCACGCTTGGGGATTGGCCCCCGAGGCCGACTCGCCCAACTGATGGTCAACAAGGAAGCTTAACGGAGAACCGACAGAACTTACCAAGAAGCTGTCGCGACATCTCGCGGACAAACGCCTCGAAGCTGGTCTTCTCGGCCTGCACCGCTAGGACGGTACCCTCGGATGCCTGCTTCTCCGCGGCGAGCTCCTTGGCATGCTGCAGCTTCAACGCTGCAACCTCCTCCCGAAGAGCCGCTGCGGCCCCCCCGCGCAGCATCCCTCGCCTCCGTCGCAGATTCTAGCTTCCCCTTGTACTCCACGATGACGTCTTCGAGCTCCCTGCTCTTGTCCTCAAGGACCTTTGTAAGGTCCGCAATCTCCGCCTTCGCCTTCTTCCTCGACGCCTCGACCTGCGTCGCCCGGAACTCGGCTTCCCGATAGAAGGATTCCTTTACGAATCCTTCACAGGCCTCAGCAAGCGCCTTCGCCTGCGCCTCTGCTACAGAAAACAAGAGATAATGAGAACAAATCCACACACATGCACACGACGAACAAAAAGGAGGAGACAAGAGAAAACAACTTACCGCCTAGGGCGATAAGCTTGCGGTTCTTCTGCGCCGCCTCCTCCACAAGTGTCGTCAATCGCTTCACCTCCGCCTGCGCAGCAGACGGACGAACGTCAACAACAAAAACAACAACAACAGTCCAGGTGCAAAAGGAGACTCGACTCGCCCTTTCAGCCCAAGTCGACCCTCGGGGACCGGGGGAGGATTGGACTGCGAGTAAAGGAATGCCTACCACATGCACTTCACTGAGCGCTGTATGGAGCTTAGTGAAGGATAAAGTCGATGGCGGAGGACGGCGCGACTCGGCCCCTCCGCCCGCCTGCAGCACCGCCTCGGTCGACGGCGCCTCCTCCGGTCGCGCCTCGGGGTCGCCAGGATGAGATTGGTCCCTGGCAGCCTTGGTCTGGCGCTCCTTCCTTGTCGCCGAGAGGCCGCCCCCCTCAGCGGTACCTTCTTCGACCACGGGCGGCTCGACGTCCGTGCCCTGGGCCTTAGTCGACCCGGTGCCCGCCGTCTCTTCTTCCACCACAGGGGGAGCGGCGTCTGGGCCCGCGGCCGCGTTCGTCGCCCCACCACGACCTACGCTGGCCAAGGGGTAGATTTCGGCGATGGGCTCGGCGGAGCTAGCAGTCGCATCCGCCGCCTTACCCGTGATGGCGGGTTCTTCCCGGGATGAGCCCATGCCCGCGGGGTCGGCGGCCGCCTTCTTCGACTCGGCGGCCTTCTTCAGGTCGGCCGCCTTCTTTGCCTCGACAGCTCTCGTGGCCGCCGCTCCACCGACCGAGGCAGGTCTCGTCAAGACCTTCTTCTTGGACCTACAGAAGATTGATATGAGCCACTCCCAAACCCCGCAAACAAGGAGGCAAGGCTTAACAGAGGATACTTACTTCACCGTAGGGATCGCCTTCACGCCCGGACCGACTCGGGCTCCAGCCTCGATGGCGTCTTTCAGGGGGCACTGAAGCTTCATGGAGCCCTCTAGGATGGTCCGGCGCAGCCGCTTGGGCTGCGGCTCGACTGCCCCCACTGCGGGTCCTCCTTCTTCCGGATACGAGGTCGCCTCTTCTTCCACGTCACCCTCCGGCGGCCTCGGCGCGCCCTGTGATGAGGACGTCGCGCCTCTCTTTGTCCCGCGCGGGAGTCGGACGAAGTCCCTCGCGTCGGAGTCCGACTCGGTGCACTCTCCCTCATCTTCAACCTCGTCCTCCTCGCCCTCGGTCATCTCCGGAGGTTCTTTCCCCGCAAGAGGGGAGATGATTGGCGACCTTCTGCCATCGCTACATCCGGACCGAGGAAGCAAGTCAGTAAAAGAAGGACTCTACCCGGGCATTTGAGGTCATGGCAGAGAGTAGATTAATACCTGGGGCGCCGGCTTGTCCTCGGAGAAGGGCTGCAACCCGTCCTCAAAGGAAGTGAAGGCGGCTGTGGTGATCTTGGCGAGTGCCTTTCGGTACTCGGCCTCGTCCCACTCGGTCGCCGTTGACCGGGTGCAGTCGTTCTGCCCCCGAAACTCCCACATAAAGTGGGCTCGACAACGCAGAGGGAGCAAGCGGCGACCGAGCCAGCAATTGTACATGTTGGCCGCCGTCAGGCCACCGTCCTTCAGCGCCTGGATTGCCAGGCGCATCTCCTTCACCACCTCCTCTTGGTCGCGCGGCAGCGACCGGACGTTGAGGCGCCGAGGGACACTCGGCTCAGGGGTGTACTGGGGAATGCAGACCTCACCTGGGGGAGTGTATTCCTTGGCATAGAACCAGAACCGGCGCCACTCTGACTGCGTCTTCTTGGGGAGCACCATGTAGATGAAGCTCTCCCCCGACTTCACCTGAAAGGTGATCCCGCCGTTCGGGATGAGCGCCTAGTTGCTCTTGCTGGCTCGGGTCGCCCGCTCATGGAAGATCGACACCCATAAAGGGAAGTACAACGGACAACTCAGGTAGCACTCGCATAGCATCACAAACAGCGAGATTTGCTGCACGCTGTGTGGCCCGAGATCGGAGACCTTGATACTGTAGAAGGCCAGCAGTTGCCGGAGGAAATCGGAGGAGGGGAGCGCGAGTCCGCGTTCGAGGAAACTGAGGAAGAGTACGAACTCCCCAGGCCTCGGAAGCGGCTCCACCTCGTTCGCCGCCGGAACCCGCCATCGCTCTTGCTTGAATTCAGGGATGACCCCGGAGGCGATGTACAGGAGGAGAGACTCGCGCGTGACCTTTGATTTGCCCCAACCTTTCGCCGCCATGGATGCGCTTGGGACTCTCGATAGGGAGCAGATGTGAAGAAAAGGAGAGAGGAATGCGGCGGAGTGATAAGCCTTAACCCCCGCGCGCAACCTCTTATATCGCCGCACTCGCTCAGGTTAAGGAGGAGATCCGCCAGTTAACTCGCCCCGGAATCGCCGCCCGTAATCGATGGTCAAGATTAGCGTCGGGTCCGGCGGAATGGGCGTTAAACTAGCCGTTAGCGGTCACAGCAGGCCCAACGGTCAACAGCATGCAAACGGTTCGCGCCTCGGTCAACGTGAAATCTAGCCGTTGGCTCCTCCACGTGTCTCCGCGGTAGGTCTGCGCCGACTGGCCTACGACGACTGGCTCACGCCGACTGTCAGACGATGACTGGCCAGCGCCGACTGGCTGATCAAATTCAGGCGATTGGAGACCGGCAGCAGACTGGTGATTTCTTCTTTGGGAGCCCGGTGGCGATTCGTCTTAACCCGTCGCTGTGCCCCTTCGTGACCCGCTCCGGATCCACGCCTCGTCACCACCGCGCTCGGGGACTACTGATGGGGATATGCCCATAGGGGGTGGGTCGCCAGTCCCACTCGCCATGAAGACGGAGGCCCAGGTGGATTGCCAGTCGCCTGACCGACTGGACCCGAAGGCGACTGGGCCGAAGTTCCAAGGAGGAGATCCGCGCGACTGGATACGAAGGTTACTTGCGGAAGGGTGGCGTATCCCGGATTAGTAGCAACTGATACGATTCAGAGTTATCCCCTTGTAACCCTAGATCGGGGGTGGATATATAAACCCCCGGGCTAAACCCTAGATGCCCCCTCTCGCGAGATCCAATCTCCCCATTGTAAGCTCTTGGCTACGCGCCGACTGAGCCCCCCATTGTAATTCTAAACTGAGCAATAAGATCTAGCAGGACGTAGGCCTTTTACTCTCCGGAGGGGCTGAACCTGGGTAAAACCTTGCGTCCCTTGCACCTCGATCCGCAGATGGCAATGTTCCCTTGCCCCCGCATCAATGAAGTGCTACCCCCCGTAGCATCTGCCATGGTCATATCCACGACAACTAGTATTATATCGCTCAGAGTGGTACAACAGAAACATATGCGGGTCCAAGGCATGTCTATAGCATTACAATATTGACTCTGTTACATAAGATCATCACAACCTCCTACTTTACAATGAGGTAAAACTGCAAATAAACTCCAGAAGAATGACTCGTAGTCTAGTCTTATCACAGACTCTATTTGTAGAGTAATTAACTAGCTATAGAGTCTATGAATAGATTCTAGCTAAATAGGAGCAAGGTTTAGGAAACTAGTTCCTTTCTATTGCTAATCTAGGTTTTCTCCTTGTTGGATGAGGTAACTGACTCCTCTGACAGGGTCCTGTCTCTTGAAGTAGTTGTTGACTCCTCGGCCTTCGAGTTGCACTGTAGATCCTCCTTCGATGCCTCCATATCTAAGCAGGGGATTTAAGAGTGGGATGAGTACGAGCGTACTCAACAAGTTCATTATAGGAAAGAGGTGTTTAATGCACTAGCTACAGCATTAGACCAGAAAGTCTAATACCAATGCAGGTTTTCATAACCATTTCTTCAAAAGGTTGCTTTTATTCAGAAGAACTATGTCCGTCAGCCTTCACCGGTTTACTAGAACTTCATGGAGCTCCTTTCCGACAGCGTTCGCAGTTCCATATCCCGGAACAGGGAGTGACAGGTCATGATTCTTTACACTCTGCAGAGGTGTGTTGCTTTACCCATAAGAGATCTTAACCTTGGTGTCAACCGGGAATGACCCGTCCACACTTCCTTTGGTGTGAGGCCCGGTATAAGGTCATAGCCAATCATATTCCTCCGCTACCTCGCACACCCACCCTTTTGTAAGATTGTCTTCCCCTATATCTATGGAGAGACCGACCCAGGCATTTGTTCTCCCCTATACCAATAAGGTAGACCGTTCCGAAAAAATTTTATATGCCCTGCCCTATCATCCATAGATAGACCATTCCGGACACCTTACAATCCATCATAGACCGCATTACCGTGGGGACTTAGAATGGGTTCCCCACCCACCGCTTGTCCATCAGGATACAAGTGTCTACGGTAAGCGCATCCGTTGATGTACAAGAGGTGGAAATACGATTGACTATTCCGTCCCACTCCAGATCTTAGGGTTAACACGGGTATTACGGCACAAGAATCACTGGACGACATTTGTTGTTTAATCCTAGATGGATACAAACCCTTGCAATGGAACCTCCACCATATCAACACATACCATGGTTCCATTGCTCACCACATAGTCATATTCATAGTTATGAAAATAGTGGTTTTGCTTTTTATGCAGTAGTGATAAACAAAGTACTTTGCAAGTAATTTGGTAAAAATACTCAAATGACATGAGCAAGCGATGAACTTGCCTTTCTTGACTGCAAGATTATGCAGACAAGGGCTTCGATACGCAATAACTCCAAATTCTGAAATAGCATCATCGTCCGGTAAGGACGATGTTTAAAAGATTGGCAAGGATGCAATAATGCATAAGTATGAGATGCAATCGTGCTAAGCGTGTCCTAACCCCGATGATTTAGGATTAGTGAGTGGTAATGATTATTTCCGGCTGTGTTGCACTTTTAGAGAGATTCACAAACAAGGTTCTTATTCAGGTTTGTGTTGTTTTAGAATCATAAGCAAGTGGTAAAATGCATAGTAACAATCATACACACCAAGGGATAGTAGTTGTATGATAAGTAAAGAGCAGTTGTCAATTTTAAGTTCTATAGTGCATGGTTGATAGTTTCTTGTTATATACTTCAAAAGAATAACTTTTGAAGAACATGTTCTTTAATGTAGAACCAGTATGATATTTAGGGTTGTGGAGTTCTGTGGTTTACTATGGTTCTAATTGGGTTCTAGAGTAAGGATTGGATGGATCCCAACAATGTTGGATTCATCAGCACCTAGGGCTTGTAAGGTTGAGTTAGGCCTAGGCTTCCTAAGCAATTATTTATACATAGTTGCTATCAAGGTTGGTTTATCTTGTTGGGGATAGCTAGCTAGGGTTTATAGGTCCTTATAAGCAGGGTTGATGATGATTCTTTATTTACTTCAAAAGAATAACTTTTGAAGAACATACTTCTTAAATAATAAGAAGTATATCAATTAGGGTTGAGGTGGTCTAGGTTTTACTATTGGTTCTATTAAGTAAGGAATAATTGGCTCCTAAATAGGATGGTTGATAAGTATCCAACACTAGTAGGGTTTAGTGGAATATGGTTAGGTAATGCTTAAGATTTGGCATAATTGCTCCTGAGGTTCATCACATTGGTGTGATGCTAAGTATGGATAACTAAGTTTGGTGTCTCAAAAGATAGGAACTAGGGTTGGTCCTATTTGATCAGCTAAGCATGAACACATGTAATACCAATGTATTAGAGATGGGTCTCTATTATTTTATGAAGACTTGGCAATTGTTTAGTTGCTACTATGGAGCTATGAATGAGATCAAAATATCATGATCACATGATCTAACCTAGGTTTAGGTTTAGAAGCAATTTAAGGTTCACATGAAATAGTGGACCTAGGGTTTCTAAATGAATTAGGGTTTTTAGGGTTCCACATAAAATGATGAAACTACTACTTTATGTAAAATGGAACTAGGGTTTCCTAATCTACCATAAAGTTCTTAAGGTAATAACTTCATTTGAAAGTTGAAGTAATTAATAACTTTGAAGTGAAAATAATATTAGATTGGGGCTTTTTATTATTTTTAATGAATTAATAATTAAGGTAATTATTAATTAGGGTTTAAATCCTTCTAATAAGGATTTATCAAATTAACAAATAAAGAAAAATAGTTTTAATGTTTTCTTTATTTATTTACTGGTTTTTATATAATTTGGAAAGTTTTTCTAATTATTGAATTTTAATTCAATCAAGTATAAAACAAAAGACTTAATTAATGAGTTTAAAATAATTAAATTTTTATTAAAAATAAAAATTCTATATTATATTTTTACTGGATAGATTTTATTTTTAGGAACAATTTGATATCTCATTTACATTTTTCTGAGTTGAATTGAATTTTGTAAATATTTGCAAAGTTTCAGTAATTTATGAATTTCGAGTTAAAACGGAAAACTTCTAAAGTTACCCAGTAACTCTACCCACATAGTCACTGACTGGTGGGGCTGAACCACGTCAGCTGCCACGTTGGCTTTGACCATGGTCAAAATCGACGACATGGCAGAGCTCACGGTGGCCAGCGGCAGATGGCGACGATCGCCGGCGAATTCGGGCGCGTGAGGATGGGCGACTGGGTTCTTTTGAACCAGCACGCCGAGGCAAACCAGATGGTGGCGGCGCCGCTCCGAAATGGTTGCCAGAGTGTGCCCGGCGACGAGGTGCTGCGGCGGCACATACGGGCTAGCCACGCGGTGGCGCTACGACGTGCAATCGGGCTCAGCGAGCATGCTAGGGAGATCAGTGGCTCACCAGGAGCACGACGCACGTGACGGAGAGGTCAGAGGTGGCCTGGTTCGCCGGATTAGCTCCATGCCGGCGTCTGATACGTCTGCGACGTATCGATAATTTCTTATGTTCCATGCCACATTATTGATGATTTCTACATGTTTTATGCACACTTTATGTCATATTCGTGCATTTTCTGGAACTAACCTATTAACAAGATGCCGAAGTGCCGTTCTCGTTTGCTGTTTTTGGTTTCAGAAATCCTAGTAACGAAATATTCTCGGAATCGGACGAAATCAACGCCCAGGTTCCTATTTTGCCCGGAAGCATCCAGAACACACGAGAACCGCCAGAGAGGGGGCACAGGCCCACCAAACCCTAGGCCGGCGCGGCCAAGGGGGGGCCCGCGCCCCCCTATAGTGTCGGCGCCCCTTCGACCTTCTGACGCCGCCTCTTCGCCTATATAAAGCCCCTCGACCTAAAACCTCGATACGGAAAAGCCACGGTACGAGAAACCATCCAGAGCCGCCGCCATCGCGAAGCCAAGATCTGGGAGACAGGAGTCTCTGTTCCGGCACGCCGCCGGGACGGGGAAGTGCCCCCGGAAGGCTCCTCCATCGACACCACCGCCATCTCCATCAACGTTGTTGTCTCCCATGAGGAGGGAGTAGTTCTCCATCGAGGCTCGGGGCTGTACCGGTAGCTATGTGGTTCATCTCTCTCCTATGTACTTCAATACAATAATCTCATGAGCTGCCTTACATGATTGAGATTCATATGATGATGCTTGTAATCTAGATGTCGTTATGCTAGTCAAGTGAATTTTACTTATGTGATCTCCGGAGACTCCTTGTCCCACGTGTGTAAAGGTGATAGTGTGTGCACCGTGTGGGTCTCTTAGGCTATATTTCACAGAATACTTATTCACTGTTATGAATGGCATAGTGAAGTGCTTATTTATATCTCTTTATGATTGCAATGTGTTTTGTATCACAATTTATCTATGTGCTACTCTAGTGATGTTATTAAAGTAGTTTATTCCTCCTGCACGGTGTAATGGTGACAGTGTGTGCATCCGTGTTAGTACTTGGCGTAGGCTATGATTATGATCTCTTGTAGATTATGAAGTTAACTATTGCTATGATGGTATTGATGTGATCTATTCGTCCTACATAGTGTGAAGGTGACAGTGTGCATGCTATGTTAGTACTTGGTTTAGTCGTGTTGATCTTTCATGCACTCTAAGGTTATTTAAATATGAACATTGAATTGTGGAGCTTGTTAACTCCGGCATTGAGGGTTCATGTAATCCTACGCAATGGTGTTCATCATCCAACAAGAGTGTAGAGTATGCATTTATCTATTCTGTTATGTGATCAATGTTGAGAGTGTCCACTAGTGAAAGTAGGATCCCTAGGCCTTGTTCCTAAATACTGCTATCGCTGCTTGTTTACTGTTTTACTGCGTTACTACTGCTTGTTTACTGTCCTGGGCAAAGCACTTTTCTGGTGCCGTTGCTACTGCTACTATATATTCATACCACCTGTATTTCACTATCTCTTCGCCGAACTAGTGCACCTATTAGGTGTGTTGGGGACACAAGAGACTTCTTGCTTTGTGGTTGCAGGGTTGCATGAGAGGGATATCTTTGACCTCTTCCTCCCCGAGTTCGATAAACCTTGGGTGATCCACTTAAGGGAAAACTTGCTGCTGTTCTACAAACCTCTGCTCTTGGAGGCCCAACAACATCTCTGAGAAAAGGAGGGGTCGTAGACATCAAGCTATTTTCTGGCGCCGTTGCCGGGGAGGAAAGGTAAAAGGCACTCATACTCCGGTTCCAGGTAACAGTACTTTTCTGGTGCCATTGTGTTTGTGCTCGAAGCTATTTCCTTTAGATCCTGCAATTGCATGTTTTTGTTTCTTGTTTACACTAGTTAGGCATAATGGAAAACAACAAAAATATGAGAGAACTTTATGAACTTTATCTTGAATTAGGACATGATGTGTTTGAAGAGAGAATTAAAAAACCCATGGAACTTTATATGCATGCTAATGGGAATGTTATTAATATGAATGCTTTGAACACTATTGTTGCTAATGCTATGGAAAATTCTAAGCTTGGGGAAGCTGGTTTTGATGAGCATGATCTTTTTAGTCCCGCAAGCATTGAGGAGGAAATTTACTTTGATGATACTTTGCCTCCTATTTATGATGATTATAATGATAGTAGCCTTTTGGTACCACCTGTTATGGAGGATGAATTTGATTATGATTACAATATGCCTCCTATATTTTATGATAGCTACTTTGTTGAATTTGCTCCCACTACAACTACTAAAATTAACTATGCTTATGTTGGGAGTAGTAATAATTTTATGCATGAGACTCATGATAAGAATGCTTCATGTGATAGTTATATTGTTGAGTTTGCTCATGATGCTACTGGATATTATTATGAGAGAGGAAAATATGGTTGTAGAAATTTTCATGTTACTAAAACACCTCTCTATGTGCTGAAATTTTTGAAGCTACACTTGTTTTATCTTCCTATGCTTGTCACTTTGCTCTTCATGAACTTGTTTATTTACAAGATTCCTATGCATAGGAAGCATGTTAGACTTAAATGTGTTTTGAATTTGCCTCTTGATGCTCTCTTTTGCTTCAAATACTATTTCTTGCGAGTGCATCATTAAAACTGCTGAGCCCATCTTAATGGCTATAAAGAAAGAACTTCTTGGGAGATAACCCATGTGTTATTTTGCTACAGTACTTTGTTTTATATTTGTGTCTTGGAAGTTGTTTACTACTGTAGCAACCTCTCCTTATCTTAGTTTTGTGTTTTGTTGTGCCAAGTAAAGTCGTTGATAGCAAGGTTGATACTAGATTTGGATTACTGCGCAGAAACAGATTTCTTTGCTGTCACGAATCTTGGCAAAATTCTCTGTAGGTAGCTCAGAAAATTATGCCAATTTACGTGAGTGATCCTCAGATATGTACGCAACTTTCATTCAATTTGAGCATTTTCATTTGAGCAAGTCTGGTGCCTCAATAAAATTCGTCTTTACGGACTGTTCTATTTTGACAGATTCTGCCTTTTATTTCGCATTGCTTCTTTTGCTATGTGGGATGGATTTCTTTGTTCCATTGACTTCCAGTAGCTTTGAGCAATGTCCAGAAGTGTTAAGAATGATTGTGTCACCTCTGAACATGTGAGTTTTTGATTATGCACTAACCCTCTAATGAGTTTGTTTCGAGTTTGGTGTGGAGGAAGTTTTCAAGGGTCAAGAGAGGAGGATGATATACTATGATCAAGGAGAGTGAAAGCTCTAAGCTTGGGGATGCCCCGGTGGTTCACCCCTGCATATATCAAGAAGACTCAAGCATCTAAGCTTGGGGATGCCCAAGGCATCCCCTTCTTCATCGACAACATTATCAGGTTCCTCTAGTGAAACTATATTTTTATTCCATCACATCTTATGTACTTTACTTGGAGCGTCTGTTTGTTTTTGTTTTTGTTTGAATAAATGATTGTGTGGGAGAGAGACACGCTCCACTGGTTCATATGAACACATGTGTTCTTAGCTTTTAATTTTCATGGCGAAGGTTGAAACTGCTTCGTTAATTGTTATATGGTTGGAAACAGAAAATGCTACATGTAGTAATTGGTAGAATGTCTTGAATAATTTGATACTTGGCAATTGTTGTGCTCATGTTTAAGCTCTTGCATCATATACTTTGCACCCACTAATGAAGAAATACATATAGCATGCTAAAATTTGGTTTGCATATTTGGTCTCTCTAAAGTCTAGATAATTTCTAGTATTGAGTTTGAACAACAAGGAAGACGGTGTAGAGTCTTATAATGTTTTCAATATGTCTTTTATGTGAGTTTTGCTACACCGCTTCATCCTTGTGTTTGTTTCAAATAGCCTTGCTAGCCTAAACCTTGTATCGAGAGGGAATACTTCTCATGCATCCAAAATACTTGAGCCAACCACTATGCCATTTGTGTCCACCATACCTACCTACTACATGGTATTTCTCCGCCATTCCAAAGTAAATTGCTTGAGTGCTACCTTTAAATTTCCATTCTTCACCTTTACAATATATAGCTCATGGGACAAATAGCCTAAAAACTATTGTGGTATTGAATATGTACTTATGCACTTTATCTCTTATTAAGTTGCTTGTTGTGCGATAACCATGTTCCTGGGGACGCCATCAACTACTCTTTGTTGAATATCATGTGAGTTGCTATGCATGTTCGTCTTGTCTGAAGTAAGGGAGATTTACCGCTAAAATGGTTAGAGCATTGCATAATGTTAGAGAAGAACATTGGGCCGCTAACTAAAGCCATGATCCATGGTGGAAGTTTCAGTTTTGGACAAATATCCTCAATCTCATATGAGAAAATTAATTGTTGCTACATACTTATGCATATAAGAGGAGTCCATTATCTGTTGTCTATGTTGTCCCGGTATGGATGTCTAAGTTGAGAATAATCAATAGCGAGAAATCCGATGCGAGCTTTCTCCTTAGACCTTTGTACAGGTGGCATAGAGGTACCCCTTTGTGACACTTGGTTAAAACATGTGCATTGCGATGATAATCCAGGTAATCCGAGCTAATTAGGACAAGGTGCGGGCACTATTAGTATACTATGCATGAGGCTTGCAACTTGTAAGATATAATTTACATAACACATATGCTTTATTACTACCGTTGACAAAATTGTTTCTTGTTTTCAAAACCAAAGCTCTGGCACAAATATAGCAATCGATGCTTTCCTCTTTGAAGGACCTTTATTCTACTTTTTATGTTGAGTCAGTTCACCTATTTCTCTCCACCTCAAGAAGCAAACACTTGTGTGAACTGTGCATTGATTCCTACATACTTGCATATTGCACTTGTTATAATGCTTTGCATTGACAACTATCCATGAGATATACATGTTACAAGTTGAAAGCAACCGCTGAAACTTAATCTTCCTTTGTGTTGCTTCAATACCTTTACTTTGAATTATTGCTTTATGAGTTAACTCTTATGCAAGACTTATTGATGCTTGTCTTGAAAGTACTATTCATGAAAAGTCTTTGCTTTATGATTCAGTTGTTTACTCATGTCATTACCATTGTTTTGGATTGCTGCATTCATTACATGTGTTTACAATATTATGATCAAGTTTATGATGGCATGTCACTCCAGAAATTATCTTTGTTTATCGTTTACCTGCTCGGGACGAGCAGAAACTAAGCTTGGGGATGCTGATACGTCTGCGACGTATCGATAATTTCTTATGTTCCATGCCACATTATTGATGATTTCTACATGTTTTATGCACACTTTATGTCATATTCGTGCATTTTCTGGAACTAACCTATTAACAAGATGCCGAAGTGCCAGTTCCTGTTTTCTGCTGTTTTTGGTTTCAGAAATCCTAGTAACGAAATATTCTCGGAATCGGACGAAATCAACGCCCAGGTTCCTATTTTGCCCGGAAGCATCCAGAACACACGAGAACCGCCAGAGAGGGGGCACAGGCCCACCAAACCCTAGGCCGGCGCGGCCAAGGGGGGGCCCGCGCCCCCCTATAGTGTCGGCGCCCCTTCGACCTTCTGACGCTGCCTCTTCGCCTATATAAAGCCCCTCGACCTAAAACCTCGATACGGAAAAGCCACGGTACGAGAAACCATCCAGAGCCGCCGCCATCGCGAAGCCAAGATCTGGGGGACAGGAGTCTCTGTTCCGGCACGCCGCCGGGACGGGGAAGTGCCCCCGGAAGGCTCCTCCATCGACACCACCGCCATCTCCATCAACGCTGCTGTCTCCCATGAGGAGGAAGTAGTTCTCCATCGAGGCTCGGGGCTGTACCGGTAGCTATGTGGTTCATCTCTCTCCTATGTACTTCAATACAATAATCTCATGAGCTGCCTTACATGATTGAGATTCATATGATGATGCTTGTAATCTAGATGTCGTTATGCTAGTCAAGTGAATTTTACTTATGTGATCTCCGGAGACTCCTTGTCCCACGTGTGTAAAGGTGACAGTGTGTGCACCGTGTGGGTCTCTTAGGCTATATTTCACAGAATACTTATTCACTGTTATGAATGGCATAGTGAAGTGCTTATTTATATCTCTTTATGATTGCAATGTGTTTTGTATCACAATTTATCTATGTGCTACTCTAGTGATGTTATTAAAGTAGTTTATTCCTCCTGCACGGTGTAATGGTGACAGTGTGTGCATCCGTGTTAGTACTTGGCGTAGGCTATGATTATGATCTCTTGTAGATTATGAAGTTAACTATTGCTATGATGGTATTGATGTGATCTATTCCTCCTACATAGTGTGAAGGTGACAGTGTGCATGCTATGTTAGTACTTGGTTTAGTCGTGTTGATCTTTCATGCACTCTAAGGTTATTTAAATATGAACATTGAATTGTGGAGCTTATTAACTCCGGCATTGAGGGTTCGTGTAATCCTACGCAATGGTGTTCATCATCTAACAAGAGTGTAGAGTATGCATTTATCTATTCTGTTATGTGATCAATGTTGAGAGTGTCCACTAGTGAAAGTAGGATCCCTAGGCCTTGTTCCTAAATACTGCTATCGCTGCTTGTTTACTATTTTACTGCGTTACTACTGCTGCGTTACTACTGCTTGTTTACTGTCCTGGGCAAAGCACTTTTCTGGTGTCGTTGCTACTGCTACTATATATTCATACCACCTGTATTTCACTATCTCTTTGCCGAACTAGTGCACCTATTAGGTGTGTTGGGGACACAAGAGACTTCTTGCTTTGTGGTTGCAGGGTTGCATGAGAGGGATATCTTTGACCTCTTCCTCCCTGAGTTCGATAAACCTTGGGTGATCCACTTAAGGGAAAACTTGCTGCTGTTCTACAAACCTCTGCTCTTGGAGGCCCAACACTGTCTACAGGAAAAGGAGGGGGCGTAGACATCAGCGTCAGAGAAGATGACTTGGCGCGGTCGATTGGAGGCGCGTCAGCACAATTCCTTGCGCATGGTAACCATGTCGAGGACGGCGGTCTCAGTGGTGATAACGGCGAGGCTTGGGGAGGTCTACATCGACGGCGATGGCCGGGATCTGAGCGTGCTAGTGTTTCGATTTGGGGCGGAACTAGAGCAAAGGAGGGGAAATGGAGGGCTCTCGCGCGTTTTATAAGGCCTCCGGTGTGTGCTGGCGGTCAATAACGTCGGCGGCGACCGCGGGACGTGGCGTTGGCATCGCGGTGGCGATCTCCTGCGCGCCCAGTGGAGAAGACGAAGACGACGACCCCCACCTCGTCTTTATCCACAGCGAAGGGGTACGGGCTTGTGTTGGGCTGTGTTTTGAGCTGGGCCAGGCTGCTTATTGGGCTGTGTTGCTGGGCTGCTGCGGCAGGTAAGGTCTGGTAAGCCTCTCCTCCTTTTCTCCTTTCTATTTTTTATTTTCTATTTTCATTTTCTATTTTGTATTCTGTTTTTAATTCAAATTTGAATCATTCTATACCATGCAGGTATTTTATAATTTGAACTCCATTAGGATTAAGAAAGGATCCCTGTATTAATGAGTTTTTTTGAATAACCATTTAATATATGAGAACTTTATTGCAATTTTTCATTTGGGTATGGTTTTATTTATGAATTTGGATTACTTTGTTCTTAGAGAATTAAATCTGTTTTGAACTATTAAAGTTGATAAGTTATACTCCAAATGTTTATCATTCGGGCATGATCTCTTTATTGAGAATTTGGTCCTATGTATGTGATTTTATGTGAACACTTATTGATTAAGATCTTGTAGGTTTGATTATAGCTTTATTTCAAGATTAGCACTATTATTGTATTTTAATAGCACCTTGAAATTCTTGGAGTAGGTATTACTCTCCTCATAGTTGGGTCTTGGTTATTAAGTCAAATGTTTAATATGAATGGTTATTCACCACACATGGGCTTTAATTATGGAACTTAGCATTAGGTGTTTCTTATGTTTAATAATTGAAGCATAAGTATTAACTAGTGAGCAATTATAGAGTTCTAACTATATTCACCTAATGATGCATGGTTTGGAACTTAGTTGTAGCTTAGGTTTTAGTTGTGATCACCATAGTGATGCATAAACTAGGGTTGAGATATACTTCTAGTTTATAGAATTGGAATGACATTATATTGCATTTGCTAGGGTTTAATCTCCCCTAACCAAGGTAATATGGTTACTTGATAAATTGTTTCTGTTCTCCTTTAATTACTAAAGATTTGAGAATTGGCTTTATCTTATATCAATAAATTTCTTTTATATCCTTAATCTATTGTTAAAGTAACTAAAGTGGTTATGGTTCTTTTTCTAGTTAACTTTGGTTATATGGATGGTTGGTTTCTCACCATATAAAGTATGGAGTTTGACTCTAAGATTTTCTTAGGTCCTTTAATTGAGGAATAAATGGAATATAGATGTGATAGGGTTCTACTTATGATCACCAAGTGATTCACAAGTGAAAGTTAGGATATAAGCCTATGGTTGCTTACTAGTTACCTCCCTATAATTTCATGTGGTGAATGATATCTACTTATCTTATTAAGGTTTAACTTATCCTCATATATCTAAAGAGCATGATCAGGGATTAGGCATGAACCACTTGTTCTTAATATCTTCTACCTCAGATTCTAAGGTTTATGATCATTACTCAATTTATAATGATCAAGGTTTGGCTTCCTAAAGTATTTCTAATGGAATGGGTTTTTACTTCCATGATCAAGTGTTGTCTTGATCAACTAGGATATAGCACTTCTAATTTACTTTCTAAGATGGGACTACTATGGTTACCTCAATAATTTATATCCCAGGAGAATACCTGAGATATTCTGTTAAGGTTCTACTTAAACAATGATGATATAATCATCTGGGTATGTAGATGGTTCTCTCCCCCACAATCAAGTGTTGGCTCAACTTTCTTGAGTGAAACACCTTAGCTTGAGCTCTCTTTCATAGTAATAGTTATTCTAGGGTTTATGGTGTACTCATAAGATCCCATTAGGTATGAAAAGATTAAGTATCTACCTGGATAACTAAATTGAATTAGTCTCTACTTTACTTTATCAATTCATGGATATGATCTTATTCTATTTGATATTAGGTTATCTCACCACTCTAAATGGAAATGGTTTACAACTTAATACTTTGGTTCAATGGTTGTCCTTTATTCATTAATAGGTAAAGCTAGAATTAGTATGAATGGTCTCTCTCTCAATTAGGAATGACTGGAATAATATCTCAAGGTTATGTTCTTAAGATAATGTTTTGTTTACATGGATGTATATCTAGGGTTTAGCTCAAGGTTTTGCCATTGCTTCTTTAATAATATAGGACTCTCATCTCTCTAGGTTTGATGTATAATAATTTGGAATAGAGAAGAATATATATTTCTAGAGTTGATATCATTTTATGTTTCCAAGAATGGAGTAGTATGAATACCATGAGGTTCAAGGTAGGATCATAGATTAGTTTATTCTTGTATGGAAAAGATAAGTGAAGAATAGTTTCTCCAATTATTGTTACTTGATTTCCAATTAAATGGATGTTCATATATTATGGCAAGGAATATCATGTTGTGGTCTTTCATAAGATCAAGCACTTGATCATTGAGTAAAGTGTTGTTGTGTTGATTATTAGATCCATTTGATCTAACCCCTTAGATCAAATCATCTCTACCCAAAACAAGATTTTAACAAAGTCACATTGAGGTTTATAGCGCTTGACTTGATGAGCTACTTCAATTCCACCAATATCAAGTGAAACTTCAGTTACTGTGACTGTTTTACTTTAAAGCGCGAAAATTCCCCAGATTTTCTATGCACGAATGCAATGCACACTTCTGTTTCCTCTATTTTTGTAACCCCATTACCTGGGATATTACAGCGTACGCGGCCACGAACTCGGTGATCCATGGATGTTCAATCCGTGGACTGGACATCCCACTCGTGCAGGCCATAGTCAGCACATGGCGTCGTCCCAGACTCAGGAGTGGCAGCAACGGGCTTGGCGTGCTCCAGCGCCTGGCCTCCTTGTTCCACGTCCGGCCAGTGCACCACAAGCATACGCTGCATACGCTCCAGCAACTGGCTTCACCAACGTCCAGCAGCAACATGCGCCATCTCCCTTCAACATGCAGCAGCAGAACCAGCTGCCCAACGTGCAGCAGCAGCACCAGCTTGACCCCGCGCTCGTCGCCGCCTTGAACAACATGCACTTCCCCAACAATGAATGGTACATGGACTCCGGCGCTTCGTCCCATATGGTATCCGATCCTGGTAAACTTCAATCTCTCACACCCTCCTTTGCTCATACAGTCACCGTTGGTAATGGTGCATCTCTTCCCATTACTCATATTGGCTCTCAAACACTTGCATCTCTCTCCAAACCTCTCTATCTTCGTAATATTCTCGTCGTTCCTAACATTATCAAAAACCTCATCTTTGTTCGTCAATTTACCACCGATAATTATTGTTCTATTGAATTTGATCCATTCGGTTTTTCTGTGAAGGCTCTTTCCTCCCGGACCGTGATTCTTCGATGCAATAGCTTGGGCCCGCTATACCCTCTCCACCAACCAGCCCTCGCCGAATGTAATGTCCCAGGTTTAGAGACGATCGAGGGGTAGATTTTAGAAAGGGATGTGCATTGCATCGTAAATTCTGGGGAAATTTCGCGCTTTTAAAACAAAACTACATCGGAGGGGGACAAGCTTCTCTCTCGACACCTTACAGGGTTAGGGTTTCGAGAGTGCGATAAACTTGTTCCTACTCATCTAAATTAGGGTTTTGAGAAGAGAGAAGAGATATTGCATCACAATCTTAAGTTGCATGATTGAATTCAAAATTAAGTTGCATGATTGAATTCAAACCAAATTTGAGTTTGAATTTCAAATTCAAACATCAAATTAATATTCCATAATTCAAACTTGAGATAATTCAATACACAATTATAAGTAATCAAGAATATAAATAATATAACACTTAAATAAAGCTCATTAAGGAAAACTTGAGCTTTATTGTTAATCACACATAATACATTGTCAATTACAATATCCAGAATAGTAATATGAAATGTTACAACTCATTACATAAATGGGCAGAATAGAAGAAAGAAAATAAAGGAAAATTACAAGGTAAGATTCTATCCTAATTACTGCAAAGTAGTCTTCATTTGATCTTGGACTTGATAATCTTCAGGTCCATCTTGATCAATTGCTTGATCCCTGCACACAAACAAAACCAACACAACATTATGCCAAGTGGCAATGCCACTTGGCAGGTTAGCAAAGAAATGAGAATTGAGAGGATATGACCAAAGCTGCCGAGCTGATCCATCTCACGGCCAAGTCCCAAGCCAGATGCAAAGCAGCAGGTTACACACACACAGCCTGCTCACAAGGCTGTGTGCATGGAGCACAACACACACACACAACTAGTGAGTCACCAAGAGGCTGCCAGGCCTTGTTGTCGATCAGAGAAGGAGAAGGAGATCACATAAAAGCCTCCACAGTAAACCCTAGCCATTCCATCGACAGGACATCACTGGGTAAGTTCATCAGAAACACAAGAACTCAAGAACAGGAAGAACATCCACTGCTGCTCAACCTGCTCAAACAGCCACAGCACTTAATCCAGCATCACAAGCTTGCAAGGAGAAGAAGGGCAAGCAAATCACTAAAGCAATCCTCTACACCAACACCCATTTCTAGGAGCTGGAGTGAGGTATACACAAAGAATTATGAGCAAGCATCTGTCTTGCTCATAAATAAGCATGTGCATCAAACACACACAAGCAAAAGGGTGTGAGTACCCTGTTTGTGTCATCATCTGGCTACCAAGTCAGTGGTGCAAGCAAACATGGGTAAGCTTATAGGTAATCACCAAGGGAACACTGGTTAGACCAAGTCAGTGGCATAACCAAGGCAATCCAGCAAGGAAAAGAACCTACTTAGTCAACCAAAGTCACCTAGCACCTAAAACCTGGTACACCATCAGACTGCTAGACAATATGTGTCTATCCATGTTTGTCAACATCAAAGACCACTGGGAATCCATAAAGGGATTAACCAGTAATGCATTCACCAAATTACAGCAAGCCAACAAAGGTGGGAGCTACCCTAACAGCAAAGAATTGCTGCCAGGGCCACTTCAACCACTTTACCAAACCCGACAGAGAAGCCATGCACAGATATCATCACCCAGATGGGTTCAAAAAGGAGCTAGGGTCCCCAACAAATGTTGGCATCCCTCTAGCTCAATTTAATTAACTGTAAGATGATCACAACTGCAAGCAGTTCACATCATTTATCCACTTAGCCAAGCAAGGAATTACAGATAAATGAAACAGATAAGTAACCCAAGCACCAACATCTTGCCAGTGACCCAATGGCTCACTGCAAGCAACAGATGATGCTTGAGCAAGCATCAACACACACCAGCACAAGTATGTGTTCACACAGACACCAGGATGAGCACCAGATAGGCACATGCGGTAAGGAAGCATGCAATCAACAAGCAAGTAATGATCATTTGATCACCAGAGCTTGCTAGAGCCTGTTAAGGCAGGCTAGAATCAATCATGACATCAATTCACAAATTATATAAAGATAGTAGCTACAGTTAATCAATAGATGCTTCACAGATAATCATATAATAATTCATGATTGTATCCAGAGCACATCAAAGGCATGATGAGCCACTGGATCAAGATGCACAAGCAAGGCACACATCAAATCATATTGAATAACACTGTTAAGCCCACAGTAATGCTCAATTGAGCATACTCATGAAATTAAGCACAAGCTATAGCCTAGAATAGCACTGGCACTTGAAAATTTGCAAGAAATTGCACACTGTAATCAAGCCAGGGAATCACACATGAACACACTTGAATTCTGGCAAGCATAGCAACTAGAATAGAGGCACAGAGCAGGAAATTAGTGAAAACAGCAAGCACTGGCGTGGCCAAGATAACACTGGCCAAGGCCAGTAGGGCCAGTAGCAAGAACAGCAGCAGCACAGCTATGGCCATGGCAGTAGAGCAACAGCAGCAGCTAGCCAGAAGTACAGCAGTAGCACACACGCATGCACAGCAAGCTCAAGTGGTAGAGCATGACAGAGAAGGAAGAAGCAAGGAAGAGGATGGAGGCGCGCGTACATGGAGCGGAGCACACGGCGTGCCATGGCGGCACGGCGGCACGGGCCAACCACGGCAGCGCCAAGCCGCGGCCAGGCCTGGCGTCGCCGAGCGCGAGCGCCCCATCACCACCACAGCAGCTCCCACGGCGGCGTCACGGCGCCAGAGTCGCCGGTGAGCGACGCATCACCGCGCAACCTCATAGCCGTAAGGGCGAACGCGACGGGGGCGAGCGAAGAAGGAGACGAAGAGCAGATCTAGCTGGAGGATCTGGTGCGCCGTCGTGAGGCGGTCTAGATCCACCGCATCTCGTCGCCGGAGTTGGCCGGAGACGGCCGGAGGATTTCGGCGAAGGCGGCGGCGACCACGGCATCGCCAGAGAGTCGAGGCGGGGATTAGGGTTCTGCGCGAGGAAGAGAGAAAGGGGCGAGTGGGCCGACCGAGCCCAAGTGTGGCTCGGGTTAGGGTTAACCCGCTGGGCCACCCTGACAGGTGGGCCCAGGGGCAATATAGACTTTTCACATTTTCAAATAAACCAGAAATTTCGAAAATAAATAGAAAATGATTCAGGGCTCTAAAAAAATAATTAAAATATGAAAATTGATCAGCATAAAATGCTCTATCTGAATAAAATATCAAAGTGAATTTTTGAAGACAACTAAGAATAAAGTTCAAATTTGAGGATTAAAATAATCATTCAAATTACATATATTATTTTCAATAATGAAAATAAGTCCCTAA
The DNA here is from genome assembly GCF_019359855.2 of Lolium perenne. Classification (NCBI taxonomy): domain Eukaryota; kingdom Viridiplantae; phylum Streptophyta; class Magnoliopsida; order Poales; family Poaceae; genus Lolium; species Lolium perenne. Next base: position 88,680,532 of record NC_067245.2, on the reverse strand, counting down.
ATTCAATTGGACTTTAAAAACACCTTGACAACATTTCAAGGTTGTATTTTACTTTAAATAAAGTAATCCCAAATTATTCTTAGTATTAACCTCTCACATGACATAATAAGACATCGGATGGGGGGAACAAACCCTAAAACTGGAATCATGCATAATTGCTTCTTTAACCATTGCCCTTATCGGACAATGATGCTATTTTTCAGAAACAGAGGACAAGGGTCAGTCCACACCATCCAACTGCAAAAATTTGCAGTGTTCAGGCAAGTTCATCACTTGCTCATGTCATTTGAGTATCTTTATCAAATTACTTGCAAAGTACTATGATTATCACTATTGCATAAAAACCAAAACCACTACTTTCATAACTATGAATATGACTATGTGGTGGGCAATGGAACCATGGATTGTGTTGATATGGTGGAGGTTCCATTGCAAGGGTTTATATCCATCTAGGATTAAATAACAAATGTCGTCCAGTGATTCTTGTGCCGTAATACCCGTGTTAACCATAAGATCTGAAATGGGACGGACTAGTCAATCGTATTTCCACCTCTTGTACATCAACGGATGCGCTTACCGTAGCAGTTGTATCTTGCGGAGCAACTTGAGGGTGGGGATCCCACTCTAATTCCCCATGGTTATGTTGTGCATACCGTAGCGGTTGCGGCTTGCGGAACAACTTGAGGGTGGGGATCCCACTCTAATTCCCCACGGTAATGTGGTCTATGATGGGTTGCAGCTACCGGCGAAGGAGTTTGGTTCGATCCTGCATCGTTGTCGTGGTCGGGGTCCGTCCTTAAGTGGTGTAAGTGGACCGACGAGGACCCAGGGTCGGGGTTTGCAACAAAGGGTGGGTGTGCGAGGTAGCGGAGGAATATGATTGGCTATGACCTTATACCGGGCCTCACACCATAGGAAGTGTGGACGGGAAAGCTGCCCGGTTGGCACCAAGGTTAAGATCTCTTATGGGTAAAACAACACACCTCTGCAGAGTGTAAAGAACCGTGACCTGTCACTCCCTGATCCGGGATATGGAACTACGAACGCGGCCGAAAAGGAGCTCCATGAAGTTCTAGTAAACCGGTGAAGGCTGACGGACATAGCTCTTTGAAATAAAAGCAACCTCTTGAAGAAATGTTTATCAAAACCTGCATTGGTATTAGACTTTCTGGTCTAATATCGTAGCTAGTGCATTAAACACCTCTTATCTATAATGAACTTGTTGAGTACGCTCGTACTCATCCCACTCTTAAATCCCTTGCTTAGATTGTCTGAATCGTCTGGAGGAGGACAACGACAACCCTGAAGGAGCCGAGATCATCGGCTATGAAGAACCAGACCTCTCTGGAGGTGTTGATGGCGTAGACTACCTTATAGTCTACGGAACCGGGGAGGCTTCCGGTGGAGAACAAGCTTAGACCGATAGAGAGTAGTAGTAACCGAGCAGTACGAACTTCTAGTACTTAACTGCTCGTTGAAATAAATGTATAACCTAGTGAAACTTCTATATTGTAAGTTAAGATGGGTTCGCCTCGAACCCAGGAGTATCCCTCTTAGGACCCAAGAGGAGCTCCAAGACGATATGTATATTATGCTTGTAATAATAAATGAATGAGTTATGGACCTGCTATGTTCTGTTGTACTACTCTGAGGAATGTAATATTTGCGGAATGGTACTTCGTGAATGTTATATCAACGACTGGCATACTACAACATGCAATGGTATGCAGGGTCACCACACCGAAGCTCACACTATCATTGCCTCCACCTCGCTATGGCATCGTCGCCTTGGACACCCGGGCAACCACACCATGCAGCGGCTTCGTAGTTTCCAGCATATTCCTTTTAATAAAGGAGGGCCGTCCCTCTGTCACGCATGTCAATTAGGCAAGCATGTTAGGTTATCATTCTATGCTTCTCGAACTTCTACTACTCGCCCGTTTGAAATAGTTCATTGTGATTTATGGACATCCCCAGTTCCTAGCACTTCCGGGTTTTGTTATTATCTTATCATTGTTGATGACTTCACCCATTATTTTTGGAGCTTTCCTCTTCGTAAATAGTATGATGTTTATACCACTTTCACTGCCTTTCATGCTTATGCCTCTACCCAATTTAATTTGTCTGTTTGTGCACTTCAATGTGATAACGGCCGCGAATTTGAAAACTCTAAATTAAACACCTTCTGCACCACCCACGGCATCATCTTTCGCCTATCTTGCCCTTATACTTCCCAGCAAAACGGTACTGCGGAGCGAGCCATCGGTACAACTAATAATGTTGTTCGCACACTTCTCTTCCAAGCCTCCATGCCATCATCCCTTTGGGCCGAAGCTCTACATACCTCATCAACATTCGCCCTACTGCCGCGCGACAATTTTCCATACCATACACAAAGTTATTCGGCCTACATCCACGATACCATGACATCCGAGTTTTCGGTTGCCTTTGCTATCCTAACACCTCCTCATCCTCCCCAAATAAGCTTAGTGCCCATTCAACTAAATTTGTTTTCCTTGGTTATCCTACACGTCATCGTGGGTTTCGTTGCCTTGATCTTACGACTCGGCGCATCATTATTTCGCGCCATGTTATCTTCGATGAAACTATCTTCCCGTCACATGCGAGTGGGGGTGTTGTGAAATGTATATGTGGATTGCCTAGCCCTTTCCATCAGTTCGGACTTTTGGTACAAGTGGCTAGTGCATGAAGCTTAACATGGTATCAGAGCCCCAGGTCTCAAGTTCAAATCCTGTCTTTCACATGGTTTTCGCAATTAAGCCTAAAAATTGCTGTTGCCCCTCTCTATAGCCATCGCTGTTTCGGTGTGCTCTTCTTCTTTCACGTGTTGACTTTCTCTTCTCCCGTCACACGCGAGTGGGGGTGTTGTGAAGTGTATATGTGGATTGCCTAGCCCTTTCCATCAGTTCGGACTTTTGGTTCAAGTGGCTAGTGCATGAAGCTTAACACTGTAACACATCCCATTTGTACATTATACGCTTATATATAAAAATTGACAAACAGTAGGGTTTTTTTCCCTACTGCACAGTTGACAAATTTTTTTTGGTGCAGGGTAATATACTTTAGATATTTTTCGGGATTAAATTGATTAAATATATAGGTTGCGACCAATTAAAATAAAATGATATCTAGCATATACCTCACACGGCCTCCTCTAGGAGGAAGAACACGCTGCAACCAAATGAAACCTATTTCTCATAGCTTCTTTTGTGTATGTTGATTTCTTACAATTATAAATCCCGTCGCTCGTACCAGTATCTTTGCACAAAAAGTAGTTTAAACAATCAAATCCCAGTGACCTTTCATCTTCTAAATGACACTGAAAATTCAATCTAGCTGGCGACAGGAAGCAATGGACTGAATATGAGCGAGTGCCTGGGTTCGCCGTCATCATATGGGCGCTCATGCCATGTGAGATGCTCCTACCAAAATCACAGAGCCAAAATCACGTTCTCGACGAGAAGAATCAAACGTGCGCAGTTGCTAACCTCTTTCCGCGACCGGGTCCCTTTCACGTCTTTGTTCAGATAGGCTCGAGTCGATGAACTTTTTATCCTCGCACACGCAAGAGAGGTCCGTTGGATAGGGGTAACCTAGAAACGGACTTCTCAAACTGCCTGCCGACCCCAAAATTGTTTGATGAGCGTTTCTCCTTGCTTTATAATAGCATCTTTAATCGAACCCTTATAATTTAAAGGACAAAACGATGAATAAAAATAGATGATAATAAATTTAGTCATCTAAATGGTTGCCGCCAGTTTGGAACCTTAAATCTTAAAGGACTAAAATAATTTAACACTATTTTTGAAACATCTCAAACACATGAAGTGTTTTTTTTTTGCGAAACACAGTACAACGCAACCACTCATACATATGTACATATACTCACCTCTATGAACGCACGCACACCCTACCCCTATGAGCACCTTCGAGAGACTAAGTCCAAAAACTGATCTGCAGGTCTTGAAATTGACGAAGTCACCACGGATGCCTCGCTGTGGATGGGGACGTCGCCTCCCACTAAAAAATATTCCATTTTTAATGAGACACCAAAGTGTTAAATATGGAATTTAAACTCTGGAGGGCTTGTGGTGCCCTCCTAACCATCCAACCACAGGTTGGTTCTCCAAACACATAAAGTTCTAACATGCATAAATATTATCCAAAAAACATCACATCGATCAAGTTTGATCCAAAAACACCATAGCATGTTTATGTTTTCGAGGCCACCACCATCTCAGCCACCTCAACCACCATCACCACCACCACCACCAATCTCGAGCCAAGATCTTTGGACGAGTGATATCCCAATTCCCTAGCTTATCATCCAAGGAGCTAGGATTCATGAACATGATGGTGCGGTCACCACTTCCTCGGCCCCATCTTGCTAGGACTCTTCTTCCCCAGCCACCACTTCCTCGGCCCCATCTTGCTAGGCCTCTTCTTCCTCAGCCACCACTTCCTCGGCCCCTTCTTCCTCAGCTTAGGCATCACGGTAACTATCACAGTCACCGAAGTGGAGGTCATCAAGCCCTTGAGTGTGTGTAGAATCCAATTGGGACATGAATTCGGCGACCCCAATCTTGGCCGCACTTGCTTGAGACTCGTTTCATTGATCACGTCGCGGGCGGTGACTCGGGGACGAGTTGTGCCGATCGCCATGGAAGAGGGAGAAGTGATGTCTACGCACGCTTCTATTCCTGTAGACAGTGTTGGGCCTCCAAGAGCAGAGGTTTGTATAACAGTAGCAAGTTTCCCTTAAGTGGATCACCCAAGGTTTATCGAACTCAGGGAGGTAGAGGTCAAAGATATCCCTCTCAAGCAATCCTGCAATTAAGATACAAGAAGTCTCTTGTGTCCCCAACACACCTAATACACTTGTCAGATGTATAGGTGCACTAGTTCGGCGATGAGATAGTGAAATACAAGTAATATGGATGATTGTAAGTAGTAATTGCAATCTGAAATAAAGATGGTAGCAAGCGAACATGTAGCAGAACTTGTTGGAAACGGTGTTTCAATGCTTAGAAATAAGGCCTAGGGATCATACTTTCACTAGTGGACACTCTCAACAATGATCACATAAATAAATAACTTCTCTTCACTTGTGCTACTCTTAAACACCCTCTTGTTGGATAACAAACACCATTCATTGTGTAGGGCTACAAAAGCACACCTCAAGCCGGAGTAAACAAGCTCCACAACTTCCGGAGTTCATATTAAAGTAACCTCTAGAGTGCGTAATAGACCGTTGCAATTTAGACCGAGTACTAACATAGCATACACACTGTCACCAATAGCTATGAAAGGGGGAATAGATCACATCAATACTATCATAGTAATAGTTAACTTCATAATCTACAAGAGATTACAATCATAACCTACGCCAAGTACTACATGATGCACACACTGTCAACTTTACATCATGGAGGAGGAATAGACTACTTTAATAACATCACTAGAGTAGCACATAGATTAATAGTGATACAAAGCTCATGATCACATAAAGACCACACCATGGGAGAGAGAGATGAACCACATAGCTACCAGTAGAGCCCTCAGCCTCGGGGGAGAACTACTCCCTCCTCATCATGGAGTCAGCAACGGTGATGAAGATGGCGGTGGTGTCGATGAAGATGACTCCGGGGGCAATTCCCCGCCCCGGCGGCGTGCCGGAACAGAGATTCTGTCCCCCGAAACTTGTCTTCGCGATGGCAGCGGCTACGGAACTCTTCGTGGAATATCGTCGATTGTTTTAGGGTTTTCGCAGACGGAAGAATATATAGGCGAAGGGGCGATGTCTGTGGAGTCCCGAGGTGGGCTCCCCACCAGGTGGCGCGGCAGAGGGGTGGCCCGCGCCCCCCTATGGTGTGGGCTCCTCGTGGCCCCCCTTCGTCTCTCCTTCGGACTCCGTGAAGTCCCTGGAAAAATAGGAACGTGGCCTTTTGTTTCGTCCAATTCCGAGAATATTTCCTGTGTAGGATTTCTGAAACCAAAAACAGCAGAAAACAAGAACTGGCACTTCGGCATCTTCTTAATAGGTTAGTTTCGCAAAATGCATAAAAACGATATAAAGTGTATATAAAACATGTGAGTATTGTCATAAAACTAGCATGGAACATAAGAAATTATCGATACGTTTGAGACGTATCAAGAAGGTGTGGTCGTTGAGGACGCCGTCGACGCCTTGGCCTTGCGTATAGGCATCGAGGTCGATGCCGCCACTACCTTCCTCTTCTTCTTCTCCGCCACCAACTATGAGTGGGCTTGCATCATCGTCGTTGGCTTCCGCGACCGTGGGCCGCTCAATACCGGCACAAGGGGCGGCTTGCCCACGACCGAGGACTTCCCGATAGCCTTGGTGGTCGCTACCACCGCTCGCACCACGCCTGGCATTGCCCAACCGCTTCCGCGACATTGGAGGCATCGGGAGGGTCGAATCGGGCAGCGACGGCGGAAAACTCCGGCGGGCAAGCGGGAACGAGATCTGGTGCCATTCCGGCCCAGGGAGGGGAGAACGGCGGCGCCAGCGACGACTGGCGGCAGATTTTGGCGGGAGGGGCAGTCGCTTAGTTTTTTTTGTCACCGAGGTGGACTGTGAGGAAATGTGAGAGAGGCGCCTCGTGTTTTAGGGGTCACTTTCTCAGTTTTAGTCCTTTAACCATTTTTGTGCTTCGGCTCGAGGCACTTACAACCCTTAGCGGCCTATCTTTTCTTCTCTAAGGCCGTTTTGGGCTTCGGTTATAGATGCTCTAACCCCCTCCTCCTTGAGCAAACTCTTGTTTAAATTATTTATTACAATTTGTCATTGGACCCAATTTGGACATAACATGTCGACCATTGGATGTGCTTACACACTAAAACCTGTAGTATGATTATCTTAGCACAAGAATATGTATTGTCGTAAGTCTTGCACAAACCTCACATTTTGTAGCAAGTAGGGTGGAGACTGGAGTTCACTGTCATCTCGAATCAGCGGTTTACCACTCCAAATTCTAGTCCTTTTGGAGAACGACGCTAACTTCTAAGATGGTAGTTTGACAACCAGTATTTGCGCAAAATGTATCTCACGCGATAATTAGTCCCACATTATGGAATCAAATTTCTCGTAATTCCAACAATATCTATTTGATACTTTGGATGCCACTACATTTTTCATATTTACTTTTCGAAATGTGGGCAATCACCCCGGCCTTGCATCGAAGGGGTGCATACAACTTTTATATATCTATTTATTGAATAAAAACTGGAAGAAAGCCTTACATCAATCATAGAAACCCACGTCACCAAAAGAATAAAATTGCAACTATTTTTTTTTCATTTTGTCAAGCATAAAATTGCAAAGGGTCTACATTTTGTATTTTTAGTACTACATCTAATATTTCTCCGCCTAGGGGCCACAAGTCGGTTCACCTTTAGCACATTATTGAAAATTCGACCAAACACAAACAACAAAGAAACAACTGCAAATAAGGGCAAACATGCAGAATTGCCCAAACACAGGAGTATGATCTGAAGTTGTCACGGTCTTTGGGGATTTATTCTTTCTTCTCGCCACCGTCGACCCGATTCGGATTTTGGGTGTTATGACCGAAAAGTGTATTTGGCACATGAGCACCAGTGCTCTTGATTTTTAAAAAACAATTTTTTTGGATTTGAAATAATATTAAATTAAATACCCACATACATATAAACATTCTGAAGGTACGGTAGAAATTTTGAAGAAAAATATGTTATATTTTAAGCTATACAAAAAAGACAAATTTCTGATAAACATATACCTCTATATGTAGCCACAAATTTGTTATCTTCCTGTAGCTCAAAATACAATGCAATATCTACCGAAACTTTGAATGATTATTCAGAATATGTGTATGTATTCATGGAATAAATGTGATGATTTTTTAAAATGCAGAGATTCAGTTTTTAAATATTTTAAAAACTGAGAGCACTGGTGCTCATGTGCACCAAATTTGCTTCCTGTTAGAGCATCTCCAGCCGCGTCCCCCAAACCGTCCCCCAAAGCGATTTGGGGCGCGCCGGACAAAAAAACCGTTCCAGCCGCGTCCCCCAAAGCCCATTTTTGTCCGGCGCGCCCCCATATGGTGTCCGGCGCCCCGAGCCCGTCCCCGTCCCACAGGGGACGCACCGGGGACGCCGGACACAACGAAAAGCGAGGCGGGGAGTGGCGGGGCCGACTCGTCAGCGGCACAATAAATTTTTAACCTAACCGTCGCCTACCTCGCGACGGAAGTTATTGGCGGTGCAGTTCCCGCAGCGACGCAGCGACGGTGCAGTTCCCGCAGCGACGCAGCGACGGTGCAGTTCCCGCAGCGACGCAGCGACGCGTCCCGTCGCGCCTAGCTCTGCGTGCCGGCGTTAATGCACGCCACCGCTCCCCCGCCTCCCTCCGGCCTATAAAAGGGCCGCCTCTTATCGTCCCTCTCACACACAAACCCTAGCGCCTCTCTCCCAAACCCTAGCCGCCACCATCTCAACAAGACTCGATGCTATGTCCGGTAGAGGCGGAGGCCGACCTCGCGGCCGTGGTCGTGGTCGTGGTCGTGGCAGAGCTGAACGCTCGCCGTCGCCTTCCACGCCGCCGGCTTCATCATCGTCGGAGATGGATGTGGAGCCGGACGTGCGGTTCGAGTTCGTCCTCGTCCTCAAGGGCTACCCGCGCGGCATCCAGAGGCTGCCGGACTCCTTCGCCGACTACGTGGCCGGCGACGATCGCCCGCGCACGATGCATCTGCGGGAGGCTGCGTGCGGCTACTACCGGTGGATCGTCGACGTGATCTACGACGCGCGCGGCAAGATGTACCTCAACATCGGCTGGGAGAAGTTCGCGCGGCACCACAGCCTCCAAGCCGGCTTCATCCTTCTGTTCTCCTACTTCGGCGACAGGGACATGAGCATCAAGGTCTTCGACGAGACGCGGTGCCGTCGGGACTACCACAGCGACAACACCGACGAGGAGGACGACTGAGTGTTCTTTCTTCGCAGCGAACACGTGCACGAAGGTTTCTGCATGTTCGCCTCATCGGTAGAACCAACAAGGGCACCATCCTCCCGCTGGATTTTCCAGTTTAGGTGACTGGTTGTGCCCTCGAGTGTTCTTTCTTAGCAGTGAACACAGGAAACCTTCGATGCACGGCCTAGTTAGGTTTAGTTTCTTTGCAAAATTTTATATTTGTGTCCACGACGGTTCAAACTATGTATTAGTTTGTGGAAAACCACGTTCCCAATTATGTATTAGTTTGTGGAAAACCACGTTCCTAATTATGTATTAGTTTGTGGAAATTGAAATAAAAATGCAAAAAAAAAGTATTTTAAATATTTGGAGGCGGCGTTTGGGGATGCGGCTGGGGAGCGATGTCTCCCAAAGGCGGCACGAACAAAACACGTCCCCAAACGCTCAATCCGGCGTGCTTTGGGAGACGGTTTGTGGAACGCGGCTGGAGATGCTGTTATGACTCCTTTTTATGGCTGCCAGGACCAGCTAGAGCTAGCTAGAGCGATCCTATTGACATGCGCGGCACGGTGTCCACGAGACACGATATTAACTCTCAGAAGGATAGAAGGAGGACGAAAGGCAATGTGATGTGGCTCGTGTCGCGATGGGAACAGATTTCTAGCCTTCTAGGGACCGTGCTATGCTTAGCTTAGCTTGGGGACGGCAGACATACCGGCTAGGTCAGGGAACACCTCCCTCTGCATTATCTATGAAATCCATCTCATCTGAGCGTCAAGTTTCGTATAGATTCACCAAGTTTCAGGTAGTTTCATGAAGTACCTAAGTTCGGTCAAACGTAACTCTAACTATGTCCAAAACTGGACGAAAGGCATCACTCCCTCGGTTTAACTTAGGGCATCTCCAGCGGCGAGCGACCGTTTGTGTCCGACGTGACCCAAAATGCGTCTGATCACCACCTCCAGCGGCACGACGCATAGTGACCGGGCAGTCTGCATAGACGCAAACCTGACACAAATATGCGTCAGGTTTGCATCTCTACGGACGCTACGCGGACGCGCAAAGTGTCCGCTCGGTCCTCGCACGGGCCCGTGTGGGGCACAACTGCTTCGTCTTCCGCGGCATTACTTGCGGGCGGCGCGCTGCAGCCTTTGCAGGGCCGCGATAATGGCGCGTCTCGGCTTTCGCGAGCGTGCGCAGCTAGGCGGCGTTGCAGTGGCAGGTCATTGAAGGCGAGATGGCGTCCGAGCCTCTTAAAGGGACGCTGCCGGCGGCCATTTCCCCGACCAAACCATTTCCACATCCCACACTATCCACCCCAGCGACGCCATGGGGAAGAAATTCTAGCCGTTCCGCAAGACCAAGAACGACCACGAGTCTAGCGGCTCGCGGTCCGGCAAGAAGGCACGGGTCGGCCGGTACGTCCGCGTCGACTTCGCGCGGCAGCTATGGGAGGAAAACCGACCGGTACCATGGTCGGACGCGAACTTGCCGGGAGGGGGCTGGTACCTCAACTCGAGGCGCGTGCCGGTCCCCCTGTGCCGCGTGAGGGCCGAGAGCGGCGGGACGAGGTGCGCCGCCGAGCGATCTTGCCGCCGGATCTGCGGGAGGATCAGGCGTACGCGCTGAACTCCTACAGCTGGATTTCATTCGGGACGTGGGAGTCCGACGCGCGCCGCCGCGTTGGCTACCTCGGCAACGTAGACTACTTCGAGCGCGAGATCGCCGCAGAAGAAGAAGGAAACGACCAGGAGGACGCGGACGAGGACCAGGACGTGAACATGACACACTACGACCACAACGACGGCGTGCCGACGTGGGATCCGGAGACCCATCCGCCGGACATTTCCGAGGAGAAGGCCATTGCCATGGCACTGGCCAACAACGAGCAGGACGAGCTCAACGACCTCGCTTTGTGGGACGGACTCGCAATCCAGCTCCGCGAGTCAGCGTTCGCGCAGGGGAGGCCGGCCACGCCGACACGTTCCAACGACCGCGCTCCGCCTGCTGCTCCGGCGTGGGATCCCTGGCCACAGCCTCCTGCCCATGCGGCGGTACCTCCTCCACCACCGGCGTACGAGCTTCCATTGCCGAAGCCGGAGTTCATTGATCTTGTCAGCGATGACGAGCAGTAGGCATCACCTACTTTTACCACGCCTTTATGGCTTTTTTATGTTTTTTTATTAATGTAAATTATGGCTTCATGAATGGAAAAAAAATTATGCATCATGTCGCTGGAGCCACCCCCGACGCAAACAGACGCCCGAACGATTTCGACCATTTGGGCCGACGCAAACAGACGCGGACGTCCGAAATACGTCGCATCGCTGGAGATGCCCATAGTAAAGCTCACAAGTTGTACAGAATTTAACTACAGTGTTGGAGCGCAGCTTAAGTTTTACAAACCACACGAAGGTAATATTTCCGGCACCACATAATAATCTAAGAGAATTTTAGCAAGTGGGTCGAGCAGACGGAGGCACGCGGTAAGCGTCTTGGCAAAGCTTGCGCAACATTCTCCATGATCAGCTCCAGGCCGCTACGATCTTTACTTCTGAGCATAGGTCGTCATTGATGTAAGAAGATGGAAGTTTTGAATACACAGTAAGCCGGCTGTTAGGAAAACGATCCTCGATAGCATATTTGTTATGAAAGTGCCGCTTTGGGGCCGGGAGAGGCGTTTTGGGACTGGGGTCCAGATGATCCTGTTATCTGTGCCGACGATTCTAGTGTTGGGATGCGTGACTGCACAGTCCATACCGGCAATACAGCATGCGGAAATGCGATGTACAGAGGAATACGTGGGGCAGTAAATGTGGTGGGCCATGTGGAAACGGAGAAGGGGTTCCGGGAGCTGCCGTGCTGGACCGATGGAACATGATAGGCCTACGACGCAGGGTGGTACAGGTTCCGGCTGGACCCGACCACATCTCCTGCTTTCTTCCTCGCCTGCGGCGGCCGGGCGATTCTGGAGAAATCTGTGCGCGTGGCAGTTTGGGCGGTTCTCTATTTTGTGTCGGCGCGGCTCTGCTACTTTCTCCTTTTGCGTCCGCGCGGCTGCGGCCGATCCCCACGTGACGGACACCAGCGGGGAGAAGGGGATTTCTTCAACAAGCCACCTCTGAACTCACTGAACCCTTCGATGGCATCGACGACATGCTTTACAGAGATTCTGGAGGTGAACTGCCTATCACGGTGCTCGGACTCGCCCTTGCTGGCTTCGCTCACAGCATTGTCCATGCGGCCTTCCGACGCGGCCGACATTACCTGACCGCAGGTTTGTGGTTGATTCAGCATGCATGCAAGGGGTGAAGAAACATAAGCATCGCTGCATCTAGGGAAAAGACATAAGAGAAGTTGTAAGTACCTCAATTGGATGATGATGCAGCAGCCGATGCTGGTGGAAGAGGCTCGACTTTGCTCAAATCTGAAGGTTAGATTAGAACTGGTGAGCAATGGGCAACACTGCTAAACTAGGTAGCTATTGCCACACACACAGACAGACCGTCGTTCCAGCATACATAATCTGGTAACGATATGGAAACTTAGAGTTGATCACACACACCTGGTAGTTAATTTCCTAGCGACAGTTCAGTCGCGCCCGGGGTTGTTGAGAGCGGCTAGCCCATATGAGTTGGAGCAGAACAACTGCCAGAACGGCGAAGGTTGCCACTGTGTTGGTGTCTTGGTGACGAGCAGATTCAGCCTCGGCAGGTGCTGAGTATTTGTAGGGGCTGCTGCTTGGGGGCGATGTGCTGAACCTGCCCGACATTGGCACCGACGAGCTGTGCATATCCTTCCCTCTCCGGTCTGCGTACAAGCGGATGGCGCCCATAATCAAGATCCAGAGCGGCAAAGATGAAAAGGGACATCAGCGATGAACACGTGATTTAAGAACTAGGTCAGGGATTGGAGCCTCACACTGAAATATCGGCACTTGTAGTACCTAGTGTCGGGGCGGGTTCCTTTTCGCGCCACAGATGTTGAGATCCGGCTGTCGCAATATGGGCAAGGGATGAGCGGCAGCTGGTCGTTGGTGTCGCCATCGGGACCTCCGTTGCCTCCGGGAGCTTCGTAGCCTCCGGTTGCGCCCGGCTGCGATGAAGCGGAGCAGGCCATGGAGTGGGAGCTTGGTAAGAAATCGTAGGGGCAGAGAGGGGGCTTTTTTTTTTTCTGACGACAAGGTTGGGGGAGAGGAACCCTCTGCCAAGACGCGTGGCCGCGACGTGTCTCCCTGGTCATCGGTCCACCACGGTCCATATTGTCTAGCAAGCTCTTGGACCGAGCACGGGGAACCGACCAACTAGGCTTCATTTAACGTCAATGCGTAGGCCAGCACACTGTTCAAAAATAAGCATATGGTAGGTAATACATCATGCTATACTCTCTGACACCCAGATCCCGAGAAATTTCAGTGGTCCAGATATTAGGATCATCTGGACCCGGGTTTCGTTTTGAATTTCCGGCGCCCATCTTTAAGTAGCAAACGAAGTCCAAATCAGCCATCTTGCCTTGTCTAACAAATTAGAGTGGATGTAAGAAAAAGTCAGACTATCGAAATATTATCTCCACAGTCTTCCTTTTTGTTTTTTGCGGAATCTACACCGTCTTCCTCTCGCCATTTGCATTCTCTAAGATCTATGATTCAGAAAATAAGAGCATCTCCGGTCGCGTCCCCCAAAGCATCCCCCAAACCGCGCCGGATTGAGCGTTTAGGGGACGTGTTTTGTTCGTGCCGCCTTTGGAGGACGTCGCTCCCCAGCCGCGTCCCCCAAACGCCGCCCCCAAACATTTAAATTACTTTTTTTAACACATAAACCATTTATCAAATGTAGCATATGAATAAAAATGTTTGCGAGGATTGTTTTCAAATTAAATTACAACAAACAATAAAACAAGTAATCAAATATAATAAATAGGGCTAGATGCTACATCAAGGTGCCACAGTATTTCCTTTGATCCTCCACAAATGCTCAACGAGATCAGCTTGAAGTTGCTCATGCACATTGCTGTGACGGATCTCTGCGTGCATGGCGAGAAAATCAGCAAAATCTGCAGGCAACTCATGATCAACCTCCGCAAGAGGGCCTTGACACTCATAGGGACCAACATGTGACCTAACATGATTCTTGCGGTCATCCTCGATGATCATGTTGTGCATGATCACACAACCCTGCATCACCTCCCACATTTGGTCGTGAGACCAGCTTAGAGCAGGGTACCGGACAATGGCAAATTGTGCTTGAAGCACACCAAATGCCCGCTCGACATCCTTCCTGCAAGCCTCCTGTCGTGTAGCAAAGTGAGAATTCTTCAGACCTGATGGATTCGAGATTGTTTTGACAAAAGTGGCCCATTTTGGATATATACCATCGGCTAGATAATAGCCTTTGGTATATTGGTGGCCATTGATCTCATAGTTGCATGGTGGAGCATGCCCTTCCACTAGTCTGCTGAACACCGGAGACCGCTGCAACACGTTGATGTCATTGTGTGATCCCGCCATGCCAAAGAAAGAATGCCAAATCCACAGGTCATAATCTGCCACAGCTTCAAGCACCACACTGCAATATCCATGACGGCCTTTTTATATACCTTGCCAAGCAAACGGGCAGTTCTTCCATGCCCAGTGCATGCAATCGATGCTTCCAAGCATTCCAGGAAATCCTCTGGCAGCATTTTGTGCCATGATCCTTGCAGTCTCTTCCTCAGTTGGCCCTCTCAAGTAGTATTTGCCAAACTTTCCCACCACAGCTCGGCAAAACTTGTACATGCACTCAATGGCAGTAGACTCACTCATGCGAAGGTAGTCGTCCTGTGTATCGGCAGGTGCTCCGTATGCAAGCATCCTCATGGCGGCGGTGCACTTCTGAATCGACGAGAACCCGAGGACGCCTACAGCGTCGAGCTTGAGCTTGAAGTAGGGGTCGAACTCTCGAACGCCGTGGAGGATATTCATGAACAGCCCCTTGCTCATCCTATACCGGCGCCGAAAATTGTCGGCCTGTGTTGCGTCGTCGGCGAAGTAGTCGTTGTGCAGCATGGCATGCCCCTCCATCCTCTGCCGGGGCTTCGACTTCCTTCTTCCCGGCCTTGATCCTCCGTGGCGCGGCCTCTTCCTCTTCTCCACCTCAGCGTCAAGCATGTCCTGGAGGGACGCGATGATCAGCAAATGCTCCCGCACGTCGTCGTCGAAGGCTTGCTCGTCCTCCAGCAGCAGGGCAACCATCTCATCGTCGCTGTCCATGGCTAAAGCAAAATCAATGGTTAAAATTGCGCTGAGGCAGACGACGGAACAAACAGCGGCCAATCGCGCCTACCTGGCAAGTCGTCGAGCACCTTCTGTGCGCGGAGGTGGGGCGGATTTGACGGCGCGTTCTGGGACGCGCTGGCGACGCGGCGGCGGCGCCACGACCGGCGGGAGCCCCATCCGCGACAACGGTGCCGACTCTCAGCAGAGATCAGACGCTCAAACGGCCGGGAAATCCAGCGGCGGCGGTGGGGTGGGAGGCGCGGGAAGGAAGGAGCGACGAGAAAAGAAGCGCGAACCAACGGTTTATGCAAATAGTCGCCGACATGTGGGAGCCCGCCTCGCTTTTCGTTGTGTTCGGCGTCCCCGGTGCGTCCCCTGTGGGACGGGGACGGGCTCAGGGCGCCGGACACCGTATTGTGGCGCGCCGGACAAAAATGGGCTTTGGGGGACGCGGCTAGAACGCATTTTCTGTCCGGCGCGCCCCAAATCCCTTTGGGGGACGCTTTGGGGGACGCGACTGGAGATGCTCTAAGAACAGACTGCTTCCAATCCGAGAAGAAGAGAAGTGAACATTCAGGAATTAGGCTATCTAAAGTTCAGACATGAGTGTTACCGAATGACGTGTTTCTCTCTGGCCCAAATGTTATAGCCCAGCATCTCTACACCACGGTGCACCATCTTGGATTCATAGGCCCACATGCGAAGTTGGAGCGCAAGTGGTGGTAGTAGGCTAGTAGCCCATAAAAGGAACTCCGCATTCCGCATGTGTGTGCACGGACGCAGTCACGCAGTACTGTACCCCGGTTATGATAGGACGAGCGGCATGATCTTTCGAGGCTAAGAAAATCTTGACAGGACAAGTAGGGCCAGATCTTCCTTGCACCTTTACATGGAACCGACGAGATGCGAGAATGAAGCAGGTGCTACGACTCCAATAAACCGACCCTAATATATTCGACTTTATAGTCCTTCCGACTTCCGAGCCTCTTAGATTCGCAGAATCCATAAAACATACGAACATAAAAAAGTATATACGATTAAAGTGTCAATGCCAACAATATGAATATGTGGAGGTTTGATTGTGCATAAAACAAATACTGTACACAATTCTTCGTACGAGATTCAAGTAGATGTAAGTCTGCGATGAAATGCAAGACAAATATATAAATGCCAAGGCAAATTTCAATGGACCGCAAACGTGAATCAACAACCCACCTAGGTTTTTTTTTTTCTTAGGATAGTCTTACAAATTTTCGGTAAAAATCCTTCTAATCAAAGAGAGCTTTTGAAAAGAATGTTGTGTATGCATTTTTGGAGAAAGAAACACTGCATGCCTCTTCTACTATAAAGTGTAATGCAGATGAACATTGCATATTTGAAGGATCCCATCCATTACCTAATTGTCTTTTGTATTTCAGAGGTTCAGTGTGAGTAAAAAAATAACCTGAATTTAAAGGTGCTAAAGTCTATCTGCAATGGAATGTGTATTATTTTTCACTATTATGTTTTGTAGATCATAATCGAAGTGGCCTTAACAATTTTTGCCATATATTTAGATGACTCAAATCCTTAGAATCGTTCTTTTCACAATAATATTTGTGCACTAAATCCTATGAATAATGTTGCAAGAGAACATGCGTTCCCTATATTTCATCATAGTCATCCATTATGTCAACAACTAGAAAGGATTTTTTCAAAATGGTACACAAACACAAATGCGATTTAAATCTTGTACTCTCTCCATTCCAAAAAAAAAAAAAAAAAATTCACCATTTTCTAGATACGGATGTACCTATAGCTAAAACATGTCTATATATCTCCGTATCTAGACAAAGTTGAGAAGCTTTTTTAGAAACAGATGGAGTATAATTTAAGTGAGCATGACAGTGCAATCTTATGTTTTCTTTATCCACATGTATAATGAGAGTATAGTGGAACCGTCTAAATAAAAGGGGCCCTTTAGGAAAACAGACAATGTGGGCATCTTAGAATGGAAAAATTTCAGGTGGTTTTTGGAGGAGTTGAATGTTTGGAAAAAATATCGAATGCAAGACACACATCAATGAGAACTTCTTGGTGAATTCCTCTTTTCTACCCTCTATCTGGTTTATGATAGTATTTATCCTATATTTTTTTGGCCACATTTTACCCCGAACTCATGATTGTGTCAAGTTTTACCCCATTTAACAATTTGCCAATGGATCTCAAAATTTGTCCCCACATGTCAGGCTAATGTGGCTGATTAGGCCGAGTTACAAGCATATTCAATGTCACTGTTTTTTGATCAGTTATACTTGACCCGTTCTCCACCCGAACCCCATCCACAACCCGCTTCCATCCCACCCATGCCTTAGCCGCATGGTAGTCATCTCTCCCCACACAGTTGCTACCAAAAATCTTTAATTCTATTTCCATTTTAGCAAGAGAGAGAATAGAGAGGAATGTGAAAACAATGGAGTTTGTACCGATCCCGATGGTGCTAAGTGAGGATAGGCCTGATGGGGGGCGAGGATGGAAGTCATTCATGTTAGTGGATCAGGTGAAGTAGTTTGGGAGAAAAAACAATAGTGCATCGTTTGTCATGTAGGTATGACATATTGGTCATGTTGTCAGAACCAGGGACAATTGGTTAATGGGTTAAAAATTGACACGCCGTGACAACTACGAGGTAAATATGGTGTAAACTATTGCAAAATCGCAAATAGGGATAAGAATGAAATTTATTCTATTCTTTATTTCGTATAATTTTTTTGTACTCAACAAAATTTGCCAACCGAGACCTCTGGTGACTTTGTCAATCTCAAAACCTGGCCCACTCTTTCAGACTTGGGCTCTCGTAGATGATCGTAGGGGTTGGGTGTGCCTAGTTGCCCGGACAACTTATGCACAAGCTTCGAAAGTGCCCCCTGCCAACCTATTTTCAAGGTGTAGAATGAATCGAAGGCCCTCGTCAAGCAAACCACCGGCACCACTGAAAGTGCATAGAGTCCCCATGTGTGGTTTTGGTAATTAATGACAATCCCGATGGGCTAATGTTTGCATTGAGTTATATTTGTAGGAGTTGTTCATAGGCAATGCTTGAACTATATGTTGGCTTCAAGGTTGCAAGAAGAATAATTGATGAAGGATATCAAGTGTCAATTATGTCTTGAAGATGAAGATGAAGAGCCCTCAAGTTAGATGAAGATGAAGTGAGCCCTCAAGTTACTTCAAGACATCAACATGATGAAGAATGAAGAAATGAAGTGCAAGTTCAAGATGAGCCATCTCGAAGAGATCCTTTGCTTGACTCTTGCCATCCATATGGTGATCATGGATATGATAAGATGCGCCGAAGAAGAAGCTCTATAATGGTGGATTATGGGGGAGCAATATATATGGTGTTCATGGATATGTGAAGATGCGTCGAAGAAGAAGCTCTCCCATGGTGGATTATGGGGGAGCAATCCACAAGACTTCGTCAAGCAAGCACAATCAAGAAAGGTGTTCCGTCTTGTTGCGGTCAAGACCGTCATCATCAAGCTCAAGTGGAATGCGCAAGGTTAAGGTTTGCTCTTGATAGGGTTTCTTTCTCACTGGTCTCATGGTGCAGTTGGAGACCGGTTTATAGTTTAGTTGTCGTACTATCAAGAGGGCTCTCGAGTGAGTAACTCGATCGTATCCTTCGGAGAGCTCAAACCTGTGCATCCTTGCATCATATTTCTTGGTTTTTATTTGGATCTTATCCATGTGATGTTTTAGAGCTTGTGCTTATTCTCATGACAAGATCTAGTTCATCCAGAATGGTTTTTGCACGGGCAACTTGTTGCATTTTCGAGGTTGGAGGTTTTACCGGCATGTATTTTTTAGATAGGTCAAACCTTTTATCATTTATTCTATCCTCCATTGTTGGACTATGATGATTCCCTGCATGATCTTGTAGAGCTTGTTCCTAGCTTTAAAACAAGCCCAAGATCATCAAAATCGGAGTCCGGATGCTAAAGTTATGCCCGTTTCAGTTTGATGTTTCTGCCAGTTTTCGGGGGGGCGGATAGTCCGGCCCAAGTTAGGGACGGATAATCCGCCCCCCCGGAAAATCCGGCCTCTGGGAAATTCCGATCAAATATCCGGCCCTCCTTCCAGGGGCACGTTTTGTTCTGGTCCTTTGCCGTTTTTTGGGGGCCGGATTTTTGCAAATATCCAGCCCCGGATAATCCGGCCTGGGCATACCCAAACGGTCATATTTCGATGGGAGGGGTATTTAAGCACCCCTTCTTCCTCCTTGGGCTGAAAACTCTTCCCCCATTTGCTCTCCACCATTGTTGAACTTGAGAGCTTGCCATTTCCCTCTACTCCTCCTATGCTTCTTGAATCTTTTTTAGGGAAAAGGAAGAGGAGATCTAGATCTACATTTCTACCAATCAAATCCCTCTCTTTGTGAGGGGAATCCACTAGATATAGATCTTGGAGAAATTTGGTGTTCTTCCTCTTATTTGTTTTTCCTCTCTTATTCCCCCAATAGTTTTTGTAGCTTTGTTGGAATTTGAGAGAGAAGGACTTGAGCATCTTTGTGGTATTCTTGCCATTGCATTTGGTGCATAGGTTTGAGTTCTCCACGGTGATTCGTGGAAGTGAAAGCAAGAAGGTTGTTACTCTTGGGTCTTTGGACCATAGACGGCTTAGTGGTCTTTGTGGTGTTCTTGGAGACTCCAATTAAGTTGTGGAGATTCTTCAAGGGAAAGGCCTTTGTGGCGTCTTAGTGGTGCTCTTGGGTACTCCAGTTAAGTTGTGGAGATTCTTCAAGGGCAAGGCCTTTGTGGCAATTTGTTGGGAGCCTCCAATTAAGTTGTGGAGATAGCTCCAAGCTTTGTGCGGGTTCGGTGACCTCCCTAAGGTTCCATAGTGGATCAAGGACATCCTTTTTGGTGGGAATTCTCGAGGATAATGCGATGGCCCTCGTGCATTTGGAGTGACTTTTCCTCCACACCGCTCCAACGGAGAGTAGCACTCGAAAGAGTGTGAACTTCGGAATACATCGTTGTCTCCGCGTCACTTCGGTTATTCCTATACCCGAGATCTTTACTTATGCACTTTACATTGTGATAGCCATCGTGCTTGAAGTTATATATCTTGCTATCACATAGTTGCTTGTATTGCTTAGCATAAGTTGTTGGTGCACTTAGGTGAACCATAGTATATAGGCTTTGGGCTTGACAAAGTAAACGCTAGTTTTATTCCGCATTTGTTAAGCCCATTGATACGTCTCCAACGTATCGATAATTTCTTATGTTCCATGCTTGTTTTATGACAATACCTACATGTTTTATACATACTTTATGTCATATTTATGCATTTTCCGGCACTAACCTATTAACAAGATGCCGAAGAGCCAGTTGTTGTTTTCTGCTGTTTTTGGTTTCAGAAATCCTAGTAAGGAAATATTCTCGGAATTGGACGAAATCAACGACCAGGGTCTTATTTTTCCACAAAGCTTCCAGAAGTCCGAAAGGGAAACGAAGTGGGGCGACGAGGCGACGCCACAGCAGGGCGGCGCGGCCAAGTCTTGGGCCGCGCGGCCCTAGCGTGTGGGCCCCTCGTGACGCCCCTGACCTACCCTTCCGCCTACATATAGTCTTCGTCGAGATAACCCCAGTACCGAGAGCCACGATACGGAAAACCTTCCAGAGACGGCACCGCCGCCAATCCCATCTCGGGGGATTCATGTAACATCCCAAATTTCAATAAAAAGAAAGTTAGAAGAATACCAGAGAGCAAAATTTCAAACCAACAAAAACTTTTTAAATTGCATATAGTGCCCTGCATAGGACTTGTGCATTTGATTGATATGCCATGATGATTGTTATTATGTGTATATGCTATACTCTAAAACCCTAATGTGATCATGAGAAGATCACGAACCACATAAATCAAAAAGAGAAAGAAATCAAATAAAAGAAAAACCCTAAAACCCTCACATATGGCTTATGCCATTTTTATAAATTTTGACCCTAGACAAATTTGGTCTTCACCATTAGTTGAACAAGGTTACTAAACACTTATTACAACTTTTGGAATCAAAGATACACAAATCAAATGGATTTCAAATTCAAATTTGGCTCACATATGATAATGGTCAAATCTGCCAATTATAATCTGATCACTACTTTGAGCCCCTGCAATTCAAATTTTTCAAACTAAACCTTGCTAGCTCTTTGCACCTCATCCAAGACAACATCAAGGTGAACACTTTTTGTAAAGATCACCATGCCAAATTCTTTCTAGATCCAATGCTATGCTCATCCAAAGTTGACACTTTTTATTAAGTGGAACAATCTCCCACTTATCAAATTTTGCAATTATTTGAATTTAACAATTCCACCACCACACCTCATCTTCTCTGGTCATTTAGAACTCAACCAAACACACACAATTCAAATCTTGCCACCATTTGAATTCAATCAAAAATTGGATAAAATTTTAAATTCCAAATATGGAACTATTTGACACTATTTGAAATAGTGATCTACCTCAACCCTAATCTACCCCAACCTACTCTAAATGGTTCCCCTGCCCCCTCTCACCCTTAATGACACATAGGAACCCTAAGGAGAGAGGAGAGCAAGGCTAGGACATGGCCATGCCGGCCATGTCACCACCCGACAAGCTCCCCCTCTCCTCCTTCATCGCCACCCCTGGCCCTGGTGTCAAACGACGCCACCGTGCTCGCCTACCTCTTCTAGCACCGACCACCTCGCCATAGCCGCCGTAGACTCGCCGGAGATTGCGCGCCACGGTCGCCGCCAGATGCCGCTCGCGTCGCGCGTGGACACGCGCCGTTCCACTCGCTCGCACTCGCCCTGGCCCCGCTTGCTAGATGTTGAGCACCGCCGTGACACCACGACACCGCCAGACACGCTCACGACCAGACCCTGGACCGCCGCCGCCGGAGACGGAGAAGAAAATCCCGTGAGCGCCGCCCGACGACACGGAAGCAATGCGTCGCCCACAGACGCCGCCCGACCGTGCCGTTGCTACCTATGGCTTCGCCTGGACGAGGAGAACGCAGCCGCACCATCGCCTAGCCCAACACCTCGCCGGAATCGCCGCGCCCATGTCGACCACCACACTGCCCCGCACCACCTGCTCGCCTCTATAAATAGAGCGTTCCCTGGAAGCAACGGAGCACACCATCTCGTTCCCCATCCTCCACTGCCTCACCTCAACCCCTTAGCCACCTCGATCATCGCCGGAGCAAGGCCAATCGCAAGATCGGAGCCGCGGAAGCCCTGGAGCAATCGCCGTTGATCCAGGCCACCTCGAGCTCCGCCACTGCTACCAGCTGCTTCACCGTCATCCACATCTACCTCGAGCACACTGCCAACGCTAGCTGGAGCCCTGGTTAGCCCTCCGACCCCCTAGGTCCGCCGCCAGAGCATCGGGTTCTCGTCGGAGAAGACGATGAACCTCGATCGTCCGATTTGAATCTAATCCAACGCTCCACTTTAAAACATACCGATTCGGGTTTTAAGAGCCACTGACATGCGGGACCCTCGCTGTTAGGCAGCCCACTCGCACTGGATGCGCTGTTGGGCTGAGCAGGCTGTTAATTTGAAAACCTGGCCCGTTAGAGTTTCCCGCCAGCCTTTTTATTTAAATCTCGTTTAAATTAATTCAAACAATTTCAATACTGGCTCCAACTTTGAAATACAATAGAATCTGTTTGGCTTGGCCAAATTTAACAAATTTTATATTGTTGGAAAGCTACTAAAAAGATCTACAATATGCCACTGGTCCCATGTCAAGATTAGTTGTATAATTAATCTGATAAAAAGAAGAAGGCAGAGACGTTTTCCTATTCAAACAATTATTAAAAATCAACCAAAATAGATATTAAGTTAATTCCAACTCCAATAGCTCACATTTGACTTACACTAATTGTTTATGCAAGAAAATGGTGTGGTCACTTTGCATGATCATGCCCTAGTTTAATTAATGGACAATATGGCTAGTTTATCTAAGTGATATTGTCCAAAACTATTATGCAAATCATATGGAGTATTGTACTTCATTTAAATCTTGTCTCAAATGAATTCATGTGATGTTTGGACCCCTGGCCAAACTCTCTTATATGAATTACTTGGAGATTTAAATCATTTGTAGCATTATTAAATGGTATGAGGTGGTCTACCTCATTTAAATCATTTTCTCAAATGATGATAATGAATGTTGGACTTAGGTCAATATAAGTTCATGTATGATTGTTTGAGAAATTAAATCTTAAGAAGATTTCAATGAGAGGAAATTATTTCTCAAGAACCCTATGGAAACTATCATTTACATATTAAATCAAAGGAAAATAATTCTCCTCAAACAACACAACCAATGCACCATAATTAGATTAATTGTGTGCTTAGAATAGTTTGTGTGAGTATATGTGATGTATGGAATAGCCATTGAATTAGTTGAGTGATTATACTCGTATTTAAATTTAGACGCTAGCACAGGAGAATACCCGGAGGAAGAAGGTTGCTACCAAGAGGAGGAGGAGGAGAACTTTGAGAACTACCAAGGCAAGCTAATATTCTTGCAAAGTGCAAAGCCCCTTTGGGGCCAGGCACCATAGTCTTATCTTTTCTTACCATAAGCCTATCCCAAGTTTCTACATTACAAGTGTTACTTGTTGTTTTCCAAGAGTTACTTTTATAGTTAACTTTGGTCAAAGAAAAAGGATTTTACTAGGGTAGTGAAGTTAGTCTCAATCAAGCAAAGCAAGATAGCACCCCTCATGATTTAGAGCTAGTGCTAATGAATTAAAATTTGACTACTCTAGATGGGAACAATGTGACTTGAATTGAATTTTGAAACCTTGGAATGATGAAGCATTCCAATGAATGATTTTTGAAGGTGAATATGAACAAGAGAAGATGGTGATTTTTGATAAACATGATATTGGTTTGAATGCGATACCTTTCCAATATTGAGTACCCCCACAATACATGATTATGGGTAGGGATTAACTGGAAGTTTATGCATCTTAGTATGGGTTCCCTCTGAACACACATCATAGGGGTTATGCTTGAGGCCGCCTCCGTTGTTGAGAAAAGATGTGAATTGAGGTGAATTGTACGGCCAAGCCCTGTGCAGTTCCCAGGTTGACAGTTGGTCTTCACTGGGAGGCCAAACTCATGGGGAGAGGTGCTCATACTAGGATTTGTAAGTGAAAGATTATGGTTGATGATCCGCGTACTGTGTTACGATGATTCGGGGTAATCCCGACGGATGAAATCAAATGTTGTGGCACAAGTGTGCAACCTCTGCAGAGTGTCAATCTATTCGAATAGCCGCGTCCACGGTTATGGACGGTTGGAAAGGCAATACAGTTTCCGATGTCAAACTCTTGAAAATGATGTTGAAGTGAAATGGGTGAAATGAATTGTGAAGTGGTGAATTGAATTGAAATCACCACTTGAATGGTGGGAATGACACTAATGTTCCCACTTGAGTTAGTTAGCACATGAATAAGCTTTTCTCAAATACTTGTGAACTAAAATTGGCTTTATGCAAATAAACTAGAGCTTAGCAAACCTTACTAGAAATGTCTAGCACTTACACTAGTATTAGTTTGCGAGTACTTGAAGTACTCACGGCTTTGTCCCTGGCTATTCAATGGCCAGAGTATGAAGATGAACAAGGAGATGACCAGCAGGACGCCTACGACAACTAGGAGTCTTCCGACGTCAAGCGTTGGCCTGTGGACTAGAGAGTCCTTGTATCTTGCGCTTCCGCTATGAACTTGTGTTTGTTCGTTGATCAATAGATCAACTATTCGTGTAATATGGATGATGTGATTCCAATTGTAAGACATTATGATTTGTAATGAATGATGACTGTGATACTTAACTATTATGCCTCATAACAACAATATTCCTGGGATTGCGATGTATGACATAATAGGCATCCGGACTTAAAAATCCGTAATGTTTTCAAGTTTGGTATCAGAGCCATTGTTTGACCTTAGAAGACCTTAGTTAGAATGGGCGTTCTGAAAAACTTAACTTTGAAAGCAAATGAAGAAAATATTTGTAAAAATTTACTTACACTCTTGCCTTTGAGACTTTTCCAAAATTTGATGAATCATGATCTATCTTATTTGAATCTACTTAAAATTTTGCCACACTTTGCACTCTCTAACTTACTCATCCAATTCTCTTTCAGATGGTGCCGAATGAACCCATCAACACCAAGTTTTACCAGCTTGGGAACGGAGGGAGCTTGATCTTCGAGCACGACCTCAACGCCCTTTCGGACTTCCTCGAGCGCCCGCACCCTGAGTTCCACGGGATTCAGGTGGACGACACTCCTGGAGGAGAGTTGCAGTGGATCATCACCGCTGACTTGAGGGGCAAGATGGAGCCTCCCACCTCGGAGAGGATCCTCTTCTCCTTCCGCGAGAGCAACTGGCTCGACGGACTCGCACGTGGCCTTCAGGAGGCACTTGCGCGCCTCTGTGGATAGAACGTGGTGCGCATCCTCGCTTCGCGCTTCGCGCATCTCGTGAGGCGTGATGCCATGGGAGTGCCCATGGAGCTGCAGCCGCACCCGCAGTTGAGGCACCATGCTGAGCACCTGGACTTCATGCTCTACCAGACTCAGAAGGACCTCGACTCTACTCGCGCTTACGCGAACCAGACCCATGCTCACATCGTCGAGCAGGGTGAGGCGATCAAGCTACTCAACAACGACCGCAAGAGCCTTCGCCAGCAGCGTGCCAAGAAGGATGCTACGATTGTGCGTCTCCGCACCAAGATCACGTCACTTGAGGCCACTGTCAAGGCCCAGGAGGATCAGATTAGAGAGCTGGAGGATGACGACGGAGGTATCGACCTTCAGGGAGGAGGAGCCTTTCTGAGCGACGATGATGACTTTGAGGAGGACGAGTTCACCGAGGAGGAGGACTACGAGTTCCTGGAGGCAGGACCTGATGACTACATCCCTATCGACGTCGAGGATGAGGAGTAGTTGCACTAGTTTCACTTATGTAGGTGTGAGTTGTATCCCGTCCTTTGTATCGTAGCATGAGAATGGTTCTTAAAACCATGGTAGTATGTGTGTGTTAGTTTGTACTATGTGATGAATGAATGAATGTTATGTTTGTCATGAAAATCTTACAAGTTTCAAATGTTTTCAAACTTACTCAAAATAAACCATAGAAGTTTCCCTCTTATCTTATGATCTTCTCTATCTTCAGATGGCCCCTCCCAATCGCACCAACGATGCCATGATGCAACTGCTGCAAACCCTGCTTGCCGACAGGGAGACAGAAAGAGCTGAACGTCAAGCCAACATCGCGGCTTTGCAGAACATTGCCAATCAAGGCCCTGGAAATCATGACCACCCAGGGTCCAAGCTCAAGAACTTTCAGAACACCAACCCTCCGGTGTTTAGCAAGACGGAGGAACCCCTCGACACCGACGACTGGCTCCAGACTATGGAGAACAACTTGGAAGTAGCTGGAGTGGAAGCCAATGAGAAGGTCTTGTTTGCAACCCACTATCTCGCTGGACCAGCCCGCGCTTGGTGGACAAGCACCCGTGCCATGAACGGAGGTCAGTTCATGACTTGGGAGGATTTCAATCTCAAGTTCAACAAGTACCATGTACCCCCGGGTCTTATCAAAAAGATGAGGGATGAGTTCCGCGAACTGAAGCAAGGTCGCATGACGGTGGTAGAATACCGCGACAAGTTCCTTACACTGTCAAGGTACGCCCCAGATGAGACCGACACCGTTGAGAAGATGAAGGAGAGATTCCTGAACGGACTGCATGATGAGATGCAGACTGTCCTCGTCAACATCCCCTTCGCCAACCTTGAAGCCCTTGTTGACTCCGCCATCCAGATGGAGGGTAAGCTGAACCAAGCCAATGAGAATCGCAAGCACCGCATGATGAATCAAAGTGGGTCTAGCAATGCCCAGAAGTATCGCCCTAGCTCAAGCGGAGGTTTCACTCCGAGAAACAACAGCAAGCCCCCGATGCAGAACTCACGCCCTGGTTATCAGAACCGGAGTGGAGGAAACTCCAAGCCAGGAGGCTACAACAACAACTACAACAACAACAACTACTACAACCGCGCTCCGCCCAGAGCCCCTAACAACAACAACACCAACACCGCTCCCAGAACCGGAAGCAACGTCATTCCCATTGCGACCAAGGACAAGGCCACCATCACTTGTTATGAGTGTGGTGTAGTGGGGCACTACTCCAACGAGTGTCCCAAGAGGCTCGCCAAGCTCGCCGGCAACACCGCTGCAACTGCTCAGCAGCAATGTCGTGTCTCCACCGGCAAGAAGTTCGCCCCCAACAACCCCAATAATCGCAACGGCCGTCTCTACCACATGAACACCGAAGAAGCCCAGGAAGCACCAGATGTTGTACTGGGTATGTTTTCTGTCAACCACATCCCTGCCAGAGTGTTGTTTGATTCCGGAGCATCGCATTCTTTTGTCACTGAAGACTTTGCATTAACAAGTAAAATTCAACCCATCAGTTTGAAGCCTGTTATGATAGTTCAAATCCCCGGATCAACCACCAAAGCCAGAAAATTTTGCAAAAATGTACCCATCAAAATCCATGATGTAGATTTCTATGCCAATCTAATCATTCTGGGAACCAAAGGTTTGGAAGTCGTACTAGGAATGGAGTTGATGTCAAAGCACAATGGATTGATAGACTGTGCCAAGAAAGCCATCACCATGACTAGCAGCACCGGTATCATAGTAGAACACGTCTCTGAAAGACTACCCAAAAAATTCACCTCCAACCAAAGTGTATCCAAGCCAACTCTGGATCAAATCAGGGTCGTTTGTCGCTACCCTGATGTGTTTCCGGATGATCTACCCGGTATGCCCCCGGATAGGGATATCGAGTTCATCATCGAGTTAATCCCCGGAACTGGACCTATAGCCCAGAGAGCCTACATCATGAACGCAACCGAGCTTGTGGAGCTGAAGAAACAGATAGATGATATGTTAGCCAAGGGTCTGATAAGACCTAGTGCACGCCGCCGGGACGGGGAAGTGCCCCCGGAAGGCTTCTCCATCGACACCGCTGCCATCTCCACCGCCATCTTCATCAACGCCGCTGTCTCCCATGAGGAGGGAGTAGTTCTCCATCGAGGCTCGGGGCTGTACCGGTAGCTATGTGGTTCATCTCTCTCCCTATGTACTTCAATACAATAATCTCATGAGCTGCCTTACATGATTGAGATTCATATGATGATGCTTGTAATCTAGATGTCATTATGCTAGTCAAGTGAATTTTACTTATGTGATCTCCGGAGACTCCTTGTCCCACGTGTGTAAAGGTGACAGTGTGTGCACCGTGTGGGTCTCTTAGGCTATATTTCACAGAATACTTATTCACTGTTATGAATGGCATAGTGAAGTGCTTATTTATATCTCTTTATGATTGCAATGTGTTTTGTATCACTATTAATCTATGTGCTACTCTAGTGATGTTATTAAACTAGTTTATTCCTCCTGCACGGTGTAATGGTGACAGTGTGTGCATCGTGTAGTACTTGGTGTAGGCTATGATTGTGATCTCTTGTAGATTATGAAGTTAACTATTGCTATGATGGTATTGATGTGATCTATGCCTCCTTTCGTAGCGTGAAGGTGACAGTGTGCATGCTATGTTAGTACTTGGTTTGGTTGTGTTGATCTGTCATGCACTCTAAGGTTATTTAAATATGAACATCGAATATTGTGGAGCTTGTTAACTCCGGCATTGAGGGTTCGTGTAATCCTACACAGTTAGTGGTGCTCATCATCCAACAAGAGGGTGTAGAGTCTAGCATCTATTTATTTATTCTGTTATGTGATCAATGTTGAGAGTGTCCACTAGTGAAAGTATAATCCCTAGGCCTTGTTCCTAAATACTGCAATTATCGCTGCTTGTTTACTGTTCTACTGCATCTGTACTGCCTGCAATATTACCACCACTCAACCACACGCCAGTCCTGGACAGCAAAGCACTTTTCTGGCGCTGTTGCTACTGCTCATACTTATTCATACCACCTGTATTTCACTATCTCTTCGCCGAACTAGTGCACCTATTAGGTGTGTTGGGGACACAAGAGACTTCTTGCTTTGTGGTTGCAGGGTTGCATGAGAGGGATATCTTTGACCTCTTCCTCCCTGAGATCGATAAACCTTGGGTGATCCACTTAAGGGAAACTTGCTGCTGTTCTACAAACCTCTGCTCTTGGAGGCCCAACACTGTCTACAAGAATAGAAGCTCCCGTAGACATCAAGCACTTTTCTGGCGCCGTTGCCGGGGAGGAAAGGTAAAAGGCACTCATACTCCGGTTCCTGTGTAACAAGCATTTTCTGGCGCCATTGTGTTTGTGCTCGAAGCTATTTCCTTTAGATCCTGCAATTGCATCTTTTTGTTTCTTGTTTACACTAGTAAGGCATAATGGACAACAATGAGCTTCTTATTCTATTTCCTGATTTAAGACATGGATGGTCTGATCCGAAAATTAAAAAACCCATGGAACATATTAGTATGAACACTTTGAACACTATTGTTGCTAATGATATGGAAAATTCTAAGCTTGGGGAAGCTGGTCTTGATGAGTATGATCTTTTTAGTCCCCCAAGCATTGAGGAGAAAATTTACTTTGATGATACTTTACCTCCTATTTATGATGATTATAATGATAGTAGTCTTTTGGTACCGCCTGTTATGGAGGATAAATTTGATTATGATTACAATATGCCTCCTATATTTGATGATGAGAATAATAATGATAGCTACTTTGTTGAATTTGCTCCCACTACAACTAATAAAATTGACTATGCCTATGTGGAGAGTAATAATTTTATGCATGAGACTCATGATAAGAATGCTTTATGTGATAGTTATATTGTTGAGTTTTCTCATGTTGCTACTGAAAGTTATTATGAGAGAGGAAAATATGGTTGTAGAAATTTTCATGTTACTAAAACACCTCTCTATGTGCTGAAATTTTTGAAGCTACACTTGTTCTATCTTCCTATGCTTGTTACTTTGCTCTTCATGAACTTGTTTATTTACAAGATTCCTATGCATAGGAAGCATGTTAGTCTTAAATGTGTTTTGAATTTGCCTCTTGATGCTCTTTTTTGCTTCAAATACTATTTCTTGCGAGTGCATCATTAAAACTGCTGAGCCCATCTTAATGGCTATAAAGAAAGAACTTCTTGGGAGATAACCCATGTGTTTATTTTGCTACAGTACTTTTGTTTTATATTTGAGTCTTGGAAGTTTTTACTACTGTAGCAACCTCTCCTTATCTTATTTTATTGCATTATTGTGCCAAGTAAAGTCTTTGATAGTAAGGTTCATACTAGATTTGGATTACTGCGCAGAAACAGATTTCTTGCTGTCACGAATCTGGGCCTAATTCTCTGTAGGTAACTCAGAAAATTATGCCAATTTACGTGAGTGATCCTCAGATATGTACGCAACTTTCATTAAATTTGAGCATTTTCATTTGAGCAAGTCTGGTGCCTCAATAAAATTCGTCTTTACGGACTGTTCTGTTTTGACAGATTCTGCCTTTTATTTCGCATTGCTTCTTTTGCTATGTGGGATGGATTTCTTTGTTCCATTAACCTCCAGTAGCTTTAGGCAATGTCCAGAAGTGTTAAGAATGATTGTGTAATCTCTGAACATGTGAGTTTTTAATTATGCACTAACCCTCTAATGAGTTTGTTTCGAGTTTGGTGTGGAGGAAGTTTTCAAGGGTCAAGGGAGGAGGATGATATACTACGATCAAGAAGAGTGAAAGCTCTAAGCTTGGGGATGCCCCGGTGGTTCATCCCTGCATATTTCAAGAAGACTCAAGCATCTAAGCTTGGGGATGCCCAAGGCATCCCCTTCTTCATCGCCAAATTATCAGGTTCCTTCTCTTGAAACTATATTTTTATTCGGCCACATCCTATGTACTTTACTTGGAGCATCTGTTTGTTTTTGTTTTTGTTTTTGTTTTTGTTTGAATAAATGCTTGTGTGGGAGAGAGACACGCTCCGCTGGTTCATATGAACACATGTGTTCTTAGCTTTTAATGTTCATGGCGAAGTTTCTTCTTCGTTAAATTGTTATATGGTTGGAATTGGAAAATGATACATGTAGTAATTTGCTATAATGTCTTGGATAATGTGATACTTGGCAATTGTTGTGCTCATGTTTAAGCTCTTGCATCATATACTTTGAACCTATTAATGAAGAAATACATAGAGCTTGCTAAAATTTGGTTTGCATAATTGGTCTCTCTAAGGTCTAGATAATTTCTAGTATTGAGTTTGAACAACAAGGAAGACGGTGTAGAGTCTTATAATGTTTACAATGTGTCTTTCATGTGAGTTTTGCTGCACCGGTTCATCCTTGTGTTTGTTTCAAATAGCCTTGCTAGCCTAAACCTTGTATCGAGAGGGAATACTTCTCATGCATCCAAATCCTTGAGCCAACCACTATGCCATTTGTGTCCACCATACCTACCTACTACATGGTATTTCTCCGCCATTCCAAAGTAAATTGCTTGAGTGCTACCTTTAAAATTTCTATCCTCTACCTTTACAATATATTGCTCATGGGACAAATAGCCTAAAAACTATTGTGGTATTGAATATGTACTTATGCACTTTATCTCTTATTAAGTTGCTTGTTGTGCGATAACCATGTTCCTGGGGACGCCATCAACTACTCTTTGTTGAATATCATGTGAGTTGCTATGCATGTCCGTCTTGTCTGAAGTAAGGGAGATTTACCGCTAAAATGGTTAGAGCATTGCATAATGTTAGAGAAGAACATTGGGCCGCTAACTAAAGCCATGATCCATGGTGGAAGTTTCAGTTTTGGACAAATATCCTCAATCTCATATGAGAAAATTAATTGTTGTTGAATGCTTATGCATAAAATAGGAGTCCATTATCTGTTGTCTATGTTGTCCCGGTATGGATGTCTAAGTTGAGAATAATCAATAGCGAGAAATCCGATGCGAGCTTTCTCCTTAGACCTTTGTACAGGCGGCATAGAGGTACCCCTTTGTGACACTTGGTTAAAACATGTGCATTGCGATGATAATCCAAGTAATCCGAGCTAATTAGGACAAGGTGCGGGCACTATTAGTATACTATGCATGAGGCTTGCAACTTGTAAGATATAATTTACATAACATATATGCTTTATTACTACCGTTGACAAAATTGTTTCTTGTTTTCAAAACCAAAGCTCTAGCACAAATATAGCAATCGATGCTTTCCTCTTTGAAGGACCTTTCTTTTACTTTTATTGTTGAGGCAGTTCACCTATTTCTCTCCACCTCAAGAAGCAAACACTTGTGTGAACTGTGCATTGATTCCTACATGCTTGCATATTGCACTTGTTATATTACTCTATGTTGACAATATCCATGAGATATACATGTTACAAGTTGAAAGCAACCGCTGAAACTTAATCTTCCTTTGTGTTGCTTCAATACCTTTACTTTGAATTATTGCTTTATGAGTTAACTCTTATGCAAGACTTATTGATGCTTGTCTTGAAGTACTATTCATGAAAAGTCTTTGCTATATGATTCATTTGTTTACTCATGTCATTTACATTGTTTTGATCGCTGCATTCATTACATATGCTTACAATAGTATGATCAAGGTTATGATGGCATGTCACTCCAGAAATTATCTTTGTTATCGTTTACCTGCTCGGGACGAGCAGAAACTAAGCTTGGGGATGCTGATACGTCTCCGACGTATCGATAATTTCTTATGTTCCATGCCACATTATTGATGATATCTACATGTTTTATGCATACTTTATGATGATTTTATGCGTTTTCCGGAACTAACCTATTGACGAGATGCCGAAGTGCTAGTTCCTGTTTTCTGCTGTTTTTGGTTTCAGAAATCCTAGTAAGGAAATATTCTCGGAATCGGACGAAATCAACGCCCAGCATCTTAGAATCCCCGGAAGCATCCAGAACACCCGAGAGTCGCCAGAGGGGGGCCACAGGCCCACCAGATGGTAGGCCGGCGCGGCCTGGGGGTGGCCCGTGCCCCCCTAGCGTGTCGTCGCCTCGTTGACCTTCTGACGCCGCCTCTTCGCCTATAAGAAGCCTCTCGACCTAAAACCTCGAGACGAAAAATCCACGGTACGAGAAACCCTCCAGAGCCGCCGCCATCGCGAAGCCAAGATCTGGGGGACAGGAGTCTCTGTTCCGGCACGCCGCCGGGACGGGGAAGTGCCCCCGGAAGGCTTCTCCATCGACACCGCTGCCATCTCCACCGCCATCTTCATCAACGCCGCTGTCTCCCATGAGGAGGGAGTAGTTCTCCATCGAGGCTCGGGGCTGTACCGGTAGCTATGTGGTTCATCTCTCTCCCTATGTACTTCAATACAATAATCTCATGAGCTGCCTTACATGATTGAGATTCATATGATGATGCTTGTAATCTAGATGTCATTATGCTAGTCAAGTGAATTTTACTTATGTGATCTCCGGAGACTCCTTGTCCCACGTGTGTAAAGGTGACAGTGTGTGCACCGTGTGGGTCTCTTAGGCTATATTTCACAGAATACTTATTCACTGTTATGAATGGCATAGTGAAGTGCTTATTTATATCTCTTTATGATTGCAATGTGTTTTGTATCACTATTAATCTATGTGCTACTCTAGTGATGTTATTAAAGTAGTTTATTCCTCCTGCACGGTGTAATGGTGACAAAGGTGTGCATCGTGTAGTACTTGGCGTAGGCTATGATTGTGATCTCTTGTAGATTATGAAGTTAACTATTGCTATGATGGTATTGATGTGATCTATGCCTCCTTTCGTAGCGTGAAGGTGACAGTGTGCATGCTATGTTAGTACTTGGTTTGGTTGTGTTGATCTGTCATGCACTCTAAGGTTATTTAAATATGAACATCGAATATTGTGGAGCTTGTTAACTCCGGCATTGAGGGTTCGTGTAATCCTACACAGTTAGTGGTGTTCATCATCCAACAAGAGGGTGTAGAGTCTAGCATCTATTTATTTATTCTGTTATGTGATCAATGTTGAGAGTGTCCACTAGTGAAAGTATAATCCCTAGGCCTTGTTCCTAAATACTGCAATTATCGCTGCTTGTTTACATCGTTCTATCGCATCTCGTATCGCTCGCAATATTACCACCATCAACCACACGCCAGTCCTGGACAGCAAAGCACTTTTCTGGCGCTGTTGCTACTGCTCATACTTATTCATACCACCTGTATTTCACTATCTCTTCGCCGAACTAGTGCACCTATTAGGTGTGTTGGGGACACAAGAGACTTCTTGCTTTGTGGTTGCAGGGTTGCATGAGAGGGATATCTTTGACCTCTTCCTCCCTGAGATCGATAAACCTTGGGTGATCCACTTAAGGGAAACTTGCTGCTGTTCTACAAACCTCTGCTCTTGGAGGCCCAACACTGTCTACAAGAATAGAAGCTCCCGTAGACATCAAGCACTTTTCTGGCGCCGTTGCCGGGGAGGAAAGGTAAAAGGCACTCATACTCCGGTTCCTGTGTAACGATTTCTTCTCGGCGCCATTGTGTTTGTGCTCGAAGCTATTTCCTTTAGATCCTGCAATTGCATCTTTTTGTTTCTTGTTTACACTAGTAAGGCATAATGGACAACAATGAGCTTCTTATTCTATTTCCTGATTTAAGACATGGATGGTCTGATCCGAAAATTAAAAAACCCATGGAACATATTAGTATGAACACTTTGAACACTATTGTTGCTAATGATATGGAAAATTCTAAGCTTGGGGAAGCTGGTCTTGATGAGTATGATCTTTTTAGTCCCCCAAGCATTGAGGAGAAAATTTACTTTGATGATACTTTACCTCCTATTTATGATGATTATAATGATAGTAGTCTTTTGGTACCGCCTGTTATGGAGGATAAATTTGATTATGATTACAATATGCCTCCTATATTTGATGATGAGAATAATAATGATAGCTACTTTGTTGAATTTGCTCCCACTACAACTAATAAAATTGACTATGCCTATGTGGAGAGTAATAATTTTATGCATGAGACTCATGATAAGAATGCTTTATGTGATAGTTATATTGTTGAGTTTTCTCATGTTGCTACTGAAAGTTATTATGAGAGAGGAAAATATGGTTGTAGAAATTTTCATGTTACTAAAACACCTCTCTATGTGCTGAAATTTTTGAAGCTACACTTGTTCTATCTTCCTATGCTTGTTACTTTGCTCTTCATGAACTTGTTTATTTACAAGATTCCTATGCATAGGAAGCATGTTAGTCTTAAATGTGTTTTTAATTTGCCTCTTGATGCTCTTTTTTGCTTCAAATACTATTTCTTGCGAGTGCATCATTAAAACTGCTGAGCCCATCTTAATGGCTATAAAGAAAGAACTTCTTGGGAGATAACCCATGTGTTTATTTTGCTACAGTACTTTTGTTTTATATTTGAGTCTTGGAAGTTTTTACTACTGTAGAAACCTCTCCTTATCTTATTTTATTGCATTGTTGTGCCAAGTAAAGTCTTTGATAGTAAGGTTCATACTAGATTTGGATTACTGCGCCGAAACAGATTTCTTGCTGTCACGAATCTGGGCCTAATTCTCTGTAGGTAACTCAGAAAATTATGCCAATTTACGTGAGTGATCCTCAGATATGTACGCAACTTTCATTCAATTTGAGCATTTTCATTTGAGCAAGTCTGGTGCCTCAATAAAATTCGTATTTACGGACTGTTCTGTTTTGACAGATTCTGCCTTTTATTTCGCATTGCTTCTTTTGCTATGTGGGATGGATTTCTTTGTTCCATTAACCTCCAGTAGCTTTAGGCAATGTCCAGAAGTGTTAAGAATGATTGTGTAACCTCTGAACATGTGAGTTTTTAATTATGCACTAACCCTCTAATGAGTTTGTTTCGAGTTTGGTGTGGAGGAAGTTTTCAAGGGTCAAGGGAGGAGGATGATATACTACGATCAAGAAGAGTGAAAGCTCTAAGCTTGGGGATGCCCCGGTGGTTCATCCCTGCATATTTCAAGAAGACTCAAGCATCTAAGCTTGGGGATGCCCAAGGCATCCCCTTCTTCATCGCCAAATTATC
Source organism: Lolium perenne (assembly GCF_019359855.2). Lineage (NCBI taxonomy): Eukaryota > Viridiplantae > Streptophyta > Magnoliopsida > Poales > Poaceae > Lolium > Lolium perenne. Next base: position 88,644,149 of record NC_067245.2, on the reverse strand, counting down.
AGGTTCCTTCTCTTGAAACTATATTTTTATTCGGCCACATCCTATGTACTTTACTTGGAGCATCTGTTTGTTTTTGTTTTTGTTTTTGTTTTTGTTTGAATAAATGCTTGTGTGGGAGAGAGACACGCTCCGCTGGTTCATATGAACACATGTGTTCTTAGCTTTTAATGTTCATGGCGAAGTTTCTTCTTCGTTAAATTGTTATATGGTTGGAATTGGAAAATGATACATGTAGTAATTTGCTATAATGTCTTGGATAATGTGATACTTGGCAATTGTTGTGCTCATGTTTAAGCTCTTGCATCATATACTTTGAACCTATTAATGAAGAAATACATAGAGCTTGCTAAAATTTGGTTTGCATAATTGGTCTCTCTAAGGTCTAGATAATTTCTAGTATTGAGTTTGAACAACAAGGAAGACGGTGTAGAGTCTTATAATGTTTACAATGTGTCTTTTATGTGAGTTTTCCTGCACCGGTTCATCCTTGTGTTTGTTTCAAATAGCCTTGCTAGCCTAAACCTTGTATCGAGAGGGAATACTTCTCATGCATCCAAATCCTTGAGCCAACCACTATGCCATTTGTGTCCACCATACCTACCTACTACATGGTATTTCTCCGCCATTCCAAAGTAAATTGCTTGAGTGCTACCTTTAAAATTTCTATCCTCTACCTTTACAATATATAGCTCATGGGACAAATAGCCTAAAAACTATTGTGGTATTGAATATGTACTTATGCACTTTATCTCTTATTAAGTTGCTTGTTGTGTGATAACCATGTTCCTGGGGACGCCATCAACTACTCTTTGTTGAATATCATGTGAGTTGCTCTGCATGTCCGTCTTGTCTGAAGTAAGGGAGATTTACCGCTAAAATGGTTAGAGCATTGCATAATGTTAGAGAAGAACATTGGGCCGCTAACTAAAGCCATGATCCATGGTGGAAGTTTCAGTTTTGGACAAATATCCTCAATCTCATATGAGAAAATTAATTGTTGTTGAATGCTTATGCATAAAATAGGAGTCCATTATCTGTTGTCTATGTTGTCCCGGTATGGATGTCTAAGTTGAGAATAATCAATAGCGAGAAATCCGATGCGAGCTTTCTCCTTAGACCTTTGTACAGGCGGCATAGAGGTACCCCTTTGTGACACTTGGTTAAAACATGTGCATTGCGATGATAATCCAGGTAATCCGAGCTAATTAGGACAAGGTGCGGGCACTATTAGTATACTATGCATGAGGCTTGCAACTTGTAAGATATAATTTACATAACATATATGCTTTATTACTACCGTTGACAAAATTGTTTCTTGTTTTCAAAACCAAAGCTCTAGCACAAATATAGCAATCGATGCTTTCCTCTTTGAAGGACCTTTCTTTTACTTTTATTGTTGAGGCAGTTCACCTATTTCTCTCCACCTCAAGAAGCAAACACTTGTGTGAACTGTGCATTGATTCCTACATGCTTGCATATTGCACTTGTTATATTACTCTATGTTGACAATATCCATGAGATATACATGTTACAAGTTGAAAGCAACCGCTGAAACTTAATCTTCCTTTGTGTTGCTTCAATACCTTTACTTTGAATTATTGCTTTATGAGTTAACTCTTATGCAAGACTTATTGATGCTTGTCTTGAAGTACTATTCATGAAAAGTCTTTGCTATATGATTCATTTGTTTACTCATGTCATTTACATTGTTTTGATCGCTGCATTCATTACATATGCTTACAATAGTATGATCAAGGTTATGATGGCATGTCACTCCAGAAATTATCTTTGTTATCGTTTACCTGCTCGGGACGAGCAGAAACTAAGCTTGGGGATGCTGATACGTCTCCGACGTATCGATAATTTCTTATGTTCCATGCCACATTATTGATGATATCTACATGTTTTATGCATACTTTATGATGATTTTATGCGTTTTCCGGAACTAACCTATTGACGAGATACCGAAGTGCCAGTTCCTGTTTTCTGCTGTTTTTGGTTTCAGAAATCCTAGTAAGGAAATATTCTCGGAATCGGACGAAATCAACGCCCAGCATCTTAGAATCCCCGGAAGCATCCAGAACACCCGAGAGTCGCTAGAGGGGGCCACAGGCCCACCAGATGGTAGGCCGGCGCGGCCTGGGGGTGGCCCGCGCCCCCCTAGCGTGTCATCGCCTCGTTGACCTTCTGACGCCGCCTCTTCGCCTATAAGAAGCCTCTCGACCTAAAACCTCGAGACGAAAAATCCACGGTACGAGAAACCTTCCAGAGCCGCCGCCATCGCGAAGCCAAGATCTGGGGGACAGGAGTCTCTGTTCCGGCACGCCGCCGGGACGGGGAAGTGCCCCCGGAAGGCTTCTCCATCGACACCGCTGCCATCTCCACCGCCATCTTCATCAACGCCGCTGTCTCCCATGAGGCGGGAGTAGTTCTCCATCGAGGCTCGGGGCTGTACCGGTAGCTATGTGGTTCATCTCTCTCCCTATGTACTTCAATACAATAATCTCATGAGCTGCCTTACATGATTGAGATTCATATGATGATGCTTGTAATCTAGATGTCATTATGCTAGTCAAGTGAATTTTACTTATGTGATCTCCGGAGACTCCTTGTCCCACGTGTGTAAAGGTGACAGTGTGTGCACCGTGTGGGTCTCTTAGGCTATATTTCACAGAATACTTATTCACTGTTATGAATGGCATAGTGAAATGCTTATTTATATCTCTTTATGATTGCAATGTGTTTTGTATCACTATTAATCTATGTGCTACTCTAGTGATGTTATTAAAGTAGTTTATTCCTCCTGCACGGTGTAATGGTGACAGTGTGTGCATCGTGTAGTACTTGGCGTAGGCTATGATTGTGATCTCTTGTAGATTATGAAGTTAACTATTGCTATGATGGTATTGATGTGATCTATGCCTCCTTTCGTAGCGTGAAGGTGACAGTGTGCACGCTATGTTAGTACTTGGTTTGGTTGTGTTGATCTGTCATGCACTCTAAGGTTATTTAAATATGAACATCGAATATTGTGGAGCTTGTTAACTCCGGCATTGAGGGTTCGTGTAATCCTACACAGTTAGTGGTGTTCATCATCCAACAAGAGGGTGTAGAGTCTAGCATCTATTTATTTATTCTGTTATGTGATCAATGTTGAGAGTGTCCACTAGTGAAAGTATAATCCCTAGGCCTTGTTCCTAAATACTGCAGTTATCGCTGCTTGTTTACTGTTCTACTGCATCTATACTGCCTGCAATATTACCACCATCAACCACACGCCAGTCCTGGACAGCAAAGCACTTTTCTGGCGCTGTTGCTACTGCTCATACTTATTCATACCACCTGTATTTCACTATCTCTTCGCCGAACTAGTGCACCTATTAGGTGTGTTGGGGACACAAGAGACTTCTTGCTTTGTGGTTGCAGGGTTGCATGAGAGGGATATCTTTGACCTCTTCCTCCCTGAGATCGATAAACCTTGGGTGATCCACTTAAGGGAAACTTGCTGCTGTTCTACAAACCTCTGCTCTTGGAGGCCCAACACTGTCTACAAGAATAGAAGCTCCCGTAGACATCAATGGTTAACTCTTATCTTTTACCATATGCTTTATTTGTTGTAAATATGATCTTTTGTATACTTACAAACTACCACCGGGAAATATTTCCTAATACCTCTTGTCCTAGGACGATTGGTAATCTATTATGAGGTAGATTTTTATTGATCATATTTACATTGGCTTTTGTGTTCAAATTGCCTTATTTATTTCCATGAATTTGTTTTGCTTTGACTCCCATGTGTCTTCCTTGCATCTTATGGATCTATTTTTTCTATTCAAACTTTCTTAGCATTTTAGTAGATATAGGTAGCATGATATCTTCAAAAAAAAAGGTAGCTTGATGATCCTAGTTTTGTGCATTTTGTATTCATATGAAAAATCCTAGATAATGCACCAATCTTGGGGGAGCTCTTCTGTATTTGTTAAAATGCTTAACATCTCTTGATCATTATCAAAAATTTGGTTTTGGGAGACATAAAATTTTCTTTTTGGTACTTTGTGCCATCATAAAAAGTGTCGAGGGTTGGGTTTATTTGTTGGAACCTTGCTCTCTTGGGAGTTGGTTATCTCATTCCTTCGTGTTTAGGCTTAATTAGCTTCTTATAATGAGATAATTCTTTGGAGTCAATCTTGTGTTGATTTGATTCTTTGATATAATTTGGGCAATGATAACCCACAAGTATAGGGGATCGCAACAGTCTTCGAGGGAAGTGAAACCCAAATTTATTGATTTGACACAAGGGGAGGTAAAGAATACTTATAAGCCTTAACAACTGAGTTGTCAATTCAGCTGCACCTGGAAAAGCACTAGTAACAGGGGTGATGTGAAAGCAGCAGTAATATGAGAGCAATAGTAACAAAGAATACAGCAGCAAAGAGCAGTAAAGAATACGAGGCAATGGCACCAGAAAATAGATGATAGTACTTCCAATGACATATAGAACGAGTATATGATGATGAGAGATGGACCGGGGTTCCCAGCTATCTACACTAGTGGTAACTCTCCAATAACAAGTGACAAGTGTTGGGTGAACAAATTACAGTTGGGCAATTGATAGGATTGAAATAGCATTAAGACATAACATTAAGATTATTAATCATGTAGGCATGTTTTCCATATATAGTCATACGTGCTCGCAGTGAGAAACTTGCATGACATCTTTTGTCCTACCAGCCGGTGGCAGCCGGGCCTCAAGGGAATCTACTGGCGATTAAGGTACTCCTTTTAATAGAGCACCGGAGCAAAGCATTAACACTTGGTGAAAACCTGTGATCCTCATATCACAGCCTTCCCCTCCGGTTGTCCCAATTTCTGTCACTTTGGGGCCTCGGGTTCCGGACAGCAATATGTGCAAACAACTTGTAGATACAATCTAAGCAATACATATAGAGCTTAAATCTAAGATCATGCCACTCGTGCACTAGTGACAAGCATTAAACACAACAAGATTGCAGCAACAATAACTTCACAAACTTTATAGATAGACTAATCATAATGTAACAATCCATCGGATCCCAACAAACACAACACCGATTACATCAGATGAATCTCAATCATGTAAGGCAGCTCATGAGATCATTGTATTGAAGTACATGGGAGAGAGAGTACCAACTAGCTACTGCTAGAACCCGTAGTCCATGGGGGAACTACTCACGGAGCATGATGGAGGCGGTGGCGTCGATGGAGATGGCTTCCGGGGGCACTTCCCCGTCCCGGCGGCGTGCCGGAACAGAGATTCTGTCCCCCGAATTGGAGTTTCGCGATGGTGGCGGCGCCCCTGGAGTCTTTCTGGAGTTTTGTCAATCCGTATCGCGTTTTTAGGTCGAAAGGGCTTATATAGGCGAAGAGGCGGCGCAGGAGGGCGCCTGGGGGTCCCACCCCATAGGGTGGCGCGCCCCCCTTCCAGGCCGCGCCGGCCTATGGTCTGGGGTGTCAACACCCGGATTTTTAAGTCCGGATGCCTATTATGTCATACATCGCAATCCCAGGAAATTGTTGTTGCGAAGCATAATAGTTAAGTATCACAGTCATCATTCATTACAAACCATAATGTCTTACAAATTGGAATCACATGATCCATATTACACGAATAGTTGATCTATTGATCAACGAACAAACACAAGTTCATAGCGGAAGTGTAAGATACAAGGACTCTCTAGTCCACATGCCAACGCTTGATGTTAGAAGCTCCTAGTTGTGGTAGGCGTCCTGCTGATCGTCATCCTCGTACTGCTGCTCAGCTTCATAGTCTGGCCATTTGAATAGCCAGGGACAAAGCCGTGAGTACTTTAAGTACTCGCAATCTAATACTAATGTAAGTACTAACATTGCTGTTGAGAGTGTTCTAAGCTCTAAGGTTATTTGCATAAAGCCAATTTTAGTTTAGAAACATTTTAGTAAACAACTCCTCATGTGCTAACTAACTCAAGTGGGAACATTAGTGTCATTCCCACAACTATGTTGTGATTCAAATTCAAAGTCACCGTTCAAGTTCCAGTTCAAATTCACCAGTCACAAGATATAAATTCTGATGACGGAAACAGTATGGCCTTTCCAATTGTCCATATCCGCGGACGCGGCTATTCGAGTAGGTTTACACTCTGCAGAGGTTGCACACTTGTGCCACAACATTCGATTACATCCGTTAGGGATAAACCCCGAATAATCGTAACTCAGTACGCGGATCATCAACCGTTAACCTTTCACTTACACACCCTAGTATAGGCACCTCTCCCCATGAGCTTGGCCTCCCGGTGAAAACCAACTGTTAACCCGGGAACTGCACAGGGCTTGGCCGTACAATTCACCTCAATTCACATCATTTCCCAACAACGGAGGCAGCCTCAAGCATAACCCCTATGACGTGTGTTCAGAGGGAACCCATACTAAGACACATAAATTTCCAGCTAAGCCTTACCCATAATCAGGTATTGTGGGGGTACTCAAAAATTGGAATGGTATCGCATCCAACTCAATCATCAGTTTTAGTCATTTCACCAAGTCAAATTCATGTCATATTCACCTTCAAAATCTTTCAATGGAAATGACTCATCATTCCAAGGTTTTCAACATCATCATTTCATAAACACATGTTCCCATCTAGAGTAGTCATTTTTAATTTAGCACTAGCATCTAGGTATGAGGGGTACTAAGTACTTTTCTTTGCTTCTAGGCTAACTTTGATACTCTTGTACTAATCCATACTAACAAGTGAATCATGAATCAAAAATACTTTGATAAAACAAAAATTAAATAAAGCTTGGAAAGTAAAACTTGGAGAATAGGATCTTGACATAAAGTAAATGGGTAATGCCTTGCTCATGGTGAGCTTTGCACTTTGCAAGAGATTTATCTTGCCTTGGTTGGGGAATTGGTCAAAGTGGTCTTCTTCTCCTTGGAAGTAGACCTCCTCCTCCTCTTGATACTCCTCGGTACTAGCGTCTAAAATACGAATACGGGGTACACAATCATCATACCAAACTAATTTACTAAACTAGGCACACTCGTGATTTACACACTTTAAACTAGCATCACACATTCCTCTTAAGTGGGTGGATGTGTTTTTCTTATTACTTAAGAAAAATAATTTCCTCTCATACTAATTTAGATGTTACTTTAAATTACTTAGAGAAATAATTTCCTCTCATTATCTTATTAAGATTTAATTTCTCTCATGAATAATATGTGACCTAGGTTGACCAAAGTCAACCTCTTCACACTTATCATTTAAGAAAATGATTTAAATGAGGTGAGCACCTCATACCATTTAATCCTAGCATGGTAAAGATTTAATATCACCAACAATTTATATGAGACCTAAATGACCAGAGTCTCTACCTCATTTTGAATTGATGGTGACAAGATTTAAATGAGAGAAACACTCTCATAAGATTTCTCAATAGTTTTGGACAATATCTTTGACTAGAAATAGCCATAAAGTCCTTTAATTCAACTAGGCCATGATCATTCAAAGTAAGCATGGCATATTTTTGCAGAAACAATTAGTACAAGTGAAATGTGAATTATAGGAGTTGGAATTAACTTAAAAGCATTTATGGTTGATTTTTAATAATTATTCTAAGGCAGAAACGTCCCTGCCTTGTTTATTTTCTCACTTTAATTCTACAATAGATCTATGGTTCAATCCAGTGGCATTGTGTAGATAATTTCCTAAGGTTTCCAAATATATAAAATTTGTAAAATTTGGCCAAGTAGATTTGTCACTATTAAATTTCAAAGTTGACATCAGATTGTATTATTTCTCTATTTTTCATATTCAAATTTGAAACGTGGGCTGGCGGGAGAAGTAACGGGCTGTGCAGTGCGGAAAGGAAATGGGCTGGCCCAGCTTCGCAGCGGGGCAACTGACATGGTGGGGGCCACCTGTCTGTGGGGGTTAAGCAGCGAATCGGTACGGGATTTTTCAACCGTGCGATTAGAAAGGAGATCGACGGCCGAGGTGCTTCGTCGTCGCCGGCGAGAGGTGGACTTACTGGCGACGGCGGTAGGGGGTCGGCGAGCTCGTCGGAGCTCCGGCGGTCATCGGAGATGTGCGCAGGGACCGTGTCGTCGATGAGGAAGCCAACGGTAGCAGTGGCGTCGCCTGGGGTGGTCTCCTTCTCCGGCGAACTCCGTGTACTGGCGTCGACGACGATCTTGCAATTCGAGCAGTGGGGTGGCTAATCGACTGAATTGAGGTGGCGAGGAGAGTTGTGGTGAGGAGGGGAAGAGATTGGTGTGCTCAAATCGATGGGAGGAGCCCTCCTTTTATAGGAGCGGGAGGTGGCCGTAGGGCGGAGCTGGGGTCGTCGTCGTCGCCGTTCCAATGTTGCGAAGGGGCAAGACATGGGCGCGTCTGGTTGCTGCTGCACTGGTGATGACGACGCGCTTGATCGTGGCGCGGCAGAGGCTCTGTGGCGATGGGGAGCTTGATGGGAAGTGTCAATGCCGCGGCGGGTGAACGGAGTCGTGGTCGTCGAGCATGGCGTTCCCGCGGGCTAGTGGGCGTGTCCAGGCGATTCAGTGTGACGTCGTGCGTCGACTGGCACTGAGCGTGAAGGCTGAGGTGGTGCGAGGACGCGGGCGTCATCACGCTCTGGCGCGTCCAGGGTTGGCGCCATGCGCGCTCTGGCGCGCGCGTGAGCGAGTCTGGGCGCCACTGGGCGTGCTGCGTTCTGGCATCTCTGAGGCATGGCTTCGTCGAGTCAATGGCTGGGCAGCGTCAGGTGAGTGAGGGGAAGAGAAATGGCATGGTGGTGCAGGCATGTGGTGACCAGAGGCGATGGTGGCATGCCATGCCACGGCATGGCATGGTCTTGTTGATTTGATCAAACAAAGGTCAGTGCAAGTGGTGATACTGGTGTTGTGAAGTGAGAGGAGGGTCCAGGGGTTGCTGTGGTGGCTCAGGTTGGACTAGGTCTTCTCCAAAATCCAGCATGGGCAACATTGTGTACCCTGCCCTAAAGGTGTTTGATGTAATGCCCGAAAGAAAAATATTTTTGAATTTTGCAATTCTTTTTGGTGGGTTGTAATCATATATTAAATGGAGTAGAAAGGTGTTGGTTTGGGTCAATTTGGAATTGGTTTGCAAAATCTCAAAATGGCATAAGATCTTAGTTTTGTTTCAATGTCTCCACTTGGCTTGCTTCTAGTTTGAAATTGAGACAGAGTTTGAGGTGAGTGCTTTGAGCAAATTTGTTGTCCTTGATGTTTTCTTGGAAGAGGTGCAAAGAGTTGGCCAAGTGTAGAAAGGAAAAGTTAAAAACCAGGGGCTCAAAGTGGGTATCATGCTGAAAATGTCTCACATGACCATAATCACATGTGATCACAAATTTGATTCAAATTTGATTTGAATTGAGTTTGGTTGTTTCCAAAAGTGTTTAGTATCCATTTACAACTAATGGTGCAAACCAAATTGGTCTAGATTAGAGATTTGTAAAAATGGCATAGGCCATATGTGTGTGTGAAATTGATTTTTATAATTTCTTTTCTATTTTCTTTTTATTTGACTTTGGATGATCAATGATCATTGTTAGGGTTTTAGAGTAAGAGAGAACACATAAGCAAGAATCATGGCAAAAGAACACTCAAATAAATAATAAGGTGAGCTATATGCATAGTCCTATATGATGAGAAAAAGTTTTTGTTGGCTCTGATTTTTGGATTCTTGAAATCTCTCTCTTGTTCCTTTTATTGAAAACTTGGGATGTTACAAACCCTTCCCCCTTACAAAAGATCGTCCCGAGATCTAAAGAAAACTAGGTACTAAAGAGATCTGGGTATTCCTTCTTCATATCTTCTTCGCGTTCCCAAGTGGCTTCTTCTTCGGGGTGATTACTCCATTGTATCTTCAGGAACTTGATACTTCTGGTGCGGGTGGTCCTGAAAGCTTCTTCAAGGATGCGAATAGGCACTTCGCGGTATGTTAGATCCTTGTTGATATCAATGGCTCTGTGGTCGATGTTCTTGAACACTTTGGTCTTCTCCGGCACTTCTAGGCACTTCCGAAGCAGTGAGATTGTCGTGGTATCGTCACGGCATATGCCATAGGGTGGCCAACGAAGGTGGTTCCTAGGTGATCTCACGGCGGTATCTGGATGCGGGTATGGGGACGAGCGACACGGCGACGTACCCAGGTTCGAGGCCCTCCGATGGAGGTAACACCTCTACTCCTGCTATGAGTGTATAAGGTGATCACACAATACAATGATGCTCCTAGAGCTATGTCCGGCTGCTCCTGGGAGGCTAAGGGAGATGATGATCTCTCTCACAGGGCAGCGCTAAGGGTGGAAATGGAGTAAGAGTGATCGATCCCCTGCACGAGAGGGGGTAGTGCGGCTTATATAGGCACCGACACTTTACATAAAAGACCCTATAGTCTACTGGCCGGCTTGGCCGGCTCCGGCTTCCGCTCCTTCCCGAGGCACTGACGTCAGTAACCGTTGAGGCCTCATGGCCTGTCCCATCCGGCTGCCGAAGTCAGCGGTATGGAGAGGAAGTGTCCCTGTCGCCATCAAGCACTGTAGCCAGTACGGATCGACGTACGCCATGATGGCCTGTCCGGCGCGTGACACTATTGTTCCATAGTGCCCCGCGCTTTACGGGAGATGAAGTCAGCATGGACTTACGAACCCGGACCACCTACCCGGTTCCTTCTAGTGCAAGACTCGCCAGCCTCGAGTCGGTCTGAGGTACAAACCCCCAGTCGGATATGGCTTGTAGAAGCCGGCCCAGCTACAGCATTGGTGGCCGTAGCCAGGCCGACTAGGACTTAGAGACAGCCGGCTTCCGGACCAGCCGGCCACGGCTCCAGCCGGCTGCTCCTCAGCCGGCCTTTGCCACGAGCCGGCCAATGGTCAGCCGGCTGCTCCGCGTCCATTGCCCTACCCGGGGTCTTCCCCCCGACATTTGCCCCCGAAGCTGGCAAGGTCCTGCGTTTAGAGGAACCTAGGCAGGTTTTCCTGGCTTTTTGATCTCTTGAATATACTTGACGGCACTCGGAGGGGCCGACTGAGAATTTCCACTCAGCCGGCTGCGCCCTCATCCGGCTCGTTTCGGCCGGCTGCTCCTAGCCGGACGCTATTTTTGCTTCTGCAGGTTTTGCTTTTTCACAAGTTTTGGTGATGTCCCCGCCTTGCTGGGAAAGTTTGGGGCCGGATCGAAGTTAATGTCCGGCTCCGGCTTGCGCGCGCCGGAGTCTCCGCCGCCTTGGGTCCTGCGCCCGACTTGACCGGTCTGACGTCAGGCCGCTGCTGCCGGTTCGTCTGGTCACATCAATGTCCCCTCCGGATCCAGTGCGGTCGTGGGAGACGTGGTGTGGCGGTTTCTGGTAACTGTAGCGGTCGTGGGGGAAGTTATGGCGCAATAAATCCGGGCGACGTGGCCACGACTGCCACTTGGAGGCTAATCGCCCGCTGCGGCCGGCTATAAATGCCGCGCGGGAGGGCACCGAGGCGACCACCTTGCCCACTTCTTCTTCCTTGCACTCTCGTTTCCTGCGTTCTTCCTCGCGCTCGAGCTCCTCGCTGCTCCGGTGGAAGTTCTCTCTCCATCTCCCTGCGAACTCCGGCGAGCGCATCGCCACCGATCCGCCGCCGCTACTCCAACGAGCCAGTGCCACGGGGCCTCGCGTTTCAACGGTGCGTCCTCCGCCGCCATCGCTGCCGTCGCGAGGTTCTTCTTCTCCCTTCCGTCTTTCTTGGTCTTCTTCCTCCTCCTCTTCATCGATGGCCGGCGCGAGCGGGTCTTGGAGGGGGTCCTACATGAGGGAGGACGACATTGAGCGCTTGGTGCGCCTCCGCCGGATCCCGTCGACGGTGACCACGAGGGCGCCCGGTGCGGAGGTGGAGCCCAAGCCGGAGCCCGGCGAGCGCGTTGTCTTCGGCGTGCATTTTGACCGTGGGTTGGGCCTGCCGGCGTCCAACTTCTTCCGCCAATTCCTCGACTACTTCGGCCTGCAGCCGCACCACCTTCCGGCCAACGCCTGCGTCCTCCTCAGCTGCTACGTGGCTTTCATGGAGGTGTATGCCGGCTTGTGGCCGGACATCGACTTCTGGAGCTGCCTCTTCTTCATCAAGGCGCAAACGACCGACGGCCACCTGCGGACCTGCGGCGCCGCCTCGATCTACTCCCGGCCGGGTACGCCTTTCCCCAAGATTCCGACTGTCGACTCGGTGAAGAACTGGCAGATGTCGTTCTTCTACGTGTGCAACGAGAATCCGGGCTTCGACCGGATCAACCTGCCGGAGTACAATCCGGCTCCTCCAGTCGGCCGGATCAACTGGGGCTACAACGCCCGAACGACGGACCCGGACGCGGAGGTGAGCCAGCTCTGGGACTTCCTGGGGGCCGCCATCGCGGGCGGGCTGACTGCCGAGGACCTCCTCTGCACCGTTGCGGAGCGCCGGGTGCTGCCGCTTCAGCTGCGCACCCACAAGATTGGGCACATGTCCGGCCGGTTCGATCCGAGCCGGACGTCCAAGGCGGAGCTCTCCAAGACCCAGGTGGCCCGCCGGGTGAACAACATCACCAAGGCCAACATGCCGGACGCCTGGAACTATGGGCTGGCGCCCAGCAACCGGGACTCGCCGCCTGAGCTGGTAGGTTTCCTTGTTTTGGCCGACTTCTGGCTTGCGGCTGCGTGGCCGACTTCGCTCTTCGCCGACTTCCGGCTTGCGGCTTACTTATATTTCTTCTGTCTTCTAGCTCTTCGACCGCCAGAACGTTGACGATGGCGACCTGGCGACAAGGAGGTGGACGTCGGATCACGCCGATCCGGCTGACCAAGCCGGCGACCAGGCTGGCGACGACGATCTGCCGCAGGCGCCTGACCAAGGCGGCCAAGGGGAGCACAATCCGCCTCCTTCGCCAGAGCAGCAGGAGGACGACGAGCCGGCGACGTCCACCACGGGGCCGATCCCCGCAGTGCCTCTGCGCGCGAGGCCGCCTAGCACCACGGCGACTTCGGCGCCTAAGGGGAACAAGCGGGTCAGCGACCGCTCCACCGCCGCCTTGGAGGCGAAGGTGAAGAAGCAGCGCCGGCTGCAGCCGAAGAAGGTTCCGGAGCAGGCCGGGTGAGTTTTTCTTCTCTTCTTGTTTGATTCCTTTTCTTTCCTCTCTCTTTATACTCATCTTTCTCTTATTTGTTCGGCTAGGGCCCCTATCAAGTTCACCCAGGGCAGCGGCTCCCGGCAGGCTCCGCGTGTCGTGTCGCCGCCTCCACGACAAAGGAGGGAGCCGACGCCGCAGCCTTCGGCGCGCGCGCCCACGCCGCCACCGGTCGTTGTGCCGCCTGCGGGCACTCCGCCTCCCGCAGGGGCGCCTTCTTTCGCTGTGCCTCTGGCTTCAGCGCCTGGCCGCGGCGCACGGGGTGAGCCGACGCGCCAGCCGACTCTGGACGATATGTTCCCGCGCCGCGCTCGTCTTCTGGACCCAGCGGCTGGAGCCGGCAGGGGCATGCCGCCTGTGACCGGGGCCGGAGCAGCGGGGCTGCGCCGCCTTTGACTGGGATCGGTGGTGGCGCGCCCAGCGTGGTGGTGCTGTAGGAGAGCCCGGAGGGGGCACCTCAAGCGCCGGAGACGGCTGCCCCGACCGGGCCGACTGCTTCGCCCGGAGCGCCTCCATCTTCGGAGCCGACAAGGGAGGAGCCGGCCAGGCAGGAGCCGGCAAGGGACGAGCCGGCGCGCACTGGGGACACCGGCTCGCGCGCGTTGGTGAGGATGGAGGGCCCGTCGGCGCCGCTGGAGGGCCTTCATGTGGCTAAGGGCGCTCGGCTTCTGCATGTGGCGTCCGCCTCCGACTCCAGCCTTGGCTCGGTTGGGACCATGGAGCAGGCGTGGCTCAGCGCGGACTCCTACGAGGTGACCAGCCGGGAGGGGAACCCAGGCGTGGCGTCGGTGAAGATGTTCTTCTCCGGCTTCCATGCCAACCTCAAGGCCAGGGCTGCTGAGACCGCGGCCAACCTCACCAAGGTGGAGGAAGCCAGCAAGGTAAGTACTTCGTCTTTTTTGCAATTTGGTTATTATCCTGGTAGCCCTCCGAGGCGTGGGCCGGCTGCTTGGAGCCGCTCCGGGTTTCGTCTGGTTGACTGATTCTCTTTTTCCTTAGGCGGTTACGGAGCGGCGTACTGTCCTGTACAACCGCGTCGTGACCCGCTACCACAAGGCCAAGCTTGAGCGGGCCGACTTGGCTCGCGAGCTGGAGGCCGTCAAGGGTAAGGTCTTTTTCCTTCCGACTTGATTTCTTTTTTCTTGATCTTGGTTGGCTGACGCTTTTTCTGGCTGTCTTACAGCTGAAGCCGCCAGAGTCCCGCAGCTGGAGGCGGATCTTCGGGCCGCCCGCGCCCAGTGCACCGAGAGCGAGGAGGCGGGCCGGGCTGCTGCCGCCAAGCTCAAGGTGGCTGATGGGGAGCTGGGGCGGCTGCGCTGGCTTGAGGAGAACCACCTCAAGGAGCTTGCCCTCCTCAGGACGGCTGAGAAGGAGAAGGTGGACGACCTGAGCAAGCGGCTGCATGAGGTTGAGAAGCAGCGGCTTGCGCTTCAGGAGGAGGTGACCACCAAGTCTGCGGAGCTGTCGGCCACCGCCAAACGCTGGGTGGAGGAGATTGGCTCGCTTGATCGCGGTCTGGCGGGTAAGCCCTTTTTATTTTTCTCTTTCTTTCCCCTTTGCCGGCTTTCGGCTGTCGGATGCTAGCTTAGGTAGGCAGCCGGCAGCAGAAACTCTGATTTTTTCGCTATCTCCATCTTCGGGCTGGGGGCAGTCGGTTCGTGCCGGCTGCCGCCAGGATTTTTCTTCTTCAAAATCTCCATCTTCGGGCTGGGGGCAGTCGGCTCGTGCCGGCTGCTGCCAGGCCTGCTTTAGGACTTCGAAAATTTGCATTTTCAGCTTTTTCGGCTTTGAAAGATTTCTAACGCACTTCTCCTTTGCAGCGGCCTTCCCGGAGGCGCAGGATGCGGCGCTAGCAGCCGTTGGTGCTGCGCGCGATGCTAGGCGGCGGGCGACTGGTGAGGGCAGCGCGGAGTACTTCACCATGGAAGATTATATGGCATCCATGGCCGCCCGCGTCGAGCCCATCACCAAGCTTGGCTGGGAGCTCCGGAAGGCGGCTGAGGAGCTGATCCAGCTGCTGTGGCCAGCGGAGACGTTGCCGCAGGATCTCTCCAACCTCATCGCCTGGCTGGAGCGGGCGCCCGACCGCTTCCTCGACTGGAAGGAGTCTGCCACGCGCGCTGGAGCCGACATGGCGCTGTCCTTCGTGCTCTCCTGGTACAGCGAGGTTGACCTTGGGCAGCTTGAGTATCGGCGGGCCGGCGTGGAGGATGCTCTCCCGGCTGAGATCAAGACAGCCCGGCTTGCCCGAGCCTGCGCCATTGCCGACTTCATCGACAAGGGCCTCTTCATCCCGGACCCGAACCCGTCGTCTGAAGGCGAGGACGAGAAGATGGAAGACGAGGAGGCGGAGGACGTGCCTGAGGATGACCCGGCAGCCGGCTCCGCTGATGCTCCCCCGGCTGGTCCTAATCCAGCCGGTGCTTAGATGTACCTGTCCTTAGGTGTTGCTTTTTGAAGAACAATTCGTTAAATCCCCGGAATGCCGGGTGCATATGTATGAATATTATTATCCTTTTATTATGTCACACTTTTAATGTGTTTGTTAATAATTTGTGTGCCGGCTTGCTTTCTTTCGACTTGTTCGCTTTTTCCCATCCGCCCCACTCTTTGGCTTTGCTCTTGCCGATCGTACGTCCGACTTGCGATCCGTCGCCGGATCAAGAGCGGGCCGCTGGGTGAGGCCGACAGTATTTCAGTCGAACGAGCCGAGTTCGGCAATCCGGCACTTTTATGAAAAGTTATAAGTCAATTCACTTTCACTCTTTCCCTTAGTCGTCTTTCGCGCGCCGGCTCCCTAGGCCTTACTCCCGCCAGCCGGACAGCCGGGTTGCGGTCTGTAGCTGGATCGGAAGCCGGCTGTCGGAAATCGGATCACGTTACTTAGCCGGCCACGTGAGAGGGTGTAAGCCAACTGGCGAAACAAAGTAGAGTATGCGAAAAACTTGTCGGAAACGGCGCTCTTGGCGCATGCTTTTTCATAGCTTACAAAAGGAGTACAAGGGATACATACATTCCTGCTCTCAGGTGTAAAATGGGCGGAGCAAGTTGACATTCCAGGGACGTTTAGTCTCCTCGTCAGCCTTGTCCGGCTTGTTTTCTCTAGCCTCTTGGGCATCTATGAGATAGTAGGAATCATTGCCTACTGCCTTGCTCACGATGAAGGGACCCTCCCACGGGGATGACAGTTTATGCTGTCCGGCTGTCCGCTGGATTAGCCGGAGCACTAGGTCTCCTTCTCGGAATGCTAAGGGCTGGACCTTCCGGCTGTGATAGCGTCGGAGGCTCTGCTGGTAAATAGTAGATCTGGGCGCGGCCAGCAGCCGGGCCTCTTCGACCAAGTCGACTCCATCTTCACGAGCTTCTTTGGCTTCAGCTTCTGTGTAGAGCTTGATCCTTGGCGCGTCGTGCTCGATATCAGTCGGCAGGACGGCTTCGGCCCCGTATACGAGGAAGAATGGTGTGAAGCCGACTGAGCGTTTGTAGTTGTTCGCAGGCTCCACAGCACATTGGGTAGCTCTTCAATCCAGCAGCCGGCTGCTCGCTCGAGCGGCTCCACCAGCCGGGGCCGGATGCCGGCCAGGACCAGGCCGTTAGCCTTCTCCACTTGTCCATTAGACTCCGGGTGTGCCACATAGGCTAGGGTCATCCGGATCCCCATTTCCCCGCAATAGCGAGAGAAGATGCCTTGGGAGAAGTTGCTGCCGTTGTCGGTGATGATGCTATGGGGGTAGCCGTATCTCACGATGATTTCTTTGAGGAATGTGACGGCTGTGGAGCCGTCCAGCTTCTTGATCGGCTTGGCTTTGATCCACTTGGTGAATTTATCAATCATCACTAAGAGATGTGTCATGTCGCCTCGCGCCATTCTGAACGGGCCCACCATGTCCAAGCCCCATACGGCGAACGGCCATGTGATGGGGATGGTTTTCAAGGTGGAAGCCGGCAAGTGCCTCTTCTTCGCGAAGTGTTGGCAGCCGTTGCACTTCTTCACCAGTTCTTCTGCGTCTCTGAGCGCAGTCGGCCAGTAGAAACCGTGCCGGAAAGCTTTGGCCACTATGGCTCTGGATGAGGCGTGATGTCCGCACTCTCCTTGATGGATTTCCCGTAGGAGTTCAATCCCTTCAGCCGGCTCGACGCACCGCTGGAACACCCCACTTACGCTGCGTTTGTACAGCTGGTGGTTGATGATTGTATAGGCCTTGGCCCTTCTCTCAATCTGCCTGGCCTGGACTCTATCATCAGGCAGCACACCGTCGGTGAGGTAGGAGAGGAATTCTTGTGCCCATGAAGATACGCATCTTATCTCGAATACGCTGACCAACAAGGCCTCCTGCGTGGGAGCTTCCGGATTCGACTGCGTGGTCGCCGGGTTGGGCTTGCTAGCCCCCGAGTTTGGCGATGAAGCCCCCGGGTTGGACTGAGAAGTCCCCGGGTTCGGCATGGTAGCCGGCGGGTTTGGCTTTGAAGCCCCCGACTTGGGCGATGAAGCCCCCGGGTTCGGCTGAGCAGCCCCCGGTCAGCCGGTACGAATATTGAATCCGAGTCCGGTGACGGTGTGATGGACGGCTTCTTGAGAACCGCCAAAGTGACACCCGGCGGAATGGCTTGCCGGGTTGAGCCAATCTTGGACATGGCGTCAGCCGCCTCGTTGTTTGCTCGTGGCACATGGTGGAATTCGCAGCCATCGAAAGAAGCCGGATAGCTGCTAGACGTGGAAGCGGTACGAGGCCATGTTGGCGTCCTTCGCGTCCCAGTCGCCAGACGCTTGCTGTATAACCAAGTCGGAGTCGCCGAAGCAAAGTATGCGACGCATGCCGATCTCCTTGGCCAGCTTCAGCCCATGAATGAGCCCTTCATATTCCGCCACATTGTTGGATGCGGAGAAGTGGATCTGTAGGACGTAGTCCAGCCGGTCTCCCTTGGGAGAGGTGATGACGATGCCGGCTCCCAAGCCGTTGCGCATCTTCGAGCCGTCAAAGTGCAGCTTCCAATGTGTGGAATCCGGCACAGGCGGCAGGTACTGCATCTCGGCCCAGTCGACGAAGAAGTTCGCGAGGATCTGCGACTTGATGGCCGTGCGTGCTTCGTAGAGGATGGTGTGGGCGGCTAGCTCCAGAGCCCACTTGGCAACCTGGCCGTTGGCGTCCTTGCTGCCGATGATTTCCGCCAAGTGCGCTGTGGCAACCACTTTGATGGGGTGCTCTTGGAAGTAGTGTTTGAGCTTCTTGGCCGCCATGTACACGCCGTAGGTGACCTTCTGGTAGTGGGGGTAGTTTTGCTTCGACTGGGAGAGCACCTCGTTGAGGTAGTAGACTGGGCGCTGAGCCAGCTGCTCCCTGCCATCTTCTTTGCGCTCCACCACCAGGACAACGCTAACCACCCGGTTGGTGGCTGCGATGTACAACAGCATCGGCTCCATTGAAGCCGGCGTTGCGAGGATTGGCGCGGTTGAGAGCACGCGCTTCAAGTCACGGAACGCTTCATTCGCCTGCGGTGACCAGATGAACTTGTCCGACTTCTTCAGCAATTGGTACAAGGGCAGTGCCTTCTCCCCCAGCCGGCTGATGAAGCGGCTCAAGGAGGCCAGGCAGCCAGTGAACTTCTGGACGTCCTTGAGGCACTGCGGCAGTTCCATCTTCTCCAGGGCACTGATCTTCTCCGGGTTGGCTTCGATCCCTCGCTGAGAGACGAGGTAGCCAAGGAGTTGGCCGGACGGCACGCCGAATGTGCACTTGGCCGGGTTGAGCTTCATCCGGAATCTTCTCAGATTGGTGAAGGTTTCTCTCAGGTCATCAAGGAGGGTAGTCGTCTCCTTGGTCTTTACAACGACATCATCCACATATGCATGAATGTTTCTGCCGATTTGATCCTGCAAGCATTTTTGCATGCACCTTTGGTAGGTGGCACCTGCATTTTTCAAGCCGAACGACATAGTCGTGTAGCAATAAGCCCCTTACGGGGTAATGAACGAAGTCTTTATTTGATCATCCGGATTCAAAGGAATCTGGTGGTAGCCTGAATAGGCATCTAGAAAAGACAACAGTTCACAGCCGGCAGTCGAGTCTATGACTTGATCTATGCGCGGCAGGGGGAAGGGGTCCTTCGGGCACGCCTTGTTCAGGCTGGTGTAGTCGATACACATGCGCCAGGAGCCGTTCTTCTTCAAAACCAGGACCGGGTTCGCCAACCAGTCCGGGTGCAGCACTTCCATGATGAAGCCGGCTGCTAGCAGCCGGGCGATTTCTTCACCGATGGCCTTCCTTCTTTCTTCGGTGAAGAGCCTGAGAGGCTGCTTCACCGGCTTGGCTTCAGGCCGGACGTGGAGGTGGTGCTCAGCCAACTCCCTCGGCACACCCGGCATGTCTCTTGGAGTCCATGCGAAGATGTCCCGATTCTCACGGAGGAAGCTGGTGAGCTCGCTTTCCTATTTCTTGCTCAAGCCGGCACCGATGGTGACGTACTTGTCCGGCTGCGCCGGGTCCAGCAGGATCTTCTTGGTGTTGTCGGACGGCTGGAAGTGAGTCGTCCCAGTCGGGTTGCCTGCAGCCGGCATGTCCGTCTGCGCGGCTTTGGCGAGGGCGACGGCGTCGTGGATGAGCTGCTTCTCGGTGGCGATGACCAGCGTCTGGGCCATCTTTGAGCTCTGCGTGGCGCAGTCCATGGAGCGGCGGTAGTGGCCGGCTATGGTGATGACCCCTTTAGGGCCAGGCAGCTTCATCTTCAGGTACCCATAGTGGGGCACCGCCATGAACCTGGTCAGGGCCGGCCTGCCCAGGAGCGCGTGGTAGGGACTGACGAGGTCCACCACCTCGAACTCGATCTTCTCGGTGCGGAAGTGATCCGGCTTCCCGAACATCACCTCCAGCGTGATCCGGCCGATCGGCTGGCAGCAATGGCCCGGCACGATGCCATGGAAGACGGTGGGGGTGGGACGCAGCTCGGCTTCTTGGATGCCTAGCTTGCGGGCGGTGTCGCGGTAGAGGATGTTGATGCTGCTGCCGCCGTCGATGAGGACGCGCGAGAAACGCACGCTGCGCCGAGTTGTGCCAATGGTGGGGTCGAGGACCATGGCTTAGCTGCCCGGCTTCGGTAGGACAGCCGGTGTGTCGCGGCGATCAAAGGTGATGGCCTGCTCTGACCAGTTTAGGTACTGGGGGACCGGCGGTATGACCGCGTTGACCTCGAGGGAACGGCTCTGCTGGCTCGTCTTGTCCTCGGGCTCGGAGGTGAAGATGATGTAGGTAGCATCTTCGGCCAGATATCGGCCATGGTGCACTTGGTTAGCCTCGTGGTGCTCGAGGTTGGCGTTCTCTGCGCCGGCTTGGCCACCCGGCCCGCCGGCTGGAGGGGGCGGGGGTGGAGGCGGGAGAGGTTCACGGCTTATCAGCCGCTTCATGAAGTGGCAGTCGCGGGTGGTGTGGTTGGAGGGGTTCTTGCCGTTGTGGTACTTGCACGGCGAGTCGAGCATCTGCTCGAAGGTGTACTTCGGCTTCCATTGCCGGTCTTGCTTCTGGCGACGGCTGCCGCCTGCCGTGTTGTCTAACACGGCTGCCACATGGGCGGAGCCGTACCGGCGGTCCGGCTGGTCGCTGTGACGCTTGCCGCGGTAGTTGTCCCGCCGGCTGCCATGAGAGG
This sequence comes from Lolium perenne, assembly GCF_019359855.2. Classification (NCBI taxonomy): domain Eukaryota; kingdom Viridiplantae; phylum Streptophyta; class Magnoliopsida; order Poales; family Poaceae; genus Lolium; species Lolium perenne. Next base: position 88,623,347 of record NC_067245.2, on the reverse strand, counting down.
CGCCGTCTGCCGGCTTGTGCTCAGCCGACTTGTGGTGGTCCCGCCTGGAGGGAGCCGGCGTTGGTTCAGCCGGCGCCTTGCCGGCTTCTTCAGCCAGCGCGTACTTGTCGGCAATGGCCATGAGGGAGGCCATGGACTTGGGCTCGCTGCGGCGCAGCTTGTGCCACAGCATGGTGTTGGGCCGGCATCCGCCCATGAAGAAGCTGATGGCCTGGATCTCGTGCACGCCCTCGCAGGAGTTGCGCATCTCGCACCAGCGCGTCAGGTATGCGCGGTCCGTCTCGTCCGGGCCCTGCTTGCACATCTCTAGCTGCCGGGGGCGACCCGGCCGGCGGTAGGTGCCGGTGAAGTTGCTGATGAAGGCCTCCTCGAAATCAAGCCAGCCGTTGATGCTGCCGGCTGGCAGGTTGTTGAGCCAGGTGCGGGCGGAGCCGACCAGCATCAGGGGGGAGTATCGCACCGCCCAGCGCTTGTTGCCTCTGGAGATGCCGACTGCGGTGGAGTAGTCCTGCAGCCAGTCCTCCGGCTTGGCGGTGCTGTCGTACTTAGGCGTGTCGCGGGGGAGCTGGAAGCCGTCGAGCATGGGCTCGTTGGCGATGCGGGGCCCGAAGCACTTGGGGCAAGCCGGCGCCTCTTCTTCCGCGATGCGGGATTCGACCAGCCGATCGAGGCGGTCTCTGGCGTTGGTGGGCTCGATGCGGGGGCCCAGCCGGGAACGTGCCGGCTGGCGAGTGCCGGTTTGCTCTGGAGCCGGCCTGTGCTGGCGCCTTGGCGCCGCCTGCTCGGAGTCATGCTCCTGGTTCCGGCTTGGTGGTGGCCGGCTGCGGCCTCTATGGCCGCTGTCCAGCCGGCTTGTCCGGCTTGAACCTGCGTGTGTGTCGCGGGAGTCCTTGTGCCGGCTTGGTGCGGGCGAGGCGGACTCGGCCGTGTCCCTGTGGGGGTCCTTGCTGTTGCCTGCAGCAGCGCGGACGGGAGGAGCTTTCGGAGCACCATACCTGGGGTCCTTGGTCTGCTCAGCCGCAGCCCGGCACAGGTCAGCTACGCGCTGCGTCTGGCGGCGCAGCTCTTCTCCTTCGAGGAGGGCCAGCTCCTTCGCAGCGGCTTCGGCTGCGAGGATGTTCTTGTCAGGGGTGTTGTAGACGGGTAGCTCCATTGATGGAGCCGGCGCTTCCGCTCCGTCGCGCTCGATCTCGGCGCCTAGGCCGCCTCCTCGCTGGTGGATCATGCCGGCTTGGTTGGGGTTGTTGCCGCCTGGCGTGAATCCATGGGCGTGCTCGTACTCGCGCTGGGTGATGGCCAGCTGGCGCTTGGCGGTAGCCAGCTCGTCAGCCTGCTGGAGGAGGAGCTGGCGATGCGCCTCCAGGTCCGCCTCGACGGTGGTGGCGTCGCCGCCTGCGGTGAGCGGAGAGCTCAGCTTCGCCCGGACTTCGTCCAGCCGGGATGGTGGCGGGGGCGCCTTTGGGCCCGAGCCGGATGCGTTGGGGTCGATGTTGCGCTCCAAGTTGGGGCCGCGGATGCGTGTGGACTTGATGGGGGGCTCCTCGCCAGCCATCATGACTTGCACGACGGCGGGGCTGGCGGGAGCGCTGCCGGAGCCGGCTCGCGGAGGAGGGCTTGCGCAGCGCAGCACCTGCCGCGGGTAGCGCGGCGGTGCGACGGTGGCGACGTAGACGTCGTGGCCGCCGAAGGAGATGATGCGGCCGCCGGCAGGGAAGGGCCGGTCGGCGAAGCAGCCAGCGTTGTCGCTGACGCAGTCGAGGGAGCCAAATCTCCAGATCAAGCCTGAAGCGACTCGCTCGCCGGTGGTGATGGTGAGGCCCGTCCGGATGAAGACACCGGCCGAGGACGCTGAAGGCCCCACGGTGGGCGCCAAATGTCGTGGTATCATCACGGCATATGCCATAGGGTGGCTAACGAAGGTGGTTCCTAGGTGATCTCACGGCGGTATCCGGATGCGGGTATGGGGACGAGCAACACGGCGACGTACCCAGGTTCGAGGCCCTCCGATGGAGGTAACACCTCTACTCCTGCTATGAGTGTATAAGGTGATCACACAATACAATGATGCTCCTAGAGCTGTGTCCGGCTGCTCCTGGGAGGCTAAGGGAGATGATGATCTCTCTCACAGGGCAGCGCTAAGGGTGGAAATGGAGTAAGAGTGATCGATCCCCTGCACGAGAGGCGGTAGTGCGGCTTATATAGGCACCGACACTTTACATAAAAGACCCTATAGTCTACTGGCCGGCTTGGCCGGCTCCGGCTTCCGCTCCTTCCCGAGGCACTGACGTCAGTAACCGTTGAGGCCTCATGGCCTGTCCCATCCGGCTGCCGAAGTTAGCGGTATGGAGAGGAAGTGTCCCTGTCGCCATCAAGCACTGTAGCCAGTACGGATCGACGTACGCCATGATGGCCTGTCCGGCGTGTGACACTATTGTTCCATAGTGCCCCGCGCTTTACGGGAGATGAAGTCAGCGTGGACTTACGAACCCGGACCACCTACCCGGTTCCTTCTAGTGCAAGACTCGCCAGCCTCGAGTCGGTCTAAGGTACAAACCCCCAGTCGGATATGGCTTGTAGAAGCCGGCCCAGCTACAGCATTGGTGGCCGTAGCCAGGCCGACTAGGACTTAGAGCCAGCCGGCTTCCGGACCAGCCGGCCACGGCTCCAGCCGGCTGCTCCTCAGCCGGCCTTTGCCGCGAGCCGGCCAGTGGTCAGCCGGCTGCTCCGCGTCCATTGCCCTACCCGGGGTCTTCCCCCCGACAGAGATGTGAAACACATTGTGTACGGCGGACATTTCTTCCGGTAGTTCAAGCTGATATGAAACTTCTCTGCATTCCTTTGAGGGGTGAGACCTTGAGATACACAAAATCTCCAATCTCGAATGTCATCTCTCGGCGTCTCTTGTCGGCGTAGCTCTTCTGTCTTGACTGAGCGGTCTTGAGGTACTCGCGGATCTTTTGCACCTTCTCTTCGGCTTCTCGGAGAATATCAGGGCCGAAGACTTGACTATCTCTGACTTCCGACCAGTTCAGAGGGGTATGGCATTTCCTTCCGTACAGGGCTTCAAAGGGGGCCATCTGTAAGCTGGCTTGATAACTGTTGTTGTAGGAGAATTCTGCGTACGGTAGGCAGTCTTCCCATTTGGATCCATACTCTAGCACACAGGCTCTCAACATATCTTCCAGTATCTGATTGACTCTCTCGGTCTGTCCGTCAGTCTGCGGGTGATAAGCTGTGCTGAAATTCAGACGGGATCCTAGTCCTTCATGCACCTTCTTCCAGAATCTTGAGGTGAATTGCGATCCTCTATCTGACACAATTGACTTCGGTGTTCCGTGCAGGCTGACTATCCTGGAGATGTATAACTCTGCTAGCTTTGGGCCTTGGTATGTGGTCTTGACGGGGATGAAATGTGCAACCTTGGTCAACCTATCGATGACTACCCAAATGGAGTCATTTCCTCTGCTAGATTTGGGCAATCCTGTGATAAAGTCCATACCGAAGAATCCCATTTCCACTCAGGAATCTGTAAGGGTTGCAACAGTCCTGCGGGTCGTTGATGTTCTGCCTTGACTCGTTGACAGATATCACACTTGGCGATGTAGCTTCCTATCTCTCGCTTCATTCCGTGCCACCAGAATTGTTCCTTCAGGTCTTGGTACATCTTGGTTCCTCCGGGATGAATGGAATACAGTGTATCGTGAGCTTCCTTCAGAATGACTTGCTTCAACTCTGAATCTGACGGTACACACAGGCGTCCGTTGTACCAAAGAACTCCTTCTTCATCTGCGGTGAATCCTGGTGCCTTTCCTGCAGCTATCTGATTCTTGATTCCGTCAATGCTGGCATTTCCCTTCTGGGCTTCTTTTATCTGACTCATCAAGGTGGGTTGAAGTGCAATGCTGGCTAAGAATCCTTCGCTCACTAGCTCTAGTCTGAATTGTTCAAACTCTTGATACAGGCTTGGTTGCTCTATTGCGATCATGGAGTTCAACTGACACAGCAGTCTGCTCAAAGCATCCGTTACCACATTGGCCTTGCCGGGGTGGTAGTGAATTTCCATGTTGTAATCCTTGATTAATTCAATCCATCTGCGTTGTCTCATGTTCAGCTCCTTCTGGGTAAAAATGTACTTCAAGCTTTTGTGATCTGAGTATATCTCGCATCGATTACCCATGAGGTAATGACACCAAACCTTCAGGGCTAAGACTACGGCTGCTAACTCCAAGTCATGAGTTGGATAGTTCTGTTCATGTTACTTCAGTTGCCTTGATAGGTATGATATCACCTTGCCTCCTTGCATCAACACACATCCAAGACCAGTCTTGGATGCATCACAATAGACATCGAATGGCTTGGTGACATCGGGCATGACCAGTATTGGGGCTGTGGTTAATCTGAGCTTGAGTTGCTGAAAGCTTTCTTCACATTTGTCATTCCAGTCAAACTTCTTGTCCTTCTTTAACAGTTGCGTCATTGGTCTTGCGATGCTGGAAAATCCTTCAACGAATCTGCGGTAATATCCCGCCAATCCCAGAAATGCTCGGACTTCAGTCTGGGTGGTTGGGGCTTTCCATTCCTCAACGGTTTTGATTTTTGCGGGATCTACCGCAATTCCTCCTGCAGACAAGATGTGTCCCAGGAATCCTACTTCCTTCAACCAAAACTCACATTTGCTAAACTTGGCGTACAACTGGTGCTGCCTCAGGGTTTCTAGGACCACTTCCAAATGTTGCTCATGTTCTTCTTCTGATTTGGAGTAAATAAGAATGTCGTCGATGAAGACAACGACAAACTTATCCAGGAATTCCATAAAGATCTTATTCATGAGATTCATGAAGTAAGCGGGGGCATTGGTCAGTCCAAAGGACATGACATTGTACTCATACAGTCCATATCTGGTGGTAAAGGCAGTTTTTGGAATATCTGTTGCTCGGATCTTCAGTTGATGGTAACCTGTCCTCAGATCAATCTTCGAGAATACTTTGGCACCGGTCAGCTGGTCAAACAGGTCTTCTATCTTTGGCAAGGGGTATTTGTTCTTGATGGTGACATCGTTAAGCTTACGATAATCCGTAACCAAACGAGTGGCACCGTCCTTTTTATCCACAAACAAAACTGGTGATCTCCAAGGCGACGCACTTGGTCGAATCAGACCTTTGTACAGCATATCATCCAGTTGCTTCTTCAGTTCTACTAGCTCTGCGGGGTTCATGCTATAGGCTCTCTGGGCTATAGGTCCTGTTCTAGGGATTAACTCGATGATGAACTCGATATCCCGATCCGGGGGCATACCGGGTAGATCATCCGGAAACACATCAGGGTATCGACAGACGACCCTGATTTGATCCAGAGTTGGCTTGGCTACACTTTGGTTGCAGGTGAATTTTCTTTGGTAGTTTTTCAGACACATGTTCTATTATTATTCCGGTGCTACTAGTCATGGTGATGGCCTTCTTGGCGCACTCTATCAATCCATGATGTTTCGCCATCCAATCCATACCCAGTACTACTTCCAATCCTTTTGTTCCCAGAACAATCAAGTTTGCATAAAAGTCTATTTCATGTATTCTGATGGGTACATCTTTGCAAAATTTTCTAGCTTTAGTGGTTGCTCCAGGTATTTGAACTATCATGACATGTTTCAAGCTGATTGGTTGAATCTTACTAGTGCACACAAAATCTTCTGTAACAAAGGAATGCGATGCTCCAGAATCAAACAACACTCTTGCTGGTATTGAGTTAACAGAGAACATACCCAGCACCACGTCAGGTGCTTCCTGGGCTTCCTCGGCGTTCATGTGGAAGAGGCGACCTCCACGGTTGTTTGGGTTGTTGGGGGCGAACTTCTTGCCGGTGGAGACACGGCGTTGCTGCTGAGCCGGTGGTGTGGGGTTGCCTGCGAGCTTGGCGAGCCTCTTGGGACACTCATTGGAGTAATGCCCCACTACACCACACTCATAGTAAGTGATGGTGGCCTTGTCCTTGGTCGCAACGGGGATGGCATTTCTCCCAGTCCTTTGTGCGGTGTTGGTGTTGTTGTTGCTGTTGTTGTTGTTGGGGGCTCTCGGCGGAGCGCGGTTGAAGTTGTTGTTGTTGTAGTTGCTGTTGTTGTTGTAGTAGTGGCCTCCTGGCCTCGGGTTTCCTCCACTCCGGTTCTGATAACCCGGACGTGACATCTGTGCATTGGGCTTGTTGTTCCGGAAGCCTCCGCTTGAGTTGGGGCGATACTTTGGGGCATTGCTAGGCCCACTCCGGTTCATCATGCGGCGCTTGCGGTTCTCGCTGGCTTGGTGCAGTTTGCCCTCCATTTGGATGGCGGAGTCAACAAGGGCTTCGAGGTCGGCGAAGGGGATGTTGATCAACACAGTCTTCATCTCGTCATGCAGTCCATTCAGAAACCTTTCCTTCCTCTTCGCAGTAGTATCAGTCTCATCCAGGGCATACCTTGACAGTGTTTGAAACTTGTCGCGGTATTCCACCACGGACATACGGCCTTGCTTCAGTTCACGGAATTCATCTCTCATCTTCTTTATCAGACCCGGAGGCACATGGTACTTGCTGAACTTGAGCTTGAAATCAGTCCAAGTCATAAACTGTCATGCGTTCATGGCACGGGTGCTTGTCCACCAAGCTCTTGCTGGTCCTGCTAAGTAGTGCGTGGCGAACAGCACTTTCTCATTTTCTTCTACTCCAGCTACTTCTAGATTGTTCTCCATAGTTTGGAGCCAATCATCTGCATCAAGTGGTTCCTCAGTCTTGCTGAAAACTGGCGGGTTGGTATTCTGGAAGTTCTTGAGCTTTGATCCTGGATGATCATGATGGCCTTGATTGTTGTTGGCAAGCTGTTAAAGTGCTGCAATGTTGGCTTGCCTTTCAGCTCTTTCTGCTTCTCTACCTTCCAGCATAGCTTGCAACATCTGCATCATTGCGTCTTGAGTCGCGTTGCGAGTTGGAGGGGCCATCTGAGCATTGAGATAGATCATGAGATAAGAGGGAAATTCTCTATGGCTTGTTTTGTGTTTAAGTTCAAAAGTTAAAACTTGAAGTCTTTTCATGATAACACAAACATACATTCATTCATAGCATACAACACACATTACAAGCTAACACACTAAGGGTTTTAAGAACCCTTCTTCTCCAAGCTACGATACATGGGGCAGGATACAACTCACACCTATGATAGTGCACAAGTGAACTACTCATCATCTATGGCGATGTGGTCATCCTCTCTGGCGTCGAGGAACTCGTAGTCTTCCTCCTCGGTGTTCTCGTCCTCCTCGAAGTCGTCGTCGTCACTGATGGCGTGTAACTCACACGTTCGTTGGGAACCCCAAGAGGAAGGTATGATCCGCACAACAGCAAGTTTTCCCTCAGAAAGAAACCAAGGTTTCTCGAACCAGGAGGAGCCAAGAAGCACGTTGAAGGTTGATGGCGGCGGGATGTAGTGCGGCGCAACACCAGGGATTCCGGCGCCAACGTGGAACCTGCACAACACAACCAAAGTACTTTGTCCCAACGAAACAGTGAGGTTGTCAATCTCACCGGCTTGCTGTAACAAAGGATTAACCGTATTGTGTGGAAGATGATTGTTTGCGTAAAACAAGAAACAGTATTGCAGTAGATTGTATTTCAGTAAAGAGAATTGGACCGGGGTCCACAGTTCACTAGAGGTGTCTCTCCCATAAGACAAACAGCATGTTGGGTGAACAAATTACAGTTGGGCAATTGACAAATAAAGAGAGCATGACCATGCACATACATATCATGATGAGTATAGTGAGATTTAATTGGGCATTACGACAAAGTACATAGACTGCCATCCAACTGCATCTATGCCTAAAAAGTCCACCTTCAGGTTATCATCCGAACCCCTTCCAGTATTAAGTTGCAAAGCAACAGACAATTGCATTAAGTATGGTGCGTAATGTAATCAACAACTACATCCTTAGACATAGCATCAATGTTTTATCCCTAGTGGCAATAGCACAACACAACCTTAGAACTTTCATCACTTGTCCCAGTGTCAATGCAGGCATGAACCCACTATCGAGCATAAATACTCCCTCTTGGAGTTACAAGCATCTACTTGGCCAGAGCATCTACTAGTAACGGAGAGCATGCAAGATCATAAACAACACATAGATATAACTTTGATAATCAACATAACAAGTATTCTCTATTCATCGGATCCCAACAAACGCAACATATAGAATTACAGATAGATGATCTTGATCATGTTAGGCAGCTCACAAGATCCGACAATGATAGCACAATGGGGAGAAGACAACCATCTAGCTACTGCTATGGACCCATAGTCCAGGGGTAGACTACTCACACATCACACCGGAGGCGACCATGGCGGCGTAGAGTCCTCCGGGAGATGATTCCCCTCTCCGGCAGGGTGCCGGAGGCGATCTCCTGGATCCCCCGAGATGGGATCGGCGTTGGCGGCGTCTCTGGAAGGTTTTCCGTATCGTGGCTCTCGGTACTGGGGGTTTCGTCACAGAGGCTTTAAGTAGGCGGAAGGGTAGGTCAAGAGGCGGCGCGAGGGGCCCAGACCATAGGGCCGCACGGCCAGGGCAGGGGCCGCGCCGCCCTATGCTCTGGTTGCCTCGTGGCCCCTCTTCGTTTCGTCTTCGGACTTCTGGAAGCTTCGTGGAAAAATAGGCCCCTGGGCGTTGATTTCGTCCAATTCCGAGAATATTTCCTTACTAGGATTTCTGAAACCAAAAACAGCAGAAAACAAGAATCGGCACTTCGGCATCTTGTTAATAGGTTAGTTCCAGAAAATGCACGAATATGACATAAAGTGTGCATAAAACATGTAGATAACATCAATAATGTGGCATGGAACATAAGAAATTATCGATACGTCGGAGACGTATCAGCATCCCCAAGCTTAGTTCTGCTCGTCCCGAGCAGGTAAAACGATAACACAGATAATTTCTGGAGTGACATGCCATCATAATCTTGATCATACTATTTGTAAAGCATATGTAGTGAATGCAGCGATCAAAACAATGTATATGACATGAGTAAACAAGTGAATCATAAAGCAAAGACTTTTCATGAATAGCACTTCAAGACAAGCATCAATTAAGTCTTGCATAAGAGTTAACTCATAAAGCAATAATTCAAAGCAAAGGCATTGAAGCAACACAAAAGAAGATTAAGTTTCAGCGGTTGCTTTCAACTTGTAACATGTATATCTCATGGATATTGTCAACATAGAGTAATATAATAAGTGCAATAAGCAAGTATGTAGGAATCAATACACAGTTCACACAAGTGTTTGCTTCTTGAGGTGGAGAGAAATAGGTGAACTGACTCAACATTGAAAGTAAAAGAATGGTCCTCCATAGAGGAAAAGCATCGATTGCTATATTTGTGCTAGAGCTTTGATTTTGAAAACATGAAACAATTTTGTCAATGGTAGTAATAAAGCATATGTATCATGTAAATTATATCTTACAAGTTGCAAGCCTCATGCATAGTGTACTAATAGTGCCCGCACCTTGTCCTAATTAGCTTGGACTACCGGATCATCACAATGCACATGTTTTGACCAAGTGTCACAAAGGGGTACCTCTATGCCGCCTGTACAAAGGTCTAAGGAGAAAGCTCGCATTAGATTTCTCGCTATTGATTATTCTTCAACTTAGACATCCATACCGGGACAACATAGACAACAGATAATGGACTCCTCTTTTATGCATAAGCATGTAACAACAATTAATAATTTTCTCATTTGAGATTGAGGATATATGTCCAAAACTGAAACTTCCACCATGGATCATGGCTTTAGTTAGCGGCCCAATGTTCTTCTCTAACAATATGCATGCTTAACCATAAGGTGGTAGATCTCTCTTACTTCAGACAAGACGGACATGCATAGCAACTCACATGAAATTCAACAAAGAATAGTTGATGGCGTCCCCAGTGAACATGGTTATCGCACAACAAGCAACTTAATAAGAGATAAAGTGCATAATTACATATTCAATACCACAATAGTTTTTAAGCTATTTGTCCCATGAGCTATATATTGCAAAGGTGAATGATGGAATTTTAAAGGTAGCACTCAAGCAATTTACTTTGGAATGGCGGAAAATACCATGTAGTAGGTAGGTATGGTGGACACAAATGGCATAGTGGTTGGCTAAAGTATTTTGGATGCATGAGAAGTATTCCCTCTCGATACAAGGTTTAGGCTAGCAAGGCTTATTTGAAACAAACACAAGGATGAACCGGTGCAGCAAAACTCACATAAAAGACATATTGAAAACATTATAAGACTCTACACCGTCTTCCTTGTTGTTCAAACTCAATACTAGAAATTATCTAGACCTTAGAGAAACCAAATATGCAAACCAAATTTTAGCATGCTCTATGTATTTCTTCATTAATGGGTGCAAAGCATATGATGCAAGAGCTTAAACATGAGCACAACAATTGCCAAGTATCACATTACCCAAGACATTTATAGCAATTACTACATGTATCATTTTCCAATTCCAACCATATAACAATTTAACGAAGGAGAAACTTCGCCATGAATACTATGAGTAGAAACCAAGGACATACTTGTCCATATGCTACAGCGGAGCATGTCTCTCTCCCATAAAGTGAATGCTAGGATCCATTTTATTCAAACAAAACAAAAAACAAAAACAAACCGACGCTCCAAGCAAAGCACATAAGATGTGATGGAATAAAAATATAGTTTCAGGGGAGGAACCTGATAATGTTGTCGATGAAGAAGGGGATGCCTTGGGCATCCCCAAGCTTAGACGCTTGAGTCTTCTTAGAATATGCAGGGGTGAACCACCGGGGCATCCCCAAGTTTAGAGCTTTCACTCTCCTTGATCATGTTGCATCATACTCCTCTCTTGATCCTTGAAAACTTCCTCCACACCAAACTCGAAACAACTTATTAGAGGGTTAGTGCACAATAAAAATTAACATATTCAGAGGTGACACAATCATTCTTAACACTTCTGGACATTGCATAATGCTAGTGGACATTAGTGGATCAAAGAAATTCATCCAACATAGCAAAAGAGGCAATGCGAAATAAAAGGCAGAATCTGTCAAAACAGAACAGTTCGTATTGACGAATTTTAAAATGGCACCAGACTTGCTCAAATGAAAATGCTCAAATCGAATGAAAGTTGCGTACATATCTGAGGATCATGCACGTAAATTGGCTTAATTTTCTGAGTTACCTACAGGGAGGTAGACCCAGATTCGTGACAGCAAAGAAATCTGGAACTGCGCAGTAATCCAAATCTAGTACTTACTTTTCTATCAACGGCTTTACTTGGCACAACAAAACACAAAACTAAGATAAGGAGAGGTTGCTACAGTAGTAAACAACTTCCAAGACACAAAATAAAAACAAAGTACTGTAGGTAAAAACATGGGTTGTCTCCCATAAGCGTTTTTCTTTAACGCCTTTCAGCTAGGCGCAGAAAGTGTGTATCAAGTATTATCAAGAGACGAAGTGTCAACATCATAATTTGTTCTCATAATAGAATCAAAAGGTAACTTCATTCTCTTTCTAGGGAAGTGTTCCATACCTTTCTTGAGAGGAAATTGATATTTTATATTACCTTCCTTCATATCAATGATAGCACCAACAGTTCGAAGAAAAGGTCTTCCCAATATAATGGGACAAGATGCATTGCATTCAATATCCAAGACAACAAAATCAACGGGAACAAGGTTATTGTTAACGGTAATGTGAACATTATCAACTTTACCCAAAGGTTTCTTTGTAGAATGATCAGCAAGATTAACATCCAAATAACAATTTTTCAGCGGTGGCAAGTCAAGCATATCATAAATTTTCTTAGGCATAACAGAAATACTTGCACCAAGATCACATAAAGCATTACAATCAAAATCTTTAAACTTCATCTTAATGATGGGCTCCCAACCATCCTCTAGCTTTTTAGGAATAGAGGCTTCGCGCTCTAGTTTCTCTTCTCTAGCTTTTATGAGAGCATTTGTAATATGATGTGTAAAAGCCAAATTTATAGCACTAGCATTAGGACTTTTAGCAAGTTTTTGCAAGAACTTTATAACTTCAGAGATGTGGCAATCATCAAAATTCAAACCATTATAATCTAAAGCAATGGGATCATCATCCCCAATGTTGGAAAAAATTTCATGACTTTATCACAAGCGATTTCGTGATTTTAGCAGTTTCAGGCAGTTTCTCGCGCTTTGCATTAGAAGTGGAAACATTGCTAACACCAATTCTTTTATTATTATTAGTAGGATGTGCAGCAACATGTGTAGCATTAGCATTACTAGTGGTGGTAATAGTCCAAACTTTAGCTACATTCTTCTCTTTAGCTAGTTTTTCTTTTTCTTCTCTATCCCACCTAGCACGCAGTTCAGCCATTAATCTTATATTCTCATTAATTCTAACTTGGATGGCATTTGCTGTAGTAACAATTTTATTATGATGATTCTCATTAGGCATAACTTTCGATTTCAAAAGATCAACATCAGCAGCAAGACTATCGACTTTAGAAGCAAGTATATCAATTTTCCCAAGCTTTTCTTCAACAGATTTGTTAAAAGCAGTTTGTGTACTAATAAATTCTTTAAGCATGGCTTCAAGTCCAGGGGGTGAACTCCTATTATTTTTGTAAGAATTCCCATTAGAATTACCATAGCCGTTGCCATTATTATAAGGATATGGCCTATAGTTGTTACTAGAATTGTTCCGGTAAGCATTGTTGTTGAAATTATTATTTTTAATGAAGTTTACATCAACATGTTCTTCTTGTGCAACCAATGAAGCTAATGGAACATTATTAGGATCAATATTAGTCCTATCATTCGCAAGCATAGACATAATAGCATCAATCTTATCACTCAAGGAAGAGGTTTCTTGACGAATTTACCTTCTTACCTTGTGGAGCTCTTTCCGTGTGCCATTCAGAGTAGTTGATCATCATATTATCAAGAAGCTTTGTTGCTTCACCAAGAGTGATGGACATAAAGGTACCTCCAGCAGCTGAATCCAATAAATTCCGTGAAGAAAAATTTAGTCCTGCATAGAAGGTTTGGATGATCATCCAAGTAGTCAGTCCATGGGTTGGGCAATTTTTAACCAGAGATTTCATTCTTTCCCAAGCTTGAGCAACATGTTCAGTATCTAATTGTTTAAAATTCATTATGCTACTCCTCAAAGATATAATTTTAGCAGGGGGATAATATCTACCAATAAAAGCATCCTTGCATTTAGTCCATGAATCAATACTATTCTTAGGCAGAGATAGCAAACAATCTTTAGCTCTTCCTCTTAATGAGAAAGGGAACAATTTTAGTTTAATAATGTCGCCATCTACATCTTTATATTTTTGCATTTCACATAGTTCAACAAAATTATTAAGATGGGCAGCAGCATCATCAGAACTAACACCAGAAAATTGCTCTCGCATAACAAGATTCAGTAAAGCAGGTTTAATTTCAAAGAATTCTGCTGTAGTAGCAGGTGGAGCAATAGGCGTGCATAAGAAATCATTATTATTTGTGGTTGTGAAATCACACAACTTAGTATTTTCAGGGTTGGCCATTTTAGCAACAGAAAATAAAGCAAACTAGATAAAGTAAATGCAAGTAACTAATTTTTTTGTGTTTTTGATATAGCAAACAAGATAGCAAATAAAGTAAAACTAGCAACTAATTTTTTTATATTTTGATTTAGTGCAGCAAACAAAGTAGTAAATAAAACTAAGCAAGACAAAAACAAAGTAAAGAGATTGAGAAGTGGAGACTCCCCTTGCAGCGTGTCTTGATCTCCCCGGCAACGGCGCCAGAAATCTAGCTTGATGGCGTGTAACTCACACGTTCGTTGGGAACCCCAAGAGGAAGGTATGATGCGCACAGCAGCAAGTTTTCCCTCAGAAAGAAACCAAGGTTTATCGAACCAGGAGGAGCCAAGAAGCACGTTGAAGGTTGATGGCGGCGGGATGTAGTGCGGCGCAACACCAGGGATTCCGGCGCCAACGTGAAACCTGCACAACACAACCAAAGTACTTTGTCCCAACGAAACAGTGAGGTTGTCAATCTCACCGGCTTGCTGTAACAAAGGATTAACCGTATTGTGTGGAAGATGATTGTTTGCAGAAAACACTAAAACAGTATTGCAGTAGATTGTATTTCAGTAAAGAGAATTGGACCGGGGTCCACAGTTCACTAGAGGTGTCTCTCCCATAAGACAAACAGCATGTTGGGTGAACAAATTACAGTTGGGCAATTGACAAATAAAGAGAGCATGACCATGCACATACATATCATGATGAGTATAGTGAGATTTAATTGGGCATTACGACAAAGTACATAGACCGCCATCCAAGCTCGCATCTATGCCTAAAAGTCCACCTTCAGGTTATCATCCGAACCCCTTCCAGTATTAAGTTGCAAAGCAACAGACAATTGCATTAAGTATGGTGCGTAATGTAATCAACAACTACATCCTTAGACATAGCATCAATGTTTTATCCCTAGTGGCAACAGCACAACACAACCTTAGAACTTTCTCATCCTTTGTCCCGGTGTCAATGCAGGCATGAACCCACTATCGAGCATAAATACTCCCTCTTGGAGTTACAAGCATCTACTTGGCCAGAGCATCTACTAGTAACGGAGAGCATGCAAGATCATAAACAACACATAGATATAACTTTGATAATCAACATAACAAGTATTCTCTATTCATCGGATCCCAACAAACGCAACATATAGAATTACAGATAGATGATCTTGATCATGTTAGGCAGCTCACAAGATCCGACAATGATAGCACAATGGGGAGAAGACAACCATCTAGCTACTGCTATGGACCCATAGTCCAGGGGTAGACTACTCACACATCACACCGGAGGCGACCATGGCGGCGTAGAGTCCTCCGGGAGATGATTCCCCTCTCCGGCAGGGTGCCGGAGGTGATCTCCTGGATCCCCCGAGATGGGATCGGCGTTGGCGGCGTCTCTGGAAGGTTTTCCGTATCGTGGCTCTCGGTACTGGGGGTTTCGTCACGGAGGCTTTAAGTAGGCGGAAGGGTAGGTCAAGAGGCGGCGCGAGGGGCCCAGACCATAGGGCCGCGCGGCCATGGCAGGGGCCGCGCCGCCCTATGCTCTGGTTGCCTCGTGGCCCCTCTTCGTTTCGTCTTCGGACTTCTGGAAGCTTCGTGGAAAAATAGGCCCCTGGGCGTTGATTTCGTCCAATTCCGAGAATATTTCCTTACTAGGATTTCTGAAACCAAAAACAGCAGAAAATAGCAACTGGCACTTCGGCATCTTGTTAATAGGTTAGTTCCAGAAAATGCACGAATATGACATAAAGTGTGCATAAAACATGTAGATAACATCAATAATGTGGCATGGAACATAAGAAATTATCGATACGTCGGAGACGTATCAGTCACTCAGGAAGGCGCTTCCTCCCTGAATGTCCTCTCCATCTTCCTCCATCTTCTTCATCTATTCCTCCTGGTTCTTGACAGTGGCCTCAAGCGCTGCTATCTTTGCGCGGAGGCGGGTGATGGTGGCATCCTTCTTTGCCCGCTGCTGGCGGAGGGCCTTGCGGTCGTTGTTGAGTAGCTTGATGGCTTCGCCTTGCTCGATGATGTGGGCGTGAGTCTGGTTGGCGTACTCACGCGCGTGGTCGAGGTCCTGCTGAGTGTGGTACAGGATGAAGTCAAGATGCTCCACATGGTGCTTCAGCTCCTGGTGGGGTGACATGTCCATGGGCTCTCCAGCAGAGTTACGCCTCGCGAGGTGAGAAAAGCGAGGGCTCTTGAGTGCCTCCCCGCTCATCCCGCACAAGCGTGCGAGTGCCTCCTGAAGGGCGCGGGCAAGTCCGTCCAGCCAGTTGCTCTCCCTGAAGGAGAAGAGGATCCTCTCAGAAGTGGGAGGCTCCATCTTGCCCCTCAAGTCAGCGGTGATGATCCACTGCAGCTCGCCTCCTGGCTGGTCATTGACCTGAACTCCATGGAACTCCGGGTGCGGGCGATCAAGGTGATCGGAAAGGGCGTTGAGGTCGTGCTCGAAGACCAAGCTTCCCCCATTCCCGAGCTGGTAAAACTTTGTGTTCATGGGCTCCATCTGAAAGTGAAGTGAAGGATTCAGTTAGAGAAGTGAACAAGTGTGGCAAATTTTTAGTTACATTTCTAAGGAAGAGCATGACTTCTTATTTTCCCAAAGAACTCAAAGAGAAGACAAAGACTAAATTTTTCCAATTACTCACTTCATTGTTTTTGAAACTAAATTTTTCAGAACGTCCATTTCTAACTAGGGTCTCCTAAGGTCAAACAATGGCTCTGATACCAACTTGTCAACACCCGGATTTTTAAGTCCGGATGCCTATTATGTCATACATCGCAATCCCAGGAAATTGTTGTTGCGAGGCATAATAGTTAAGTATCACAGTCATCATTCATTACAAACCATAATGTCTTACAAATTGGAATCACATGATCCATATCACAAGAATAGTTGATCTATTGATCAACGAACAAACACAAGTTCATAGCGGAAGCGTAAGATACAAGGACTCTCTAGTCCACAGGCCAACGCTTGACGTTAGAAGCTCCTAGTTGTGGTAGGCGTCCTGCTGATCGTCATCCTCGTACTGCTGCTCAGCTTCATAGTCTGGCCATTTGAATAGCCAGGGACAAAGCCGTGAGTACTTTAAGTACTCGCAATCTAATACTAATGTAAATACTAACATTGCTGTTGAGAGTGTTCTAAGCTCTAAGGTTATTTGCATAAAGCCAATTTTAGTTTAGAAACATTTTAGTAAACAACTCCTCATGTGCTAACTAACTCAAGTGGGAACATTAGTGTCATTCCCACAACTATGTTGTGATTCAAATTCAAAGTCACCGTTCAAGTTCCAGTTCAAATTCACCAGTCACAAGATATAAATTCTGATGACGGAAACAGTATGGCCTTTCCAATTGTCCATATCCGCGGACGCGGCTATTCGAATAGGTTTACACTCTGCAGAGGTTGCACACTTGTGCCACAACATTCGATTACATCCGTCAGGGATAAACCCCGAATAATCGTAACTCAGTACGCGGATCATCAACCATTAACCTTTCACTTACAGACCCTAGTATAGGCACCTCTCCCCATGAGCTTGGCCTCCCGGTGAAAACCAACTGTTAACCAGGGAACTGCACAGGGCTTGGCCGTACAATTCACCTCAATTCACATCATTTCCCAACAACGGAGGCAGCCTCAAGCATAACCCCTATGACGTGTGTTCAGAGGGAACCCATACTAAGACACATAAATTTCCAGCTAAGCCTTACCCATAATCAGGTATTGTGGGGTGACACGCGTATAGCACGCGACCGTTGGGAACCCCAAGTGGAAGATGTGATGCGTACAGCAGTAAGTTTCCCTCAGTAAGAAACCAAGGTTTATCGAACCAGTAGGAGTCAAGAAGCACGTTGAAGGTTGATGGCGGCGGAGTGTAGTGCGGTGCAACACCAGGGATTCCGGCGCCAACGTGGAATCTGCACAACACAACCAAATTACTTTGTCCCAACGTGACAGTGAGGTTGTCAATCTCACCGGCTTGCTGTAACAAAGGATTAGATGTATAGTGTGGATGATGATTGTTTGCAGAAAACAGTAGAACAAGTATTGCAGTAGATTGTATTAGATGTAAAGAATGGACCGGCGTCCACAGTTCACTAGAGGCGTCTCTCCCATAAGAATAAGCATGTTGGGTGAACAAATTATAGTTAGGCAATTGACAAATAAAGAGGGCATGACCATGCACATACATGTTATGATGAGTATTGTGAGATTTAATTGGGCATTACGACAAAGTACATAGACCGCTATCCAGCATGCATCTATGCCTAAAAAGTCCACCTTCAGGTTATCATCCGAACCCCTTCCAGTATTAAGTTGCAAACAACAGACAATTTCATTAAGTATGGTGCGTAATGTAATCAACAACTACATCCTTAGACATAGCATCGATGTTTTATCCCTAGTGGCAACAGCACATCCACAACCTTAGAACTTTCTGTTACTGTCCCAGATTTAATGGAGGCATGAACCCACTATCGAGCATAAATACTCCCTCTTGGAGTTACAAGCAAAAACTTGGCCAGAGCCTCTACTAGTAACGAAGAGCATGCAAGATCATAAACAACACATAGATAATAGATTGATAATCAACATAGCATATTATTCTCTATTCATCGGATCCCAACAAACACAACATGTAGCATTACAGATAGATGATCTTGATCATGTTAGGCAGCTCACAAGATCCAACAATGAAGCACAATTAGGAGAAGATGACCATCTAGCTACTGCTATGGACCCATAGTCCAGGGGTAGACTACTCACTCATCACTCCGGAGGCGACCATGGCGGTGAAGAGTCCTCCGGGAGATGATTCCCCTCTCCGGCAGGGTGCCGGAGGCGATCTCCTGAATCCCCCGAGATGGGATTGGCGGCGGCGGCGTCTCTGGAAGGTTTTTTCATATCGTGGCTCTCGGTACTGGAGTTATTATCGACGAAGGCTTCTTATAGTCGGAGAGGTAGGTTTAGGGGCGATGCAAGGGGCCCACACAACAGGGCCGCGCGGCCAGGGGTGGGCCGCGCCGCCCTGGCATGTCGCCGCCTCGTCACCCCACTTCGTGTCTCCCCCGGTGTTCTGGAAGCTTCGTGGAAAAATAATATCCTGGGCGTTGATTTCGTCCAATTCCGAGAATATTTCCTTACTAGGATTTCTGAAACCAAAAACGGCAGAAAACAGCAACTGGCTCTTCGGCATCTCGTTAATAGGTTAGTGCCGGAAAATGCATAAATATGACATAAAGTATGCATAAAACATGTAGGTATCATCAATAAAGTGGCATGGAACATAAGAAATTATCGATACGTTGGAGACGTATCAGCATCCCCAAGCTTAGTTCCTGCTCGTCCCGAGTAGGTAAACGATAACAAAGATAATTTCTGAAGTGACATGCCATCATAATCTTAATCATACTATTGTAAGCACATGTAATGAATGCAGCGACCAAAGCAATGTTAATGACATGAGTAAGCAAATGAATCATATAGCAAAGACTTTTCATGAATAGTACTTTCAAGACAAGCATCAATAAGTCTTGCATAAGAGTTAACTCATAAAGCAATAATTCAAAGTAAAGGCATGGAAGCAACACAAAGGAAGATTAAGTTTCAGAGGTTGCTTTCAACTTGTAACATGTATATCTCATGGATATTGTCAACATAAAGTAATATAACAAGTACAATATGCAAGTATGTAGGAATCAATGCACAGTTCACACAAGTGTTTGCTTCTTGAGATGGAGAGAAATAGGTGAACTGACTCAACATAAAAGTAAAAGAAAGGCCCTTCGCAGAGGGAAGTATTGATTGCTATATTTGTGCTAGAGCTTTGGTTTTGAAAACAAGAAACAATTTTGTCAACGGTAGTAATAAAGCATATGCATCATGTAAATTATATCCTACAAGTTGCAAGCCTCATGCATAGTGTACTAATAGTGCCCGCACCTTGTCCTAATTAGCTCGGATTACCTGGATTATCACCGCAATACATATGTTTTAACCAAGTGTCACAAAGGAGTACCTCTATGCCGCCTGTACAAAGGTCTAAGGAGAAAGCTCGCATTGGATTTCTCGCTTTTGATTATTCTCAACTTAGACATCCATACCGGGACAACATAGACAACAGATAATGGACTCCTCTTTAATGCATAAGCATTCAACAATAATTAATTTTCTCATATGAGATTGAGGATATTTGTCCAAAACTGAAACTTCCACCATGGACCATGGCTTTAGTTAGCGGCCCAATGTTCTTCTCTAACAGTATGCATGCTCAAACCATTCAACTCATGGTAAATCGCCCTTACTTCAGACAAGACGGACATGCATAGCAACTCACATGATATTCAACAAAGAGTAGTTGATGGCGTCCCCAGGAACATGGTTATCGCACAACAAGCAACTTATAAGAAATAAAATGCATAAGTACATATTCAATACCACAATAGTTTTTTAGGCTATTTGTCCCATGAGCTATATATTGTAAAGATGAAGAATGGAAGTTTTAAAGGTAGCACTCAAGCAATTTACTTTGGAATGGCAGAGAAATACCATGTAGTAGGTAGGTATGGTGGACACAAGTGGCATAGTGGTTGGCTCAAGGATTTTGGATGCATGAGAAGTATTCCCTCTCGATACAAGGTTTAGGCTAGCAAGGCTATTTGAAACAAACACAAGTATGAAGCGGTACAGCAAAACTCACATAAAAGACATATTGTAAACATTATAAGACTCTATACCGTCTTCCTTGTTGTTCGACCCTTACTAGAAATTATCTAGACCTTAGAGAGACCAATTATGCAAACCAAATTTTAGCTAGCTCTATGTATTTCTTCATTAATAGGTGCAAAGTATATGATGCAAGAGCTTAAACATGAGCACAACAATTGCCAAGTATCACATTATTCAAGACATTTTACCAATTACTACATGTAGCAGTTCCCGTTTCCAACCATATAACAATTTAACGAAGAAGATTCAACCTTCGCCATGAATATTATGAGTAAAGCTTAAGGACATATTTTTCCATATGCAACAGTGGAGCGTGTCTCTCTCCCACACAATGAATGCTAGGATCCATTTTATTCAAACAAAACAAAAACAAAAACAAACAGACGCTCCAAGCAAAGTACATAAGATGTGATGGAATAAAAATATAATTTCACTAGAGGAACCTGATAATGTTGTCGATGAAGAAGGGGATGCCTTGGGCATCCCCAAGCTTAGACGCTTGAGTCTTCTTGAAATATGCAGGGGTGAACCACCGGGGCATCCCCAAGCTTAGAGCTTTCACTCTCCTTGATCATATTGTATCGTCTCCCTCTCTTGATCCTTGAAAACTTCCTCCACACCAAACTCAAAACAACTCATTAGAGGGTTAGTGCACGATAAAAATTCACATGTTCAGAGGTGACATAATCATTCTTAACACTTCTGGACATTGCACAAAGCTACTGAAAGTTAATAGAATAGAAAAATCCATCAAGCATAGCAAAACAGACAATGCGAAATAAAAGGCAGAATCTGTCAAAACAGAACAGTTCGTAAATATGAATTTATAAGAGGCACCAGACTTGCTCAAATGAAAATGCTCAAATTGAATGAAAGTTGCGTACATATCTGATAATCACTCACGTAAATTGGCATAATTTTTTGAGTTACCTACAGAGAATTAGGCCCAGATTCGTGACAGCAAGAAATCTGTTTCTGCGCAGTAATCCAAATCTAGTATGAACCTTACTATCAAAGACTTTACTTGGCACAACAATGCAACAAAACTAAGATAAGGAGAGGTTGTTACAGTAGTAACAACTTCCAAGACTCAAATATGAAATAAAGGTGCAGTAGTAAAATCATGGGTTGTCTCCCACAAGCGCTTTTCTTTAACGCCTTTCAGCTAGGCGCAGAAAGTGTGTATCAAGTATTATCAAGAGACGAAGCATCAACATCATAATTTGTTCTAATGATAGAATCAAAAGGTAACTTCATTCTCTTTCTAGGGAAGTGTTCAATACCTTTCTTGAGAGGAAATTGATATTAAATATTACCTTCCTTCATATCAATAATAGCACGAACAGTTCGAAGAAAAGGTCTTCCCAATATAATGGGACAAGATGCATTGCATTCAATATCCAAGACAACAAAATCAACGGGGACAAGGTTATTGTTAACCGCAATGCGAACATTATCAACTCTCCCCAAAGGTTTCTTTGTAGAATTATCAGCAAGATTAACATCCAAATAACAATTTTTCAATGGTGGCAAGTCAAGCATATTATAGATCTTTCTAGGCATAACGGAAATACTTGCACCAAGATCACATAAAGCATTACAATCAAAGTCATTGACCTTCATCTTAATGATGGGCTCCCAACCATCCTCTAGCTTCCTAGGAATAGAAGCTTCGCGTTCTAATTTCTCTTCTCTAGCTTTTATGAGAGCATTTGTAATATGTTTCGTGAAAGCCAAATTTATAGCACTAGCATTAGGACTCTTAGCAAGTTTTTGTAAGAACTTTATAACTTCAGAGATGTGGCAATCATCAAAATCCAAACCATTATAATCTAAAGCAATGGGATCATTATCCCCAATGTTGGAAAAAATTTCAGCAGTTTTATCACAGGCAGTTTCAGCAGTTTTAGCAGTTTCAGGCAGTTTTTCACGCTTTGCATTAGAAGTGGAAATATTACCAACACCAATTATTTTACCATTAATAGTAGGAGGTGCAGCAACATGTGGAGCATTAGCATTACTAGTGGTGGTAATAGTCCAAACTTTAGCTATATTATCTTCTTTAGCATTTTCTTCTTTCTCCCACCTAGCACACAATTCGGCCATCAATCTTATATTCTCATTAATTCTAACTTGGATGGCATTTGCTGTAGTAACAATTTTATTATCAATATCCTCAGGTTTAGCAGCCATTTTATTAATTAAAGAAGATTGTGACGCAGACATGTATGAGATTCGGTTTTCAGCATTTGAAGTTTAGTTTGCAACCCAGAGATCTCCATATTCAGATTTTCAAGTTGATTTCCTATATTTTTCAACAAGGTAGATTGTTCATTCATTGTTTTAGTAAACAATTTATTTTGCTCATATTGGGATTGCATAAAGCTCTTAGTGGATCTTTCAATTTCTAACATCTTTTCCTCATTAGGTGAAACATATCTACCATAAGAGTTACCATTAGCAGGATATGGCCTAGAGTTATTGTAATTACTATTTTTAATGAAGTTTACATCAACATGTTCTTTTGAGCAACCAATGAAGCTAACGGAACATTATTAGGATCAATATTTGTCCTACCACTCACAAGCATAGACATAATAGCATCAATCTTATCATTCAAGGAAGAGGTTTCTTCGACAGAATTTACCTTCTTACCTTGTGGAGCTCTTTCCGTGTGCCATTCAGAGTAATTAATCATCATATTATCAAGAAGCTTTGTTGCGTCACCTAGAGTGATGGACATAAAAGTACCTCCAGCAGATGAATCCAATAAGTTCCGTGAAGAAAAATTCAGTCCTTCATTAAAAGGTTTGGATGATCATCCAAGTACTCAGTCCATGGGTTGGGCAATTTTTAACCAAAGATTTCATTCTTTCCCATGCTTGTGCAACATGCTCATTATCCAATTGTTTAAAATTCATTATGCTACTTCTCAAAGATATAATTTTAGCAGGAGGATAACATCTACCAATAAAAGTATCCTTGCATTTAGTCCATGAATCAATACTATTCTTAGGCAGAGATAGCAACCAATCTTTAGCTCTTCCTCTTAATGAGAAAGGAAACAATTTTAATTTTATAATGTCACCATCTACATCCTTATACTTTTGCATTTCACATAGTTCAACAAACTTATTAAGATGGGCAGCAGCATCATCATAACTAACACCAGAAAATTGCTCTCGCATAACAAGATTCAGTAAAGCAGGTTTAATTTCAAAGAATTCTGTTGTAGTAGCAGGTGGAGCAATAGGTGTGCATAAGAAATCATTATTATTTGTGGTTGTGAAGTCACACAACTTAGTATTTTCAGGAGTACCCATTTTAGCAATAGTAAATAAAGCAAACTAGATAAAGTAAATGCAAGTAACTAAATTTTTGTGTTTTTAATATAGCAAACAAGATAGCAAACAAAGTAAAACTAGCAACTAATTTTTTTGTGTTTTGTTATAATGCAGCAAACAAAGTACTAAATAAAATAAAGCAAGACAAAAACAAAGTAAAGAGATTGGAGGTGGAGACTCCCCTTGCAGCGTGTCTTGATCTCCCCGGCAACGGCGCCAGAAAAAGAGCTTTATACGCGTACAGCACGCGACCGTTGGGAACCCCAAGTGGAAGGTGTGATGCGTACAGCAGTAAGTTTTCCTCAGTAAGAAACCAAGGTTTATCGAACCAGTAGGAGTCAAGAAGCACGTTGAAGGTTGATGGCGGCGGAGTGTAGTGCGGCGCAACACCAGGGATTCCGGTGCCAACGTGGAACCTGCACAACACAACCAAATTACTTTGCCCCAACGTGACAGTGAGGTTGTCAATCTCACCGGCTTGCTGTAACAAAGGATTAGATGTATAGTGTGGATGATGATTGTTTGCAGAAAACAGTAGAACAAGTATTGCAGTAGATTGTATTAGATGTAAAGAACTAGCGGGGTGACCCGCGCAACCGCGCGGCTAGACTTTCTTTTAACTTTATATTTAAGACACTCATTTGTAACACATAGAATACTTTAGGACTCAATTAATTTGCTTGACTTGACTTGTCCTTAGCTTTATCTTTTATTTTGCATAGCTACATGCATATATCTTTCATGTTTCTAGACAAAAGTTCCATGTAGTACCATGTATTGTATTAGAGCTGCAAAACAGAAGGAAAAAATCTTAGTAATGCTCTATACAGTAGAAAAATATACATTGTTTAATATATATAGAAAATACATGGTGTCCATCGACATCTTGTTGATGCCTATGTGTTCGTGAGTCGAAGGATTTATTTAATCACATATTTTTATTCCTTTGACTTTAATGTTCCATTCCATGATTGTCTAATTGTGGTTAGCTCACTTAATTTTGTGTACACCATAGTTTTATTGCCCTCAAAACAATTTTACGAATATTTCTTTTCCTTTCATATAGGGGCATTTAAAATTTTATTCTTTGATCAGAAAAATAATCTAAACAGAGTAATATTGCACAGTGAAAACAGTTTCTTCAGATGGAAGCGGTCAGGACTTTAAACCTACGGACTTTAATAAGACATAAGTGATCTAACTAATCAATAATTCACATTAGAGCAGGTTGCTCGTAAGAACACTGCATGTCAGGAGCGGAAGATTTTAGCAAACATGAAGATTATAGCTGTCAAAGATGGCTGCTATTGCCCAAATTTGATGTTGTGCTTTTCCATGGTGAAGAAGCAAACCAAGGACGTTGGCATTAATGCTGTCCTAAAACTCATGGTAACGTCCAACTAAAGCAAATCAGTTTTTGCATGTCCATCCATGCGAGTGGCCAGGAAATCCATGCAGATGGGCTAGCATGTACGGAATCAACTCAGCTCAATCTGCATGCGTGTCTCAAACGGCCGGGAAATCCATGCAGATTGGTACGCCCATACGAAGCCACAACAACTGAAAATTTAAGAAGACTTAGTGTCTTGATATCTCATCTTTTAACAACGCCGGAGAATACAATATATCCAGAATTTCTCGTCATTTGGAAAGGTCATTTTTCTATTATACAGCGAGATAACTTCTGCTACTGATGCAAGAGAGCGTTGTCGACCTACCTTCCATCTGTCGTGCAAAGATTGCATATGTTAGCAGATTGCTGCTATTTGGTGAGAGGAAGATCTAAACAGTTGAATATTACGACTGTTACCTGAAGATGTAGCTATTGCCCAAATTTGATGATATGCAGATTCGTTGGTGTGCTGCCGCATTCACTGGTGGAAAAACAGGCTTCCGGGAAGCCCCATAAGTCGCGAAGGTAAAGGAACCGCGACTAATGGGGTCTTTAGTCGCGGTTCGTGTGGCGAACCGCGACCAAAGGCCTGGGCCCAGGGCGCACGGTGGCCAGCTGGTGCACGTGGGGGGCTTTAGTCGCGGTTGGCCAGGCCAACCGCGACTAAAGGTGCCCGAAGGCCTTTAGTCGCGGTTGGCCAGGCCAACCGCGACTAAAGCCCCTCCCCTATATATACCCATCCAGCAGCCAACACTTAGCCATTTGGTGCCATTCTCTTCACAAGCTTCACAAGTGGGTGTTAGGTTTGCTTTTGGTTCCTCTTATGCACATAAGGTGTTTGATGAAATGCCCCAAGAGCATGAAACAAACATGATATGAAGTGTTGGAGCCACACTTGAGCTTTCTCATTTATTTTTTCCTCCTCGATCGCGGTTAGCAACTTGAACCTTTGATGTGTCGTTGATAAAATGTGCATGTGTGTGTAGTTCATTGTTTAATTTATATTGTTTGTAGCTAGTTAGTTTAACAAATGCATGATGGTTAATTATATATTTTATATTATAATAATGCAGATGAATCGACAATGGATGTACGGTAACCGACTCTCCGGCGAGTTCAGTGCGGGTTTGAAAGATTTCCTCGTAGTGGCCAATGCGAACAAGCAGGGGGGTTTTGTTATCTGTCCATGTGTTAAATGTAAGAATCAGAATGGTTACTCTTCCTCAAGAGATGTTCACATGCACCTGCTTCGGCACGGTTTCATGCCAAGCTATAATTGTTGGACCAAGCATGGAGAAAGAGGGGTTATAATGGAAGAAGATGAAGAAGGGGATGATTTCA
The DNA here is from genome assembly GCF_019359855.2 of Lolium perenne. Taxonomy (NCBI): domain Eukaryota; kingdom Viridiplantae; phylum Streptophyta; class Magnoliopsida; order Poales; family Poaceae; genus Lolium; species Lolium perenne. The sequence goes on along the minus strand of NC_067245.2, from coordinate 88,596,909 downwards.
ATGATGAAAGCTATCTTGCTCATTTCGGTGATACTTTCATGGAGGATGCTGAAGGTGAAGGGGAAGGTGAAGGGGAAGGTGAAGAAGAGGCACGTGATGATCCCGTTGATGATCTTGGTCGGACCATTGCTGATGCACGGAGACGCTGCGAAACTGAAAAGAGAGGGAGAATTTGGATCGCATGTTAGAGGATCACAGGAAGGCGCTGTACCCCGGATGCGATGATGGTCTGAAAAAGCTGGGCTGCACACTGGATTTGCTGAGATGGAAGACACAGGCAGGTGTAGCTGACTCGGCATTTGAAAACTTGCTGAAAATGTTGAAGAATATGTTTCCAAAGAATAACGAGTTGCCCGCCACTACGTACGAAGCAAAGAAGGTTGTCTGCCCTCTAGGTTTAGAGGTTCTGAAGATACATGCATGCATCAACGACTGCATCCTCTACCGCGGTGAATACGAGAATTTGAATGAATGCCCAGTATGCACTGCATTGCGTTATAAGATCAGAGGCGATGACCCTGGTGACGATGTTGAGGGCCAGAAACCCAGGAAGAGGGTTCCCGCCAAGGTGATGTGGTATGCTCCTATAATACCACGGTTGAAACGTCTGTTCAGGAACAAAGAGCATGCCAAGTTGTTGCGATGGCACAAAGAGGACCGTAAGTCGGACGGGGAGTTGAGACACCCCGCAGATGGAACGCAATGGAGAAAGATCGACAGAGAGTTCAAAGATTTTGCAGCTGACGCAAGGAACATAAGATTTGGTCTAAGTACGGATGGCATGAATCCTTTTGGCGAGCAGAGCTCCAGCCATAGTACATGGCCCGTGACTCTATGCATCTACAACCTTCCTCCTTGGTTGTGCATGAAGCGGAAGTTCATTATGATGCCAGTGCTCATCCAAGGTCCGAAGCAACCCGGCAACGACATCGATGTGTACCTAAGGCCATTAGTTGATGAACTTTTACAGCTGTGGGGCAGACCTGGTGTCCGTGTGTGGGATGAGCACAAAGAAGAGGAATTTGACCTACGAGCGTTGCTTTTCGTAACCATCAACGATTGGCCTGCTCTTAGTAACCTTTCGGGACTGTCAAATAAGGGATACAATGCATGCACGCACTGCTTACATGAGACTGAAAGTGTACATTTGCCAAATTGTAAGAAGAACGTGTACCTTGGGCATCGTCGATTTCTTCCGAAAGGTCATCCAGTAAGAAAGAAAGGCAAGCATTACAACGGCAAGGCAGATCACCGGCCGAAGCCTGCGGAACACACTGGTGCTGAGGTATTTGATATGGTCAAGGGTTTGAAAGTCATCTTTGGAAAGGGTCCTGGCGGACAATCAGTTCCGAAGGGAGCTGACGGGCACGTAGCCATGTGGAAGAAGAAATCTATATTCTGGGAGCTAGAATATTGGAAAGTCCTAGAAGTCCGCTCTGCAATCGACGTGATGCACGTTACGAAGAATATTTGCGTGAACATCCTAAGCTTCTTGGGCGTGTATGGGAAGTCAAATGATACAAAGGAAGCACGGCAGGACCAGCAAAGTTTGAAAGACCCTGATGACCAGCATCCGGAACGGTTTCAAGGTCGTGCCAGCTACGCTCTGACCAAAGAAGAGAAGGTCATCTTTTTTGAATGCTGAGCAAAGTATGAAGGTCCCGTCAGGGATTCTCGTCCAATATAAAGGGAATAATAAACATGGCGGAGAAAAAGTTCCAAAACCTGAAGTCTCACGACCGCCACGTGATTATGACGCAATTGCTTCCGATTGCTTTGAGGGGGCTCCTGCCGGAAAATGTTCGAGTAGCCATTGTGAAGCTATGTGCATTCCTCAATGCAATCTCTCAGAAGGTAATCAATCCAGAAGTTCTACCACGGTTACAGAACGATGTGATCCAATGTCTTGTCAGTTTCGAGTTGGTGTTCCCGCCATCCTTCTTCAATATTATGACGCACCTCCTGGTTCACCTAGTCGATGAGATTTCCATTCTCGGTCCTGTATTTCTACACAATATGTTCCCCTTCGAGAGGTTCATGGGAGTATTAAAGAAATATGTTCGTAACCGTGCTAGGCCAGAAGGAAGCATCGCCAAGGGCTATGGAAATGAGGAGGTAATTGAGTTTTGTGTTGACTTTGTTCCTGACCTTAAGCCGATTGGTCTTCCTCAATCGCGGCACGAGGGGAGACTAAGTGGAAAAGGCACGATCGGAAGGAAATCAATGATATGTATGGACGGCCATTCTCTGACTGAAGCACACCACACAGTTCTGACCAATTCCAGCTTGGTGGCTCCGTACTTTGAGAAACACAAGAATATTTTACGCTCGGACAACCCTGGGAAGCCTGAATCCTGGATTAGGAAGGCCCACATGGAGACTTTCGGCAGTTGGTTGAGAAAACATTTAATGAGTGACAATAAGGTTGTAGATCAGCTGTACATGTTGGCCAAGACACCATCTTCGACTATAACGACTTTCCAAGGGTACGAGATAAATGGGAATACATTTTACACGATCGCCCAAGATAAAAAGAGCACCAACCAAAACAGTGGTGTCCGCTTTGATGCAGCAACCGAGAATGGGCAAAAGGTCACATATTATGGTTACATAGAGGAGATATGGGAACTTGACTATGGACCCTCCTTTAGGGTCCCTTTGTTCCGGTGCAAATGGTTCAAGCTAACAGGAGGTGGGGTAAAGGTGGACCAGCAATACGGAATGACAATGGTGGATTTCAACAATCTTGGTTACCTTGACGAACCATTCGTCCTAGCGAAAGATGTCGCTCAGGTTTTCTATGTGAAGGACATGAGTAGCAAACCGAGGAAACGGAAAGATAAGAAAACGATCAGTACATCGTTCGATGATCCAAAGCGCCACATTGTTCTTTCAGGGAAAAGAAACATCGTGGGAGTGGAGGACAAGACAGACATGTCAGAAGATTATAATATGTTTGCTGAAATTCCGCCCTTCAAAGTGAACACCGACCCAAGCATTAAGTTAAATGACGAGGATGCTCCATGGATACGGCACAATCGTAAGCAAGCAGGGACACAAGGGAAGAAATGATGTGTAATAATTTATTGTACCAAACTTTGTTGAATGAATCATGTGAATTATATTACCCGGGATGTGTTTGGTGTCCATTTTCGAATGATTCAATTGACTCGAGATAGCACTGATGATACATGAAATTTGGAGTGACTAAGTCATACTCCTGCATGCATACATGAAATTTGGAGTGACTAAGTCATACTCCTGCATATAGGAAATTTGGAGTGACTAAGTCATACTCCTACATACATGAAATTTGGAGTGATTTAGTCATACTCCTGCCTAGGCGTATAATATGCATACTCGTAGTCTTCATAGCCGCCGCCATTGTACTGGTAGTCGTCGCCCTCTAAGTTGTCGGCGTCATCGTCGCTGCTGTCGTCGCTGTCGTCGGGCGGCGCTCGTGGCTCGAACTGAGGGTAGCGCAGGCGGGGGATATCGCCGGCCGTGAGGTAGTCCATGAAGCTCTGCAGATTCCGGCAGTACCACCATAGCCGACGGCCGGCCTCGTGGAAGTTTCCGGGAGGCAGACCGTCCTCCTCATACAGCGAGCGCCCTCTCACGCCGATTGATGAAGAAGGCGTCCCAAGTATGCTGGTTATCGGGATGCCGGCGGGGATTCATCCGCTGCTCCGGCGTGAGGTCGAGGTAGTAGTGGTTCGTGATGGCCGCCGGCGCGCGGTACCACGAGGGACGGGAGGGACCGGCACGCCGCCGGCGCTTAGGCTCCGGCCGGCGAGGACGCGGTAGCCCGGAGGGCAAGGGTAGTTCGAGGCACAAAGCTCCTCCACCTGGTGGTAGGTTAGAGTGTGTGCGGTGGAAGCCATGAGAGAGTGATGAGAGATTGTAGAGATGTGATCTTGGCCAAGGCGGGCTACCTATATGTAGTGACAAATGGCGGGAAAAATGGGAGCGGGAAGACAGGAGGCGGGAAGAAAGAGGCGGGGAGAAAGTGGCGGGAAGAAATTGGCGGGAAAAAATTGGCGGGAAGAAAGAGGCCGGAAGAAATTGGCGGGAAACAATTGGCGGGAAGAAAGAGGCGGGAAGACAGGGAAGAAATGGCGGGAAGACGAGGAGGGAAGAGGGGGTCGGCGGAAAGAGGCGGGAAGAGGGGGCCAACGAACTTTTGAATTGAATTAGTTTTATTTTTATGAATTTTTGATAATTTGTATTTTTAAATTTTTGAATTGAATTAGTTTTATTTTTCTGAATTTTTTGATATATTATTTGTATTTTTAAGATTTTGAATTGAATTAGTTTTATTTTTATGAATTTTTTGATATATTATTTGTATTTTTAAGATTTTGAATTGAATTAGTTTTATTTTTATGAATTTTTTGATATATTATATGTATTTTAAACATTTTGAATTGAATTAGTTTTATTTTTCTTAGTTTTTTGATATATTATTTGTATTTTTAAGATTTTGAATTGAATTAGTTTTATTTTTATGAATTTTTTGATATATTATTTGTATTTTTAAGATTTTGAATTGAATTAGTTTTATTTTTATGAATTTTTTGATATATTATATGTATTTTAAACATTTTGAATTGAATTAGTTTTATTTTTCTTAGTTTTTTGATATATTATTTGTATTTTTAAGATTTTGAATTGCATTAGTTTTTTTTTCTGATTTTTTTGATATATTATTTGTATTTTTAAAATTTTGAATTGAATTAGTTTTATTTTTCTGATTTTTTTGATATATTATATGTATTATATGATTTTCAAAAAAGAAAAGTATTTTCAAAAAAGAGCTTTAGTCGCGGTTGGCCTGGCCAACCGCGACTAAAGGTCCTTGCGCGCGGGAAAATAAAAACCGGGCGAAAATACCTTTAGTCGCGGTTGGGGTCCCCAGCCGCGACTAAATGTACCCCTTTAGTCGCGGTTGTTGACACCAACCGCGACTAAAGGGGGGTCCCTATATATTCCCGCACGGCGAACCGCCGCGCCACAGTTCTTCTTCCTCCGCCCGAACTGCTGATCGATCTGAGACGCCGCGCCGCCCTCGTCGTCTCCACGCCGTCCTCTCGTCGTCTCCACGCCGTCGCCGGCGTCATCGTCTCCGCGCCGTCGCCGCCATCGCCGGCTCCTCCATCTTCTCTTCTCGCCACGCCCCGTAAGGATCCAATCCGGCCAACAAACGCGCGCCGCCGCCCGTGCCGCGCCGCCGTGTCGCCGCAGCCACGTACTAAGAGGAAGGGGCGGCGCCGCACGAGAGGAAGGGGCGGCGACGCACGAGAGGAAGGGGCCGGGCGGCGCCGCCGGCCAGAGAGAGGCGCGCGCGCGCGCGGCGCACCCCCGGCCAATTTTTTTTTTTCTTTTTTTTTAGTTTTAGTTCTTGTTAATTTCGAAATTAAAATTAACTAAAATTGGACTTAAAAAAAACTAAAATTGAATCATCATATCTGAATCATCATATCTTGAGTGAAAGTTTTTTTAAAACTCACTCTAATCTCATGACCATTCGAAAGCTTAAAAATTGTTTTGTTTTGTTGGTTAGACACAAAATATAAATCCCAAACAACATAATTTGAATTGGATCTCATTGAACATCTTCCATGATTTAGTACTGCACCACATTGAACCTCGCGGTTATTCACAAAAAGTGTCTCAATTTTATCAAAATTTTAATGTATCTAAATATTATCTAGTAAGTAGATAAATCTAAATTTTAACAAAGTTGATACATTTTTGTTAGACGGACATCCAAAGAGTACGATGCTGTATCACGTGTTTGATATGACGCGACACCACCATGCTTTTGGCTGCAAGCTTTTGGTGTCGGAATCGAATCGGTGAGGAACCCAACGTGTCCTCTTTCGGCTCCTAGAGAAACGAAAATAACAGGAACCTAAAATTACTGAAAAGGGTCCATGTTTGAGAATATTCCACAAATACACACGCACGCTCGCGGCAATGATGAGTTCAATCCAGTCAGACCACACCTCTCTCGGTCGCTCCCCAGCCGCCACTCCCTCCAGGTCCCCACTACCAGTCGGGTAGGGCCCACACGTAAGTGAGCGACGCCCCTCCCGCATTCCCACTCGCGGCACCCCGCGGTCAACTCGGTTGCTTCCCGAGACGCACACATGCAATAGCTAGGGCGGCGCCCGCCGGCGCACCCCCGGCCCCTCCAATCTCTCCCGGCGCACACACGCGCTCTTCTGCGACACCCTCTCCCACCCCTTCTAGCTCGCCGGCCCCCTCCTTTTGGCACCTCCCTTTCGCCACCGCCACCGCCCCCCTTCTTCACTTAATTAATTTGTTTTTACTACATGTTTTCAGGACTGACATATGGCGGACGATAGAGCTGACCCGATTCTGGACAACTATGATCCGGACGCTGAAGACCATATGTTCGGCATCATAAAAGGCGATTTTCCATATGTGCCGACCGGAGAAGAAGAAGATGATATCTCTTCTTATCTGAACCTTGAGTGTGAAGATGAAGGGCGCCGTCAGCAAGCAGATGATGCCGAAGAAACGTCGATAAACGACGATCTTCAATTGGAAGTAGCAACCACCTCCGGCGCCGAGGTATATATATATACATATTGAGCGTCTGGTGATACAACTAACTGATTTGAATAAATGTGTGTGTACTAACGCGCGCGACTCTCTTTCTTATTTTAGCCCTCGGTCGGATCGTCGAAAAAATCGAGTACGTCGTCAAAGCGTGGCGCAACCAAGACGATGAAACCAGGAGAAACATGCACCATCGATGTTGTCGACGAAGCAACCGGCAGGCCGCTGGAGCCCAGCAAGAACGCCACCAAGTTTGTCAGCCAATGCGGAGCCGTTGTTAGAGACAACGTCTCGATCACCCGCCAGGAGTGGAATGAGCCAAAGAAGGCACGTGTTGGTTTCACTTTTGTCGATAAGAGAGAAAAAAAAGATTGCTTCAACAAGCTTATGGAACATTTCGTTCTACCTCCGGAATACCGCAAATACGATGAGGAGGGTAACAAGATTGCGGAAAACAAGGAGAGGAGCAAGCTAGTCAAACAGTTCGCTCTTTCTAGGATGGCCAACGCATTCCGGAAATACAAGCAAAATCTAGCCCATGACTTTGTCAACCAGGGCAAGACTCCGAATTTCAAAGGACAATATGAGAAACTGCAACATGATTGGCCAGAATTTGTGAAGCAAAAGAAATCGGAGCAGTTCCTTGAACTATCGACAAAAAATAAGGAAAATGCGGCCAAGAAGGAGTACAATCATAAAATGGGGCCAGGAGGGTATCGCTTTTGGCAGCCTAAGTGGGAGAAGATGGAGAACGAGCTGAGGGCGCGAGGAATCCGTCCAGGTACGGAGGGATGGGACCCAAGGGCCAAAAGCTGGTGGTACGGGCATGGGGGATCGCTGAACCCGGAGACAGGGGAGTGTGTTTACCAGGGCAAAATAATTACACCCACCAAAAAGCTTATTGAGGCAATGAGGGAGGCTCAAGAGGGGAGGATCAGGTTCAACAGAGAGAACGACGCCCTGACAAAAGCCCTCGGGAATCCTGAACACGGAGGACGTATACGAGGCATGGGGCCCATTCCGTGGAAAGTAGGGTTCCCCCAGAACGATGACCCGTACGGTTACAGAAGCCGTAAGAGAAAGATGGATCGGGATGCAGATGTTGTGGCGAAGTTGGTAACGGAAATGGATGTGATGAAGAAAACCGTGAGTGTACTAGTCGCCGAAAGAGATGCAGCTCGGGCGCAGCATGCTGAAGATCATCCAATGGATCTCGGAAGCCAGCAGCGGAGAAGAAGCAGCGTGGCTTCCACGGAGGCCTCACCGGCTGGTGCACCGACGATAGAAATTACTGCACCGGAGCCTCTGGTGGTCGAAATTACTGCACCGGAGCCTCCTCGCTACCCCGTGGACGATATAAAGGAGATGAAAGCATGTCATCTGTATTATCCTATCGGGAACATGTCCATGAAGGTAGCCATCGGCAGTGCTTTACCACCTGGAGCACTCCACCACAACAACCCCATTCAAGATGGCTATGCTCGTGTGACGGTGGAGGAGATAGTCCAAGGGTTTGAGGACCTGGACATTGACATTGCTACACCTGAAGGGGTGAAAAGACTTGGAGATGTCAAGCGCCAGTTCATTCTATGGCGAAGAAATTTATCAAGTTTCAGGCGAGGCGCCAACAAGTCCACCCCCGTACGGTGGTGGTGGTGGCGGTGGCGGTGACGGTGGCGGTGGCGGTGGCGGTGACGGTGGCGGTGGCGGTGACGGTGGCGGTGGCGGTGACGGTGGCGGTGGCGGTGACGGTGGCGGTGGTGCTTCACCTAATACACCTCATTCACGTCAGCCGACGACGCCGCCCCCCAGTCCTTGTCCGGCGGGTGATCAGACACCGGTACCGCCCCCCAATCCACCTCCGGCGAAGAAGCAGAAGCAGTCCTGGGTTATTAACCCGGACCCTTATGTACCTAAGAAAACAAAGATACCAGAGCCATCACTGAAGCCTCTCATCCCGAGGCCTTGGGAACTTAGTGTCGAGGAAAATGCAGCGGCCGTGGCTGCTCAGCATGAGAAATGGAAGGAGGAGTGCAAGAAGAAAAGAGAGGCGAGCCCAAGCCAGTATTTTACGATGAGCAAAGAAGTGGGCTAAGTCATTTTTGAACACACCGTCCCAAGCCGCGAAGAATCTGCCTGACGACTATTTACGTGAACTTCGTAGGCAAGCACTCGAGTTCAAGAGGAATAAAGAGTTGGCGGAGAAGAAAGCCTTGGAGGCCGAGAAAAAATTAGAAAGGGGGAAAGAAGTTGCCCAGCTCGGGGAACAAAGTAAACAATCGATCGCCCCGCTCATAGTGCAAGCCGCCGGTCCGGATGCCCCCGATATCATAGCAGCTGCGGCAGCACATGGATTGACTGTAACGAGTGCCAGAGAACAAGCGGCCGAGTTAGGTATCACTCTTCGTGCCTTTATTAGGCCTTGATGAGGCGCCAATGAAGGACGTAGTATTTACATATGTGAAGAATGGCCCTCTCATCGAGCCTGCGCAGGAAGAGGATCTACCTCGACAAATGAAAGGTCTGCTAAATTGGTACAAGGGTTACATAAAACATGAAAACGCCAAAGACTATATCTATGCGGAAGTTAAATATGAGCATCACTTCAAACATTACTGGGTACAAATTCCTCTGAGTGAATTGTTCCAGCTGTTCAATCTGCGTGACCTCGACAAATCTATCATCAGTTGCTACGTTCTGTAAGTGATTTATTAATTTCTACCCCATCTCGTTCATTGCCGGCCTGCACTATATATATATATATTGTCCTAACTATCTTGTTGTGTACGCTATATATTATGCAGAATGAAGAAGCGGGAAATGCGAATAAGGAACATCCATGATGTTGGGTTCATTGACCCACACATCGTTAATTCACATGTGTTAGAACACCACCCCGCCGACGTGGAGGATGACCTGTGGCGGTTTATTAGAAAACAGCAACAGAAAAGTGATATTCTATTTCCTTACCATTTTGGGTGAGTGTTTCTGTCTTGAGCACATTCTCTTTTGTTTACTCCATGCATGGTATGTGGCTAATCGATGAGTTATGCATGACTGTGCATGTATCGTGTCCGCAGGTTCCACTGGATTCTTATGGTAATTAAAGTTCAGACCTCCTCAGTTCTCGTCCACGACTCTCTGAATATGGATCCGGCGCTTTGGGGCGACATGAGAAAAATGATGCAAAAGTAATTATTTTCATTCATTTGCGCTCTATATCGATCGGCCTATTTCGTTCATCATTTCCTAATATCAAGTAACTAATTAATAACTCTCTTGTTTATTTAATTTTCTTTGCCTCGTAGGGTTTGGAGACGGTTCGTAGATACCAAGGTCGGTGAATTCAAAAAAGAGCTACATTTTAAAATGGCAGTGCGGACGACTGGGGATATTCAGCCACCGGGGACCAATCTATGTGGATACTATGTTTGTGAGAGGATCCGGGGATACTGCAATGAGCGGGACCAGACGTGTGAGAACAACATCCTGAGGAATAACCTCCGGAAGACGCTTAGTCCAGAAGCTCGCTTCCGACCACTTCAAGAGGAACTAGCTGGATGGTTGGCGAGGGAAGTCATCGATCCTAGAGGAGAACACTATTACGATGACGTAGAACTTTATATGCACCAGAATTTGTAACTAACTTGTTCAAAATTGTATATGGTCATCCGATATTGAATATATATTGTATATGGTCATCCGATATTGAATATATATTGTATATTCCTCTTGAATTCTTTTTGGTTCTAATTTCAAATTTGTTTGAAATTGTACATTCATATGCATGTATGTATACAGTACCGTAGAATATGTGAAACTCCTTCAAAATTAAAACCCAAAAGAAATAAAACAATACAAATTAAAAAGAAACCAGATTTAGGGGGAGGGGGGCTAAACCCTAAACCCTGCGGAGGCCTTTAGTCGCGGTTGGCCAGAAGAACCGCGACTAAAGGTCCTCCGCCCTGGCGCTCGCCTGCGGCCCACGTGGACGGGCCTTTAGTCGCGGTTCGTAAGGAACCGCGACTAAAGGGGGGGGCCTTTAGTCGCGCTACTTTGGTCGCGGTTGCGCAACCGCGACTAATGGCAGTTGCGAACCGCGACCAAAGCCCCTTTTTCCACCAGTGATTCCCTGGATTTGCCGATGCAATCTACCGTTGTCAACGTGCCTTTGATCTATTGTTCCTAGATTGGTTCTGTTACCTGAAGATTTCTGTTGTTCGATTGCATACATCCCTTTGAATCGCTGACAGTCTAGTCAGCTCCATAAAATACTTCAGTTCGTATACATGCACATAACCTCAACATCAATATGCATATATATCTCGATGAAATACCTCAGTTCCTATGTATACACATATGGCTCTAGCCGCTTTATTCTTGCATGATCAATTTTTCTATGTACGGTTGAAATAACATTGTTCATATCGGATGATAACATACCTCCACATCAATATGAACAGATATACATCCTGATTTCTGCAGATCATGCATCGTGCCATCTCCGACGTTGCGGTGTGACATGAGGAACTACGCGTCCGGCAGTGCTAGATCGAGCAGGTCCCAACGTGCACTGGTGGAAAAAAGGGCTTTGGTCGCGGTTGGCAACTGCCATTAGTCGCGGTGGCCCAACCGCGACCAAAGCAGCGCGACTAAAGGTCCCCCCCTTTAGTCGCGGTTCCTTACGAACCGCGACTAAAGGCCCGTCCACGTGGGCCGCAGGGGAGCGCCAGGGAGGAGGACCTTTAGTCGCGGTTCTTCTGGCCAACCGCGACTAAAGGCCTCCGCAGGGTTTAGGGTTTTAGCCCCCCCTCCCCCTAAATCTGGTTTCTTTTTAATTTGTATTGTTTTATTTCTTTTGGGTTTTAATTTTGAAGGAGTTTCACATATTCTACGGTACTGTATACATACATGCATATGAATGTACAATTTCAAACAAATTTGAAATTAGAACCAAAAAGAATTCAAGAGGAATATACAATATATATTCAATATCGGATGACCATATACAATATATATTCAATATCGGATGACCATATACAATTTTGAACAAGTTAGTTACAAATTCTGGTGCATATAAAGTACTACGTCATCGTAATAGTGTTCTCCTCTAGGATCGATGACTTCCCTCGCCAACCATCCAGCTAGTTCCTCTTGAAGTGGTCGGAAGCGAGCTTCTGGACTAAGCGTCTTCCGGAGGTTATTCCTCAGGATGTTGTTCTCACACGTCTGGTCCCGCTCATTGCAGTATCTCCGGATCCTCTCACAAACATAGTATCCACATAGATTGGTCCCCGGTGGCTGAATATCCCCAGTCGTCGGCACTACCATTTTAAAATGTAGCTCCTTTTTGAATTCACCGACCTTGGTATCTACGAACCGTCTCCAAACCCTACGAGGCAAAGAAAATTAAATAAACAAGAGAGTTATTAATTAGTTACTTGATATTAGGAAATGATGAACGAAATAGGCCGATCGATATAGAGCGCAAATGAATGAAAATAATTACTTTTGCATCATTTTTCTCATGTCGCCCCAAAGCGCCGGATCCATATTCAGAGAGTCGTGGACGAGAACTGAGGAGGTCTGAACTTTAATTACCATAAGAATCCAGTGGAACCTGCGGACACGATACATGCACAGTCATGCATAACTCATCGATTAGCCACATACCATGCATGGAGTAAACAAAAGAGAATGTGCTCAAGACAGAAACACTCACCCAAAATGGTAAGGAAATAGAATATCACTTTTCTGTTGCTGTTTTCTAATAAACCGCCACAGGTCTTCCTCCACGTCGGCGGGGTGGTGTTCTAACACATATGAATTAACGATGTGTGGGTCAATGAACCCAACATCATGGATGTTCCTTATTCGCATTTCCCGCTTCTTCATTCTGCATAATAGCGTACACAACAAGATAGTTAGGACAGTGCAGGCAATGAACGAGATGGGGTAGAAATTAATAAATCACTTACAGAACGTAGCAACTGATGATAGATTTGTCGAGGTCGCGCAGATTGAACAGCTGGAACAATTCACTCAGAGGAATTTGTACCCAGTAATGTTTGAAGTGATGCTCATATCTAACTTCCGCATAGATATACTCTTTGGCGTTTTTATGTTTTATGTAACCCTTGTACCAATTTAGCAGACCTAGCATTTGTCGAGGTAGATCCCCTTCCTGCGCAGGCTCGACGAGAGGGCCATTCTTCACATATGTAAATACTACGTCCTTCATTGGCGCCTCATCAAGGCCTAGCAGTGCACGAAGAGTGATACCTAACTCGGCCGCTTGTTCTCTGGCACTCGTTACAGTCAATCCATGTGCTGCCGCAGCTGCTATGATATCGGGGGCATCCGGATCGGCGGCTTGCACTATGAGCGGGGCGATCGATTGTTTACTTTGTTCCCCGAGCTGGGCAACTTCTTTCCCCCTTTCTAATTTTGACTCGGCCTCGTCCTTCAAGGCTTTCTTCTCCGCCAACTCTTTCCTGTTCTTGAACGCGAGTGCTTGCCTACGAAGTTCACGTAAATAGTCATCAGGCAGATTCTTCGCGGCTTGGGACGGTGTGTTCAAAAATGACTTAGCCCACTGCTTTTCCTTGTCAGAATATACTGGCTTGGGCTCGCCCTCTATTTTCTTCTTGACGCTCGCCTTCCATTTCTCTAAATCAGCAGCCGCGCCCGCCTCGACTTCCTCGGCACTACTTTCCCAAGGCCTCGTGGGGAGAGGCTTCAGTGATACCTCCGGTACCTTTGTTTTCTTAGGTACGTAAGGGTCCGGGTTAATAACCCAGGACTGCTTCTGCTTCTTCGCCGGAGGTGGATTGGGGGGCGGTACCGGTGTCTGATCACCCGCCGGACGAGGACTGGGGGGCGGCGGCGTCGGCTGACGTGAATGAGGTGTATTAGGTGAAGCACCACCGCCACCGTCACCGCCACCGCCACCGTCACCGCCACCGCCACCGCCACCGTCACCGCCACCGCCACCACCACCACCGTACGGGGGTGGACTTGTTGGCGCCTCGCCTGGAAACTTGATAAATTTCTTCTGCCATAGAATGAACTGGCGCTTGACATCTCCAAGTCTTTTCACCCCTTCAGGTGTAGCAATGTCAATGTCCAGGTCCTCAAACCCTTGGACTATCTCCTCCACCGTCACACGAGCATAGCCATCTTGAATGGGGTTGTTGTGGTGGAGTGCTCCAGGTGGTAAAGCACTGCCGATGGCTACCTTCATGGACATGTTCCCGATAGGATAATACAGATGACATGCTTTCATCTCCTTTATATCGTCCACGGGGTAGCGAGGAGGCTCCGGTGCAGTAATTTCGACCACCAGAGGCTCCGGTGCAGTAATTTCTATCGTCGGTGCACCAGCCGGTGAGGCCTCCGTGGAAGCCACGCTGCTGGCTTCCGAGATCCATTGGATGATCTTCAGCATGCTGCGCCCGAGCTGCATATCTTTCGGCGACTAGTACACTCACGGTTTTCTTCATTACATCCATTTCAGTTACCAACTTCGCCACAACATCTGCATCCCGATCCATCTTTCTCTTACGGCTTCTGTAACCGTACGGGTCATCGTCTCGGGGAACCCTATTTTCCACGGAATGGGCCCCATGCCTCGTATACGTCCTCCGTGTTCAGGATTCCCGAGGGCTTTTGTCGGGCGTCGTTCTCTCCGTTGAACCTGATCCTCCCTCTTGAGCCTCCCTCATTGCCTCAATAAGCTTTTGGGTGGGTGTAATTATTTTGCCCTGATAAACACACTCCCCTGTCTCCGGGTTCAGCGATCCCCCATGCCCGTACCACCAGCTTTTGGCCCTTGGGTCCCATCCCTCCGTACCTGGACGGATTCCTCGCGCCCTCAGCTCGTTCTCCATCTTCTCCCACTTAGGCTGCCAAAAGCGATACCCTCCTGGCCCCATTTTATGATTGTACTCCTTCTTGGCCGCATTTTCCTTATTTTTTTTCGATAGTTCAAGGAACTGCTCCGATTTCTTTTGCTTCACAAATTCTGGCCAATCATGTTGCAGTTTCTCATATTGTCCTTTGAAATCCGGAGTCTTGCCCTGGTTGACAAAGTCATGGGCTAGATTTTGCTTGTATTTCCGGAATGCGTTGGCCATCCTAGAAAGAGCGAACTGTTTGAGTAGCTTGCGCCTCTTCTTGTTTTCCGCAATCTTGTTACCCTCCTCATCGTATTTGCGGTATTCCGGAGGTAGAACGAAATGTTCCATAAGCTTGTTGAAGCAATCTTTTTTTTCTCTCTTCTCGACAAAAGTGAAACCAACACGTGCCTTCTTTGGCTCATTCCACTCCTGGCGGGTGATCGAGACGTTGTCTCTAACAACGGCTCCGCATTGGCTGACAAACTTGGTGGCGTTCTTGCTGGGCTCCAGCGGCCTGCCGGTTTCTTCGTCGACAACATCGATGGTGCATGTTTCTCCTGCTTTCATCGTCTTGGTTGCGCCACGCTTTGACGACGTACTCGATTTTTTCGACGATCCGGCCGAGGGCTAAAATAAGAAAGAGAGTCGCGCGCGTTAGTACACACACATTTATTCAAATCAGTTAGTTGTTTCACCAGACGCTCAATATGTATATATATATACCTCGGCGCCGGAGGTGGTTGCTACTTCCAATTGAAGATCGTCGTTTATCGACGTTTCTTCGGCATCATCTGCTTGCTGACGGCGCCCTTCATCTTCACCCTCAAGGTTCAGATAAGAAGAGATATCATCTTCTTCTTCTCCGGTCGGCACATATAGAATATCGCCTTTTATGATGCCGAACATATGGTCTTCAGCTTCCGGATCATAGTTGGCCAGAATCGGGTCAGCTCTATCGTCCGCCATATGTCAGTCCTGAAAACATGTAGTCAAAACAAATTAATTAAGTGAAGAAGGGGGGCGGTGGCGGTGGCGAAAGGGCGGTGCCAAAAGGAGGGGGCGAGGAAAGGGTGGGAGAGGGTGTCGCGGTATATGCGGGGTCGCGGTGGCGAAAGGGGGGCGGCGGAAGGTAGGCGCGCGGTGGCGGTGGCGAAAGGGCGGCGGTGGCAAAAGCGCAGTGGCGGTGCCGTGTGTTCTCCTGTCCCCATTACCCCATCCCTGTTTGCTGTGGCTGTGCGGTGGTGGGATTGGCCGACTAGTCCGTCGTTAGCTTATATATGCATGATGCAACCCACCGGACTTCTTTCGTGTCATGGGATCCCGTCTCCTCTAACATGTAATTCGTTTTTTGTTGGTTCATCAAACATGTTTATTTGGTTCACCCACTTTAGTTACATATTGTGATGAAAGAACAAGTTACATATTGTGATGAAACAACAAGTTTATTTGGTTCACCGGCCCACTTTAGTAGTCAAATCTTAGTATTTTAGTCAAATTTTAGTTTACAATTTTAATTAACAACAAGTTTATTTGGTTCACCGGCCCACTTTAGTCAAATTTTAGTTTTTTAGTCAAATTTTAGTTTACAATTTTAATTAACAACAAGTTTATTTGGTTCACCGGCCCACTTTAGTCAAATTTTAGTTTTTTAGTCAAATTTTAGTTTACCATTTTAATTAACAACAAGTTTATTTGGTTCACCGGCCCACTTTAGTCAAATTTTAGTTTTTTAGGCAAATTTTAGTTTACAATTTTAATTAACAACAAGTTAATTTGGTTCACCGGCCCACTTTAGTCAAATTTTAGTTTTTTAGGCAAATTTTAGTTTACAATTTTAATTAACAACAAGTTAATTCGTTTAAGTCAATTTTTAGTTTTTTTCCAAAATCTTTTGAAGTCCAATTTTAGTTTACAATTTTAGTTAGCAAAAACAAAAAACAAAAAAAATGAGATCGGGCCGGCGCTCGCACGCCCGCGCGCGCGCCTCGATCTCTCTCTCCCGCGCGGCGGTGGGCGGCGACGTTCGAGAGGCGGCGACGTGCAGAGGCGGCGGTGGGCGGCGGCGGTTCGAGAGGCGGCGGCGTGTACCGCTGCGGCGGCGGCGTGTGTGCAGCGGCGCGGCGAGTCGATCGACGACGTACACGTACGGGGGCGCCGGGCCGGGGGCAGCGAGGTCGCTCGAGGGCGGCGGCGGCTGCGGCCGTTGATGGCGGCGGGCGAGGGCGGCGACGTGCAGAGGGCGCGGGGGCAGCCTGACGGCGTCAGCGAGCAGGCGAGCGAGGGCGGCGACGTGCAGAAGCTTCACAGATCGACGGAGAAGACGAAGACTGAACCGCCGTCCGCCCTCGCGGTATTTATACCGTCGGGGCTTTAGTCGCGGTTGGGGTTACCAACCGCGACTAAAGGGTATTTTAGTCGCGGTTGGTAACCCCAACCGCGACTAAAGCCTTTTTTCGCACCTTTTCGGTTCCTCGCTGAAATCGATTTTAGTCGCGGTTGGCCTCGCCAACCGCGACTAAAGGCTTTTTCGAAATTATTTCGTTTCAAAAATGTTGAGAGTACATATAATATATCAAAAAATTCATAAAAATAAAACTAATTCAATTCAAAATGTTAAAAATACAAATTATATATCAAAAAATTAAGAAAAATAAAACTAATTCAATTCAAAATTTTAAAAATACAAATAATACATCAATAAATTCAGAAAAATAAAACTAATTCAATTCAAAATTTTAAAAATACAAATAATACATCAATAAATTCAGAAAAATAAAACTAATTCAATTCAAAATGTTAAAAATACAAATTATATATCAAAAAATTAAGAAAAATAAAACTAATTCATTTCAAAAATGTTTACAATACATATAATATATCAAAAAATTCATAAAAATAAAACTAATTCAATTCAAAATTTTAAAAATACAAATAATACATCAATAAATTCAGAAAAATAAAACTAATTCAATTCAAAATGTTAAAAATACAAATTATACATCAAAAAATCAAAAAGTAAAACTAATTCAATTCAAATTCTTAAAAATACAAATAATATATCAAAAAATTAAGAAAAATAAAACTAATTCAATTCAAAATTTTAAAAATACAAATAATACATCAATAAATTCATAAAAATAAAACTAATTCAATTCAAAAGTTCGTTGGCCCCCTCTTCCCGCCTCTTTCCGCCGACCCCCTCTTCCCTCCTCGTCTTCCCGCCATTTCTTCCCGCCATTTCTTCCCGCCAATTGTTTCCCGCCAATTTCTTCCGGCCTCTTTCTTCCCGCCAAATTTTTTTCCCGCCAATTTCTTCCCGCCACTTTCTCCCCGCCTCTTTCTTCCCGCCTCCTGTCTTCCCGCTCCCATTTTTCCCGCCATTTGTCACTACATATAGGTAGCGCGGCTTGGCCAGCATCACATCTCTACAATCTCTCATCACTCTATCATGGCTTCCACCGCACCCACTCTAACCTACCAGCAGGTGGAGGAGCTTTGCGCCTCGAACTACCCTTGCCCTCCGGGCTACCGCGTCCCTGCCGGCTGGAGCCTAAGCGCCGGCGGCGTGCCGGTCCCTCCCGTCCCTCAGGGTACTGCGCGCCGGGCGGCCATCACGAACCACTACTACCTCGACCTCACGCCGGAGCAGCGGATGAATCCCCGCTGGCATCCCGATAACCAGCATACTTGGGACGCCTTCTTCATCAATCGGCGTGAGAGGGCGCTCGCCAGGTATGAGGAGGACGGTCTGCCTCCTGGAAACTTCCACGAGGCCGGCCGTCGGCTATGGTGGTACGGCCGGACTCTGCAGAGCGTCATGGACTACATCACGGCCGACGATATCCCCCGCCTGCGCTACCCTCAGTTCGAGCCACGAGCGCCGCCCGACGACAGCGACGACAGCAGCGACGACGACGCCGGCAACTTAGAAGGCGACGACTACCAGTACAACGGCGGCGGCTATGAAGACTACGAGTATGCATATTATACGCCTAGGCAGGAGTATGACTAAATCACTCCAAATTTCATGTATGCAGGAGTATGACTTAGTCACTCCAAATTTCCTATATGCAGGAGTATGACTTAGTCACTCCAAATTTCCTATATGCAGGAGTATGACTTAGTCACTCCAAATTTCATGTATGCAGGAGTATGACTTAGTCACTCCAAATTTCATGTATCATCAGTGGTATCTCGAGTCAATTGAATCATTCGAAAATGGACACCAAACACATCACGGGTAATATAATTCACATGATTCATTCAACAAAGTTTGGTACAATAAATTATTACCCATCATTTCTTCCCTTGTGTCCCTGCTTGCTTACGATTGTGCCGTATCCATGGAGCATCCTCATCATTTAACTTAATGCTTGGGTCGGTGTTCACTTTGAAGGGCGGAATTTCAGCAAACATATTATAATCTTCTGACATGTCTGTCTTGTCCTCCACTCCCACGATGTTTCTTTTCCCTGAAAGAACAATGTGGCGCTTTGGATCATCGCATGATGTACTGATCGTTTTCTTATCTTTCCGTTTCCTCGGTTTGCTACTCATGTCCTTCACATGGAAAACCTGAGCGACATCTTTCGCTAGGACGAATGGTTCGTCAAGGTAACCAAGATTGTTGAAATCCACCATTGTCATTCCGTATTGCTGGTCCACCTTTACCCCACCTCCTGTTAGCTTGAACCACTTGCACCGGAACAAAGGGACCCTAAAGGAGGGTCCATAGTCAAGTTCCCATATCTCCTCTATGTAACCATAATATGTGACCTTTTGCCCATTCTCGGTTGCTGCATCAAAGCGGACACCACTGTTTTGGTTGGTGCTCTTTTTATCTTGGGCGATCGTGTAAAATGTATTCCCATTTATCTCGTACCCTTGGAAAGTCGTTATAGTCGAAGATGGTGTCTTGGCCAACATGTACAGCTGATCTACAACCTTATTGTCACTCATTAAATGTTTTCTCAACCAACTGCCGAAAGTCTCCATGTGGGCCTTCCTAATCCAGGATTCAGGCTTCCCAGGGTTGTCCGAGCGTAAAATATTCTTGTGTTTCTCAAAGTACGGAGCCACCAAGCTGGAATTGGTCAGAACTGTGTGGTGTGCTTCAGTCAGAGAATGGCCGTCCATACATATCATTGATTTCCTTCCGATCGTGCCTTTTCCACTTAGTCTCCCCTCGTGCCGCGATTGAGGAAGACCAATCGGCTTAAGGTCAGGAACAAAGTCAACACAAAACTCAATTACCTCCTCATTTCCATAGCCCTTGGCGATGCTTCCTTCTGGCCTAGCACGGTTACGAACATATTTCTTTAATATTCCCATGAACCTCTCGAAGGGGAACATATTGTGTAGAAATACAGGACCGAGAATGGAAATCTCATCGACTAGGTGAACCAGGAGGTGCGTCATAATATTGAAGAAGGATGGCGGGAACACCAACTCGAAACTGACAAGACATTGGATCACATCATTCTGTAACCGTGGTAGAACTTCTGGATTGATTACCTTCTGAGAGATTGCATTGAGGAATGCACATAGCTTCACAATGGGCAGTCGAACATTTTCCGGCAGGAGCCCCCTCAAAGCAATCGGAAGCAATTGCATCATAATCACATGGCAGTCGTGAGACTTCAGGTTTTGGAACTTTTTCTCCGCCATGTTTATTATTCCCTTTATATTGGACGAGAATCCTGACGGGACCTTCATACTGCTCAGGCATTCAAAAAAGATGACCTTCTCTTCTTTGGTCAGAGCGTAGCTGGCACGACCTTGATCCCGTTCCGGATGCCGGTCATCGTGGTCTTTCAAACTTTGCTGGTCTGCCGTGCTTCCTTTGTATCATTTGACTTCCCATACACGCCCAAGAAGCTTAGGATGTTCACGCAAATATTCTTCGTAACGTGCATCACGTCGATTGCAGAGCGGACTTCTAGGACTTTCCAATATTCTAGCTCCCAGAATATAGATTTCTTCTTCCACATGGCTACGTGCCCGTCAGCTCCCTTCGGAACTGATTGTCCGCCAGGACCCTTTCCAAAGATGACTCTCAAATCCTTGACCATATCAAATACCTCAGCACCAGTGTGTTCCGCAGGCTTCGGTCGGTGATCTGCCTTGCCGTTGTAATGCTTGCCTTTCTTTCTTACTGGATGACCTTTCGGAAGAAATCGACGATGCCCAAGGTACACGTTCTTCTTACAATTTGGCAAATGTACACTTTCAGTCTCATGTAAGCAGTGCGTGCATGCATTGTATCCCTTATTTGACAGTCCCGAAAGGTTACTAAGAGCAGGCCAATCGTTGATGGTTACGAAAAGCAACGCTCGTAGGTCAAATTCCTCTTCTTTGTGCTCATCCCACACACGGACACCAGGTCTGCCCCACAGCTGTAAAAGTTCATCAACTAATGGCCTTAGGTACACATCGATGTCGTTGCCGGGTTGCTTCGGACCTTGGATGAGCACTGGCATCATAATGAACTTCCGCTTCATGCACAACCAAGGAGGAAGGTTGTAGATGCATAGAGTCACGGGCCAGGTGCTATGGCTGGAGCTCTGCTCGCCAAAAGGATTCATGCCATCCGTACTTAGACCAAATCTTATGTTCCTTGCATCAGCTGCAAAATCTTTGAACTCTCTGTCGATCTTTCTCCATTGCGTTCCATCTGCGGGGTGTCTCAACTCCCCGTCCGACTTACGGTCCTCTTTGTGCCATCGCAACAACTTGGCATGCTCTTTGTTCCTGAACAGACGTTTCAACCGTGGTATTATAGGAGCATACCACATCACCTTGGCGGGAACCCTCTTCCTGGGTTTCTGGCCCTCAACATCGTCACCAGGGTCATCGCCTCTGATCTTATAACGCAATGCGGTTGCATACTTGGGCATTCATTCAAATTCTCGTATTCACCGCGGTAGAGGATGCTTCGTTGATGCATGCATGTATCTTCAGAACCTCTAAACCTAGAGGGCAGACAACCTTCTTTGCTTCGTACGTAGTGGCGGGCAACTCGTTATTCTTTGGAAACATATTCTTCAACATTTTCAGCAAGTTTTCAAATGCCGAGTCAGCTACACCTGCCCGTGCCTTCCATCTCAGCAAATCCAGTGTGCAGCCCAGCTTTTTCAGACCATCATCGCATCCGGGGTACAGCGCCTTCCTGTGATCCTCTAACATGCGATCCAAATTCTCCCTCTCTTTTTCAGTTTCGCAGCGTCTCCGTGCATCAGCAATGGTCCGACCAAGATCATCAACGGGATCATCACGTGCCTCTTCTTCACCTTCCCCTTCACCGTCCCCTTCACCTTCAGCATCCTCCATGAAAGTATCACCGAAATTAGCAAGATAGCTTTCATCGATGAAATCATCCCCTTCTTCATCTTCTTCCATTATAACCCCTCTTTCTCCATGCTTGGTCCAACAATTATAGCTTGGCATGAATCCGTGCCGAAGCAGGTGCATGTGAACATCTCTTGAGGAAGAGTAACCCTTCTGATTCTTACATTTAACACATGGACAGATAACAAAACCCTCCTGCTTGTTCGCATTAGCCACTACGAGGAAATCTTTCAAACCCGCACTGAACTCGCCGGAGAGTCGGTTACCGTACATCCATTGTCGATTCATCTGCATTATTATAATATAAAATATATAATTAACCATCATGCATTTGTTAAACTAACTAGCTACAAACAATATAAATTAAACAATGAACTAATGCACATTTTATCAACGACACATCAAAGGTTCAAGTTGCTAACCGCGATCGAGGAGGAAAAAATAAATGAGAAAGCTCAAGTGTGGCTCCAACACTTCATATCATGTTTGTTTCATGCTCTTGGGGCATTTCATCAAACACCTTATGTGCATAAGAGGAACCAAAAGCAAACCTAACACCCACTTGTGAAGCTTGTGAAGAGAATGGCACCAAATGGCTAAGTGTTGGCTGCTGGATGGGTATATATAGGGGAGGGGCTTTAGTCCCGGTTGGCCTGGCCAACCGCGACTAAAGGCCTTCGGGCACCTTTAGTCGCGGTTGGCCTGGCCAACCGCGACTAAAGACCCCCCACGTGCACCGGCTGGCCACCGAGCGCCTGGGCCCAGGCCTTTGGTCGCGGTTCTCCTCCCGAACCGCGACTAAAGGTACCATTTGTCGCGGATCCTGCAGCATCGCGACTTATGGGGCTCACCCGAAGCCTGTTTTTCCACCAGTGGTGTATCCAATGATGCCTAGGCGGCCATGCATGGAGTTCAGAACGCCGGCGGGATTGCTTAATTCATCAGGCGCCGCCAGATGTTTTTCTGTGTAGACGCTTCCGTGTGTTGTTAATCGACGCTGATTTCTCCAGATCGCTCCGTGTCCAGCCCTAATCAGTTACCAACGGCGTCTTGCGCCACCCTGCACAATAGATTGTTGATGGACCGAGCTGTTGGCCGGGGTAAACATACTCTGAGGCTCTGAGTAGATCTGGATCAATGGTGGCAGCGCAGCTATTGATGGAACGTGCGATCTCCACAAAGGAACACACAAAATGGCGGCGCTATCCTAGGAGTTCAGGAACGCATCAATGATGCACGGCACAATTGCCCAAAGGCGCATCGGCCGCGCGTCCTCTGGCCGAGGACTTCCGGATGCGTTTATTGATTGCATGCACTCTTCGTTGTTTAATAAACTGAGAAGGAGTCCAGGTAGGGTACAGGTTAGTTGCGTGGATCCGTCCCAGATATTGCGCGATCTATATATCATCTTAACCGCTGATATTTTTTTAAATAAACTAACCTCTGACTTTTTTAACTTTGACTGGATCTATCTCTAGGCTGCGTGGATCCTTGGGGTAGTCTATATATCATCTTAACCGCTGAAAATTCTTAACATTGCGTAGATCAATCTTCACCATTGGTTGTTTGTTGTTTTAATAATATAATAGATAGATAGATGGACCGGGGTCCACAGTTCACTAGAGGCGTCTCTCCCATAAGAATAAGCATGTTGGGTGAACAAATTATAGTTGGGCAATTGTCAAATAAAGAGGGCATGACCATGCACATACATGTTATGATGAGTATTGTGAGATTTAATTGGGCATTACGACAAAGTACATAGACCGCTATCCAGCATGCATCTATGCCTAAAAAGTCCACCTTCAGGTTATCATCCGAACCCCTTCCAGTATTAAGTTGCAAACAACAGACAATTGCATTAAGTATGGTGCGTAATGTAATCAACAACTACATCCTTAGACATAGCATCGATGTTTTATCCCTAGTAGCAACAACACATCCACAACCTTAGAACTTTCTGTCACTGTCCCAGATTTAATGGAGGCATGAACCCACTATCGAGCATAAATACTCCATCTTGGAGTTACAAGCAAAAACTTGGCCAGAGCCTCTACTAGTAACGGAGAGCATGCAAGATCATAAACAACACATAGATAATAGATTGATAATCAACATAGCATAGTATTCTCTATTCATCAGATCCCAACAAACACAACATGTAGCATTACAGATAGATGATCTTGATCATGTTAGGCAGCTGATGTCTACGGGAGCTTCTATTCTTGTAGACAGTGTTGGGCCTCCAAGAGCAGAGGTTTGTAGAACAGCAGCAAGTTTCCCTTAAGTGGATCACCCAAGGTTTATCGAACTCAGGGAGGAAGAGGTCAAAGATATCCCTCTCATGCAACCCTACAACCACAAAGCAAGAAGTCTCTTGTGTCCCCAACACACCTAATAGCTGCACTAGTTCGGTGAAGAGATAGTGAAATACATGTGGTATGAATAAGTATGAGCAGTAGTAACTGCACCAGAAAAGTGCTTGCTGGCGTGGAGTTGATGGTGGTAATATTGCGGACAGTAGAAACGCAGTAAAACAGTAAACAAGCAGCGATAGCAGTATTTAGGAACAAGGCCTGGGGATTATACTTTCACTAGTGGACACTCTCAACATTGATCACATAAATAAATAGATAGATGCTAGACTCTACACCCTCTTGTTGGATGATGAACACCACTGCGTAGGATTACACGAACCCTCAATGCCGGAGTTAACAAGCTCCACAATATTCAATGTTCATGTTTAAATAACCTTAGAGTGCAAGATAGATCAACATAACCAAATAGATCACATCAATACCATCATAATAATAGTTAACTTCACAATCCACAAGAGATCACGATCATAAACTACGCCAAGTACTACATGATGCACACACTGTCCACTTTACATCATGCAGGAGGAATAGAATACTTTAATAACATCACTAGAGTAGCACATAGATGAATTGTGATACAAAACTCATATGAATCTCAATCATGTAACGCAGCTCATGAGATCATTGTATTGAAGTACATAGGAGAGAGATTAACCACATAGCTACCGGTACAGCCCCGAGCCTCGATGGAGAACTACTCCCTCCTCATGGGAGACAGCAGCGGTGATGAAGATGGCGGTGGTGTCGATGGAGAAGCCTTCCGGGGGCACTTCCCCGTCCCGGCGGCGTGCCGGAACAGAGACTCCTGTCCCCCAGATCTTGGCTTCGCGATGGCGGCGGCTCTGGAAGGTTTCTCGTACCGTGGCTTTTCCGTATCGAGGTTTTAGGTCGAGGACCTATATATAGGCGAAGAGGCGGAGTCGGAGGGGCGACGAGGCGGTGAGGGGGTATGGCGGCGCGGCCAGGGCCTGGGCCGCGCCGGCCACCCTCCTGGGTACCCTGTGGCCCATCTCTGGTCCTTCCCGGGTGTTCTGGAAGCTTCGTGTAAAAATAGGATGCTGGGCGTTGATTTCGTCCGATTCCGAGAATATTTCCTTACTAGGATTTCTGAAACCAAAAACAGCAGAAAACAGGAACTGGCCCTTCGGCATCTCGTCAATAGGTTAGTTCAGGAAAACGCATAAATATGACATAAAGTATGCATAAAACATGTAGATATCATCAATAATGTGGCATGGAACATAAGAAATTATCGATACGTCGGAGACGTATCAGCATCCCCAAGCTTAGTTTCTGCTCGTCCCGAGCAGGTAAACGATAACAAAGATAATTTCTGGAGTGACATGCCATCATAAACTTGATCATACTATCGTAAGCATATGTAATGAATGCAGCAATCAAAGCAATGGTAAATGACATAAGTAAACAAATGAATCATATAACAAAGACTTTTCATGAATTGTACTTCAAGACAAGCATCAATAAGTCTTGCATAAAAGTTAACTCATAAAGCAATAATTCATAGTAGAGGTATTGAAGCAACATAAAGGAAGATGAAGTTTCAGCGGTTGCTTTCAACTTGTAACATGTATATCTCATGGATAGTTGTCAATGCAAAGCAATATAACAAGTGCAATATGCAAGTATGTAAGAATCAATGCACAGTTCACACAAGTGTTTGCTTCTTGAGGTGGAGAGAGATAGGTGAACTGACTCAACAATAAAAGTAAAAGAAAGGCCCTTCGCAGAGGGAAGCATCGATTGCTATATTTGTGCTAGAGCTTTGGTTTTAAAAACATATAGAGAGCATAAAAGTAAAATTTTGAGAGGTGTTTGTTGTTGTCAATGAATGGTAGTGGGCACTCTAACCCCCTTGCCAGACAGACCTTCAAAGAGCGGCTCCCATTTTATTTTATTTTTGTGTGGCACTCCTTCCAACGTTTCTTTCACAAACCACGGCTAACCGAATCCTCGGGTGCCTGCCAACAATCTCATACCATGAAGGAGTGCCTTTTTATTTTAGTTTTATTATGATGACACTCCTCCCCACCTTTGCTTACACAAGCCATGGCTAACCGAATCCTTCGGGTGCCGTCCAATCAATCACATACCATGGAGGAGTGTCTATTTTTATTAATTAATTTGGGACTGAGAATCCCACTGCCAGCTCTTTTTGCAAAATTATTGGATAAGCGGATGAAGCCACTAGTCCATTGGTGAAAGTTGCCCAAAAAGATTGAAAGATAAACACCACATACTTCCTCATGAGCTATAAAACATTGACACAAATCAGAGGTGATAAATTTTGAATTGTTTAAAGGTAGCACTCAAGCAATTTACTTTGGAATGGCGGAGAAATACCATGTAGTAGGTAGGTATGGTGGACACAAATGGCATAGTGGTTGGCTCAAGTATTTGGATGCATGAGAAGTATTCCCTCTCGATACAAGTTTTAGGCTAGCAAGGCTATTTGAAACAAACACAAGGATGAACCGGTGCAGCAAAACTCACATAAAAGACATATTGTAAACATTATAAGACTCTACACCGTCTTCCTTGTTGTTCAAACTCAATACTAGAAATTATCTAGACCTTAGAGAGACCAAATATGCAAACCAAATTTTAGCATGCTCTATGTATTTCTTCATTAATAGGTGCAAAGTATATGATGCAAGAGCTTAAACATGAGCACAACAATTGCCAAGTATCACATTATCCAAGACATTATAGCAATTACTACATGTATCATTTTCCAATTCCAACCATATAACAATTTAACGAAGAAGAAACTTTCGCCATGAATATTATGAGTAAAGCCTAAGGACATATTTGTCCATATGCAACAGCGGAGCGTGTCTCTCTCCCACACAATAAATGCTAGGATCCATTTTATTCAAACAAAACAAAAACAAAAACAAACCGACGCTCCAAGCAAAGCACATAAGATGTGATGGAATAAAAATATAGTTTCAAGAGAAGGAACCTGATAATTTGTCGATGAAGAAGGGGATGCCTTGGGCATCCCCAAGCTTAGACGCTTGAGTCTTCTTGAAATATGCAGGGGTGAACCACCGGGGCATCCCCAAGCTTAGAGCTTTCACTCTCCTTGATCATAGTATATCATCCTCCTCTCTTGACCCTTGAAAACTTCCTTCACACCAAACTCGAAACAAACTCATTAGAGGGTTAGTGCATAATCAAAAACTCACATGTTCAGAGGTGACACAATCATTCTTAACACTTCTGGACATTGCCCAAAGCTACTGGAGGTTAATGGAACAAAGAAATCCATCCCACATAGCAAAAAGAGGCAATGCGAAATAAAAGGCAGAATCTGTCAAAACAGAAGAGTCCGTAAAGACGAATTTTAAAGAGGCACCAGACTTGCTCAAATGAAAATGCTCAAATTGAATGAAAGTTGCGTACATATCTGAGGATCACTCACGTAAATTGGCATAATTTTCTGAGTTACCTACAGAGAATTTTGCCTAGATTCGTTACAGCAAAGAAATCTGTTTCTGCGCAGTAATCCAAATCTAGTATGAACCTTACTATCAACGACTTTACTTGGCACAACCAAACACAAAACTAAGATAAGGAGAGGTTGCTACAGTAGTAACAACTTCCAAGACTCAAATATAAAACAAAATACTGTAGTAAAATAAACACATGGGTTATCTCCCAAGAAGTTCTTTCTTTATAGCCATTAAGATGGGCTCAGCAGTTTTAATGATGCACTCGTAAGAAATAGTATTTGAAGCAAAAGAGAGCATCAAGAAGCAAATTCAAAACACATTTAAGTCTAACATGCTTCCTATGCATCGGAATCTTGTAAATAAACAAGTTCATGAAGAGCAAAATAACAAGCATAGGAAGATAAAACAAGTGTAGCGTCAAAAATTTCAGCAAAAAGAGAGGTGTTTTTAGTAACATGAAAATTTCTACAACCATATTTTCCTCTCTCATAATAACTTTCAGTAGTAACATGAACAAACTCAACAATATAACTATCACATAAAGCATCCTTATCATGAGTCTCATGCATAAAATTATTACTACTCCCAACATAAGCATAACAAATTTTATTAGTTGTAGTGGGAGCAAATTCGACAAAGTAGCTATCATTATTATTCTCATCATCAAATATAGGAGGCATATTGTAATCATAATCAAATTTATCCTCCATAACAGGCGGTACTAAAAGACTACTATCATTATAATCATCATAAATAGGAGGCAAAGTATCATCAAAGAAAATTTTCTCCTCCATGCCCGGGGGACTAAAAAGATCATGCTCATCAAAGCCAGCTTCCCCAAGCTTAGAATTTTCCATAGCATTAGCAACAATAGTGTTCAAAGCATTCATATTAATAACATTCCCATTAGCATGCATATAAAGTTCCATGGGTTTTTTAATTCTCTCTTCAAACACATCATGTCCTAATTCAAGATAAAGTTCATAAAGATCTCTCATATTTTTGTTGTTTTCCATTATGCCTAACTAGTGTAAACAAGAAACAAAAAGATGCAATTGCAGGATCTAAAGGAAATAGCTTCGAGCACAAACACAATGGCGCCAGAAAAGTACTGTTACCTGGAACCGAAGTATGAGTGCCTTTTACCTTTCCTCCCCGGCAACGGCGCCAGAAAAGTGCTTGATGTCTACGGGTGCTTCTATTCTTGTAGACAGTGTTGGGCCTCCAAGAGCAGAGGTTTGTAGAACAGCAGCAAGTTTCCCTTAAGTGGATCACCCAAGGTTTATCGAACTCAGGGAGGAAGAGGTCAAAGATATCCCTCTCATGCAACCCTGCAACCACAAAGCAAGAAGTCTCTTGTGTCCCCAACACACCTAATAGGTGCACTAGTTCGGCGAAGAGATAGTGAAATACAGGTGGTATGAATAAGTATGAGCAGTAGTAACGGCACCAGAAAAGTGCTGGCTGGCGTGTAGTTGATGGTGGTAATATTGCAGGCAGTAGAAACACAGTAAAACAGTAAACAAGCAGCGATAGCAGT
This sequence comes from Lolium perenne, assembly GCF_019359855.2. Classification (NCBI taxonomy): domain Eukaryota; kingdom Viridiplantae; phylum Streptophyta; class Magnoliopsida; order Poales; family Poaceae; genus Lolium; species Lolium perenne. The sequence goes on along the minus strand of NC_067245.2, from coordinate 88,567,682 downwards.
ATTTAGGAACAAGGCCTAGGGATTATACTTTCACTAGTGGACACTCTCAACATTGATCACATAACAGAATAAATAAATAGATGCTAGACTCTACACTCTCTTGTTGGATGATGAACACCACTAACTGTGTAGGATTACACGAACCCTCAATGCCGGAGTTAACAAGCTCCACAATATTCGATGTTCATATTTAAATAACCTTAGAGTGCATGACAGATCAACATAACCAAACCAAGTACTAACATAGCATGCACACTGTCACCTTCACGCTACGAAAGGAGGCATAGATCACATCAATACCATCATAGCAATAGTTAACTTCATAATCTACAAGAGATCACGATCATAGCCTACGCCAAGTACTAACACGATGCACACACTATCACCATTACACCGTGCAGGAGGAATAAACTACTTTAATAACATCACTAGAGTAGCACATAGATGAATTGTGATACAAAACACATTGCAATCATAAAGAGATATAAATAAGCACTTCACTATGCCATTCATAACAGTGAATAAGTATTCTGTGAAATATAGCCTAAGAGACCCACACGGTGCACACACTGTCACCTTTACACACGTGGGACAAGGAGTCTCCGGAGATCACATAAGTAAAATTCACTTGACTAGCACAATGACATCTAGATTACAAGCATCATCATATGAATCTCAATCATGTAAGGCAGCTCATGAGATTATTGTATTGAAGTACATAGGAGAGAGATTAACCACATAGCTACCGGTACAGCCCCGAGCCTCGATGGAGAACTACTCCCTCCTCATGGGAGACAGCAGCGGTGATGGAGATGGCGGTGGTGTCGATGGAGAAGCCTTCCGGGGGCACTTCCCCGTCCCGGCGGCGTGTCGGAACAGAGACTCCTGTCCCCCAGATCTTGGCTTCGCGATGGCGGCGGCTCTGGAAGGTTTCTCGTACCGTGGCTTTTTCGTGTCGAGGTTTTAGGTCGAGGACCTTTATATAGGCGAAGAGGCGGAGTCGGAGGGTCGAAGAGGCGGCGAGGGGGTAAGGCGGCGCGGCCAGGGCCTGGGCCGCGCCGACCACCCTCCTGGGCCCACCAGGCCTCCCCTCTGGTGACTCTCGGGTGTTCTGGAAGCTTCGTGTATTTCTAAGATGCTGGGCGTTGATTTCGTCCGATTCCGAGAATATTTCCTTACTAGGATTTCTGAAACCAAAAATAGCAGAAAACAGGAATTGGCCCTTCGGCATCTCGTCAATAGGTTAGTTCCGGAAAACGCATAATTATGACATAAAGTGTGCATAAAACATGTAGATATCATCAATAATGTGGCATGAAACATAAGAAATTATCGATACGTCGGAGACGTATCAAGCATCTAGGTATGAGGGGTACTAAGTACTTTGCTTTGCTTCTAGGCTAACTTTGATACTCTTGTACTAATCCATACTAACAAGTGAATCATGAATCAAAAATACTTTGATAAAACAAAAATTAAATAAAGCTTGGAAAGTAAAACTTGGAGAATAGGATCTTGACATAAAGTAAATGGGTAATGCCTTGCTCATGGTGAGCTTTGCACTTTGCAAGAGTATTATCTTGCCTTGGTTGGGGAATTGGTCAAAGTGGTCTTCTTCTCCTTGGAAGTAGACCTCCTCCTCCTCTTGATACACCTCGGTACTAGCGTCTAAAATACGAATACGGGGTACACAATCATCATACCAAACTAATTTACTAAACTAGGCACACTCGTGATTTACACACTTTAAACTAGCATCACACATTCCTCTTAAGTGGGTGGATGTGTTTTTCTTATTACTTAAGAAAAATAATTTCCTCTCATACTAATTTAGATGTTACTTTAAATTACTTAGAGAAATAATTTCCTCTCATTATCTTATTAAGATTTAATTTCTCTCATGAATAATATGTGACCTAGGTTGACCAAAGTCAACCTCTTCACACTTATCATTTAAGAAAATGATTTAAATGAGGTGAGCACCTCATGCCATTTAATCCTAGCATGGTAAAGATTTAATATCACCAACAATTTATATGAGACCTAAATGACCAGAGTCTCTACCTCATTTTGAATTGATGGTGACAAGATTTAAATGAGAGAAACACTCCCATAAGATTTCTTAATAGTTTTGGACAATATCTTTGACTAGAAATAGCCATAAAGTCCTTTAATTCAACTAGGCCATGATCATTCAAAGTAAGCATGGCATATTTTTGCAGAAACAATTAGTACAAGTGAAATGTGAATTATAGGAGTTGGAATTAACTTAAAAACATTTATGGTTGATTTTTAATAATTATTCTAAGGAAGAAAAGTCCCTGCCTTGTTTATTTTCTCACTTTAATTCTACAATAGATCTAGGGTTCAATCCAGTGGCATTGTGTAGATAATTTCCTATGGTTTCCAAATATATAAAATTTGTAAAATTTGGCCAAGTAGATTTGTCACTATTAAATTTCAAAGTTTACATCAGATTGTATTATTTCTCTATTTTTAATATTCAAATTTGAAACGTGGGCTGGCGGGAGAAGTAACGGGCTGTGCAGTGCGGAAAGGAAATGGGCCGGCCCAGCTTCGCAGCGAGCCAGCTGACATGGTGGGGGCCACCTGTCTGTGGGGGTTAAGCAGCGAATCGGTACGGGATTTTTCAACCATGCGATTAGAAAGGTGATCGACGACCGAGGTGCTTCGTCGTCGCCGGTGAGAGGTGGACTTACTGGCGACGGCGGTAGGGGGTCGGCGAGCTCGTCGGAGCTCCGGCGGTCGTCGGAGATGTGCGCAGGGACCGTGTCGTCAATGAGGAAGCCAACGGTAGCAGTGGCGTCGCCTGGGGTGGTCTCCTTCTCCGGCGAACTCCGTGTATTGGCGTCGGCGACGATCTTGCAATTCAAGCAGTGGGGTGGCTAATCGACTGAATTGAGGTGGCGAGGAGAGTTGTGGTGAGGAGGGGAAGAGATTGGTGTGCTCAAATCGATGGGAGGAGCCCTCCTTTTATAGGAGCGGGAGGTGGCCGTAGGGCGGAGCTGGGGTCGTCGTCGTCGCCGTTCCAATGTTGCGAAGGGGCTAGACATGGGCGCGTCTTGTTGCTGCTGCACTGGTGATGACGACGCGCTTGATCGTGGCGCGGCAGAGGCTCTGTGGCGATGGGAAGCTTGATGGGAAGTGTCAATGCCGCGGCGGGTGAACGGAGTCGTGGTCGTCGAGCATGGCGTTCCCGCGGGCCAGTGGGCGTGTCCAGGCGATTCAGTGTGACGTTGCGCATCGACTGGCGCTGAGCGTGAAGGCTGAGGTGGTGTGAGGACGCGGGCGTCGTCACGCTCTGGCGCGTCCAGGGTTGGCGCCATGCGCGCTCTGGCGCGCGTGAGCGAGTCTGGGCGCCACTGGGCATGCTGCGTTCTGGTGTCTTCGAGGCATGGCTTCGTCGAGTCAATGGCTGGGCAGCGTCAGGTGAGTGAGGGGAAGAGAAATGGCATGGTGGTGCAGGCCTTTGGTGACCAGAGGCGATGGTGACATGAGGGTGGCATGCCATGCTACGGCATGGCATGGTCTTGTTGATTTGATCAAACAAAGGTCAGTGCAAGTGGTGATACTGGTGTTGTGAAGTGAGAGGAGGGTCCAGGGGTTGCTATGGTGGCTCAGGTTGGACCAGGTCTTCTCCAAAATCCAGCATGGGCAACATTGTGTACCCTGCCCTAAAGGTGTTTGATGTAATGCCCGAAAGAAAAATATTTTTGAATTTTGCAATTCTTTTTGGTGGGTTGTAATCATATATTAAATGGAGTAGAAAGGTGTTGGTTTGGGTCAATTTGGAATTGGTTTGCAAAATCTCAAAATGGCATAAGATCTTAGTTTTGTTTCAATGTCTCCACTTGGCTTGCTTCTAGTTTGAAATTGAGACAGAGTTTGAGGTGAGTGTTTTGAGCAAATTTGTTGTCCTTGATGTTGTCTTGGAAGAGGTGCAAAGAGTTGGCCAAGTGTAGAAAGGAAAAGTTAAAAACCAGGGGCTCAAAGTGGGTATCATGCTGAAAATGTCTCACATGACCATGATATGTCTCCGACGTATCGATAATTTCTTATGTTCCATGCCACATTATTGATGTTATCTACATGTTTTATGCACACTTTATGTCATATTCGTGCATTTTCTGGAACTAACCTATTAACAAGATGCCGAAGTGCCGATTCTTTGTTTCTGCTGTTTTTGGTTTCAGAAATCCTAGTAAGGAAATATTCTCGGAATTGGACGAAATCAAAGCCCAGGGGCCTATTTTTCCACGAAGCTTCCAGAAGTCCGAAGATGAAACGAAGAGGGGCCACGGGGTGGCCAAACCCTAGGGCGGCGCGGCCCCACCCCTGGCCGCGCCGGCCTATGGTCTGGGCCCCCCGTGCCGCCTCTTGACCTACCCTTCCGCCTACTTAAAGCCTCTGTGACGAAACCCCTAGTACCGAGAGCCACGATACGGAAAACCTTCCAGAGACGCCGCCGCCGCCAATCCCATCTCGGGGGATCCAGGAGATCGCCTCCGGCACCCTGCCGGAGAGGGGAATCATCTCCCGGAGGAATCTACACCGCCATGGTCGCCTCCGGTGTGATGTGTGAGTAGTCTACCCCTGGACTATGGGTCCATAGCAGTAGCTAGATGGTTGTCTTCTCCCCATTGTGCTATCATTGTCGGATCTTGTGAGCTGCCTAACATGATCAAGATCATCTATCTGTAATTCTATATGTTGCGTTTGTTGGGATCCGATGAATAGAGAATACTTGTTATGTTGATTATCAAAGTTATATCTACGTGTTGTTTATGATCTTGCATGCTTTCCGTTACTAGTAGATGCTCTGGCCAAGTAGATGCTTGTAACTCCAAGAGGGAGTACTTATGCTCGATAGTGGGTTCATGCCTGCATTGACACAGGGACGATGTGAGAAAGTTCTAAGGTTGTGTTGTGCTGTTGCCACTAGGGATAAAACATTGATGCTATGTCTAAGGATGTAGTTGTTGATTACATTACGCACCATACTTAATGCAATTGTCTGTTGCTTTGCAACTTAATACTGGAAGGGGTTCGGATGATAACCTGAAGGTGGACTTTTTAGGCATAGATGCAGTTGGATGGCGGTCTATGTACTTTGTTGTAATGCCCAATTAAATCTCACTATACTCATCATGATATGTATGTGCATGGTCATGCCCTCTTTATTTGTCAATTGCCCAACTGTAATTTGTTCACCCAACATGCTGTTCGTCTTATGGGAGAGACACCTCTAGTGAACTGTGGACCCCGGTCCAATTCTCTTTACTGAAATACAATCTACTGCAATACTTGTTCTACTGTTTTCTGCAAACAATCATCTTCCACACAATACGGTTAATCCTTTGTTACAGCAAGCCGGTGAGATTGACAACCTCACTGTTTCATTGGGGCAAAGTACTTTGGTTGTGTTGTGCAGGTTCCACGTTGGCGCCGGAATCCCTGGTGTTGCGCCGCACTACATCTCGCCGCCATCAACCTTCAACGTGCTTCTTGACTCCTACTGGTCCGATTAAACCTTGGTTTCTTACTGAGGGAAACTTGCCGCTGTGCGCATCACACCTTCCTCTTGGGGTTCCCAACGGACGTGCCAACCACACGCATCAAGCGAATTTCTGGCGCCGTTGCCGGGGAGATCAAGACACGCTGCAAGGGGAGTCTCCACTTCTCAATCTCTTTACTTTGTTTTTGTCTTGCTTAGTTTTATTTACTACTTTGTTTGCTGCACTAAATCAAAATACAAAAAAATTAGTTGCTAGTTTTACTTTATTTGCTATCTAGTTTGCTATATCAAAAAACACAAAAAAATTAGTTTACTTGCATTTACTTTATCTAGTTTGCTTTATTTACTGTTGCTAAAATGGCCAACCCTGAAAATACTAAGTTGTGTGACTTCACAACCACAAATAATAATGATTTCTTATGCACACCTATTGCTCCACCTGCTACTACAGCAGAATTCTTTGAAATTAAACCTGCTTTCCTGAAGCGTGGTATGCGAGAGCAATTTTCAGTGTTAGTTACGATGATGCTGCTGCCCATCTTAATAATTTTGTTGAACTATGTGAAATGCAAAAATATAAAGATGTAGATGGTGATATTATTAAACTAAAATTGTTCCCTTTCTCATTAAGAGGAAGAGCTAAAGATTGGTTGCTATCTCTGCCTAAGAATAGTATTGATTCATGGACTAAATGCAAGGATGCTTTTATTGGTAGATATTATCCCCCTGCTAAAATTATATCTTTGAGGAGTAGCATAATGAATTTTAAACAATTAGATACTGAACATGTTGCTCAAGCTTGGGAAAGAATGAAATCTCTGGTTAAAAATTGCCCAACCCATGGACTGACTACTTGGATGATCATCCAAACCTTCTATGCAGGACTAAATTTTTCTTCACGGAATTTATTGGATTCAGCTGCTGGAGGTACCTTTATGTCCATCACTCTTGGTGAAGCAACAAAGCTTCTTGATAATATGATGATCAACTACTCTGAATGGCACACGGAAAGAGCTCCACAAGGTAAGAAGGTAAATTCTGTCGAAGAAACCTCTTCCTTTAGTGATAAGATTAATGCTATTATGTCTATGCTTGTGAATGATAGGACTAATATTGATCCTAATAATGTTCCATTAGCTTCATTGGTTGCACAAGAAGAACATGTTGATGTAAACTTCATTAAAAATAATAATTTCAACAACAATGCTTACCGGAACAATTCTAGTAACAACTATAGGCCATATCCTTATAATAATGGCAACGGCTATGGTAATTCTTATGGGAATTCTTACAATAATAATAGGAGTTCACCCCCTGGACTTGAAGCCATGCTTAAAGAATTTATTAGTACGCAAACTGCTTTTAACAAATCTGTTGAAGAAAAGCTTGGGAAAATTGATATACTTGCTTCTAAAGTCGATAGTCTTGCTGCTGATGTTGATCTTTTGAAATCAAAAGTTTTGCCTAATGAGAATCATCATAATAAAATTGTTACTACAGCAAATGCCATCCAAGTTAGAATTAATGAGAATATAAGATTAATGGCTGAACTGCGTGCTAGGTGGGATAGAGAAGAAAATGAAAAACTAGCTAAAGAGAAGAATGTAGCTAAAGTTTGGACTATTACCACCACTAGTAATGTTAATGCTACACATGTTGCTGCACCTCCTACTAATACTAATAAAAGAATTGGTGTTAGCAATGTTTCCACTTCTAATGCAAAGCGCGAGAACTGAAAGCTGCTAAAACTGCTAAAGCGCTGTGTTAAAGCTGCTGAAATTTTTTCCAACATTGGGGATGATGATCCCATTGCTTTAGATTATAATGGTTTGAATTTTGATGATTGCCACATCTCTGAAGTTATAAAGTTCTTGCAAAAACTTGCTAAAAGTCCTAATGCTAGTGCTATAAATTTGGCCTTTACACATCATATTACAAATGCTCTCATAAAAGCTAGAGAAGAGAAACTAGAGTGCGAAGCCTCTATTCCTAAAAAGCTAGAGGATGGTTGGGAGCCCATCATTAAGATGAAGGTTAAAGATTTTGATTGTAATGCTTTATGTGATCTTGGTGCAAGTATTTCTGTTATGCCTAAGAAAATTTATAATATGCTTGACTTGCCACCACTGAAAAATTGTTATTTGGATGTTAATCTTGCTGATCATTCTACAAAGAAACCTTTGGGGAAAGTTGATAATGTTCGCATTACCGTTAACAATAACCTTGTCCCCGTTGATTTTGTTGTCTTGGATATTGAATGCAATGCATCTTGTCCCATTATATTGGGAAGACCTTTTCTTAAATCTTGTTGGTGCTATTATTGATATGAAGGAAGGTAATATAAAATATCAATTTCCTCTCAAGAAAGGTATGGAACACTTCCCTAGAAAGAGAATGAAGGTACCTTTTGATTCCATTATGAGAACAAATTATGATGTTGACACTTCGTCTCTTGATAATACTTGATACACACTTTCTGCGCCTAGCTGAAAGGCGTTAAAGAAAAGCGCTTATGGGAGACAACTCATGTTTTTACATACAGTACTTTGTTTTTATTTTGTGTCTTGGAAGTTGTTTACTACTGTAGCAACCTCTCCTTATCTTAGTTTTGTGTTTTGTTGTGCCAAGTTAAGCCGTTGATAGAAAAGTAAGTACTAGATTTGGATTACTGCACAGTTTCAGATTTCTTTGCTGTCACAAATCTGGGTCTACCTCCCTGTAGGTAGCTCAGAAAATTAAGCCAATTTACGCGCATGATCCTCAGATATGTACGCAACTTTCATTCAATTTGAGCATTTTCATTTGAGCAAGTCTGGTGCCATTTTAAAATTCGTCAATACGAACTGTTCTGTTTTGACAGATTCTGCCTTTTATTTCGCATTGCCTCTTTTGCTAAGATGGATGAATTTCTTTGATCCACTAATGTCCAGTAGCATTATGCAATGTCCAGAAGTGTTAAGAATGATTGTGTCACCTCTGAATATGTCAATTTATATTGTGCACTAACCCTCTAATGAGTTGTTTCGAGTTTGGTGTGGAGGAAGTTTTCAAGGATCAAGAGAGGAGTATGATGCAACATGATCAAGGAGAGTGAAAGCTCTAAGCTTGGGGATGCCCCGGTGGTTCACCCCTGCATATATTAAGAAGACTCAAGCGTCTAAGCTTGGGGATGCCCAAGGCATCCCCTTCTTCATCGACAACATTATCAGGTTCCTCCCCTGAAACTATATTTTTATTCCATCACATCTTATGTGCTTTTTCTTGGAGCGTCGGTTTGTTTTTGTTTTTTGTTTTGTTTGAATAAAATGGATCCTAGCATTCACTTTATGGGAGAGAGACACGCTCCGCTGTAGCATATGGACAAGTATGTCCTTGGTTCTACTCATAGTATTCATGGCGAAGTTTCTCCTTCGTTAAATTGTTATATGGTTGGAATTGGAAAATGATACATGTAGTAATTGCTATAAATGTCTTGGGTAATGTGATACTTGGCAATTGTTGTGCTCATGTTTAAGCTCTTGCATCATATGCTTTGCACCCATTAATGAAGAAATACATAGAGCATGCTAAAATTTGGTTTGCATATTTGGTTTCTCTAAGGTCTAGATAATTTTTAGTATTGAGTTTGAACAACAAGGAAGATGGTGTAGAGTCTTATAATGTTTTCAATATATCTTTTATGTGAGTTTTGCTGCACCGGTTCATCCTTGTGTTTGTTTCAAATAAACCTTGCTAGCCTAAACCTTGTATCGAGAGGGAATACTTCTCATGCATCCAAAATACTTGAGCCAACCACTATGCCATTTGTGTCCACCATACCTACCTACTACATGGTATTTTCCGCCATTCCAAAGTAAATTGCTTGAGTGCTACCTTTAAAATTCCATCATTCACCTTTGCAATATATAGCTCATGGGACAAATAGCTTAAAAACTATTGTGGTATTGAATATGTAATTATGCACTTTATCTCTTATTAAGTTGCTTGTTTTGCGATAACCATGTTCACTGGGGACGCCATCAACTATTCATTGTTGAATTTCATGTGAGTTGCTATGCATGTCCATCTTGTCTGAAGTAAGAGAGATCTACCACCTTATGGTTAAGCATGCATATTGTTAGAGAAGAACATTGGGCCGCTAACTAAAGCCATGATCCATGGTGGAAGTTTCAGTTTTGGACATATATCCTCAATCTCAAATGAGAAAATTATTAATTGTTGTTACATGCTTATGCATAAAAGAGGAGTCCATTATCTGTTGTCTATGTTGTCCCGGTATGGATGTCTAAGTTGAAGAATAATCAATAGCGAGAAATCCAATGCGAGCTTTCTCCTTAGACCTTTGTACAGGCGGCATAGAGGTACCCCTTTGTGACACTTGGTTAAAACAGTGCATTGTGATGATCCGGTAGTCCAAGCTAATTAGGACAAGGTGCGGGCACTATTAGTACACTATGCATGAGGCTTGCAACTTATAAGATATAATTTACATGATGCATATGCTTTATTACTACCGTTGACAAAATTGTTTCATGTTTTCAAAATCAAAGCTCTAGCACAAATATAGCAATCGATGCTTTTCCTTTTTGAAGGACCATTCTTTTACTTTCAATGTTGAGTCAGTTCACCTATTTCTCTCCACCTCAAGAAGCAAACACTTGTGTGAACTATGCATTGATTCCTACATACTTGCTTATTGCACTTATTATATTACTCTATGTTGACAATATCCATGAGATATACATGTTACAAGTTGAAAGCAACCGCTGAAACTTAATCTTCTTTTGTGTTGCTTCAATGCCTTTACTTTGAATTATTGCTTTATGAGTTAACTCTTATGCAAGACTTATTGATGCTTGTCTTGAAGTGCTATTCATGAAAAGTCTTTGCTTTATGATTCACTTGTTTACTCATGTCATATACATTGTTTTGATCGCTGCATTCACTACATATGCTTTACAAATAGTATGATCAAGATTATGATGGCATGTCACTCCAGAAATTATCTGTGTTATCGTTTTACCTGCTCGGGACGAGCAGAACTAAGCTTGGGGATGCTGATACGTCTCCGACGTATCGATAATTTCTTATGTTCCATGCCTCATTATTGATGTTATCTACATGTTTTATGCACACTTTATGTCATATTCATGCATTTTCTGGAACTAACCTATTAACAAGATGCCGAAGTGCCGATTCTTGTTTTCTGCTGTTTTTGGTTTCAGAAATCCTAGTAAGGAAATATTCTCGGAATTGGACGAAATCAAAGCCCAGGGGCCTATTTTTCCACGAAGCTTCCAGAAGTCCGAAGATGAAACGAAGAGGGGCCACGGGGTGGCCAAACCCTAGGGCGGCGCGGCCCCACCCCTGGCCGCGCCGGCCTATGGTCTGGGCCCCTCGCGCCGCCTCTTGACCTACCCTTCCGCCTACTTAAAGCCTCCGTGACGAAACCCCCAGTACCGAGAGCCACGATACGGAAAACCTTCCAGAGACGCCGCCGCCGCCAATCCCATCTCGGGGGATCCAGGAGATCGCCTCCGGCACCCTGCCGGAGAGGGGAATCATCTCCCGGAGGAATCTACGCCGCCATGGTCGCCTCCGGTGTGATGTGTGAGTAGTCTACCCCTGGACTATGGGTCCATAGCAGTAGCTAGATGGTTGTCTTCTCCCCATTGTGCTATCATTGTCGGATCTTGTGAGCTGCCTAACATGATCAAGATCATCTATCTGTAATTCTATATGTTGCGTTTGTTGGGATCCGATGAATAGAGAATACTTGTTATGTTGATTATCAAAGTTATATCTATGTGTTGTTTATGATCTTGCATGCTTTCCGTTACTAGTAGATGCTCTGGCCAAGTAGATGCTTGTAACTCCAAGAGGGAGTACTTATGCTCGATAGTGGGTTCATGCCTGCATTGACACAGGACGGTGATGAAAGTTCTAAGGTTGTGTTGTGCTGTTGCCACTAGGGATAAAACATTGATGCTATGTCTAAGGATGTAGTTGTTGATTACATTACGCACCATACTTAATGCAATTGTCTGTTGCTTTGCAACTTAATACTGGAAGGGGTTCGGATGATAACCTGAAGGTGGACTTTTTAGGCATAGATGCAGTTGGATGGCGGTCTATGTACTTTGTCGTAATGCCCAATTAAATCTCACTATACTCATCATGATATGTATGTGCATGGTCATGCCCTCTTTATTTGTCAATTGCCCAACTGTAATTTGTTCACCCAACATGCTGTTCGTCTTATGGGAGAGACACCTCTAGTGAACTGTGGACCCCGGTCCAATTCTCTTTACTGAAATACAATCTACTGCAATACTTGTTCTACTGTTTTCTGCAAACAATCATCTTCCACACAATACGGTTAATCCTTTGTTACAGCAAGCCGGTGAGATTGACAACCTCACTGTTTCGTTGGGGCAAAGTACTTTGGTTGTGTTGTGCAGGTTCCACGTTGGCGCCGGAATCCCTGGTGTTGCGCCGCACTACATCTCGCCGCCATCAACCTTCAACGTGCTTCTTGACTCCTACTGGTCCGATTAAACCTTGGTTTCTTACTGAGGGAAACTTGCCGCTGTGCGCATCACACCTTCCTCTTGGGGTTCCCAACGGACGTGCCAACCACACGCATCAGACCATAATCACATGTGATCACAGATTTGATTCAAATTTGATTTGAATTGAGTTTGGTTGTTTCCAAAAGTGTTTAGTATCCATTTACAACTAATGGTGCAAACCAAATTGGTCTAGATTAGAGATTTGTAAAAATGGCATAGGCCATATGTGTGTGTGAAATTGATTTTTATAATTTCTTTTCTATTTTCTTTTTATTTGACTTTGGATGATCAAGTGATCATTGTTAAGGTTTTAGAGTAAGAGAGAACACATAAGCAAGCATCATGGCAAAAGCACACTCAAATAAATAATAAGGTGAGCTATATGCATAGTCCTATATGATGAGAAAAAGTTTTTGTTGGCTCTGATTTTTGGATTCTTGAAATCTCTCTCTTGTTCCTTTTATTGAAAACTTGGGATGTTACAAACCCTTCCCCCTTACAAAAGATCTCGTCCCGAGATCTAAAGAAAACTAGGTACTAAAGAGATCTGGGTATTCCTTCTTCATATCTTCTTCGCGTTCCCAAGTGGCTTCTTCGGTGTGATTACTCCATTGTATCTTCAGGAACTTGATACTTCTGGTGCGGGTGGTCCTGAAAGCTTCTTCAAGGATGCGAATAGGCACTTCGCGGTATGTTAGATCCTTGTTGATATCAATGGCTCTGTGGTCGATGTTCTTGAACACTTCGGTCTTCTCCGGCACTTCTAGGCACTTCCGAAGCAGTGAGATGTGAAACACATTGTGTACGGCGGACATTTCTTCCGGTAGTTCAAGCTAATATGAAACTTCTCCTCGGCGACTCAGAACTTTGAATGGTCCGACATATCTGGGGGCGAGCTTTCCTTTGAGTTGGAATCTCTGCATTCCTTTGAGGGGTGAGACCTTGAGATACACAAAATCTCCAATCTCGAATGTCATCTCTCGGCGTCTCTTGTCAGCGTAGCTCTTCTGTCTTGACTGGGCGGTCTTGAGGTACTCGCGGATCTTGTGCACCTTCGCTTCGGCTTCTCGGAGAATATCAGGGCCGAAGACTTGACTATCTCCAACTTCCGACCAGTTCAGAGGGGTATGTCATTTCCTTCCGTACAGGGCTTTAAAGGGGGCCATCTGTAAGCTGGCTTGATAACTGTTGTTGTAGGAGAATTCTGCGTACAGTAGGCAGTCTTCCCATTTGGATCCATACTCTAGCACACAGGCTCTCAACATATTTTCCAGTATCTGATTGACTCTCTCGGTCTGTCCGTCAGTCTGCGGGTGATAAGCTGTGCTGAAATTCAGACGGGTTCCTAGTCCTTCATGCACCTTCTGCCAGAATCTTGAGGTGAATTGCGATCCTCTATCTGACACAATTGACTTCGGTGTTCCGTGCAGGTTGACTATCCTGGAGATGTATAACTCTGCTAGCTTTGGGCCTTGGTATGTGGTCTTGACGGGGATGAAATGTGCAACCTTGGTCAACCTATCGATGACTACCCAAATGGAGTCATTTCCTCTGCTAGATTTGGGCAATCCTGTGATAAAGTCCATACCGAAGAATCCCATTTCCACTCAGGAATCTGTAAGGGTTGCAACAGTCCTGCGGGTCATTGATGTTCTGCCTTGACTCGTTGACAGATATCACACTTGGCGATGTAGCTTCCTATCTCTCGCTTCATTCCGTGCCACCAGAATTGTTCCTTCAGGTCTTGGTACATCTTGGTTCCTCTGGGATGAATGGAATACAGTGTATCGTGAGCTTCCTTCAGAATGACTTGCTTCAACTCTGAATCTGACGGTACACACAGGCGTCCGTTGTACCAAAGAACTCCTTCTTCATCTGCGGTGAATCCTGGTGCCTTTCCTGCAGCTATCTGATTCTTGATTCCGTCAATGCTGGCATTTCCCTTCTGGGCTTCTTTTATCTGACTCATCAAGGTGGGTTGAAGTGCAATGCTGGCTAAGAATCCTTCGCTCACTAGCTCTAGTCTGAATTGTTCGAACTCTTGATACAGGCTTGGTTGCTCTATTGCGATCATGGAGTTCAACTGACACGGCAGTCTGCTCAAAGCATCCGCTACCACATTGGCCTTGCCGGGGTGGTAGTGAATTTCCATGTCGTAATCCTTGATTAATTCAATCCATCTGCGTTGTCTCATGTTCAGCTCCTTCTGGGTAAAAATGTACTTCAAGATTTTGTGATCTGAGTATATCTCGCATCGATTACCCATGAGGTAATGACGCCAAACCTTCAGGGCTAAGACTACGGCCGCTAACTCCAAGTCATGAGTTGGATAGTTCTGTTCATGTTGCTTCAGTTGCCTTGATAGGTATGATATCACCTTGCCTCCTTGCATCAACACACATCCAAGACCAGTCTTCGATGCATCACAATAGACATCGAATGGCTTGGTGACATCGGGCATGATCAGTATTGGGGCTGTGGTTAATCTGAGCTTGAGTTGTTGAAAGCTTTCTTCACATTTGTCATTCCAGTCAAACTTCTTGTCCTTCTTTAACAGTTGCGTCATTGGTCTTGCGATGCTGGAAAATCCTTCAACGAATCTGCGGTAATATCCCGCTAATCCCAGAAATGCTCGGACTTCAGTCTGGGTGGTTGGGGCTTTCCATTCCTCAACGGTTTTGATTTTTGCGGGATCTACGGCAATTCCTCCTGCAGACAAGATGTGTCCCAGGAATCCTACTTCCTTCAACCAAAACTCACATTTGCTAAACTTGGCGTACAACTGGTGCTGCCTCAGGGTTTCTAGGACCACTTCCAAATGTTGCTCATGTTCTTCTTCTGATTTGGAGTAAATAAGAATGTCGTCGATGAAGACAACGACAAACTTATCCAGGAATTCCATAAAGATATTATTCATGAGATTCATGAAGTAAGCGGGGGCATTGGTCAGTCCAAAGGACATGACATTGTACTCATACAGTCCATATCTGGTGGTAAATGCAGTTTTTGGAATATCTGTTGCTCGGATCTTCAGTTGATGGTAACCTGTCCTCAGATCAATCTTCGAGAATACTTGGGCACCGGTCAGCTGGTCAAACAGGTCTTCTATCTTTGACAAGGGGTATTTGTTCTTGATGGTGACATCGTTAATCTTACGATAATCCGTAACCAAATGAGTGGCACCGTCCTTTTTATCCACAAACAAAACTGGTGATCTCCAAGGCGACGCACTTGGTCGAATCAGACCTTTGTACAGCATATCATCCAGTTGCTTCTTCAGTTCTACTAGCTCTGCGGGGTTCATGCTATAGGCTCTCTAGGCTATAGGTCTTGTTCCAGGGATTAACTCGATGATGAACTCGATATCCCGATCCGGGGGCATACCGGGTAGATCATCCGGAAACACATCAGGGTATCGACAGACGACCCTGATTTGATCCAGAGTTGGCTTGGCTACACTTTGGTTGCAGGTGAATTTTCTTGGTAGTTTTTCAAACACATGTTCTATTATTATTCCGGTGATACTAGTCATGGTGATGGCCTTCTTGGCGCAGTCTATCAATCCATGATGTTTCGCCATCCAATCCATACCCAGTACTACTTCCAATCCTTTTGTTCCCAGAACAATCAAGTTTGCATAAAAGTCTATTTCATGTATTCTGATGGGTACATCTTTGCAAAATTTTCTAGCTTTAGTGGTTGCTCCAGGTATTTGAACTATCATGACATGTTTCAAGCTGATTGGTTGAATCTTACTAGTGCACACAAAATCTTCTGTAACAAACGAATGCGATGTTCCAGAATCAAACAACACTCTTGCTGGTATTGAGTTAACAGAGAACATACCCAGCACCACGTCAGGTGCTTCCTGGGCTTCCTCGGCGTTCATGTGGAAGAGGCGACCTCCACGGTTGTTTGGGTTGTTGGGGGCGAACTTCTTGCCGGTGGAGACACGGAGTTGCTGCTGAGCCGGTGGTGCGGGGTTGCCTGCGAGCTTGGCGAGCCTCTTGGGACACTCATTGGAGTAATGCCCCACTACACCACACTCATAGTAAGTGATGGTGGCCTTGTCCTTGGTCGCAACGGGGATGGCGTTGCTCCCAGTCCTTGGTGCGGTGTTGGTGTTGTTGTTGCTGTTGTTGTTGTTGGGGGCTCTCGGCGGAGCGCGGTTGAAGTTGTTGTTGTTGTTGTTGTAGTTGCTGTTGTTGTTGTTGTAGTGGCCTCCTGGCCTCGGGTTTCCTCCACTCCGGTTCTGATAACCCGGACGTGACATCTGTGCATTGGGCTTGTTGTTCCGGAAGCCTCCGCTTGAGTTGGGGCGATACTTTGGGGCATTGCTAGGCCCACTCTGGGTTCATCATGCGGCGCTTGCGGTTCTCGCTGGCTTGGTGCAATTTGCCCTCCATTTGGATGGCGGAGTCAACAAGGGCTTTGAGGTCGGCGAAGGGGATGTTGATCAACACAGTCTGCATCTCGTCATGCAGTCCGTTCAGAAACCTTTCCTTCCTCTTCTCAGTAGTATCAGTCTCATCCGGGGCGTACCTTGACAGTGTTAGAAACTTGTCGCGGTATTCCACCACGGACATCCGGCCTTGCTTCAGTTCACGGAATTCATCTCTCATCTTCTTTATCAGACCCGGGGGCACATGGTACTTGCTGAACTTGAGCTTGAAATCAGTCCAAGTCATAAACTATCCTGCGTTCATGGCACGGGTGCTTGTCCACCAAGCTCTTGCTGGTCCTGCTAAGTAGTGCGTGTGATACGTCTCCAACGTATCGATAATTTCTTATGTTCCATGCCACATTATTGATGTTATCTACATGTTTTATGCACACTTTATGTCATATTCGTGCATTTTCTGGAACTAACCTATTAACAAGATGCCAAAGTGCCAGTTACTGTTTTCTGCAAACAATCATCTTCCACACAATACGGTTAATCCTTTGTTACAGCAAGCCGGTGAGATTGACAACCTCACTGTTTCGTTGGGGCAAAGTACTTTGGTTGTGTTGTGCAGGTTCCACGTTGGCGCCGGAATCCCTGGTGTTGCACCGCACTACATCCCGCCGCCATCAACCTTCAACGTGCTTCTTGGCTCCTCCTGGTTCGATAAACCTTGGTTTCTTTCTGAGGGAAAACTTGCTGCTGTGCGCATCATACCTTCCTCTTGGGGTTCCCAACGAACGTGTGAGTTACACGCCATCAAGCTCTTTTTCTGGCGCCGTTGCCGGGGAGATCAAGACACGCTGCGAGGGGAGTCTCCACATCCCAATCTCTTTACTTTGTTTTTGTCTTGCTTAGTTTTATTTACTACTTTGTTTGCTGCACTAAATCAAAATACAAAAAAAATTAGTTGCTAGTTTTACTTTATTTGCTATCTTGTTTGTTATATCAAAAACACAAAAAAATTAGTTACTTGCATTTACTTTATCTAGTTTGCTTTACTTACTGTTGCTAAAATGGCTACCCCTGAAAATACTAAGTTGTGTGACTTCACAACCACAAATAATAATGATTTCTTATGCACACCTATTGCTCCACCTGCTACTACAGCAGAATTCTTTGAAATTAAACCTGATTTACTGAATCTTGTTATGCGAGAGCAATTTTCTGGTGTTAGTTCTGATGATGCTGCTGCCCATCTTAATAATTTTGTTGAATTATGTGAAATGCAAAAATATAAAGATGTAGATGGTGACATTATTAAACTAAAATTGTTCCCTTTCTCATTAAGAGGAAGAGCTAAAGATTGGTTGCTATCTCTGCCTAAGAATAGTATTGATTCATGGACTAAATGCAAGGATGCTTTTATTGGTAGATATTATCCCCCTGCTAAAATTATATCTTTGAGGAGTAGCATAATGAATTTTAAACAATTAGATACTGAACATGTTGCTCAAGCTTGGGAAAGAATGAAATCTCTGGTTAAAAATTGCCCAACCCATGGACTGACTACTTGGATGATCATCCAAACCTTCTATGCAGGACTAAATTTTTCTTCGCGGAATTTATTGGATTCAGCTGCTGGAGGTACCTTTATGTCCATCACTCTTGGTGAAGCAACAAAGCTTCTTGATAATATGATGATCAACTACTCTGAATGGCACACGGAAAGAGCTCCACAAGGTAAGAAGGTAAATTCTGTCGAAGAAACCTCTTCCTTGAGTGATAAGATTGATGCTATTATGTCTATGCTTGTGAATGATAGGACAAATGTTGATCCTAATAATGTTCCGTTAGCTTCATTGGTTGCACAAGAAGAACATGTTGATGTAAACTTCATTAAAAATAATAATTTCAATAACAATGCTTACCGGAACAATTCTAGTAACAACTATAGGCCATATCCTTATAATAATGGCAACGGCTATGATAATTCTTATGGGAATTCTTACAACAATAATAGGAACACACCCCCTGGACTTGAAGCCATGCTTAAAGAATTTATTAGTACACAAACTGCTTTTAACAAATCTGTTGAAGAAAAGCTTGGGAAAATTGATATACTTGCTTCTAAAGTCGATAGTCTTGTCTTGATGTTGATCTTTTGAAATCGAAAGTTATGCCTAATAGGGATATTGAAAATAAAATTGTTACTACAGCAAATGCCATTCAAGTTAGAATTAATGAGAATATAAGATTAATGGCTGAACTGCGTGCTAGGTGGGATAGAGAAGAAAATGAAAAACTAGCTAAAGAGAAGAATGTAGCTAAAGTTTGGACTATTACCACGACTAGTAATGCTAATGCTACACATGTTGCTGCACCTCCTACTATTAATGGTAAAATAATTGGTGTTGGCAATGTTTCTACTCCTAGTGCAAAGCGCGAGAAACTGCCTGAAACTGCTAAAACTGCTGAAACTGCCTGTGATAAAGCTGCTGAAATTTTTTCCAACATTGGGGATGATGATCCCATTGCTTTAGATTATAATGGTTTGAATTTTGATGATTGCCACATCTCTGAAGTTATAAAGTTCTTGCTAAAAGTCCTAATGCTAGTGCTATAAATTTGGCTTTGACGCAACATATTACAAATGCTCTCATAAAAGCTAGAGAAGAGAAACTAGAGCGCGAAGCCTCTATTCCTAAAAAGCTAGAGGATGGTTGGGAGCCCATCATTAAGATGAAGGTTAAAGATTTTGATTGTAATGCTTTATGTGATCTTGGTGCAAGTATTTCTGTTATGCCTAAGAAAATTTATAATATGCTTGACTTGCCACCGCTGAAAAATTGTTATTTGGATGTTAATCTTGCTGATCATTCTACAAAGAAACCTTTGGGGAAAGTTGATAATGTTCGCATTACCGTTAACAATAACCTTGTCCCCGTTGATTTTGTTGTCTTGGATATTGAATGCAATGCATCTTGTCCCATTATATTGGGAAGACCTTTTCTTCGAACTGTTGGTGCTATCATTGATATGAAGGAAGGTAATATAAAATATCAATTTCCTCTCAAGAAAGGTATGGAACACTTCCCTAGAAAGAGAATGAAGTTACCTTTTGATTCTATTATTAGAACAAATTATGATGTTGACACTTCGTCTCTTGATAATACTTGATGCACACTTTCTGCGCCTAGCTGAAAGGCGTTAAAGAAAAGCGCTTATGGGAGACAACCCATGGTTTTTACCTACAGTACTGTAACATCCCAAGTTTCAACAAAATGAACAAGAGAGAATTCAAGAATCCAAAATTTGGGGCCAACAAAAACTTTTTCTCATCATATAGGTTTATGCATATAGATCACCTTATTAATTATTTTGAGTGTGCAATTGCCATGATGTTTGCTTATGAGTTCTCTCTCACTCTAAAACCCTAGCAAGGATCACTTGATCTTCCCAAAGTCAAATAAAAGAAATAGAAAAGAAATATGAAAAGTCAACTTTACACACACATAAGGCCTATGCCATTTTTGCAAATACTTAATCTAGGCCAATTTGGTTTGCACCATCACTTGTAATTGGTTACTAAACACTTTTTAACACCTTTGGAATCAAGCCAACTCAATTCAAACCAAAATCAAACTCAAATTCCAAGTCACATGCAATATGGTCACTTGTGCCATTTTTACCCTGATGGCCACTTTGAGCCCCTGGTTTTCTTCTTTCCACTTCTAAACTTTGTCAAACCTTTTCACCTCATCCAAGACAACATCAAGCACTACAACTTTGCCCAAAACCATCACCCCAAATTCATCACCAATTTCAAATGGGAAGCAAGCAAAGTTGGAACTTTCTCACATAATCAAGATCATATGCAAAATGTGATTTTGCATCCCAACTCCATTTTGACCACCACCACCACCAAAATGCTCCCTCTAATATATGTTTTCAACCCACCAAAAAGAATTTCAAAATTCAAAAATATATTTCTTTCGGGCATTTCCACAAACACTTGGCAGGCAGGGTATCAATTTGAGCCCATACCTCATTCTTTACCATGGACTTGGTCCAACCTTGCCTCTCTGCACCCTGGAGTCTCCCTCTCACCTCACCACATCTTTTCACCACTTGCCACCACCTCTGTTGCTCGACATTGACCAAGGATGGCCATGCCGTGGCATGGCAATGCCACCCTCATGCCATCCTCACCTCTGGTCAATTCCAACGTGCCACACCGTGTCAAATCTCTCCCTCTCACTCCCCTGATGCTGCCCAGCCACCGCCCCGACGAAGCTGTGCACCGAGAGACGTCAGCACACGCGCGCCGGTGGCGCCAGAACCACGTCCATGCCGCGCCGCAGCGCGCCTGGCGCCGACCCTGGACGCCCAGAGCGTGACGACGCCCCGCGCCCCTGCGTCACCTCCGCCCTCACGCTCACCGCCAGTAGACGCACCACGGCGCCCTGCATCGCCTGGACACGCGCACGAGGCTGCGGGAACGCCGTGGACGACGACCGCGTCCACGACCATCCGCCACTGTACCCCACGGACGCGTGACGCACTCCACTGTGCTTGACCACCGAACGCTGTTCGGAGCTCGCCGTGACGTTCCCTGAGCCTGCCTAGACACGCCCATGCCCTCGCCCACGCCGTTGATCGACGGGAGCGCGCCAGAGCCACCGTCACCATGACCGTCCGCCCTGGCTCGGAGCCGCTATAAAAGGAGCACGCCGCGCCCCAAATTGAGCATGCCAATCACCTCCACACATCCTCAGAACTCCCCCTGCCACCTCAATTTCATAGATACGCCGCCGGAGACCGCCAATCGCAAGATCGACGCCGCCGCCAGTACACGGAGGCCGCCGGAGCAGGAGGCCGCCATTGGAGACGCTGCTGCTTCCATCTGCTTCACCGTCGTCGACAACGTTGCTGTGCACCTCGCCCTCGACCGCCGGAGCTCCGACGAGCTCGCCGACCCCCTGCCGCCGTCGCGGTGAGTTCCCCCTCTCGCCGGAGATGAAGGCCATCCTCGACCGTGCGATCTCCCTCTAATCCTACGGTCCACCTCCCCCGTACCGTTTCGGTGTTTTAAAAACACACTGACGTGTGGTCCCCACACTGTCAGGCGGCCCGCTGCGCTGGACGCAGTACTGGGCCGGCCCAAGTTCTTTTCCCGCACAAGCCCACCTATTTGATTTCAAATTTGGAAATTAGATAAAATATACAATCTGATGCAAACTTTGAAATTCAATTGTGACAAATCTACTGGGCCAAATTTTGCAAACTTTATATTTTTGGAAACCTTATGAAATTATCTACACCTTGCCACTGGATAGAACCCTAGATCTTTTGTAGAATTAAAGTGACAAAATAAACAAGGCAGGGACTTTTCTGCCTTATAATAATTCTTAAAAATCAACCATAAATGCTTTTCAGTTAATTCCACCTCCAATAATTCACTTTTCACTTATACTAATTGTTTCTACAAAAATATGCCATGCTTTCTTTGGATGATCATGGTTTAGTTGAATTAAATGCCTTATGGCTATTTTCTAGTCAAAGATATTGTCCAAAACTATTAAGAAATCTTATGTGGGAGTTTTCCCTCATTTAAATCTTGTCACCACCAACTCCAAATGAAGTGGAGACTCTGGTTATTTAGGTCCCATAGGAATTGTTGGTGATATTAAATCTTTGTTATGCTAGACTTAAATGGTATGAGGTGCTCACCTCATTTAAATCTTTTTCTCCAAATGCTAAGTGTGAAGAGGTTGACTTGGGTCAACCTAGGTCACATATTATGCATAAGAGAAATTAAATCTTAATAAGATAATGAGAGGAAATTATTTCTCTAAATAATTCAAAGTAACATTTAAGTTTAGTATGAGAGGAAATTATTTTTCTTAAATAATAAGAAAAACACATCCACCAACTTTTTAGCCAAATGTGATGCTAGTTTAGGTGTGTGAACCATGTTTGTGCATAGTTTAGTAGATTAGTTTGGTGTGATGATTGTGTACCCCGTATTCGTATTTTAGACGCTAGTACCGAGGAGTACCAGGAGGAGGAGGAGGTCTACTTCCAGGAAGAAGACCACTTTGACCAGTTTCCCAACCAAGGCAAGATAATACTCTTGCAAAGTGCAAAGCTCACCATGAGCAAGGCATTACCCCATTTACTTTATGCATATGATCCTATTTCCCAGTTTTACTTTACAAGCTTTATTTACTTTTGTTTTATCAAAGTACTTCTTGATTTATGAATTACTAGATCGGTATGGAGTTAGTACAAGAGTATCAAACTTAGCCTAGAAGCAAAGCAAATACTTAGCACCCCTCACACATAGTGGCTAGTGCTAAATTTAAGATGACTACTCTAGATGGGAACATGTGTCGATGAAATGATGATGGTTGAAAACCTTGGAATGATTAGTCATTTCCATGGAAAGATTTTGAAGGTGAATATGACACCGAAGTTGACTTGGTGACTTTGGCTAAAAACTGATGATTGATTGGATGCGATACCATTCCAATTTTTGAGTACCCCCGCAATACCTGATTATGGGTAGGGCTTAGCTGGAAATTTATGTGTCTTAGTATGGGTTCCCTCTGAACACACATCATAGGGGTTATGCTTGAGGCTGCCTCCGTTGTTGAGAAATGATGTGAATTGAAGGTGAATTGTACGGCCAAGCCCTGTGCAGTTCCCGGGTTAACAGTTGGTTTTCACCGGGAGGCCAAGCTCATGGGGAGAGGTGCCTATACTAGGGTGTGTAAGTGAAAGGTTAACGGTTGATGATCCGCGTACTGAGTTACGATTACTCAGGGTTTTACCTCTGACGGATGTAATCAAATGTTGTGGCACAAGTGTGCGACCTCTGCAGAGTGTAGAACTATTCGAATAGCCGCGTCCGCGGATATGGACAATTGGAAAGGCCATTCTGTTTCCGTCATCAGAATTTATATCTTTGTGACTGGTGTTTTTGAACTTGAACTTGAACGGTGACTTTGACTTTGTATCACAACAGAGTTGTGGGAATGACACTAATGTTCCCACTTGAGTTAGTTAGCACTTGGGGAGTTGTTTACAAAAGTGTTTATGAAATAAAATTGGCTTTATGCAAACAAACTTAGAGCTTAGAACAATTATGTCAATGCTAGTACTTACTTTAGTGTTAGTTTGCGAGTACTTAAAGTACTCACGGCTTTGTCCCTGGCTATTCAAATGGCCAGAATATGAAGCCGAGCAGCAGTACGAGGATGACGATCAGCAGGACGTCTACCACAACTAGGAGCTTCTAACGTCAAGCGTTAGCCTATGGACTAGAGAGTCCTTGTATCTTACGCTTCCGCTATGAACTTGTGTTTGTTCGTTGATCATTAGATCAACTATTTGTGTAATATGGATCATGTGATTCCAAGTTGTAAGACATTATGGTTTGTAATGAATGATGACTGTGATACTTAACTATTATGCCTCGCAACAACAATTTCCTGGGATTGCGATGTATGACATAATAGGCATCCGGACTTTAAAAATCCGGGTGTTGACAAGTTGGTATCAGAGCCATTGTTTGACCTTAGGAGACCCTAGTTAGAAATGGACGTTCTGAAAAATTGAGTTTCAAAAAGGAATGAAGTATTTCTGAAAATTTTAATCTTTGTCTTCTCCTTGAGCTCTTTGGAAAAACAAGAAGTCATGCTCTTCCTTAGAAATATAACTAAAATTTTGCCACACTTGTTCACTTCTCTAACTTAATCCTTTACTTCACTTTCAGATGGAACCCGTGAACACGAAGTTTTACCAGCTTGGGAATGGGGGAAGCTTGATCTTCGAGCACGACCTCAACGCCCTGTCCGACCACCTGGGTCGCCCGCACCCAGAGTTCCACGGATCGCAGATCGCGAACCAGCCAGGAGGCGAGCTGCAGTGGATCATCACCGCTGACTTGAGGGGCAAGATGGAGCCTCCCACTTCTGAGAGGATCCTCTTCTCCTTCATGGAGAGCAACTGGCTGGACGGACTCGCTCGCGGACTTCAGGAGGGACTCGCACGCCTGTGCGGGATGAGCGGGGAGGCACTTAAGCACCCTCGCTTTTCGCACCTTGCGAGGCGTAACTCTGCTGGAGAGCCCATGGACATGACATCTCACCCGGAGCTGAAGCACCATGTGGAGCATCTCGACTTCATGCTGTACCACACTCAGCAGGATCTCGACCACTCCCGTGAGTACGCCAACCAGACTCACGCCCGCATCATCGAGCAAGGCGACTGCATCAAGATGCTCGCCAAGGACCGCAGGACTCTCCGCCAGCAGCGCGCAAAGAAGGATGCCACTATCACCCGCCTCCGCGCGAAGATAGCCGCACTCGAGGCCACTGTCAAGGCCCAGGAGGAGCAGATGAAGAAGATGGAGGAAGATGGAGAAGACATTCAGGGAGGAAGCAACTACCTGAGTGACGACAACGACTTCGAGGAGGATGAGAACACCGAGGGGGAAGACTACGACTTCCTGGACGACGAGGATGATGACCACACCCCCATCGATGTTGATGAGGAGGAGGAGTAGTTCACCTATGCACTATCATAGGTGTGAGTTGTATCCCGCCCCATGTATCGTAGCTTGGAGAAGAAGGGTTCTTAAAACCCTTAGTGTGCTAGCTTGTAATATGTGTTGTTTGCTATGAATGAATGTATGTTGTGTCATCATGAAAAGACTTCAAGTTTTAAGCTTTGAACTTAAACACAAAACAAGCCATAGAAATTTCCCTCTTATCTCATGATCAATCTCGATACTCAGATGGCCCCTCCAACTCGCAACACGAATCAAGACGCTATGATGCAGATGTTGCAAGTTATGCTGGAAGATAGAGAAGCAGAAAGAGCTGAAAGGCAAGCCAACATTGCAGCACTCCAACAGCTTGTCAACAACAATCAAGGCCACCATGATCATCCAGGATCCAAGCTCAAGAACTTCCAGAATACCAACCCGCCAGTTTTCAGCAAGACTGAGGAACCACTTGATGCAGATGATTGGCTCCAAACTATGGAGAACAATCTAGAAGTAGCTGGAGTGGAAGAGAATGAGAAAGTGCTGTTTGCAACGCACTACTTAGCAGGACCCGCAAGAGCTTGGTGGACAAGCACCCGTGCCATGAACGCGGGACAGTTCATGACTTGGACTGATTTCAAGCTCAAGTTCAGCAAGTACCATGTGCCCCCGGGTCTGATAAAGAAGATGAGAGATGAATTCCGTGAACTGAAGCAAGGCCGGATGTCCGTGGTGGAATACCGCGACAAGTTTCTCACACTGTCAAGGTACGCCCCGGATGAGACCGACACTACTGAGAAGAGGAAGGAAAGGTTCCTGAACGGACTGCATGATGAGATGCAGACTGTGTTGATCAACATCCCCTTTGCCGACCTCGAAGCCCTCGTTGACTCCGCCATCCAGATGGAAGGCAAACTGCACCAAGCCAGCGAGAACCGCAAGCGCCGCATGATGAATCAGAGTGGGCCTAGCAATGCCCCAAGGTACCGCCCCAACTCAGGCGGAGGCTTCAGGACCAACAAGCCCAATGCACAGATGTCACGTCCGGTTTATCAGAACCGGAGTGGAGGAAACCCCAGGCCAGGAGGCCACTACAACAACAACACCAACAACAACTTCAACCGCGCTCCGCCGAGAGCCCCCAACAACAACAACAGCAACAACAACACCAACACCGCACCAAGGACCGGGAGCAATGCAATCCCCATCGCGAACAAGCAGGACAAGACCACCATCACTTGCAATGAGTGTGGTGTAGTGGGGCATTACTCCAATGAGTGTCCCAAGAGGCTCGCCAAGCTCGCAGGCAACCCCGCACCACCAGCTCAGCAGCAACGCCGTGTCTCCACCGGCAAGAAGTTCGCCCCCAACAACCCGAACAACCGCGGAGGTCGCCTCTACCACATGAATGCTGAGGAAGCCCAGGAAGCACCTGACGTGGTGCTGGGTATGTTCTCTGTTAACTCAATACCAGCAAGAGTGTTGTTTGATTCTGGAGCATCGCATTCGTTCGTTACAGAAGATTTTGTGTGCACTAGTAAGATTCAACCAATCAGCTTGAAACATGTCATGGTAGTTCAAATACCTGGATCAACAACTAAAGCTAGAAAATTTTGCAAAGATGTACCCATCAGAATCCATGAAATAGACTTTTATGCAAACTTGATTGTTCTGGGAACAAAAGGATTGGAAGTAGTCCTGGGTATGGACTGGATGGCGAAACATCATGGATTGATAGACTGCGCCAAGAAGGCCATCACCATGACAAGTAGCACCGGAATAATAATCGAACACCTATCTGAAAAACTACCAAGAAAATTCACCTGCAATCAAAGTGTAGCAAAGCCAACTCTGGATCAAATCAGGGTCGTTTGTCGATACCCTGATGTGTTTCCGGATGATCTACCAGTATGCCCGGATCGGGATATCGAGTTTATCATCGAGTTAATCCGTGAACAGGACCTATAGCCCAGAGAGCCTATAGCATGAACCCCGCAGAGTTGATGGAACTGAAAAAGCAAGCGGATGATATGCTGTACAAAGGTTCGATTCGACCAAGTGCGTCGCCTTGGAGATCACCCGTTTTGTTTGTGGATAAAAAGGACGGTGCCACTCGTTTGGTTACGGATTATCGTAAGCTTAACGATGTCACCATCAAGAACAAATATCCCTTGCCAAAGATAGAAGACCTGTTTGACCAGCTGACCGGTGCCCAAGTTTTCTCAAAGATTGATCTGAGGACAGGTTACCATCAACTGAAGATCCGAGCAACAGATATTCCAAAGACTGCCTTTACCACCAGATATGGACTGTATGAGTACAATGTCATGTCCTTTGGACTGACCAATGCCCCCGCTTACTTCATGAATCTCATGAACAAGATCTTTATGGAATTCCTGGATAAGTTTGTCGTTGTCTTCATCGACGACATCCTTATCTACTCCAAATCAGAAGAAGAACATGAGCAACATTTGGAAGTGGTTCTAGAAACCCTTAGACAGCATCAGTTGTACGCCAAGTTTAGCAAATGTGAGTTTTGGTTAAGAGAAGTGGGATTCCTGGGACACATCTTGTCTGCAGGAGGAATTGCTGTAGATCCCGCAAAAATCAAAACAGTTGAGGAATGGAAGGCCCCAACCACCCAGACTGAAGTCAGAGCATTTCTAGGATTGGCGGGATATTACCGCCGATTCGTTGAAGGATTTTCAAGCATCGCAAGACCAATGACTCAACTGCTGAAGAAGGACCGGAAATTTGATTGGAATGACAAATGTGAAGAAAGTTTTCAGCTACTCAAGCTCAGATTAACCACAGCCCCAATATTGATCATGCCCGATGTCACCAAGCCATTTGATGTCTATTGTGATGCATCCAAGACTGGACTTGGATGTGTGTTGATGCAAGAAGGCAAAGTGATATCTTACCTATCAAGGCAACTGAAGCAACATGAACAGAACTATCCAACCCACGACTTGGAGTTAGCAGCCGTAGTGTTAGCCCTGAAGGTTTGGCGTCATTACCTCATGGGTAATCGATGCGAGATATATTCCGATCACAAGAGCCTGAAGTACATTTTCACCCAGAAAGAGCTGAACATGAGACAGCGCAGATGGATAGAGTTAATCAAGGATTACGACATGGAAATTCACTACCACCGGCAAGGCCAATGTGGTAGCGGATGCCTTGAGCAGATCAGCCGTGTCAGTTAAACTCCATGATCGCAATAGAGCAACCAAGCCTGTACCAAGAGTTTGAACAATTCAGACTAGAGCTAGTGAGCGAAGGATTCCTCGCCAGCATTGAACTCCAACCCACTTTGATGAGCCAGATAAAAGAAGCCCAGAAGGGAAATGCCAGCATTGACGGAATAAAGAGTCAGATAGCTGCAGGAAAGGCACCAGGATTCACCGTAGAACGGCCGGAGTTCTTTGGTACAAAGAACGTCTCTGCGTACCATCGGACTCGACTTGAAACAAGTCATTCTGCAAGAAGCCCATGACACCCTTTATTCAATCCACCCCGGAGGTACCAAGATGTACCAAGACCTGAAGGAACAATTCTGGTGGCACGGAATGAAGCGAGAGATAGGAAGCTACATCGCCAAGTGTGATATCTGTCAGCGAGTCAAAGCAGAACATCAACGACCCGCAGGACTGTTGCAACCTTTACAGATTCCTGAGTGGAAGTGGGATTCTGTCGGTATGGACTTTATCACAGGATTGCCCAAATCTAGCAGAGGAAATGACTCCATTTGGGTAGTCATCGATAGGTTAACAAGGTTGCACATTTCATCCCTGTCAAGACCACATACCAAGGCCCAAAGCTAGCTGAGTTATACATATCCAGAATAGTCAGCCTGCACGGAACACCGAAGTCAATTGTGTCAGTAGAGGATCACAATTCACCTCAAGATTCTGGCAGAAAGTGCATGAAGGACTAGGAACCCGTCTGAATTTCAGCACAGCCTACCACCCACAGACTGACGGACAGACTGAGAGAGTCAACCAGATCCTAGAAGATATGTTGAGAGCCTGTGTGCTAGAGTACGGATCCAAATGGGAAGACTGCCTACCCTATGCAGAATTCTCCTACAACAATAGCTATCAAGCCAGCTTACAGATGGCCCCCTTTGAAGCCCTGTACGGAAGGAAATGCCGTACCCCTCTGAACTGGTCGGAAGTCGGAGATAGTCAAGTCTTCGGCCCCGATGTTCTCCGCGAAGCCGAAGAGAAGGTGCACAAGATCCGCGAGTACCTCAAGACCGCCTGATCCAGACAAAAAGAGCTACGCCGACAAGAGACGCCGAGAGATGACATTCGAGATCGGAGATTTTGTGTATCTCAAGGTCTCACCCCTCAAAGGAATGCAGAGAGATTCCAACTTAAAGGAAAGCTCGCCCCCAGATATGTCGGACCATTCAAGATTCTGGATCGCCGAGGAGAAGTCTCATATCAGTTGGAACTACCGGAAGAGATGTCCGCCGTACACAATGTGTTTCACATCTCACTACTTCGGAAGTGCCTAGAAGTGCCTGAGAAGACCGAAGTATTCAAGAACATCGACCACAGAGCCATTGATATCAACAAGGACCTAACCTACCGCGAAGTGCCTATTCGCATCCTGGAAGAAGCATTCAGGACCACCCGCACCAGAAGTATCAAGTTCCTGAAGATACAATGGAGTAACCACACTGAAGAAGAAGCAACTTGGGAACGCGAGGAAGATATGAAGAAGGAATACCCAGATCTCTTTAGTACCTAGTTTTCTCTAGATCTCGGACGAGATCTTTTGTAAGGGGAAGGGTTTGTAACATCCCAAGTTTCAACAAAATGAACAAGAGAGAATTCAAGAATCCAAAATTTGGGGCCAACAAAAACTTTTTCTCATCATATAGGTTTATGCATATAGATCACCTTATTAATTATTTTGAGTGTGCAATTGCCATGATGTTTGCTTATGAGTTCTCTCTCACTCTAAAACCCTAGCAAGGATCACTTGATCTTCCCAAAGTCAAATAAAAGAAATAGAAAAGAAATATGAAAAGTCAACTTTACACACACATAAGGCCTATGCCATTTTTGCAAATACTTAATCTAGGCCAATTTGGTTTGCACCATTACTTGTAATTGGTTACTAAACACTTTTTAACACCTTTGGAATCAAGCCAACTCAATTCAAACCAAAATCAAACTCAAATTCCAAGTCACATGCAATATGGTCACTTGTGCCATTTTTACCCTGATGGCCACTTTGAGCCCCTGGTTTTCTTCTTTCCACTTCTAAACTTTGTCAAACCTTTTCACCTCATCCAAGACAACATCAAGCACTACAACTTTGCCCAAAACCATCACCCCAAATTCATCACCAATTTCAAATGGGAAGCAAGCAAAGTTGGAACTTTCTCACATAATCAAGATCATATGCAAAATGTGATTTTGCATCCCAACTCCATTTTGACCACCACCACCACCAAAATGCTCCCTCTAATATATGTTTTCAACCCACCAAAAAGAATTTCAAAATTCAAAAATATATTTCTTTCGGGCATTTCCACAAACACTTGGCAGGCAGGGTATCAATTTGAGCCCATACCTCATTCTTTACCATGGACTTGGTCCAACCTTGCCTCTCTGCACCCTGGAGTCTCCCTCTCACCTCACCACATCTTTTCACCACTTGCCACCACCTCTGTTGCTCGACATTGACCAAGGATGGCCATGCCGTGGCATGGCAATGCCACCCTCATGCCATCCTCACCTCTGGTCAATTCCAACGTGCCACACCGTGTCAAATCTCTCCCTCTCACTCCCCGATGCTGCCCAGCCCACCGCCCCGACGAAGCCAGGCACCGTAGACGTCAAGACACGCGCGCCCGGTGGCGCCGTAACCACGTCCATGCCGCGCCAGAGCGCGCGCCCGGCGCCGACCCTGGACGCCCGAGCGTGACGACGCCCCGCGCCCTCGCGTCACCTCCGCCCTCACGCTCACCGCCGCAGACGCACCACGGCGCCCTGCATCGCCTGGACACGCGCACGAGGCCGCGGGAACGCCGTGGACGACGACCGCGTCCACGACCATCCGCCACTGTACCCCACGGACGCGTGACGCACTCCACTGTGCTTGACCACCGAACGCTGTTCGGAGCTCGCCGTGACGTTCCCTGAGCCTGCCTAGACACGCCCATGCCCTCGCCCACGCCGTTGATCGACAGGAGCGCGCCAGAGCCACCGTCACCATGACCGTCTGCCCTGGCTCGGAGCCGCTATAAAAGGAGCACGCCGCGCCCCAAATTGAGCACGCCAATCGCCTCCACACATCCTCAGAACTCCCCTGCCACCTCAATTTCATAGATACGCCGCCGGAGACCGCCAATCGCAAGATCGACGCCGCCGCTAGTACACGGAGGCCGCCGGAGCAGGAGGCCGCCATTGGAGACGCCGCTGCTTCCATCTGCTTCACCGTCGTCGACAACGTTGCTGTGCACCTCGCCCTCGACCGCCGGAGCTCCGACGAGCTCGCCGACCCCCTGCCGCCGTCGCGGTGAGTTCCCCCTCTCGCCGGAGACGAAGGCCATCCTCGACCGTGCGATCTCCCTCTAATCCTACGGTCCACCTCCCCCGTACCGTTTCGGTGTTTTAAAAACACACTGACATGTGGTCCCCACACTGTCAGGCGGCCCGCTGCGCTGGACGCAGTACTGGGCCGGCCCAAGTTCTTTTCCCGCGCAAGCCCACCTATTTGATTTCAAATTTGGAAATTAGATAAAATATACAATCTGATGCAAACTTTGAAATTCAATTGTGACAAATCTACTGGGCCAAATTTTGCAAACTTTATATTTTTGGAAACCTTATGAAATTATCTACACCTTGTCACTGGATAGAACCCTAGATCTTTTGTAGAATTAAAGTGACAAAATAAACAAGGCAGGGACTTTTCTGCCTTATAATAATTCTTAAAAATCAACCATAAATGCTTTTCAGTTAATTCCACCTCCAATAATTCACTTTTCACTTATACTAATTGTTTCTACAAAAATATGCCATGCTTTCTTTGGATGATCATGGTTTAGTTGAATTAAATGCCTTATGGCTATTTTCTAGTCAAAGATATTGTCCAAAACTATTAAGAAATCTTATGTGGGAGTTTTCCCTCATTTAAATCTTGTCACCACCAACTCCAAATGAAGTGGAGACTCTGGTTATTTAGGTCCCATAGGAATTGTTGGTGATATTAAATCTTTGTTATGCTAGACTTAAATGGTATGAGGTGCTCACCTCATTTAAATCTTTTTCTCCAAATGCTAAGTGTGAAGAGGTTGACTTGGGTCAACCTAGGTCACATATTATGCATAAGAGAAATTAAATCTTAATAAGATAATGAGAGGAAATTATTTCTCTAAATAATTCAAAGTAACATTTAAGTTTAGTATGAGAGGAAATTATTTTTCTTAAATAATAAGAAAAACACATCCACCAACTTTTTAGCCAAATGTGATGCTAGTTTAGGTGTGTGAACCATGTTTGTGCATAGTTTAGTAGATTAGTTTGGTGTGATGATTGTGTACCCCGTATTCGTATTTTAGACGCTAGTACCGAGGAGTACCAGGAGGAGGAGGAGGTCTACTTCCAGGAAGAAGAAGACCACTTTGACCAGTTTCCCAACCAAGGCAAGATAATACTCTTGCAAAGTGCAAAGCTCACCATGAGCAAGGCATTACCCCATTTACTTTATGCATATGATCCTATTTCCCAGTTTTACTTTACAAGCTTTATTTACTTTTGTTTTATCAAAGTACTTCTTGATTTATGAATTACTAGATCGGTATGGAGTTAGTACAAGAGTATCAAACTTAGCCTAGAAGCAAAGCAAATACTTAGCACCCCTCACACATAGTGGCTAGTGCTAAATTTAAGATGACTACTCTAGATGGGAACATGTGTCGATGAAATGATGATGGTTGAAAACCTTGGAATGATTAGTCATTTCCATGGAAAGATTTTGAAGGTGAATATGACACCGAAGTTGACTTGGTGACTTTGGCTAAAAACTGATGATTGATTGGATGCGATACCATTCCAATTTTTGAGTACCCCCACAATACCTGATTATGTGTCTTAGTATGGGTTCCCTCTGAACACACATCATAGGGGTTATGCTTGAGGCTGCCTCCGTTGTTGAGAAATGATGTGAATTGAAGGTGAATTGTACGGCCAAGCCCTGTGCAGTTCCCGGGTTAACAGTTGGTTTTCACCGGGAGGCCAAGCTCATGGGGAGAGGTGCCTATACTAGGGTGTGTAAGTGAAAGGTTAACGGTTGATGATCCGCGTACTGAGTTACGATTACTCAGGGTTTTACCTCTGACGGATGTAATCAAATGTTGTGGCACAAGTGTGCGACCTCTGCAGAGTGTAGAACTATTCGAATAGCCGCGTCCGCGGATATGGACAATTGGAAAGGCCATTCTGTTTCCGTCATCAGAATTTATATCTTTGTGACTGGTGTTTTTGAACTTGAACTTGAACGGTGACTTTGACTTTGTATCACAACAGAGTTGTGGGAATGACACTAATGTTCCCACTTGAGTTAGTTAGCACTTGGGGAGTTGTTTACAAAAGTGTTTATGAAATAAAATTGGCTTTATGCAAACAAACTTAGAGCTTAGAACAATTATGTCAATGCTAGTACTTACTTTAGTGTTAGTTTGCGAGTACTTAAAGTACTCACGGCTTTGTCCCTGGCTATTCAAATGGCCAGAATATGAAGCCGAGCAGCAGTACGAGGATGACGATCAGCAGGACGTCTACCACAACTAGGAGCTTCTAACGTCAAGCGTTGGCCTGTGGACTAGAGAGTCCTTGTATCTTACGCTTCCGCTATGAACTTGTGTTTGTTCGTTGATCATTAGATCAACTATTTGTGTAATATGGATCATGTGATTCCAAGTTGTAAGACATTATGGTTTGTAATGAATGATGACTGTGATACTTAACTATTATGCCTCGCAACAACAATTTCCTGGGATTGCGATGTATGACATAATAGGCATCCGGACTTTAAAAATCCGGGTGTTGACAAGTACTTTGTTTTTATTTTGTGTCTTGGAAGTTGTTCACTACTGTAGCAACCTCTCCTTATCTTAGTTTGGTGTTTTGTTGTGCCAAGTAAAGTCGTTGATAGTAAAGTTCATACTAGATTTGGATTACTGCGCAGAAACAGATTTCTTTGCTGTCACGAATCTGGGCTGTTTTCTCTGTAGGTAACTCAGAAAATTATACCAATTTACGTGAGTGATCCTCAGATATGTACGCAACTTTCATTCAATTTGAGAATTTTCATTTGAGCAAGTCTGGTGCCTCGATAAAATTAGTCAATACGAACTGTTCTGTTTTGACAGATTCTGCCTTTTATTTCGCATTGCCTCTTTTGCTATGTTGGATGAATTTCTTTGATCCATTAATATCCAGTAGCTTTATGCAATGTCCAGAAGTGTTAAGAATGATTGTGTCACCTCTGAACATGTTAATTTTTATTGTCGATAACCCTCTAATGAGTTGTTCTAAGTTTGGTGTGGAGGAAGTTTTTCAAGGATCAAGAGAGGAGTATGATGCAACATGATCAAGGAGAGTGAAAGCTCTAAGCTTGGGGATGCCCCGGTGGTTCACCCCTGCATATTCTAAGAAGACTCAAGCGTCTAAGCTTGGGGATGCCCAAGGCATCCCCTTCTTCATCGACAACATTATCAGGTTCCTCCCCTGAAACTATATTTTTATTCCATCACATCTTATGTGCTTTTCTTGGAGCGTCGGTTTGTTTTTGTTTTTTGTTTTGTTTGAATAAAATGGATCCTAGCATTCACTTTATGGGAGAGAGACACGCTCCGCTGTAGCATATGGACAAGTATGTCCTTAGGCTCTACTCATAGTATTCATGGCGAAGTTTCTTCTTCGTTAAATTGTTATATGGTTGGAATTGGAAAATGATACATGTAGTAACTTGCTAAAATGTCTTGGGTAATGTGATACTTGGCAATTGTTGTGCTCATGTTTAAGCTCTTGCATCATATGCTTTGTACCCATTAATGAAGAAATACATAGAGCATGTTAAAATTTGGTTTGCATATTTGGTTTCTCTAAGGTCTAGATAATTTCTAGTATTGAGTTTGAACAACAAGGAAGACGGTATAGATTCTTATAATGTTTACAATATGTCTTTTATGTGAGTTTTGCTGCACCGGTTCATCCTTGTGTTTGTTTCAAATAAGCCTTGCTAGCCTAAACCTTGTATCGAGAGGGAATACCTCTCATGCATCCAAAATACTTGAGCCAACCACTATGCCATTTGTGTCCACCATACCTACCTACTACATGGTATTTCTCCGCCATTCCAAAGTAAATTGCTTGAGTGCTATCTTTAAAATTCCATCATTCACCTTTGCAATATATAGCTCATGGGACAAATAGCTTAAAAACTATTGTGGTATTGAATATGTACTTATGCACTTTATCTCTTATTAAGTTGCTTGTTGTGCGATAACCATGTTCACTGGGGACGCCATCAACTACTCTTTGTTGAATATCATGTGAGTTGCTATGCATGTTCGTCTTGTCTGAAGTAAGAGAGATCTACCACCTTATGGTTAAGCATGCATATTGTTAGAGAAGAACATTGGGCCGCTAACTAAAGCCATGATCCATGGTGGAAGTTTCAGTTTTGGACAACATCCTCAATCTCATATGAGAAAATTAATTGTTGTTACATGCTTATGCATAAAAGAGGAGTCCATTATCTGTTGTCTATGTTGTCCCGGTATGGATGTCTAAGTTGAGAATAATCAATAGCGAGAAATCCAATGCGAGCTTTCTCCTTAGACCTTTGTACAGGCGGCATAGAGGTACCCCTTTGTGACATTTGGTTAAAACATGTGCATTGTGATGATCCGGTAGTCCAAGCTAATTAGGACAAGGTGCGGGCACTATTAGTATACTATGCATGAGGCTTGCAACTTGTAAGATATAATTTACATGATACATATGCTTTATTACTACCGTTGACAAAATTGTTTCATGTTTTCAAAATCAAAGCTCTAGCACAAATATAGCAATCGATGCTTTTCCTCTATGGAGGACCATTCTTTTACTTTCATTGTTGAGTCAGTTCACCTATTTCTCTCCACCTCAAGAAGCAAACACTTGTGTGAACTGTGCATTGATTCCTACATACTTGCATATTGCACTTATTATATTACTCTATGTTGACAATTATCCATGAGATATACATGTTACAAGTTGAAAGCAACCGCTGAAACTTAATCTTCCTTTGTGTTGCTTCAATGCTTTTACTATGAATTATTGCTTTATGAGTTAACTCTTATGCAAGACTTATTGATGCTTGTCTTGAAGTAACTATTCATGAAAAGTCTTTGCTATATGATTCACTTGTTTACTCATGTCATTTACATTGTTTTGATCGCTGCATTCACTACATATGCTTTACAAATAGTATGACCAAGGTTATGATGGCATGTCACTCCAGAAATTATCTTTGTTATCGTTTTACCTGCTCGGGACGAGCAGAACTAAGCTTGGGGATGCTGATACGTCTCCAACGTATCGATAATTTCTTATGTTCCATGCCACATTATTGATGTTATCTACATGTTTTATGCACACTTTATGTCATATTCGTGCATTTTCTGGAACTAACCTATTAACAAGATGCCAAAGTGCCAGTTACTGTTTTCTGCAAACAATCATCTTCCACACAATACGGTTAATCCTTTGTTACAGCAAGCCGGTGAGATTGACAACCTCACTGTTTCGTTGGGGCAAAGTACTTTGGTTGTGTTGTGCAGGTTCCACATTGGCGCCGGAATCCCTGGTGTTGCGTCGCACTACATCCGGCCGCCATCAATCTTCAACGTGCTTCTTGGCTCCTCCTAGTTCGATAAACCTTGGTTTCTTTCTGAGGGAAAACTTGCTGCTGTGCGCATCATACCTTCCTCTTGGGGTTCCCAACGAACGTGTGAGTTACACGCCATCAGCGTGGCGAACAGCACTTTCTCATTTTCTTCTACTCCGGCTACTTCTAGATTGTTCTCCATAGTTTGGAGCCAATCATCTGCATCAAGTGGTTCCTCAGTCTTGCTGAAAACTGGCGGGTTGGTATTCTGGAAGTTCTTGATCTTTGATCCTGGATGATCATGATGGCCTTGATTGTTGTTGGCAAGCTGTTGAAGTGCTGCAATGTTGGCTTGCATTTCAGCTCTTTCTGCTTCTCTACCTTCCAGCATAGCTTGCAACATCTGCATCATTGCGTCTTGAGTCACGTTGCGAGTTGGAGGGGCCATCTGAGCATTGAGATAGATCATGAGATAAGAGGGAAATTCTCTATGGCTTGTTTTGTGTTTAAGTTCAAAAGTTAAAACTTGAAGACTTTTCATGATAACACAAACATACATTCATTCATAGCATACAACACACATTACAAGCTAACACATTAAGGGTTTTAAGAACCCTTCTTCTCCAAGCTACGATACATGGGGCGGGATACAACTCACACCTACGATAGTGCACAAGTGAACTACTCATCATCTATGGCGATGTGGTCATCCTCTCCGGCGTCAAGGAACTCGTAGTCTTCCTCCTCGGTGTTCTCGTCCTCCTCGAAGTCGTCGTCGTCACTCAGGAAGGCGCTTCCTCCCTGAATGTCCTCTCCATCTTCCTCCATCTTCTTAATCTGTTCCTCCTGGTTCTTGGCAGTGGCCTCAAGCGCTGCTATCTTTGCGCGGAGGCAGGTGATGGTGGCATCCTTCTTTGCCCGCTGCTGGCGGAGGGCCTTGCGGTCGTTGTTGAGTAGCTTGATGGCTTCGCCTTGCTCGATGATGTGGGCGTGAGTCTGGTTGGCGTACTCACGCGCGTGGTCGAGGTCCTGCTGAGTGTGGTACAGGATGAAGTCAAGATGCTCCACATGGTGCTTCAGCTCCGGGTGGGGTGACATGTCCATGGGCTCTCCAGCAGAGTTACGCCTCGCGAGGTGAGAAAAGCGAGGGCTCTTGAGTGCATCCCCGCTCATCCCGCACAAGCGTGCGAGTGCCTCCTGAAGGGCGCGGGCAAGTCCGTCCAGCCAGTTGCTCTCCCTGAAGGAGAAGAGGATCCTCTCAGAAGTGGGAGGCTCCATCTTGACCCTCAAGTCAGCGGTGATGATCCACTGCAGCTCGCCTCCTGGCTGGTCATTGACCTGAACTCCATGGAACTCCGGGTGCGGGCGATCAAGGTGATCGGAAAGGGCGTTGAGGTCATGCTCGAAGACCAAGCTTCCCCCATTCCCGAGCTGGTAAAACTTCGTGTTCATGGGCTCCATCTGAAAGTGAAGTGAAGGATTAAGTTAGAGAAGTGAACAAGTGTGGCAAATTTTTAGTTACATTTCTAAGGAAGAGCATGACTTCTTATTTTCCCAAAGAACTCAAAGAGAAGACAAAGACTAAATTTTTCCAATTACTCACTTCATTGTTTTTGAAACTAAATTTTTCAGAACGTCCATTTCTAACTAGGGTCTCCTAAGGTCAAACAATGGCTCTGATACCAACTTGTCAACACCCGGATTTTTAAGTCCGGATGCCTATTATGTCATACATCGCAATCCCAGGAAATTGTTGTTGCGAGGCATAATAGTTAAGTATCACAGTCATCATTCATTACAAACCATAATGTCTTAAAAATTGGAATCACATGATCCATATCACACGAATAGTTGATCTATTGATCAACGAACAAACACAAGTTCATAGCGGAAGCGTAAGATACAAGGACTCTCTAGTCCACAGGCCAACGCTTGACGTTAGAAGCTCCTAGTTGTGGTAGGCGTCCTGCTGATCGTCATCCTCGTACTGCTGCTCAGCTTCATAGTCTGGCCATTTGAATAGCCAGGGACAAAGCCGTGAGTACTTTAAGTACTCGCAATCTAATACTAATGTAAGTACTAACATTGCTGTTGAGAGTGTTCTAAGCTCTAAGGTTATTTGCATAAAGCCAATTTTAGTTTAGAAACATTTTAGTAAACAACTCCTTGATAACCCACAAGTATAGGGGATCGCGGCAGTCTTCGAGGGAAGTAAAACCCAAATTTATTGATTCGACACAAGGGGAGGTAAAGAATACTTATAAGTCTTAACAACTGAGTTGTCAATTCAGCTGCACCTGGAAAAGCACTAGTAACAGGGGTGATGTGAAAGCAGTAGTAATATGAGAGCAATAGTAAAAGTAACACAGCAGCAGTAACAGTAATACAGAGGCGATGGCACCGAAAAATAGTTGATACTACTTCCAATGACATATAGAACGAGTATATAATGATGAGAGATGGACCGGGGTTCCCAGCGATCTACACTAGTGGTAACTCTCCAATAACAAGTGACAAGTGTTGGGTGAACAAATTACAGTTGGGCAATTGATAGGATTCAAAGCATTAAGACAGAACATCAAGATTATTAATCATGTAGGCATGTTTTCCATATATAGTCGTACGTGCTCGCAATGAGAAACTTGCACAACATCTTTTGTCCTACCAGCCGGTGGCAGCCGGGCCTCAAGGGAATCTACTGGATATTAAGGTACTCCTTTTAATAGAGCACCGGAGAAAAGCATTAACACTTGGTGAAAACATGTGATCCTCACATCACCGCCATCCCCTCCGGTTGTCCCGATTCTTGTCACTTCGGGGCCTTTGGTTCCGGACAGTGACATGTCCATACAACTTGTAGATACAATCTAAGCAATAAGTATAGAGCTCAAATCTAAGATCATGCCACTCGGGCCCTAGTGACAAGCATTAAGCATAACAAGATTGCAGCAACAATAACTTCACAAACTTTATAGATAGACTAATCATAATGTATCATCCATCGGATCCCAACAAACACAACACCGATTACATCAGATGAATCTCAATCATGTAAGGCATCTCATGAGATCATTGTATTGAAGTACATGGAATAGAGAGTACCAACTAGCTACTGCTAGAACCCGTAGTCCATGGGGGAACTACTCACGGAGCATGATGGAGGCGGTGGCGTCGATGGAGATGGGTTCCGGGGGCACTTCCCCGTCCCGGCAGGGTGCCGGAACAGAGACTTCTGTCCCCCGAATTGGAGTTTCGCGATGGCGGCGGCGCCCCTGGAGTCTTTCTGGAGTTTTCGTCAATTGGTATCGCGTTTTTAGGTCGAAAGGGCTTATATAGGCGAAGAGGCGGCGCAGGAGGGCGCCTGGGGCCTCCTCCCCATAGGCCGGCGCGGCCAGGGTGGAGCCCGCGCGGCCCTGGCGTGTGGTGGCCCCTGGCCCGCCTCCGACTCTCCTTCGGTGTTCTGGAGCCTCCCGGGAAAAATAAGATCTTTGGCGTTGATTTCGTCCAATTCCGAGAATCTTGCCCGAACAGCCTTTCTGGAACGTGGCATCTTGTTAATAGGTTAGTTCCGGAAAATGCATGAAATCATCATAAAGTGCAAGCAAAACATGTAAGTATTGTCATAAAACAAGCATGGAACATCAGAAATTATGGATACGTTAGAGACGTATCAGCATCCCCAAGCTTAGTTCCTACTCGTCCTCGAGTAGGTAAACGATAAAAAGAATAATTTCTGTAGTGACATGCTACTTACATAACCTTGATCATACTATTACAAAGCATATGAAATGAATGAAGTGACTCAAGGCAATGATCTATAGTTGCTAACAAATAGATAACATATAGCAAAACTTTTCATGAAGAGTACTTTCAAGACAAGTATCAAAAGTCTTGCATAAGAGTTAACTCATAAAGCAATAAATTCAAAGTAAAGACATCGAAGCAACACAAAGGAAGATATAAGTTTCTGCGGTTGCTTTCAACTTTCAACATGCATATCTCATGGATATTGTCAACACAAAGTAATATGATGAATGCAAATAAGCAAGTATGTAAGAATCAATGCACAGTTGACACAAGTGTTTGCTTCTAAGATGGAAGGAAGTAGGTAAACTGACTCAACATAATGTAGAAGAAGGGCCCTTCGCAGAGGGAAGCATTGATTGCTATATTTGTGCTAGAGCTTTGGTTTTGAAAACATAAAGAGAGCATAAAAGTAAAGTTTTGAGAGGTGTTTGTTGTTGTCAACGAATGGTAGTGGGCACTCTAACCCCCTTGCCAGACAAACCTTCAAAGAGCGGCTCCCATTTTATTTTATTTTTGGGTGGCACTCCTGTTATCACCAGAATTTGACTGGATCAGAGGTAGGCCGCGATCAAGATTGGGCTTGAAGAATATACATGGAAGAAATACGTGAACCGGCCTTGTACACGAAGTTTGGGCTAGTTTGCCCTTGTATCTGTAAATATAGTAGGATACGTGTCGGTTAGTTAGAGTTTGGCTCGTGCACGGTTGGGATTATTCCCACGTTAGAAAGTCTACGGACTATAAATATGTATCTAGGGTTATTGAGAAAAACAACAATCACGTTCATCACAAACCAATCTAGGCGCATCGCCAACCCCTTTGTTTCGAGGGTTTCTTCCGGGTAAGCATCATGCTGCCTAGATCGCATCTTGCGATCTAGGTAGTACACGTTTATTCATCGTTCATGCGTTGCTCGTGCTGAAGCCTTGTTGATGGCGAGCAACGTAGTTATCATAGATGTGTTAGGGTTAGCATTGTCTTACCACGATACATGCTTTCGTACATGCAACCCTTAGACGTCTAGCCGCCCTTACACCTATCTTAGGTGTAAGGGCGGCACCTTGCTTGATCATTATTTAGTAGATCCGACCCGTTATGATTGCTCCTTGTTCTTCAAGGATTAGTTTAATATCTGCATAGTTAGGCCTTGCAAACGGATTGAAGGATCCAGTAGCACGTAGGGTGTAGTTTGCTAGCCCTAGATAAGATGTTCCGGGGATCAACTTCATGTTGGTTTTTAGGCCTTGTCTAGGGTTGGTTTATTATCACCGTGCGTGGCTGCCAGGCTCAATCACGCGTAGGATGTTCCGATTATGCGGTGAAAACCCTAAATCGTCGTAGGTCGTTTTAGCTATATATCGATCAAGCAGGACCTCCATGTGATCGTAGACCTCATACGAACCATGGGTGGATCGGCTCCTTGAGCCGATTCACAGGACAACCTGAGAGCCGATCGAGGCTCGTATTTAATGTTTACGTGTATGCCATGCAGGAAACTAAGCGAAGCAAATCCATTACCTTCCTGATCAGGTATAGATCAGGTGGCACGCCCTTGCACCAGCATCGGGACGTGC
Source organism: Lolium perenne (assembly GCF_019359855.2). Classification (NCBI taxonomy): domain Eukaryota; kingdom Viridiplantae; phylum Streptophyta; class Magnoliopsida; order Poales; family Poaceae; genus Lolium; species Lolium perenne. The sequence goes on along the minus strand of NC_067245.2, from coordinate 88,525,354 downwards.
ATACCAGGAGCTTTGCGGACCGTCGCTCGGAGGGACCAGGGCCAGCCGCAGCCCTAGGTTGTTCCCGGCTCTTCGTGTTGCCAGCCGTTGCTCGCCGGTGGGTTTCGGACGCCAACACATTCTAGCACGCCCGGTGGGACCGTCTTCAACATCAACTGCATCGCCATCTACATCTGAGATGGCGGAAGGTACTCCAGTCACGTACGAGGATCTGACCGAGGAGCTCAAGAAGAAGTATGATGAGGTCAAAGCCATCCTCGAAGCCGACCTCATCGGCTCTTTCCAGAGGACCCGCTCACACGGCATCAGGTGGAAAGGGTTCTTGCCTGAAGGCGCGCTCGATGGAGTAGACCTATCTACCCCTTCAGAAGAACGCACCAGGTCTCTGCGTCAGGAGATTAATTTCATGGTAGCGCATTCGCTACACCGCCATTCTGAGAACCTGGTGAACACTTTGGAGCGTGTCGCCCTTCGGGTGATCCAGGAAATCATGAAGCATCAGTACTCTCCGTCAGGACCTGCTCTAGGGACTCACCAAGGAGAGATACCACTCCAGTCCCGACCACTGCTGCCATTCGCGTTGGCAGCACCAGAAGTGCCGAGCTCACCGGCATTCGTCGTCCACACGATCGGTGGTGACCCTAGTGATTACCAGTTCTTGTATGAGGCGCCTAAGGAGATCCCTCACGGATACACGTGCACATACGTGCCAAATTGCAGTAGCTGGGCACTCACAAACCAGACTACAACAGCAGGGACTTCTGGGACAGCAGGAGGAGCTTCTGGATCAGAACTTGAGAAGCAGACGTGGCTAGCTAAGTACGCCACTCCGACGAACCTCCGGAACTCAACTCCTGCAGCTGGCTCAGATCGTGAGAAGCAGACGTGGCTAGCCAAGTATGCCACGCCAACAAACCTCCAAAGCTCAACTCCTGCAGCTAGCTCAGAGCTTGAGAAGCAGGCGTGGCTGGCTAAGTACGCCACTCCAGCGAATCTTCAGAGCTCGACTCCTGCAGCCAGCACCGCGGATCAGATCAGTACAATCTTGAGAGACCAGTTCGGCATGGTGCCGAAAAGGAGGGCAATCGGCTATTCCAAGCCGTACCCCAACGAGTATGATTTGATCCCACTACCACCCAAATATCGGCTCCCTGAATTCTCCAAGTTTAGTGGGTCGGATGGCTCCAGTTCAATCGAGCATGTGAGCCGATATTTGGCGCACCTGGGCACAATCTCAGCATCAGATGAACTACGTGTGAGGTTCTTTGCACAGTCCCTCACAGGATCGGCTTTCGGGTGGTACACCTCGCTGCCACCAGATTCAATCCGGACTTGGAAGCAGATGGAAGAGCAGTTCCACATGCAATATCATTCAGAGGCTTCCGAGGCTGCAATTGCCGATCTAGCACAAGTACGTCAGAAGCGCGGAGAAACAGTGTCAGAGTACATCCAACGCTTCAGGACCGTTAGGAACCGATGCTATTCGGCTCGTTTGACTGAAAAAGAAGCAGTCGAGTTGGCGGTAGTGGGTCTCGCATCGCCGATCAAGGATACGGCTTCCCAAGCAGACTACCCTTCGCTGGTGCATATGGTTCAGAAACTGTCATTATATGAACAGCGCCACCCAGACTTGTACCAGGACAAATTCAAGCGTGCAGTAGTCCTGGTTGAGGCAGATGAAGATGAAGGCTCTGCGGGAGATCAAGAGGTAGCAGTGGCTGAATGGACTCGGGGGGCAAGCCCCGTGTCCTGCAAGTGGGTTAAGCCACAAGGTCCTCCAAAAGGGTTCGACTTCGACGTGACCAAAGCTGAGCAAATTTTCGACCTCTTACTCAAGGAGAAGCAGCTAAAGTTACCCGAAGGCCTCAAAACCCCCACGGCACAGGAGTTGAATGGAAAGCCATACTGCAAATGGCATAACACGTTCACCCATACCACCAACGACTGCAGGGTGTGGCGTCAGCAGATCCAAATGGCGATAGAACAAGGGCGTCTAATCTTTAGCCAGTACGCCATGAAAGTCGACACGCACCCCTTCCCCGCCGTTAACATGGTGGAGTTACCCTGGGAGGTGCCAGCCAGGTTTCTCGTTCAGCATTAACATGGTAGGGCCTGGGCACCACTCTGGTTAGGACAGAGACGAGGGTAGCCGCTCTCGTAGCAAGGACAAGGAAGAAGCCGTTCCGCGCGATCGGCTCCGACACGATGGCAAGCGCTACATCACAGAGGGAGAAGTGAAGAATGTGCGATATCAACGACCTCTCTCTGATCATCTCCTCAACAAATATGTGAGTCAGTACGACCAACGCCGACGATACAGCGACGACGATGAAAGAGATCGTCTGGCTAACAGGGACGCCAGGAGACATCGTCGGCATGATCGAGACGAGGAGAGGTATGAGCGCCATGCCAAGAACAAGTCAAGAGAGCAAGACGACGTGGACAAGCACTGGGACTGTCCCCTCTTCAAACACTGCTGGGATTCAGGAATGAGCCGATTGCCTACAATCGGCAACTGCCCAGAGTGTAGACAGGAAAAGAAGAGCACATGAGACGTATCAGTGTTCAAGCGTCTAGGACCTCTCCCATCTTGGAACAAGCAAGCTGAGTCCTCTCGGATGGAAGATCTCGAGGAGTTGGAAGACGACGATGAAGAAGAAGAAGATAAGTACCACCGGCCAAGGTGGTGCCCTGATGGACTCAGCCGTTCCCAAAAGCATAGGGTTCAGCGACTACGTGGCTTGGAGGAAGCCGAAAGGTTATACCTACACACGTTGAGGAAGGCGCGGCCCGATCTGGCCGCGAAAATTCAACGAACCCTGGATGAAGAGGGTCGACCACAAAAGATGGAGTGGCGCCCCAAGCAAAGGAAAGCCGATGATGAGACATCGGCTGGTACAAACATGGTGTTCATCCTTCCAGCGGAGTTTTGTGCTCCAGGATTAGACGAAGCACCTGTGGCACAACTTGACTGCGGCCCACGGCCAGTTATCTTCGAGAAGCCACGAGAAAGAAGCTACAGACACCTGAAAGCCCTTTACTTACGAGGTTATATCAATGGGCAACCGGTCAACAAGATGCTGGTGGACACCGGAGCGGCAGTCAACATCATGCCATACTCCATGCTACGTCGGTTGGGACGCTCTAGCTCGGATCTGATCAAGACCAACGTTGCACTGAGCGATTTCAACGGCCAAGCATCTGAAGCACAAGGTGTTCTGAACGTGGATCTGACCGTAGGGAGGAAAACCATCCCTACAACATTCTTCATCGTCGACAGCAAGAGCACTTATGCTGTTCTGCTAGGGAGGGATTGGATCCACGCCAACTGTTGCATTCCATCCACGATGCACCAATGTCTAATTCAGTGAGATGGAGATGAAGTGGAGGTTGTCCACGCAGATGACTCAGCCGAGATTTCAACGGCTGGCATGAACGTTTGGGAGACGGCAGGCCAAGAGCCACTCTCAGACATCACTTTGGACGACTGCGAGCGCATCGACGTGACAAAAAAGGGGTGAGGCTGGTCTTATCCACCGGCCTGACCGTGTAACAAGAGCAAAAGCTATGGACGTACGTGGCAAGGCCGATCCTTGTGATCGGCCCCAAAAAATAAAAAGTGATGATCTTGTCTCAAGCATGTCACGTAGTCATAGTAAAGCAAGAACACGATGTAAACCTTCATTGAGCAATGCAATCAAAATGGGGGCCGATTCCAGCAATCGGCCCATATTATCCTTACCACACGTTTTCCCTGTGTTAAGTGTCGATCTAACAGGTGACGGAAAACTAGGGTATGGGTTTACATCGGCTTGTGAGCTCGAAGAAATCGGCAGTGGTCATGTCCGCAAAGCCGATGTTCAGGTATAGTTCTTTGGATAACTGCAGAGACGATATCTGCAGTAACCTGACAGATTCGGCTCAGGGGGCACCTAATCAGAGGAACATGTGCGATACATGGGCAGTGAAATGTGAGGGGCCGATAGAAAAATCGGCCAGTAAAAAAAAATTTTACTTGCAAGTCACAGCCGATGCACAGACCTCGACTTGAGGAAATATGCGAAGAAAACAGCATACAAGTACAGCCGATGCAAAGACATCGACTTCAGAATAAAAAACCGATACACAGTCATCGACTTTAGAGGTACAAGTTCAGCAAGACATTTGTCAGTTTACACAGAGAGGCTTTACTGAAGAAACACGTTGAGGGCGTGAAGGGCTTCAGCATGGATACGATCCACCTCGGCGATCTCGGCCTCGTCATCCTCGTCCTTGCCCGTCACCAGCTGACTGCTCAGGGCACGAATTTCAGCCAGATCGGTCTTCAGATTGGCTGTGAGACCCTTTGCTTCCTCTTGACAGCGAGCAATAAGGGCTTCCTTGTCTTGGATAAGCTGCTTGATCACCCTGACCCTCTCTTCAAGGTTTTCCAGTTCCTTATGCAGGGTCTCGAGTTCGGCACTATTGGCAAAAGTGTCTGTTTTGGCGTCTAAAGCAGCCTTTTTCTCGTTGAGCCGTTGACACTTATCTGCAATATCGGCCCTCAACGGTAGCTGGGCATGACGAAGGATGATTCTTTGACGAGCCGATTGCACCCTTGACCTAAAGAACGATAGAGTCACAGCTGGCCAAAGCTTCACCTGCAGTGTCACCGGGAGATGGGGCTGGATGTCTTCGAGGATACCTTTGACTTCCTCGGGGTTTTCAACCAGGGTCTCAACTGAAGAGGAGAGCAAAGCCTTGAGACGCTGGAGTGGACCATGGACCGTGCTAGGACTTGGCTCTTCACCTGCCTTGGAAGTAGCTGGTTCGATGGATTCAGGATCGAACGTCAGCAAGCTGGAAAGATCACAACCCTGACAAGACGAACAAGAGTGGTATTAGTATACAACAAAGAAAGGGATAGAGCCAAGGGAGTGGAGTGTACCTCTCCCAAAGTAGGAGGAGCAGCCGATGTTGTGATAATCGGCTTTTCCGTGGACTTGGCTAGGTTAGCCACTTGGTCAGCCACGATCGTCGAGGTGGCTAGGTCTAGCGTGGCGGACGGCATCAATACCTCTTCGACGTCTCTGCTAGAGGTATCATTGGTCTACAAAAGGAAGTAATTAGCCGATCCGAGTGGCAATGGGTTAGCATGAAATATAAACCAGGGAGGTAATTACATTTGAAACCTCCTGGCTTGATGGAGAAGCTCGTGGGTCTTTGCGAGCCCTCTTGACGCATCGACGCTTCACGCGTGACCCTGTTCTGATCGGAGCTTGAAAGGCAGCAGGCTCGGGAGTTGACCTTTTCTTGGAAGCCGACGCTAGCGAGTCCGTCTGGCTCTGTGTGGTGGATCTCCCGGAGTTGCCCGGGCTCGAGTCCCTTTGGCTGGACTGTGCCTCCCCGCTGGAGTTTTCTTTGGTGGAAGTCTGTAAAAAGAAGTACAAGCATGTTGCAAAAGACTGGGAGGACAGATAAATTTAGCAAAGGCACGAGTCAGCTTACGTGCAAGCTTTCTTGGGCGGGAGCTTTGCGCTTCAGGGTCTTTCTGGCAGCTACTTTCCTCACCTCCTTCCTCGTCTGGATTGAGGCTCGGGGGACAACTGGCCCCGAGGATGCTTTACTCTTGGGAGCCGATTTCGGTGAAATCGGCTGGCTCTCCATTATGACCTTCTTCAGGGGTGGCGAGCTCTGGCAGAAGAGAACCACCGGGGCTGGTGGAAGGAATTTGAAGGGGGAGCCATCGGCTTGCATGGGCTCCGGGCCATCTTGTTGCTGCCAAAAGATAGAGTCAGGTTACAGAAAATTATCATGAGCCATTGCAAGAAATTTATAAGTAATGGTACCTGGTCTGCAGGAACGTCATATTCGGCATCAAGTTGTTTCAGCAACGGTCCTAGAGCTCTTCTGAAGGCATGGGTCTTCCACATGGACCACCAAGTCTCGAAACAATCGGTAGTGGTGGTGAAACGGAGGTTGTGGGGAATTGGAATGGCCAGAGCGTCAAAGAAGGTATAGCACCTTTCGCCAGTAAGGATGTCAGGCAGTTCAGCTCTGCTTGCTATCAGGTGGAGGAGGACGAAGAGGAGAAGGACTGGGAAGAAAGATCCGACGAGGCGGAGGAGGAAGAAGAGGAAGACATGGCTACGGGAGATGGGGAATTTTTTGGGTGCCGATGGCCAGAACAGAGCAAGGGGATGAAGTGGCGAACTATTCGGCGCGGTTAAATAAAAGGGGATATAGTGGAGATTCAATGCCACAGCAGTTTCCGAGGAAGTGGTGCCCAAAGAAAAAAAAACAACGGTTAAATCACGCGGAGAAGTTGAGAAGACGAGGCATCATGATGAAGGCTACTGCGACGGTTTTGCTCTGCCACGACATGACCCGACGAAGAAAAAGCAGAGTGATTTTGGAATTATCAATTCCAAAACCAGGGGGCATGTGTTATCACCAGAATTTGACTGGATCAGAGGTGGGCCGCGATCAAGATTGGGCTTGAAGAATATACATGGAAGAAATACGTGAACCGGCCTTGTACACGAAGTTTGGGCTAGTTTGCCCTTGTATCTGTAAATATAGTAGGATACGTGTCAGTTAGTTAGAGTTTGGCTCGTGCACGGTTGGGATTATTCCCACGTTAGAAAGTCTACGGACTATAAATATGTATCTAGGGTTATTGAGAAAAACAACAATCACGTTCATCACAAACCAATCTAGGCGCATCGCCAACCACTTTGTTTCGAGGGTTTCTTCCGAGTAAGCATCATGCTGCCTAGATCGCATCTTGCGATCTAGGCAGTACACGTTTATTCGTCGTTCATGCGTTGCTCGTGCTGAAGCCTTGTTGATGGCGAGCAACGTAGTTATCATAGATGTGCTAGGGTTAGCATTATTTTATCACGATACATGCTTTCGTCCATGCAACCCTTAGACGTCTAGCCGCCCTTACACCTATCTTAGGTGTAAGGGCGGCACCTTGCTTGATCATTATTTAGTAGATCCGATCCGTTATGATTGCTCCTTGTTCTTCAAGGATTAGTTTAATATCTGCATAGTTAGGCCTTGCAAACGGATTGAAGGATCCAGTAGCACGTAGGGTGTAGTTTGCTAGCCCTAGATAAGATGTTCCGGGGATCAACTTCATGTTGGTTTTTAGGCCTTGTCTAGGGTTGGTTTATTATCACCGTGCGTGGCTGCCAGGCTCAATCACGCGTAGGATGTTCCGATTATGCGGTGAAAACCCTAAATCGTCGTAGGTCGTTTTAGCTATATATCGATCAAGCAGGACCTCCATGTGATCGTAGACCTCATACGAACCATGGGTGGATCGGCTCCTTGAGCCGATTCACAGGACAGTCTGAGAGCCGATCGAGGCTCGTATTTAATGTTTACGTGTATGCCATGCAGGAAACTAAGCGAAGCAAATCCATCACCTTCCTGATCAGGTATAGATCAGGTGGCACGCCCTTGCACCAGCATCGGGACGTGCATACCAGGAGCTTTGCGGGCCGTCGCTCGGAGGGACCAGGGCCAGCCGCAGCCCTAGGTTGTTCCCGGCTCTTCGTGTTGCCAGCCGTTGCTCGCCGGTGGGTTTCGGACGCCAACAACTCCTTCCAACCTTTCTTTCACAAACCATGGCTAACCGAATCCTCGGGTGCCTGCCAAAAATCTCATACCATGAAGGAGTGCCTTTTTATTTTAGTTTTATTATGTTGACACTCCTCCCCACCTTTGCTTTCTCAAGCCATGGCTAATCGAATCCTCGGGTGCCGTCCAACAATCACATACCATGGAGGAGTGTCTATTTAGGTTAATTAATTTGGGACTGGGAATCCCATTGCCAGCTCTTTTTGCAAAATTATTGGATAAGCGGATGAAGCCACTAGTCCATTGGTGAAAGTTGCCCAACAAGATTGAAAGATAAACACCACATACTTCCTCATGAGCTATAAAACATTGACACAAATTGAGAAGCATTTTGAATTGTTTAAAGGTAGAACTCAAGCAATTTACTTTGGAATGGCGGAGAAATACCACATAGTAGGTAGGTATGGTGGACACACATGGCATAGGTTTGGGCTCAAGGTTTTGGATGCACGAGAAGCATTTCCTCTCAATACAAGGCTTAGGCTAGCAAGGTTATTTGAAGCAAACACAAGTATGAACCGGTACAGCAAAACTTACATAAGAACATATTGCAAGCATTATAATACTCTACACTGTCTTCCTTGTTGCTCAAACACTTTTACCAGAAAATATCTAGACCTTAAGAGAGACCAATCATGCAAACCAATTTTAACAAGCTCTACAGTAGTTCTCCCCTAATAGGTTTAAACTACATGAAAAAAACTTAATCATGATCTACTTGAGAGCTCAAAACAATTGCCAAGTGTCAAATTATCCAAGACATTATGAGGCATTTTCTGTTTCCAACCAAATAACCATAAGTATTGTAGCTTCCAACTTTTATCATTGAACATTAAAAGTAAAACGAAGAACAAGTATTCATATGAAAAAGCGGAGCGTGTATCTCTCCCAAACAAGGATTGCTAGGATCCATCTTTATTCAAACAAAAACAAAAATAAAAACACACAGATGCTCCAAGTAAAGCACATATGATGTGACCGAATAAAAATATAGTTTCAATAGAAGAAACCTGATAAGTTGATGAAGAAGGGGATGCCTTGGGCATACCCAAGCTTAGACACTTGAGTCTTCTTGAAATATGCAGGGATGAACCACAGGGGCATCCCCAAGCTTAGACTTTTCACTCTTCTTGATCATATATCATCCTCCTCTCTTGACCCTTGAAAACTTCCTTCACACCAAACTTCTCATAAACTTCATTAGAGGGGTTAGTACTCAAAAAATTTGAATCCACCTTGGTCCTGTAGTGACACATTGCAAGAACTCAATAAAACATTAGCTACAGCTCTCCACGTCTAGAAAGCCTTGCTTAAAGTCCACAAGAGACAATGCAAAAAACAGAGACAGAATCTGCCAAAACAGAACAGCCAGTAAAGACGAATTTTAAAGAGGTACTTTCGTTGCTCAAATCAGAAAACTCAAAACTAATGAAAGTTGCGTACATATCTGAGGAACACGCACGTAAATTGGCAGATTTTTCTGAGTTACCTACAGAGAATACAGCCCAGATTCGTGACAGATAGAAATCTGTTTCTGCGCAGAAATCCAAATCTAGTATCAACCTTCTATTAGAAGCTTCACTTGGCACAACAATGCAATAAAATAAAGATAAGGAGAGGTTGCTACAGTAGTAACAACTTCCAAAACACAACAAAACAGTAGCAAAATAAACACATGGGTTATCTCCCAAGAAGTTCTTTCTTTATAGCCATTAAGATGGGCTCAGCAGTTTTAATGATGCACTCGAAAGAAATAAGAGTTGAAGCAAAAGAGAGCATCAAAAAGCAAATTCATAACACGTTTAAGTCTAACCCACTTCCTATGCATAGGAATATTGTACACAAATAAATTCATGAAGAACAAAGTGACAAGCATAAGAAGAATAAACAAGAGTAACTTCAAAATTTTCAGCATGTAGAGAGGTGTTTTAGTACCATGCAAATTTCTACAACCATATTTTCCTCTCTCATAATAATTTTCAGTAGCTTCATGAACAAACTCAACAATATAACTATCACATAAAGCATGTTTTTCATGATCCATAAACACATAATTTTTATCAAGCTCAAAAATAATAGAATTAAAACTTTCAAACCCACTTTTATCAATAATGTAACAAGATGATTGATCAATCTTAAAAGATATGGGACTCATACATGAAGTCAAGAACTCTCCAATCCCATTTTCATTAGTAGTACAATTAATATTATCAAGTAACATAGGACCATCATCTAAAGCTTTATCATAAACATTTGCTAAACAAAACTCTTCAGTACCATGCATTTCGACATCAGGCACAAACAAAGCATTATCATAAGATTTATCAAAGTAGCATGGATTATCATAGATAACAGTAGCATAATTATTCTCACAAGTATTACTCATAGGTACTATTTCAAGAGAATCCACAGGAACATAACATTCAACCTCTTTCGGTAAGCATGGAGGACAATCAAATAGTGTAAGAGATAAAGAGTTACTCTCATTAGAAGGTTGGCATGGGTAGCTAATCCATTCTTCCTCCTTTTGTTCATCACTCTCCTCTTCTTTTTCATCCAATGAGCTTACCAGTTCATCAATTTCTTCTTCCACAGGTTCCTGCAGATTGTGAGTGCATTCTTGTGCATTAACGAGTCTCTCTTTATAATCAATGATATAAGGATTATCAGTGTAACTTTCATTGCAAAAAGTAAGGATAGAAGAGACATAATCTTTAAGGTCCTTACAAACAACACAAGTTTCATAATTTTTAACCATGAAGGATTCTATCTCAGAGGCTCCCATAAATATGACAAATTGTTCTACCTCTTCGAACCCAAGGTGAATATAGTTATTCCAATTATAGTTCTTAATTAAAACTTCTTCACTAAAGCCACATTGAAATTTCAGATGTTTAGTATCCTGTTGAGAGCAACAATTTATATCATGGCATTTAAGCAAAATTTTAGCAATTGTATTCAATTTTTCTATCACAACACTCATTACTTTACCAGTTCTTGATTCTCTATAATTATTATAATATTCTATAAGCTCCAAGTAGGTTATGGGTTCTCCCATAACAGCAGTTTTTAATTTTTCGATTTTTCAAATTTTTATGGATTTTTGGATATATGAGAAAAGTAAAACAAGACAAAAAGAAACTAAGCAAAAGTAAACTAAGAAAAATAATACTAGACAGAAATAAACTAAGCACAAATAAACTAGACAAAAGTGAACTAAGCAAAACAAAATAAAACAAAATAAAAACAGAGAGAGAGGTAGAGTGTACTCCCCAGGTGAACTTATGAGTAGAGCTATGCCTCCCCGGCAACGGCGCCAGAAAACAGTCTTGATAACCCACAAGTATAGGGGATCGCGGCAGTCTTCGAGGGAAGTAAAACCCAAATTTATTGATTCGACACAAGGGGAGGTAAAGAATACTTATAAGTCGTAACAACTGAGTTGTCAATTCAGCTGCACCTAGAAAAGCACTAGTAACAGGGGTGATGTGAAAGCAGTAGTAATATGAGAGCAATAGTAAAAGTAACACAGCAGCAGTAATAGTAACACAGAGGCGATGGCACCGGAAAATAGTTGATACTACTTCCAATGACATATAGAATGAGTATATAATGATGAGAGATGGACCGGGGTTCCCAGCGATCTACACTAGTGGAGGACTCTCTAATAACAAGTGACAAGTGTTGGGTGAACAAATTACAGTTGGGCAATTGATAGGATTCAAAGCATTAAGATAGAACATCAAGATTATTAATCATGTAGGCATGTTTTCCATATATAGTCGTACGTGCTCGCAATGAGAAACTTGCACAACATCTTTTGTCCTACCAGCCGGTGGCAGCCGGGCCTCAAGGGAATCTACTGGATATTAAGGTACTCCTTTTAATAGAGCACCGGAGCAAAGCATTAACACTTGGTGAAAACATGTGATCCTCACATCACCGCCATCCCCTCCGGTTGTCCCGATTCTTGTCACTTCGGGGCCTTTGGTTCGGACAGTGACATGTGCATACAACTTGTAGATACAATCTAAGCAATAAGTATAGAGCTCAAATCTAAGATCATGCCACTCGGGCCCTAGTGACAAGCATTAAGCATAACAAGATTGCAACAATAATAACTTCACAAACTTTATAGATAGACTAATCATAATGTATCATCCATCGGATCCCAACAAACACAACACCGATTACATCAGATGAATCTCAATCATGTAAGGCAGCTCATGAGATCATTGTATTGAAGTACATGGAATAGAGAGTACCAACTAGCTACTGCTAGAACCCGTAGTCCATGGGGGAACTACTCACGGAGCATGATGGAGGCAGTGGCGTCGATGGAGATGGCTTCCGGGGGCACTTCCCCGTCCCGGCAGGGTGCCGGAACAGAGACTTCTGTCCCCCGAATTGGAGTTTCGCGATGGCGGCGACGCCCCTGGAGTCTCTCTGGAGTTTTCGTCAATTGGTATCGCGTTTTTAGGTCGAAAGGGCTTATATAGGCGAAGAGGCAGCGCAGGAGGGCGCCCGGGGCCTCCTCCCCATAGGCCGGCGCGGCCAGGGTGGAGCCCGCGCGGCCCTGGCGTGTGGTGGCCCCCTGGCCCGCCTCCGACTCTCCTTCGGTGTTCTGGAGCCTCCCGGGAAAAATAAGATCTTTGGCGTTGATTTCGTCCAATTCCGAGAATCTTGCCCGAACAGCCTTTCTGGAACCAAATACAGCAGAAAACAGGAACTGGCACTGTGGCATCTTGTTAATAGGTTAGTTCCGGAAAATGCATGAAATCATCATAAAGTGCAAGCAAAACATGTAAGTATTGTCATAAAACAAGCATGGAACATCAGAAATTATGGATACGTTGGAGACGTATCACTCCTCATGTGCTAACTAACTCAAGTGGGAACATTAGTGTCATTCCCACAACTATGTTGTGATTCAAATTCAAAGTCACCGTTCAAGTTCCAGTTCAAATTCACCAGTCACAAGATATAAATTCTGATGACGGAAACAGTATGGCCTTTCCAATTGTCCATATCCGCGGACGCGGCTATTCGAATAGGTTTACACTCTGCAGAGGTTGCACACTTGTGCCACAACATTCGATTACATCCGTCAGGGATAAACCCTGAATAATCGTAACTCAGTACGCAGATCATCAACCGTTAACCTTTCACTTACACACCCTAGTATAGGCACCTCTCCCCATGACCTTGGCCTCCCGGTGAAAACCAACTGTTAACCCGGGAACTGCACAGGGCTTGGCCGTACAATTCACCTCAATTCACATCATTTCCCAACAACGGAGGCAGCCTCAAGCATAACCCCTATGACGTGTGTTCAGAGGGAACCCATACTAAGACACATAAATTTCCAGCTAAGCCTTACCCATAATCAGGTATTGTGGGGTGACACGCGTACAGCACGCGACCGTTGGGAACCCCAAGTGGAAGGTGTGATGCGTACAGCAGTAAGTTTCCCTCAGTAAGAAACCAAGGTTTATCGAACCAGTAGGAGTCAAGAAGCACGTTGAAGGTTGATGGCGGCGGAGTGTAGTGCGGCGCAACACCAGGGATTCCGGCGCCAACGTGGAACCTGCACAACACAACCAAATTACTTTGCCCCAACGTGACAGTGAGGTTGTCAATCTCACCGGCTTGCTGTAACAAAGGATTAGATGTATAGTGTGGATGATGATTGTTTGCAGAAAACAGTAGAACAAGTATTGCAGTAGATTGTATTAGATGTAAAGAATGGACCGGGGTCCACAGTTCACTAGAGGCGTCTCTCCCATAAGAGTAAGCATGTTGGGTGAACAAATTATAGTTGGGCAATTGACAAATAAAGAGGGCATGACCATGCACATACATGTTATGATGAGTATTGTGAGATTTAATTGGGCATTACGACAAAGTACATAGACCGCTATCCAGCATGCATCTATGCCTAAAAAGTCCACCTTCAGGTTATCATCCGAACCCCTTCCAGTATTAAGTTGCAAACAACAGACAATTGCATTAATTATGGTGCGTAATGTAATCAACAACTACATCCTTAGACATAGCATCGATGTTTTATCCCTAGTGGCAATAGCATCCACAACCTTAGAACTTTCTGTCACTGTCCCAGATTTAATGGAGGCATGAACCCACTATCGAGCATAAATACTCCCTCTTGGAGTTACAAGCAAAAACTTGGCCAGAGCCTCTACTAGTAACGGAGAGCATGCAAGATCATAAACAACACATAGATAATAGATTGATAATCAACATAGCATAGTATTCTCTATTCATCGGATCCAAACAAACACAACATGTAGCATTACAGATAGATGATCTTGATCATGTTAGGCAGCTCACAAGATCCAACAATGAAGCACAATTAGGAGAAGACGACCATCTAGCTACTGCTATGGACCCATAGTCCAGGGGTAGACTACTCACTCATCACTCCGGAAGCGACCATGGCGGTGAAGAGTCCTCCGGGAGATGATTCCCCTCTCCGGCAGGGTGCCGAAGGCGATCTCCTGAATCCCCCGAGATGGGATTGGCGGCGGCGGCGTCTCTGGAAGGTTTTTTCGTATCGTGGCTCTCGGTACTGGAGTTATTATCGACGAAGGCTTCTTATAGTCGGAGAGGTAGGTTTAGGGGCGACGCGAGGGGCCCACACAACAGGGCCGCACGGCCAGGGGGTGGGCTGCGCCGCCCTGGCGTGTCGCCGCCTCGTCGCCCCACTTCGTTTCTCCCCCGGTGTTCTGGAAGCTTCGTGGAAAAATAAGATCCTGGGCGTTGATTTCGTCCAATTCCGAGAATATTTCCTTACTAGGATTTCTGAAACCAAAAACAGCAGAAAACAGCAACTGGCTCTTCGGCATCTCGTTAATAGGTTAGTGCCGGAATATGCATAAATATGACATAAAGTATGCATAAAACATGTAGGTATCATCAATAAAGTGGCATGGAACATAAGAAATTATCGATACGTTGGAGACGTATCAGCATCCCCAAGCTTAGTTCCTGCTCGTCCCGAGTAGGTAAACGATAACAAAGATAATTTCTGAAGTGACATGCCATCATAATCTTAATCATACTATTGTAAGCACATGTAATGAATGCAGCGACCAAAGCAATGTTAATGACATGAGTAAACAAATGAATCATATAGCAAAGACTTTTCATGAATAGTACTTTCAAGACAAGCATCAATAAGTCTTGCATAAGAGTTAACTCATAAAGCAATAATTCAAAGTAAAGGCATTGAAGCAACACAAAGGAAGATTAGGTTTCAGCGGTTGCTTTCAACTTGTAACATGTATATCTCATGGATATTGTCAACATAAAGTAATATAACAAGTACAATATGCAAGTATGTAGGAATCAATGCACAGTTCACACAAGTGTTTGCTTCTTGAGATGGAGAGAAATAGGTGAACTGACTCAACATAAAAGTAAAAGAAAGGCCCTTTGCAGAGGGAAGCATTGATTGCTATATTTGTGCTAGAGCTTTGGTTTTGAAAACAAGAAACAATTTTGTCAATGGTAGTAATAAAGCATATGCATCATGTAAATTATATCCTACAAGTTGCAAGCCTCATGCATAGTATACTAATAGTGCCCGCACCTTGTCCTAATTAGCTCGGATTACCTGGATTATCACCGCAATACATATGTTTTAACCAAGTGTAACAAAGGGGTACCTCTATGCCGCCTGTACAAAGGTCTAAGGAGAAAGCTCGCATTGGATTTCTCGCTTTTGATTATTCTCAACTTAGACATCCATACCGGGACAACATAGACAACAGATAATGGACTCCTCTTTAATGCATAAGCATTCAACAACAATTAATTTTCTCATATGAGATTGAGGATATTTGTCCAAAACTGAAACTTCCACCATGGATCATGGCTTTAGTTAGCGGCCCAATGTTCTTCTCTAACAGTATGCATGCTCAAACTATTCAACTCATGGTAAATCGCCCTTACTTCAGACAAGACGGATATGCATAGCAACTCACATGATATTCAACAAAGAGTAGTTGATGGCGTCCCCAGGAACATGGTTATCGCACAACAAGCAACTTATAAGAAATAAAATGCATAAGTACATATTCAATACCACAATAGTTTTTTAGGCTATTTGTCCCATGAGCTATATATTGTAAAGATGAAGAATGGAAGTTTTAAAGGTAGCACTCAAGCAATTCACTTTGGAATGGCGGAGAAATACCATGTAGTAGGTAGGTATGGTGGACACAAGTGGCATAGTGGTTGGCTCTTGGATTTTGGATGCATGAGAAGTATTCCCTCTCGATACAAGGTTTAGGCTAGCAAGGCTATTTGAAACAAACATAAGTATGAAGCGGTACAGCAAAACTCACATAAAAGACATATTGTAAACATTATAAGACTCTATACCGTCTTCCTTGTTGTTCGACCCTTACTAGAAATTATCTAGACCTTAGAGAGACCAATTATGCAAACCAAATTTTAGCAAGCTCTATGTATTTCTTCATTAATAGGTGCAAAGTATATGATGCAAGAGCTTAAACATGAGCACAACAATTGCCAAGTATCACATTATTCAAGAAATTTTACCAATTACTACATGTAGCATTTCCCGTTTCCAACCATATAACAATTTAATGAAGAAGATTCAACCTTCGCCATGAATATTATGAGTAAAGCCTAAGGACATATTTGTCCATATGCAACAGAGGAGCGTGTCTCTCTCCCACACAATGAATACTAGGATCCATTTTATTCAAACAAAACAAAAATAAAAACAAACAGACGCTCCAAGCAAAGTACATAAGATGTGATGGAATAAAAATATAGTTTCACTAGAGGAACCTGATAATGTTGTCGATGAAGAAGGGGATGCCTTGGGCATCCCCAAGCTTAGACGCTTGAGTCTTCTTGAAATATGCAGGGGTGAACCACCGGGGCATCCCCAACCTTAGAGCTTTCACTCTCCTTGATCATATTGTATCGTCTCCCTCTCTTGATCCTTGAAAACTTCCTCCACACCAAACTCAAAACAACTCATTAGAGGGTTAGTGCACGATAAAAATTCACATGTTCAGAGGTGACATAATCATTCTTAACACTTCTAGACATTGCACAAAGCTACTGAAAGTTAATGGAATAGAAAAATCCATCAAGCATAGCAAAACAGGCAATGCGAAATAAAAGGCAGAATTTGTCAAAACAGAACAGTTCGTAAAGATGAATTTCTAAGAGGCACCAGACTTGCTCAAATGAAAATGCTCAAATTGAATGAAAGTTGCGTACATATCTAAGGATCACTCACGTAAATTGGCATAATTTTCTGAGTTACCTACAGAGAATTAGGCCCAGATTCGTGACAGCAAGAAATCTGTTTCTGTGCAGTAATCCAAATCTAGTATGAACCTTACTATCAAAGACTTTACTTGGCACAATAATGCAACAAAACTAAGATAAGGAGAGGTTGTTACAGTAGTAACAACTTCCAAGACTCAAATATAAAATAAACGTGCAGTAGTAAAATCATGGGTTGTCTCCCACAAGCGCTTTTCTTTAACGTCTTTCAGCTAGGCGCAGAAAGTGTGTATCAAGTATTATCAAGAGACGAAGCATCAACATCATAATTTGTTCTAATGATAGAATCAAAAGGTAACTTCATTCTCTTTCTAGGGAAGTGTTCCATACCTTTCTTGAGAGGAAATTGATATTTAATATTACCTTCCTTAATATCAATAATAGCACCAACAGTTCGAAGAAAAGGTCTTCCCAATATAATGGGACAAGATGCATTGCATTCAATATCCAAGACAACAAAATCAACGGGGACAAGGTTATTGTTAACCGTAATGCGAACATTATCAACTCTCCCCAAAGGTTTCTTTGTAGAATTATCAGCAAGATTAACATCCAAATAACAATTTTTCAATGGTGGCAAGTCAAGCATATTATAGATCTTTCTAGGCATAACGGAAATACTTGCACCAAGATCACATAAAGCATTACAATCAAAGTCATTGACCTTCATCTTAATGATGGGCTCCCAACCATCCTCTAGCTTCCTAGGAATAGAAGCTTCGCGTTCTAATTTCTCTTCTCTAGCTTTTATGAGAGCATTTGTAATATGTTTCGTGAAAGCCAAATTTATAGCACTAGCATTAGAACTCTTAGCAAGTTTTTGTAAGAACTTTATAACTTCAGAGATGTGGCAATCATCAAAATCCAAACCATTATAATCTAAAGCAATGGGATCATTATCCCCAATGTTGGAAAAAAATTCAGCAGTTTTATCACAGGCAGTTTAATGATTTTAGCAGTTTCAGGCAGTTTTTCACGCTTTGCATTAGAAGTGGAAACATTGCCAACACCAATTATTTTACCATTAATAGTAGGAGGTGCAGCAACATGTGGAGCATTAGCATTACTAGTGGTGGTAATAGTCCAAACTTTAGCTATATTATCTTCTTTAGCATTTTCTTCTTTCTCCCACCTATCACGCAATTCGGCCATCAATCTTATATTCTCATTAATTCTAACTTGGATGGCGTTTGCTGTAGTAACAATTTTATTATCAATATCCTCAGGTTTAGCAGCCATTTTATTAATTAAAGAACACTGTGACGTAGACATGTATGATATTTGGTTTTCAGCATTTGCAAGTTTAGTTTGCAACCCAGAGATCTCCATATTCAGATTTTCAAGTTGATTTCCTATATTTTTCAACAAGGTAGATTGTTCATTCATAGTTTTAGTAAACAACTTATTTTTCTCATATTGGGATTGCATAAAGCTCTAGTGGATCTTTCAATTTCTAACATCTTTTCCTGATTAGGTGAAACATATCTACCATAAGAGTTACCATTAGCAGGATATGGCCTAGAGTTATTGTAATTACTATTTTTAATGAAGTTTACATCAACATGTTCTTTTTGAGCAACCAATGAAGCTAATAGAACATTATTAGGATCAATATTTGTCCTACCACTCACAAGCATAAACATAATAGCACCAATCTTATCATTCAAGGAAGAGGTTTCTTCGACAGAATTTACCTTCTTACCTTGTGGAGCTCTTTCCGTGTGCCATTCAGAGTAATTAATCATCATATTATCAAGAAGCTTTGTTGCGTCACCTAGAGTGATGGACATAAAAGTACCTCCAACAGCTGAATCCAATAAGTTCCGTGAAGAAAAATTCAGTCCTGCATAAAAGGTTTGGATGATCATCCAAGTACTCAGTCCATGGGTTGGGCAATTTTTAACCAAAGATTTCATTCTTTCCCATGCTTGTGCAACATGCTCATTATCCAATTGTTTAAAATTCATTATGCTACTTCTCAAAGATATAATTTTAGCAGGAGGATAATATCTACCAATAAAAGCATCCTTGCATTTAGTCCATGAATCAATACTATTCTTAGGCAGAGATAGCAACCAATCTTTAGCTCTTCCTCTTAATGAGAAAGGAAACAATTTTAATTTTATAATGTCACCATCTACATCCTTATACTTGTGCATTTCACATAGTTCAACAAAATTATTAAGATGGGCAGCAGCATCATCAGAACTAACACCAGAAAATTGCTCTCGCATAACAAGATTCAGTAAAGCAGGTTTAATTTCAAAGAATTCTGCTGTAGTAGCAGGTGGAGCAATAGGTGTGCATAAGAAATCATAATTATTTGTGGTTGTGAAGTCACACAACTTAGTATTTTCAGGAGTACCCATTTTAGCAATAGTAAATAAAGCAAACTAGATAAAGTAAATGCAAGTAACTAAATTTTTTGTGTTTTTAATATAGCAAACAAGATAGCAAACAAAGTAAAACTAGCAACTAATTTTTTTGTGTTTTGTTATAATGCAGCAAACAAAGTACTACATAAAATAAAGCAAGACAAAAACAAAGTAAAGAGATTGGAGGTGGAGACTCCCCTTACAGCGTGTCTTGATCTCCCCGGCAACGGCGCCAGAAAAAGAGCTTGATACGCGTACAGCACGCGACCGTTGGGAACCCCAAGTGGAAGGTGTGATGCGTACAGCAGTAAGTTTCCCTCAGTAAGAAACCAAGGTTTATCGAACCAGTAGGAGTCAAGAAGCACGTTGAAGGTTGATGGCGGCGGAGTGTAGTGCGGCGCAACACCAGGGATTCCGGCGTCAACGTGGAACCTGCACAACACAACCAAATTACTTTGCCCCAACGTGACAGTGAGGTTGTCAATCTCACCGGCTTGCTGTAACAAAGGATTAGATGTATAGTGTGGATGATGATTGTTTGCAGAAAACAGTAGAACAAGTATTGCAGTAGATTGTATTTGATGTAAAGAATGGACCGGGGTCCACAGTTCACTAGAGGCGTCTCTCCCATAAGAATAAGCATGTTGGGTGAACAAATTATAGTTGGGCAATTGACAAATAAAGAGGGCATGACCATGCACATACATGTTATGATGAGTATTGTGAGATTTAATTGGGCATTACGAAATATTACATAGACCGCTATCCAGCATGCATCTATGCCTAAAAAGTCCACCTTCAGGTTATCATCCGAACCCCTTCCAGTATTAAGTTGCAAACAACAGACAATTGCATTAAGTATGGTGCGTAATGTAATCAATAACTACATCCTTAGACATAGCATCGATGTTTTATCCCTAGTGGCAATAGCACATCCACAACCTTAGAACTTTCTGTCACTGTCCCAGATTTAATGGAGGCATGAACCCACTATCGAGCATAAATACTCCCTCTTGGAGTTACAAGCAAAAACTTGGCCAGAGCCTCTACTAGTAACGGAGAGCATGCAAGATCATAAACAACACATAGATAATAGATTGATAATCAACATAGCATAGTATTCTCTATTCATCGGATCCCAACAAACACAACATGTAGCATTACAGATAGATGATCTTGATCATGTTAGGCAGCTCACAAGATCCAACAATGAAGCACAATTAGGAGAAGACGACCATCTAGCTACTGCTATGGACCCATAGTCCAGGGGTAGACTACTCACTCATCACTCCGGAGGCGACCATGGCGGTGAAGAGTCCTCCGGGAGATGATTCCCCTCTCCGGCAGGGTGCCGGAGGCGATCTCCTGAATCCCCCGAGATGGGATTGGCGGCGGCGGCGTCTCTGGAAGGTTTTTTCGTATCGTGGCTCTCGGTACTGGAGTTATTATCGACGAAGGCTTCTTATAGTCGGAGAGGTAGGTTTAGGGGCGATGCGAGGGGCCCACACAACAGGGCTGCGCGGCCAGGGGGTGGGCCGCGCCGCCCTGGCGTGTCGCCGCCTCGTCGCCCCACTTCGTTTCTCCCCCGGTGTTCTGGAAGCTTCGTGGGAAAATAAGATCCTGGGCGTTGATTTCGTCCAATTCCGAGAATATTTCCTTACTAGGATTTCTGAAACCAAAAACAGCAGAAAACAGCAACTGGCTCTTCGGCATCTCGTTAATAGGTTAGTGCCGGAAAATGCATAAATATGACATAAAGTATGCATAAAACATGTAGGTATCATCAATAAAGTGGCATGGAACATAAGAAATTATCGATACGTTGGAGACGTATCATGGGGGTACTCAAAAATTGGAATGGTATCGCATCCAACTCAATCATCAGTTTTAGTCATTTCACCAAGTCAAATTCATGTCATATTCACCTTCAAAATCTTTCAATGGAAATGACTCATCATTCCAAGGTTTTCAACATCATCATTTCATAAACACATGTTCCCATCTAGAGTAGTCATTTTTAATTTAGCACTAGCATCTAGGTATGAGGGGTACTAAGTACTTTGCTTTGCTTCTAGGCTAACTTTGATACTCTTGTACTAATCCATACTAACAAGTGAATCATGAATCAAAAATACTTTGATAAAACAAAAATTAAATAAAGCTTGGAAAGTAAAACTTGGAGAATAGGATCTTGACATAAAGTAAATGGGTAATGCCTTGCTCATGGTGAGCTTTGCACTTTGCAAGAGTATTATCTTGCCTTGGTTGGGGAATTGGTCAAAGTGGTCTTCTTCTCCATGGAAGTAGACCTCCTTCTCCTCTTGATACTCCTCGGTACTAGCGTCTAAAATACGAATACGGGGTACACAATCATCATACCAAACTAATTTACTAAACTAGGCACACTCGTGATTTACACACTTTAAACTAGCATCACACATTCCTCTTAAGTGGGTGGATGTGTTTTTCTTATTACTTAAGAAAAATAATTTCCTCTCATACTAATTTAGATGTTACTTTAAATTACTTAGAGAAATAATTTCCTCTCATTATCTTATTTAGATTTAATTTCTCTCATGAATAATATGTGACCTAGGTTGACCAAAGTCAACCTCTTCACACTTATCATTTAAGAAAATGATTTAAATGAGGTGAGCACCTCATACCATTTAATCCTAGCATGGTAAAGATTTAATATCACCAACAATTTATATGAGACCTAAATGACCAGAGTCTCTACCTCATTTTGAATTGATGGTGACAAGATATAAATGAGAGAAACACTCCCATGAGATTTCTTAATAGTTTTGGACAATATCTTTGACTAGAAATAGCCATAAAGTCCTTTAATTCAACTAGGCCATGATCATTCAAAGTAAGCATGGAATATTTTCGCAGAAACAATTAGTACAAGTGAAATGTGAATTATAGGAGTTGGAATTAACTTAAAAGAATTTATGGTTGATTTTTAATAATTATTCTAAGGCAGAAAAGTCCCTGCCTTGTTTATATTCTCACTTTAATTCTACAATAGATCTAGGGTTCAATCCAGTGTCATTGTGTAGATAATTTCCTAAGGTTTCCAAATATATAAAATTTGTAAAATTTGGCCAAGTAGATTTGTCACTATTAAATTTCAAAGTTGACATCAGATTGTTTTATTTCTCTATTTTTCATATTCAAATTTGAAACGTGGGCTGGCGGGAGAAGTAACTGGCTGTGCAGTGCGGAAAGGAAATGGGCTGGCCCAGCTTCGCAGCGGGCCAGCTGACATGGTGGGGGCCACCTGTCTGTGGGGGTTAAGCAGTGAATCGGTACGGGATTTTTCAACCGTGCGATTAGAAAGGAGATCGACGGCTGAGGTGCTTCGTCGTCGCCGGCGAGAGGTGGACTTACTGGCGACAGCGGTAGGGGGTCGGCGAGCTCGTCGGAGCTCCGGCGGTCGTCAGAGATGTGCGCACGGACCGTGTCGTCGATGAGGAAGCCAACGGTAGCAGTGGCGTCGCCTGGGGTGGTCTCCTTCTCCGGCGAACTCCGTGTACTGGCGTCGGCGACGATCTTGCAATTAGAGCAGTGGGGTGGCTAATCGACTGAATTGAGGTGGCGAGGAGAGTTGTGGTGAGGAGGGGAAGAGATTGGTGTGCTCAAATCGATGGGAGGAGCCCTCCTTTTATAGGAGCGGGAGGTGGCCGTAGGGCGGAGCTGGGGTCGTCGTCGTCTCGCCGTTCCAATGTTGCGAAGGGGAAATACATGGGCGCGTCTGGTTGCTGCTGCACTGGTGATGACGACGTGCTTGATCGTGGCGCGGCAGAGGCTCTGTGGCGATGGGGAGCTTGATGGGAAGTGTCAATGCCGCGGCGGGTGAACGGAGTCGTGGTCGTCGAGCATGGCGTTCCCGCGGGCCAGTGGGCGTGTCCAGGCGATTCAGTGTGACGTCGCGCGTCGACTGGCGCTGAGCGTGAAGGCTGAGGTGGTGCGAGGACGCGGGCGTCGTCACGCTCTGGCTCGTCCAGGGTTGGCGCCATGCGCGCTCTGGCGCGCGCGTGAGCGAGTCTAGGCGCCACTGGGCGTGCTGCGTTCTGGCGTCTCCGAGGCATGGCTTCGTCGAGTCAATGGCTGGGCAGCGTCAGGTGAGTGAGGGGAAGAGAAATGGCATGGTGGTGCAGGCCTGTGGTGACCAGAGGCGATGGTGGCATGAGGGTGGCATGCTAAGCCACGGCATGGCATGGTCTTGTTGATTTGATCAAACAAAGGTCAGTGCAAGTGGTGATATTGGTGTTGTGAAGTGAGAGGAGGGTCCAGGGGTTGCTGTGGTGGCTCAGGTTGGACTTGGTCTTCTCCAAAATCCAGCATGGGCAACATTGTGTACCCTGCCCTAAAGGTGTTTGTTGTAATGCCCGAAAGAAAAATATTTTTGAATTTTGCAATTCTTTTTGGTGGGTTGTAATCATATATTAAATGGAGTAGAAAGGTGTTGGTTTGGGTCAATTTGGAATTGGTTTGCAAAATCTCAAAATGGCATAAGATCTTAGTTTTGTTTCAATGTCTCCACTTGGCTTGCTTCTAGTTTGAAATTGAGACAGAGTTTGAGGTGAGTGTTTTGAGCAAAGTTGTTATCCTTGATGTTGTCTTGGAAGAGGTGCAAAGAGTTGGCCAAGTGTAGAAAGGAAAAGTTAAAAACCAGGGGCTCAAAGTGGGTATCATGCTGAAAATGTCTCACATGGCCATAATCACATGTGATCACAAATTTGATTCAAATTTGATTTGAATTGAGTTTGGTTGTTTCCAAAAGTGTTAATAAGTGTTTAGTATCCATTTACAACTAATGGTGCAAACCAAATTGGTCTAGATTAGAGATTTGTAAAAATGGCATAGGCCATATGTGTGTGTGAAATTGATTTTTATAATTTCTTTTCTATTTTCTTTTTATTTGACTTTGGATGATCAAGTGATCATTGTTAGGGTTTTGGAGTAAGAGAGAACACATAAGCAAGCATCATGACAAAAGCACACTCAAATAAATAATAAGGTGAGCTATATGCATAGTCCTATATGATGAGAAAAAGTTTTTGTTGGCTCTGATTTTTGGATTCTTGAAATCTCTCTCTTGTTCCTTTTATTGAAAACTTGGGATGTTACATGGGGGCCCCAGGCCTCCCCTCTGACTCCCCTTCGGTGTCCTGGTCCGTCTCGGTGAATTATGATGTTTGGTATTCGTTTCGTCGAATTCCGAGAATATTGCCCGAACAGCCTTTCTGGAACCAAAAACAGCAGAAAACAGGAACTGGCACTACGACATCTTGTTAATAGGTTAGTTCCGGAAAACGCATAAAAACATTACAAAGTGTGAGCAAAACATGTAGGTATTGTCAATAAACAAGCATGGAACATCAGAAATTATAGATACGTTGGAGACGTATCAGCATCCCCAAGCTTAGTTCCTACTCGCCCTCGAGTAGGTAAACGATAAAAAGAATAATTTCTGTAGTGACATGCTACTTACATAACCTTGATCATACTATTGCAAAGCATATGAGATGAATGAAGTGACTCAAGGAAATGATCTATAGTTTGCTAATCAAATAGATAACATATCGCAAAACTTTTCATGAATAGTACTTTCAAGACAAGCATCAAAAGTCTTGCATAAGAGTTAACTCATAAAGCAATAAATTCAAAGTAAAGGCATTGAAGCAACACAAAGGATGATTAAGTTTCAGCAATTGCTTTCAACTTTCAACATGCATATCTCATGGATAATTGTCAACGCAAAGTAATATGATGAGTGCAAATAAGCAAGTATGTAAGAATCAATGCACAGTTGACACAAGTGTTTGCTTCTAAGATGGAAGGAAGTTGGTAAACTGACTCAACATAAAGTAAAAGAAAGGCCCTTCGCAGAGGGAAGCAGGGATTAAATCATGTGCTAGAGCTTTTCAAGTTTTGAAATCATATAGAAAGCATAAAAGTAAAGTTTTGAGAGGTGTTTGTTGTTGTCAACGAATGGTAGTGGGCACTCTAACCCCCTTGCCAAACAGACTTTCAAAGAGTGGCTCTCATGAAGGACGTTATCTCACATGTACTTTAGTTTAGTTTTTATTTTATTTTTGGATGACACTCCTTCCAACCTTTTGCTTTCACAGGCCATGGCTAACCGAATCCTCGGGTGCCTTCCAATCATTCACATACCATGAAGGAGTGTCTATTTATTTAAGTTTTATTTAGAGATGACACTCCTCCCAACCTTTGCCTTCTCAAGCCATGGCTAACCGAATCCTCGGGTGCCTTCCAACATTTCACATACCATGGAGGAGTGTCTATTGCAAAATTAAGTTGCTTACTGATGAATCAGGGCAAAACATGTGAAGAGAATTATTAATGAAAGTTGATTAATTGGGGCTAGGAACCCCATTGCCAGCTCTTTTTGCAAAATTATTGGATAAGCGGATGAAGCCACTAGTCCATTGGTGAAAATCTGCCCAACAAGATTGAAAGATAAAACACCACATACTTCCTCATGATCTATAAAACATTGACACAAATAAGAGATAATAACTTTTGAATTGTTTAAAGGTAGCACATGAATTATTTACTTGGAATGGCAGAAAATACCACATAGTAGGTAGTTATGGTGGACACAAATGGCATAGGTTTTGGCTCAAGGTTTTGGATGCACGAGAAGCATTTCCTCTCAGTACAAGGCTTTGGCTAGCAAGGTTGTTTGAAGCAAACACAAGTATGAACCGGTACAGCAAAACTCACATAAGAACATATTGCAAGCATTATAAGACTCTACGATGTCTTCCTTGTTGCTCAAACACTTTTACCAGAAAATATCTAGACCTTAGAGAGATCAATCATGCAAACCAATTTCAACAAGCTCTACGGTAGTTCTCCACTAATAGGTTCAAACTACATGATGCAAGAGCTTAAACTTGATCTACTTGAGAGCTCAAAACAATTGCCAAGTATCAAATTATTCAAGACAATATGAAGCATTTTCTATTTCCAACCAAATAACAATAAATGCAACAGCTTCCAACTTTTGTCATGAACATTAAAAGTAAAACGAAGAACAAGTATTCATATGAAAAAGCGGAGCATGTCTCTCTCCCACACAAGGATTGCTAGGATCCGATTTTATTCAAACATAAACAAACGAAAATAAAAGCACACAGACGCTCCAAGTAAAGCACATAAGTTGTGACCGAATAAAAATATAGTTTCAATAGAAGAAACCTGATAAATTGTTGATGAACAAGGGGATGCCTTGGGCATCCCCAAGCTTAGACGCTTGAGTCTTCTTGAAATATGCAGGGATGAACCACGGGGGCATCCCCAAGCTTAGACTTTTCACTCTTCTTGATCATATATCATCCTCCTCTCTTCACCCTTGAAAACTTCCTTCACACCAAACTTCTCATAAACTTCATTAGAGGGGTTAGTACTCAAAAAAAAACTTTAATCCACTTTAGTCCTGTAGTGACACATTGCAAGAAATCAATAAAACATTAGCTACAGCTCTCCACGTCTAGAAAGCCTTGCTTAAAGTCCACAAGAGGCAATGCAAAAAACAGAGACTGAATTTTTAAGAGGTACTTCCGTTGCTCAAATCAGAAAACTCAAAACTAATGAAAGTTGCGTACATATCTGAGGAACACGCACGTAAATTGGCAGATTTTCTGAGTTACATACAGAGAGCCCTGCCCAAATTCGTGACAGATAGAAATCTGTTTCTGTGCAAAAATCCAAATCTAGTATCAACCTTCGATTAGAGACTTCACTTGGCACAACATTGCAATAAAATAAAGATAAGGAGAGGTTGCTACAGTAGTAACAACTTCCAAGACACAACAAAACAGTAGCAAAATAAAGACATGGGTTATCTCCCAAGAAGTGCTTTCTTTATAGCCATTAAGATGGGCTCAGCAATTTTAATGATGCTCACATAAGAAATAAGAGTTGAAGCAAAAGAGAGCATCAAGAAGAAAATTCAAAACACATTTAAGTCTAACCCACTTCCTATGCATAGGAGTCTTGTACATAAATAAATCCATGAAGAACAAAGTGACAAGCATTGGAAGATAAAACAAGAGTAACTTCAGAATTTTAAGCATATAGAGAGGTGTTTAGTACCATGCAAATTTCTACAACCATATTTTCCTCTCTCATAATAATTTTCAGCAGCTTCATGAATAAACTCAACAATATAACTATCACATAAAGCATGTTTTTCATGATCCACAAACACATAATTTTTATCAAGCTCAAAAATAATGGGATTAAAACTTTCAAACCCACTTTTATCAATAATATAACAAGATGATCGATCAATCTCAAGAGATATGGGACTCCTAGATAAAGTCAAGACTTCTCCAATCCCATTTTCATTAGTAGTACAATTAATATTATCAAGTAACATAGGACCATCATCTAGAGCTTTATCATAAACATTTGCTAAACAAAACAAAGCATTATCATAAGATTTATCAAAATAGCATGGATTGTCATAGATAACAGTAGCATAATTATTCTCACAAGTTTTACTCATAGGTAATATTTCAAGAGAATCCACAGGAACATAGCATTCATCCTTCTTCGGTAAGAATGGAGGACAATCAAATAGTGTAAGAGATAAAGAGTTACTCTCATTAGAAGGTTGGCATGGGTAGCTAATCCATTCTTCCTCCTTTTGTTCATCACTTTCCTCCTCTATTTCATCCAATGAGCTTTCAGGTTCATCAATTTCCTCCTCTTTTTCATCCAATGAGCTTTCAGGTTCATCAATTTCTTCTTCCACAGGTTCCTGCAAAATGTGAGTGCATTCTTGTGCATTAATGAGTCTCTCTTTATAATCAATGATATAAGGATTATCACTGTAACTTTATATGCAAAAATTAAGGATAGAAGAGACATAATCTTTAAGGTCCTTACAAACAACACAAGTTTCATAATTTTTAACCATGAAGGATTCTATCTCAGAGGCTCCCATAAATAAGACAAATTGTTCTACTTCTTCGAACCCAAGATGAATATAGTTATTCCAATTGTAGTTCTTAATTAAAACTTCTTCACTAAAGCCACATTGGAATTTAAGATGTTTAGTATCCTGTTGAGAGCAACAGTTTATATCATGGCGTTTAAGCAAGATTTTAGCAATTGTATTCAATTTTTCTATCACAACACTCATGACTTTACCCGTTCTTGATTCTCTATAATTATTATATATTTCAATAAGCTCCAAATAGGTTGTGGGTTCTCCCATAACAACAGTTTTTAATTTTTCAGTTTTTCAAATTTTTATGGATTTTTGGCTATATGAGAAAAATAAAACAAGACAAAAACAAACTAGACAAAAGTAAACTAAGCAAAACAAAATAAAATAAAACAGAGAGAGAGGTAGAGTGTACTCCCCAGGTGAACTTATGAGTAGAGCTATGCCTTCCCGGCAACGGTGCCAGAAAATAGTCTTGATAACCCACAAGTATAGGGGATCGCAACAGTCATCGAGGGAAGTAAAACCCAAATTTATTGATTCGACACAAGGGGAGGTAAAGAATACTTACAAACCTTAACAACTGAGTTGTCAATTCAGCTGCACCTGGAAAAGCACTAGTAACAGGGGTGATGTGAAAGCAGCAGTAATATGAGAGCAATAGTAATAGTAACACAGCAGCAGTAGCAGTAACACAGAGGCAATGACACCAGAAAATAGTTGATACTACTTCCAATGACATATAGGACGAGTATATGATGATGAGAGATGGACCGGGGTTCCCAGCTATCTACACTAGTGGTAACTCTCCAATAACAAGTGACAAGTGTTGGGTGAACAAATTACAGTTGGGCAATTGACAGGATTGAAATAGCATTAAGACAGAACATCAAGATTATTAATCATGTAGGCATGTTTTCCATATATAGTCATACGTGCTCGCAATGAGAAACTTGCATGACATCTTTTGTCCTACCAGCCGGTGTCAGCCGGGCCTCAAGGGAATTGATAACCCACAAGTATAGGGGATCGCGATAGTCTTCGAGGGTAGTATAACCCAAATTTATTGATTCGACACAAGGGGAGGTAAAGAATACTTATAAGCCTTAACAACTGAGTTGTCAATTCAGCTGCACCTGGAAAAGCACTAGCAACAGGGGTGATGTGAAAGTAGCAGTAATATGAGAGTAGTAGTAAGATAACAAAGCAGTAATAGCAATATGAGAGCAATGGCACCAGAAGATAGTTGATACTACTTCCAATGACATATAGAACGAGTATATAATGATGAGAGATGGACCGGGGTTCCCAGCGATCTACACTAGTGGTAACTCTCCAATAAATGACAAGTGTTGGGTGAACAAATTACAGTTGGGCAATTGATAGGAATCAAAGCATTAAGCTAGAACATCAAGATTATTAATTATGTAGGCATGTTTTCCAATTATAGTCGTACGTGCTCGCAATGAGAAACTTGCACAACATCTTTTGTCCTACCAGCCGGTGGCAGCCGGGCCTCAAGGGAAACTACTGGATATTAAGGTACTCCTTTTAATAGAGTACCGGAGCAAAGCATTAACACTCCGTGAAAACATGTGTCCCTCACATCACCGCCATCCCCTCCGGTTGTCCCGATTTCTGTCACTTCGGGGCCATTGGTTCCGGACAGTGACATGTGCATACAACTTGTAGATACAATCTAAGCAACAATATAGAGCTTAAATCTAAGATCATGCCACTCGGGCCCTAGTGACAAGCATTAAGCATAACAAGATTGCAGCAACAATAACTTCACAAACTTTATAGATAGACTAATCATAATGTATCATCCATCGGATCCCAACAAACACAACACCGATTACATCAGATAAATCTCAATCATGTAAGGCAGCTCATGAGACCATTGTATTGAAGTACATGGAGGAGAGTATACCGACTAGCTACTGCTAGAACCCGTAGTCCATGGGGGAACTACTCACGGAGCATGGCGGAGGCGGTGGCGTTGATGGAGATGGCTTCCGGGGGCACTTCCCCGTCCCGGCAGGGTGCCGGAACAGAGTTCTGTCCCCCGAATTGGAGTTTCACGACGGTGGCGGCGCCCCTGGAGTCTTTCTGGAGTTTCGTCAATTGGTACGGTGTTTTTAGGTCGAAAGGGATTTTATAGGCGAAGAGGCAGCGCAGGGGGGCACCTGGGGGCTCCACACCATAGGGTGGCGCGGGCCCAGGCCAGGCCGCGCCGCCTTATGGTCTGGTGGCCCTCTGGCCCCTCTCCGACTCTTCTTCGGTGTTCTGGAGCCTTCCGGGAAAAATAGGAGGTTTGGCGTTGATTTCGTCCAATTCCGAGAATATTGCCCGAACAGCCTTTCTGGAACCAAAAACAGCAGAAAACAGGAACTGGCACTGTGGCATCTCGTTAATAGGTTAGTTCCGGAAAATGCATGAAATCATCATAAAGTGCAAGCAAAACATGTAAGTATTGTCATAAAACAAGCATGGAACGACAGAAATTATGGATACGTCGGGGACGTATCAGCATCCCCAAGCTTAGTTCCTGCTCGTCCCGAGCAGGTAAACGATAAAAAGAATAATTTCTGTAGTGACATGCTACTTACATAACCTTGATCATACTATTACAAAGCATATGAAATAAATGAAGTGACTCAAGGCAATGATCTATAGTTGCTAACAAGTAGATAACATATAGCAAAACTTTTCATGAATAGTACTTTCAAGACAAGCATCAAAAGTCTTGCACAAGAGTTAACTCATAAAGCAATAAATTCAAAGTAAAGGCATCGAAGCAACACAAAGGAAGATTTAAGTTTCAGCGGTTGCTTTCAACTTTCAACATGTATTTCTCATGGATATCGTCAACATAGAGTAATATGATGAATGCAAATATGCAAGTATGTAAGAATCAATGCACAGTTGACACAAGTGTTTGCTTCTAAGATGGAAGGAAGTAGGTAAACTGACTCAACATAAAAGTAAAAGAATGGCCCTTCTACGAGGGAAGCATCGATTGCTATATTTGTGCTAGAGATTTGGTTTTGAAAACATATAGAGAGCATAAAAAGTAAAATTTTGAGAGGTGTTTGTTGTTGTCAACGAATGGTAGTGGGCACTCTAACCCCCTTGCCAGACAAACCTTCAAAGAGCGGCTCCCATGAATTATTTTTATTTTTGGGTGGCACTCCTTCCAACCTTTCTTTCACAAACCATGGCTAACCGAATCCTCGGGTGCCTGCCAACAATCTCATACCATGAAGGAGTGCCTTTTTATTTTAGTTTTATTATGATGACACTCCTCCCAACCTTTGCTTACACAAGCCATGGCTAACCGAATCCTTCGGGTGGTCCAACAATCACATACCATGGAGGAGTGTCTATTTTTTTGTTAATTAATTTGGGACTGGGAATCCCATTGCCAGCTCTTTTTGCAAAATTATTGGATAAGCGGATGAAGCCACTAGTCCATTGGTGAAAGTTGCCCAACAAGATTGAAAGATAAACACCACATACTTCCTCATGAGCTATAAAACATTGACACAAATCAGAGGTGCATTTTGAATTGTTTAAAGGTAGCACTCAAGCAATTTACTTTGGAATGGCAGGAAATACCACATAGTAGGTAGGTATGGTGGACACAAATGGCATAGTGGTTGGCTCAAGTATTTTGGATGCATGAGAAGTATTCCCTCTCGATACAAGGTTTAGGCTAGCAAGGTTGTTTGAAGCAAACACAAGTATGAACCGGTACAGCAAAACTTACATAAAAACATATTGCAAGCATTATAATACTCTACATTGTCTTCCTTGTTGCTCAAACACTTTTACCAGAAAATATCTAGACCTTAAGAGAGATCAATTATGCAAACCAATTTTAACAAGCTTTACGGTAGTTCTCCACTAATGGGTTTAAACTACATGCAAAAACTTATGATCTACTTGAGAGCTCAAAACAATTGCCAAGTGTCAAATTATCCAAGACATATGAGGCATTTTCCTTTTCCAACCAAATAAAGATAAGTATTGTAGCTTCCAACTTTTATCATTGAACATTAAAAGTAAAACGAAGAACAAGTGTTCATACGAAAAAGCGAAGCGTGTCTCTCTCCCAAACAAGGATTGCTAGGATCCTAATTTATTCAAACAAAAATAAAACGAAAATAAACACACAGACGCTCCAAGTAAAGCACATATGATGTGACCGAATAAAAATATAGTTTCAGGGGAGGAACCTGATAAGTTGATGAAGAAGGGGATGCCTTGGGCATCCCCAAGCTTTGACGCTTGAGTCTCCTCGAAATATGCAGGGATGAACCACGGGGGCATCCCCAAGCTTAGACTTTTCACTCTTCTTGATCATATATCATCCTCCTCTCTTGACCCTTGAAAACTTCCTTCACACCAAACTTCTCATAAACTTCATTAGAGGGTTAGTGCATAATCAAAAACTCACATGTTCAGAGGTGACACAATCATTCTTAACACTTCTGGACATTGCCCAAAGCTACTGGAGTTTAATGGAACAAAGAAATCCATCCCACATAGCAAAAGAGGCAATGCGAAATAAAAGGCAGAATCTGTCAAAACAGAACAGTCCGTAAAGACGAATTTTATTGAGGCACCAGACTTGCTCAAATCAGAAAACTCAAAACTAATGAAAGTTGCGTACATATCTGAGGAACACGCATGTAAATTGGCATATTTTTATGATTTTTATACAGAGAAAACAGCCCAGATTCGTGACAGATAGAAATCTGTTTCTGCGCAGAAATCCCAATCTAGTATGAACCTTCGATTAGAGGCTTCACTTGGCACAACAAAACACAAAACTAAGATAAGGAGAGGTTGCTACAGTAGTAAACAACTTCCAAGACACAAATATAAAACAAAGTACTGTAGCAAAATAACACATGGGTTATCTCCCAAGAAGTTGCTTTCTTTATAGCCATTAAGATGGGCTCAGCAGTTTTAATGATGCACTCGCAAGAAATAGTATTGGAAGCAAAAGAGAGCATCAAGAAGCAAATTCAAAACACATTTAAGTCTAACATGCTTCCTATGCATAGGAATCTTGTAAATAAACTAGTTCATGAAAAGCAAAGTAACAAGCATAGGAAGATAGAACAAGTGTAGCTTCAAAAATTTCAGCACATAGAGAGGTGTATTAGTACCATGCAAATTTCTACAACCATATTTTCCTCTCTCATAATAATTTTCAGTAGCTTCATGAATAAACTCAACAATATAACTATCACATGAAGCATACTTTTCATGATTTCCAAACACATAATTTTTATCAAGTTCAAGAATAGTGGAATTAAAACTTTCAAACTTACTTTTATTAATAATATAACAAGGTAGTTGATCAATCTCAAGAGATATGGGACACATAGATAAATTCAAAAACTCTCCAATCCCATTTTCATTAGTAGTACAATTAATATTATCAAGTAACATAGGACCATCATCTAGAGCTTTATCATAAACATTTGCTAAGCAAAATTCTTTAGTACCATGCATTTCGACATCAGGCACAAACAAAGCATTATCATAAGATTTATCAAAGTAGCATGGATTATCATATATAACAGTAGCATAATTATTCTCACAAGTTTTACTCATAGGGAATATTTCAAGAGAATCCACAGGAACATAACATCCAACCTCTTTCGGTAAGCATGGAGGACAATCAAATAGTGTAAGAGATAAAGAGTTACTCTCATTAGAAGGTTGGCATGGGTAGCTAATCCATTCTTCCTCCTTTTGTTCGTCGCTCTCCTCTTCTTTTTCATCCAATGAGCTTTCAGGTTCATCAATTTCCTCCTCTTTTTCATCCAATGCGCTTTCAGGTTCATCAGTTTCTTCTTCCACAGGTTCCTGCAAATTGTGAGTGCATTCTTGTGCATTAATGAGTCTCTCTTTATAGTCAATGATATAAGGATTATCACTGAAGCATTCCATGCAACAATTAAGGATAGAAGAGACATAATCTTTAAGGTCCTTGCAAACAACACAAGTTTCATAATTCTCAACCATGAAGGATTCAATCTCAGAGGTTCCCATAAACACGACAAATTGTTCTACCTCTTCGAACCCATAATGAATATAGCAATTCCGATTATAGTTCTTAATTAAAAATTCCTCACTAAAGCCACATTGAAATTTAAGATGTTTAGTATCCTGTTGAGAGCAACAGTTTATATCATGGCGTTTAAGCAAGATTTTAGCAATTGTATTCACTTTTTCTATCATAGCACTCATTACTTCACCAGTTCTTGATTTTCTATAATTATTATAACATTCTATGAGCTCCAAGTAGGTTGTAGGTTCTCCCATAATAGCAGTTTTTAATTTTTAGATTTTTCAAATTTTTATGGATTTTTGGGTATATGAGACAAATAAAACAAGACAAAAATAAACTAAGCAAAAGTAAACTACGCAAACTAATACTAGACAGAAATAAACTAAGCACAAATAAACTAGACAAAAGTAAACTAAGCAAGACAAAATAAAATAAAACAGAGAGAGAGGTAGAGTGTACTCCCCAGGTGAACTTATGAGTAGAGCTATGCCTCCCCGGCAACGGCGCCAGAAAACAGTCTTGATAACCCACAAGTATAGGGGATCGCGATAGTCTTCGAGTGTAGTATAACCCAAATTTATTGATTCGACACAAGGGGAGGTAAAGAATACTTATAAGCCTTAACAACTGAGTTGTCAATTCAGCTGCACCTGGAAAAGCACTAGCAACAGGGGTGATGTGAAAGTAGCAGTAATATGAGAGCAGTAGTAACAGTAACACAGCAGCAGTATTAGCAATATGAGAGCAATGGCACCAGAAGATAGTTGATACTACTTCCAATGACATATAGAACGAGTATATAATGATGAGAGATGGACCGGGGTTCCCAGCGATCTAAACTAGTGGTAACTCTCCAATAAATGATAAGTGTTGGGTGAACAAATTACAGTTGGGCAATTGATAGGAATCAAAGCATTAAGCTAGAACATCAAGATTATTAATTATGTAGGCATGTTTTCCAATTATAGTCGTACGTGCTCGCAATGAGAAACTTGCACAACATCTTTTGTCCTACCAGCCGGTGGCAGCCGGGCCTCAAGGGAAACTACTGGATATTAAGGTACTCCTTTTAATAGAGTACCGGAGCAAAGCATTAACACTCCGTGAAAACATGTGTCCCTCACATCACCGCCATCCCCTCCGGTTGTCCCGATTTCTGTCACTAGGGCCATTGGTTCCGGCATGTGACATGTGCATACAACTTGTAGATACAATCTAAGCAACAATATAGAGCTTAAATCTAAGATCATGCCACTCGGGCCCTAGTGACAAGCATTAAGCATAACAAGATTGCAGCAACAATAACTTCACAAACTTTATAGATAGACTAATCATAATGTATCATCCATCGGATCCCAACAAACACAACACCGATTACATCAGATGAATCTCAATCATGTAAGGCAGCTCATGAGACCATTGTATTGAAGTACATGGAGGAGAGTATACCGACTAGCTACTGCTAGAACCCGTAGTCCATGGGGGAACTACTCACGGAGCATGGCGGAGGCGGTGGCATTGATGGAGATGGCTTCCGGGGGCACTTCCCCGTCCCGGCAGGGTGCCGGAATAGAGTTCTGTCCCCCGAATTGGAGTTTCGCGACGGTGGCGGCGCCCCTGGAGTCTTTCTGGAGTTTCATCAATTGGTACGATGTTTTTAGGTCGAAAGGGATTTTATAGGCGAAGAGGCGGCGCAGGGGGGCACCTGGGGGCTCCACACCATAGGGTGGCGCGGGCCCAGGCCAGGCCGCGCCGCCTTATGGTCTGGTGGCCCTCTGGCCCCTCTCCGACTCTTCTTCGGTGTTCTGGAGCCTTCCGGGAAAAATAGGAGGTTTGGCGTTGATTTCGTCCAATTCCGAGAATATTGCCCGAACAGCCTTTCTGGAACCAAAAACAGCAGAAAACAGGAACTGGCACTGTGGCATCTCGTTAATAGGTTAGTTCCGGAAAATGCATGAAATCATCATAAAGTGCAAGCAAAACATGTAAGTATTGTCATAAAACAAGCATGGAACGACAGAAATTATGGATACGTCGGGGACGTATCAGGAATCTACTGGAGATTAAGGTACTCCTTTTAATAGAGCACCGGAGCAAAGCATTAACACTTGGTGAAAACATGTGATCCTCATATCACAGCCTTCCCCTCCGGTTGTCCCAATTTCTGTCGCTTTGGGGCCTCGGGTTCCGGACAGC
Source organism: Lolium perenne (assembly GCF_019359855.2). NCBI lineage: Eukaryota > Viridiplantae > Streptophyta > Magnoliopsida > Poales > Poaceae > Lolium > Lolium perenne. The sequence goes on along the minus strand of NC_067245.2, from coordinate 88,488,717 downwards.
AATATGTGCAAACAACTTGTAGATACAATCTAAGCAATACATATAGAGCTTAAATCTAAGATCATGCCACTCGTGCACTAGTGACAAGCATTAAACACAACAAGATTGCAGCAACAATAACTTCACAAACTTTATAGATAGACTAATCATAATGTAACAATCCATCGGATCCCAACAAACACAACACCGATTACATCAGATGAATCTCAATCATGTAAGGCAGCTCATGAGATCATTGTATTGAAGTACATGGGAGAGAGAGTACCAACTAGCTACTGCTAGAACCCGTAGTCCATGGGGGAACTACTCACGGAGCATGATGGAGGCGGTGGCGTCGATGGAGATGGCTTCCGGGGGCACTTCCCCGTCCCGGCGGCGTGCCGGAACAGAGATTTTGTCCCCCAAATTGGAGTTTCGCGATGGCGGCGGCGCCCCTGGAGTCTTTCTGGAGTTTCGTCAATCCGTATCGTGTTTTTAGGTCGAAAGGGCTTATATAGGCGAAGAGGCGGTGCAGGAGGGCGCCTGGGGGTCCCACCCCATAGGGCGGCGCGCCCACTTCCAGGCCGCGCCGGCCTATGGTCTGGGGACCCAGGCCTCCCCTCTGACTCCCCTTCGGTGTCCTGGTCCGTCTCGGTGAATTATGATGTTTGGTCTTCGTTTCATCGAATTCCGAGAATATTGCCCGAACAGCCTTTCTGGAACCAAAAACAGCAGAAAACAGGAACTGGCACTACGGCATCTTGTTAATAGGTTAGTTCCGGAAAACGCATAAAAACATTATAAAGTGTGAGCAAAACATGTAGGTATTTTTCAATAAACAAGCATGGAACATCAGAAATTATAGATACGTTGCAGACGTCTCAGGCAACCATTGTCTCTTGATTTATTTGGTGTTTTGTCCAAATTGTATCTCCATTTGGTTCTTGAAAGTATTGTGCATGCATATTTAATAGGGATTTCTATTTTCGTGCCCTCGGTTCCTTAGTTATGCTCAGTTTTCCCCAACTCCTTAGTTTTTCCTCAGTTTTCCCCAAGACCTTGTCTGAAACCATCACATGTGCTGTAACGGCCAGTTGCCCGACGGTTGACCGTTATCTTCTGACTAGTCGGGCCACGTAGAGCCCGCAAAGACACGTCAGACCATCCATCTTTGTTTGACCGTAAGCATCGTTGTATCCCTGACCAAAACACGCACGAGTGGGGCTTCGGTATATCGAATGACAAGTGGGCCATGGCGCTGATACAAGGGGCAATACACGGGTAGGAATAGATTTTTAAACGGAGCTCTACAGCGATGGCACGGAGGAGGTGGCCTGCAGGGTGCCGAGATGAGATCTTCGTCCACAAAGAACTGCATGAGGCGAGACCAGATGCATTAGATAGATATGAACTAGACGCGTTTAACCATGCAAAGAAGAGAAGAAATGGTCGACGACATCGACGACTACCTCAAAACTTTGACTTACCATGTCCGACACGAACGCGAGCAATGTAGAGAAAACTAGTGTCTCTCCTTTCTGGCGTGTATAGATGGGTGCTAGAATAGTGTGGTGGCGAAGGGAAAGACCTCGCGGTGGTCTGTGGCGTCCAGCATAGCGGGGCGGCGTGGCCGTGCCCATAGCGGTGTGCATGCATGTTCGGCATTGGCATCAACATGTACGTTCGGCATTGGCCTCGGCGGTATCTCTGGTGTGTCAGTGATCGAATGAGGGGACGGGATTGAGGGTGCATCCCGACGGTGACCTAGCAGTGGCGGCGAGCATAGCCGTTCCGACCTTGCCGATATCGGCATCACCATCGTTTGGAGGCTGTGGTGCTCGAATCAAGGTGGGATTTGTTTCTTGTACGCCAAAAGTGATTTGAAACAAGTTTCGTGTTGAAGGTTAGGTAACGAAAGTTTGTAATTAAGCCCAAAATTATACTAGCGCCATGGTGAGGTTCTTTTTGATAGAGCTATACGGTTGGGCAAACTTTTTTGGCACTTTTTAGATAGGGTTCCTTGTTGTTACACGTATGGCATCATGTATGTCAAATTTGGGGTCATTTGGAGATGTTCGAAAAAAATCACTTTGCTTAAATGCATGTCGTTTCATCTCACTGAAACCAGCTTTTCTAACAAGGTGATTTATTCTACCTTCTCTAAATGACCTCAAATTTCATACAGCTGATCTTCTATACATAGATAGATAGATTGTTCCGTTTTTACATTTTTCGAACTTTTTATTTCCCTTTATAATTCCCAATTGATTTTCAGGTCAAAACCTCGAAAAAAGCATCATGTATGGCATCATTTTTGCCCTAAATTTCAAATTTTGTGAAACTTTCTGATACGTCTCCAACATATCTATAATTTCTGATGTTCCATGCTTGTTTTATGACAATACCTACATGTTTTGCTCGCACTTTATAATGTTTTATGCATTTTCCGGAACTAACCTATTAACAAGATGCCAAAGTGCCAGTTCCTGTTTTCTGCTGATTTTGGTTCCAGAAAGGTTGTTCGGGCAATATTCTCGGAATTCGACGAAACGAAGACCAAACATCATAATTAACCGAGACGGACCAGGACACCGAAGGGGAGACGGAGAGGAGGCCCAGGGCCCCCACACCACAGGGCCGCGCGGGCAGGCCCCTGGCCGCGCCGGCCTATGGGAGGGCGCCCTGGTGCCCCTCCTGCGCCGCCTCTTCGCCTATAAGACCCCTTTCGACCTAAAAACGTGATACCAATTGACGAAACTCCAGAAAGACTCCAGGGGCGCCGCTGCCATCGCGAAACTCCAATTCGGGGGACAGAAGTCTCTGTTCCGGCACCCTGTCGGGACGGGGAAGTGCCCCCGGAAGCCATCTCCATCGACGCCACCGCCTCCATCATGCTCCGTGAGTAGTTCCCCCATGGACTACGGGTTCTAGCAGTAGCTAGTTGGTACACTCTCTCCCATGTACTTCAATACAATGATCTCATGAGCTGCCTTACATGATTGAGATTCATCTGATGTAATCGGTGTTGTGTTTGTTGGGATCCGATGGATGATACATTATGATTAGTCTATCTATAAAGTTTGTGAAGTTATTGTTGCTGCAATCTTGTCATGCTTAATGCTTGTCACTAGGGCCCGAGTGGCATGATCTTAGATTTAAGCTCTATACTTATTGCTTAGATTGTATCTACAAGTTGTATGAACATGTCTATGTCCGGAACCAAAGGCCCCAAAGTGACAGAAATTGGGACAACTGGAGGGGAAGGCGTAGGTATGAGGATCACATGTTTTCACCAAGTGTTAATGCTTTGCTCCGGTGCTCTATTAAAAGGAGTACCTTAATAGCCAGTAGATTCCCTTGAGGCCCGGCTGCCACCGGCTGGTAGGACAAAAGATGTTGTACAAGTTTCTCATTGCGAGCATGTATGACTATATATGGAAAACATGCCTACATGATTAATAATCTTGATGTTCTATCTTAATGCTATTTCAATCCTATCAATTGCCCAACTGTAATTTGTTCACCCAACACTTGTCACTTGTTATTGGAGAGTTACCACTAGTGTAGATCGCTGGGAACCCCGGTCCATCTCTCATCATCATATACTCGTTCTATATGTCATTGGAAGTAGTATCAACTATTTTCTGGTGCCATCGCCTCTGTGTTATCGTTACCGTCGTTGTGTTACTGTTACTATTGCTCTCATATTACTGCTGCTTTCACATCACCCCTGTTACTAGTGCTTTTCCAGGTGTAGCTGAATTGACAACTCAGTTGTTAAGGCTTATAAGTATTATTTACCTCCCCTTGTGTCGAATCAATAAATTTGGGTTTTACTTCCCTCGAAGACTGTTGCGATCCCCTATACTTGTGGGTTATCAAGACTATTTTCTGGCGCTGTTGCCGGGAAGGCATAGCTCTACTCATAAGTTCACCTGGGGAGTACACTCTACCTCTCTCTCTTTTTTATTTTGTTTTATTTTGTTTTGCTTAGTTTATTTCTATCTAGTATTGTTTTGCTTAGTTTACTTTTGCCTAGTTTATTTTTGTCTTGTTTTAATTTTCTCATATACCCAAAAATCCATAAAAATTTGAAAAACCGAAAAATTAAAAACTGTTGTTATGGGAGAACCCACAACCTATTTGGAGCTTATTGAAATATATATGAATTATAGAGAATCAAGAACAGGTAAAGTCATGAGTGCTGTGATAGAAAAATTGAATACAATTGCTAAAATCTTGCTTAAACGCCATGATATAAACTGTTGCTCTCAACAGGATACTAAACATCTTAAATTCCAATGTGGCTTTAGTGAAGAAGTTTTAATTAAGAACTATAATTGGAATAACTATATTCATCTTGGGTTCGAAGAAGTAGAACAATTTGTCATATTTATGGGAGCCTCTGAGATAGAATCCTTCATGTCTAAAAATTATGAAACTTGTGTTGTTTATAAGGACCTTAAAGATTATGTCTCTTCTATCCTTAATTTTTGCATAGAAAGTTACAGTGATAATCCTTATATCATTGATTATAAAGAGAGACTCATTAATGCACAAGAATGCATTCACAATTTGCAGGAACCTGTGGAAGAAGAAATTGATGAACCTGAAAGCTCATTGGATGAAAAAGAGGAGGAAATTGATGAACCTGAAAGCTCATTGGATGAAAAAGAAGAGGAGAGTGATGAACAAAAGGCGGAAGAATGGATTAGCTACCCATGCCAACCTTCTAATGAGAGTAACTCTTTATCTCTTACACTATTTCATTGTCCTCCATGCTTACCAAAGGAGGTTGAATGTTATGTTCCTGTGGATTCTCTTGAAATATTCTCTATGAGTAAAACTTGTGAGAATAATTATGCTACTGTTATCTATGATAATCCATGCTATTTTGATAAATCTTATGATAATGCTTTGTTTGTGCCTGATGTCGAAATGCATGGTACTAAAGAATTTTGTGTAGCAAATGTTTATGATAAAGCTCTAGATGATGGTCCTATGTTATTTGATAATATTAATTGTACTACTAATGAAAATGGGATTGGAGAGTTCTTGACTTTATCTAGGAGTCCCGTATCTCTTGAGATTGATCAATCATCTTGTTATATTATTGATAAAAGTGGGTTTGAAAGTTTTAATCCCACTATTTTTGAGCTTGATAAAAATTATGTGTTTATGGATCATGAAAAGCATGCTTTATGTGATAGTTATATTGTTGAGTTTGTTCATGAAGCTACTGAAAATTATTATGAGAGAGGAAAATATGGTTGTAGAAATTTTCATGGTATTAAAACACCTCTCTATATGCTTAAAATTCTGAAGTTACTCTTGTTTTGTCTTCTTATGCTTGTCACTTTGTTCTTCATGAATTTATTTGTGTACAAGATTCCTATGCATAGGAAGTGGGTTAGACTTAAATGTGTTTTGAATTTTCTTTTTGATGCTCTCTTTTGCTTTAACTCTTATTTCTTGCGAGTGCATCATTAAAATTGCTGAGCCCATCTTAATGGCTATAAAGAAAGCACTTTTTGGGAGATAACCCATGTTTTTATTTTGCTACTGTTTTGTTGTGTCTTGGAAGTTGTTACTACTGTACCAACCTCTCCTTATCTTTATTTTATTGCAATGTTGTGCCAAGTAAAGTCTCTAATCGAAGGTTGATACTAGATTTGGATTTCTGCGCGGAAACAGATTTCTATCTGTCACAAATTTGGGCAGGGTTCTCTGTAGGTAACTCAGAAAAATCTGCCAATTTACATGCATGTTTCCCAGATATGTGCGCAACTTTCATTAGTTTTGAGCTTTCTGATTTGAGCAACGGAAGTACCTCTTAAAAATTCGTTTTTACTGGCTGTTCTGTTTTGGCAGATTCTGTCTCTGTTTTTTGCATTGTCTCTTGTGGACTTTAAGCGAGGCTTTCTAGACGTGGAGAGCTGTAGCTAATGTTTTATTGAGTTCTTGCAATGTGTCACTACAGGACTAAAGTGGATTAAAGTTTTTTGAGTACTAACCCCTCTAATGAAGTTTATGAGAAGTTTGGTGTGAAGCAAGTTTTCAAGGGTCAAGACAGGAGGATGATATATGATCAAGAAGAGTGAAAAGTCTAAGCTTGGGCATGCCCCCGTGGTTCATCCCTGCATATTTCAAGAAGACTTAAGCTTCTAAGCTTGGGGATACCCAAGGCATCCCCTTCTTCATCAACAATTTATCAGGTTTCTTCTATTGAAACTATATTTTTATTCGGTCACATCTTATGTGCTTTACTTGAAGCGTCTGTGTGCTTTTATTTTCGTTTGTTTATGTTTGAATAAATTCGGATCCTAGCAATCCTTGTTTGGGAGAGAGACACGCTCCGCTTTTTCATATGAACACTTGTGTTCTTCGTTTTACTTCTAATGTTCAATGGTAAAAGTTGGAAGCTGTTGCATTTATTGTTATTTGGTTGGAAACAGAAAATGCCTCATATTGTCTTGGATAATTTGACACTTGGAATTTTTTTTGAGTTCTCAAGTAGATCATGCTTAAGCTTGCATCATGTAGTTTGAACCTATTAGTGGAGAACTACCGTAGAGCTTGTTGAAATTGGTTTGCATGATCGTTCTCTCTAAGGTCTAGATATTTTCTGGTAAAAGTGTTTGAGCAACAAGGAAGACAGTGTAGAGTCTTATAATGCTTGCAATATGTTTTTATGTCAGTTTTGTTGTACCGGTTCATACTTGTGTTTGCTTCAAATAACCTTGCTAGCCAAAGTCTTGTACTGAGAGGGAATGCTTCTCGTGCATCCAAAACCTTGAGCCAAAAACTATGCCATTTGTGTCCACCATACCTACCTACTATGTGGTATTTCCTGCCATTCCAAGTAAATACTTCATGTGCTACCTTTAAACAATTCAAAATGCTTCTCAATTTGTGTCAATGTTTTATAGCTCATGAGGAAGTATGTGGTGTTTTATCTTTCAATCTTGTTGGGCAGCTTTCACCAATGGACTAGTGGCTTCATCCGCTTATCCTATAATTTTTCAAAAAGAGATGGCAACGGGGTTCCCAGCCCCAATTAATCACAAATAGACACTCCTCCATGGTATGTGAAATGTTGGAAGGCACCCGAGGATTCGGTTAGCCATGGCTTGAGAAAGCAAAGGTGGGGAGGAGTGTCATCTAAATAAAACTAAAATAAATAGACACTCCTTCATGGTATGTGATTGTTGGAAGGCACCCGAGGATTCGATTAGCCATGGCTTGTGAAAGCAAAGGTTGGAAGGAGTGTCACCCAAAAATAAAAATAAACTACATCATGGGAGCCGCTCTTTGAAGGTCTGTCTGGCAAGGGGGTTAGAGTGCCCACTACCATTCGTTGACAACAACAAACACCTCTCAAAACTTTACTTTTATGCTCTCTTTATGATTTCAAAACTTGAAAAGCTCTAGCACATGATTTGATCCCTGCTTCCCTCTGCGAAGGGCCTTTCTTTTACTTTATGTTGAGTCAGTTTACCTACTTCCTTCCATCTTAGAAGCAAACACTTGTGTCAACTGTGCATTGATTCTTACATACTTGCTTATTTGCACTTATTATATTACTTTGTGTTGACAATATTCCATGAAATATGCATGTTGAAAGTTGAAAGCAACTGCTGAAACTTAAATCTTCCTTTGTGTTGCTTCGATGCCTTTACTTTGAATTTATTGCTTCATGAGTTAACTCTTATGCAAGACTTTTGATGCTTCTCTTGAAAGTACTATTCATGAAAAGTTTTGCTATATGTTATCTATTTGTTAGCAACTATAGATCATTGCCTTGAGTCACTTCATTCATCTCATATGCTTTACAATAGTATGATCAAGATTATGTAAGAAGCATGTCACTATAGAAATTATTCTTTTTATCATTTACCTACTCGAGGGCGAGTAGGAACTAAGCTTGGGGATGCTGATACGTCTCCAACATATCTATAATTTCTGATGTTCCATGCTTGTTTTATGACAATACCTACATGTTTTGCTCGCACTTTATAATGTTTTTATGCATTTTCCGGAACTAACCTATTAACAAGATGTCAAAGTGCCAGTTCCTGTTTTCTGCTGTTTTTGGTTCCAGAAAGGCTGTTCGGGCAATATTCTCGGAATTCGACGAAACGAAGACCAAACATCATAATTCACCGAGACGGACCAGGACACCGAAGGGGAGACGGAGAGGAGGCCCAGGGCCCCCACACCACAGGGCCGCGCGGGCAGGCCCCTGGCTGCGCCGGCCTATGGGAGGGCGCCCTGGTGCCCCTCCTGCGCCGCCTCTTCGCCTATAAGACCCCTTTCGACCTAAAAACGTGATACCAATTTATGAAACTCCAGAAAGACTCCAGGGGCGCCGCTACCATCGCGAAACTCCAATTCGGGGGACTGGTGCGCGTGGTTGACGTATTGTCTTTTCGTTCGACACGCGTCCGTTGGGAACCCCAAGAGGAAGGTGTGATGCGCACAGCGGCAAGTTTCCCTCAGTAGAAACCAAGGTTTATCGAACCAGTAGGAGTCAAGAAGCACGTTGAAGGTTGATGGCGGCGAGATGTAGTGCGGCGCAACACCAGGGATTCCGGCGCCAACGTGGAACCTGCACAACACAAACCAAGTACTTTGCCCCAACGAAACAGCGAGGTTGTCGATCTCACCGGCTTGCTGTAACAAAGGATTAGATGTATAGTGTGGAAGATGATTGTTTGCAGAAAACAGTAGAACAATTGCAGTAGATTGTATTTCAGTATAGAGAATTGGACCAGGGTCCACAGTTCACTAGAGGTGTCTCTCCCATAAGATAAACAACATGTTGGGTGAACAAATTACAGTTGGGCAATTGACAAATAAAGAGGGCATGACCATGCACATACATATTATGATGAGTATAGTGAGATTTAATTGGGCATTACGACAAAGTACATAGACCGCTATCCAGCATGCATCTATGCCTAAAAAGTCCACCTTCAGGTTATCATCCGAACCCCTTCCAGTATTAAGTTGCTAACAACAGACAATTGCATTAAGTATTGCGCGTAATATAATCAGTAACTACATCCTCGAACATAGCACCAATGTTTTATCCCTAGTGGCAACAGCACATCCATAATCTTAGAGATTTCTGTCACTTCCCCAGATTCACGGAGACATGAACCCACTATCGAGCATAAATACTCCCTCTTGGAGTTAATAGCAAAAACTTGGCCAGAGCCTCTACTAATAACGGAGAGCATGCAAGATCATAAACAACACATAGATATAAATTGATAATCAACATAACATGGTATTCTCTATTCATCGGATCCCAACAAACACAACATATAGAATTACAGATAGATGATCTTGATCATGTTCGGCAGCTCACAAGACCCGACAATTAGGCACAATGAGGAGAAGACAACCATCTAGCTACTGCTATGGACCCATAGTCCAGGGGTAGACTACTCACACATCACTCCGGAGGCGACCATGGCGGCGTAGAGTCCTCCGGGAGATGATTCCCCTCTCCGGCAGGGTGCCGGAGGCGATCTCCTGAATCCCCCGAGATGGGATTGGCGGCGGCGGCGTCTCTGGAAGGTTTTCCGTATCGTGGCTCTCGGTACTGGGGGTTTCGCGACAAAGGCTATTTGTAGGCGGAAGGGTAGGTCAGGGGGCGGCGCGAGGGGCCCAGGACACAGGTCAGCGCGGCCAAGGGTGGGGCCGCGCCGCCTGCCCTCCTGGCCACCTCGTGGCCCCACTTCATTGACTCTTCGGTCTTCTGGAAGCTTCGTGGCAAAATAGGACCCTGGGCGTTGATTTCGTCCAATTCCGAGAATATTTCCTTACTAGGATTTCTGAAACCAAAAACAGCAGAAAACAGCAACTGGCACTTCGGCATCTTGTTAATAGGTTAGTTCTAGAAAATGCACGGATATGACATAAAGTGTGCATAAAACATGTAGATATCATCCATAATGTGGCATGGAACATAAGAAATTATCGATACGTCGGAGACGTATCAGCATCCCCAAGCTTAGTTCCTGCTCGTCCCGAGCAGGTAAACGATAAACAAAGATAATTTCTGGAGTGACATGCCATCATAACCTTGATCATACTATTGTAAAGCATATGAGCTGAGATCAAATCATTCAAAGCAAGTATCTATATTGATATAAGAGATGATAATGCAAGAGTCAGACAAGATAGAAGTTTTCATGAACTATTGCTTTAAAGACTTGCAACCGTACAAAGTTCATTAAAGATGTATTAAGTATTCAGCATAGAAGTTCTATCCTTCATTCCAAGCATCAAGTAAATTTTCACAACATAAGAAGGATTCAGTCAAGTAAACATAAACATGAGCGTCATGAATCAACTGTTTCGAAGTCTACTCAACTGGTGAGCGCAAGCATTTGGTATTAGCACCAGGATGTTATGGCATAAAGAACGTTAATGGGGGTTTGGAAGGCCAAATGGAAGAAAGGCTTGCAAAGCTGTAAATGACCATTAGACAAGAGGAAGCCTTATGATCGATGCTATGCAAGGAGTAGTGATTGCCATGCAACGGATGCACATAGAGCTATATGTGTATGAAAGCTCTCCAATGGAACTAGTGGGGGTGCATCCAACTCGGTTGCTCACGAAGACCTAGAGCACTTTTGAGGAGGCTCATCATTGGAATATACAACCCAAGTTCTATAGTGTAAATTCCCCACATAGTTATACTAGTAAAACATGAAAACTCTCTCATATGAATGTAGGTGCTAAACATGAGCACAAATGATGACTATGAATAATGCGGGTGCTAAAACATAAGCACAAGTGTGGATAAAAGATAGTAATGCTGCCCCCTTTTTCTTTATTCTCTTTTTTTTTTCTTTTTTCTCTTTCTTTTTTTTCTTTTTTTTTCTTTCTTTTCATTTTTTTTCTTTCTTCTTTTTTTTCTTTTTGATGGCCTCCATGGCTCTTTTCATTTTTAGGGGCAACATCCTAATATGACAACACACTTTTTGGTACAAATAACTCATAACGAATGAAACATGATGTATGAAACTGTATGCCTCTGCCAGTGTAGCAGGATGTGCAATGATCTAGCGTAACATGGGTAAACCACACATCAGCTGTATATGATCATGCAAAGCAATATATAAATAATAAATGACAACATGGCATGTAATGTAAAAATGGATGTTGCATGGCAATATATCTCGGAACAGCTATGGAAATGCTGTGATAGGTAGGTATGGTGGCTGTTTTGAGGAGATGTATGGGCTTATGTGTAGGAGAACAAGAGAAAGTTCTCCCACGGGTTTGGATGTACCGGAGAAGTATGCACAATTCTCAATGTGAGCAAAAGGCAATGCACAAAGATCAAGAGGCTAGCAAATTTGGATGGTGGAAGTGCCAAAAACCGTAGCTTAACATTAGTCAAAAAGAACTCACAAGCTTATTGCAAACAACTAGCAGGTTCATCATTAAGAGCATGATTAAAATTTACTCCAAGGAGGGCCGTTCACGGTGGCACAAGTACCCCGCTAGCTCCCTCGACCTTCAGCACAACTTAGTTATTACGATGAACTCTCAGACATGGAAAGCTATCAAGTCCAACTACGCCTTCAACTATTTAAATAGAGTTTGTAGTACGGCACAAGCTTAAAGACAACAATCCAGTACTAATTTTAACTTATTTATCCAGCAAGCCTTACCATCTAAATACCTCAAAACATTTGCAAAGAATCAAGTTATCAAAGCTCAATGTTCTACAAGTATTTTATTATACACTACCACATGCAACATTTCCCGTTTCCAACCATACAACAATTTAACGAAGAAGAAACTTCGCCATGAATACTATGAGTAAAGCCTAAGGACATACTTGTCCATATGCAACAGCGGAGCGTGTCTCTCTCCCACACAATGAATGCTAGGATCCATTTTATTCAAACAAAAAAAAACAAAAACAAACCGACGCTCCAAGCAAAGCACATAAGATGTGATGGAATAAAAATATAGTTTCAGGGGAGGAACCTGATAATGTTGTCGATGAAGAAGGGGATGCCTTGGGCATCCCCAAGCTTAGACGCTTGAGTCTTCTTGATATATGCAGGGGTGAACCACCGGGGCATCCCCAAGCTTATAGCTTTCACTCTCCTTGATCATGTTGTATCATCTCCCTCTCTTGATCCTTGAAAACTTCCTCCACACCAAACTCAAAACAACTCATTAGAGAGTTAGTGCACAATCAAAATATACATGTTCAGAGGTGACATAATCATTCTTAACACTTCTGTACATTGCACAAAGCTACTGAAAGTCAACGGAATCGAAAAATCCATCGAACATATCAAAACAGGCAATGCGAAATAAAAGGCAGAATCTGTCAAAACAGAACAGTTCGTAAAGACGAATTTTATTGAGGCACCAGACTTGCTCAAATGAAAATGCTCAAATTGAATGAAAGTTGCGTACTTATCTGAGGATCACTCACGTAAATTGGCATAATTTTCTGAGTTACCTACAGAGAATTTTGCCCAGATTCGTGACAGCAAAGAAATCTGTTTCTGCGCAGTAATCCAAATCTAGTATGAACCTTACTATCAACGACTTTACTTGGCACAACAATGCACAAAACTAAGATAAGGAGAGGTTGCTACAGTAGTAAACAACTTCCAAGACACAAAATAAAAACAAAGTACTGTAGTAAAAACATGGGTTGTCTCCCATAAGCGCTTTTCTTTAACGCCTTTCAGTTAGGCGCAGAAAGTGTGTATCAAGTATTATCAAGAGACGAAGTGTCAACATCGTAATTTGTTCTAATGATAGAATCAAAAGGTAACTTCATTCTCTTTCTAGGGAAGTGTTCCAAACCTTTCTTGAGAGGAAATTGATATTTAATATTACCTTCCTTCATATCAATGATAGCACCAACAGTTCGAAGAAAAAGTCTTCCCAATATGATGGGACAAGATGCATTGCATTCAATATCCAAGACAACAAAATCAATGGGGACAAGGTTATTATTAACGGTAATGCGAACATTATCAACTTTCCCCAAAGGTTTTTTTGTAGAATGATCAGCAAGATTAACATCCAAATAATAATTTTTCAGCGGTGACAAGTTAAGCATATTATAAATTTTCTTAGGCATAACAGAAATACTTGCACCAAGATCAAATAAAGCATTACAATCAAAGTCATTGACCTTCATCTTAATGATGGGCTCCCAACTATCCTCTAGCTTCCTAGGAATAGAGGCTTCGCGTTCTAATTTCTCTTCTCTAGCTTTTATGAGAGCATTTGTAATATGTTTCGTGAAAGCCAAATTTATAGCACTAGCATTAGGACTCTTAGCAAGTTTTTGTAAGAACTTTATAACTTCAGAGATGTGGCAATCATAAAAATTCAAACCATTATAATCTAAAGCAATGGGATCATCATCCCCAATGTTGGAAAAATTTCAGCAGCTTTATCACAGTGTCAAATAGCTTTAGCAGTTTCAGGCAGTTTTTCGCGCTTTGCATTTGAAGTGGAAACATTGCTAACACCAATTCTTTTATTAGTAATAGTAGGAGGTGCATCAACTTGTGTAGAATTAGCATTACTAGTGGTGGTAATAGTCCAAACTTTAGCTATATTATCTTCTTTCTCATTTTCTTCTCTTTCCCACCTAGCACGCAATTCGGCCATCAATCTTATATTCTCATTAATTCTAACTTGGATGGCATTTTCTGTAGTAACAATTTTATTATGATGATTTTCATTAGGCATAACTTTTGATTTCAAAAGATCAACATCAGCAACAAGACTATCGACTTTAGAAGCAAGTATATCAATTTTCCCAAGCTTTTCTTCAACAGATTTGTTAAAAGCAGTTTGTGTACTAATAAATTCTTTAAGCATGGCTTCAAGTCCAGGGGGTGAATTCCTATTATTGTTGTAAGAATTCCCATAAGAATTACCATAGCCGTTGCCATTATTATAAGTATATGGCCTATAGTTGTTACTAGAATTGTTCCGGTAAGCATTGTTGTTGAAATTATTATTTTTAATGAAGTTTACATCAACATGTTCTTCTTGAGCAACCAATGAAGCTAACGGAACATTATTAGGATCAACATTAGTCCTATCATTCACAAGCATAGACATAATAGCATCAATCTTATCACTCAAGGAAGAGGTTTCTTCGACAGAATTTACCTTCTTACCTTGTGGAGCTCTTTCCGTGTGCCATTCAGAGTAATTGATCATATTATCAAGAAGCTTTGTTGCTTCACCAAGAGTGATGGACATAAAGGTACCTCCAGCAGCTAAATCCAATAGGTTCCGCGAAGAAAAATTCAGTCCTGCATAAAAGGTTTGGATGATCATCCAAGTAGTCAGTCCATGGGTTGGGCAATTTTTAACCAAAGATTTCATTCTTTCCCATTCTTGTGAAACATGCTCAGTATCTAATTGTTTAAAATTCATTATGCTACTCCTCAAAGATATAATTTTAGCAGGGGGATAATATCTAATAAAAGCATCCTTGCATTTAGTCCATGAATCAATACTATTCTTAGGCAGAGATAGCAACCAATCTTTAGCTCTTCCTCTTAATGAGAAAGGGAACAATTTTAATTTTATAATGTCACCATCTACATCTTTATACTTTTGCATTTCACATAGTTCAACAAAATTATTGAGATGGGCAGCAGCATCATCAGAACTAACACCAGAAAATTGCTCTCGCATAACTAGATTCAATAGAGCAGGTTTAATTTCAAAGAATTCTGCTGTAGTAGCAGGTGGAGCAATAGGTGTGCATAAGAAATCATTATTATTTGTGGTTGTGAAGTCACACAACTTAGTATTTTCAGGAGTACCCATTTTAGCAGTAGTAAATAAAGCAAACTAGATAAAGTAAATGCAAGTAACTAATTTTTTTTGTGTTTTAAATATAGAGTGCAAGACAGTAAATAAAGTAAAACTAGCAACTAATTTTTTTGTGTTTTGATTTAGCGCAGCAAACAAAGTAGTAAATAAAACTAAGCAAGACAAAAACAAAGTAAAGAGATTGGGATGTGGAGACTCCCCTTGCAGCGTGTCTTGATCTCCCCGGCAACGGCGCCAGAAATTTGCTTGATGCGCGTGGTTGACGTATTGTCTTTTCGTTCGACACGCGTCCGTTGGGAACCCCAAGAGGAAGGTGTGATGCGCACAGCGGCAAGTTTCCCTCAGTAGAAACCAAGGTTTATCGAACCAGTAGGAGTCAAGAAGCACGTTGAAGGTTGATGGCGGCAAGATGTAGTGCGGCGCAACACCAGGGATTCCGGCGCCAACGTGGAACCTGCACAACACAAACCAAGTACTTTGCCCCAACGAAACAGCGAGGTTGTCAATCTCACCGGCTTGCTGTAACAAAGGATTAGATGTATAGTGTGGAAGATCATTGTTTGCAGAAAACAGTAGAACAATTGCAGTAGATTGTATTTTAGTATAGAGAATTGGACCGGGGTCCACAGTTCACTAGAGGTGTCTCTCCCATAAGATAAACAGCATGTTGGGTGAACAAATTACAGTTGGGCAATTGACAAATAAAGAGGGCATGACCATGCACATACATATTATGATGAGTATAGTGAGATTTAATTGGGCATTACGACAAAGTACATAGACCGCTATCCAGCATGCATCTATGCCTAAAAAGTCCACCTTCAGGTTATCATCCGAACCCCTTCCAGTATTAAGTTGCTAACAACAGACAATTGCATTAAGTATTGCGCGTAATGTAATCAGTAACTACATCCTCGAACATAGCACCAATGTTTTATCCCTAGTGGCAACAGCACATCCATAATCTTAGAGATTTCTGTCACTTCCCCAGATTCACGGAGACATGAACCCACTATCGAGCATAAATACTCCCTCTTGGAGTTAATAGCAAAAACTTGGCCAGAGCCTCTACTAATAATGGAGAGCATGCAAGATCATAAACAACACATAGATATAAATTGATAATCAACATAACATGGTATTCTCTATTCATCGGATCCCAGCAAACACAACATATAGAATTACAGATAGATGATCTTGATCATGTTCGGCAGCTCACAAGACCCGACAATTAAGCACAATGAGGAGAAGACAACCATCTAGCTACTGCTATGGACCCATAGTCCAGGGGTAGACTACTCACACATCACTCCGGAGGCGACCATGGCGGCGTAGAGTCCTCCGGGAGATGATTCCCCTCTCCGGCAGGGTGCCGGAGGCGATCTCCTGAATCCCCCGAGATGGGATTGGCGGCGGCGGCGTCTCTGGAAGGTTTTCCGTATCGTGGCTCTCGGTACTGGGGGTTTAGCGACGAAGGCTATTTGTAGGCGGAAGGGTAGGTCAGGGGGCGACGCGAGGGGCCCAGGAGACAGGTCGGCGCGACAAAGGGTGGGGCCGCGCCGCCTGCCCTCCTGGCCACCTCGTGGCCCCATTTCGTTGACTCTTCGGTCTTCTGGAAGCTTCGTGGCAAAATAGGACCCTGGGCGTTGATTTCGTCCAATTCCGAGAATATTTCCTTACTAGGATTTCTGAAACCAAAAACAGCAGAAAACAAAGAATCGGCTCTTCGGCATCTTGTTAATAGGTTAGTTCTAGAAAATGCACGAATATGACATAAAGTGTGCATAAAACATGTAGATATCATCAATAATGTGGCATGGAACATAACAAATTATCGATACGTCGGAGACGTATCAGGGACAGAAGTCTCTGTTCCGACACCCTGCCGGGACGGGGAAGTGCCCCCGGAAGCCATCTCCATCGACACCACCGCCTCCATCATGCTCTGTGAGTAGTTCCCCCATGGACTACGGGTTCTAGCAGTAGCTAGTTGGTACTCTCTCTCCCATGTACTTCAATACAATAATCTCATGAGCTGCCTTACATGATTGAGATTCATCTGATGTAATCGGTGTTGTGTTTGTTGGGATCCGATGGATGATACATTATGATTAGTCTATCTATAAAGTTTGTGAAGTTATTGTTGCTGCAATCTTGTCATGCTTAATGCTTGTCACTAGGGACCGAGTGGCATGATCTTAGATTTAAGCTCTATACTTATTGCTTAGATTGTATCTACAAGTTGTATGCACATAAGTTCTATACCAAAGGCCCCAAAGTGATAGAAATTGGGACAACTGGAGGGGAAGGCGTAGGTATGAGGATCACATGTTTTCACCAAGTGTTAATGCTTTGCTCCGGTGCTCTATTAAAAGGAGTACCTTAATAGCCAGTAGATTCCCTTGAGGCCCGGCTGCCACCGGCTGGTAGGACAAAAGATGTTGTACAAGTTTCTCATTGCGAGCACGTATGACTATATATGGAAAACATGCCTACATGATTAATAATCTTGATGTTCTATCTTAATGCTATTTCAATCCTATCAATTGCCCAACTGTAATTTGTTCACCCAACACTTGTCACTTGTTACTGGAGAGTTGCCACTAGTGTAGATCGCTGGGAACCCCGGTCCATCTCTCATCATCATATACTCGTTCTATATGTCATTGGAAGTAGTATCAACTATTTTCTGGTGCCATCGCCTCTGTGTTACTGCTACTGCTGCTGTGTTACTGTTACTATTGCTCTCATATTACTGCTGCTTTCACATCACCCCTGTTACTAGTGCTTTTCCAGGTGCAGCTGAATTGACAACTCAGTTGTTAAGGCTTATAAGTATTCTTTACCTCCCCTTGTGTCGAATCAATAAATTTGGGTTTTACTTCCCTCGAAGACTGTTGCGATCCCCTATACTTGTGGGTTATCACTTTCCCTTTTAGATATTCCTTGTTGTTATAGATATGGCATAATGTATGCCAAATTTGGTTAGGTCTAACTGAAACCAGCTTTTGTAACAAGTTAGGTTTTTTCGACCTTCTCAAAAGGGATTTTTTCTACCTTCTCTAAATGACCTCAAAAATCATACAAACGATCTTCTATACAAAGATAGGTGGATTGTTTCGTTTTTACATTTTTTTGAACTTTTATTTCCCTTTATAATCCCCATTTGTTTTCACGTCAAAACCTCAAAAGTTAACATAAGTAGATGGTGAACCCTTCCAAACTTCAAATACAGAGATAGATAGATTGGTTCGTTTATCATTTTTACCGTGAATAGTAATGACTACAAGAAATCGGTGATGGTTTATAATTTTTTGCGTGAAAAGTAATGGATACAACAAATCGGTGATGGTTTATCATTTTTTTTGTGAAAATTAATGGCTACAACAAATCGGTGATGGTTTATCATTTTTTGCGTGAAAATTAATGGCTACAACAAATCGGTGATGGTTTATCATTTTTTGCGTGAAAATTAATGGCTACAACAAATCGGTGATGGTTTATCATTTTTTGCGTGAAAAGTAATGCCTAAAAGAGATTGTAATTTTTAGCGCGTGAAAATGAATACAGAAAACCGCCCTTTAGCATACTTAGAGAATGGAAGGTAACCACCGACAGAGAGAGAGAAGGGTTATTCTGCCCGTTAGATCATACGATCAACGGTCGGCGGGCACGATCCACGTGACATGGGCTAGACCAATCAGGGCAATGTTGCACGTGTGCGAGAATTTATGGAGGGAGAGGGAAAAACTGAGTAGTATCAAGAAACCAAGGGCACATGTGTAATAAACTAATAAACAGACTAAGGGATTCAAATATGAGATTTAAAAAATGGAAAATGCGTGTTTTGTACAATGAAACCCATCTTGGCCTATCTCAAACTATTTGCAATACAAATATACATGAGTGTGAGAATTGTGGCCTCATTTAGACAAAGTATGTTTTGGGGAAAGCTGTTTTGGGAAGGGCTTATTGTGGAAAACCATGCACCTTCATAGCTACTAGGTGATTTGAGAAGGCCTTTGAGAAGTGGCAATTTGTGGTAGAACTTGATTTATCTATGACTTATCTATGTTTTGAGAACTGGCAATTTGTGGTAAAGACTCCATGAGTATGTGCCACTATTTTTCTGAATTTTTTGCACATTAAATGACTCATTTAACTAGTTAATCCCATTTGTTGACTGTCTGTTGACCAGCCACTTGAGGGTAAAACTGAGCATATTGCACTAGCCAGTATTAGCACTCAAGGGAAAAACTGAGCACACAAAAAATGCTAGTATAATACTCGAGGTTATACCTGAGTATATCTAAATTTCCAGGTTTAGACTCGAGGACGCGTGTTGCGGTGCAGAAATGGAAGACGTGCAATTGTTGACGCGTAGACGCGGGTCGCGGTGCAGAAGTCGAAGACGTGCAATCGTGGACGCGTGTCGCATTGCAGAAGTCCAAGACGTGCAGACGTGCAGCGGTGGACGCGTAGGACGCTGGTCGCATTAACCACCCCTCGCCTTTATAGACGCCTCCTCCCACTATCTTTGTCACTCTCACTCGCCCACGCAACGCCGCCTCTCTCACGTCCCATCATCTTCTCCAAAGCAAAAAACCCTCTCCCTCTCCCTCTCCTCTGCCGGCGAGATGGACAAGGAGAATGCCAATCCCATCGTCCACGGCGCTATCGGCTCCAAGTGCGACGCCTGCCTCTTCGACGCCGTCCCCTCAACGGACGTCGCCGCCTCCTCCGCCGGTGCATCGGAGGCTGCTGCCGCCGGTCGCGGTCAGATCCCGCCGGGATATGACCCCTACGAGTATGTGTCGTACGTCCCGCCCCCGAACCCCTACGACACCTCCATGGAGGACGCATGGGGCGAGGTAACTACGGTTTGCTTCCTTTTTTGTTCCCCATTCCTTTTTGAACCCTATTTTTGCTGGTGTAGATGGATCTGTAGATGGATGAGTATTGGGCTAACATTTGTGCCGATTTTATTCCATTTTGCTTTGATCCCTGATACGTCCAATTTGCATCACTATTTTATATCATAATTTGCTGTTATTCATTGATATATTTCATACTTGGACATAATACTTATGTTATTTCATCTATTTTGCATGTTTCATGATTATTGGAGGATCGAGCACCGGAGCCAGGATTCTGCTGGAAAAAGCATCGTCAGAATGCAATATTTCGGAAGATCAACAGTTGAAGGAAATTATACCAAAAATCCTATTTTTCCAGATGACGAAGGAAGCCAGAAGGGGGAGCCGAGGGGACCCAAGGTGGGCCCAGACCATAGGCCGGCGCAGCCCATGGCCTGGCCGCGCCACCCAGTGAGGAGGGGGGCCCACAGCCCCTCTTGCCTCCTTTTCTTCGCGAAATCCTTCGTCCCGAAGACCTAAGCCACAGAGGGTACCTCGCGAAGAGTTACAGCCGCCTCTGCGGGGCGGAGAACACCAGAGAGAAAAGAGCTCTCCGGCGGGCTGAGATCCGCCGGGGAAATTCCCTCCGGGAGGGGGAAATCGACGCCATCGTCACCGTCATCGAGCTGGACATCATCTCCATCACCATCATCATCATCTCCACCATCATCACCGCCGTCTCCACCGCTGGACATCGTCACCGCCATAGCAATTTGGGTTTGATCTTGATTGTTTGATAGGGGAAACTCTCCCGGTATTGATTTCTACTTGTTATTGATGCTATTGAGTGAAACCGTTGAACCAAGGTTTATGTTCAGATTGTTATTTGTCATCATATCACCTCTGATCATGTTCCATATGATGTCTCGTGAGTAGTTCGTTTAGTTCTTGAGGACATGGGTGAAGTCTAAATGTTAGTAGTGAAGTATGGTTGAGTAATATTCAATGTTATGATATTTAAGTTGTGGTGTTATTCTTCTAGTGGTGTCGTGTGAACGTCGACTACACGACACTTCACCTTTATGGGCCTAGGGGAATGCATCTTGTACTCGTTTGCCAATTGCGGGGTTGCCGGAGTGACAGAAACCTAAGCCCCCATTGGTATATCGAAGCAGGAGGGATAGCAGGATCTCAGAGTTTAAGGCTGTGGTTAGATTTATTCTTAATTACTTTCTTGTAGTTGCGGATGCTTGCAAGGGGTATAATCACAAGTATGTATTAGTCCTAGGAAGGGCGGTACATTAGCACAGGTTCACCCACACAACACTTATCAAAACAATGATGATTAATTAGCCGTATGTAGCGAAAGCACTAGACTAAAATCCCGTGTGTCCTCGAGAACGTTTGGTCATTATAAGTAAACAAAGCGGCTTGTCCTTTGTGCTAAAAAGGATTGGGCCACTCGCTGCAATTGTTACTCTCGCACTTTACTTACTCGTACTTTATTCATCTGTTACATCAAAACCCCCTGAATACTTGTCTGTGAGCATTTACAGTGAATCCTTCATCGAAACTGCTTGTCAACACCTTCTGCTCCTCGTTGGGTTCGACACTCTTACTTATCGAAGATACTGCGATACACCCCCTATACTTGTGGGTCATCAAGACTATTTTCTGGCGCCGTTGCCGGGGAGTGAAGCGCTATTGGTAAGTAGAATTGGTAAGGGAAACTTCTACTGTTTGTGCTGATTTTATTTCTGCCTGCTGCCATAATTCATTATGGAGAGATCTCCTTTTGAATGTTTATTTGGAAAATCTGCTACTACTGCAAAGGTAGTGGATGAGGCGCCAGGTAAGGAAGAGATACCATACAAAATACCTATGAAAATTATTGAACGCGTAGTGGGTAACCGTTATACAGGGGATGGAACTGTCCACCCTGGAGATCATTTACTGTTCTTGCATGAATTATGCGGTTTATTCAAGTGTGCAGGTATTGCTATGGATGAAGTGAGGAAGAAACTATTCTCTATATCGCTGTCTGGTAAAGCGGCGCATTGGTATAAATTACTGGATAATGGGGATTCTCTTGAATGGAATGATATTGTGCCCCGGTTTTATTCTAAGTTCTATCCTCCAAGTGAAATTCACAAGGATCGGAATCGCATATATAATTTTTGGCCTCATGATGGAGAGAGTATTGCCCAAGCTTGGGGGAGATTGAAGTCTTTAATGCTCAAATGCCCCATTCATGAGCTTCCTGGTAATGATATTATTGATAATTTCTATGCAAGACTTTCTTTTGAAGACAAGACCTTGCTGGATACTTCTTATTCTGGATCATTCACGCGCAACAAGGAAGAGTTTAAAAGGGACCTTCTTAATCGGATCCAGGAAAATACTGAAGGATGGGAGAACGACAAAGATAGAGAATCAGGTATAAATTATGATTATAAATGCATTGAAGCTTTTATGGATACTGATAAATTTTGTAATATGAGTGCTACTTATGGTCTTGATTCTCAAGTTGCTGCAAATCTTTATAAAGCTTTTGCCTCTCATTATGAATTGCCTAAGAAGAATTTTGATAAGTATCATGAACCGTATAAAGATAAAATTGATTCATCTATTAATAAATGCGTTGTAGTTGAAACTGTTGATCATGTTATTCCTGAAGCTTATATTGAAAAAACTCCTTTCCCTGCTAAAATGAAGGAGTACTCTGTTATAAATAGTGCGGTTCATAAAAGTGAAAAGAAACCTATAGAACCTGAAGAACAAATAAAAGTTGAACCTGTTGTTGCAATAGTTAAAGATCTTGTGACTGAAAATTTGGAGGATGGGCATATTATTTTCTGTGAAGATGCTTCTAATATTGTTTCACATCCTAATAAACCCAAGCAAGCTAGTGTTCCTATGCTATCTGTTAGAATTGGTGATCATTGCTATTATGGTTTTTGTGATATTGGTGCAAGTATTAGTGCTATTCCTTATGAGCTTTACACGGAGATTATGCACGAAATTGGTTCTTGTGAACTTGAAGATATTGATGTGGTTATTCAGCTGGCTAATAGAGAAACTATCTCTCCAATTGGTATTGTTCGAGATGTGGAAGTTTTATGCGGTAAGATTAAATATCCTGCTGACTTTTTGGTACTTGGTTCTGCTGCTAGTGAATATTGTCCTATCATTTTTGGTAGACCTTTTCTAAATACTTGTGGAGCTATTATAGATTGCAAGAAAGAGAAAATTTTGACTAAATTTGCTGGTGAATCTTATGAGTTTAACTTCTCTAAATTTACCAAAAATCCTTATAAAGCTGATTTGCCTAATAATGATTTTAAAATGGAACAGTGTGCATCTATTGTTCTTGTTCCTAATAATCCTTTGTAGCAACATTTGGAGAATAGCGAGAGTGAAGTTTTTAGGAAAGAAAGAGATGAGCTTGATGAAATTTTTCTTCGCCAACCTATTCTTAAGCATGATTTACCGGTGGAAGATCTGGGAACAACACCACCACCAATGGAAGATCCTGTCTTTGATTTAAAACCTTTGCCTGATAATCTTAAATATGCTCATATTGATGATAAGAAAATATATCCTGTTATTATTAGTTCTAAGCTTACAGAGTTTGAAGAAGAAAGGTTATTGGAAATATTGAAGAAGCACCGAGGAGCTATTGGCTATACTCTTGATGACTTGAAGGGGATTTCTCCCTCTATTTGCCAACACGCCATTAATATGGAAGATGATGCAAAGCCTGTTGTTGAACCTCAGCGTCGTCTAATTCCTAAGATGAAGGATGTGGTAAGAAATGAGGTATTAAGACTTCTTGAAGCTGGTATTATATATCCTATTGCTGATAGTAGATGGGTTAGTCCTATGCATTGTGTTCCTAAGAAAGGAGGAATGACTGTTGTGCCTAATGATAATGATGAGCTCATACCTCAAAGAGTAGTTGTAGGGTATAGAATGTGCATTGATTATCGAAAAGTTAATAAGGTAACTAAAAAAGATCATTACCCTTTGCCTTTTATTGATCAAATGTTAGAAAGGTTATCTAAAAATACTCATTTTTGCTTTCTTGATGGTTATTCTGGATTTTCGCAAATTGCTGTTAAAACTAAGGATCAAGAGAAAACCACTTTCACTTGTCCCTATGGAACTTATGCTTATAGACGTATGCCTTTTGGTTTATGTAATGCTCCTGCTACTTTTCAAAGATGCATGTCTGCTATTTTTCATGGCTTCTGCGAGAGTATTGTAGAGGTATTCATGGATGATTTTTCTGTCTATGGGAATTCTTTTGATAATTGCTTGCGGAACCTTGATAAAGTTTTGCAGAGATGTGAAGAAACTAACCTTGTTCTTAATTGGGAGAAATGCCACTTTATGGTTAATGAAAGAATTGTATTGGGACATAAAATTTCCGAGAGAGGTATTGAAGTTGATAGAGCTAAAGTTGAAGCAATTGAGAAGATGCCCTATCCTAGGGATGTTAAAGGTATTCGTAGTGTTCTTGGTCATGCTGGGTTTTATAGGAGGTTTATTAAAGACTTCTCCAAAATTTCAAAGCCTCTTACTGTAACACCCCAATTTTCAATAAAAAGAAAGTTAGAGAATTCCAGAAAGCAAAATTTCAAACCAACAAAAACTTTTTCATTTGCATATAGTACCATGCATAGGACTTGTGCATTTGATTGATATGCCATGATGATTGTTGTTACTTGTATTTGATATGCTCTAAAACCCTAAGGTGATCATATGAAGATCACCAACCAAATAAATCAAAGAGGGAGAAAATCCATTAAATGAAAAACCCTAAAAACCCTCACATATGCCCTATGGCATTTTTATAAATTTTGACCCTAGACCTATTTGGTCTTCACCATTAGTTGAATAATGTTAGTAAACACTTATTACAACTTTTGGAATCAAAGTATCACAATTCAAATGAAATTCAAACACAAAGCAAGCTCACATATGATAATGGTCAAAAGTGACAATTATAGTCTGATCACCACTTTGAGCCCTTGCCATTCAATTTTCCCAAACCAACTCTTGCTAACTCTTTGCACCATTTCAAAGTCAACATCAAGGTGAACAACTTTGGTAAAGATCACCATGCCAAAATCATCTTGGATCATGAGCAAGGCTCATCCAAAGTCACAACTTTTTCACATATGCAACATTCTCCACTTAGCCATTTTTTGCCAATTCTTGATTTCTAATTTTTCCACCACCACCTCAAATCACCTCTGGTCAAATACAACTTATCCAAACACTTACTTTTCAAATACATTCTCCATTTGAATATTTTCAAATTTGGATATTTTTTGCAAATTACAAATTCGGGCACTATTTGCAACTATTGCAAATAGTGATCTAATACACCTAAACTCCCCTAACCTACACCATTGTGTCCCCTGGTCCCCTCTAACCCTAAATGAGGCATAGTGATGCTAAGGGAGAGAGAGAGCAAGCTAGGGCATGGCCATGCCGGCCATGGCGCCCAACCCGACAAGCTCCCCCTCTCTCCATTGCTTCCCTGCCCTGGCCACCTCGCCACAGCACGCCAACGCACCTCCTACGCCACCCTAGCATCGCCATGGTCACGCTCGAGGACGACACGGACCGGACGACGCGCGCCCAGAGCGCGCTCACCATGCCGGTGACGTCGCGCGTGGACATGCGCGCGGACGTCACAGTACACGCGCCGCGCCACCACCTCGCTCTCGCTCTGGACCCGCTCTCGACGCCTCGAGCAGCACCACGACACCTGGACGCCGCCAGACAATGCCTCGACCACGACCCGCACCCACCGCCGCCGGAGAAGGAGACCCTGCTCCGCCGCGGGCGCGACAGACCTGGAAGCAATGCGACACAACCAGGCCCTCCCCGACCAAGCTGTCGCCGCCATTCGCCTCGCCTGGACACGTAGAACACCTCTGCACCCTCGCCTAGCTCGATAGCTCGCCGGAGAAGCCGCGCCATGGTCGCCCGCATCACTGCCCCGCAACCCTCATGCGATTCTATAAATAGGGAGTTCCCTGGACAGAACCAAGCACACCATCTCACTCCCCACCTCTCACTGCTTCTCAACCACCACTCCACCCATCGAATCATCGCCGGAGCTGCTCCAATTTGAAGATCGACGCCGCCAGTACCCGGAGGTCGCCGCCGTCCATTGGAGCTGTTCCAGGAGGAGCCGCCGGTACCAGGAGCTCCGCCGTCGTCCACAACTTCACCACGCATACTGCCATCCCTCGCTGGAGCCCTGGTTAGCCCTTCGACCCCCTACCTGAGCCGCCGGTGAACTCCCCTCTCGCCGGCGGGACGATGAACCACGTCCGTTAGATCTCGATCTAATCCAACGCCTCAGACTCGCCCATACCGCTTCGGCGTTTAACACTCGCTGACAGGCGGGACCCTCTGTCAGGCAGCCCGCGCGGCACTGGACCGTGGCTGGGCTGGCCTTGGGCCGTTTAAATTGAATCTGGCCCGTTTAGTTTTCCCGCCGGCCTTTTAATTCAAATCTAGTTTAAATATTTCCAAATGAATTTCAACACTGCTGCCACTTTGAAATTCAATGGATTTAAATTGGCTAAACCAAATTTGATGGACTTTATATGGTTGGAAAGCTAGAGAAATTATCTACAACATGCCACTGGTCCCATGACCAGATTCTTTGTAGAATTAATGTGATAAAAATAACAAGGCAGGGACTTTTCCCTATTCAAACAATTATTAAAAATCAACCAAAATAGATATTAAGTTAATTCCAACTCTAATAGCTCACATTTGACTTACACTAATTGTTTCTGCAATAAAATGGTGTGGTCACTTTGCATGATCATGCCCTAGTTTAATTAATGGATCATTTGACTAGTTTAACTAGTTGATATTGTCCAAAACTATTAAAGTAAATTATGTGGAGTCTTATACTTCATTTAAACTTGTCTCACATGAATTCATGGGATGTTTGGACCCCTGGTTCCAAACTCTCTTATATGAATTACTTGAGATTTAAATCATATGTAGTGATATTAAATGATATGAGGTGATCTACCTCATTTAAATCATTTTCTCAAATGATGATGATGAACATTTGACTTAGGTCAATATGAGTTCATATATGATTATTGGAGAAATTAAATCTTAAGAAGATTTCAATGAGAGGAAATTATTTCTCAAGAACCCTATGGAAACTATCATTTACATATTAAATACAAAGAAGTGAATTCTATTTAAACCACACAACCCATGCACCCTAGTTAATTTATTTGTGTGCATAGAATAGTTTGTGTGTTATATGTGATGTATGGAATAGCCATTGAATTAGTGAGTAATTATACTCGTATTCAAATTTAGATGGTAGCACCGGAGAGTACGCCGAAGAAGAAGGTTGCTACCAAGAGGAGGAGGAGGAACAGTTTGAGAACTACCAAGGCAAGCTATTATTCTTGCAAAGTGCAAAGCCCCTTGGGGCAAGGCACCATGATTCTTACCGTTTCTTACATAAGCCTATCCCAAGTTTTTACCTTACAAGTCTTTACTTGTTTTCTCAATGAGTTACTTTTACAGTTAACTTTGGTCAAAGTACAAGTTGGTTACTAGAGTAGTGAAGTTAGTCTCTTCCAAGCAAAGCAAGATAGCACCCCTCATGATGTAGAGCTAGTGCTAATGAATAAAACTTGACTACTCTAGATGGGAACAGTGTGAATTTGAAATGAATTTGAAACCTTGGAATGAAGATGCATTCCATTGAATGATTTTGAAGGAGAATATGACCAAGAGAAGATGGTGATTTTTGATAAACAATGATGTTGGTTTGAATGCGATACCTTTCCAATTATTAAGTACCCCCACAATGCCTGATTATGGGTAGGGCTTAACTAGAAGTTTATGCGTCTTAGTATGGGTTCCCTCTGAACACACGTCATAGGGGTTATGCTTGAGGCTGCCTCCGTTGTTGAGAAATGATGTGAAATTGAGGTGAATTGTACGGCCAAGCCCTGTGCAGTTCCCAGGTTGACAGTTGGTCTTCACTGGGAGGCCAAGCTCATGGGGAGATGTGCTCATACTAGGATTCGTAAGTGAAAGGTTATGGTTGATGATCTGCGTACTGTGTTACGATGATTCGGGGTAATCCCGATGGATGAAATCAAATGTTGTGGCACAAGTGTGCAACCTCTGCAGAGTGTAAACCTATTCGAATAGCCGCGTCCACGGTTACGGACGGTTGGAAAGGCCATACAGTTTCCGATGTCATATCTTTGAAAATGATGTTGAAAGTTGATGGTGAAATGACTTGTGGGGAATTGAATTGAAATCACCACTTGAATGGTGGGAATGACATTAATGTTCCCACTTGAGTTAGTTAGCACTTGATAAGCTTTTCTCAAACTTTGTGAACTAAAACTAGCTTTATGCAAATAAACTAGAGCTTAGCAAACCATACTAGAATGTCTAGCACTTACATTAGTATTAGTTTGCGAGTACTCAACGTACTCACGGCTTTGTCCCTGGCTATTCAAATGGCCAGAGTATGAAGAGGGACAAGAAGATGACCAGCAGGACGCCTACGACAACTAAGTGCCTTCCGACGTCAAGCGTTGGCCTGTGGACTAGAGAATCCTTGTATCTTACGCTTCCGCTTTGTTGAACTATGAACTTGTGTTTGTTCGTTGATCAATAGATCAACTATTCGTGTAATATGGATCATGTGATTCCAAATTTGTAAGACTTATGGGTTGTAATGAATGATGACTGTGATACTTAACTATTATGCCTCGCAACAACAATATTCCTGGGATTGCGATGTATGACATAATAGGCATTCGGACTTAAAAATCCGGGTGTTGACAAGTTGGTATCAGAGCCATTGTTTGACCTTAGAAGACCTTAGTTAGAATGGGCGTTCTGAAAAACTTAACTTTGAAATCAAATGAAAGAAAATATTTGTGAAAATTTACTCCACTCTTGTCTTTGAAACTTTGCCAAAATTTGATGAATCATGTCTATCTTATTTAAATCAACTTAAAATTTTGCCACACTTTGCACTCTCTAACTTACTCATCCAATTCTCTTTCAGATGGAGCCGAATGAACCCATCAACACCAA
The DNA here is from genome assembly GCF_019359855.2 of Lolium perenne. NCBI lineage: Eukaryota > Viridiplantae > Streptophyta > Magnoliopsida > Poales > Poaceae > Lolium > Lolium perenne. Next base: position 88,459,900 of record NC_067245.2, on the reverse strand, counting down.
GTTTTATCAGCTTGGGAATGGAGGGAGCTTGATCTTCGAGCACGACCTCAACGCCGTCTCTGACTTCCTTGGGCGCCCACACCCCGAGTTCCACGGGGTTCAGTTGGACGACACGCCCGGAGGAGAGTTGCAGTGGGTGATCACTGCCGACTTGAGGGGCAAGATGGAGCCTCCCACCTCGGAGAGGATCCTCTTCTCCTTCCGCGAGAGCAACTGGCTCGACGGACTCGCACGTGGCCTTCAGGAGGCACTTGCGCGCCTCTGTGGACAGAACGTGGTGCGCATCCTCGCCTCTCGCTACGCCCACCTTGTGAGGCGTGATGCTGCGGGAGTGCCCATGGAGTTGCAGCCGCACCCGGAGTTGAGGCACCATGCTGAGCACCTGGACTTCATGCTCTACCAGACTCAGAGGGACCTCGACGCCACTCGCGCTTACGCGAACCAGACCCATGCTCACATCACCGAGCAGGGTGAGGCGATCAAGCTACTCAACAACGATCGCAAGAGCCTTCGCCAGCAGCGTGCCAAGAAGGACGCTACGATTCGTCGCCTTCGCGCCCGGATCGCGTCACTTGAGGCCACTGTCAAGGCCCAGGAGGATCAGATTCGTCAGCTGGAGGATGACGATGGAGGCATCGACATTCAGGGAGGAGACGCCTTCCTGAGTGACGACAACGACTTTGAGGAGGACGAGAACACCGAGGAGGAAGACTACGAGTTCCTGGAGGCAGGACCCGACGACTACGTCCCGATCGATGTCGAGGATGAGGAGTAGTTGCACTAGTCTCACTTATGTAGGTGTGAGTTGTATCCCATCCCTTGTATCGTAGCATGAGAATGGTTCTTAAAACCATTGGAGTATGTGTGTGTTAGTTTGTATCATGTGTTGAATGAATGAATGAATGTTATGTTTGTCATGAAAAGATTACAAGTTTTCAAATAATTTTTCAAACTTAACCAAAATGAACCATAGAATGTTCCCTCTTATCTCATGATCTTCTATATCTTCAGATGGCCCCTCCCAATCGTACCAACGACGCGATGTTGCAACTGCTGCAAACCATGCTTGCCGACCGGGAAACCGAAAGAGCCGAACGCCAAGCCTACCTCATCGCCTTGCAGAACATCGCCAACCAAGGCCATGGAAATCATGACCACCCCGGATCCAAGCTCAAGAACTTCCAAAACACCAATCCCCCGGTGTTTAGCAAGACCGAGGAACCCCTCGACGCCGACGATTGGCTCCAGACTATGGAGAACAATCTGGAGGTAGCCGGAGTGGAAGCCAACGAGAAGGTTTTGTTCGCCACCCACTATCTCGCTGGACCAGCCCGCGCTTGGTGGACAAGCACCCGTGCCATGAACGGAGGTCAATTCATGACTTGGGAGGATTTCAAACTCAAGTTCAGCAAGTACCATGTACCCCCGGGTCTTATCAAGAAGATGAGGGATGAGTTCCGTGAGCTGAAACAAGGTCGCATGACGGTGGTTGAATACCGCGACAAGTTTCTCACATTGTCGAGGTATGCCCCTGATGAGACCGACACCGTTGAAAAGAGGAAGGAGAGATTCCTGAACGGACTGCATGATGAGATGCAGACTGTCCTCGTCAACATCCCCTTCGCCGACCTTGAAGCCCTTGTCGACTCCGCCATCCAGATGGAGGGCAAGTTAAACCAAGCCAATGAGAACCGCAAGCGCCGCATGGCGAATCAGAGTGGATCAAGCCACCCCCAGAAGTTTCGCCCTAGCTCAAGCGGAGGTTTCACTCCGAGAAACAACAAACCCCCGATGCAGAACTCTCGCCCCGGTTATCAGAACCGGAGTGGAGGAAACTCCAAGCCAGGAGGCTACAACAACAACTACAACAACAACAACTACACCCGCGCTCCACCCCGAGCCCCTAACAACAACAACAACAACACCAACACCGCTCCCAGAACCAGAAGCAATGCCGTGCCCGTTGCGAACAAGCAGGACAAGACCACCATCACTTGTTATGAGTGTGGTGTAGTGGGGCACTACTCCAACGAGTGTCCCAAGCGTCTTGCCAAGCTCGCCGGCAACACCGCTGCACCTGCTCAGCAGCAACGCCGTGTCTCCACCGGCAAGAAGTTCGCCCCCAACAACCCCAATAACCGCAACGGCCGCCTCTACCACATGAACGCCGAAGAAACCCAGGAAGCACCAGATGTTGTACTGGGTATGTTTTCTGTCAACCACATCCCTGCCAGAGTATTGTTTGATTCCGGAGCATCTCATTCTTTTGTCACGGAAGACTTTGCATCAACAAGTAAAATTCAACCCCTCAGTTTGAAGCATGTTATGATAGTTCAAATCCCCGGATCAACCACCAAAGCCAGAAAATTTTGCAAAAATGTACCAATCAAGATCCATCATGTAGATTTCTTTGCAAATCTAATCATTCTTGGAACCAAAGGTTTGGAAGTTGTCCTAGGAATGGACTGGATATCCAAACACAATGGATTGATAGACTGTGCCAAGAAAGCCATAACCATGACTAGCAGCACCGGTATCGTAGTAGAGCACGTCTCTGAAAAACTACCCAGAAAATTCACCTGCAACCAAAGTGTATCCAAGCCAACTCTGGATCAAATCAGGGTCGTGTGTCGCTACCCTGATGTGTTTCCGGATGATCTACCCGGTATGCCCCCGGATAGGGATATCGAGTTTATCATCGAGTTAATCCCCGGAACTGGACCCATAGCCCAGAGAGCCTACAGCATGAACGCAACAAAGCTTGTGGAGCTGAAGAAGCAGATAGATGATATGTTGGCCAAAGGTCTGATTAGACCGAGTGCATCCCCCTGGAGATCCCCCGTCTTGTTTGTGGACAAGAAGGATGGTGCAAATCGTTTATGTATGGATTATCGTAAGCTTAACGATGTCACCATCAAAAACAAATACCCCCTACCCAAGATAGAAGACTTGTTCGATCAACTCACCGGATCCAGAGTTTTCTCCAAGATAGATCTTAGAACTGGATATCATCAGCTGAAGATCCAAGCCACCGACATTCCAAAAACTACCTTTACCACCAGATATGGGTTGTATGAGTACAACGTCATGTCGTTTGGACTGACCAATGCCCCCGCTTATTTCATGAATCTCATGAATAAGATCTTCATGAACTTTTTGGACAAGTTTGTCGTTGTATTCATCGACGACATTATCGTCTACTCCAAGTCCGAAGAGGAACATGAACAGCATTTGGAGATTGTCCTAGAAACCCTTAGACAGCACAAGTTGTATGCCAAGTTTAGCAAGTGTGAGTTTTGGTTGGAAGAAGTTGGATTCCTGGGACACATCTTGTCTGCCGGAGGAATTGCCGTAGATCCCGCCAAGATCAAAACTGTTATGGAATGGCAAGCCCCAACCACACAAACCGAGGTCCGCGCTTTTCTTGGATTAGCCGGATACTACCGCAGATTTGTAGAAGGTTTTTCGAGCATCGCTCGACCAATGACCCAATTGCTGAAAAAGGACAGGAAGTTTGAGTGGACCGACAAATGCGAAGAGAGCTTTCAACAGCTCAAGAGTAGACTGACAACAGCCCCAATCCTAATCATGCCAGATATCGCAAAGCCCTTTGACGTATATTGCGACGCCTCCAAGACTGGACTTGGATGCGTGCTTATGCAAGAAGGCAAGGTTGTATCCTACCTTTCAAGACAACTCAAGCAACATGAACAGAACTACCCAACCCATGACCTCGAGCTTGCAGCCGTGGTCTTAGCCTTGAAAGTTTGGCGTCATTACCTCATGGGTAATCGATGCGAGATCTACTCCGACCACAAGAGCCTCAAATACATATTCACCCAGAAGGAGCTAAACATGAGACAACGCCGATGGATCGAATTGATCAAGGATTACGACATGGAGATTCACTACCACGCCGGCAAGGCCAATGTGGTAGTGGATGCTTTGAGTAGACTGCCGTGTCAGTTAAACTCCATGCTCGCAACTGAACAGCCCAGCTTGCATCAAGAGTTTGAACAGTTCAGACTTGAACTTGTTAGTGAAGGATTCCTAGCCAGCATCGAACTGCAACCCACCTTGGTTGGTCAAATCAAGGAAGCCCAGAAAGACAACGCTAGCATTGACGGAATCAAGAAACAGATAGCCGCAGGAAAAGCCCCCGGATTCACCGTAGACGAAGCCGGAGTTCTTTGGTACAAAGAACGTCTCTGCGTACCATCGTACTCTGACTTGAAACAAGTCATCCTGCAAGAAGCCCATGACACTCTTTATTCAATCCACCCCGGAGGTACCAAGATGTACCAAGACCTAAAAGAACAATTTTGGTGGCACGGAATGAAGAGAGAGATCGGTAGCTATATCGCCAAGTGTGACATCTGTCAGAGAGTCAAGGCAGAACATCAACGACCCGCCGGACTGTTACAACCCCTCCAGATTCCAGAATGGAAATGGGACTCCGTAGGAATGGACTTTATCACCGGACTGCCCAAATCCAGCAAAGGCAATGATTCAATATGGGTAGTTGTCAATAGATTGACCAAAGTCGCCCATTTCATCGCCGTCAAAACCACTTACCAAGGCCCAAAGTTAGCTGAACTTTACATCTCCAGAATAGTCGCCTTGCACGGAACCCCCAAATCGATAGTGTCAGATAGAGGATCACAGTTCACCTCAAGGTTCTGGCAGAAAGTGCATGAAGGACTAGGCACTCGCCTAAATTTCAGCACCGCCTATCACCCTCGTGATCGACGGACAGATCGAGAGAGTAAACCAGAGCATCGGAAGACATGCTTAGAGCATGCGTACTGGAATACGGATCCAAGTGGGAAGACTGCCTACCTTACGCAGAATTCTCTTACAACAATAGCTATCAAGCCAGCCTACAGATGGCCCCCTTTGAAGCCTTGTACGGAAGGAAGTGCCGTACCCCCCTGAACTGGTCGGAAGTCGGAGAGAGCCAAGTTTTTGGCCCAGATGTTCTTCGTGAAGCCGAAGAGAAAGTACACAAGATCTAAGAGTACCTCAAGACGGCGCAATCAAGACAGAAGAGCTACGCCGACAAGAGACGTCGGGAGATGACCTTCGAGATCGGAGACTTCGTCTATCTCAAGGTATCCCCCTTGAAAGGAATGCAAAGGTTCCAACTGAAAGGAAAGCTTGCACCCCGATATGTCGGACCTTTCAAAGTCCTCAGCCGCCGAGGAGAAGTATCTTATCAACTGGAGCTACCTGAAGAAATGTCGGCTGTGCACGACGTGTTTCACATCTCACTCCTCCGGAAGTGCCTTGAAGTCCCGGAGAAGACCGAAGTGTTCAAGAACATCGATCACCGATCGGTGGATATCAACAAGGATCTGACTTACCGCGAAGTGCCGATTTGCATTCTGGAAGAAGCTTACTGAACCACCCGCACCCGAAGCATCAAGTTTCTGAAGATCCAATGGAGCAATCATACCGAGGATGAAGCCACATGGGAACGCGAATACTTCATGAAGAAGGAGTACCCAGATCTCTTTAGTACCTAACTTTCTTTTCGATCTCGAAACGAGATCTTTTGTAAGGGGGAAGGGTTTGTAACACCCCAATTTTCAATAAAAAGAAAGTTAGAGAATTCCAGAAAGCAAAATTTCAAACCAACAAAAACTTTTTCATTTGCATATAGTACCATGCATAGGACTTGTGCATTTGATTGATATGCCATGATGATTGTTGTTACTTGTATTTGATATGCTCTAAAACCCTAAGGTGATCATATGAAGATCACCAACCAAATAAATCAAAGAGTGAGAAAATCCATTAAATGAAAAACCCTAAAAACCCTCACATATGCCCTATGGCATTTTTATAAATTTTGACCCTAGACCTATTTGGTCTTCACCATTAGTTGAATAATGTTAGTAAACACTTATTACAACTTTTGGAATCAAAGGATCACAATTCAAATGAAATTCAAACACAAAGCAAGCTCACATATGATAATGGTCAAAAGTGACAATTATAGTCTGATCACCACTTTGAGCCCTTGCCATTCAATTTTCCCAAACCAACTCTTGCTAACTCTTTGCACTATTTTAAAGTCAACATCAAGGTGAACAACTTTGGTAAAGATCACCATGCCAAAATCATCTTGGATCATGAGAAAGGCTCATCCAATGTCACAACTTTTTCACATATGCAACATTCTCCACTTAGCCATTTTTTGCCAATTCTTGATTTCTAATTTTTCCACCACCACCTCAAATCACCTCTGGTCAAATACAACTTATCCAAACACTTACTTTTCAAATACATTCACCATTTGAATATTTTCAAATTTGGATATTTTTTGCAAATTACAAATTCGGGCACTATTTGCAACTATTGCAAATAGTGATCTATTACACCTAAACTCCCCTAACCTACACCATTGTGTCCCCTGGTCCCCTCTAACCCTAAATGAGGCATAGTGATGCTAAGGGAGAGAGAGAGCAAGCTAGGGCATGGCCATGCCGGCCATGGCGCCCAACCCGACAAGCTCCCCCTCTCTCCATTGCTTCCCTGCCCTGGCCACCTCGCCACAGCACGCCAACGCACCTCCTACGCCACCCTAGCATCGCCATGGTCACGCTCAAGGACGACACGGACCGGACGACGCGCGACCAGAGCGCGCTCACCATGCCGGTGACGTCGCGCGTGGACATGCGCGCGGACGTCACAGTACACGCGCCGCGCCACCACCTCGCTCTCGCTCTGGACCCGCTCTCGACGCCTCGAGCAGCACCACGACACCTGGACACCGCCAGACAACGCCTCGACCACGACCCGCACCCACCGCCACCGGAGAAGGAGACCCTGCTCCGCCGCGGGCGCGACAGACCTGGAAGCAATGCGACACAACCAGGCCCTCCCCGACCAAGCTGTCGCCGCCATTCGCCTCGCCTAGACACGTAGAACACCTCTGCACCCTCGCCTAGCTCGATAGCTCGCTGGAGAAGCCGCGCCATGGTCGCCCGCATCACTGCCCCGCAACCCTCATGCGATTCTATAAATAGGGAGTTCCCTGGACAGAACCAAGCACACCATCTCACTCCCCACCTCTCACTGCTTCTCAACCACCACTCCACCCATCGAATCATCGCCGGAGCTGCTCCAATTTGAAGATTGACGCCGCCAGTACCCGGAGGTCGCCGCCGTCCATTGGAGCTGTTCCAGGAGGAGCCGCCGGTACCAGGAGCTCCGCCGTCGTCCACAACTTCACCACGCATACTGCCATCCCTCGCTGGAGCCCTGGTTAGCCCTCCGACCCCCTACCTGAGCCGCCGGTGAACTCCCCTCTCGCCGGCGGGACGATGAACCACGTCCGTTAGATCTCGATCTAATCCAACGCCTCAGACTCGCCCATACCGCTTCGGCGTTTAACACTCGCTGATAGGCGGGACCCTCTGTCAGGCAGCCCGCGCGGCACTGGACCGTGGCTGGGCTGGCCTTGGGCCGTTTAAATTGAATCTGGCCCGTTTAGTTTTCCCGCCGGCCTTTTAATTCAAATCTAGTTTAAATATTTCCAAATGAATTTCAACACTGCTGCCACTTTGAAATTCAATGGATTTAAATTGGCTAAACCAAATTTGATGAACTTTATATGGTTGGAAAGCTAGAGAAATTATCTACAACATGCCACTGGTCCCATGACCAGATTCTTTGTAGAATTAATGTGATAAAAATAACAAGGCAGGGACTTTTCCCTATTCAAACAATTATTAAAAATCAACCAAAATAGATATTAAGTTAATTCCAACTCTAATAGCTCACATTTGACTTACACTAATTGTTTCTGCAATAAAATGGTGTGGTCACTTTGCATGATCATGCCCTAGTTTAATTAATGGATCATTTGACTAGTTTAACTAGTTGATATTGTCCAAAACTATTAAAGTAAATTATGTGGAGTCTTATACTTCATTTAAACTTGTCTCACATGAATTCATGGGATGTTTGGACCCCTGGTTCCAAACTCTCTTATATGAATTACTTGAGATTTAAATCATATGTAGTGATATTAAATGATATGAGGTGATCTACCTCATTTAAATCATTTTCTCAAATGATGATGATGAACGTTTGACTTAGGTCAATATGAGTTCATATATGATTATTGGAGAAATTAAATCTTAAGAAGATTTCAATGAGAGGAAATTATTTCTCAAGAACCCTATGGAAACTATCATTTACATATTAAATACAAAGAAGTGAATTCTATTTAAACCACACAACCCATGCACCCTAGTTAATTTATTTGTGTGCATAGAATAGTTTGTGTGTTATATGTGATGTATGGAATAGCCATTGAATTAGTGAGTAATTATACTCGTATTCAAATTTAGACGGTAGCACCGGAGAGTACGCCAAAGAAGAAGGTTGCTACCAAGAGGAGGAGGAGGAATAGTTTGAGAACTACCAAGGCAAGCTATTATTCTTGCAAAGTGCAAAGCCCCTTGGGGCAAGGCACCATGATTCTTACCTTTTCTTACATAAGCCTATCCCAAGTTTTTACCTTACAAGTCTTTACTTTTTTTCTCAATGAGTTACTTTTATAGTTAACTTTGGTCAAAGTACAAGTTGGTTACTAGAGTAGTGAAGTTAGTCTCTTCCAAGCAAAGCAAGATAGCACCCCTCATGATGTAGAGCTAGTGCTAATGAATAAAACTTGACTACTCTAGATGGGAACAGTGTGAATTTGAAATGAATTTGAAACCTTGGAATGAAGATGCATTCCATTGAATGATTTTGAAGGAGAATATGACCAAGAGAAGATGGTGATTTTTGATAAACAATGATGTTGGTTTGAATGCGATACCTTTCCAATTATTAAGTACCCCCACAATACCTGATTATGGGTAGGGCTTAACTGGAAGTTTATGCGTCTTAGTATGGGTTCCCTCTGAACACACGTCATAGGGGTTATGCTTGAGGATGCCTCCGTTGTTGAGAAATGATGTGAAATTGAGGTGAATTGTACGGCCAAGCCCTGTGCAGTTCCCAGGTTGACAGTTGGTATTCACTGGGAGGCCAAGCTCATGGGGAGAGGTGCTCATACTAGGATTCGTAAGTGAAAGGTTATGGTTGATGATCCGCGTACTGTGTTACGATGATTCGGGGTAATCCCGACGGATAAAATCAAATGTTGTGGCATAAGTGTGCAACCTCTGCAGAGTGTAAACCTATTCGAATAGCCGCGTCCACGGTTACGGACGGTTGGAAAGGCCATACAGTTTCCGATGTCATATCTTTGAAAATGATGTTGAAAGTTGATGGTGAAATGACTTGTGGGGAATTGAATTGAAATCACCACTTGAATGGTGGGAATGGCACTAATGTTCCCACTTGAGTTAGTTAGCACTTGATAAGCTTTTCTCAAACTTTGTGAACTAAAACTAGCTTTATGCAAATAAACTAGAGCTTAGCAAACCATACTAGAATGTCTAGCACTTACATTAGTATTAGTTTGCGAGTACTCAACGTACTCACGGCTTTGTCCCTGGCTATTCAAATGGCCAGAGTATGAAGAGGGACAAGAAGATGACCAGCAGGACGCCTACGACAACTAAGTGCCTTCCGACGTCAAGCGTTGGCCTGTGGACTAGAGAATCCTTGTATCTTACGCTTTCGCTTTGTTGAACTATGAACTTGTGTTTGTTCGTTGATCAATAGATCAACTATTCGTGTAATATGGATCATGTGATTCCAAATTTGTAAGACTTATGGGTTGTAATGAATGATGACTGTGATACTTAACTATTATGCCTCGCAACAACAATATTCCTGGGATTGCGATGTATGACATAATAGGCATTCGGACTTAAAAATCCGGGTGTTGACACTTACTAATCTTCTTCAAAAAGATGTACCTTTTGTTTTTGATGATGATTGTAAGGAAGCTTTTGAAACTCTAAAGAAGGCCTTAACAACTGCTCCTATAGTTGAACCCCCTGATTGGAATTTACCATTTGAAATTATGTGTGATGCTAGTGATTTTGCTGTAGGCGCTGTTCTTGGACAGCGAGTAAATAAGAAATTGAATGTTATTCATTATGCTAGTAAAACTCTTGATGCTGCTCAAAGAAATTATGCTACTACTGAAAAAGAATTGTTAGCTGTAGTTTTTGCTTGTGATAAGTTTAGATCTTATATTGTTGATTCAAAAGTTACTATACATACTGATCATGCTGCAATTAGATACCTTATGCAAAAGAAAGATGCTAAGCCAAGGCTTATTAGATGGGTACTTCTGTTGCAAGAATTTGATTTACATATTGTAGATAGGAAACGTGCTGATAATCCTGTTGCTGATAATTTGTCTAGATTGGAAAATATTGCTTATGATCCTGTTCCTGTTAATGATAGTTTTCCAAATGAACAATTGGCTGCAATAATGGTGAGCTCGCGAGACAGTCCTTGGTATGCTGATTATGCTAACTTTATTGTTTCCAAGTACTTGCCTCCAACCTTTTCAGCTCAGCAAAGGAGGAAATTCTTTTATGACTTGAGGCATTATTTCTGGGATGACCCACACTTATATAAAGAAGGAGTGGATGGTATTCTGCGAAGATGTGTTCCCGAATATGAACAACAAGAGATATTGAGTAAATGTCATGGTAGTGCTTATGGAGGACATCACGCCGGAGAAAGAACCGCACAAAAGGTTCTACAATCAGGTTTTTATTGGCCGACTCTCTTCAAAGATGCAAGAAAGTTTATTTTATCTTGTGATGAATGCCAAAGGGTTGGTAATATCTCTAGACGCAATGAAATGCCTATGAATTATACTCTTGTTATTGAACCGTTCGATTGTTGGGGATTTGACTTCATGGGACCTTTTCCCTCTTCAGAAGGTAACACTCATATACTTGTTGCTGTTGATTATGTTACTAAATGGGTGGAAGCCATACCTACAAAAAGTGCTGATGGTGAGACCTCTTTAAGAATGCTTTTAGATATTATTTTTCCTAGATTTGGAGTTCCTAGATATATTATGACTGATGGAGGTTCTCATTTTATTCATGGTGGTTTTAGAAAAACTCTTGCTAAATATGGTATTAATCATAGAATTGCTTCCGCTTATCATCCTCAAACTAGTGGGCAAGTAGAATTATCAAATAGAGAGATTAAATCTATCTTGGAAAAGACTGTTAATAAAACTAGAAAGAATTGGGCTAGTAAATTGAAGGATGCACTTTGGGCTTATAGAACTGCTTATAAAAATCCCATGGGAATGTCACCTTATAAGATGGTTTATGGGAAATCTTGTCATTTACCTTTAGAACTAGAGCACAAAGCTTATTGGGCAGTTAGAGAATTAAATAAAGATCCTAAACTTGCCGGTAATAAGAGATTGTTGCAATTGAGTTCTCTAGATGAATGGAGAAGTGAAGCTTATGAAAATGCTAAACTCTTTAAAGAGAAAGTTAAAAAATGGCATGATAGAAGGATTATCAAAAGAGAATTTAATATTGGGGATAAAATTCTATTGTATCGGTCTCGTCTCAGATTCTTTGCAGGGAAATTACTCTCAAAATGGGAAGGACCATATGTTGTTGATGAGGTGTATCGTTCAGGAGCAATTAAAATTAGCTCTCTCCAAGGCAATGCCACACAAGTGGTGAATGGACAAAGACTCAAGCATTATATCTCAGGTGATTCTTATAATGTTGATGTTGATATTATTCGAGTGGAAACACCGGAAGCCTTCATCAAAGGACAAATTGACAGTCCGCCAGAACTCGACTTTGAATAGGTAACAGTACTGGTAATGAAAAGTTCACAATTTACTTTCCGAACAATATTTTTGCTGTTTTTGGAAAATATGAAAAATTACGAGATCGAAACGGAGTGGAGGAGACGCAAAAGGGCGTGCCCCCATAGGCCGGCGCGGGCCCAAGCCAGGCCGCGCCGCCCTATGAGCTGGCCGCCTCGTCGCCTCTTTCCGACTCTGGTTCGACCTGGTACTTTCCTTTTGTCATGAAATTTTTTGCTATATAATCCCCCGGACCCCTGGAGGTCCGTATATCGTTTTCTCGACGTGTTTTGTTTCGAGCTGTTTCTGCCAGGATTTGTTTCAGATCTAGAGCCATCATGTCTTCGTCGGAAACTCCGAAGGACAGCTCCTGCAAGGATGTTGACAACTTGTACATGAAGGAGCTGAGGATGCACCCCAAGGAGTTGATGCTCGTCGAGGGAGAACTGCAGATCAAGGATGTTCAGGGTCCTAAAGGAGAAGGAAGTTTGGAAGACAGGATGGAGAAGCTAGAACAAGAGGTCTTCAAATACAAGAAGATGGCCGAGCGTGAGGTGGATATCTTCCACAAGATTGTGTCTGAACTCATTGCTGAGCACGAGAAGGAAACTGCAAAGCTATGGGGCGACATCCTCTCACTTCACGACACCACCAACAAACTCCAAGCTCAACTCTATGACGTTCAGAATCAGAACTGTGAGTATGAAATCAGGTTTAAACACATAAGCCATGCTGCTAATTTCAGGATTCCCGAGACCAAGATGTCGTTTGTTGATGGAGAGCCTCTTCCTTGGAAGTCTGATGACGGGAATTCATCACCACCATCGCCGAAGGAGTAATTCATCATCGGTATTGGCATCCCCTTGGTTTGTTCCAAGCTTGGGGGAGTGCCGCGGTATCACATCATCACTACCTTTTACTTTTTACTGTCAAGTAGTGTCATATCATGAGTAGGGAAGTTATCATATAAGATGGGTTGCAGTTTGGAAGTATCTCTCCTTTAGTTGGTTGTCTATGTATCCCTTGGTGTGAGTTATCGTTATGGAATATTAATGAGAAGTCTTATCATTTACATATTGCACATCTTATTTTAGTTTGCAATCTCTACTATATGATTGATCTTGTTATTAGTATCGGTATCACTTTGGGAGCATTGAATAAATCTATTTGGTTTTGGCAAACTTAGCATTGGTCAATAGCAACAACACTTTGAGGTTTAAGTAGAAAAGTGGAATACATGTAGTTGTTTCATTGTCTTTCTTTCTTGTTAGCTCATACCTTATTATTCTGAAGTTAAAACTGTTTGTGCTTACAAGGAAGATGCATGATTATTTCTATCACATGTATATTTGTTTGTTTCCCTCGACTCTTATGCTTGCTAATTAACCTTGCTAGCCAAAGACATGTACTGAGAGGGAATACTTCTCGTGCATCCAAACCTTAACCCAAACCTATGCCATTTGTGTCCACCATATCTACCTACTACATGGTATTTTCTGCCATTCCAAGTAAATACTTCGTGTGCTACCTTTAAACAATTCAAAATTTACTATCTCTCATTTGTGTCAATGTTTTATAGCTCATGAGGAAGTATGTGGTGTTTTATCTTTCAATCTTGTTGGGCAACTTTCACCAATGGACTAGTGGCTTCATCCGCTTATCCAATAATTTTGCAAAAAGCATGGGATTCCCAGTCCCAAATTAATTAACCTAAATAGACACTCCTCCATGGTATGTGATTGATGGATGGCACCCGAAGGATTCGGTTAGCCATGGCTTGTGTAAGCAAAGGTTGGGGGGAGTGTCATCATAATAAAACTAAAATAAAAAGGCACTCCTTCATGGTATGAGATTGTTGGCAGGCACCCGAGGATTCGGTTAGCCATGGTTTGTGAAAGAAAGGTTGGAAGGAGTGCCACACAAAATAAAAATAAAATGGGAGCCGCTCTTTGAAGGTTGTCTAGCAAGGGGGTTAGAGTACCCGCTACCAGTCGTTGACAACAACAAACACCTCTCAAAATATTAATTTTATTCTCTTTATATGATTTCAAAACTGAAAAAGCTCTAGCACATGATTTAATCCCTGCTTCCCTCTGCGAAGGGCCTGTCTTTTACTTTATATTGAGTCAATAAACCTATTTCCCTCCATCTCAAGCAGGCATTTGAGTAGTTGTGATCGAACCATTATATTGTGATTTGCTTCATCATGTCTTTTATTCTTCCTTGTCTAGTACAAGTTTTATCTGAATGAATATAGCTTTGCAAGTTATCAATGATCATGAGGAGACTATTATGATTGAGTATGCAAGTTGTGCCATATAAATTTTAACATGAGAACGCTGCTCAATGAGATAAGTATAATCTGTTAATTGTTCTCTGACCAAGAACGAAGTTTGCCATTACCAACTATGATTTCTTATGCACCTTTATTTGTGATTACCTTATACTTGTTTCAAGCTGAGTTATATGAGGAAGTTGTTTACTAGAATGTCTTGTGTGAATGAATATGATGCTTCTTGTCCGTATTTTATTTATCGACTCTTCACTCTATAAACATGTGGTCCTCTTTACCGAGTTCAGTTTCGCTTGGGGACAAGCGAAGTCTTTGGGGGGTTGATACGTCCAATTTGCATCACTATTTTATATCATAATTTGCTGTTATTCATTGATATATTTCATATTTGGACATAATACTTATGTTATTTCATCTATTTTGCATGTTTCATGATTATTGGAGGATCGAGCACCGGAACCAGGATTCTGCTGGAAAAAGCACCGTCAGAATGCAATATTTCGGAAGATCAACAGTTGACGGAAATTATACCAAAAATCCTATTTTTTCCAGATGACGAAGGAAGCCAGAAGGGGGAGCCGAGGGGACCCAAGGTGGGCCCAGACCATAGGCCGGCGCGGCCCATGGCCTGGCCGCGCCGCCCAGTGAGGAGGGGGGCCCACAGCCCCTCTCGCCTCCTTTTCTTCGCGAAATCCTTCGTCCCGAAGACCTAAGCCACAGAGGGTACCTCGCGAAGAGTTACAGCCGCCTCTGCGGGGCGGAGAACACCAGAGAGAAAAGAGCTCTCCGGCGGGCTGAGATCCGCCGGGGAAATTCCCTCCGGGAGGGGGAAATCGACGCCATCGTCACCGTCATCGAGCTGGACATCATCTCCATCACCATCATCATCATCTCCACCATCATCACCGCCGTCTCCACCGCTGGACATCGTCACCGCCGTAGCAATTTGGGTTTGATCTTGATTGTTTGATAGGGGAAACTCTCCCGGTATTGATTTCTACTTGTTATTGATGCTATTGAGTGAAACCGTTGAACCAAGGTTTATGTTCAGATTGTTATTTGTCATCATATCACCTCTGATCATGTTCCATATGATGTCTCGTGAGTAGTTCGTTTAGTTCTTGAGGACATGGGTGAAGTCTAAATGTTAGTAGTGAAGTATGGTTGAGTAATATTCAATGTTATGATATTTAAGTTGTGGTGTTATTCTTCTAGTGGTGTCGTGTGAACGTCGACTACACGACACTTCACCTTTATGGGCCTAGGGGAATGCATCTTGTACTCGTTTGCCAATTGCGGGGTTGCCGGAGTGACAGAAACCTAAGCCCCCGTTGGTATATCGATGCAGGAGGGATAGCAGGATCTCAGAGTTTAAGGCTGTGGTTAGATTTATTCTTAATTACTTTCTTGTAGTTGCGGATGCTTGCAAGGGGTATAATCACAAGTATGTATTAGTCCTAGGAAGGGCGGCACATTAGCACAGGTTCACCCACACAACACTTATCAAAACAATGAAGATTAATTAGCCGTATGTAGCGAAAGCACTAGACTAAAATCCCGTGTGTCCTCGAGAACGTTTGGTCATTATAAGTAAACAAACCGGCTTGTCCTTTGTGCTAAAGAGGATTGGGCCACTCGCTGCAATTGTTACTCTCGCACTTTACTTACTCGTACTTTATTCATCTGTTACATCAAAAACCCCTGAATACTTGTCTGTGAGCATTTACAGTGAATCCTTCATCGAAACTGCTTGTCAACACCTTCTGCTCCTCGTTGGGTTCGACACTCTTACTTATCGAAGATACTGTGATACACCCCCTATACTTGTGGGTCATCAATCCCTTCTTGATTTCGTTTAAGATTTGGGGTTCGGCCGTTCGGTTAATTTATGCAACTAATAATGGAATCTCAATCAGTTAATTTATGCAAGTAATCGTAGGATCTCAATCAGTTATTTTATGCATGAATCAAAAGATATCAACCATTTAATTATGCAAATAATCTGGAATGTGTTTAAGTTCAGATCTGGAATCTGTTTCTTTGCCTATGATGAATCGGTGGGCACAAATTTTTACAGGGAGGGTTCAGCGAACCATTGCTGTGTACAAATCTGTTGTGCATGAGCTTTGGTTCGCTGACTACATCCCTGTTGACATATAATCGTGTCCACTCTAACTGAGACTGCATCTGTTTTTCCTAACTTTGTTATCATGCACGTTAGTCATCGTTGCAACTCATTCACTAATAGTTCCCATTTGATATGGATCAGCTGTCTGGCACCGACGTCGGCAGCGACGACGAGCACCATGACATCAAGACTCGTCAGGTGTTGCGGAGGCTGCAGGTCGACCAGTACGTCTCCTACTTCGCCAAGGGTGTCTACAGGTGCCCCTTCTGCACTAGGAGGCTCGACGGCACTGACTTCAACTGCCACCTCACGCAAGCCGAGAACATCGGCAACACCTTCCCCAAGGTCGGCGCGTCGGTGAACCCCCACTCCTTCCGCGCCAAGCACATGGCGCTCGGCATGCACCTCCGCAGCATCCAACGGGTGGAGATCTCCGCCGGGCGCATGCCTCCGCTCAAGCCCAAGGCTCCCAATGGGAGCAACAAGTGGAGGCAGAGGCAGATGGGGTAGGCGGAGTCCTGGACGTGTGCTGCTGCTGCCTCCTATTTTGTTGTTAGCTAGGGACCCCTTGTTGTTATGTTGTTAGTATGATGGTGCTGTGAAGAACCTCGAACCTGTTACTATGTTTGGCTGCTGTATGCAGCTTATTATCTAGGGAGGGATCCCTATTATCTATCCCTATTCTACTATATGACCGTGTGAATTTATCGTGCATTCCCTGTAGATTTGCTTCTAGATTTAACTACATACATATGAACCAGATGGAGTACTAGATTGGGCTCCCTACTAGATTTGTTGCCATATTGGGCAAACAACGAGGGCCAAAAGGCACAAATAATAATTGAAGAAAGACAGAAATGCAAGCTTATCTAGATTTGATACTAATTAGGTGAAAAAAGGCAGAGAGGAGGAGGCGGAAAAGGTACTCTTAAAAGGGAAAATACCAATTTGGGCTGAGAGAGACAAAACCCAGCTTCTGCTCACGTGCAACCAAACGCTATCTCGTCCTGTCCCACGCGGTCCCTTTCTACCAGCCCCACGCGACGCGGGCCCACACGATGCGGCCCCACACGTCAGCACGGAACGGTCAACTAAACGGGAATCCTGCCGTCTGTGCTGCTTCTGCGCGTTTCAAACAAGGACTTGGGGAAAACTGAGGAAAACTAAGGAGCTGGGGAAAACTAAGCACAACTAAGGACCCGAGGGCACAAAAATAGAAATCCCTATTTGATATATGTATATCTTATGGCATGTGTTACTTTCTTTGATCCAATATATAGGGTAAACTCCATCAAATCTAATTTGGCTAAGATGTGCATGAAATTCAATTTCATATCTATATGCACATAGAATTGTGGAGTTTGTCATATATGTTGTAGTGTGTCTAACTACTTCGGACCCAATTAGTTTGGGGACCATTTTGTACTTACCTTTGTGTTAGGTACAATGGATATGCATTGGATGCTTGTCTCATTCTTCGAAAGAAGTGGTGACTCAATGGTAACTTGAGGCAAGCTAGGATGGTCAACAAACACATATCTACTACATCCACACCATCTTCTCATGCATATTTTTCTAGCATCCAACCATGTGGTTGCATCTTGGCATGAATCTCTTGATTTGCAAATATTATGCTTCTTGCAAAGATTTCAATGAAACCTCTTTATTGCAAATGTGAGTAATTTGAGATGATCACATATGTGGGAAGTATATAAAATCATGCTCATGATTCATCTATCCCCACTATGCCTATCTAGCGATTTTATTGCATATAAATTCCTCAAGCCTCTCACATGGGCAATATCGATGAAAGTGCAAATTGAGTTATTTCTTTTGGTATCCTTGTTTGTGATACTTGTTGCATTTCTCAATGCATCCCAACTATCTTCTATCCCTTGTTGATATTTGTGATGTATTTTAGTTGTTTGTGGTTGAAGTTCATGAATGTACAATAAGATAAAATTGAGCCTTTGGCCATGCTTTTAAGCAAAAAAATAATTCTTATTGTTATATTTCATGACTTCATCTTGGATATCATGCTATATTTCTTGTGTATCTATTTTGTGTGTACATGTTTCTTTGTCCACTTAGTGAAACTTATATACATAAGAGATGACACATCTCCATTTGATATCTTATTTATTTGTTGCATGGTGCGTGGTCATGCTAAGCAATATAGTTCATTGAAGACTATGATGATGCTATTTTCGCATCCTTGTAATAGTCCTATAATATGCTTTGTCATGCCTTTCACATATCCTCTTGGTTGAGCCTTTTATTATGGTGCCTCTTACTTGTTGCTCAACCATTTGTTTGTTGCAAGTGTTAAGCTTATTTTTCTATCTATGATCTATTGCAATGTTTGTGTTTTAAATGGTAATGAGGGAGTGAGGATTTCATGTTATGCATATTGTACTCAAATGCAACATTTTAATTTATGCATGTACCTTGGGGAGCTTTCTCATTTTATTTAGGGCACTATTTTATGGTGATCATTGGAGTTTGATTCACTTGGTATCTTTTGTTTTGAATGATATTATGGGAGTGATGATTCCATGTTTCTGCACTTTATACTCCAATGTAAATTGTCTAGTTTTGTGCACAAACATTGGGGAGCTTCCTCATATCATGTAGATCAATCTTCTTGATCTTATCATAATATATATCTTTCATTTAGTATCTTCTTTGTGGTTCATTTGGTTGCTTGCTTCATTTTTGAAGCTTCTTGACTTTGTTATCTTTTTGCAATCTTTGATCCTATCTATAATGTGATTCCTTCCGAATATTCGTCATTGGATACATGCATTTGATTCCACTCAAGTTATGAGAAATGCACACGCTATGGAGGAACTCTCACTATATTGGCCTTCTAAATTTTTCACCCATTTCGACAATTGGTGCCAATGGGGGAGAAGTTTGGAGGGTTTAAGGGAATTTGGTTATGTCTTTGCTTTGTGCTTAAGCATGTGCCTTTATTGCATTGCATCTTGTTGCTTTGCATAGTTGAATATTTAGAGGAAACTCCACTAGGCTTTGAATGCCAATATATGCAATGAAAGTCAAGATCATTCACACATGCATATATTATGGGGGAGCTGCTCTATATATTAAACTTGTTTGTTACTTAAATTCCTTATATAAACCCTCTCAAAGAGATTGTCATTAATTACCAAAATGGGGGAGATTGAAAGTGCATAGAGCCCCCATGTGTGGTGTTGGTAATTAATTACAATCCCTATGGATTAATGTTTGCATTGAGTTATATTTGTAGGAGTTGTCCATAGGCAATGCTTGAACCATATGTTGGCTTCAAGATTGCAAGAAGAAGAAATTGATGAATGATATCAAGTGTCAAGTATGTCTTGAAGATGAAGATGAAGAGCCCTCAAGTTAGATGAAGATGAAGTGAGCCCTCAAGTTACTTCAAGACAGCAACATGATGAAGAATGAAGAGATGAAGTGCAAGTTCAAGATGAGCCATCTCGAAGAGATCCTTTGCTTCTCTTGCCATCCATATGGTGATCATGGATATGAGAAGATGCGCCGAAGAAGAAGCTCTCTAATGGTGGATTATGGTGGAGCAATCTATATGGTGTTCATGGATATGTGAAGATGCGTCGAAGAAGAAGCTCTCCCATGGTGGATTATGAGGGAGCAATCCACAAGACTTCGTCAAGCAAGCACAATCAAGAAAGGCGTTCCGTCTTGTTGCGGTCAAGACCGTCATCATCAAGCTCAAGTGGAATGCGCAAGGTTAAGGTTTGCTCTTGATAGGGTTTCTTTCTCACCAGTCTCATGGTGTAGTTGTCGTACTATCAAGAGGGCTCTCGAGTGAGTAACTCGATCGTATCCTTCGGAGAGCTCAAACCTGTGCATCCTTGCATCATATTTCTTGGTTTTTATTTGGATCTTATCCATGTGATGTTTTAGAGCTTGTGCTTATTCTCATGACAAGCTCTAGTTCATCCAGAATGGTTTTTGCACGGGCAACTTCTTGCATTTTCGAGGTTGGATGTTTTACCGGTCCTTTGCTGTTTTTTCTGGTCCTTTGCCGTTTTTTCTGGTCTTTTGCCGTTTTTCGGGGGCCGGATTTTTGCAAATATCCGGCCCCGGATAATCCGGCCTGGGCATACCCAAACGGCCATATTTCGATGGGAGGGGTATTTAAGCACCCCTTCTTCCTCCGTGGGCTGAAAACTCTTTCCCCATTTGCTCTCCACCATTGTTGAACTTGAGAGCTTGCCATTTCCCTCTACTCCTCCTATGATTCTTGAATCTTTTTGAGGGAAAAGGAAGAGGAGATATAGATCTACATTTCTACCAATCAAATCCCTCTCTTTGTGAGGGGAATCCACTAGATCTAGATCTTGGAGAAATTTGGTGTTTCTCCTCTTATTTGTTCTTCCTCTCTTATTCCCCCAATAGCTTTTGTATCTTTGTTGGAATTTGAGAGAGAAGGACTTGAGCATCTTTGTGGTGTTCTTGTCATTGCATTTGGTGCATAGGTTTAAGTTCTCCACGGTGATTCGTGGAAGTGAAAGCAAGAAGGTTGTTACTCTTGAGTCTTTGGACCCTAGACGGCTTAGTGGTCTTTGTGGTGTTCTTGGAGACTCCAATTAAGTTGTGGAGATTCTTCAAGGGGAAGGCCTTTGTGGCGTCTTAGTGGTGTTCTTGGGGACTCCAATTAAGTTGTGGAGATTCTTCAAGGGCAAGGCCTTTGTGGCGTCTTAGTGGTTTTCTTGGGGACTCCAATTAAGTTGTGGAGATTCTTCAAGGGCAAGGCCTTTGTGGCAATTTGTTGGGAGCCTCCAATTAAGTTGTGGAGATAGCCCCAAGCTTTGTGCGGGTTCGGTGACCTCCCTAAGGTTCCATAGTGGATCGAGGACATCCTTTTTTGTGGGAATTCTCGAGGAGAATACGGTGGCCCTCGTGCATTTGGAGTGACTTGTCCTCCACACCGCTCCAACGGAGAGTAGCACTCGAAAGAGTGTGAACTTCGGGATACATCGTTGTCTCCGCGTCACTTCGGTTATTCCTATACCCGAGCTCTTTACTTATGCACTTTACTTTGTGATAGCCGTCGTGCTTGAAGTTATATATCTTGCTATCACATAGTTGCTTGTATTGCTTAGCATAAGTTGTTGGTGCACATAGGTGAACCATAGTATATAGGCTTTGGGCTTGACAAAGTAAACGCTAGTTTTATTCCGTATTTGTTAAACCCATCTTGTAGAAGTTTTAAATCGCCTATTCACCCCCCCCCCCCCCTCTAGGCGACATCCGTGTCCTTTCAACCACCATGGTGCCAAATAACACTACCGCCTTGCATGTGATCACCTATGCACGCACGATTGTCGCCGAGCACTCAACACCATGCCACCGACTCCCTCCATTAGACGTAGCTTGAAGCCTCCGAAACATCCATCGTGCGTAGCACCTTCTGGAAACATGCATGAGTGAGCATAGCACATGTGGATGACTTGACACCTCCACTGGAGACTCCGTGCAAGACGAAACCGATGGACTATGAATTTAGTCCATGCACCGAGGAATTAAGAGACATAGAGACGTTCTTTTTTTTTTCAATTTTGCTCAAAACACAAAAATGTGTACGCTTTTTTTTCTAGATTGAATCTGTTCTTATGGTTTTAATGAAGAAGGTTGCATGCATCGATCGATGCAGAGAGCTTAGGCATAATCTCCTTCTGCAAAAAGAAAGGATAGAGCCCTTCTTGTTAAACAAGGGAAGCTGTGTCTTTTGCTTTTCCCCGACGATAGAAGAGATAACCCTCACATCAGGGAATCAGATGATAATCTCAGTGTCACATGGAGCGAGATGACCAACTAAGATGCTCTATGCTTAATCCAGGACAACACAAGCACTGCATTTCTGTCTCTGCACTCTACACCAACCCACTTCCTATAAGAAAACCACCCCTGCTCAACTTCTCCTTGCCATCTTTTTGCTGCCAATACCTTGATCTAGAAAAGGACTACCTGCTACCAGTATATAGTACCACCAAGGATACATATGTAGATAAATCAAGACCCAGCGTTACATATTCCCCATCACTCCTCTGAAAACTCCACTTGCATGTTAGCAGAGACTGTCAGGAGCTCAGATCATCCACCAACTTCCTTTGGCCGCCTCTTCCTTTGCTGCTCCAGATTTGAGCCATTGACCACTCAGGAGGACTCTCCGAGAGCATCTGCCTTCCTTTTGGACATTTAGCCATTTGGAAGGTTGGGCTTTTCCTGTGAGGTGTGGGTGGTGGCGCTGCCCTGCCATAACCTTTGCGTTCCTCCTTCCATCCCCATCATCGCGGCCTTTTTAGCACATCTCCCCGCCCCCCTCTTTGCCATGCTGCTGCTGCTGCTTTAAAGCTGTTGCGGGAATAGCAGGAAAGATGGGGTGTGTTCTTGAGGTGGATGTGGATGGTGAAGGTGTCTTCTTTGTTGATAAGGTGACTGCCTCTTCTTCTTCCTCCTCCACTCCTGCTTTCTTCTTCTTCTTCTTCTTCCAAGGTCTCGCTTGCTCTGCTCGGTGTTCTTTGCCATTTTTGTTTCTGAGTTTTCCTTTCACAGGATGGTGCTAGTAGATTGCTGTCTCTTCTCTCTTTCCCCTAGTGCCGTGTAGCTACCGGTTCCGGTGTGCGGCAATGCCTAGCGGTCTAGGGGATGCGTGAAGCTTTGACGTATCCTGGTGGAAGGAATTGTACCTGCTTTGATTGTAGCTCTTGGTTTTTCCTCCGCCTAAATTGTCTCAGGTAGGTAGGAGTAGTACCCAAAATTTTGGCGATTTGTTCCAGAGTTTTGGAATTTACCTTGTGACATTTCTTTCCATTTTGTCTCCTTCCATCGATTCCTTTTCAACTTCCCGAGCTGGTAGTATCCTCTGGATCTCTAGCCGTTTTGGGGCCGAGTGTATCTTGTCACTTGCTGCTGTTTCCGTTAGCATCTCAGAGCTTCTAGCTCTTGTTCTTCCTGCCGCGAATCCTGTCTTTGATGTCAGTCCATGGACTAAAATCTCTGCACCCCCTGTCCTCTGAAACCCCATGTTCTTGCTGTAATTTTACTCTCGGCCTCTTCTTCTCCAGCCTGCCTGTCGCACTGCCATGGAATTGAATCGCCTTGATTGCAATCCTCATTCTCTCCTGCAATTCCACTACTGCGTTTATTACATCGTAGCTCAGACAAATCCCATCTGTTTCTTCCCCGCCGAAGGCGTCGCGATCTTCTTCCCATTTAAGCGCAATGAGTGTGGGATCCATTCCATTGAATTGAAGAGGGGCGTGGGGGCGTTTTAATGGCCGCACAGTGAAACTGCGTCCATTTCTCTATCGCCATCAATGAGCGGCTCGCCATTGCCGGTCCTTCTCTTCCTCCTCATCCCCTCTTAATGGTGAAACTGTAGTGCTACTGTCCGTGGCCTGCTCGTTTGTGCCATAATTAATTGTTTTCTTGTGCTTGTGCTGCGTACGTACTACGTTAATGGCTTCATAGCCACACCTCATCTTCCTCTGATCCTCCCCGAGCTTTAATGGCGTCTGGTGGCTAGAACGGCCGGTAGCTCCTCGTCATTAAAAAGATTAGATTGTTCTCTGCAAAGGACCTGATCTTTCTTTTGGTGTCCGCATTAATTTGGCATCTTTGAGTGGGTGGGGATTAGCACGGTGTCCTTGGATTCCCTGTACTAATCGTGTGTGGCGTGCTTCATCAATGCCATGAGGCAGAGCGTTTGTTCTAATTCTGTTCATGGGTCATTTGCAGGACGTTCTTGCGCCGTTCATTGGTAAGATCAAGGAATTGGCCGACGACTCGCCGGTCAGAGCTCCGGCGCGGACGCCTCATCGCAGAGTAGCGCTGCACGGCTTCCCCGGCGGCGCCGAGGCGTTTGAGCTTGTCGCGAGGTTCTGCTACACCGGCGGCACCGGTCTAGCGGTGACCGCGGCCAACGCCTGCGCGCTGCGGTGCGCTGCTCAGTTCATGGACATGGCGGACGCGCCCGCGTCGTCGGCTAAGCCGAGCCTGGTGAAGATGACGGAGAAGGTCCTGGAAGAGATGCCGCACTGGCCGTGGCAGGCCGTTGTGGACGCCGTGAAGGAGTGTCAGTGCATGTTCCCGCTCGCCGAGTCCACCGGCGTGTTCGACAGGGTCGTCGGCGCGCTGCTGTCGCAGATGGCCGTCCCGGGCGACGCCACGCCGACGAGCTCCTCGCCGGAGAGCTCGGCGTTCCGGTTCTCCTGCGACACCAAGTGCAGCAGCCTCAGCATGCGCCGCACCTGGTGGTTCGAGGACCTCGTCGTCCTCAGCCCCGGCATGGTGGAGCGCGTCGCCAAGGCGCTCCTGGCCAGGGGCGCCGACCACGGCATCGTCGCCCGCTTCATCTTCTATTACCTCAAGTGCCGCATCGCCGGCGCGAACGCGGAGGACAAGAAGGCGATGCTGGAGGCTGCGATCACCGTCATCGCCGACCTCGACCGGAGCTCCGTTTCTTGCAAGGGCCTCTTCGGCATCCTGAGGATCGCGTCCCCGCTCAAGCTGGCCGGCGCTTGTCAGGATACGCTCGTCGACATGATTGGCCGCAAGCTGGACCACGCGACGCTGGACAACCTGCTCGTCCCGGCGCCGTCCGGGACGGGCAGCCTGTACGACGTGAGCCTGGTGTTCAGGTTCTTGGAGGCCTTCATGCGCCATACCGGCGGCGCGCAGGTCGAGCCGCCGAGGCTAAAGAAGGTGGGGGCGCTCATGGACATGTACGTGGCCGAGGTCGCGCCGGACCCCTCGCTCCGGCCGGCCAGGTTCGTGGAGCTGGCGACCGCGCTGCCCGCCGCCGCGAGGGACTCCCACGACGCGCTCTACCGCGCCATCGATGTCTACTTCCAGGTACATTCCCCGCGAAATTCTCAGATACGCTCACTGTTCTTGCTCTGTCAGAATTCTCTGCAGTGCATCGCATTAATTGCTCGAGCTGAAACGTGCTCTGACCCGTTCATTCATTGCCGCAGGTTCACGCTCGCCTGAAGGACGACGAGAAGATGAAGATCTGCAAGGGCATCAACTACGAGAAGCTCTCGCCGGAGTGCTGCAAGCACCTCGCGACCAACGCCGGCTTCCCCACGAGGGCGGCGGTGCAGGCGCTGGCGTCGCAGCACACCGTGCTCAAGGGCATCATACGCCACTCCGGCCCGCTGAAACCGGCGTCGTCCCCTCCACCTCCGTTCACGGGGAAGTATCACCAGCACATCGAGAGCTACAACGACATCGACGGCGACGACGGCAACGGCCAGGTCGTCCTGTACGCCAGCAGGCTGGACCTGACGCTGGAGAACCAGAACCTCAAGTCGCTCCTCGACGGGATGCACTGGCGGGTCATGGAGCTGGAGAAGGTATGCAGCCGGATGAAGACGCAGATGACCAAGATGAAGTCCTCCAGGAGACGCGCCGCGAGATCACTCCCCAAGATGTGTTCTTGAGTCATCCCATTTCACTCTGTCACAACAACACTGCACAGTAGTGAATGTACATAGGGCTAGATGCAGCTGCAGGTTTCAGCATCCCTGCATCCTCCTGTTTCTGTTCTTTTTTTTGCTTCACTTTTGTGAAAATTTCTCCTGTGTATCAGTTCTTGGTGATTAATCTGATGTCAGTGGAGATTATCTCGGGAATCTCTGTTCTTGTTGCATCTTGTGACTATGCTATTTCAGTAATGTAAGTAAGATTCCAAGTACAACTGCAACATATTTTAGCATACTGACTATGCTATGACCATGTCTTGCAACGTACAAAAACATCTCAAGCCATGACCTCGATAGATCAACAAGGAATTAACAAATCCTCTAGGATATGATGGTTAAGATACTAGTTAACCCTCCAAGAACGTGCGGTGTAAAGCGTGATCAAGTAAAAAGAACATGACATCATGGTTGCCAAGGTCAGGGGAACAGTTGACTTGTAAACTGTAAATTAACCTAGTTAAATTTATGTTACAGTGTTTAGAAAGCAAGGACACCTCTGACAGCATGATATGGTTTAAGTGGCGAAGAATATGGGCCATTGGGTCTCTTTCTACATTGGCATTGACAGGGACTTTTTGCTTGAGCTTTTTGGGTGCTCTTTGAGAGACTAAAACAAGTTTTCAAACGAGGAGTGTGCAGTGTCCATCTGTAAAACGTAGGTTTTCAGGGAACTTGCTCCACCTCTAGGGGTGGCTTATTCTCATATATATTGTGTGTACAAATACATGACCATAACCAATACGGTTTGGTATATACCTAAACTATAATACATAGTTTAATACCCTCCCTTAATCTTAAACATGTCATGAAAAATCCAAAATGTGGTGGCTTAGTTACGCTTGCAATTACATGCGAATAATTCTTATTTTTTACCTTATAGTGTGCTTTTGTATATAAACCTATGTATTGAGAGACTAAAACAAAGTTTTGAAACGAGGAGTGTGCAGTGTCCAACTGTAAAACGTAGGTTTTCAGGGAACTTGCTCGACCCTCTAGGGTTGCTATTCTCATATATATTGTGTGTACACAGGGTAAAAATACATGACCAAAACCAATACGGTTTTGTATATACATAAACATACATAGTCTAATACACTTCCTTAATCTTAAACATGTCCTGAAACTCCAAAATGTGGTGACCTAGTCACGATTGCAATTACACGAACATAATTCTTTTTTTTTACCTTATAGTGTGCTTTTGTATATAAACTTCTCATCCTTTTTGAATGGATATTTCCTTAAATTCCACTATGTCCCATAATATAATATGTTATTCGGAATTTGTGATAAATATACTAGTATCTTTGGTAATAACATCTTATATTATAGGATGGAGAGGGCAGGGTTTTAGACCCTCAACTATGTGTGCTTTGTAAAAATCGTTCGTAACAAACATGTACTGCGGAATTCCTTCTAGGATTGATAGAGTATAAAAGATCGAGTTTCACCATACAATCGCATTGTCGAGAACATCTCAATGTCATGGATATTGAAACGGAATCTACATCAAATGTTTGGTTCAAAACCTAGATATCATGGAGAATCAATGTATCGTTCAAACCAAAAATATTCTTTAGGGTAATTTTGTTGAGAAATTATCCTTATTAAACATAGTGTAACTACTCTTTATGACCTAGCCTCCTAGGTCGCTTTAGGTGACTCAAGGAAGGGCCTCCGCCACCATGAAAATTCAAACAATCGCCTCGCCATCGGAGGAGGTTGCCTATGGAAAACGAAAGGGCACATCTAGTTGTTCTTCTCCATCTCTCCTCCCGCCTTTTCCATCCTCGATCTTCACTAGGATATCATCACCCAATCGCGGACCCCATATGGGCTTACAGGGATCCCCTGGCTCGCTCTGCCTACCAGTGCTCGAAGGTACCAACAAGATCTGGAGCTCCGGACCATATCCATGATCCTCCATTCACTTACTGATGTTTGTTGGTGTGCCATGAGCCGTCGACTTCACTTGATGGCCGCCACCTCCTCGCATTGCTGACCCTTCGCGTCATTCTGATCTCGCTTTCCATCCCGATGCAGCCTCGGCGTGTGAAAGAGCATGGAGCCCCCATGTGTGGTGATTATTAATGATAAATTGATAATCCTTATAGACTATATTTGCATTAATTTTGCTTGAAGGACTTCTCCATAGGCGATACTTATGTTGGCTTCAAGGTTGAAAGAAAAATAAAGTGAGGAAGATCAAGGACTATTCAAGGAAGGATCTGAAGGTTGGTAATGAGAGAGTTGAGGCTATGGAAAATATGTCTTGAAGAAGATTGATGAAATATCATATGTACCTTCAAGAAATCATCATTATAGAGAAAGAACAAATGTACCAAATTTGATCAAGTTGCGCAAGTTCAAGATGAGCATCTAGAAGAGATCATATACTTGGAGCTTTCCATCTAGTTCGTAATGGTCATGTGAAGTTGTGCCTATGAAGAAGCTTTCACATAGTGAAATATGGAGGAGCAATTGGCAAGACTTTGCCAATTATGCAAAAGCACAATAAAGAAAGACATTCCATCTTGGGACATAATTGCCATCATCAGTCTCAAGTGGAATGCGCAAAACAACGGTTTGACCTTAGTAGGTTTCCTCATTTATGGGTCTCATATGTTTGTTAGGATACCGAGTTATAGGATCTATAGTCGTACGATCGAGAGGGGGGCTCTCGAGCGAGTAACTTGATCATATCGTTTGGAGAGAGCTCAAATCTTTGGATCCTTGGCATCATATTTCATGGTCATTCTTTGGATCTTATCCCTGTAAGGATTTAGAGCTTGCGGTTATTTTCATGAAAATCTCTAGTTCATCCAAAACAGATTTTGCGCGTAGGGAAAAATTGTTGTGTTTTCAACGTTGGAGTTTTAACCTTTTTTTTTGTCCAAGGATGTTTCTCACCTCTAAATTATTTGTAAAATATCCCTTGTTGGTTCCTAGTATTAACAACAACAAAAAATTCATCATATTTGGAGTACGGATGCTGAAGATCTTGTAGTTTCTGTTTTAGCTTTTTCTACCTTTTCAGGCTGGCACTTCCGGTGTCCTCGGTGCGGAGACTCCTGTGTTCAACACCGGAGACTTCGGACCTATCACCCTCAAATCCGGCCACTATTTTTCGAGTCTAGTTTCTTGGATTTGAACCAAACTGTGCAACTCTTGGACATCAGGATGGAGATAGGCCGGTGGCTAGGCTAGAGCTACCAACCCTAGTATTTACCAGGCCGTAGTCTCCGGAGTGACCTGGCCAAAGGATCTGGTCCCTCGGGCCAGAATCTCCGCCCCCTCAGGGCGGAGTCTCCATGATTAGTGAGCCTGCAATGGCCAATTTTTTGGAGGCCTATAAAAGGCTCCATCTTCTCCAAGGGTTGGTTGATTCTTCACTCTCTCTTTCTTCTATTATTAACCTTGAAGAACTTGCACTAACTCTCTGTTGTTCCTATGATTCTTGAATCTTTTTTAATGAAAAGAGGGAGGAGCTCTAGATCTACATTTCCACCAATCAATATATTTTTCTTGGTGAGGGGAACCTATTAGATCTAGATATTGGAGTCTTTTGTGAAATTTCCTAATTTGTTCTTCCTCTTGTATTCCTGAACAACATTAGTTGTTTTGGCGGGATTTTGTAGAGATGGATGATGTCTACTCACACTTCTTTTCTTGTAGACAGTGTTGGGCCTTCAAGAGCAGAGGTTTGTAGAACAGCAGCAAGTTTTCCCTTAAGTGGATCACCCAAGGTTTATCGAACTCAGGGAGGAAGAGGTCAAAGTTATCCCTCTCAAGCAACCCTGCAACCACAATACAAGAAGTCTCTTGTGTCCCCAACACACCCAATACATTTGTCAGATGTATAGGTGCACTAGTTTGACGAAGAGATAGTGAAATACAAGTGGTATGCATGAATATGAGCAGTAGTAACGGCGCCAGAAAATAGTTGATGTCTACAACTGGCGTGCAGTCAATGGTGGTAATATTTCAGGAAGTACAGATGCAGTAGAACAGTAAACAAGCGATGATTGCAGTATTTGGAAACAAGGCCTAGAGATCATACTTTCACTAGTGGACACTCTCAACATTGATCACATAATAAAACCACTCTACACTCTCTTGTTGGATGATGAACACCACTAATTGTGTAGGGCTACAAGAGCACCTCAATGCCGGAGTTAACAAGCTCCACAACATTCGATGTTCATATTTAAATAACCTTAGAGTGCATGATAGATCAACACAATTATACCAAGTACTAACATAGCATGCACACTGTTACCATCACACTATGAAAGGAGGAATAGATCACATCAATACCATCATAGTAATAGTTAACTTCATAATCTACAAGAGATCACAATCATAGCATATACCAAGTACTTCATGATGCACACACTGTCAACATTACATCATGGAGGAGGAATAGACTACTTTAATAACATCACTAGAGTAGCACATAGATGAATAGTGATACAAAACTCATATGAATCTCAATCATGTAAGGCAGCTCATGAGATCATTGTATTGAAGTACATGGAAGAGAGATTAACCACATAGCTACCGGTACAGCCCTTAGCCTCGATGGAGAACTACTCCCTCCTCATGGGAGACAGCAGCGGTGATGAAGATGGCGGTGATGTCGATGGAGATGCCTTCCGGGGGCACTTCCCCGTCCCGGCGGCGTGCCGGAACAGAGACTCCTGTCCCCCAGATTTTGGCTTCGCGATGGCGGCGGCTCTGGAAGGTTTCTCGTACCGTGGCTTATTCATATCGAAGATTTAGGTCAGGGGGCTTCTTATAGGCGAAGAGGCGGAGTCGGAGGGCTGACGGGGGCGCCACACAATAGGGGGCGCCCCCCCTTGGGCCGCGCCAGCCACCTGTGTGGGGGGCCTGTGGCCCTCCTCTGGCCCCTCTCCGGTGTTCTGGAAGCTTCGTGCAATTATAAGATGCTGGGCGTTGATTTCGTCCAATTCCGAGAATATTTCCTTACTAGGATTTCTGAAACCAAAAATAGCAGAAAACAGGAACTGGCATTTCGGCATCTCGTCAATAGGTTAGTTCCGGAAAACGCATAAAATCATCATAAAGTGTGAACAAAACATGTATGTATTGTCATAAAACAAGCATGGAACATAAGAAATTATGGATACGTTGGAGACGTATCAGCATCCTGATACGTCTCCGACGTATCGATAATTTCTTATGATCCATGCCACATTATTGATGTTATCTACATGTTTTATGCACACTTTATGTCATATTCGTGCATTTTCTGGAACTAACCTATTAACAAGATGCCGAAGTGCCGCTTGTTTTCTGCTGTTTTTGGTTTCGTAAATCCTAGTAAGGAAATATTCTCGGAATTGGACGAAATCAAAGCCCAGTGGGCCTATTTTCTCACGAAGCTTCCGAAGTCCGAAGGAGAGACGAAGAGGGGCCACGGAGGAGCCACACCCTAGGCGGCGCGGCCCCCCCCTTGGCCGCGCGGCCCTGTGGTGTGGGGCCCCCGTGCCGCCTCTTGACCTGCCCTTTCGCCTATAAAAAGTCTCCGTGACGAAAACCCCAGTACCGAGAACCACGATACGGAAAACCTTCCAGAGACGCCGCCGCCGCCGATCCCATCTCGGGGGATCCAGGAGATCGCCTCCGGCACCCTGCCGGAGAGGGGAATCATCTCCCGGAGGACTCTACGCCGCCATGGTCGCCTCCGGTGTGATGTGTGAGTAGTCTACCCCTGGACTATGGGTCCATAGCAGTAGCTAGATGGTTGTCTTCTCCCCATTGTGCTATCATTGTCGGATCTTGTGAGCTGCCTAACATGATCAAGATCATCTATCTGTAATTCTATATGTTGCGTTTGTTGGGATCCGATGAATAGAGAATACTTGTTATGTTGATTATCAAAGTTATATCTATGTGTTGTTTATGATCTTGCATGCTCTCCGTTACTAGTAGATGCTCTGGCCAAGTAGATGCTTGTAACTCCAAGAGGGAGTACTTATGCTCGATAGTGGGTTCATGCTCGCATTAACACTCGGGACGATGTGAGAAAGTTCTAAGGTTGTGTTGTGCTGTTGCCACTAGGGATAAAACATTAGTGCTATGTTCAAGGATGTAGTCACTAGTTACATTACGCACCATACTTAATGCAATTGTCTGTTGCTTTGCAACTTAATACTGGAAGGGGTTCGGATGATAACCTGAAGGTGGACTTTTTAGGCATAGATGCAGTTGGATGGCGGTCTATGTACTTTGTCGTAATGCCCAATTAAATCTCACTATACTCATCATGATATGTATGTGCATGGTCATGCTCTCTTTATTTGTCAATTGCCCAACTGTAATTTGTTCACCCAACATGCTGTTCGTCTTATGGGAGAGACACCTCTAGTGAACTGTGGACCCCGGTCCAATTCTCTTTACTGAAATACAATCTACTGCAATACTGTTCTACTGTTTTTCTGCAAACAATCATCTTCCACACAATACGGTTAACTCTTTGTTACAGCAAGCCGGTGAGATTGACAACCTCACTGTTTCGTTGGGGCAAAGTATCTTGGTTGTGTTGTGCAGGTTCCACGTTGGCGCCGGAATCACTGGTGTTGCGCCGCACTACATCTCGCCGCCATCAACCTTCAACGTGCTTCTTGACTCCTACTGGTCCGATTAAACCTTGGTTTCTTACTGAGGGAAACTTGCCGCTGTGCGCATCACACCTTCCTCTTGGGGTTCCCAACGGACGTGCCAACCACACGCATCAAGCAAATTTCTGGCGCCGTTGCGGGAGATCAAGACACGCTGCAAGGGGAGTCTCCACTTCTCAATCTCTTTACTTTGTTTTTGTCTTGCTTAGTTTTATTTACTACTTTGTTTGCTGCACTAAATCAAAATACAAAAAAATTAGTTGCTAGTTTTACTTTACTTTCTATCTTGTTTGCTATATCGAAAACACAAAAAAATTAGTTTACTTGCATTTACTTTATCTAGTTTGCTTTATTTACTGCTACTAAAATGAGTAATCCTGAAGTTGAAGTTCGCACATTTAAGCAACGAGGGGGAGAATGTTTGAGAGATGCTTGGTATAGAATTAGCGATGCTCATAATAGATGCACTAAGAAGCACTCCACCATTATTTTACTCAGGAATTTTTATGTTGGTATATCTAGCTGGAATAGATATGTTCTTGATAGTCTCGCAAAAGGTGACTTCCTAAGTACTCCTGCATTAGAAGCTAGTTGCATTATTGAGAGCTTATTTGGAATACCCCCTGTTGATAAAGTTAAAACTGAAATCTCTCTTGAAGATGTTATGAAAAAATTGGAAACCATAGAGAAATTTTTTCCAAGTATTGAAGCTAAATTGGAAATATTACTTGATAAAACTGATGAACTTGATAAATCCTTAGGAGGAATTGATGAAAGAATTAGTGTCCTAGGAACTAATGCTGACCATGATGATCAAATCAATAGGATTGATGAACTTGAAAAAGCTATGGGAACCTTGGGTTCAACATTTTCTTCTCTTAAATATAAGGAGAAAGCTTATGTGGGTAAGGAGCAAAAGTTTATGTATGTCTCTAAAGTGCCTAGACCAAAGAAGTATTATTATAGACCTAAAATTGACAAAGCCCTTAGTACCACTATGGATGGGGGAGCTCATGATAACGATGCACCATCTCTTGATAATACTTGATACACACTTTCTGCGCCTAGCTGAAAGGCGTTAAAGAAAAGCGCTTATGGGAGACAACCCATGTTTTTACCTACAGTACTTTGTTTTTATTTTGTGTCTTGGAAGTTGTTTACTACTGTAGCAACCTCTCCTTATCTTAGTTTTGTGTTTTGTTGTGCCAAGTTAAGCCGTTGATAGAAAAGTAAGTACTAGATTTGGATTACTGCACAGTTCCAGATTTCTTTGCTGTCACGAATCTGGGTCCACCTCCCTGTAGGTAACTCAGAAAATTAAACCAATTTACGTGCATGATCCTCAGATATGTACGCAACTTTCATTCAATTTGAGCATTTTCATTTGAGCAAGTCTGGTGCCATTTTAAAATTCGTCAATACGAACTGTTCTGTTTTGACAGATTCTGCCTTTTATTTCGCATTGCCTCTTTCGCTATGTTGGATGAATTTCTTTGATCCACTAATGTCCAGTAGCATTATGCAATGTCCAGAAGTGTTAAGAATGATTGTGTCACCTCTGAATATGTCAATTTATAATGTGCACTAACCCTCTAATGAGTTGTTTCGAGTTTGGTGTGGAGGAAGTTTTCAAGGATCAAGAGAGGAGTATGATGCAACATGATCAAGGAGAGTGAAAGCTCTAAGCTTAGGGATGCACCCGGTGGTTCACCCCTGCATATATCAAGAAGACTCAAGCGTCTAAGCTTGGGGATGCCCAAGGCATCCCCTTCTTCATCGACAACATTATCAGGTTCCTCCCCTGAAACTATATTTTTATTCCATCACATCTTATGTGCTTTTTCTTGGAGCGTCGGTTTGTTTTTGTTTTTGTTTTGTTTGAATAAAATGGATCCTAGCATTCACTTTATGGGAGAGAGACACGCTCCGCTGTAGCATATGGACAAGTATGTCCTTGGTTTCTACTCATAGTATTCATGGCGAAGTTTCTCCTTCGTTAAATTGTTATATGGTTGGAATTGGAAAATGATACATGTAGTAATTGCTATAAATGTCTTGGGTAATGTGATACTTGGCAATTGTTGTGCTCATGTTTAAGCTCTTGCATCATATGCTTTGCACCCATTAATGAAGAAATACATAGAGCATGCTAAAATTTGGTTTGCATATTTGGTTTCTCTAAGGTCTAGATAATTTCTAGTATTGAGTTTGAACAACAAGGAAGACGGTGTAGAGTCTTATAATGTTTTCAATATGTCTTTTATGTGAGTTTTGCTGCACCGGTTCATCCTTGTGTTTGTTTCAAATAAGCCTTGCTAGCCTAAACCTTGTATCGAGAGGGAATACTTCTCATGCATCCAAAATACTTGAGCCAACCACTATGCCATTTGTGTCCACCATACCTACCTACTACATGGTATTTTCCGCCATTCCAAAGTAAATTGCTTGAGTGCTACCTTTAAAATTCCATCATTCACCTTTGCAATATATAGCTCATGGGACAAATAGCTTAAAAACTATTGTGGTATTGAATATGTAATTATGCACTTTATCTCTTATTAAGTTGCTTGTTGTGCGATAACCATGTTTATCGGGACGCCATCAACTATTCATTGTTGAATTTCATGTGAGTTGCTATGCATGTCCGTCTTGTCTGAAGTAAGAGAGATCTACCACCTTATGGTTAAGCATGCATATGTTAGAGAAGAACATTGGGCCGCTAACTAAAGCCATGATCCATGGTGGAAGTTTGATTTTGGACAACAATCCTCAAATCTCAAATGAGAAAATTATTAATTGTTGTTATATGCTTATGCATAAAAGAGGAGTCCATTATCTGTTGTCTATGTTGTCCCGGTATGGATGTCTAAGTTGAAGAATAATCAATAGCGAGAAATCCAATGCGAGCTTTCTCCTTAGACCTTTGTACAGGCGACATAGAGGTACCCCTTTGGGACACTTGGTAAAAACAATGCATTGTGATGATCCAGGTAGTCCAAGCTAATTAGGACAAGGTGCGGGCACTATTGGTACACTATGCATGAGGCTTGCAACTTATAAGATATAATTTACATGATGCATATGCTTTATTACTACCGTTGACAAAATTGTTTCATATTTTCAAAATCAAAGCTCTAGCACAAATATAGCAATCGATGCTTTTCCTCTATGGAGGACCATTCTTTTACTTTCAATGTTGAGTCAGTTCACCTATTTCTCTCCACCTCAAGAAGCAAACATTTGTGTGAACTGTGCATTGATTCCTACATACTTGCTTATTGCACTT
The DNA here is from genome assembly GCF_019359855.2 of Lolium perenne. Lineage (NCBI taxonomy): Eukaryota > Viridiplantae > Streptophyta > Magnoliopsida > Poales > Poaceae > Lolium > Lolium perenne. Next base: position 88,424,264 of record NC_067245.2, on the reverse strand, counting down.
ATTATATTACTCTATGTTGACAATATCCATGAGATATACATGTTACAAGTTGAAAGCAACCGCTGAAACTTAATCTTCTTTTGTGTTGCTTCAATGCTTTTACTTTGAATTATTGCTTTATGAGTTAACTCTTATGCAAGACTTATTGATGCTTGTCTTGAAGTGCTATTCATGAAAAGTCTTTGCTTTATGATTCACTTGTTTACTCATGTCATATACATTGTTTTGATCGCTGCATTCACTACATATGCTTTACAAATAGTATGATCAAGATTATGATGGCATGTCACTCCAGAAATTATCTGTGTTATCGTTTTACCTGCTCGGGACGAGCAGAACTAAGCTTGGGGATGCTGATACGTCTCCGATGTATCGATAATTTCTTATGATCCATGCCACATTATTGATGTTATCTACATGTTTTATGCACACTTTATGTCATATTCGTGCATTTTCTGGAACTAACCTATTAACAAGATGCCGAAGTGCCGATTCTGTTTTTCTGCTGTTTTTGGTTTCAGAAATCCTAGTAAGGAAATATTCTCGGAATTGGACGAAATCAAAGCCCAGGGGCCTATTTTCTCACGAAGCTTCCAGAAGTCCGAAGGAGAGACGAAGAGGGGCCACGGAGGGGCCACACCCTAGGGCGGCGCGGCCCCCCCCTTGGCCGCGCGGCCCTGTGGTGTGGGGCCCCCGTGCCGCCTCTTGACCTGCCCTTTCGCCTATAAAAAGTCTCCGTGACGAAACCCCGATCGAGAACCACGATACGGAAAACCTTCCCGGAGACGCCGCCGCCGCCGATCCCATCTCGGGGATCCAGGAGATCGCCTCCGGCACCCTGCCGGAGAGGGGAATCATCTCCCGGAGGACTCTACGCCGCCATGGTCGCCTCCGGTGTGATGTGTGAGTAGTCTACCCCTGGACTATGGGTCCATAGCAGTAGCTAGATGGTTGTCTTCTCCCCATTGTGCTATCATTGTCGGATCTTGTGAGCTGCCTAACATGATCAAGATCATCTATCTGTAATTCTATATGTTGCGTTTGTTGGGATCCGATGAATAGAGAATACTTGTTATGTTGATTATCAAAGTTATATCTATGTGTTGTTTATGATCTTGCATGCTCTCCGTTACTAGTAGATGCTCTGGCCAAGTAGATGCTTGTAACTCCAAGAGGGAGTACTTATGCTCGATAGTGGGTTCATGCCTGCATTAACACTGGGACGATGACAGAAAGTTCTAAGGTTGTGTTGTGCTGTTGCCACTAGGGATAAAACATTAGTGCTATGTTCAAGGATGTAGTCACTAGTTACATTACGCACCATACTTAATGCAATTGTCTGTTGCTTTGCAACTTAATACTGGAAGGGGTTCGGATGATAACCTGAAGGTGGACTTTTTAGGCATAGATGCAGTTGGATGGCGGTCTATGTACTTTGTCGTAATGCCCAATTAAATCTCACTATACTCATCATGATATGTATGTGCATGGTCATGCTCTCTTTATTTGTCAATTGCCCAACTGTAATTTGTTCACCCAACATGCTGTTCGTCTTATGGGAGAGACACCTCTAGTGAACTGTGGACCCCGGTCCAATTCTCTTTACTGAAATACAATCTACTGCAATACTGTTCTACTGTTTTTCTGCAAACAATCATCTTCCACACAATACGGTTAACTCTTTGTTACAGCAAGCCGGTGAGATTGACAACCTCACTGTTTCGTTGGGGCAAAGTATCTTGGTTGTGTTGTGCAGGTTCCACGTTGGCGCCGGAATCACTGGTGTTGCGCCGCACTACATCTCGCCGCCATCAACCTTCAACGTGCTTCTTGACTCCTACTGGTCCGATTAAACCTTGGTTTCTTACTGAGGGAAACTTGCCGCTGTGCGCATCACACCTTCCTCTTGGGGTTCCCAATGGACGTGCCAACCACACGCATCACATCCCCAAGCTTAGTTCCTACTCGTCCCCGAGTAGGTAAACGATAACAAAGACAATTTCTGAAGTGACATGCTACCAACATAATCTTGATCATACTATTGTAAAGCATATAAGATGAATGCAGCGATTCAAAGCAATGGTAAAGACAATGGTTAAACAACTGAATCATATAGCAAAGACTTTTCATGAATAGTACTTTCAAGACAAGCATCAATAAGTCTTGCATAAGAGTTAACTCATAAAGCAATAAATTCAAAGTAAAGGCATTGAAGCAACAAAAAGGAAGATTAAGTTTCAGCGGTTGCTTTCAACTTGTAACATGTATATCTCATGGATAGTTGTCAACATAAAGTAATATAATAAGTGCAATAGGTAAACATGTAAGAATCAATGCACAGTTAACACAAGTGTTTGCCTCTAAGATAGAAGGAAGTGGGTAAACTGACTCAACATAAAAGTAGAAGAAAGGCCCTTCGCAGAGGGAAGCATGGATTGCTATATTTGTGCTAGAGCTTTTATTTTGAAAACATAAAGAGAGCATAAAAGTAAAGTTTTGAGAGGTGTTTGTTGTTGTCAAGGAATGGTAGTGGGCACTCTAACCCCCTTGCCAGACAGACTTTCTAAGAGCGGCTCCCATGAATTTTATTTTTGGGTGGCACTCCTTCCAACCTTGCTTTCACAAACCATGGCTAACCGAATCCTCGGGTGCTTGCCAACAATCTCATACCATGAAGGAGTGCCTTTTTATTTTAGTTTTATTTAGATGACACTCCTCCCCACCTTTGCTTTCTCAAGCCATGGCTAACCAAATCCTCGGGTGCCGTCCAACAATCACATACCATGGAGGAGTGTCTATTTGTAAAATTATGAAAGTTTATTAATTTGGGGCTGGGAACCCCATTGCCAGCTCTTTTTGCAAAATTATTGGATAAGCGGATGAAGCCACTAGTCCATTGGTGAAAGTTGCCCAACAAGATTGAAAGATAAACACCACATACTTCCTCATGAGCTATAAAAGATTGACACAAATAAGAGGTAATAACTTTTGAAGTGTTTAAAGATAGCACTCAAGCAATTTACTTTGGAATGGCAGAGAAATACCATGTAGTAGGTAGGTATGGTGGACACAAATGGCATAGTTTTTGGCTCAAGGATTTGGATGCACGAGAAGTAATCCCTCTCAATACAAGGCTTAGGCTAGCAAGGTTGTTTGAAGCAAACACAAGTATGAACCGGTACATCAAAACTTACATAAGAACATATTGCAAGCATTATAAGACTCTACACTGTCTTCCTTGTTATTCAAACCCTTACTAGAAAATATCTAGACCTTAGAGAGACCAATCATGCAAACCAAATTTTAGCAAGCTCTATGTAGTTCTTCATTAATAAGTGCAAAGCATATGATGCAAGAGCTTAAACATGAGCACAACAATTGCCAAGTATCAAATTATTCAAGACATTATACCATTTACCACATGTAGCATTTTCTGTTTCCAACCATATAACAATTAACGAAGCACTTTCAACCTTCGCCATGAACATTAAAAGCTAAGAACACATGTGTTCATATGAACGAGCGGAGCGTGTCTCTCTCCCACACAAGTATGAATTTATTCAGAGAATGAAAATAACAAAAACGAAATAAAAGCACACAGACGCTCGAAGTAAAGCACATAAGATGTGACGGAATAAAAATATAGTTTCACTAGAGGAACCTGATAATGTTGTCGATGAAGAAGGGGATGCCTTGGGCATCCCCAAGCTTAGATGCTTGAGTCTTCTTGAAATATGCAGGGATGAACCACCGGGGCATCCCCAAGCTTAGAGCTTTCACTCTCCTTGATCATATTGTATCATCCTCCTCTCTTGACCCTTGAAAACTTCCTCCACACCAAACTCAAAACAAACTCATTAGAGGGTTAGTGCATAATCAAAAATTCACATGTTCAGAGGTGACACAATCATTCTTAACACTTCTGGACATTGCACAGAGCTACTAGAAGTTAATGGAACAAAGAAATCCATCCAACACAGCAAAAGAGGCAATGCGAAATAAAAGGCAGAATCTGTCAAAACAGAACAGTCCGTAAAGACGAATTTTTTAGGTGCACCAAACTTGCTCAGATGAAAATTCTCAAATTGAATGAAAGTTGCGTACATATCTGAGGATAAATCATGTAAATTGGCAGATTTTTCTGAGTTACCTACAGAGAACACTGCCCAAATTCGTGACAGACAGAAATCTGTTTCTGCGCAGTAATCCAAATCTAGTATGAACCTTACTATCAAAGACTTTACTTGGCACCACAATGCAACAAAACTAAGATAAGGAGAGGTTGCTACAGTAGTAACAACTTCCAAGACTCAAATATAAAACAAAAGTACTGTAGTAAAATAAAAACATGGGTTATCTCCCAAGAAGTGCTTTCTTTATAGCTATTAAGATGGGCTCAGTAATTTTAATGATGCACTCCCAAGAAATAGTACTTGAAGCAAAAGAGAGCATCAAGAGGAAAATTCAAAACAAATTTAAGCCTAACATGCTTCCTATGCATAGGAATCTTGTAAATAAACAAGTCATTTAAGCATAATGCAACAAGCATAGGAAAACTAGACAAGCGCAACTTCAAGATTTTTAGCATATAGAGAGGTGTTTTAGTAACATGAAAACTTCTACAACCATATTTTCCTCTCTCATAAAGATTTTCAGTAGCATCATGAATAAACTCAACAATATAACTATCAAATGAAACATTCTTATCATGAGCTACATGCATAAAATTATTGCTCTCCACATAAGCATAATCAATTTTATTAGTAGTGGGAGCAAATTCAACAAAGTAGCTATCATTATTATTCTCATCACCATAATCATCAAGTATAAGAGGCATGGTATAATCATAATAAGCTTTATCCTCCATAGTAGGTGGCACCAAAAGACCACTATCATTATAATCATCATAAATAGGAGGCAAAGTATCATCAAAGAAAATTTTCTCCTCTATGCTTGGGGGACTAAAATATCATGCTCATCAAAACCAACTTCCCCAAGCTTAGAATTTTCCATATCATTAGCAACAATGGTGTTCAAAGCATTCATACTAATAACATTGCCATTAGCATGCAAATAAGGTTCCATAGGTTTTTCAATTTTTGCAACACACCATTTATGTCTTAACTCAGGAAATAGATTAAAAAACTCATAGTTGTTTTCCATTATGCCTTACTAGTGTTTAACAAGAAACAAAAAGATGCAATTGCAGGATCTAGAGGAAATAGCTTCGAGCACTCACCCAGAAAATAGCTTAGTTGCCGAGATCCGTAGTGTGAGTACCTTTTACCTTTCCTCCCCGGCAACGGCGCCAGAAAATAGCTTGTTGTCCAGGACTGGCGCGTGGTCAACGAGGGAGGAAATCTCTGTTGTGTAGCTTTTCGTTCCCCGGCAACGGCGCCAGAAAATAGCTTGATGTCTACTCACGCTTCTTTTCTTGTAGACAGTGTTGGGCCTCCAAGAGCAGAGGTTTGTAGAACAGCAGCAAGTTTTCCCTTAAGTGGATCACCCAAGGTTTATCGAACTCAGGGAGGAAGAGGTCAAAGTTATCCCTCTCAAGCAACCCTGCAACCACAATACAAGAAGTCTCTTGTGTCCCCAACACACCCAATACACTTGTCAGATGTATAGGTGCACTAGTTCGGCGAAGAGATAGTGAAATACAAGTGGTATGAATGAATATGAGCAGTAGTAACGGCGCCAGAAAATAGTTGATGTCTACAACAGGCGTGCAGTCAATGGTGGTAATATTGCAGGAAGTACAGATGCAGTAGAACAGTAAACAAGCGATGATTGCAGTATTTGGAAACAAGGCCTAGGGATCATACTTTCACTAGTGGACACTCTCAACATTGATCACATAATAAAACCACTCTACACTCTCTTGTTGGATGATGAACACCACTAATTGTGTAGGGCTACAAGAGCACCTCAATGTCGGAGTTAACAAGCTCCACAACATTCGATGTTCATATTTAAATAACCTTAGAGTGCATGATAGATCAACACAATTATACCAAGTACTAACATAGCATGCACACTATTACCATCACACTATGAAAGGAGGAATATATCACATCAATACCATCATAGTAATAGTTAACTTCATAATCTACAAGAGATCACAATCATAGCATATACCAAGTACTTCATGATGCACACACTGTCAACATTACATCATGGAGGAGGAATAGACTACTTTAATAACATCACTAGAGTAGCACATAGATGAATAGTGATACAAAACTCATATGAATCTCAATCATGTAAGGCAGCTCATGAGATCATTGTATTGAAGTACATGGAAGAGAGATTAACCACGTAGCTACCGGTACAGCCCTTAGCCTCGATGGAGAACTACTCCCTCCTCATGGGAGACAGCAGCGGTGATGAAGATGGTGGTGATGTCGATGGAGATGCCTTCCGGGGGCACTTCCCCGTCCCGGCGGCGTGCCGGAACAGAGACTCCTGTCCCCAGATCTTGGCTTCGCGATGGCGGCGGCTCTGGAAGGTTTCTCGTACCGTGGCTTATTCGTATCGAAGATTTAGGTCAGGGGGCTTCTTATAGGCGAAGAGGCGGAGTCGGAGGGCTGACGGGGGCGCCACACAATAGGGGGGCGCGCTCCCCCCTTGGGCCACGCCAGCCACCTGTGTGGGGGGCCTGTGGCCCTCCTCTGGCCCCTCTCCGGTGTTCTGGAAGCTTCGTGCAATTATAAGATGCTGGGCGTTGATTTCGTCCAATTCCGAGAATATTTCCTTACTAGGATTTCTGAAACCAAAAACAGCAGAAAACAGGAACTGGCACTTCGGCATCTCGTCAATAGGTTAGTTCCGGAAAACGCATAAAATCATCATAAAGTGTGAACAAAACATGTAGGTATTGTCATAAAACAAGCATGGAACATAAGAAATTATGGATACGTTGGAGACGTATCAATGGACTTGAGCACTTCTTGTGTTCTTGACATTGTATTTATTGCATTTGTTTGATTTCTACACGGACATTTGTTTGGTGAAAGTTTGCAACCTAAATACTCTTAGATGCTTGTAGCCGGAGCTTGTTCTTCATAGGTTCTTGAACCCTTGATGGCTTTGTGACCTTGGTCGTGCTTAGTTGGGAGCCTCTAAATAATCTATTGAGATGTCCCCAAGCTTGTGGCCTTTTGTGGTGATTATTTGAGATCCTCCAATTGATTTCTGGAGACTTAGTGTGGGTTTTGTGACCTCTCTAAAGGGTCCCATAGTGGAAATAGGATTTCCTTTTTGGTCCCATGGATATGTTGCTATCATTTAGTTGTTTATCTTTCTTAGCATAACTTTTTGGTGCACATAGTTGAGCTTAGATTATATAGGTTTTGTGCATGAAAAATAAACGCTTGTCTTATTGCGCATATGTTAATGCCAATACCGTAGAAAGAGGCCAATTCACCCCCTCTAGGCGACATATGTGACCTTTAAGTGCGGCACCGCCAGCAATGGTTGTGGTCCTAGGAAATGTACACGGCAGCTTTCACTTACATGACACCCCACTTTATGTCGGCATCATCAGGCAAGTTGACTAGGACAAGTCCACCGCCACAATTACCAATGTGCTGGCAAAGATGGACATGTCAAATGAGGTTGCATTTAAAGAGATCGTCAATGATCCAAAGGTGAAAGCATCTCAATAGCTCATGTAGATTTAAAGACAATAAAGGGGTAGCGTATGCGATAAATGACGACGACATCCTGACATCTAACTTTACATGTGCATGGTTTTTTTTGGTCATGCGGCGACGTTCCTGTCTGGACCTTACGGTTAAGCGGTTCTCCTCGGGTGTGTACACAATTGAGGGGGAGAATATGATGGTTCATAACTCATTGTGCGAATGTGGTTTTGTTTGCATGCAGATGTGCACGTAAAAATCCTATGCGTGGCTACGACAACCTGGTAATCGGTGCACTATAACAATATTCTCCATATGGGGGAAGCTCTTAAGATAGGAGTCTTAATTTACAGTATAAAACCTTAGGATTTATCTTCATTGGTTTACCTAGCAATGACATACTTATAGTAGCTCGCTTGTTAACGACATTATTTGGACATGTCTCAAAATTTCTCCAGGATAATATATTATTTGACCTCGATGGTGTTGGAGGATCTTTCCGCGGTCCAAGTGTAGCCTATGTGGTGGTTGTTTCATGTTGACATGTTGTTGCAAGTTGCCAATCATTTGGGCGGACATGTTATGTTTTATTTCCTTTTTATTGTATGCACATTTTGGTGTCTCAATTAGCTCTTGACATTATGTGTTTGCAAAGGTCGGATGTAATTTTTCATTGTAGATATTAATATATTAACATTCACTTCATCGGAGAAAAGTTAGTTTAACTAAAAATTACAACACGACTTCAAATTTAGTTCTTGTTTTGAAGAAGGGACAATTCGACATCTATTTGTCAACTCTCAACTGGCTAGGATTTCTTGCCATGGGACTTATCTGTTTCATGATGTTCTCCCGTCATGGCTAAAGCACATTGAAAAGTAAACAACACAAGTAAAGGGATCTGTTAGGGATAATCGAAGCACGCGGAGACGATGATGTATTCTCATGTTCCTTTCCTTGGGAGGAGGTACGTCACGTTGGAGAGGTGTGGTATCCTACGAAAGATTTCCCAACGCCACGAAGACACACCTTCTTTTCCAGAGCCTATTCCATGAAGGAATTGCTCACTCACTCTAGTAGACTTTAACGTAGTCTCCAAACCCTCATAAACTTATTCATGGAGAAAATCTACCACATGGATGCTTCCATGTGACCCTAGCCGCCTAGAGAAAATGATGTTTGGCTTTCTGGGATCGTAGATCGGGAAATCCTCTTTCTTTCTACCAAAGGGATTAGGCTTTGGTTGGGTAGAATGGAAGATCCTCAAGAAATGGTGTTTCAACAATGGTGTGTGTGAGAGATAGAGAGAGCACAAAGATATAAAATGAATGGTTCACCTAACCCTCTCAAGCTCCAAGAAGGAGTATTTATAGACCAAAGAGAAAACTACTCGTTCGGGAAAAGTTCCTGCAACACAAACCGATGGTAAGTTTGGAGGTGCCGATCCTCCTGCCGGATGGTCTGGCTAGCAAACCGGCAAACCAGAACCTACATCGGTTTTGGCTATCGGTGCACATGACTAGGCCGGTTTCGAACCGGCACGCCGGCTCCCTCGCCGGTTCCAATCTGGTGCGCTAGAACCATTTTGGCGCCCGCCGAAATTGTTTTCTAATATGTCATTTGGCATATAACGGAACAACCCAGCGACCGCTGACTAGGTCCAGCGGAGAGCCGACACCGCCGGTTTCGTAGAGAACCCCTCAAACTGCAGTTTCTCTAATAACTAAACTCACCCACAAAGTGTGATGGATATATATAGTGGTAGGATGCATGTGTATGGCTTTGGTAATATCCCGAACAAGCTCATCAAAACCACCCCTATTAATAGTGTGGTGTTTCTTATTGACTCAAGAGAAAATAAAGCCAAAATGCCGGCGCTTGTCTTGTATAGCAAATGGGGGTCTCTCACCACGTTCCGACAACACTTGCAGACTAAAACGTGCATACACACTAATAGGTAACATTAATCTACACTTTAGCTCGGTGTTACCATTAACCAATATAAAGGTTAATGGTAAAGCACCCTTACAACCGGTATGGTTTTGGACCACATAGTCATGCCAAAATGATCGTGCTTGACAAGGAAAAAATGTTCATTCGTTTAAGCAAGTTTGCTCTTGTTTATATACTATTACTGTTTGCGGGGGGTTCTTCACACAAGGACCTTAGAGCATCTCCAGGGATCGAGTGTTTGGGAGACGGGTTTTGTTCGTGCCGTGTTTGGGGACAACGCTTCCCAATCGCGTCCTCCAAACGCCGTCCCCAAACTTTTTTTTATAGGATTTTCGAAAACACAACCGTTTATTAAATATAGCATACGAATAAATATGTTTGCTGAGATTATTTTCAAATTTGAATACAACAAACAATAAAAGAACTAAACAAATGTAATAAATGGGGCTAGATCAAGGTGTCGTGGCATTTGCTGATAATTCTTTGATCTTCCACATACGCTCAACGAGATTATTTTAAAGTTCATCGTGAACATTGCTGCCATGGATCTCTGCGTGCATGGCGAGGAAATCAGCAGGCAACTCATGATCAACGTTCGGAAGAGGGCCCTGACACTCATATAAACCAACGTGTGTCCTGGCATATTGCAATTGTGTTTTCGAAAACTCTATAAAAAAATTGTGGACAGCGTTTGGGAGACGCGGCTGGGAAGCGATATCCCGCAAACGTGGCACGAACAAAGCCTATCCCCCGAACACTCAATCCGACGCTGTTTGGGGATGCGACTTGAGATGCTCTTATGGAATTTGATGCCTAGAGGCCGGAGTCCTGTACGTGTGGCCTGCCAAGCACCTTATTAGATCTCGCAGTAGTACACACTTTGTCGATTTGGTGATATTTTGGCCATGTTTTGGGGGTGTAATGAAGTATGTGACAAGGGTGAGGCTATATGAAGCTTTCGTTTTGCTAAGAAAGAGCATCAACTACTCAAAACTAAACATATTTGAATAATTCAAATTTGTATAGTTTCAGTGAATCTGCAACAAGTGATTTGAATTTAAATTAATCTTCAAAAAAAAAACAAGTGAGTTGAGTTGAAGGGTGTACTATATTTTTAATGCTGGTCCATTTACATTAACACTTTTGAAAATTTAATGATATTTGATTCTTTTTAAATACTTTATGAGTGTTTCTGAAATATCTAATATACAGTTTAGTTTCTTTATAAATATTTTTCAGTTGCTTCTCAAATTACCTACTCATGGGGTGGACGTTTCTCGTTTTTACCAAAAAGATTTAATAATTGATGGACGGCCATTTGGCCATGCTGATTGGCTATAAATTTAACTTATAAACAAAAATACCTCACTGTACTATTTTTATGGTGAAATACTTTTAGTACTGCGCTAGTACTGACGAGGGGATCGTCATGGGGTGGATGTGCAGAGGGGCAGGATCAAAGATTCTCGTCACCAGGTCATGACAAGGACCCTTTGTTCTGTACAATCTCGCACAGGTCATCGGCACAATCACCACGGTCAAAAAGGCTGCCGAGCTTTACGAGTTTACGACCCATCCCTGCATGCATGGACCTCTTCCACCATGGGCCACAGGTAGCAGCAAGATCAGATCAGACAATGTGGCATAGCCGATGTGGTCTGCCAGTACCAGGTGCCGCCATGATTTCATTTCCTCCGTCCACCACGTATTATAGTCGTGCTTCAGGGCGAGTTTTAGCTGGTTCGATCGTGGTAGTATTTCCTTCTCTTTCTTATATACTGTACACATCACTCGTACAAATTGTACGCGACAAAAACGTAACCTACGTACGGTAACAATCGACCGATCCATAAATCGCATGGCACGTACAAGCACGGGACGCAATTAATCATGTTCGCTAGCTACAACTTGGGATGCGCCGATCGGACATGATTAAGCTCCGTGGTTACCCAAACGACTAGGCGCTGAAATGCTATTGCTGAAATCTCAAAACTCATCTATGGTGTTAGTTCGGAAAAAAAAATCTTTGATGACTAAGTTTAGTTTGATCAAATTGCTAGTTGGGAGGTAGCTAAGGTCAGATTTTCTCTCTCCTACTTAGTGAGTAAAAAAAAGAATGAGTTTATGCGTACTTCTCACTATCTCTTGTGAGTTTCCATTTATTATGTTCTCCTCTTGTCTTTGATATCCCGACGACTGCCTGCATGGTTATCCGGGAGAACAGGCTTCCAATATCCCGTTCGTTGGGATTATGCACTCGGATACGGGCAATAAGCTTTTGGCGGAGCGTCTGAGTGTGACTGCTGACCTTTGCTTGAGCGCTTTACCACTGGTCAACTTTGTCCTTGTTGGCTTACCGCTTCTTCATTGAGCTCTATGAATTCGATGACTTCTACAACATCACTGGCAACAACTACAACGTCCATGATGATGTTGTAGTGATAACCTTCTCATCTCATCTCATATCTTCTTGTACTCCAGTGCATGTTATTGTTCTATATACGTAGATAAGTCCAAATGTCCAACGCAAGTTGTTAAATCGGCTAGTGGTGGTGCTGTGTAGATTTCGATAACTCGAAAATTGGCTCGTAACCTAATATCCACGATCGTTTCAGAACCGAAATTATAAGAGGAAAAATGGGGTATATGTAGAACCTGATCCGTACAGTGACATGAGACGAGCGGTCTACGCGTGCGGCGTGGACTTGTCAGCGTTCCTGCGCAAGATTCAATCATGCACGTATACATATGTCCAAATTCTATATGTCGACCGTCCGATTCGGACGAAAAAAGCAAAGGAGTGAGCAAGTCGGCTGAGTTCCAGAGCTGTAGCTCCTCCGGGTCGCATTAATTTGCTGGTCTCCCCATAATTCTCGCTGGAGGCTGGACGGGGTCCTGTTTCGACGTGGCCGCTCGCTGCTTTGGCCGACGTAGGAGTAGTACGATTGGCAGGGCCTGCGTCTGCGTGCGTGCACGATCGAGCTCGTACGGCGATCGCATGGATATACGGGATCGATGGTGGATCGTTTCTGATCACGGACATCAGTGTTCATGATCGTGAATGGACGATCCGGGTACGTACCCACCGGGAGCGTCGAATTAGAGCAATTCCAATAGTATAGCTAGTTGTTAGCTATAAGCCAAGTGTCATGTCATCTATAGCTAACTTAGAGCCAACATATACAATAGTGAGCTATAAAAATGTAGTACTTAATCAATGTGTGACCCACTTTTCACTCTCACAAAGTGCCTAGGAGCATGTGCTAGAGCTGGCTCTTGCATAAGAGCCTACTCTCCTTCTCTCTCCTCCAACTAAGCAATAATATACTATTTTAATCCTTATAGCCAGCTGATTAGGACTTACTGTACTTGCTCTTAGTCGACTGCTGCGCCCGCCCATCATGCACACTGGCACATGCCGCCATGCCGGAGGATCACTACGGGACGCATCACATGGGTGGAATTTCAAACGAAGACTGTAGCTTTGTAATCCAATACACAGGGAACCGATCGGAAAGAACGTATTAGTCCACTGCAGAGCAAGAATATATACATTCACTCAACGGGAAATCAAAGATACAGTTGGATAGATGAGGCGAGGCAACTCTATAGTTGCTCAAAAATAAATGTATATACACACTAAAAATATGTCCAGAGACATCTAGATTTAGGCAATTATTTTCAACCGAAGCGACAACGGGGCTCGATTCTGACTTTAATCTTCAATTCCCGAGACTACTCGCACAAAACTGGCCCTTGTGGCAAATTATTGCAAAAAGAATGAACTCAGATGGAAACTATTTCACAAAAAGTTGAGTTTGTGAAATAGTTTTGGCCAGAGTTTAGTTGTGTAATAATTTACCACAACGGCTATATTTGTCAAAAAAAAAATCGATTCCGGACGAGGAGCCTAAATTGTGAACGATTTTCCATAAATTGTGGCTTGTTGGAGCACCTCAATGGCCAAGCTCCCTCGTGGGAGCACTAGCAGCCTTGTTCGTGCGTGGGCTCCACGTAGTCGTGGTGGCGACGACCGGCGTGGCTTCGACAGCCACATCCGATCTAGGGGGGGAGGGGGGAGGGGCGACGCTGGAGTCAAGCAGGCGGTGTCCGGTGTGGAATCGTCGAGGTAGGCGAAGCGGGGAGGAGGGATGCGACAGCAGAGGTTGACGATGGAAAGAAAGGGGGATAAGAGACATAGCGGATACAACTTTTCTAGTACCAGTTTACAGGTCGGCTAAATTTGCTCTTAAACCAATACAATAGTGGGTTTATAGGGTATTTTCAGTGGGCAAATAGGCGTAAATCGACCGCTTGCGTTCGTGTGGTCGAAAAATAGATATGCACCCTGTCCAGTGGCCCGACGCAAATTGACCGGGCTGCATGACTGCGGGGACGCAAACACGATCCAAATTTGCACCGTGAATGCGTCTGCGCGACGCAGCACGTGATCTCTCCTCTCTGCCTCAGGCAGGGCTCGCAGCGACCATGTCTGCTTTGTCTTTTGCGCGACGTGGTAGTGTTGGCTGGCAGCGTTGCTTCCGCATCCTGCCAACTGAGTTAATGATCACGCAATGTTGCAGGTTCCCCAGACCTAGAAATGGGTGCCCGCCTTAATACGCGCCACTGCCCCCTCGGCTGCCTCCTGCGTATAAAATGGAGCGTTGGTGCATTCATTCTCTCAAACAACCCTAGCTGCCTCCCCCAATCCCCAACCCTAGTGCCACCATCCACCTTCTCTCCTCCCACCTTCCCCCCCACGCACTCCATGGCGGGTCCTAGGAGCTAAGGTCGCGGACGCGGACGCCATGGCTTGGGTAGGGGAAGGGCGGACGTGCTGGATCTGCCGCGCATGCATGCTCGTCATCGCCTTCGCGCTCGCCTCCCCTGCAGACTAGGAGTGCTAGTACCTCATGTACTTCGAGTTTGTCATCCACATCACCGACAAACCTCTGAGCAGAAAGAGACCCCAGACAAGTTCGCGGAGTTTCTTGTCGGCCGGGAGCCAGCCGCCGTGAACCTGCGGGAAGCCAGTTGCAGCCAGTGCCGGTGGCCCGTCGAGCTCTTGTTCGACGGGCAAGGCAAGGTTTCCCTCGATGCTGACTTCGAGAAGTTTGCCCGCGCCTATAGCTTGGAGGTCGGTTGCTTGCTCCTCTTCCGTTACAAAGTCGATGAAGACATGTGTGTAAATGTGTTCGACGACTCGTCTTGCCGCAGACACTACCACATCGATGAATCCGACGAAGACATCGACGTCCAGTTGTAGGTTCTAGGGTGATTTTTTTGCAGCGAAGATGTCAAGTGCCAGTTAAATCCACTAGTGTAGATTTCTGAATGTTCTTCCATCGGAGCGAAAAATGCGCTGACACCCAGAACTCTACTTTAGGTGACCTGGTGTTCTTTTCTTTGCAACCAAGATGGCGAGGGCCATCACAATCCACTACTTAGGTTATTCTTATTTTGCAGTGTTTCAAATTATGTATCAAAATCCATGTAAATGTATCTATCTTGCAACTAAAAAAAATGTTTGTTTTTTGCAAATTAAAAATGTGTCGGGCCTCTAGGCTACCCCAAACACAAGCAAACAACCGTGGGATGTCAACCATTTCCGTGTGTGTGGTCCAACACAAATGGATGCGCGTGGTCCTTTTTTACATCTGTTTTATGTCAGGCCCGCTGGAGATACCCTTACGTAGCACTTCCTATGTAATTCCTCCGTCCACAAATACATATTCTTCAAGGAAATAGGAGACAACTTAGTTCTCTCTCATTTTTTGTGAGTCCTCGCTCTATTAATTGAATGAGAGGAATGATGATTGGTGGTTGAGGTGGAGGAGAGAAATGAGGATTGGAAGATGGAGTTGGGAAATGATTACGAGGAGCTAATTGCATTAATTAACTGCATTGGTACTGTAGATGTACACTTTTTTGGGATTAAATTTAAATCTAGATGTACACTTATTTGAGAATGGAGGGAGTAGAGAAGAGACATGAAAAAGAGAGTTGAATGGACTCTAATGTAATAACCACCTGTGGCACATGCTTCTATGTATTTTGTGAGATTGTAAGGTTGGTTATGCATATTGGTACTCACTCCGATTCAAATTAATTGACTTAATTTTGTCTAAATATACACATGTAGTAGTATTTACATAAAATTAAGACAAATAATATAGACCGGAGCTAGTATTACTTATCCGTCCATAAAAGGATGTTGCTGTTTTGTCTAAATTCGAACCTTCAGCATCCTTTTATGTATGGTGATTGTAGTAAAATTATATAACTAATTATTTACATGTTGGCTCTCAGCTAACTATAAATGGTAGGATATGAGTGCCCTACGATAATATTTTACAGTTGTAGGAGAGACCTTGAACTTGCTGTGGATGAGTAATTCCAAAACCTGGATGTTCATGCACAGACGGCATGGTCTTTTTGTCAAATCGACTTCTTCTTCACTCAGGGCATCTCCAGCGGCGCGACGCAAACGGACGCTCAGCGACCGTTTTCGTCCGCCGTGACCGGAAATGCGTCTGATACCACTTCCAACGGGGCGACGCAAAGTGACCGGGTCGTCCGCGGAGACGCAAATCTGGCCCAAATATGCGCCTCGGATGCGTCTCTGCGGACGTCCGGAAACGTCCGCCCGTCGTCGGGCCCGCCTGGCAGCGACCCTGCGTCGATGCGTCTTCTCAACCGCTCCAGCGACTGCGCCGCTGCGTCGCTTCGGCACTCTGCGCCACGTTAATGGCGACGATGCCTCGGCTGCCGAGCGGTCGCCCACCTCCGCCAACCACGTTAATGGCGACGCCACGCGTCCCGCGGCCACCGCATGCCGCCGGCCTATAAAAAGGGGAGCGCGTTCTTCTTCCTCATCCACTCCTCCAAAGAAACCCTAGCCGCCACAAAGCTCGACCGTAGCGCCGTCTAGGTGTTCCTGCGACGCAGCCAAGCCCGCGAGGAAGTCCATGGCCGGTCCTGGTGGCCGGCGAGGCGGTCGAGGCCGCGGCCCTGGGCGCCCCCGTGGCCGGGGCAGGGCCGTCGTGGTGTAGCAGCTACGGCCCCACGCTCGCCGTCGCCTGCGCCCCTCCTCGTCCTCGCAGGAGGAGCGCTGCTTCGAGTTCCTCCTCCGCATCGACGACGGCCCACTCGCCATCAAGCGTATACCGGACAAGTTCGCCGAGTTCGTCGACGGCGTCGAGCCGGCGCAGTTGTAGCTACGGGAGGCCAGCTGCAACTTCTGCCGCTGGACCGTGGAGGTCCTGTTCGACGGGCAGTGCAAGATGTACCTGCACACCGGGTGGGACAAGTTCGCTCGTGACCTCGACCTCGAGCCCGGCTGCCAGCTCACCTTCCTCTAAGAGGGGGACAGCGAGATGATCGTCAAGGTGTTCGACGACACAGCCTGCCGTAGGCACTACCACACCGACGACTCCGGCTCCGACACCGATAGTTAGAACGTTGAGTGTTCTTTCTTTGCAGCGAATCTTGCTACAGGCCAGACGAAGCCAGTAGTCGAGGTTTCTGGATGTTCACCTCATCGGTAGAACCAACAAGGGCACAATCTCCTCCCGCTGGATTTTCCAGTTTGAGTGATTGGGTGTGCCCTCGAACGTTCTTTCTTGGCAGCGAACATACGGAAATCAACATAAGTGGCTTCTTTTTAAAAAAAATTATATTTATGTCCACCATGGTTCAAACTATGTGTTAGTTTGTGTAAACCATGTTCCAAACTATGTGTTAGTTTGTGTAAAATCATGTTTCAAAATGTTATAGTCGAAACTATGTTTAAATAGAGAAGAGGGAAAAAAGGAAAAAGAATGCGTCGCCCCGCTGGAGCAGACCCCAGACGCAAACGGGCGCGCGGACAAAAACGGTTATTTTTACATCCGCAGTGCGACGTAAACGAACACTCGCGGATATTAAAATGCGTCGCTCCGCTGGAGATGCTCTCACACTATTGCGACGCCGACATCGACGAGACAAAGTTCAAAATAAGACATCGCCCACGCAGCTAGCACGCGGATGGAGTAGATCTACCACGTTGCTTCATTACTACTAACCCGGAAAATTAAGACAGTTGCCTACGGAGAGCAACAAGAATCCCAGTGACTGACAGCAACGTGAATACCGAGGCCTCCACGCGCGCGGATTGGCCGCCGTTTACGTCACTGCAAGCGTGAGAATCTCAAAGCCACTAGTACTAGCTAGCTCTGCTAGTTCTGCTTCGGACCGCCGACCTATGCTGCTGCTGTTTGCGTTGCCAGTCCAGTCCTGGAGCGCCCATGCTTGGGCCTTTCTGCAACTGATCCAGAACCCAAGGCGAAGCATGGCAAGGCACCAATGTTTTTCTTGTCAAGCAACCATTAAATTCAGGTCCGTTTCCCAAGCGATGTTGGTCTCTTCTCGGGTCCTTCAACTCAGCTCGAGACATGTCCTGCGTGCCCCTCCCCCTAGGATGCTCCTGCTAGGCTCCTACTACCGTCAGGTCATGGTGGAGTGGAGTAGCAGTCACTCGCAAAGCTAGGTCATGTCGGAAATGCCTTGTTTAAGATCTTGGTCTCCGCGTCTCGGAATCTTTGCATTTCAAAATGGGAACGTTCCATACCCACTGGTTTATACTACTCCATACGCAACATATTTTCCAATGGAGGGATTATATTTTTAATATGATCGGTTAAATTTTACAAATTTTGATTTTTACGCAAAATTGTGGGCAACATAAATTAAAATGGAGGAAGTACACACGCTAATGGCAAATTAGGGGGTGCCCACACGGAAATTCAATTCAGCTCCTTAATTCGTGCGTATTTTGAAGTGCAATTTTTTTGACAAAAAAAATATACATGTATTCTCCATAATATATGTGCGTTCATCAAGTTTCGCGAAAAACCGATAGTTTCTTTAGTCTGTATAAAAAAGAGAAAATTTATCTTGTGAACAGCTTTATTATTGGCACCAAATTTTGTGTTTCTACACACGCCACGGGACAAGTCGACTTTTCATCAACGGACTTTCAGCTTTCAGGATGTGTTTTTGTTTCTGTTTTTAGGACAGTTCAGTGGTGGGTTCGGATTTTGTGACATATGCTCTTGACAGTTTTCTTGTTAAATAAATTTTAAATAAATGTCGTATATTGGTTCGAGGAAGACGGATTTAGCGATTTCTACGGCGTGTGCAATGACGTGCGTTCAGGATCTGCTTGACTGAGAGTGCTTCTCACCTGCCAATGGGCGGGTTGGGAAGGCATTCAGTTTTAGATGATGCGCGTTGGTGTATTGTCAGGGTAATGGTTATGTTTATGGTCACCCCCTTCATCGTTCTTGTAGGTATAGCGAGTTGTCGCTAGAAATGCGGCTTCGAGTTGATCTTTGTATCTCCATCGTAAGGCTTCATGAATAATCTAATAAAGAAATGATGTGTGCATCCTTTGGATGCAGAGGCTGGGCTATGCTCCCATTTCGAAAAATATATTGCTTTGATCCCGAGGATGGGGCTTCATTTCCCCTTTTGAAAAAAGAAATTGATCAAAATTTACAAAGTTTAATATTGATTAAATCTAATATGCAACCTAATTTTGAAGGAGGGAGCATAATCACATTCTAAGAGCATCTCCAGCCGCGTCCCCCAAAGCGCGCCAGATTGAGCGTTTGGGGGACGTATTTCGTTGGTGCCGCGTTTGGGGGACGTCGCTCCCCAGTCGCGTCCCCCAAACGCCGCCCCCAAAATTTAAATAGATAGAATAAAACTCTTTACTAATATTTAAATCGGTTCAACATAAACAAAATACATATAAAACTTTGAAAAACATAATTAAATTACATATAAATTATTTTAAACTACTACTTCTTCTTCTTCGATGATGGCCCTGCCTCGTCGTCGTCATCATGGTGGCGCTTCCTGCTCGTCACCTCTTCCGAAGAGGCGGTGTCGGCCGACGCGTCGGAGTCCTGCTCGTTGTCGCCGGCTGCGCCTTGGCCTTGGCGGTATTGGCCTTCGCGTCCGCCTCCGCCTTCGCATGGGCCACCGCCGCCTCCTCTGACCCTTGTTCCTCCGCGTCCTCCTCCACGCCCAGCCATTCCTCCGCGTTGTCAAGTGGCGGGAGGGAATCGTCGCCGCTGCTGGGCGTCGGAGCTTTCTCCCTCCAATGGCGCCATCCAGCAGGCTTTCCCTCGCTGGAGGTGTCGGACGGGAGCTCGGAGATGTAGCTCATCGTCGTTGGAGGTGTCGGATGCGGCCGGTGAAGATCCAAAAGCGCCGACGTACGGGTCTTATATTGAGCGCGGGACGGCGGCGCAGAAGTCGAAAAGTGCAGCGGTTGCTCTTCCGAGGAGTCCCGACTCCATTCCGGCGGTTGCCGCGTCGTCGACGCGGTTGCCAATGCAACGGTTCCGCTTCCCGGGAACTGCACCGTCGCTACGTAGGCGGCGGCTAAGCTTCCGTGCCGCTGACGCGTCGGGCCTGCGCCTCCTCGCCTCTCATTTCGTTGTGTCCGGCGTGCCCGGTGCGTCCCCTGTGGGACGGGGACGGGCTCGGGGCGCCGGACACCGAATGGGGGACGCGGCTGGAACGCATTTTCTGTCCGGCGCGCCCCAAATCCCTTTGGGGGACGCGGCTGGAGATGCTCTAAGGAGCTGATCCACAAGAAAATCTGGCGAGTAGGAGTACATTTGAGAGACAACCCAAGGCGGCGGAAAAAACACAAACCCATCTAGGGTTCCGTCCTCCTCGCCGGTGATACCGCCGGTCCGCTCCGCCTCCAGTGGCCTTGGGGCCTTGGAGGTGTGGCGGACCACGGTTCCGCGCCGGTGGAGAGTTTCCGTTCTTAATTTAGTTTGTTTTTCGGTCTCTTTTTTGGGATGGTGAGGCGGCGGCTACATCCTGAAGTCAGAATAAGGTCCTCCCCGCCCTATCCTCGCTCCGGTGGTGCATCTAGCGCTGACGGAGGGCGTGTGGAGTTGTGTGCCCGTCGGATCTCCTGGGATCTGGTCGGTTTTCGTGTTTGTTGGTGTGGTTTCATGTCAGTCTCTTCCGATCTACGGTTGTCATCATTGGCGATGGTTGCTGCTCTGGTGCGCTGGTCCTTTGGGACCTTAGCACGACGACTTCCCGTCTGTCTACTACAACAAGCTCTACTACGACAAGCTTTGCCTGACTCTGGTGATGGAGGGGCGAGGACAGCGGCGCGCCTTCGGCTCGTGCTAGTGTTTGTAGTCGTCGCTAGGTGGTTCGAGTACCAATTTGTAATTTTCTTTATGATTTAGATTATTTGTACTACTGTTGATGATTATTAATAGATCGGTGGATTTCTCGCAAAAAAAAAAGAGTAGGAGGGAGTGATGTTTTGGCACATGGGAGCATATGCTCCCTTTATTTTGAAATACATGTTAGACACATTTTAAAATGTCAAAAAAATTGAAACAAAAATTTCGCACGTACATCTTCCTGTGCTACGCGCTCACAAAGTCGTTTCATGAAAAATCGACATGTCATGTGGCGTGTGTAAAAAAGACAAAATTCAGTGCTGAAACAAAGACTTGTCACAAGATAAATTTTCTCTTTTTCGCTTAGACTACAAAAAATATCATTTTTTCGTGAAACTTGACGAATACACATATATTATGGAGATGTACATGTAAATTTTTTTGTCAAATTTTTTTAACACTTGGAAATATATTTTTATGGTAGAGGGATGATACGCACCTGGGAGCCGAATTGAGTTTCTGTTGTTTTTAGGACTCACTACAATATCTGAACTCCATTGGTATCAATGAGAGAACATGCATAGTTCAGACTGACCTAGAAACAGCGCATTACACGTAATATCCTTGTGCTCTGCAGATGCGCTATAGGTTTAGGCGAATCCAGATTGGATCATCCAGTAGTACAATATGTCTGTCAGACACTCAAGTCGTGCAAGCTTCAGACCATCTAGGCTAGATAGTTTATTAGAAAACATTGCGTGCTGATCTTATCCCCACACCTGACAACATGAGTGTGTCCTAATCAAGTGAACGCTCGCTCTTAATTGCAGCAGTGGTACTAACATTAATTTCCCTGATCCTTATCTGTGATTGGGGCCAAATCCAAGTCAAAGCACTAGTTAATTAGAAGTCGCACAGATCAAGCTGATGCTACGAAGCCAGGCTTGTTTTGGATGCGTGGAGCTGTCGCCAACTTGTTCTTCCATGCGCCTGCACGATGCAATGCATACATGCGATTGTTTCTTGGGTGGCGATCGGTTAAGCAAGGAGGAGTGCAATCTACGGGATTATTTCCGTAGCACTTAGTCTCGTGGATGCCTTTTGCACGTTCATCCGTGTGCTTGGTCAGAGTTTTAGGGTTAACTAGTTAGCGGCGGTCAAAGCTCGCAACTCAACCGAATCCTGCCTGATTTTGCTTAGGTCACAAGTAGCAGCAAAGGGCTTAGGGCATCTCAAACCCGGCGACCCAAACGGATGCGCTGGGCCATCCGTTTTAGGCCGTTTGGGTGGTTGAGCGGACACGCGGACAGCGGCCCGCATCCGCGTGTCCGTTTGGGTCGCACGCTGCGCCCAACGCGGCGATCCAAAAATACACCACGTGGTTCGTCTTTCTTGCGCGGCGCTGCGCCATGGCAGGCCTCGACGGGACAACAATGGTGGGTGGTGTAACGCGCGGGAAAGTTCCCGCGCGTACCAAGGTTCCCGCGCGCGCGAAAAGGCCATTGGCGCGCGCTCGCGCCCAAGTTTCCCGCCAGGCCACCGGCTATAAAAGACGGCGGCGGTCACAGACCGCATCACACCCGCTCCGCTGTCCTCCCCCCTCCACCTTCTCCGGCACCCTCTCCATCGCCATGTCGCGCACCCTGCAGACCACGTGGGCCAAGCTCTCCCTCGCCGCCCAGGCCAGGTTCCCGCGGACGGAAGAGGAGGAGCGCGCGGACTCACAGTGGGTCGCCGACGACGAGGCGCTCCGCGTCGCTGCCGAGGCGGCGGCGAAGAAGGAATGGGACGCGGAGATGGTGGAGGCGGCCGCGGACGGCTGACACGAGACCGCGGACGGCTGGTACGAGGCAGCGGACGGCTGACACGAGACCGCGGACGGCTGGTACGAGGCCGCGGAGGGGGCGCCGCGGAGGAGGAGCCCGTCGACGAGGAGGACCTCGCGCTGGCGAACATCAACGCCGCCATCGAGGAGCGTCTCGCCGACCTCACGCGCGTGACGAAGGAGCACGAGGCCACTGTCGGGCCGCCGCCGATTAGGTGACCTCCTCGGCCGAAGAACGAGCTGCTCACTATGCGAGCAACCCGCCACCTCATCCAGATGCCCTCGCCCGAGCGGCGCGCCCGGGATGCTGCTGCGTCAGCGGAGCATGGCCGACAAGAGCGCATGCGCCGGCGGAACGAGAACCACGAGGCCCAGGCCGCCGGCCGCGTCCGCCTGGAGGCGCGCACCGCTGTGGAACGCGCCGCCCTGCAGGAGCTGGAGCTATGCGGGAAGCGGATGGTGCCGCCGCAGGAGGCGAAGCGCGAGCGCGCCCGAGGTGCGCGGACGGAAAGGAGGAGGATGAAGGCCTCCGCCGCGCCACCCAGCTCGTAAGCTGGAGTGGAATCCTCACGCGTACAGGCCGCCCGCGTCGAGTGAAATCCACGGCCCCGACGGCGAGCCGGCGACGAGTCGCCGGCGAGGCCTCCGGCCCCGTACGTATTAGGATAGAAGTAGTAGAGAAAAAGAATGTAATGGGTACTTTTTAATGAAAAAAATTATTTATGGCTATGACACGCGGGGCGGACGCGAGCGGCCAGCCAGCGGCGTCCGCGGCCACGCAAACTCGTCCCAGATTTGGGCCGGGTTTGGTTCATCCCGGACGCCGCGGTCATCCGTTTTTGGGATGGGTCCGCGCACTGGGCCGCGGTTTTCTCCATTTTAACCCATACAGATGCGCGGGCGTGGGATGGGTCGCCGCGTTGGAGATTCCCTTAGGTTCATGTATGCATAGCCCATCATGTAGCAGTGTTGTCGATGTTATAAATAGCACCCAATATCCATAATATCTCTCCGGTTCTCCGGGAGTAGATGCACCCATAGTTGTATCCAATGCATAGCCCAAAGAATAACCTGCAAAAAATTAGTTCACTTTAAATCATATCATTCCTCCATGTCCACATAGACCAACAAATAGCTGAGGCACCAATACGAATGTGATATTTATCCATTTTTTTACACCATTCAATCAATTACCAAACATATTAGTAATATTTACGGGCGGTGGAATGTTATAAGTAAAGAATATCATGCGCCAAATAAGTTTTGCAAAAGGACACGGAAGGAAAAGGTGATCCACTGTTTCATTTGCATCACAATAGCAACATTTCTGATTTTTTTTTGTTTTGTTTGGACTGTTGCCTCTTAAAAACCGATGAGGTCATCGGTTTAGATTATTTTCGGTCGAACTATGCTTCGAATTGCTTAATTTGGTTTATAAATGTAGTAAGCTCTGAAGCGGTGTCTGGAAAAAAGATTCAGTAAGATTTGGTGGCAGGACAAAGCATGAAATAGTTTCAGATTGGAGGTATATGGCGTGTGGTCCTCGAGAGAAAATCATTGCTTTGCCATGCTCGTAATCTCTTGTGGCGATCATAGGGGTTTGATGTTTTTTGCATGGCCCCAAGTGATATAGACTTGGCAAAGCAAGCGTTTCGGCCCCACCAAAACTCACACTTCATCTTCAGCTAGCTAAAATAGGAGGGTTTCGCTTGGATGGTCAGTCACTGATGGATGATCTTTTCAGTCTATATACATTGGTTCAAACCCTTTGGTTTTTTGCTCAAATACAATGATCCTAGCGCCATGCACCATGCTGCCACTGCCATATGCGACTGTGTGTTATGGGCAAATGAGAAAGATTATTTTCCGGGTTTCGCCACGTACCTAGCGACTAGCGTGGAGCCTGAGGGGACGGAAAGTTGGATCTACTAGTACTGTAATGGAATCTTTGAGATGTTTAGGTTGACTAATGAGTAATGACCCCACCAGACCAGGGTTTGCGTTCTGCCTTCTGCGTCATCCCTAGAACAAAGCAGGGATGGCCATGACCCTGCCTCCTTTCTGCTTTGAATCATGGGGTCGCCGCTAACTAACTTTCATTTTCTTCATTCACTTTCTGGTTACTGTTCACGTCGTAATTTATTTTAGGGAATCGTGGCAGCAGGATTACGTGGAAGTAAAACGTGCAGCCCTGGTTTCTTTTTTGAGAAGTTGCAGCCCTGGTGATGGTAGGCCGGTATGTGTATGCCCCGGGCCCATCAGAGCCCAAGTAGTGGGCTCTTGGTGGCTCCACTCCCCATCGAACCTGGACCATGCGAGCATGATCAAGTAAACCTCCTCAATGGTTGAGAAAGGAAATCTTCATCCTAGAGGATGATGAGACTGCAAATTATTACAAAGAAGTAATGGCTGAGTCCTAGTTTCAAAAAATGGCTAAAGGCCATGAAATCCGAGATGAAATACATATTTGTCAATCAAGTCTAGAACTTGACGGAGCCTAAAACCGATATGGATGGGAACGTAACCATGCACAAAGCTTGAATTGTCGCAAAGGGTTTCCAACAAGTTTAGGGTGTTGACTACGACAAAGGTTGGATCCCTATATCAACTAGCACGGGACTTAGGAGCAGAGTGTCCTTAGACCACATACGCACTCAACGCCAAGTATATTTTCTTTATCAAACGAGACCGATTGACCATAAATCTTTCAAAACGATCCCAATCAAAACGGTATGAAGCTGATGTAGTACGTCTTCTCGGGAAGGCGCTCATTCCCCCACCCTCTCTCTCTCTTACCCACATTACCTGAGGGTTTCTTCGAGGGTGCCGGGCCGACCCGAAGCCGATCTCGCCGGCGACGCCGGTGGAGATGGGCGGAGGGGAGGCACCGGGGTAGATAGCCTAGGTAGGATTAGCGACAGTTTGCCGGTAGTGGGCTCCATGCCCGGTAGTGGAGGCGGAGGAGGAGATCTGGCCGCCTGAATCTCGCCTGATGTAGGGTCCTGCTTCCTTCTTCTGCTCCGGTGGTCGGAGGGGAGAGGAAGGAAGGGAGTTGATGCTTCCTTCAATAAAGAAGCGGAGGAGCACCACCTGTTGCAACGTGGAAGCGGCGGGCGGCGTCTTTTCCTGGCCGGCCTTGGAGGCGAGGGGGAAAACGCGCGCACGTCGGAGAACGGCGTCATCGACGAGCTCCTGGCCGGCCGTGGAGGCGAGGAGGAGCACAGACACGCCGTCGCCAGTTCATCTGCATACAGGAGGTCTTACCTTCGCTGGATTTGCTCGGTGGTGAGTACCCATCGGCTCTGCTTCTCCCTGACCTGCCGTGGTGGCGAGGAAGGAGATGCTGCCGATGTTGCGCCTAACGCCTATCAGAGCCAGCTGCTGCCCAAGAGGTGCTATGGAGCTGCGACTTCTTCGCCGACGATGTTGCTGAGGCGGCGTTCATCCGGGGAAGCTCTTCAATGGGGGACATATGCCGGCGTCACCGCCCCGCCCCTGCATCACATGGCTGAATGGCGGCCCTTCTCCTGGAGATCTGACTTCCCAAGGACCAAGAAGTCCAAGGGGAAGAGCTATCGCTTCCGCCACGAAGCCGGACCAAGTGGTTCGTCCCCGGCGCCGGTGTTCGACCTGTGGCGGAACAACTCGACGGCGACTCCCATTTGCGGTGCAGAGCTTCGAGGACCTGATCGCGTTTTTCATAGTTTTTCTGGGGTCTTCTCTGTAAAAGCTAAGTTCTTATTCAGAATTTCAGGGGTTTCTCTGTAATTTGTACACACCTCCTAATTAATACTAGCAGCTTCTAGGATCTCTGGACCCTACCCTGTTCAAAAAAAATAGTATGTTTTCTCACACGTGGATTTTAGCACAGAAACCCAAAACAAGAACTGGTTCGTGTAAACTATTGTGAAGTTATGAGAAAGTAAATATTTGAAGTAGTATAAATTAATGCTAGTTTAGCAACACTCCAAAGATGATTCACATTCTTCTACACTCACTCGTTTAATTTAGAAGTTCTAATTTTGTCTTAAGTCCAACTGTTTTAAGTTTGACTAATCTATATAGAGAAATATGAGAACATCTACAGCTTAGAGATATTAACATATGTTTCTATAAACGTGATCGAACTTAGAGATGTTTGGCTTATGGCAAAACTAGAATCTCAATTATTTTAAAAAAGAGGGAGTAGTTTCTATCATTATTTCGAAATTGTTTGTTCATGAATTTTCATTTCTGGGACAATTTTCCTATGAAAATGCTTTTAACTTTTGAGTTACCCAATATTTTAATACACATATTTAGGATTTACAAATCATTCTTTTTGTGAAGATTTGTTCCTGTTGAATTTTCTAGAATACCAGCTTTCCCTTTATTTTTTATTTAGTAAAAACCGGAAACCCTTTTTGCCATTGTGATTAGCTATGAATGTGAATCAGATACTATTGTCAAAATGATTTAAAAAAACAAAGACATATATCTTCTCATGTAACATATTCCCTCCATTTTAAAATTTGTGTCTTACTTTTTCTTTTTTCAATTTGTATCTGTAACTAAAAGGCATTTAAATAGATGAATATTGGTCAGACGATCGTCATGGGCCAGATGTGAAGAGTGGCTGGCAGGATCAAAGATGCCCGTCACCCGATCAAGACAATAAGGTACTCTTTCTCCGTACGATCTCGCACAGGTCATTGGCACAATCAGCAGGTCAGAGCAACTCTAATGGAGCCCGTAAACACGCGAATTGTATTTCGCGTTTGCGGGCTCCGTTCATCTTTCATTGGTCCAGTTTGCGGGCTCCGTTTCGCGCGAGATGTTTTTAAACCGTAAAATTCATGATTTGAGCTTTTCAATCAATAATGATCAATATATACTAGAACAACTAAATGATGCAATATTTTATAGTTTTTTACATCAAATTGTTGTGATCACAACAATCCAAACGCAAATTGGGTAATATTCAACCATCAAATGTACAAAAAGTTACACAGCCTCCTTGATGAATGCAAGAGATCATCAAACCATACCATCACTGCGGAGCTCATTGTGCACACCTCCATCACAACCACTCATAGGAGATTCACCTAGTACACTTGACGATGCGCTACCACCTTGATAAGCTAGCGTCCTCCTGTCCAAGATGTCCGAAAGCATCATTTGATGCAACTCCAATTGTGCTTCATTCATTCTCGAGGTATCCATCATCATGATCTTCTTCTCCGGCCATGAGCTCCTTCATTGCCTTGGCCTACTATTTCTTGAGCCTCCTCTCCTCTAGATATCTCACATGTGATGTGATCGATCTCTTATTCGTAGCTCAACTGGAGGCCTGAGTTGGTGGCCATGGCAGCAGCAGCTACGTGCGATCGCAGCAGCGGCGACAGAAAGGATTTGTGGCAGCGCTGGTGGTAGGACTCAAGGCTTTCCTGGGGCAATGCCTCACCACGTGTCTCCTTTACATAATGATCAACACAGGTCACATACATACATACTGTACAAATACTTGACAGATATAATATACAGCTAGAGATTTTCAAAATCCATGTGTTACCATATCAAATCAGCACTAGTTCAAACATCTACAAAACAAAAGCTGTCTCTTCGTAGCTTCTGGTTCCAACAGATGAAACTCTGATCGAACTGTTTCACTATTTAAAACTTCAATTCAATCGATTACTAGTCTTTATTTATATCCAGAACTATACGTACTGGATATAAAGGCTACAAAAACTGCATTAGCTTCTGCGAGCTACATATCTTCACTAGGGTGACTCATCATCAAATCAGATGAGACGGCTCTGGACGTTTAGCTCCCCAACCCAGCCGCCCCCAACCCTAACCCTCCCGCACCCTACCCTCCGCCGCCGCCGCCGGTAGCGCCGCCGGGGGCAAAGTCCCTCGGGGCGTGGCGGCGGCGGGGGCCCTTCCTCGTCGCCGCGTGGAGATCGGCGGCCGGATCCCCACCTCCTCGATGCTTGGCGGAGAAGACGCGTGTGGGACGGGCGACGGCGGCGGCGGCCCTCCTCCCGTCGGCTGTCCCCTGGCGGACCGGTCAGCGCGGGTGGGATGGGCGGCGCTGCGGTCTCCCTCTTCTCGTCGGCTTCCCGCAGTACTCCGGCAGGGGTTGGTGGTGGGCGGCGGCCAGACCCTCGGTCTGCGCCATGCCATCCACCCCCGCCTCTCGTTGGTGCGTGGAGGCGATCTCGGGCATCTTCCGCGACACGAGGGCGCCCGGGGCAGCAGCCTTGGGTTTGACGGAGGAGGTGGCCTCTTCTTCGCCGGAGAGGGTCGGCCTGCGGTTGGTGGTGGTGGATTTTTGATCTATCATCGCCATCCGGCGGTGAAACGGATGTGCATGGAAGCCGGCGATGGTGTCGCCGGTGGAGGGTTGGGTTGGCCAGCCCGGGATGGTCGCCGACATGGGGGTCCGGCCTGAATAAAGGCGGCGGTCCTAGGGCCTCTCTTGCGTGAAGAGGAGGACCTACCGGAGGCCTGGACTCGTGATCTGGCCGGAGGGTTAAGTTCCGGAAGGCTCCGCTGGCGAATGTAACAGTGCTTTGCCTGGAGTTTGCTGGATCGGAGGTATTCGGTCGTGCGCACCCATGCGTTTATTCCGACCGTTTGGTTCTGGAGGGAGCGGCGCGAAGCTCTTTTTCTGTGCTGACATCAAGTGACTATGGATCCATGATGAAAGTCGGAAGAAGAGAATTTCATGAAGGCCGGAGGGGAGGACTAGCTAAGGGAGGTTCAAGTCTCCGCGCTGTTAAGGGGCTTGCTTGGGGTCCGGGCTTCACAGCAGCGGTATGAAAGTAGGGGCGACAATACATGTGAAACACAGAGTCCTACCTTTCAGGGTGAAAACCCAAGGTCTGACCTTAGTGGAGGCATTGTTTTGAGAGTGGGGACTATCTTCAGGGTGAAAACCTAAGATCTTTGATCGGGCGACGACGGTGTTGGAGCACTGTTCCCTTCTTGGAGGCGTCGTTTTTTGGAGAGTCTGCAATTCAGGTGTTGTCATGGTGGTGGTTGTATTGCTGTTGTTAGGTCGGTGATACTGTAGCGGGACTTTTGTTTCTTAGTTTTCTTTTCCTTTTTTTGGCTGTGTGTATCCGTAGTGCCATCAGGGTGGTGCGTTGTTGCAGAGGCTGGGTGTAATTGGTATCTCTCGATATTAATATATTCCCTTTATCGAAAAAAACTTCACATCAAAATTTCTACTACCACCTTGAATTTTCGATGTCATAATCATTTAGCGCTTTGTTCGTCGGCAGCAGCAGAGAGCTTGTACTGAAGGTAGGCTTTGATGAAGGGATCCAGCTCGCCGTCCATGACACCACCGATGTCTGACGTCTCACACGCCGTTCGGACGTCCTTGACAAGCTTGTAGGGGTGGAAGACATAGTTTCGTATCTGTTGCCCCCACTCTGCCTTTACAGCGTCACCACGGATCTGCTTGATCTCTGACGCACGCTGCTCCTCTGCAATCACCAGAAGCTTTGCTTTCAGCCGTCTTAGGGCCTTTATTTTGTTTGCTAGCTGACTCCTCTCTTCTGCAAAGTTTGAAAACAGGAAGGGAAATGTCAGCTTCATCCTGTAAACACTCAGTTAACTACAGGTATTGACTCAAAAACATTTCCAGTGAAATTCATAGTAGCTGAACTCATGGTTAGGAAAAGCCACACGATCAATTATGCCAGAAACAAGGACTAGGTCGTTCTACTAGTTCCTGGAGAGCATTGCTTGGATTTTGACATCAAATTTCAATCAGCACAATTTTTTTGCTGCATTTGTTTTGTTTATTATGACCATATTTTGTCAAACTCAGATGCCAATCTACCCATATATGACAAATTGTGCAGTTGTTCAACATATCAAGAATTAATAGGTGTGATGCAAGCTGTTCACATATATAATACCTGCGCAACGAACAGCGATGCCAGTGGGAATATGGACCATGCGAACAGCCGTCTCCACTTTGTTTACATTCTGGCCTCCTTTCCCTCCAGCTCTCGTGAAACTTATCTCCAGATCCTCTTCAGGAATTTCTACATCCAAGGATTCCTCCTGTAAAAGAGGCATGACCTCAACACCAGCAAAGCTGGTCTGCAAGAAAATCATGTAATTTGTTTAGGAAGAATGGATTAAACATATTTTTATCTTCGTCTTGCAAAATAAAGATACCAAATGGAAAAGGAGAACCGCAAAATGGAATACCTGTCGAAGGCCTTTAGCATTGAATGGAGACTGCCGGACAATCCTGTGTGTCCCTTTCTCCCCTGAAAGATACCCATAGGCATATCTTCCCTCTAATTCAACGGTTGCTGATTTTATCCCAGCCTCTTCGCCAGGCGATTTCTCTACCACTCTTGACTTGTAGCGCTGCTTCTCTCCCCACCTAACATACATCCTGAGTAACATGTCAGCCCAGTCCTGCAAAGATGAAGCCAAATTTTAAAAGAAAGCACTCACATATTTTTATCTATATCATGTGGTTTCATGGAGGTAATGCCAAGCATCCATTATTGTCATTCTTAAGTGAGATCAGAGTATAACAAGATGTACATAGTGCATGAGTATCAAATCTTCATTTAAAATTCGCAAGCCAGTTATGTATATGGATTATATACAAATAAGGTCATCATCATGTCATAGTAATAGTTTGTGCGATTCAGAACAGCTAAAATTTCTGGGACGCATAGGTCCTCTAGATTGTTACTGTTCCTTCAGAGTCTCAAGACCAGCATTTTAAGGTGAGACAACTGAAAAAATCGTATAAGTAATCGCGATAGTGAATATATGGTAGCAAAATAATTATTTTTTGACCATGTACCAAAGTTTATTAGCAGTGGTATAAGATCAAATTACTTCTTAGGCAACATGATCAAATGACTGATGCATAAGGTTCCTGAAACTCAAATACTAAAGCAACAGAAAAACAGTCCAAGCTTAAATAACAAGCACTGTCTTACTGCCTACAAGAAGTAAATATAAATTCTAGGGTACAGCTAGTATTGGTCCAGAGAGGTCAGATTAAAGCCAGTGGGTGGAGCGAACACATACTTGGGCGTCTGTGCCCCCAGCACCTGCAGAAATAGTAATTACAGCACCTTCCTTGTCATAAGGTCCAGAAAGAAGCCGTGTCATCTCAAAATTGTCTAGTGCTTTATTCAATGCCTTTATAATCTTTGAGGCCTCCTCAAGAAGACCTGTATCTATGGAATCTAACTCCTCTGTAAGCTTCACAATGGTATCTGCTTCTTCAACCTAGATGTAGGAACAACCGTAATCAAAAACTATTGTTGATTCCACGTACCGTGATACTTGTTCTGCCAGTTTATATAATCTATATAGATATGTTCAGCAAAGCTGTATCTCTTGCCTTACGGTTATTACCATTATATAACTACTACTCCCTCTGAAACTAAAACCACGACACTTATTATGGATCAGAGGGAGTATCATACATTATGTGCAATTTTTTTACCAGGATGACGTGCAAAGTTGTACTACATGTCAATATATACAGATATAAGTTTTCCGAGAACCCTGAAAGGTGCTCAGAATCATGTGATGCCGGTTCAAAATTTTATTTTGCACTCATCTAAAAAACATAATTTCACATGTAAATGACTCATTATAGTTCCCATATTTCAAGTTTTTCGGAAATAGCAACTGTGTGATGTAAAAAAAAAAAAACCAAAGGCTTTCTTTCCATAACCTGAAAATGCTATTCTAACTCCTCAGTTTTGTATTTTTTTTCATGCAGACTACAGATGAACAAAAGAAATCATATAACTTGATTGGTACATGACTCATCTTTTTTAATCTTATAAACTCAGCTTTTGAATCTTCTGGAGAAAACAATAGCATGATTGAAACTAACTTTTGCATGCTAGATCATTTAAGGTGCCGGTCTGTTGGGTACATATGGATGACATGCAGTCAAACCTGCAACTTAAAATCATGTAATGCCGAGTAAAAAATTATTATGCACTCATCTAAAAAAAACCATAAATGTCACATGTAAATGACTCATTATTGTTTCCACATTTCAAGTTTCGTGGAAATCACAACTGATTTGTGAGGAACGAGAATAAAAACCAAGCCTTCCTTTCCATAACCTGAAAATGCTATCTATAGCTCTTCAGCTTTGTTTCTATTTTCACCCAGACTACAAATGAACAAAAACTTGATTGGTGCATAAACCATCTTGTTAATCTTATAAATTCAGTTTTTGAATCTTCTGCAGAGAAAAGTCGCGTGATTAAAAGTAAGTTTTGCATGCGACATCATTTAAGGTGCTGATCTGTTGGGTGCATATGAATGACATGGAGTCAAACCAGCAACTTAAAAAACAATAGCATGATTGAAACTACGTTTTGCATGCTAGATCATTTAAGGTGCTGGTCTGTTGGGTGCATATGGATGTCATGGAGTCAAACCTGCAACTTAAAATCATTGAGAAGCCTGACTTTCTCTTTGACCTCTGTCAGAGCAACAAGCAACTCCTGCGCCTTGGAAGGGTCGTCCCACAAGGTACTATCTCCGGACTTGTTCTCGAGCGAAGCGATTTCCTCCACAAGCTGTTCCAGCCCAGCAGCCTGCCTGACTTCATCGACACGCTCTACGGCCAACTCAACTTCCTTGCGCAAAGCGTAGAAGTCTGTACCCAACGTCCAGGCACATGGATTAAATAAACCCGAGCGTAAAAAATGCCCACATGCTAGTTTGTCACTGAAATGAGCAAATAGATTACCCTGCATGGCCCATTCGACGGTCTCCGACTCGTCCACGACGCTTGACTGGCTCCCCGCCCCGGTGGATGCAGATTGCACTGTGTTGACCCAAGTCTGTCAACGTTTCATCCACAGGATAAGAAAATTAAAGCATAAAACAGCCGAATTTTCTTCTCTAGCCCAAAGTAGTAGCATCGTCTCTTTAGGCACAATACAAATAAGAAGTACATGCAGGTATACTTCACATCTTGCACAGAAATAGTTGAGCAATTCGGTAAGCCAATGCTGCATAGGAGTATGAGACGACGAGCTCACCCTGAACTGAAGACCGGCGGCGGCGCCGGTATGAAAGCGAGAAGGGTGCGTGCCCGGTGTCTAGCCTCGGGCAAGCAGAGGACCGCGGGTAAGGAGCGGCGCGAGCGGCAGGAAGAAGCAGCCGCGGGCAGTCAATCATGGCCGCCAGCCAGGGGGAGGCACAGAAATGTAAATCCTGCGGAGGGTGGCGGGCGGTCTACGCCGGGAGGAGACAGGGACACGGTGGCGGCGCGTCCGCCGGCGGGATTGGGGGCGCGAGAATGAGCGGGGGAGCGCGAGCCAAGGAAGGGGATTGGGGAAGAGAATGTCCAAGGGCGCGAGCTCAGTGTCGACGGGGAGCCTGGGGATTGGCATCATCGACTTCAGCTGTCGAATGGCTTGATAAGCTTGCAGGCGGGCCTTATCTCAGAGTGGGCCGAGAGTTTGCGCTGTTGGATTGCCATGTCAGGGCCGAGTGGCCTGTTGAAGGAGAAACAAATTCATTTCGGATTGTACAGATTCCATAGAATGCTGGTTGATTCCAAACATTGTGTGTCCTATACTCCTATAAGGTGTACTACTCCCTCGGCTTCAAAATAATTGTTCAAATTTAAATGTATCTAGTACAGATACATCCATTTTTTAGACTATTTTTGTATTCATTCCAATTACATGAACTCTAAACCTCGATTCGTTCCTGAGGGATCTAATGAGATTTATGTGTTTTGAGATCATTTGGACACACCCCAATTGCATATTAAATTTGGACAAATCTTCAACATCCAGGACTGAAGTAGTATAGAATAACTAGAAATCTCAAATTACCTAAACGATAAATCAAATGCAGCCTCTACATCTTTCTCTTCGGTGCTTTGAACATCAAATGTGTAAACTCTTATGCAGCATCAGATTGTGAATACTTCCAAAATTTGTGTTTCTTCAGGAACAAAGTTGGGTGCTTCCATCAGAAGCTCAACGATCAAACATTGAGCAACCTGAGGAAGCTTTACCCCAAATATCTTTTGTGTTGGATAAGAGATAGCAAAATGACCGAACAAAACCTTACAAAGCAAACAGGTAGTGATAACATAGAGTGTCCACAACATGCAAAAGCAGCAAAACACCCTTCACACAAACAACCGAGAAGAAACAAACGGTTCCATCAGCACAAAATCTTAAATTAACTAAATGCATTCCAGGAACAAGTAAAAATAGCATGGAACTAAATCAATTTAAGATAAGATAGCTAATCTCCATTCTCCAGCAAGCAAAATAATACAAAATCCTCACAGGTCCAACCACATGGCTCCCAACATTACATTTAGGTCTCAAACATGAAAACTCACATAATGGGGGTAACAAGTAGCCTGCTAACAGAGATACTAAAGCAAGATGGATCGAACATTCAAGCTACTAGAGAAGGCATTGTCAGGCTTGATGCTTACACCTCCTGGACGCTCAAACCTGCAAAATGAAGAGCACAATTAGTGAGCATTTACAATGGGTTCAGAGTATGAGAAACAGAAGGGACACAGAGAACAATATATTCAAATCAGACTAGATGTGATGTAGACGATGAACAAAGTGGGGACGAACTACAAACAATTTGATCATAACTATGATTACCATGACAGTCATGTACAAACCCTGCCTAAAAGTGGAACAATGTTGCACACTAATACAAAGGAGTGCACTTTGTTTGCAGAGGAACAAATGAATAGTGGCACACTGGCCACTTGCCGAGTGGTCAGCAGTGGCATCTAAACCCACCAAGATGATGCTTCAATCTCACCCAATTGGACACAAGTTGCATATCAAGAGTAGGTTGACGATGAACCTATGATTATCACAGATTTGGACTTATTATTATAAGCTTTACAGGGCAACCACTACTGCAAATATACAACTAAACCAGCACATACAGTACTCGTGCAAGCCTAACGTTCATGTCTAAAAGCACGAATAAAATCCATGGCAGAACTTGGCATGCAACAATAACACATCGCAATTTATCCAATCAAGGCCAGCGTCAAAGGCGAAACAAGCTACCTATGATGGCATCTTTCCCCTCCCTATTTTCTTGCATGATAAACAACTAGCGGGGGCATTTTGTAAGCAACCGAGCATCAAGGCGGAGGAGGTGGGGCGAGCACGAACCTGGTGGGAGGGACTGCTTGAGCTTGTTGGCCTTGTCGGCGTCGAAGACGCAGAGGGTGTAGAGGTACCTGGAGCAGCGCACCTTGAACTTGACGGCGTCCTTGGTCCTCTTGATTCGCACCGACCGCGCGTCCTTCCGGCGCGCCGTCAGCAGGAAGTCCTTGATCTCGTGGATCTGCTTCGGCTGCGGAAGCAAAGAACGGAATTCGTTACCACACCATCAGGCAATCCATTCGCTACGAGAGAAAGAGAGATCCACGGGAGATGGAATCGCGCTGGGAGGAGAGAGCCTCACCATGGTGGACGACGGAGGCTGCCCGTGCAAACCGGAGGAGTGGGAGACGGCGGCGGCGGGGGGAAAGAGCAGGGAAGGAGGAGAACGCCCTGCTCGGCGCATTTATACTGCTGGTAACCTAATAGCCCCACGACATCAGGCCCATGTGCTGATGGGCTAGATGGGCCGGCCCAAAGGTAACCTACTATAAAGTTCATAATACTCTTTTTTTTCCTCAAAGATGTAAAGAAGAAAATGGTTCGTCATTAAAAAGTAAAAACACACCAGATGGCCAAATTGTTTGTAGATTATAGTACTCCATCCATCATTTGATCCACGCAGCAAACACTGGCAAAACTGTATCTTCTTTACTATTCTAGGGGAGGTTAGCAATTGAAAACAGGTGGCTGGACGGGGAGAAAAAACAAAACTGCCCCAGCGTCGCCCCCCCCCCCCCCCCCGCATCAGGCGACTCGGGCGGGCTCCTCCGATCTCCCTCCTCCCTGCCATCGCCAGCGCGCGCGTGCAAAGCTCGTGAAGCTCTTGGCGGCGGCAGGTCTCCCTCTCGCGCGCGCGGAGACGGGGCTGGATCTGCGGCGGTGACGATTGGCCAGAGGCAGGGCTGGTCGGTGGCCAGCGTGGTGGGATCTTGGGTGGGATCCGGGGCGGCGGCCTCACACGGTTGTTCTGCGGCGCATCGCGTCGGCTGCCTTGGCAAGGGCTGAGGTGGTCGGGTGATTGCTCGGCTGAAGGAGATATGCCCTAGAGGCAAAAATAAAGTGGTTATTATTTATATCTTTATGTTTATGATAAATGTTTATATATCATGCTATAATTGTATTAACCGAAACATTAGTACATGTGTGATATGTAGACAACAAAGAGTCCCTAGTATGCCTCTTAACTAGCTTGTTGATTAATGGATGATTAGTTTCATAATCATGAACATTGGATGTTATTAATAACAAGGTTATATCATTGTATGAATGATGTAATGGACACACCCAATTAAGCGTAGCATAAGATCTCGTCATTAAGTTATTTGCTATAAGCTTTCGATACATAGTTACCTAGTCCTTATGACCATGAGATCATGTAAATCACTTATACCGGAAAGGTACTTTGATAACACCAAACGCCACTGCGTAAATGGGTGGTTATAAAGGTGGGATTAAGTATCCGGAAAGTATGAGTTGAGGCATATGGATCAACAGTGGGATTTGTCCATCCCGATGACGGATAGATATACTCTGGGCCCTCTCGGTGGAATGTCGTCTAATGTCTTGCAAGCATATGAATAAGTTCATAAGAGACCACATACCACGGTACGAGTAAAGAGTACTTGTCAGGAGACGAGGTTGAACAAGGTATAGAGTGATACCGAAGATCAAACCTCGGACAAGTAAAATATCGCGTGACAAAGGAAATTGGTATCGTATGTGAATGGTTCATTCGATCACTAAAGTCATCGTTGAATATGTGGGAGCCATTATGGATCTCCAGATCCCGCTATTGGTTATTGATCGGAGTGAGTACTCAACCATGTCCGCATAGTTCACGAACCGTAGGGTGACACACTTAAAGTTGGATGTTGAAATGGTAGAACTTGAATATGGAATGGAGTTCGAATATTTGTTCGGAGTCCCGGATGAGATCCCGGACATCACGAGGAGTTCCGGAATGGTCCGGAGAATAAGATTCATATATAGGATGTCATTTTATGTGATTTAAAATGATGCGGAAGGTTCTATGGAAGGTTCTAGAAAAGTCCGGAAGAAACCACCAAGGAAGGTGGAGTCCCGGAGGGACTCCACCTCCATGGCCGGCCAACCCTAGAGGGGGAGGAGTCCCAAGTGGACTCCCCAAGGGGGGCCGGCCACCCCCTCCATGGAAGGTGGAACTCCCACCTCTAGTGGGAGTCCTAGCTTGGGTAGGTTTCCCTATCACATGGAAGGTTTTGGGTTCGGGTCTTATTCGGAGACTTGTAGTCCAACACTTGGGGTTCCACCTATATAATGAGGGGCCAAGGGGAGGGGCCCGACCACCCCAAGACCACAACCTGGCCGCCCCCCTTGAGTGGCCGGCCACCCCCTCCCAAACCCTAGCCGCCCCCTTCTCCTCCATAGTTCCCGCGTGCTTTAGCGAAGCTCCGCCGGAGTTCTCCACCGCCACCGACAGCACGCCGTCGTGCTGTCGGATTCAAGAGGAGCTACTACTTCCGCTGCCCGCTGGAACGGGAGGTGGACGTCGTCTTCATCAACAACCGAACGTGTGACCGAGTACGGAGGTGCTGCCCGTTCGTGGCGCCGGAGGGATCGTGATCAAGATCTTCTACGCGCTTTTGCAAGCGGCAAGTGAACGTCTACCGCAGCAACAAGAGCCTCCTCTTGTAGGCTTTGGAATCTCTTCAACGGTGAGACTCGATAAACCCCTCGTTGCTACCGTCTTCTAGATTGCATCTTGGTTTGGATTGCGTGTTCGCGGTAGGAAAATTTTTGTTTTCTATGCAACGTTATCCTACAGTGGTATCAGAGCCGTGTCTATGCATAGATGGTTGCACGAGTAGAACACAATGGTTTTGTGGGCGTTGATGCTCTTGTTATCTTTAGTTTGAGTACTTTGCATCTTTGTGGCATAGTGGGATGAAGCGGCTCGGACTAACTTTACATGACCGCGTTCATGAGACTTGTTCCTCGTTCGACATGCAACTTGTATTGCATAAGAGGCTTTGCGGGTGTCTGTCTCTCCTACTATAGTGAAGATTCAATTTACTCTTCTATTGAAAACATTAGTATCAACGTTGTGGTTCATGTTCGTAGGTAGATTAGATCTCTCTCGAAAACCCTAAACCACGTAAAATATGCAAACCAAATTAGAGACGTCTAACTTATTTTTGCAGGGTTTGGTGATGTGATATGGCCATAATGTGATGATGAATATGTATGAGATGATCATTATTGTATTGTGGCAACCGGCACGAGCCTTATGGTTGTCTTTAAATTTCATGTTGAGTAGTATTTCAAGGTAGTTGTAATAGTTGCTACATGGAGGACAATCATGAAGACGGCGCCATTGACCTTGACGCTACGCCGACGATGATGGAGATCATGCCCGAAGATGATGGAGATCATGTCCGTGCTTTGGAGATGAAGATCAAAGGCGCAAAGACAAAAGGGCCATATCATATCACATATGAACTGCATGTGATGTTAATCCTTTTATGCATCTTATTTTGCTTAGATCGCGACGGTAGCATTATAAGATGATCGTTCATCCTTAGTAGCACCGTTACCAATACTTGTCGGTTCGAAGCATCTCGTGATGATCGGGTGTGATAGAATCAACTAGTACTACAACGGGTGCAAGACAGTTTTGCACATGCGGATACTAAGGTGGCCTTGACGAGCCTAGCATGTACAGACATGGTCTCGGAACACGTGATACCGAAAGGTAGAGTATGAATCATATGGTTGATATGATGAACACTTTGAGTGTTCGCCATTGAAATCACACCTTGTCTCGTGATGATCGGACTTAGGTGCGGTGGATTTGGTTCGTGTGATCACTAAGACAATGCGAGGGATATTGTTTTGAGTGGGAGTTCACCTAGATTTTTAATTATGTTGAATTAAAATTTGAACTCAATTTGTCATAAACTTAGTCTAAACTTTTGCAAATATATGTTGTAGAGATGGCGTCCCAATCAATTTTAACCAGTTCCTAGAGAAAGAAAAACTTAAGAGCAACGGTAGCAACTTCACCGACTGGTTCCGTCATGTGAGGATCTTCCTCTCTAGTGGAAATCTGCAATATGTGCTTGATGCACCGCTAGGTGACCCTCTATGAATCGAAACCGATGAAGTAAAAGCTGTTTACGAGACTCGAAAAATTCGGTACTCTCAAGTTCGGTGTGCCATCTGTGCGATCTGGAATCCGATCTTCAAAAACGTTTTGAGCACCACGATCCTCATGAGTTGATGAAAGAGCTGAAAGCTATTTTTGAGACTCATGCGGCCGTGGAATGCTATGAAGCATCGAAACAATTCTTCAGCTGCATGATGGAAGAAGGCAGCTCCGTTAGTGAGCACATGCTCGCCATGACCGGGCATGCGAAGAAACTCAGTGACTTGGGAATAGTGATCCCTAACAGACTGGGGATTAATCGTGTACTTCAATCACTGCCACCAAGTTACAAGAACTTTGTGATGAACTACAATATGCAGAACATGAACAAGGAGTTACCTGAACTCTTTGGCATGCTAAAAGCTGCTGAGATTGAGATCAAGAAAGAGCACCAAGTGTTGATGGTCAACAAGACCACCAGTTTCAAGAAACAGGACAAGTCTAAGGGAAAATTCAAGAAGGGTGGCAAGAAAGCTGCCACGCCTCCTATGAAACCTAAGAACGGCCCTAAGCCCGATCTTGAGTGCTATTCTTGCAAGGAGAAGGGACACTGGAAGCGTAATTGCTCCAAGTATCCGGCTGATCCGAAGAAGCGGCCTTGTCAAGAAGAAGAAAGAAGGTATATCGATATACACAGTTATAGATGTTTATCTCATCGGTCCTCGTTCTAGTACACGGGTATTTGATCTTGGTTCGGTTGCTCATATTTGTAACTCGACACAGGAACTAAAGAATAAACGAAGACTACTGAAAGATGAAGTGACGATGCGCGTTGGAAACGGATCCAAGGTCAATGTGATCGCAGTCGGCACACTTCCTCTACATCTACCTTCGGGATTAGTTTTAAGCCTAAATAATTGTTATTTTGTACCCGCGTTGAGCATGAACATTATATCTGGATCTTGTTTAATGCAAGACGGTTATTCATTCAAGTCTGAGAATAATGGTTGTTCTATTTTT
The DNA here is from genome assembly GCF_019359855.2 of Lolium perenne. NCBI lineage: Eukaryota > Viridiplantae > Streptophyta > Magnoliopsida > Poales > Poaceae > Lolium > Lolium perenne. The sequence continues at coordinate 88,383,315 of NC_067245.2, read as the reverse complement.
ATGAATAATATCTTTTATGGTCGAGCACCACAAAAGAATGGCTTATTTCTGTTAGATCTCGATAGTAGTGATACGCATATACATAACGTAGATGCTAAGCGAATTAAATTGAATGATAATTCTACTTATATGTGGCACTGTCGTCTTGGTCATATTGGAGTGAAACGCATGAAGAAACTCCATACTGATGGATTACTTGAATCACTTGACTTTGAGTCACTTGATAGATGCGAAGCATGTCTAATGGGTAAAATGACTAAGACTCCATTTTCTGGTATGATGGAGCGAGCTACTGACTTATTGGAAATCATACATACCAATGTGTGCGGACCAATGAGCGTAGCATCGCGCGGTGGTTATCGTTATGTTCTAACCTTCACAGATGATCTGAGTAGATATGGGTATATCTATTTCATGAAACATAAATCCGAAACTTTCGAGAAGTTTAAGGAATTTCAAAGTGAAGTAGAAAATCAACGTAACAAGAAGATTAAATTTCTACGATCTGATCGTGGAGGTGAATATCTGAGTTATAAGTTTGGCATGCATTTAAAGAAATGCGGAATACTTTCACAATTGACACCGCCGGGAACACCACAACGAAACGGCGTGTCCGAACGTCGTAATCGAACTCTCTTAGATATGGTTCATTCTATGATGTCTCTTACTGATTTGCCGTTATCATTTTGGAGTTATGCATTAGAGACAGCCGCATTCACTTTAAATAGAGCACCATCAAAATCCGTAGAAACGACACCGTATGAATTATGGTTTAATAAGAAACCTAAGATGTCGTTCCTTAAAGTTTGGGGTTGCGAAGCCTATGTAAAGAAGTTACAACCGGACAAGCTAGAACCCAAAGCGGAGAAATGAGTCTTCATAGGATACCCTAAGGAAACTATAGGGTACACTTTCTATCACAGATCCGAAGGCAAAATCTTTGTTGCTAAGAACGGAACCTTTCTTGAGAAAGAATTTCTCACTAAAGAAGTGACTGGAAGAAAAGTAGAACTCGATGAGATTGATGAATCTATACTCGTTGATCAGAGTAGCGCGATGCGGAAGTTGTACTGCACCGCCTACACCGGCAACAGAGGAAGCTAATGATAATGATCATGAAACTTCGAACGAGGAAACTATCGAACCTCGCAGATCGACAAGGGAACGTGCCACTCTGATTGGTATGATCCTTGTCTAAATGTCATGATTGTGGATAACAATGATGAGGACCCTGCGACGTATGAAGAAGCGATGATGAGCCCAGATTCCAACAAATGGCAAGAAGCCATGAAATCCGAAATGGGATCCATGTATGATAACAAAGTATGGACTTTGGTAGACTTACCTGATAGCCGAAAGGCTGTCGAAAATAAATGGATCTTCAAGAGAAAAACAGATGCTGATGGTAATATTACTGTCTATAAAGCTCGACTTGTCGTAAAGGGTTTCCGACAAATTCAAGGAGTTGACTACGATGAGACTTTCTCACCTGTAGCGAAGCTAAAATCTGCGAGGATTTTGTTAGCAATAGCTGCATTTTTCGATTATGAGATTTGGCAGATGGATGTCAAAACGGCGTTCCTTAATGGAGACATTGAGGAAGAGTTGTATATGGTACAACCCAAAGGTTTTGTCGATCCTAAAAATGCTGACAAAGTATGCAAACTTCAGCGTTCAATCTATGGACTGAAGCAAGCATCAAGAAGTTGGAACCGACGCTTTGATAAGGTGATCAAAGACTTCGGGTTTATACAGTGTCATGGAGAGGCCTGTATTTACAAGAAAGTGAGTGGGAGCTCTGTAGCATTTCTGATATTATATGTAGATGACATATTATTGATCGGGAATGATATAGAACTATTAAGCAGTGTTAAAGGTTATTTGAATAATAGTTTTTCAATGAAAGACCTTGGTGAAGCATCGTATATATTAGGCATCAAGATTTATAGAGATAGATCAAGACGCCTAATAGGGCTATCACAGAGTACATATCTGGACAAGATTCTAAAGAAGTTTAGAATGGACGAAAGTAAGAAAGGGTTCTTACCTATGTTACCAGGCAAGGTCTTGAGTAAGACTCAAGGACCGGCTACGGCAGAAGAAAGAGAAAGGATGAGTAATATCCCCTATGCCTCGGCAGTAGGATCTATCATGTATGCCATGCTATGTACTAGACCGGATATAGCACATGCTGTTAGTTTGACTAGCAGATATCAAAGTGATCCAGGAATGGAACACTGGACAGCGGTCAAGAATATCCTGAAGTACTTGAAAAGAACTAAGGATATGTTTCTTTGTTATGGAGGTGACCAAGTGCTCGTTGTAAACGGTTACACCGATGCAAGTTGGAACACTGATCCTGATGACTCTAAGTCACAGTCTGGGTACGTGTTTATATTGAATGGTGCTGCGATGGTGGGCAAGCTCGAAGCAGTGCACGGTGGCGAAGTCTTCAACAGAATCAGAGTACATAGCGGCTTCAGAGGCTTCATCAGAAGCGGTATGGATGAAGAGGTTCATTGTAGAGCTCGGTGTGTTTCCTAGTGCATTGGACCCATTAATCATATACTGTGATAACATGGGTGCCATCCCCAATGCACAAGAGCCAAGGTCACACAAGAGGCTAAAGCATATCAAGCTGCGTTACCACTCGATTTGCGAGTACATTGAAGATGGAGAAGTAAAGATTTGCAAAGTACACACTGATCTGAATGTAGCAGATCCGTTGACTAAAGCTCTCCCTAGGGCAAAGCATGACCAACACCAGAATGCCATGGGTGTTAGGTATATTACAATGTAATCTAGATTATTGACTCTAGTGCAAGTGGGAGAATGAAGGAGATATGCCCTAGAGGCAATAATAAAGTGGTTATTATTTATATCTTTATGTTTATGATAAATGTTTATATATCATGCTATAATTGTATTAACCGAAACATTAGTACATGTGTGATATGTAGACAACAAAGAGTCCCTAGTATGCCTCTTAACTAGCTTGTTGATTAATGGATGATTAGTTTCATAATCATGAACATTGGATGTTATTAATAACAAGGTTATATCATTGTATGAATGATGTAATGGACACACCCAATTAAGCGTAGCATAAGATCTCGTCATTAAGTTATTTGCTATAAGCTTTCGATACATAGTTACCTAGTCCTTATGACCATGGGATCATGTAAATCACTTATACCGGAAAGGTACTTTGATAACACCAAACGCCACTGCGTAAATGGGTGGTTATAAAGGTGGGATTAAGTATCCGGAAAGTATGAGTTGAGGCATATGGATCAACAGTGGGATTTGTCCATCCCGATGACGGATAGATATACTCTGGGCCCTCTCGGTGGAATGTCGTCTAATGTCTTGCAAGCATATGAATAAGTTCATAAGAGACCACATACCACGGTACGAGTAAAGAGTACTTGTGAGGAGACGAGGTTGAACAAGGTATAGAGTGATACCGAAGATCAAACCTCGGACAAGTAAAATATCGCGTGACAAAGGAAATTGGTATCGTATGTGAATGGTTCATTCGATCACTAAAGTCATCGTTGAATATGTGGGAGCCATTATGGATCTCCAGATCCCGCTATTGGTTATTGGTCGGAGTGAGTACTCAACCATGTCCGCATAGTTCACGAACCGTAGGGTGACACACTTAAAGTTGGATGTTGAAATGGTAGAACTTGAATATGGAATGGAGTTCGAATATTTGTTCGGAGTCCCGGATGAGATCCCGGACATCACGAGGAGTTCCGGAATGGTCCGGAGAATAAGATTCATATATAGGATGTCATTTTATGTGATTTAAAATGATGCGGAAGGTTCTATGGAAGGTTCTAGAAGGTTCTAGAAAAGTCCAGAAGAAACCACCAAGGAAGGTGGAGTCCCGGAGGGACTCCACCTCCATGGCCGGCCAACCCTAGAGGGGGAGGAGTCCCAAGTGGACTCCCCAAGGGGGGCCGGCCACCCCCTCCATGGAAGGTGGAACTCCCACCTCTAGTGGGAGTCCTAGCTTGGGTAGGTTTCCCTATCACATGGAAGGTTTTGGGTTCGGGTCTTATTCGGAGACTTGTAGTCCAACACTTGGGGTTCCACCTATATAATGAGGGGCCAAGGGGAGGGGGCCGACCACCCCAAGACCACAACCTGGCCGCCCCCCTTGAGTGGCCGGCCACCCCCTCCCAAACCCTAGCCGCCCCCTTCTCCTCCATAGCTCCCGCGTGCTTTAGCGAAGCTCCGCCGGAGTTCTCCACCGCCACCGACACCACGCCGTCGTGCTGTCGGATTCAAGAGGAGCTACTACTTCCGCTGCCCGCTGGAACGGGAGGTGGACGTCGTCTTCATCAACAACCGAACGTGTGACCGAGTACGGAGGTGCTGCCCGTTCGTGGCGCCGGAGGGATCGTGATCAAGATCTTCTACGCGCTTTTGCAAGCGGCAAGTGAACGTCTACCGCAGCAACAAGAGCCTCCTCTTGTAGGCTTTGGAATCTCTTCAAGGGTGAGACTCGATAAACCCCTTGTTGCTACCGTCTTCTAGATTGCATCTTGGCTTGGATTGCGTGTTCGCGGTAGGAAATTTTTTGTTTTCTATGCAACGTTATCCTACATCGGCGATGCGGCCGGCGGCGGGGGTGACCCCGAAGGCTGTGGATCCAGCTTTCTCGATGGCATGGTCGTGCCTGGTGGTGGTCGGTGAGTCCTCTGCGCCCCCTCCTTCCGGTGGCTCACATTGGTGGCCTTCTTCGGTTTTGGGGGTGGCAGCGGACGACTCATCGACGGCTCAGTGGCGGCCTCCTCTTCCGCTGATGAGGTCGACCGGCGGGCTGCGGCGAGGGGGCCTGCCGTTCTGCCTAATAAAGGTGGATGTCCTATGGTTTCTCTCGCGCCAAGTGAAGATCGGTCGGAAGCTTCTTCCCACCGGGCTGGCTAGATTGTAGTGTTCCGGAAGGTCCCGCTAGCGAAATTCATTGTGCGATCAATGGCTGAAGATTGCTAGATTGGGTGTTTTCGGTCGGGCGCATCCATGTTTTTTATCTGACTGTTTGGTTTTAGAAGGAGCGCTTCGAAGCTCTGCTGACTGTTAATATCATAGAGCTCGTTTTCTTTCTATGGTGTTGGCGAAGAAGATCATAAAAGCAGAGATTGGTGGAAGAGCAATGGTGGTCGGATCTTGGTGGTGAGGTGAAATTGGCTTGGAGCTTCGTGACTTCAAACAACGACTTGTATGTGGGGGCGACTGCACAGGAGAAGTTCAGAGTTCTACCTTTCAGGGTGAAAACCAAGGTCTGGCCTTAATTAGTTGTGTCTGATAATGTTCTTGTTGAAGGCATTGTTTTGAGAGGGAGGACTTTCTTCAGGGTGAAAACCTAAGATATATGATCGGGCGACGACAGCGTTTATGCACTATTTTCTTCTTTTAGGCGTCGCTTATGGAGAAGTTGATCTTCTGGTGTTGTCTGGTGTTAGTGTTGTTATTTCAAGTTTTCGATCTTTGTAGCGAGACTTTTCTTTTCTGTAATTCTTCTCTCTCTTTTTGGCTGTGTGCATCCTTTATGTCATTAGGACATGATGTTGTTGCAGAGACTGGATGTAATTGGTATGTCCGTGATATTAATATATGCTCTTTATCGGAAAAAAAATTGAAAACGTGTACACGAAGAATGAGTGAAGTGCCATTCACAGAAGTATCATGTAAACTGAAGCAATGCCAGAATCATTTTAGATCAAATGCCAGATTCAGAATGACAGTAGTATGAATGAGAATTGCTAGCTGGTGTGACTGCTGCAGCATTTTTTGGTTTTGTGTTTCAATTTCGGTCTCTGGAGAAGTTGCAGATGGTTTTGTCAAGAATCGGATCCTTTGACCAGTTTCCGTCATGGTAGTCAGCATGTCTCGCTCAACTTGTCACAGCAACTGAGCAACAGCCAACTGCAAACACACGCCCAAAACGAGACAGCAGAAGGAATTTGCAGCAGTAGAAAGTGAGGAGATGAAAGTTGAAGAAGCAAACGGGAGCCGGAGCCAGAAGCAGAGCACCCTTCCTTCCGTTTCTTCCTCAGATTCTCCAGCCAGGCAGCCAGACCCTCATTTCTTTTCCTCTGTTCCAGGACCTGAAAACATGGCATTTGTGCTGCTGTGGTGCAGTTATTCCTTGAAACCGACGTGACAATGAATTATGAATCCATTCCTGGGATCACAAGGAAGAAACATGATTCTCCCAGGTTGAAGCAACAATACATCCTCACCTCAGGATCAACACGACTAAACCAAGGCAATGACATCTCCGATAAGCAAGTTCCACATAATACAGGAGACAGCATCAGACATGGTTGGATTATCTTCATGGGATGCTAAACCCAGAGATCGTACTAGATTACACTAAGCGTTACCATCAACGTGTTAACAGCTATTACACTGCGAACTACTATTCACACAGAGGATGCAGCTGGAGACAAGTAGAGTGCAGCTGCATCAAACTAGTCGATGGGTTGTTACGGTCACACACATTCATGAGTGGACCGACCCAGAACCAGAAGGACAATTAGCTTGCAGTGGGACTGCAATCTCCGGGGCTGTTTCATGTACTGTCGAAACTGATCAGTCGTGGCGCAGGTTGATCTCGTAATGGCGAGCAAGGTTATCAATCTCCCCGTTTCGCACCATATCCTCAAGCATTTGGTACTTCTTGTAGTTTTCATCAAGTGTCACCTGCTGCTGCGTCGCCAGCTCCTCCTCCTCTTCCAGTTGATTCTAAAAGCAAGAGAAAAACTCAATTCAGTTATGGCTTGGATACAACTAGTTCAAAGCAACTGTATAATGTTTCAAAGAACATCGTCATCAAAATCACCAAAATAATGTGTGTGATGTAGATCAGCTCCATCCAAATGGCGCCAACATGATAGTGAATGCCAGAAAAATATGTTGGCATCTCTGGTCACACTTGCCTACACCCTATTAGGTCATATATTCTCCAGAGAAATGGTTTTTAGGGGAGTAAAGCAGAGATATTTGCAGCTTTTTTAGTAATTGATATAAGCACATCAGATCAGCCAATAAATCAACTACTTCACCTTGACGAGTGCCATCTGCTCTGCATCTTGCCTCTTTGCAAGTCTCTTGAGTTTATCCATCCCATCATACTCTGGATCTCCTTCCTTTACCCAGCGGAATTCCATCCCCAAGCCAGGCCGGCTAGGGCGATTCCGAAACATTTCGGGCTTTGCATAGGCAGCTCTTACAGGCCTGGGCATCCCACCAATTATGAAGGGGAAATCGTGCATCAGGTCTACAGCAGCCTTGGCTTGCGACTCGTCCTCCAATTCCACCAATGCAGCGGCAGGGATGTCGTACGGGATCGTGTAGTTGACGATGAACTCCGAACTGACAACCTTGGCACACTGGGAAAGAGCTGCTTTGATGATTTGGCTAGTAACCAGAGGGGAGAGGTGATCGATATATATTGTTCTCTTCACCATCGCCTCGAAATCAGCATACTCCTGCTCAACCTGTTCATCGGATGTCGCCATTGGAGCGCGACTTCTGCAGGAATAACAACGAATTGCAAGAGTGACTTAATGTGGGTCAGATTAACTTCCAATTAGAACGGGGCATTGTGTGAGCACAAACATTGTGCAAAGGCATCTACATTTATGAAAACAGCTAACAAACATAGAGACAACTATCAACAACGGTGGGGGGCTGTTTATCTCCTAAATATAGTCCATTAGGTAGGAACACGAGTGCGAGCATTTTAAGGCGTCGCCCGAGATAGGGGTTCAGTTTAGGATTAGGGTTTATGGCATCTCAAAGATGAACCGCTGCGCCTGCACCAAGGGCGAAATCAGGGGCGGATCTAGATCAGCAAGGGATTTAGCTACGGGCATTGCTGGACGAAAGCAAAAAATCGTACCTCAAAATCCAATGGCCGAAGATCGGGGACGGGGCGGAGGCAGCAGTGACGCGGCGACGAAGAAGGGGAACGGCGATGTCGGCAGCGGCGGCGACGGCGACGCGCGTGGGAGGCGGTGGGGGTGGGGTGCCCTGGAGGGGGATTGAGGCGTCAGCGGTAGCTGTAGAGAGGCAGAGCCGCCTTGGGCTGTTTGGTCGTTGGTCAGGCGACGAAGAAGAAATGAAGGCGGTGTAACGGTGGCGGTAGGTCTTTAGAGCATCTCCACTCGTGCCCCCGTGGAGGCCCCGGGCGAGCGTTTTTTTCCATCCGGACGGCGTAATTCGGCCCAGTCGCGCCCCCGGTTTCTCGTTTTCGTCCGGATTTGACCCTTCATCCATCCGGCGAGCCCACGCCACCCCCGGCCCCCTGGGGAGCGCTCGGGGACTCCGGACGAGTGAAAAGCGGGGAAGGGCCCGATCTGTCGGTGACTCGACGCACGAACCCCACCGTCACGTCGCTCAAAATCTCCCCCACCCCTCGTATCTCTCTCGCCGCCGGCACCACCCCGCCGGCTTGTTGCCCAGATTCCGCCGCCCCTCCTTCCCCACCTGCCTATATTCCGCCGTCTTTGGACGACGGCCTATCTGGCTGCTCTTCCGCCGCTTTGTTTCCGGCCTGCTTGCTCCTCGTCGCTCGCGGCTCGGGTTGCCTCGACCACGCCCGTCAGGTGTTCGTCCATTTGCCTCGTCGGCCATGGACTCGGACGAAGAGGAGGAGCAGATGTTCGTCGAGCTTATGCAAGAAGAGATGGCAGCAGCCGCCCAAGACGACGAGCACATGATGATCTTTGGTTGCTTGGCAAGCATGTACGCCGGACTGGCAACTGGTCGACGTGGTGGGTCGGCACGAGGTCGCCGGAAGTGCAAGCCGAGACAGCGAATGGAGGGCTACTGCATGTTGTACGCCGACTACTTCGCCGACAATCCATTGCACGGTGAGAGTGTTTTCCGGCGTCGTTTCAGGATGAGCAGAAAGCTATTTCTGCAAATTGTGTATGTCATCCGCCACTTTGATCCCTACTTCAGATGCAAGGCGGACTGCACTGGTTTGGTTGGATTTTCGTCCTTTGCGAAGTGCACAGTGGCTATGAGGATGCTGGCGTATGGAGCTCCCGGTGATACTGCAGATGACTATCTTCGGATGGCGGAGTCCACCGCCCTTGATTATTTCTACCGGTTCTGCAGGGCCGTCATAGCAGTGTTCGGGGACTATTTCTTGAGATCACCCACTGTCGAAGACACTCAGAGGATCCTTGCAACAAATGAAGCTAGGGGTTTTCCAGGGATGCTTGGAAGTATTGACTGCATGCATTGGCAATGGAAGAACTGTCCGTTTGCGTGGCAGGGAATGTACAAGGGTCACAAAAAAGGCTGCACTGTGATACTTGAAGCAGTGGCTACCCATGATCTTTGGATTTGGCACTCTTTCTTTGGTATGCCTGGATCCAACAATGACATCAACGTCCTAAACTGCTCTCCGGTCTTTTCCAAGCTTGTTGAGGGTCATGCTCCTCCGGTGGACTATGTGATCAATGGTCGGCACTACAACAAAGGATACTACCTTGCAGACGGTATCTATCCAAAGTGGGCAACATTTGTGAAGACTATCTCCAACCCTGGCACCCCCAAACTTTGCGAGTTTGTCAAGAAACAAGAAGCTTGCCGAAAAGACGTCGAGCGAGCATTTGGTGTCCTCCAGCAGAGATTTGCTGTCGTCCGGTTCCCCGCTATGACTTGGTCCAAAGATCAGATGTGGGAGGTGATGAACTGCTGTGTGTGCCTAGACAATATGATTATTGAAGATGAGCGAAAGCATCCGGTTCCTCTGGCTGAGCAAGAAGCACCATATGAGAGAGAGGGTCCTCTTGCATAGCCTAATCACCAGGTGCCTCCATCATGGGCCGCCTTCTTTGCTATGCGCCAGGAGATTCGAGACTCTACAATGCATCAGCTGCTGCAAGATGATCTGGTGGAGCACATATGGAGGCTCCGAGGCAACGTCAACGCCGACGCCAACTAGTCTGTCTTAATTTGTTTGAAAAATTGTGAAATTGTGTGCTTCATTTGTTTCAGCACTTGTTAAACATTGTACTGATTATCGCCGAATTTGTTTCAGCAATTTTCGTACTCTTGTTTGCCGAACTTGTTAAATTTTATGTTGAATTTGTTTGAAATATGTCAAATGGTCGAGGTTGGGGGTTTCCTGCCGGGGGGACGGCTGGAACTTCGGCGCTCCCCACGCCAAATCTTCATCCAATCCGGACGAAAATTTCGCCAGATTTGGGCGTGGGGAGCGCCAACGAGTGGGGATGCTCTTATTTATTTTCTTATCGGATGTCCCCGAAGGGACGTCTTTATTTATTTTCCAAGCTTGAAATCTGTCATGGAGATTCCCAACTACCTGCGCCCGTATCTTAAATATTGGATGTCGCACTCTCGAGTATTTAGAAAATGTGAAATGAAATTATGGACACGGAGTATGTTGTATCTTCTACATATATAAAATATCGTTCCAAAAAATAACCATATATAACTTGTGGAAAAAAGAAAAAATTAAAGTGAACAGTATTCCCTCACTATTAACATATCATTTGTCTTTTCTGTACGCGGGCCAGACATTTTAAAAAAAATGTTGAAACTTAGCAAATGCATAAGCACACCATAATATATGTCCCAGATTTTTTTTTCCTTTTTTTGAGAATTTGAAAGCGTGACATCCGATAATTAAGTGTAGTACACCTAGTTGCAAATGAGAGTTGTCTTTTATCATATAGTCTCCGTGACCCGGGATAATAGGAAAAGATCACTATTGAATTTTTGGTGCATAAAAATCCCAAATCAAGGTGTAGTAGAGTGTAGGGCATCTCCACCGGGTGGCCCTAATAACAAACCTTAGACCATCTCCAGCTGTGCTCCCCATATGGCGTTCGACACAGCTGATTGGTCATGTGAGGGTGCGTCGTGAGGCAAATTTCTATAGGAGGGGGGGTGATTTACCCAGCTATGCCCCCCGAAACTCATTCGAATTTGAAACAAGTGTGCAATAGAATGAAGATGACATATATATGGTGCCAACATGGCACCGACTCAGCAAAGACGACGGAGTTCATCATAGGTACATAATAAATAAGGCAAAAAAGATTAGTTGATCCCGAGGCAGCGGTAGATAATGTTGTAGTCGCCACCGTCCTCGTCGGAGCTCCCGCAATTGTCCTTGGGCTCGGCCTTGGACGGCGGCGAATCGTCGAGCTCTACGAGGATGCCTAGGCGCGACAGGAGGCGCAGGCGCTCCGTGGCCTCCTTGGCATACGAACGTGGCCACGCCTCCACGAAGGCGTCGGTGGTCGGCGAGATCTCGTTGAAGGACGCGATCGTGGCTGCTCGCTGCCCTGGGAATTCCTTCGGATCCTTCGCCACCGGGAAGCGGAGCTGGCTTTCCTGGTATTCCGTTGTGGCTTGCCACTCTGCCTCCTCCTTTGGCTTCTTTAGCGTAAGCTTCGTCCCCGCGCTTAGGCCTCGCCGCTCTTGTCGGCGGCAGCGAAGGCCCTCCAATGAGGAGGTTGTCGCTCCTCGTCCTTAGCGTGCTCGAGAAGAGGCCCTTGATGACAACGAAGACAAGGACACGGATGCCATCCTTGATGTGTTGGTGCATCGACTGCACGCAAGCGTTCCGCGCGGCTCCAGCGGGATCGGGATGCCTCCCGTGCTCAAGCGCCATTCTACGGGTGCGCGAATGTCTGACAGGGCCATGTACCCCGCCTTATACAAAGCGCGCGCCTCCTCTTTGTGCAGGGTGCGGCGACCGAAGCCGTTCACGGTGGCACCATCACCCTCGTACCTCTCGGCCATGGTGCTTGCAATAGCTGTGGTGGAAGTTTTTAGGGTTTGGAAGGCGTGGGGAATAGAGGCAACAACGGCAAGAGAGGTGAGTGTAGGAGCTGCGTAGAGAGACGTAGGGGTAGAAACAGGCGGAAGACACGGGGCGAGAGGGCGGGTGACACCACATTAACTCTGTTGCGTGATGCTCACCTGTTCCCGCTGATGGAAAAGCTGCGGCGGAGGAGGGTCATGCCGAACACGCCCGTTCTACCGACGCTCCCGCCAACCCCCATTGGGTGGGGTGCGGCATGGGAGCTCCGGCAGGAAAAACATAAATTGCTAAAGAAAAACAAGTTTGGGGGTCACGACTATGAGAAAAAAAGGCTCTGCCGCCCCCAAAACCGCTGGGGGGCTTTGGGGGCGGCTGGAGATGCTTTTATAGCTTCATTTGGTCGTCGCATGTTTTTAGGCTCACATCTCTGTCCCAAAATAGCCACCGGGTTTTGAGCACAATAGAATCATTGGCAACCCTATGTCGTCCCTTGCAGACTGGGTTCAAAACGGGTGCGTCGGTGCCTCGCACTGATACGTCTCAAACGTATCTATAATTTCTTATGTTCCATGCTAGTTTTATGACAATACCTACATGTTTTATTCATACTTTATATCATTTTGATGCATTTTCCGGTACTAACCTATTAACAAGATGCTGAAGCGCCAGTTCCTGTTTTCTGCTATTTTTGGTTTCAGAAATCCTACACCGGAAATATTCTCGGAATTGGACGAAACAAAAGGCCACGTTCTTATTTTTCCAGGGGCTTCACGGAGTCCGAAGGAGAGACGAAGGGGAGCCACGAGGTGCCTACACCCTAGGGGGGCGCGGGCCACCCCTCTATCGCGTCGCCAGGTGGGGACCCCACCTCGGGACTCCACCGACATTGCCCCTTCGCCTATATATTCTTCCGTCTGCGAAAACCCTAAAACACCCGACGATATTCCACGAAGAGTTTCGTAGCCGCCGCCGCCGTGAAGACAAGTTTCGGGGGACAGAATCTCTGTTCCGGCACGCCACTGGGACGGTGAAGTGCCCCCGGAAGCCATCTCCATCGACTCCATCGCCATCTTCATCGCCGTTGCTATCTCCCATGATGAGGAGGGAGTAGTTCTCCCCCGAGGCTGAGGGCTCTACTGGTAGCTATGTGGTTCATCTCTCTCTCCCATGGTGTGATCTTTATGTGATCATGAGCTTTGTATCACTATTAATCTATGTGCTACTCTAGTGATGTTATTAAAGTAGTCTATTCCTCCTCCATGATGTAAAGTTGACAGTGTGTGCATCATGTAGTACTTGGCGTAGGTTATGATTGTAATCTCTTGTAGATTATGAAGTTAACTATTACTATGATAGTATTGATGTGATCTATTCCCCCTTTCATAGCTATTGGTGACAGTGTGTATGCTATGTTAGTACTCGGTCTAAATTACAACGGTCTATTACGCACTCTAAAGGTTACTTTAATATGAACTCCGGAAATTGTGGAGCTTGTTTACTCCGGCTTGAGGTGTGCTTTTGCAGCCCTACACAATGAATGGTGTTTGTTATCCAACAAGAGAGTGTTTGAGAGTAGTATTTATTTATTCAGTTATGAGATCATTGTTGAGAGTGTCCACTAGTGAAAGTATGATCCCTAGGCCTTGTTTCTAAGCATTGAAACACCGTTTCCAACTAGTTCTGCTACATGTTTGCTTGCTGCCATTTTTATTTCAGATTGCAATTACTACTTATAATCATCCATATTACTTGTATTTCACTATCTCTTCGCCGAACTAGTGCACCTATACATCTGACAAGTGTATTAGGTGTGTTGGGGACACAAGAGACTTCTTGTATCTTAATTGCATGATTGCTTGAGAGTGATATCTTTGACCTCTACCTCCCTGAGTTCGATAAACCTTGGGTGATTCACTTAAGGGAAACTTGCTGCTGTTCTACAAACCTCTGCTCTTAGAGGCCCAACACTGTCTACATGTCTACAGGAATAGAAGCGTGCGTAGACATCAAGCTATTTTCTGGCGCCATTGCCGGGGAGGAAAGGTAAAAGGTATTCACATCCTCCGACTACTAAGCTATTTGCTAGCACTGTTGCCGGTGTGTGAGTGCTCGAAGCTATTTCCTTTAGATCCTGCAATTATATCTTTTTGTTTCTTGTTTTTATTTTCACTAGTTAGGCTTAATGGAAAACAACAAAAAATTAGAGATCTTTATGAACTTTATATTGAATTAGGACATGATGTGTTTGAAGAGAGAATTAAAAAACCCATGGAACTTTGTTTGCAAAATAGTTGTAGCAATGTTATTAGCATGAACTCTTTGAACACTATTATTGCTAATGCTATGGAAGAATTTAAGCTTGAGGAAGCTGGTTGTGATATTTTTAGTCCCCCAAGTTTTGAGGAGAAAATTTTCTTTGATAATACTTTGCCTCCCATTTATGATGATTATAATGATAGTGGTATTTTGGTGCCACCTACTATGGAGGATAAAGTTTATTATGATTATACCATGCCTGCAATTTATGATGATTACAATGATGGTTGTGATAGTTTTACTCCCACTATTACTAATAAAATTGATTATGCTTATGTGGAGAGTAATGATACTTTTATGCATGTAGCTCATGATAAGAATGTTTCATGTGATAGTTATATTGTTGAGTTTGTTCATGATGCTACTGAAAATCTTTATGAGAGAGGACAATATGGTTGTAGGGATTTTCATGTTACTAAAACATCTCTCTTTTTGCTGAAAATCTTGAAGTTGCGCTTGTCTAGTTTTCCTATGCTTATTGCATTATGCTTACATGACTTGTTTATTTACAAGATTCCTTTTCATAGGAAGTGGGTTACACTTAAAAGTGTTTCTTATTTGCTTTTGATGCTCTCTTTTGCTTCAACTCTTATTTCTTGCGAGAGCATCATTAAAATTACTGAGTCCATCTTAATGGCTATAAAGAAAGCACTTCTTTGGAGATAACCCATGTTTTTATTTTGCTACTGTTTTGTTGTGTCTTGGAAGTTGTTACTACTGTAGCAACCTCTCCTTATCTTTATTTATTGCATTGTTGTGCCACATAAAGTCTTTGATAGTAAGGTTGATACTAGATTTGGATTTCTGCGTAGGAACAGATTTCTAGCTGTCACGAATTTGAGTAGGTCTCTCTGTAGGAAACTTAGAAAAATCTGCAAAATTCATAAGTGATCCTCAGATATGTACGCAACTTTCATTCAATTTGAGCTTCTTCATCTGAGCATGTTAAGTGCCTCTAAAAAAATTGTCTTTACGGACTGTTCTGTTTTGACAGATTCTGCCTTTTATTTCACATTGCCTCTTTTAGTGTGTTGAGTGGATTTCTTTGCTCCATTAACTTTCAGTAGCTTTGGGTAATGTCCAGAAGTGTTGGGAATGATTGTGTCCTCTCTGAACATGTGAATTTTTGATTATGCACTAACCCTCTAATGAGATTGTTTTGAGTTTGGTGTGGAGGAAGTTTTCAAGGATCAAGAGAGGAGGATGATATAATATGATCAAGAAGAGTGAAAAGTCTAAGCTTGGGGATGCCCCCGTGGTTCATCCCTGCATATTTCAAGAAGACTCAAGCATGTAAGCTTGGGGATGCCCAAGGCATCCCCTTCTTCATCAACAACTTATCAGGTCACCTCTAGTGAAACTATACTTTTATTCCGTCACATCTTATGTGCTTTACTTGGAGCGTCTGTATGTTTTTATTTTTGTTTTTGTTTGAATAAATTCGGATCCTAGCATTCCTTGTGTGGGAGAGAGACACGCTCCGCTTGTTCATATGAACACTGGTGTTCTTAGCTTTACTCTTAATGTTCATGGCGAAGGTTGAACACCGCTTCGTTTATTGCTATTTGGTTGGAAACAGAAAATGCTTCATGTGGTAATTGGTATATTATCTTGAATAATTTGATACTTGGCAATTGTTTTGAGCTCTCAAATAGATCATGTTTAAGCTCTTGCATCATGTAGTTTGAACCTATTAGTGGAGAATTACTGTAGAGCTTGTTGAAATTTGGTTTGCATGATTGGTCTCTCTAAAGTCTAGATATTTTCTGGTAAAAGTGTTTGAACAACAAGGAAGACAGTGTAGAGTCTTATAATGCTTGCAATATGTTCTTATGTAAGTTTTGTCATCGGTTCATACTTGTGTTTGCTTCAAACAACCTTGCTAGCCAAAGCCTTGTACTGAGAGGGAATGCTTCTCGTGCATCCAAAACCTTGAGCCAAAACTTATGCCATTTGTGTCCACCATAACTACCTACTATGTGGTATTTCTCTGCCATTCCAAGTAAATTGCTTGCGTGCTACCTTTAAAATTTCATTCCTTGTCTTTGCAATATATAGCTCATGGGAAAGTATCTTAAAACTATTGTGGTAAAGAATATGTCGCTTATGTATTTTATTTATTATAAGTTGCTTGTTGAGCGGTAACCATGTTTCTGGGGATGCCATCAACCTGTTACACCTTTGTTGAATATCATGTGAGTTGCTATGCATGTTCGTCTTGTCTTAAGTAAGGGAGATTTTCCATGATTAAATGGTTTGAGTATGCATATTGTTAGAGAAGAACATTGGGCCGCCAACCAAAGCCATGTATCATGGTGGAAGTTTCAGCTTGGACATTAATCCTCAAATCTCTTATGAGAATATTATCTGTTGTTGAATGCTTAAAGCATAAAAGAGGAGTCCATTATCTGTTTTCTATGTTTCCCGGTATGGATGTCCTCAAGTTGAGATCTATCAAAATCGAGAAATCAAATGCGATTTATCTCCTTGGACCTTTGTATAGGTGGCATAGAGGTACCCCTTTGTGACACTTGGTTGAAACATATGTAATGCAATGATAATCCATGGAAATCCGAGCTAATTAGGACAAGGTGCGAGCACTATTAGTATTCGATGCATGAGGCTTGCAACTTGTAGGAGTTTTTATGCATAACACATATGAATTATTACTACCGTTGACAAAATTGTTTCCATGTTTTCAAAATAAAAAGCTCTAGCACATGAGTAATCCCTGCTTCCCTCTATGAAGGGCCTTTCTTTTACTTTATGTTGAGTCATTTTACCTACTTCTTTCCATCTTAGAAGCAAACACTTGTGTCAACTGTGTGCATTGATTCTTACATACTTGCTTATTTGCGCTCATCATATTACTTTGTGTTGATAATTATCCATGAGATATACATGTTGAAAGTTGAAAGCAACTGCTGAAACTTAAATCTTCCTTTGTGTTGTTTCAAAGCCTTCTATTAAGAATCTACTGCTTTATGAGTTAACTCTTATGCAAGACTTGTTGATGCTTGTCTTGAAAGTACTATTCATGAAAAGTCTTTGCTATATGATTCAGTTGTTTAGTCATTTTCTTTACCATTTCTTTGAATCACTTCATTCATCTCATATGCTTTACAATAGTATTGATCAAGATTATGATAGTAGCATGTCACTTCAGAAATTATCCTTGTTATCGTTTACCTACTCGAGGACGAGTAGGAACTAAGCTTGGGGATGCTTGATACGTCTCAAACGTATCTATAATTTCTTATGTTACATGCTAGTTTTATGACAATACCTACATGTTTTATTCATATTTTATATCATTTTGATGCATTTTACGGTACTAACCTATTAACAAGATGCCGAAGCGCCAGTTCCTGTGTTTTCTGCTGTTTTTGGTTTCAGAAATACTACACAGGAAATATTCTCGGAATTGGACGAAACAAAAGTCCACGTTCTTATTTTTCCAGGGGCTTCACGGAGTCCGAAGGAGAGACGAAGGGGGGCCACGAGGTGCCTACACCCTAGGGGGGTGCGGGCCACCCCTCTGCCGCGCCGCCAGGTGGGGACCCCACCTCGGGACTCCACCGACATTGCCCCTTCGCCTATATATTCTTCCGTCTGCGAAAACCCTAAAAAACCCGAAGATATTCCACGAAGAGTTCCGTAGCCGCCGCCATCGCGAAGACAAGTTTCGGGGGACAGAATCTCTGTTCCGGCACGCCGCCAGGACGGGGAAGTGCCCCCGGAAGCCATCTCCATCGACTCCATCACCATCTTCATCGCCGTTGCTATCTCCCATGATGAGGAGGGAGTAGTTCTCCTCCGAGGCTGAGGGCTCTACCGGTAGCTATGTGGTTCATCTCTCTCTCCCATGGTGTGATCTTTATGTGATCATGAGCTTTGTATCACTATTAATCTATGTGCTACTCTAGTGATGTTATTAAAGTAGTCTATTCCTCCTCCATGATGTAAAGTTGACAGTGTGTGCATCATGTAGTACTTGGCGTAGGTTATGATTGTAATCTCTTGTAGATTATGAAGTTAACTATTACTATGATAGTATTGATGTTATCTATTCCCCCTTTCATAGCTATTGGTGACAGTGTGTATGCTATGTTAGTACTCGGTCTAAATTGCAACGGTCTATTACGCACTCTAAAGGTTACTTTAATATGAACTACGGAAATTGTGGAGCTTGTTTACTCCGGCTTGAGGTGTGCTTTTGCAGCCCTACACAATGAATGGTGTTTGTTATCCAACAAGAGAGTGTTTGAGAGTAGTATTTATTTATCCAGTTATGAGATCATTGTTGAGAGTGTCCACTAGTGAAAGTATGATCCCTAGGCCTTGTTTCTAAGCATTGAAACACCATTTCCAACAAGTTCTGCTACATGTTTGCTTGCTGCCATTTTTATTTCAGATTGCAATTACTACTTATAATCATCCATATTACTTGTATTTCACTATCTCTTCGCCAAACTAGTGCACCTATACATCTGACAAGTGTATTAGGTGTGTTGGGGACACAAGAGACTTCTTGTATCTTAATTGCAGGATTGCTTGAGAGGGATATCTTTGACCTCTACCTCCCTGAGTTCGATAAACCTTGGGTGATTCACTTAAGGGAAACTTGCTGTTGTTCTACAAACCTCTGCTCTTGGAGGCCCAACACTGTCTACAGGAATAGAAGTGTGCGTAGACATCACGCACCACGTCGGATTTCATGTGCAAGGCCGGCATGGCATCGACAAAAATGTTGTCTCACATTTTAAATGATCGCGTGGAGTAGGTCGATTCTCGTCTTCAATGGACGCAAGCAGTTCCCGAGGGGGCGATGCGACGGGCTCCACGCGACCACCTACGCGTCGATGATGGACTACCTGCCGTCTTCAATGCACACACCAACGTCCACTATAGCTTCCTTCCTCGGCATGCCCGTCTCCATTCGTTCTCGTCGGTCATATGAAAACCCTAGCCGCCACCCGCCTTGTTCCCCATCGATGGTGCACAACCATGAAGCCAGCGACAACAACACCAGGGGTCGAGGACGGGGAGCAGCGGCCGCTAAACCTCAATCTTAAGGAGTCGATGGTGCTTCACCGAACTGGTCTCCTCGTTCTACCATACTACCGGTTGCCTCATGGTTGGAACCTTTCCAACGGCGGGTACGCGGTGTCGCCGTTGCCGGAGGGGGTGAAGCTCTGTGCCTTCATCACAGAGCGTTGGGCACGACCGCTGATGTGCAGTAGAACGACCCTACGTGGGCACCGAAAAACCAGGAGTGGATGGCCATGTTTCAACGCAAGCGGGAGGCAGATATCGCTCACTTCGTCAGGCCCGGCTCCAAGCGCTTCAACCAGATCGGTCGGCGATCGTGGTGGCACGGACACAACATCGACCAGACACTCGTCGAGCACGGCTACTGCCCATAGCGAGACGATGTTTGTCGTGAAGGGTCCTTCCCTGCATAGTCTCGGTTGGGCTCGGGCTCATCCGGATCGGGAGGTACCAGCATTTGTTGCCGTACCCGCTGCAACGACGTCGGCAGCATAGTCATCCGTAACATGTTGTGTGAGTCGTCTTCAAAGCGCCCGAAGAAGGAAGAGTACTCTCTGCCATGGGGGAACCTATACCTACGGGATACGACGCCTGAAGATGGGGAGGTGAAGAAGGAGAAGATCATCATCTTCGTGCTTCCGTCGCCGAGGGGGAGCAGTGGTGGGATATCGAGCTCAAGATCCAGGTGGCACATCACGGTACGAATGTCGATGACGCACCAAGCCTGGTGGCGCTGCTCAACCGTACCTACAACACCGTCTTGGTGGCCAGCGACCGGTGCGGGGGTCTCCAATATAGGGTACTCAGAGATGGCAAAATATCTCAACAAGAGGCCGAGATCTTTTCGCCACCACAACCCGGCAATTCATGACGTAAGAGCATCTCCCAATAGCGCTCCCAATAGCTCTGTTGGGATCCTAGTGAGAGAAAGCGTCTGCACCGGCGCTCCCTGACACGCGTACAGCACACGACCGTTGGGAACCCCAAGTGGAAGGTGTGATGCGTACAGCAGTAAGTTTCCCTCAGTTAGAAACCAAGGTTTATCGAACCAGTAGGAGTCAAGAAGCACGTTGAAGGTTGATGGCGGCGAAGTGTAGTGCGGCGCAACACCAGGGATTCCGGCGCCAACGTGGAACCTGCACAACACAACCAAATTACTTTGCCCCAATGTGACAGTGAGGTTGTCAATCTCACCGGCTTGCTGTAACAAAGGATTAGATGTATAGTGTGGATGATGATTGTTTGTAGAAAACAGTGGAACAAGTATTGCAGTAGATTGTATTCGATTAAAAGAATGGACCGGGGTCCACAGTTCACTAGAGGCGTCTCTCCGATAAGAATAAGCATGTTGGGTGAACAAATTACAGTTGGGCAATTGACAAATAAAGAGGGCATGACCATGCACATACATGATATGATGAGTATAGTGAGATTTAATTGGGCATTACGACAAAGTACATAGACCGCTATCCAGCATGCATCTATGCCTAAAAAGTCCACCTTCAGGTTATCATCCGAACCCCTTCCAGTATTAAGTTGCAAACAACAGACAATTGCATTAAGTATGGTGCGTAATGTAATCAACAACTACATCCTTAGACATAGCATCGATGTTTTATCCCTAGTGACAACAGCACATCCACAACCTTAGAACTTTACATCACTTGTCCTGCATTTAATGGAGGCATGAACCCACTATCGAGCATAAATACTCCCTCTTGGAGTTACTAGCAAAAACTTGGCCAGAGCCTCTACTAATAACGGAGAGCATGCAAGATCATAAACAACACATAGATAATATATTGATAATCAACATAGCATAGTATTCTCTATTCATCGGATCCCAACAAACACAACATGTAGCATTACAGATAGATAATCTTGATCATGTTAGGCAGCTCACAAGATCCAACAATGAAGCACAATTAGGAGAAGATGACCATCTAGCTACTGCTATGGACCCATAGTCCAGGGGTGAACTACTCACTCATCACTCCGGAGGCGACCATGGCGGTGAAGAGTCCTCCGGGAGATGATTCCCCTCTCCGGCAAAGTGCCGGAGGCGATCTCCTGAATCCCCCGAGATGGGATTGGCGGCGGCGGCGTCTCTGGAAGGTTTTCCGTATCGTGGCTCTCGGTACTGGGGGTTTCGCGACAAAGACCTTAAGTAGGCGGAAGGGCAGGTCAGGAGGCGCCACGGGGGCCCCACACAACTGGGCCGCGCGGGCCCCCTGTAGGTCGCGCCGCCCTACTGTGGCGGCGCCCCGTGGCCCCACTTCGTGACTCCTTCGGTCTTCTGGAAGCTTCGTGTGAAAATAGGCCCCTGGGCGTTGATTTCGTCCAATTCCGAGAATATTTCCTTACTAGGATTTCTGAAACCAAAAACAGCAAAACAAAGAATCGGCTCTTCCGCATCTCGTTAATAGGTTAGTGCCGGAAAATGCATAAATATGACATAAAGTATGCATAAAACATGTAGGTATCATCAATAAAGTGGCATGGAACATAAGAAATTATCGATACGTTGGAGACGTATCAGCATCCCCAAGCTTAGTTCCTGCTCGTCCCGAGTAGGTAAACGATAACAAAGATAATTTCTGGAGTGACATGCCATCATAATCTTGATCATACTATTGTAAGCACATGTAATGAATGCAGCGATCAAAACAATGGTAAATGACATGCGTAAACAACTGAATCATATAGCAAAGACTTTTCATGAATAGTACTTTCAAGACAAGCATCAATAAGTCTTGCATAAGAGTTAACTCATAAAGCAATAATTTCAAAGTAGAGGCATTGAAGCAACACAAAAGAAGATTAAGTTTCAGCGGTTGCTTTCAACTTATAACATGTATATCTCATGGATATTGTCAATGTAAAGTAATATAACAAGTGCAATATGCAAGTATGTAGGAATCAATGCATAGTTCACACAAGTGTTTGCTTCTTGAGATGGAGAGAAATAGGTGAACTGACTCAACATAAAGTAGAAGAAAGGCCCTTCGCAGAGGGAAGCATTGATTGCTATATTTGTGCTAGAGCTTTGGTTTTGAAAACAAGAAACAATTTTGTCAACGGTAGTAATAAAGCATATGTGTTATGTAAATTATATCCTACAAGTTGCAAGCCTCATGCATAGTATACTAATAGTGCCCGCACCTTGTCCTAATTAGCTTGGATTACCTGGATTATCATCGCAATACATATGTTTTAACCAAGTGTCACAAAGGGGTACCTCTATGCCGCCTGTACAAAGGTCTAAGGAGAAAGCTCGCATTGGATTTCTCGCTTTTGATTATTCTCAACTTAGACATCCATACTGGGACAACATAGACAACAGATAATGGACTCCTCTTTAATGCTTAAGCATTCCACAACAATTAATTTTCTCATATGAGATTGAGGATATTTGTCCAAAACTGAAACTTCCACCATGGATCATGGCTTTAGTTAGCGGCCCAATGCTCTTCTCTAACAGTATGCATGCTCAAACCATTCAACTCATGGTAAATCGCCCTTACTTCAGACAAGACGGACATGCATAGCAACTCACATGATATTCAACAAAGAGTAGTTGATGGCGTCCCCAGGAACATGGTTATCGCACAACAAGCAACTTAATAAGAGATAAAGTGCATAAGTACATATTCAATACCACAATAGTTTTTAGGCTATTTGTCCCATGAGCTATATATTGCAAAGGTAGAGGATAGAAATTTTAAAGGTAGCACTCAAGCAATTTACTTTGGAATGGCGGAGAAATACCATGTAGTAGGTAGGTATGGTGGAAACAAGTGGCATAGTGTTTGGCTCAAGGATTTTGGATGCATGAGAAGTATTCCCTCTCGATACAAGGTTTAGGCTAGCAAGGTTATTTGAAACAAACACAAGTATGAAGCGGTACAGCAAAACTCACATAAAAGACATATTGTAAACATTATAAGACTCTACACCGTCTTCCTTGTTGTTCGACCCTTACTAGAAATTATCTAGACCTTAGAGAGACCAATTATGCAAACCAAATTTTAGCAAGCTCTATGTATTTCTTCATTAATAGGTGCAAAGTATATGATGCAAGAGCTTAAACATGAGCACAACAATTTCCAAGTATCAAATTATTCAAGACATTTTACCAATTACTACATGTAGCATTTCCCGTTTCCAACCATATAACAATTTAACGAAGAAGATTCAACCTTCACCATGAACACTATGAGTAAAGCCTAAGGACATATTTGTCCATATGCAACAGCGGAGCGTGTCTCTCTCCCACACAATGAATGCTAGGATCCATTTTATTCAAACAAAACAAAAACAAAAACAAACAGACGCTCCAAGCAAAGTACATAAGATGTGATGGAATAAAAATATAGTTTCACTAGAGGAACCTGATAATGTTGTCGATGAAGAAGGGGATGCCTTGGGCATCCCCAAGCTTAGACGCTTGAGTCTTCTTGAAATATGCAGGGGTGAACCACCGGGGCATCCCCAAGCTTAGAGCTTTCACTCTCCTTGATCATATTGTATCATCCTCCTCTCTTGAACCTTGAAAACTTCCTCCACACCAAACTCAAAACAACTCATTAGAGGGTTAGTGCACAATAAAAAATTCACATGTTCAGAGGTGACATAATCATTCTTAACACTTCTGGACATTGCACAAAGCTACTGAAAGTTAATGGAATAGAAAAATCCATCAAGCATAGCAAAACAGGCAATGCGAAATAAAAGGCAGAATCTGTCAAAACAGAACAGTTCGTAAAGATGAATTTCTAAGAGACACCAGACTTGATCAAATGAAAATGCTCAAATTGAATGAAAGTTGCGTACATATCTTAGGATCACTCACGTAAATTGGCATAATTTTCTGAGTTACCTACAGAGAATTAGGCCCAGATTCGTGACAGCAAAGAAATCTGTTAATCCAAATCTAGTATGAACCTTACTATCAACGACTTTACTTGGCACAACAATGCAACAAAACTAAGATAAGGAGAGGTTTCTACAGTAGTAACAACTTCCAAGACTCAAATATAAAACAAAAGTGCAGTAGTAAAATCATGGATTGTCTCCCATAAGCGCTTTTCTTTAACGCCTTTCAGCTAGGCGCAGAAAGTCTGTATCAAGTATTATCAAGAGACGAAGCATCAACATCATAATTTGTTCTAATAATAGAATCAAAATGTAACTTCATTCTATTTCTAGGGAAATGTTCCATACCTTTCTTGAGAGGAAATTGATATTTAATATTACCTTCCCTCATATCAATGATAGCACCAACAGTTCGAAGAAAAGGTCTTCCCAATATAATGGGACAAGATGCATTGCATTCAATATCCAAGACAACAAAATCAACGGGGACAAGGTTATTGTTAATGGTAATGCGAACATTATCAACTCTCCCCAAAGGTTTCTTTGTAGAATTATCAGCAAGATTAACATCCAAATAACAATTTTTCAATGGTGGCAAGTCAAGCATATTATAGATCTTTCTAGGCATAACGGAAATACTTGCACCAAGATCACATAAAGCATTACAATCAAAGTCATTGACCTTCATCTTAATAATGGGCTCCCAACCATCCTCTAACTTCCTAGGAATAGAAGCTTCGCGTTCTAATTTCTCTTCTCTAGCTTTTATGAGAGCATTTGTAATATGTTTTGTGAAAGCCAAATTTATAGCACTAGCATTAGGACTCTTAGCAAGTTTTTGTAAGAACTTTATAACTTCAGAGATGTGACAATCATCAAAACCAAACCATTATAATCTAAAGCAATGGGATCATTGTCCCCAATATTGGAAAAAATTTCAGCAGTTTTATCACAGGCAGTTTCAGCAGTTTTAGCAGTTTCAGGCAGTTTTTCACGCTTTGCATTAGAAGTGGAAACATTGCCAACACCAATTATTTTACCATTAATAGTAGGAGGTGCAGCAACATGTGGAGCATTAGCATTACTAGTGGTGGTAATATTCCAAACTTTAGCTATATTATCTTCTTTAGCATTTTCTTCTTTTTCCCACCTAGCACGCAATTCGGCCATCAATCTTATATTCTCATTAATTCTAACTTGGATGGCATTTGCTGTAGTAACAATATTATTATTATTATTTTCATTAGGCATAACTTTCGATTTCAAAAGATCAACATCAGCAGCGAGACTATCGACTTTAGAAGCAAGTATATCAATTTTCCCAAGCTTTTCTTCAGTAGATTTGTTAAAAGCAGTTTGTGTACTAATAAATTCTTTAAGCATGGCTTCAAGTCCAGGGGGTGTATTCCTATTATTGTTGTAAGAATTCCCATAAGAATTACCTTAGCCGTTGCCATTATTATAAGGATATGGCCTATAGTTGTTACTAAATTGTTCCGGTAAGCATTGTTGTTGAAATTATTATTTTTAATGAAGTTCACATCAACATGTTCTTCTTGAGCAACCAATGAAGCTAACGGAACATTATTAGGATCAACATTTTTCCTATCATTCACAAGCATAGACATAATAGCATCAATCTTATCACTCAAGGAAGAGGTTTCTTCGACAGAATTTACCTTCTTACCTTGTGGAGCTCTTTCCGTGTGCCATTCAGAGTAATTAATCATCATATTATCAAGAAGCTTTGTTGCGTCGCCTAGAGTGATGGACATAAAGGTACCTCCAGCAGCTGAATCCAATAGGTTCCGCGAAGAAAAATTCAGTCCTGCATAAAAGGTTTGGACGATCATCCTAGTAGTCAGTCCATGGTTGGGCAGTTTTAACCAAAGATTTCATTCTTTCCCATGCTTGGGCAACATGCTCATTATCCAATTGTTTAAAATTCATTATGCTACTTCTCAAAGATATAATTTTAGCAGGGGGATAATATCTACCAATAAAAGCATCCTTGCATTTAGTCCATGAATCAATACTATTCTTAGGCAGAGATAGCAACCAATCTTTAGCTCTTCCTCTTAATGAGAAAGGAAACAATTTTAATTTTATAATGTCACCATCTACATCCTTATACTTTTGCATTTCACATAATTCAACAAAATTATTGAGATGGGCAGCAGCATCGTCAGAACTAACACCAGAAAATTGCTCTCTCATAACAAGATTCAGTAAAGCAGGTTTAATTTTAAAGAATTCCGCTGTAGTAGCAGGTGGAGCAATAGGTGTGCATAAGAAATCATTATTATTTGTGGTTGTGAAGTCACACAACTTAGTATTTTCAGGAGTACCCATTTTAGCAACAGTAAATAAAACAAACTAGATAAAGTAAATGCAAGTAACTAATTTTTTTGTGTTTTTAATATAGCAAACAAGATAGCAAATAAAGTAAAACTAGCAACTATTTTTTTTGTGTTTTGATTTAGTGCAGCAAACAAAGTAGTAAATAAAATAAAGCAAGACAAAAACAAAGTAAAGAGATTGGAGGTGGAGACTCCCCTTGCAGCGTGTCTTGATCTCACCGGCAACGGCGCCAGAAATTTAGCTTGACACGCGTACAGCACGCGACCGTTGGGAACCCCAAGTGGAAGGTGTGATGCGTACAGCAGTAAGTTTCCCTCAGTTAGAAACCAAGGTTTATCGAACCAGTAGGAGTCAAGAAGCACGTTGAAGGTTGATGACGGCGAAGTGTAGTGCGGCGCAACACCAGGGATTCCGGCGCCAACGTGGAACCTGCACAACACAACCAAATTACTTTGCCCCAACGTGATAGTGAGGTTGTCAATCTCACCGGCTTGCTGTAACAAAGGATTAGATGTATAGTGTGGATGATGATTATTTGCAGAAAACAGTGGAACAAGTATTGCAGTAGATTGTATTCGATTAAAAGAATGGACCGGGATCCACAGTTCACTAGAGGCGTCTCTCCGATAAGAATAAGCATGTTGGGTGAACAAATTACAGTTGGGCAATTGACAAATAAAGAGGGCATGACCATGCACATACATGATATGATGAGTATAGTGAGATTTAATTGGGCATTACGACAAAGTACATAGACCGCTATCCAGCATGCATCTATGCCTAAAAAGTCCACCTTCAGGTTATCATCCGAACCCCTTCCAGTATTAAGTTGCAAACAACAGACAATTGCATTAAGTATGGTGCGTAATATAATCAACAACTACATCCTTAGACATAGCATCGATGTTTTATCCCTAGTGGCAACAGCACATCCACAACCTTAGAACTTTCTGTCACTGTCCCAGATTTAATGGAGGCATGAACCCACTATCGAGCATAAATACTCCCTCTTGGAGTTACTAGCAAAAACTTGGCCAGAGCCTCTACTAATAACGGAGAGCATGCAAGATCATAAACAACACATAGATAATAGATTGATAATCAACATAGCATAGTATTCTCTATTCATCGGATCCCAACAAACACAACATGTAGCATTACAGATAGATGATCTTGATCATGTTAGGCAGCTCACAAGATCCAACAATGAAGCACAATTAGGAGAAGACGACCATCTAGCTACTGCTATGGACCCATAGTCCAGGGGTGAACTACTCACTCATCACTCCGGAGGCGACCATGGCGGTGAAGAGTCCTCCGGGAGATGATTCCCCTCTCCGGCAGGGTGCCGGAGGCGATCTCCTGAATCCCCCGAGATGGGATTGGCGGCGGCGGCGTCTCTGGAAGGTTTTCCGTATCGTGGCTCTTGGTACTGGGGGTTTCGCGACGAAGACCTTAAGTAGGCGGAAGGGCAGGTCAGGAGGCGCCACGGGGGGCCCACACAACAGGGCCGCGCGGGCCCCCTGTAGGCCGCGCCGCCCTACTGTGGCGGCGCCCCGTGGCCCCACTTCGTGACTCCTTCGGTCTTCTGGAAGCTTCGTGTGAAAATAGGCCCCTGGGCGTTGATTTCGTCCAATTCCGAGAATATTTCCTTACTAGGATTTCTGAAACCAAAAACAGCAGAAAACAACAACTGGCTCTTCGGCATCTCGTTAATAGGTTAGTGCCGGAAAATGCATAAATATGACATAAAGTATGCATAAAACATGTAGGTATCATCAATAAAGTGGCATGGAACATAAGAAATTATCGATACGTTGGAGACGTATCACTCCCCAAAAAACGTCGGCATGTTCTGGAGCACCATAAAAGCATCGGCGCGTCCGAAAGGATTCCTAGGCGAAGGGCTTCAATCGAGGGCACCGACACCAAGTTTCTCCTCAAAAGATGCTGCTTAGCCCACATGCAGTGATAGCCCCTCCAAAGATTCTCCTCTCTCCTACTTTTTATGCCCCCGACTACTTTCCTTTAACTGCATGCATGTGTTATTGGAGTTGTGGTATAGGGGTCACCGGTGTGGAAAACACTTTCCCATAGTACATATACTGCAGTCGGCGCCCCCCATATGCTGCTGCCGGCAGTGTCGGTCATATTATGGTGCTCACCGGTGGAGATGCTCTAAGTTGTCTCTCAAGGAACCACGTCGGCTTCCCGTAAGGTACGTCATTGTTTTACGCTTATGCGTACCAAAATTTTATAGAAGAAAGCAAGTTTATAATTACAAGAGATAGTCAGACCCAATGCTAACAAAGGGCTGACTAAACACCACAAGACACTCCTACTCCTACTCTCTCCCTAAACCAACACTAGCACCAATGTCCGCCCGCACAGCCACCCATGACTTGAACTCATCCACTATCTTGCAGGCCAGATCAACCACCGATAACTGTTGTCTAGCATTGTTGAACGCAAAAGCATTCCGATGTTTCCACAAGGACCAACAAACAGCCATGATCAGAGTATCAATGAGCCTCTCTTTACCTTTGTATTTTTTCCTTGCCTTCAGCCACCAAACCTCAAGGTTTTCATTACCATCAGGAACCTCCATCTAGACTCCTACCAACCTGAAGACGCGAAACCAGACTTCCCAGGCCACCACACAACCAAGGAGAATGTGATCCGAGGTATCCTCTTCCTGTAGACAGACGTAGCAAGGCACAATATCATCTTGCCGCCCATGTCTAACCCGACGATCCGATGTCCAAACTTTGTACTGGAACGCAAGCCAGATGAAGAATTTGCATTTGAGCGGAGCCCACGGTTTCTAGGTACAGCTCACCGTCGCTGATCGAATGCTACCCTGACAAAGAGCCATATAGGTTTCCTTGGTCGAGTACTGATTTTTAGTCGCACAAGGCCAACTGAAAGAGTCATGCACCTCCGGCTGAAGCACTATATGTCTGATCGCCAACCATAGACCCACCGCTTCAGCAACCCCCTGCGCCGCCAAAACTGTGGAGATATCCGACACCCAGGCATCATTGAGCAGACCGTCAGCAACAATTCTATTGTTTCTTTGATGGGCACCAACAGCCAGCTGATACGTCTCAAACGTATCTATAATTTCTTATGTTCCATGCTACTTTTATGACAATACTCACATGTTTTATACACACTTTATGTCATTATTATGCATTTTCCGGCACTAACCTATTGACGAGATGCCGAAGAGCCAGTTGCTGTTTTCTGCTGTTTTTGGTTTCAGAAATCCTACAAAGGAAATATTCTCGGAATTGGACGAAATCAACGCCCAGGGTCTTATTTTTCCACGGAGCTTCCAGAAGACCGAAGGGGATACGAAGTGGGGCGACGAGGCGCCCAGACCACAGGGCCGCGCGGCCAAGGGTGGGCCCGCTCTGCCCTATGGTGTGGGGCCCTCGTGCCTCCACCGACGCTGCCCTTCCGCCTATTTATTCCCTCCGTCGTGAAAACCCTATTACCGAGAGCCACGATACAGAAATACTTCCAGGGATGCAGCTGTCGCCAATCCCATCTCGGGGGATTCAGGAGATCGCCTCCGGCACCCTACCGGAGAGGGGAATCATCTCCCGGAGGAATCTTCATCACCATGATCGCCTCCGGATTGATGTGTAAGTAGTTCATCCTTGGACTATGGGTCCATAGCAGTAGCTAGATGGTTGTCTTCTCCTCATTGTGCTATCATGTTAGATCTTGTGAGCTTCCTATCATGATCAAGATCATCTATTTGTAATGCTACATGTTGTGTTTGTTGGGATCCGATGAATATGGAATACTATGTCAAGTTGATTATCAATCTATCATATATGTGTTGTTTATGTTCTTGCATGCTCTCCGTTGCTAGTAGAGGCTCTGGCCAAGTTGATACTTGTAACTCCAAGAGGGAGTATTTATGCTCGATAGTGGGTTCATGCCTCCATTGAATCTAGGACAGTGACAGAAAGTTCTAAGGTTGTGGATGTGCTGTTGCCACTAGGGATAAAACATCAATGCTTTGTCTAAGGATATTTGTGTTGATTACATTACACATCATACTTAATGCAATTGTCTGTTGTTTGCAACTTGATACTGGAAAGGGTGCGGATGCTAACCCGAAGGTGGACTTTTTAGGCATAGATGCATGCTGGATAGCGGTCTATGTACTTTGTCGTAATGCCCTGATTAAATCTCATAGTAGTCATCATGATATGTATGTGCATTGTTATGCCCTCTCTATTTGTCAATTGCCCAACTGTAATTTGTTCACCCAACATGCTATTTCTTATTGGAGAGACACCACTAGTGAACTGTGGACCCCGGTCCATTCTTTTACATCTAAATACAATCTACTGCAAACATTGTTCTTTACTGTTCTTCGCAAACAAACATCATCTTCCACACTATACATTTAATCCTTTGTTTACAGCAAGCCGGTGAGATTGACAACCTCACTGTTACGTTGGGGCAAAGTATTTTGATTGTGTTGTGCAGGTTCCACGTTGGCGCCAGAATCCCTGGTGTTGCGCCGCACTACACTCCGCCACCAACAACCTTCACGTGGCCCTTGACTCCTACTGGTTCGATAACCTTGGTTTCTTACTGAGGGAAAACCTGCTGTTGTACGCATCACACCTTCCTCTTGGGGTTCCCAACGGACGTGTGCTTCACGCGTATCACCAGCGCCACCGCAGGGGCCAAATCTGCAACCGTCGTGCCGTTGATCTAGCGCTCAGTCCAGAAAAGGACCAAAGCACCACTTCCAAGCTTGATAGAAGCCAAGTTACGAAACACTCCTTCCGCTTCAGAATCCTTCAACATAGGGAGCCCATACCATGGTCTCGAACTGTCCATACGCCTCAGCCACTCCCATCTTGTGCGCAACGCTAAACCCTGTAACCTCATATCCTTGATACCCAAACCACCGAAGGCTAGAGGTTTGCAAACCTTGTCCCAAGCCACGCCACACTGCCCACCATTCACCTTGTTCTTTCCAGCCCATAGGAAGGCACGCATCCATTTAGCTACCTCTTCAAGCAGCCACACTGGAGCCTCGGCCACCAAACACTGATGAGTCGCCTTTGCCGAGATCACTGATTTGACAAGAATGAGCCGGCCTTGCTTCTAAACTAGACCCCTCTGCCACGCCGGGATAAACTCCACGATCCTGTCAAGAAAAGGTTGCCACTCTGCCTTTGTAAGTGGTCGAAGGGCCAGCTGCATTCCCAGGTACCTGAGAGGGAAAGGTCAATTTTAAAACGTAGAATGTTTCTGACCAAAGCCCTGCCCTGCGGCAAGCCCCTGATCATGGTGACAGTGGTCTTACTGTAATTAATGTGGAGACCCGAATAGGTACCAAAAATCTATAGCAAACTTTTAACAGTATGGAGGTCGAGCACCAGTGGCTTGACGAACAGCACTGCATCATCTGCGTACACTGACAGGCGTTGTAGCGGCGATATACCAGGAAAAGTAGATAACAACTGCTCTTCACACACAAGACGAATCAAAGACGAGAGCACCTCCATGGCCATGACAAAGAACATGGGTGAAATGAGATTGCCCTATCTGAGACCTCTCCCATGCACAATCTTCCTTCCTGGCACTCAATTAACTAGAACCTTAGTGCTTGTGGTATTCAACATCAGAGCCACCCACCTCAGGAACCGATCCGAGAAACCCAACTTACGCGGTACCTCCATCAAGAAAGACCAAGACAGGGAGTCAAAAGCTCGTGTGATATCTAGTTTGAGAAGGACAACTGGCCATTTCTTGGAGTTGATTCTTCTGGCCACCTGACGTACCAGCATAAAATTGTCATGTAAGCTACGACCTCTGATGAAAGCCGATTGGTTAGTAGTGACAAGATTTGCTAGCCGTGGCCTAACTCTATTGGCAAAAACTTTCGAGAAAAGCTTAGCCAAACTATTTACCAAAACTAATTGGTCTGTAATCCCCTAACTCCTGAGCATTAGACTTCTTAGGAATCAACATAATCAAAGCTCTGTTCAATTTCCCAAAGCCTCTGCCGTCCCCCACAAAGAGCTTGAGAAAGATAGCCATGATATCGTTTTTAATCACTGTCCAAGCCAACTAATAAAAGGTTCCAGTGTAACCATCGGGCCCTGGAGCTCTGTCAGGTGGCAGCTCCTTAATCACACCCCAAACCTCATCTTCAGTAAAGATAGCATCCAACTCATGTAAGTCAAGATGAGGTAAATCCAGCCGGTTGAGATCAATAGAACTGTCTCTGGTATGAATGGCACCCAGCGTCTCACTATAGAATTGGAAGAAACAATCCTCCTTGCGACCTTGCTCTGTCACCAATTCATTGCCCACCTGAAGAGGACCAATGAAATTCTTCAGCCGACACCCATTAGCAAACGCATGGAATAACTTGGTATTTGCATCTCCATCTCTGAGCCACTTCATACGGGAGCGTTGTCTGGCCATCATACGTTCTAAGAACGACAATTGCAGCACATTCTTCTTAAGTAGTCGTCACAACCAAACCTCCTCCACTGAAAGCAATCTTCTATCTTGTGTTGCCTCAAGTCTTAGGATGACTGCATCAGCAACCGCCAGCTTGATCTTAATATCACCGATACGTATCTGCCCCCAGGCTTGCAAGAACAAGGCAGAATTCCTCAGTAAAGCGTCTAGCCGTTTGAAAGGATCCGTGATCAAAGGGTCACAATATCACGCTTCCTGCACCACCTCCATAAAACCCTCCAGCTTAGTCCAAGCCAACTCAAACCTGAATCTGCGTTTTGGTATGTGCACTGCATTCAGAGACAAATGCAGAGGTGCATGGTCAGAGACCGCCGAAGACAGCGCCTGCAGCATATTGTCAGGGTGATTCAGGTCCCAATCTGTTGACACCAAGCATCTGTCAATCTTAGACATCGTTGGCACCTCACGTTCATTGCTCCAGGTATATAATCTGTCATGCATATACAATTCCTTCAACTGCTAGTCACTTACAAAATCTCTGAGCATAGACATCTCCCTCCTATTCAGATTCCTGTTGTTCTTGTCCGAAGCCCTCAAGATCATGTTGAAGTCACCCAACAGCAACCAAGGGCCTGGGCAAAGGGCTCTACGCTCTCCAAGCTCTTGGAGGAACCGCTCCTTATCCTCAACACTTTGAGGTCCATAAACTACAGTGATCCACCAGCTTTCTTGATTGAGCGTGTGTACAAGACCAGAAATAGCATAGGTGTCAGTAGTGATATGGGACATCGAAATCACTGACGAATCCCACGCGAGGAGAATGCCACCTCTAGTTTACACCACAGTGTGGAAGGAAAAAACCATCAAAGGAAGGACCTAGACATTGGAGAACCACATAACTGTCAATAGCTTCCATTTTCGTCTCCTGGAGACACCATATTCACATGCAAGGAAGACATGAATAGGCGAACCGCATCTCTCTTATTTGGATCATTCAAACCGCGAATGTTCCAGTTTAGCACCTCGAGATTTATATCCATTGCAATAGTTGAAACACCACGGACATCACCACACTAGGCATTGAACCCCTCCTGCAAAACAGATAATGTGTTGAACAATTCGACGGGAACTGCTGCCCCATAGATAGCAACAATCACACGAAGATGCTGCTCCCTGACCGGCGAATCAAAAATGAGATTCAACTCCTTCAGATGGCTCTCGTCAACCTCCAACTCACTTGATGCAATGCCCATCATCTTGAGAAGAACCAGATCAGCCGCAGACACCTTGCGCGGCGGTTTGGAAGGCATAGTAGCCATTGCAGAGTGATGGGTCACACGGCGAGGGGTGAACATCACGACATCAGCGCGGAGCTCCTTTGCAGTGTTCAACCCACGAAGCAGAGGCGACGCCAATTTCTTCAGTACCGTAGCGCATAAACCCTTGATCTTGTCTAGCGCCTGCTTCTCCTCTACAGCGATAAACTAGCGTTGTTCCTCGTCCTGCATGCGCTCCACTAACTGCATATGATCATTTGGCCCATCATAAGATTCATCCAGGGTGACTGACTGTGGCATGCTTAGCCCAATATCAGTTCCACACCCAAGAGAGCGTGAGGAAAGCCCAACAACATGCATACCCTCCACATCAGCAGCCTCCACGTTCTCCAAAACTCTGACACCTTGAGGCCCACCTTCAGACAGCTCCACCACAAAATATCCCGCTGGTGGGTGAGGCGCCTGCGTGACAGCCTCATTTGAACTCTCCTTATCTTGCTCAACACGAACCACGCGGTCCTCTTGGTCCCCCAACGCCTGGGCCACGTGCCCCACAATCAAAGGCTCATGCACCACCAACTCACCCGAGAATCTGTCGACAGTGTCAGCTTTAAACGAAGAAGAACAAGAATCCCCGATAGGATTATCCCCAGGATCAGCGACATACAGAGGGACAGGTTGTTCAGAGGCAGCTACCTGTTGTACGCTTGACACTACCCGCTCTTCCTCGGAAGAAGTGGAAAGATCCATGATCCACTGCGGCACAGCAGCGCGCGACTCCAGGTGTGGCAGCTTCCAGCACAGGGACCTACCCCCACCAGCACTAACTCCGGGAAGCCCACCAGGACGACCACCGGCAAGATCACTGGAACGGCCGCCATGCTGGCCTGGTACTCCTGGCACCCAACACAGAGAGCGAGAGGTCCAGAACCCCTCATCATCATCATCCCCATCATCTCCTGATCCATCCGCCGTCGCCGATCACTGTCCGAGTCCACCGCTCGCACGAACTCCTCCACTCTCGAGATATGAATCAGCACGTCGTACTTGAGAAGGCCAAGAAACTTGTCCCTGCGACCATGCACGGCATGCCGCGAGCTGCCCGAAACCTGAGCACCTGAAGCAGGCTCCGGCACCCACAACTCTCTTCTCGTCAGGATCCCATCCATGATCTGAGGACCAAGCCTCAGCCCTGAAAACGCTAAGATCCGCCAGACTCGTAGTCTCCGGCGCCAGATCATCCAATGAACAAGCCTCACCGACCAGCTGCTGAACGATCTCCTTCTCCCATGCATGCGGTGACACGCCCTCGATCTCCAGCCGAACCTTGGTCCTCATCCGCACCAAACTTGCCTGAGCTTGACGCGTCCATTTACGGAAGAACATGGTGAAGAAAGAGAACGGCAAGGACGATCGCCTCAAAACCGACTCCTTGAACTCCGGCTGTCGAGGGTACTCCCCAGCAATGCCCTCCGTTTGGGGCTTAGGGTAGATGGGATCATGTAGGATGACACGAGACATCGGTTATCAAACAAGCGGGGAGAGCGATTTACCCAGGTTCGGGGCCCTCGATGAGGTAAAACCCTTACGTCCTGCCTGTCTGATCTTGATTACTATAAATATCGGGTTACAATGGGGTGCCGAAGGTTTCGGCTGTTATCTCGTTGAGAGGCTAAGTTCTGCGATGACCTAGCTCCAGACTTGTGGTGGTTATGGCTACTATGATTGTGTCTCGATAGGCCCTCTCCTGGCCCTTACATTGGAAGCTAGGTCTCGAGAGGCCTGTTCGAGTACGACTAGGTTACAAAGAGTCCTATGTCTAATCTTTTCATGTCTTCTTCATCTTCTTGCCTTGCTTTCCAAGACTCCTTTCTTGGAATTAGCGTATCGGCCCACCTTGGTCGATGGTTATCCTTCATGGGCCCTTGGTTGGGCCGTAAGAGGTAGCACAAGACTAGTTACCCGAAGGGTAATGCCCACATCAGTAGCCCCCGAGTGACTGGCCGAAGAAACTTCGGGCAGGGACTAAAATTGTCTTCTGTCTAATGTCCTCAACATACGAAAAATCTTGATTCCCTTGTAACAACAACATCTTCTTTATCGGGTGCGCGTTCAGCGCTCTCGCTGGGAGTAGCCCCGAGTCTAGGCATGGATGCTTGCAACCGTGGGTAGACTCAAGTTGTACTACTCGAATGTTTTTCTTCTGCCGATACTCTCTTTAGACCATCGTGGCCATACGATACATCCTCCTATATCGGGTCTTCGATCCCTCCAACTAAGGTTATGCTTGTTGGCAGAACGTAAAGGACCTTGGATAACATGCTCAGCTTTACTCGATAAGTCGATGCTGGCTAACTGCCGATGGCAACACAACGTTACCCTACTCAGAATCAAGTTCTCGGGCATGATTCTGGGCCGCGCAAAATATTCAAGTCCATAACTTTTATCGGGTGCGCGTTCAGCGCTCCCGATGGGAGTAGCCCCCGAGTCTAGGCGGGGATTCTTGCAATCGTGCGTAGACTCAAACCATACCACTTTAATGTTTTTGATTTCCTTCGGGTGCTCTATGCAGAGTCTAAACGGATCGTAGTGATACGTCTCCGACGTATCGATAATTTCTTATGTTCCATGCCACATTATTGATGATATCTACATGTTTTATGCATACTTTATGTCATATTTATGCATTTTCTGGCACTAACCTATTAACGAGATGCCGAAGAGCCAGTTGCTGTTTTCTGCTGTTTTTGGTTTCAGAAATCCTAGTAAGAAAATATTCTCGGAATTGGACGAAATCAACGCCCAGGGGCCTATTTTCACACGAAGCTTCCAGAAGACCGAAGGAGTAACGAAGTGGGGCCACGAGGTGCCCAGACACCAGGGCGGTGCAGCCTGGGCCTTGGCCGCGCCGGCCTGTCATGTGGGGCCCTCGTGTGGCCCCCTGACCTATCTCCTCCGCCTACTTAAAGCCTTCGTCGCGAAACCCCCAGTACCGAGAGCCACGATACGGAAAACCTTCTAGAGACGCCGCCGCCGCCAATCCCATCTCGGGGGATTCAGGAGATCGCCTCCGGCACCCTGCCGGAGAGGGGATTCATCTCCCGGAGGACTCTTCACCGCCATGGTCGCCTCCGGAGTGATGAGTGAGTAGTTCACCCCTAGACTATGGGTCCATAGCAGTAGCTAGATGGTTGTCTTCTCCTTACGTGCTTCATTGTCAGGTCTTGTGAGCTGCCTAACATGATCAAGATCATCTATCTGTAATGCTATATGTTGTGTTTGTTGGGATCCGATGGATAGAGAATACTATATTATGTTGATTATCAATCTATTATCTATGTGTTGTTTATGATCTTGCATGCTCTCCGTTATTAGTAAAGGCTCTGGCCAAGTTTTTACTCTTAACTCCAAGAGGGAGTATTTATGCTCGATAGTGGGTTCATGCCTCCATTAAATCTGGGACCGTGACAGAAAGTTCTAAGGTTGTGGATGTGCTATTGCCACTAGGGATAAAACATTGATGCTATGTCCGAGGATGTAGTTATTGATTACATTACGCACCATACTTAATGCAATTGTCTGTTGTTTTCAACTTAATACTGGAAGGGGTTCGGATGATAACCTGAAGGTGGACTTTTTAGGCATAGATGCATGCTGGATAGCGGTCTATGTACTTTGTCGTAATGCCCAATTAAATCTCACAATACTCATCATATCATGTATGTGAATTGTCATGTCCTCTCTATTTGTCAATTGCCCAACTGTAATTTGTTCACCCAACATGCTATTTATCTTATGGGAGAGACACCACTAGTGAACTGTGGACCCCGGTCCATTCTTTTACATCGATACAATCTACTGCAATACTTGTTCTACTGTTCTCTGCAAACAATCATCATCCACACTATACATCTAATCCTTTGTTACAACAAGCCGGTGAGATTGACAACCTCACTGTTTCGTTGGGGCAAAGTACTTTGGTTGTGTTGTGCAGGTTCCACGTTGGCGCCGGAATCTCTGGTGTTGCGCCGCACTACATCTCGCCGCCATCAACCTTCAACGTGCCTCTTGGCTCCTACTGGTTCGATAAACCTTGGTTTCTTACTGAGGGAAAACTTGCCGCTGTACGCATCACACCTTCCTCTTGGGGTTCCCAACGGTCGCGTGCTGTACGCGTATCAAGACTGTTTTCTGGCGCCGTTGCCGGGGAGATCAAGACACGCTGCAAGGGGAGTCTCCACATCCCAATCTCTTTACTTTGTTTTTGTCTTGCTTTATTTTATTTACTACTTTGTTTGCTGCACTAAA
Source organism: Lolium perenne (assembly GCF_019359855.2). Lineage (NCBI taxonomy): Eukaryota > Viridiplantae > Streptophyta > Magnoliopsida > Poales > Poaceae > Lolium > Lolium perenne. Next base: position 88,344,828 of record NC_067245.2, on the reverse strand, counting down.
TCAAAATACAAAAAAATTAGTTGCTAGTTTTACTTTATTTGCTATTTTGTTTGCCATATTAAAAACACAAAAAAATTAGTTACTTGCATTTTATTTAGTTGCTTGCATTTTACTTTTATTACCATATCTAGTTCTGCACTTGTTACTTCTTCACCTGAAGAATTGGTCTTCACTTTTAAACAAGGGGATGAGGAGAGTTTTAAAGATGCTTGGTCCAGAATTTTTACTTCTTATCGTAAAGCTGAACCTCAAATGACTCTAAGTTTGCTCCTTAGTAACTTTTATTTTGGTCTTATGATTCGCTATAGATATGCCTTGGATGCTTTAGTGGGAGGAGATTTCCTTCATTGCAATGGGGATCAAGCTTTTAATGCCATAAAGAAGTTGGTTGCATCACATGATTCAGCTAATAACTTTGATTCAGCCCTTATTAGCATTTATAATAGATTAAACACTCTTGAGACAAGTGCATCTCGCTTGAATAACAACTATCGCTATGTTCGTAACCGTCTTGAACAAGTTTTAGTGAACTCTGAACCTTCATTATGGGATCCTACTATTAAAATTGTTATTGGTGATCAAACTCTTCATGCCAATTGTGATATTATGTCTGAATTTTGCCTTATGCCTAAGAGTATTCATGAATCTTTGAAACTTTGGGAATTCGTCGAAGGAGGAGAAGGAATATCTCTTATTGATAACTCTGTTATAATCCCTAAGGGAATAGCCGCAGGTGTGCATACAACCATTCTTGGAAGAACAATATCCATTGATTATCTTGTTATTGAATGTGCAGGAACAGGACAAATCACACTCGGAAGATCCCTGCTGAAACTATTGGGAGCAGTCATAGATATGGGAGAAGGCACCCTAAAATTCACCTCTACACCGGGGGGAAGACATGTATTCCCTAAATAAAAGGGTAAGAAAAAGAACAAGAAAGGTAAGGGCAAAGCCCAAGGTAATGTTGATACACCATCTCTTGATAATACTTGATATACACTTTCTGCGCATAGCTGAAAGGCGTTAAAGAAAAGCGCTTATGGGAGACAACCCATGTTTTTACTACAGTATTTTTATTTTATATTTGAGTCTTGTAAGTTGTTACTACTGTAGCAACCTCTCCTTATCTTAGTTTTGTGCATTGTTGTGCCAAGTAAAGTCGTTGATAGTAAGGTTCATACTAGATTTGGATTATTGCGCAGAAACAGATTTCTTTGCTGTCATGAATCTGGGCCAAATTCTCTGTAGGTAACTCAGAAAATTATGCCAATTTACGTGAGTGATCCTAAGATATGTACGCAACTTTCATTCAATTTGAGTATTTTCATTTGAGCAAGTCTGGTGCCTCAATAAAATTCATCTTTACGAACTGTTCTGTTTTGACAGATTCTGCCTTTTATTTCGCATTGCCTGTTTTGCTATGCTTGATGGATTTTTCGATTCCATTGACTTTCAGTAGCTTTGTGCAATGTCCAGAAGTGTTAAGAATGATTATGTCACCTCTGAACATGTAAATTTTGATTGTGCACTAACCCTCTAATGAGTTGTTTTGAGTTTGGTGTGGAGGAAGTTTTCAAGGATCAAGAGAGGAGGATGATACAACATGATCAAGGAGAGTGAAAGCTCTAAGCTTGGGGATGCCCCGGTGGTTCACCCCTGCATATATCAAGAAGACTCAAGCGTCTAAGCTTGGGGATGCCCAAGGCATCCCCTTCTTCATCGACAACATTATCAGGTTCCTCTAGTGAAACTATATTTTTATTCCATCACATCTTATGCACTTTGCTTGGAGCGTCGGTTTGTTTTTGTTTTTGTTTTGTTTGAATAAAATGGATCCTAGCATTCATTGTGTGGGAGAGAGACACGCTCCACTGTTGCATATGGACAAATATGTCCTTAGGCTTTACTCATAATATTCATGGCGAAGGTTGAATCTTCTTCGTTAAATTGTTATATGGTTGGAAACGGAAAATGATACATGTAGTAATTGCTAAAATGTCTTGGATAATGTGATACTTGGAAATTGTTGTGCTCATGTTTAAGCTCTTGCATCATATACTTTGCACCTATTAATGAAGAAATACATAGAGCTTGCTAAAATTTGGTTTGCATAATTGGTCTCTCTAAGGTCTAGATAATTTCTAGTATTGAGTTTGAACAACAAGGAAGACGGTGTAGAGTCTTATAATGTTTACAATATGTCTTTTATGTGAGTTTTGCTGCACTGGTTCATCCTTGTGTTTGTTTCAAATAAACCTTGCTAGCCTAAACCTTGTATCGAGAGGGAATACTTCTCATGCATCCAAAATCCTTGAGCCAACCACTATGCCATTTGTGTCCACCATACCTACCTACTACATGGTATTTCTCCGCCATTCCAAAGTAAATTGCTTGAGTGCTACTGATACGTCTCCAACGTATCTATAATTTCTGATGTTCCATGCTTGTTTTATGACAATACCAACATGTTTTGTTCACACTTTATATCATTTTTATGCGTTTTCCGGAACTAACCTATTGACGAGATGCCGAAAGGCCAGTTGCTGTTTTCTGCTGTTTTTGGTTTCAGAAATCCTAGTAAGGAAATATTTTCGGAATCAGACGAAATCAACTCCGGAGATCTTATAATTTCAGGAAGCTTCCGGAGCACCGAAGAAAAGTCAGAGGGGTGCCAGGGGGGCCCCACCTCACAGGGCGGCGCGGCCCAAGGGGGGGGGGCGCCCCCCTATGGTGTGGGCACCCCGTGGCCCCTCCGACTCCGACTCTACGCCTATATATTCGTCCCTGACCTAAAAACATCGGGGAGTTCGACGGAAACAGAGAAAACCATCCAGAGCCGCCGCCATCGCGAAAGTCCAATTCGGGGGACAGAAGTCGCTGTTCCGGCACCCTGCCGGGACGGGGAATTGCCCCCGGAGCCATCTCCACCACCGTCTCCACCGCCATCTTCACCGCCATCACTGCCTCCATGATGAGGAGGGAGTAATTCACCCCCGGGGCTGAGGGCTCCGCTGTAGCTATGTGGTTCATCTCTCTCTTTGTGATCAAGTTGAATACTATCTATGTGCTACTCTAGTGATGTTATTAAAGTAGTCTATTCCTCCTACACGGTGTAATGGTGACGGTGTGTGCATCCGTGTTAGTACTTGGTTTATGCTATGATTGTGATCTCTTGTAGATTATGAAGTTAACTATTGCTATGATAAGTATTGATGTGATCTATGCCTCCTTCATAGTGTGATGGTGACAGTGTGCATGCTATGTTAGTTCTCGGTGTAGTTGTGTTGATCTATCTTACACTCTAAGGTTATTTAAATATGAACATTGAATATTGTGGAGCTTGTTAACTCCGGCATTGAGGGTTCGTGTAACCCTACACAATGGTGTTCATCATCCAACAAAGAGGGTGTAGAGTAGTCCTATTATGTGATCATTGTTGAGAGTGTCCACTAGTGAAAGCAGGATCCCTGGGCCTTGCTTCCAAGCATCGAATCACCGTTTGTTTACTGTTTTGTTGAATGTTTACTCGCTGCCATATTTTACTCAGATTGCTATTATCACTCATACTCATCCATATTACTTGTACCTCACTATCTCTTCGCCGAACTAGTGCACCTATTGTATTAGGTGTGTTGGGGACACAAGAGACTTCTTGCTTTGTGGTTGCAGGGTTGCTTGAGAGGGATATCTTTGACCTCTTCCTCCCTGAGATCAATAAACCTTGGGTGATCCACTTAAGGGAAATTTGCTGCTGTTCTACAAACTTCTGCTCTTGGAGGCCCAACACTGTCTACAAGAATAGAAGCTCCCGTAGACATCAATCACTTTTCTGGCGCCGTTGCCGGGAGGAAAGGTAAAAGGCACTCATACTTCGGTTCCAGGTTAAGTACTTTTCTGGCGCCATTGTGTTTGTGCTCGAAGCTATTTCCTTTAGATCCTGCTATTACATCTTTTTGTTTCTTGTTTACACTAGTTAGGCATAATGGAAAACAACAAAAATATGAGAGATCTTTATGAACTTTATCTTGAATTAGGACATGATGTGTTTGAAGAGAGAATTAAAAAACCCATGGAACTTTATATGCATGCTAATGGGAATGTTATTAATATGAATGCTTTGAACACTATTGTTGCTAATGCTATGGAAAATTCTAAGCTTGGGGAAGCTGGTTTTGATGAGCATGATCTTTTTAGTCCACCAAGCATTGAGGAGAAAATTTTCTTTGATGATACTTTGTCTCCAATTTATGATGATTATAATGATAGTAGCCTTTTGGTGCTGCCTGTTATGGAGGATAAATTTGATTATGATTACAATATGCCTCCTATATTTGATGATGAGAATAATAATGATAGCTACTTTGTTGAAATTGCTCCCGCTATTACTAATAAAATTGAGTATGCTTATGTGGAGAGTAATAATTTTATGCATGAGACTCATGATAATAATGCTTTATGTGATAGTTATTTTGTTGAGTTTGCTCATGATGCTACTGGACATTATTATGAGAGAGGAAAATATGGTGGTAGAAATTTTCATGTTACTAAAACACCTCTCTATATGCTTAAAATCTTGAAGTTGAGCTTGTCTAGTTTTTCTATGCTTGTTGCATTATGCTTCTTGAATTTATTTATTTACAAGATTCCTTTTCATAGGAAGCATGTTAGACTTAAATGTGTTTTGAATTTTCTTCTTGATGCTCTCTTTTGCTTCAACTCTTATTTCTTGCGAGTGCATCATTAAAATTGCTGAGCCCATCTTAATGGCTATAAAGAAAGAACTTCTTGGGAGATAACCCATGTGTTTATTTTGCTACAGTACTTTGTTTTATATTTGAGTCTTGGAAGTTGTTTACTACTGTAGCAACCTCTCCTTATCTTAGTTTTGTGTTTTGTTGTGCCAAGTAAAGTCATTGATAGTAAGGTTCATACTAGATTTGGATTACTGCGCAGAAACAGATTTCTTTGCTGTCACGAATCTTGGCAAAATTCTCTGTAGGTAACTCAGAAAATTATGCCAATTTACGTGAGTGATCCTCAGATATGTACGCAACTTTCATTAAATTTGAGCATTTTCATTTGAGCAAGTCTGGTGCCTCAATAAAATTCGTCTTTACGGACTGTTCTGTTTTGACAGATTCTGCCTTTTATTTCGCATTGCTTCTTTTGCTATGTGGGATGGATTTCTTTGTTCCATTGACTTCCAGTAGCTTTGAGCAATGTCCAGAAGTGTTAAGAATGATTGTGTCACCTCTGAACATGTGAATTTTTGATTATGCACTAACCCTCTAATGAGTTGTTTTGAGTTTGGTGTGAAGGAAGTTTTCAAGGGTCAAGAGAGGAGGATGATACAATGCGATCAAGAAGAGTGAAAAGCCTAAGCTTGGGGATGCCCCGGTGGTTCATCCCTGCACATTTCAAGAAGACTCAAGCATCTAAGCTTGGGGATGCCCAAGGCATCCCCTTCTTCATCGACAAATTATCAGGTTCCTTCTCTTGAAACTATATTTTTATTCGTCCACATCTTATGTACTTTACTTGGAGCGTCTGTATGTTTCTTGTTTTTGTTTTTGTTTGAATAAATACTTGTGTGGGAGAGAGACACGCTCCGCTGGTTCGTATGAACACATGTGTTCTTAGCTTTTAATGTTCATGGCGAAGGTTGAAACTGCTTCGTTAATTGTTATATGGTTGGAAACGGAAAATGCTACATGTAGTAATTGGTATGATGTCTTGAATAACTTGATACTTGGCAATTGTTGTGCTCTTGTTTAAGCTCTTGCATCATATACTTTGCACCTATTAGTGAAGAAATACATAGAGCTTGTTAAAATTTGGATTGCATGAGTGGTTTCTCTAGAGTCTAGATATTTTCTAGTGAGGTGTTTGAACAACAAGGAAGTCGATGTATAGTCTTATAATGCTTGTAATATGTCTTTTATGTAAGTTTTGATGTACTAGTTTATGCTTGTGTTTGCTTCAAACAACCTTGCTAGCCTAAGCCTTGTATCGAGAGTGATTACTTCTCATGCATCCGAAACCCTTGAGCCAACCACTATGCCATTCGAGTCCACCATACCTACCTACTACATGGTATTTCTCCGCCATTCCAAAGTAAATTGCTTGAAGTGCTACCTTTAAATTTCTATCCTCTACCTTTGCAATATATAGCTCATGGGACAAATAGCTTAAAAACTATTGTGGTATTGAATATGTACTTATGCATTTTATTTCTTATAAGTTGCTTGTTGTGCGATAACCATGTTCCTGGGGACGCCATCAACTACCCTTTGTTGAATATCATGTGAGTTGCTATGCATGTTCATCTTGTCTGAAGTAAGGGCGATTTACCACCTTATGGTTAGAGCGTGCATATTGTTAGAGAAGAACATTGGGCCGCTAACTAAAGCCATGATCCATGGTGAAAGTTTCAGTTTAGGACATATATCCTCAATCTCATATGAGAAAATTAATTGTTGCTACATGCTTATGCATAAAAGAGGAGTCCATTATCTGTTGTCTATGTTGTCCCGGTATGGATGTCTAAGTTGAGAATAATCAATAGCGAGAAATCCAATGCGAGCTTTCTCCTTAGACCTTTGTACAGGCGGCATAGAGGTACCCCTTTGTGACACTTGGTTAAAACATGTGCATTGCGATAATCCCGGTAATCCAAGCTAATTAGGACAAGGTGCGGGCACTATTAGTATACTATGCATGAGACTTGCAACTTGTAGGATATAATTTACATGATACATATGCTTTATTACTACCGTTGACAAAATTGTTTCTTGCTTTCAAAACCAAAGCTCTAGCACAAATATAGCAATCAATGCTTCCCTCTGCGAAGGGCCTTTTCTTTTACTTTTATGTTGAGTCAGTTTACCCATTTGTCTCTATCTTAGAAGCAAACACTTGTGTTAACTGTGCATTGATTCTTACATACTTGCTTATTGCACTTGTTATATTGCTTTGCATTGACAACTATCCATAAGATATACATGTTACAAGTTGAAAGCAACCGCTGAAACTTAATCTTCCATTGTGTTGCTTCAATACCTTTTACTAAGAATTTATTGCTTTATGAGTAACTCTTATGCAAGACTTATTGATGCTTGTCTTGAAAGTACTATTCATGAAAAGTCTTTGCTATATGATTCAATTGTTTACTCATTGCATTTACATTGTTTCGAATCGCTGCATTCATCTCATAAGCTTTACAATGGTATGATTAAGATTATGTTGGTAGCATGTCACCTCAGAAATTATCTTTTATCGTTTACCTACTCGAGGACGAGTAGGAACTAAGCTTGGGGATGCTGATACGTCTCCAACGTATCTATAATTTCTGATGTTCCATGCTTGTTTTATGACAATACCAACATGTTTTGTTCACACTTTATATCATTTTTATGCGTTTTCCGGAACTAACCTATTGACGAGATGCCGAAAGGCCAGTTGCTGTTTTCTGCTGTTTTTGGTTTCAGAAATCCTAGTAAGGAAATATTTTCGAAATCGGACGAAATCAACTCCGGAGATCTTATAATTTCAGGAAGCTTCCGGAGCACCGAAGAAAAGTCAGAGGGGTGCCAGGGGGGCCCCACCTCACAGGGCGGCGCGGCCCAAGGGGGGGCGCGCCCCCCTATGGTGTGGGCACCCCGTGGCCCCTCCGACTCCGACTCTCCGCCTATATATTCGTCCCTGACCTAAAAACATCGGGGAGTTCGACGGAAACAGAGAAAACCATCCAGAGCCGCCGCCATCGCGAAAGTCCAATTCGGGGGACAGAAGTCGCTGTTCCGGCACCCTGCCGGGACGGGGAATTGCCCCCGGAGCCATCTCCACCGCCGTCTCCACCGCCATCTTCACCGCCATCGCTGCCTCCATGATGAGGAGGGAGTAATTCACCCCCGGGGCTGAGGGCTCCGCTGTAGCTATGTGGTTCATCTCTCTCTTTGTGATCAAGTTGAATACTATCTATGTGCTACTCTAGTGATGTTATTAAAGTAGTCTATTCCTCCTACACGGTGTAATGGTGACGGTGTGTGCATCCGTGTTAGTACTTGGTTTATGCTATGATTGTGATCTCTTGTAGATTATGAAGTTAACTATTGCTATGATAAGTATTGATGTGATCTATGCCTCCTTCATAGTGTGATGGTGACAGTGTGCATGCTATGTTAGTTCTCGGTGTAGTTGTGTTGATCTATCTTACACTCTAAGGTTATTTAAATATGAACATTGAATATTGTGGAGCTTGTTAACTCCGGCATTGAGGGTTCGTGTAACCCTACACAATGGTGTTCATCATCCAACAAAGAGGGTGTAGAGTAGTCCTATTATGTGATCATTGTTGAGAGTGTCCACTAGTGAAAGCAGGATCCCTGGGCCTTGCTTCCAAGCATCGAATCACCGTTTGTTTACTGTTTTGTTGAATGTTTACTCGCTGCCATATTTTACTCAGATTGCTATTATCACTCATACTCATCCATATTACTTGTACCTCACTATCTCTTCGCCGAACTAGTGCACCTATTGTATTAGGTGTGTTGGGGACACAAGAGACTTCTTGCTTTGTGGTTGCAGGGTTGCTTGAGAGGGATATCTTTGACCTCTTCCTCCCTGAGATCGATAAACCTTGGGTGATCCACTTAAGGGAAATTTGCTGCTGTTCTACAAACCTCTGCTCTTGGAGGCCCAACACTGTCTACAAGAATAGAAGCTCCCGTAGACATCAGCTACCTTTAAAATTTCCATTCTTTACCTTTGCAATATATAGCTCATGGGACAAATAGCCTAAAAACTATTGTGGTATTGAATATGTACTTATGCACTTTATCTCTTATTAAGTTGCTTGTTGTGCGATAACCATGTTCCTGTGGACGCCATCAACTACTCTTTGTTGAATATCATGTGAGTTGCTATGCATGTCCGTCTTGTCTGAAGTAAGGGAGATTTACCACTAAAATGGTTAGAGCATGCATAATGTTAGAGAACAACATTGGGCCGCTAACTAAAGCCATGATCCATGGTGGAAGTTTCAGTTTTGGACAAATATCCTCAATCTCATCTGAGAAAATTAATAATTGTTGCTACATGATTATGCATAAAAGAGGAGTCCATTATCTGTTGTCTATGTTGTCCCGGTATGGATGTCTAAGTTGAGAATAATCAATAGCGAGAAATCCAATGCGAGCTTTCTCCTTAGACCTTTGTACAGGCGGCATAGAGGTACCCCTTTGTGACACTTGGTTAAAACATGTGCATTGCGATGATAATCCAGGTAATCCGAGCTAATTAGGACAAGGTGCGGGCACTATTAGTATACTATGCATGAGGCTTGCAACTTGTAGGATATAATTTACATAACACATATGCTTTATTACTACCGTTGACAAAATTGTTTCTTGTTTTCAAAATCAAAGCTCTAGCACAAATATAGCAATCGATGCTTCCCTCTGCGAAGGGCCATTCTTTTACTTTTATTGTTGAGTCAGTTCACCTATTTCTCTCCACCTCAAGAAGCAAACACTTGTGTGAACTGTGCATTAATTCCTACATACTTGCATATTGCACTTGTTATATTACTCTATGTTGACAACTATCTATGAGATATACATGTTACAAGTTGAAAGCAACCGCTAAAACTTAATCTTCCTTTATGTTGCTTCAATACCTTTACTTTGAATTATTGCTTTATGAGTTAACTCTTATGCAAGACTTATTGATGCTTGTCTTGAAGTACTATTCATGAAAAGTCTTTGCTTTATGATTCATTTGTTTACTCATGTCATTTACATTGTTTGGATCGCTGCATTCATTACATATGCTTACAATAGTATGATCAAGGTTATGATGGCATGTCACTCCAGAAATTATCTTTGTTATCGTTTACCTGCTCGGGACGAGCAGAAACTAATCTTGGGGATGCTGATACGTCTCCGACGTATCGATAATTTCTTATGTTCCATGCCACATTATTGATGATATCTACATGTTTTATGCATACTTTATGTCGTATTTATGCATTTTCCGGCACTAACCTATTAACGAGATGCCGAAGAGCCGATTCTTTGTTTCTGCTGTTTTTGGTTTCAGAAATCCTAGTAAGGAAATATTCTCGGAATTGGACGAAATCAACGCCCAGGGGCCTATTTTCACACGAAGCTTCCAGAAGACCGAAGGAGTAACGAAGTGGGGCCACGAGGTGCCCAGACACCAGGGCGGCGCGGCCTGGGCCTTGGCCGCGCCAGCCTAACGTGTGGGGCCCTCGTGTGGCCCCTGACCTATCTCCTCCGCCTACTTAAAGCCTTCGTCGTGAAACCCCCAGTACCGAGAGCCACGATACGGAAAACCTTCCAGAGACGCCGCCGCCGCCAATCCCATCTCGGGGGATTCAGGAGATCGCCTCCGGCACCCTGCCGGAGAGGGGATTCATCTCCCGGAGGACTCTTCACCGCCATGGTCGCCTCCGGAGTGATGAGTGAGTAGTTCACCCCTGGACTATGGGTCCATAGCAGTAGCTAGATGGTTGTCTTCTCCTTATGTGCTTCATTGTCGGGTCTTGTGAGCTACCTAACATGATCAAGATCATCTATCTGTAATGCTATATGTTGTGTTTGTTGGGATCCGATGGATAGAGAATACTATGTTATGTTGATTATCAATCTATTATCTATGTGTTGTTTATGATCTTGCATGCTCTCCGTTATTAGTAGAGGCTCTGGCCAAGTTTTTACTCTTAACTCCAAGAGGGAGTTTTTTTCTCGATAGTGGGTTCATGCCTCCATTAAATCTGGGACAGTGACAGAAAGTTCTAAGGTTGTGGATGTGCTGTTGCCACTAGGGATAAAACATTGATGCTATGTCCGAGGATGTAGTTATTGATTACATTACGCACCATACTTAATGCAATTTTCTGTTGTTTTCAACTTAATACTGGAAGGGGTTCGGATGATAACCTGAAGGTGGACTTTTTAGGCATAGATGCATGCTGGATAGCGGTCTATGTACTCTGTCGTAATGCCCAATTAAATCTCACAATACTCATCATATCATGTATGTGCATTGTCATGCCCTCTCTATTTGTCAATTGCCCAATTGTAATTTGTTCACCCAACATGCTATTTATCTTATGGGAGAGACACCACTAGTGAACTGTGGACCCCGGTCCATTCTTTTACATCGATACAATCTACTGCAATACTTGTTCTACTGTTCTCTGCAAACAATCATCATCCACACTATACATCTAATCCTTTGTTACAGCAAGCCGGTGAGATTGACAACCTCACTGTTTCGTTGGGGCAAAGTACTTTGGTTGTGTTGTGCAGGTTCCACGTTGGCGCCGGAATCCCTGGTGTTGCGCCGCACTACATCTCACCGCCATCAACCTTCAACGTGCTTCTTGGCTCCTACTGGTTCGATAAACCTTGGTTTCTTACTGAGGGAAAACTTGCCGCTATACGCATGACACCTTCCTCTTGGGGTTCCCAACGGTCGCATGCTGTACGCGTATCACGTAGCGAACAAGAGGGGGGTGAATGGCGCTATGGCAAATTTTAGTCTTTTTCAAGTTTTATGCAACGGAAGGTAAAGGTGTGACTTTTAGCAATGGGGGTGATCCTACAATGAAGCTAGAACATGTGCAACATCTAAAGGAATCAACAAGATAACAAAAGCGAGGAGCGAGACAACCGGGGGGCGCGAGGAGAGTCGAGGTTTGTTTCCCGCAGTTCCCTCCACTAAAGGAGGTACGTCTGCGTTGAGGAGGTGCTAGTCTCACACAAGAGACTAGGCGGCCACACCACGAAGGAAGGCCTCACCCTCTTCCTCGAGAGAGCTCCACGGAGGTGCTCTCCCTCTTCCACTAAGGCACCGGTCGAGGCGGTGATTCCTTCACAAGGTTGGGGCGAGCTCCACACACACAAGGATGCTCCCAACACCCTATGGAGCTAGTACATCACCAAGCTAGACTCCATAGCTGCACATCTCCAATGCTCCACCATAGGAACCCATCACCAATGCTCCACCATAGGAACTCTTCCAATGCTCCACCAAGAAACTCTCCAAGGCTCCACCAAGAAACTCTCCAAGGCTCCACCAAAGGAACTCCCCAATGATCCACCAAAGGATCTCTTCTCCAAGATCCACCAAAGGAACCCTACCACCAAGATCCACTAAGGAATAGCTAGTATTTGTGAAATCTCTCTTGGTAGAACTATAGATCGGGGTCTCCTCCACCTATCCTCAAAATTAGGGCAAGATTGGTTGGAGGGGGAAGGAGATCCACAAGGATTAAGCTCAGCAACAATGGAGGAGTGTGACGCCCCGGAACCGGTACCATGAGGATTCCAGCGATCCCGCCGAAATCCGCATGATATCGATTCAGAGACGCCCTCCGACACGACGTGCGCGACGGATCACACACGTGATGCCAGAGGAATTAACACGAGCGGTAACATTACAACAGGATTACAATAGAGCCCACAAGATACATATATTATAACAACGACTCCAACGAGTCAAGATACAAATATACAATACAAAGATCCAAATCATACAGAAGATCGAATACGTCCGAGTACGGACAAGATACAAATTGGACTAAGAGTCCTCAAGATAACCAGTGGCGTCCATAACCCTGCCCAGGCCAAGCCGGAAGGGTAACCTTGCTAACGTCGTCATCTTGTACCTGACAAAGTCGGGCCATCGGTTGCCGACAAGAGGGAGGAAGCAAAAGAGAAAGGGGAAAAGGCGAGAGTAAGTACCAAGGAACGAACTCCGGCACGTACTTAGCGAGACTAGAAATGGCTATGCTCGCCGGGCGAGTATAATATATATATCGCCGGGGGCTATATGGTAGGTTTAGCGGCAGCAAAGCTATAACCAATAGAGACACGCTACAACATCCGTCTAATCAGATAAGATAAGAGAGCGCACAAGGTGACAGATAAAATACTACACAAACATAACCCAGCCGATTACACATATCCCCTCCAACAATTGCGAAGAGGCAATGTAAAAGGCACTCAACGGTGGACAAGTTTTATTAGGTATCGGTTGTAGTAATGCTATATTACTACGCAAGTTATTATCAGATTATTAACAACAAGTATAAGGTGTAAGTTGTTCTATGATCAAGCTATACAATTCCAAGTCGTCCATAACCGCGGACACGGCTTATCGATAAGATGTACACCCTGCAGGGGTTGCCCAAATGTAACCATACGCATGCTCGACCCACTTACGACAGGTGGATGTCTCACAACAAGACCGTTCCCAGTTCAACAAGAAAGTCTAGGGGGGCCACCCGACTAAGCTACCCGTATCGAAGTCCGGCCGTACTCCGAAGAGGACTCAGGGTTTGCGACGGCGGCTAGGCGTGCGAACCACACGCTTTCGCTAAACGTCCCGCGGGGTACAGTACAGAATATAAACACCCGAAGGCAACAGGAAGTAAACACCCGAAGGCAACAGTAAGTAAAGCATTGCATACATGGTATAGGCAAATAAAACCAAGGTTGTGGCCCCCTTTTCAACAGACTTGAGAAATGGTAATGGGTGAGGGGGGGTCCCAATAATCGTCCCCACGCATGGGTAGAGCGCTCAATCTCGGAACAGATAACAAGAACTCGGGTCCTAGGGGACATTAGCAAGTCAAAGTTCCGATGCTTTCGCAAAGGGGCTCACAGATGCCTCTGCTTACAATTTTAGTTGTTAACAATTAAGTAAAGCATGTGTATCTCCAACAACTGAAATAGCATGTGATAACCTCCCAACAACCCAACATATCCCGATAACAGATCGATATAAACAACAGAGCCTAAACACGCCTACGACTCGCAAGGCTCATACATCAAGCTACGGCTATGGGTAAGGAATGATACATATAAGATTATTATGGTAAACAAGTGGAATAGGACACGTGACTCGATAAAGAAGCGCAACATAAGGATAGCAGTGCGAGGGAGAGAGTAAAATAGGTGAAGAGAGAGGGCTCGCCTGTGGAAAGCTGCAGAAGAACTTGTCGTATCTCACAACACCACTTCGTGATCCTATCCGGGAAGAAGCAGATGCCAGGAGGCCAGAACAGGAACCAGACGTGCTTGGAGTCCTTGGCGTGTGCGCGGACATGGTCGAAGACGTAGACGGCGGGCACGGTGGCGACCAGGAGTTTAAAGCCATGCTCGGCTTGAACGGAGGCGCAACGTCGGTGACGGAATCGTCGATGAAGGGTGGCGGACGAGGAGGAAGACGTCAACCGCGAGCTCAATTCTAGACGATTTGGAGCGAGTCCTTGGGCGGAGTTTGGTGAGGTAGACGAGGTGCAGCTTTTCCCAAACGCGGATGGCCATGGAAGAGCTTGTGGCGGCGGGGCCCTGATGAGATGGAGGTGGTGCTTCCGTTTGCTGGTTGAGGGAGAAAAGGGGGGATCGAGGAAGGACAAAGTGGCGGCGGCAGAAAGAAGGAACAAGAGGAGCGCTAGGGTTTGCTTGGGCTCTGATTGGGGATTAAAGAGGAGAGAAAGGGGTGCATGTGATGAGGGGCGTTTGGTGGAGGGCTCACGCAGGTCTCCTGCTCGTGAGGTAGAAGACAAACAGGGAAACTCTGGAACAGGCTACACCACCAGCGTTTTGCTTGATGGACTCAAGGCCACGATGCTAGGACCAGAGAAAAAGGCTTGGAAAGAAAAAGAAGAAAAAGAAAAAAATAGGTTTTAAAGATATTTGCTACTCAAGAATTTTGTCAGGATTTGAAAAGGAGTTTTGAAAGTTTTTCATGAATATTATCTGTTGATGTTTTATCAAATAAGCACAGGGGAAGTTTTATAGAACCATACGAGAGAAACTCAAAATAATGTTGGATTTGAAAATGATTTTATTTTACCAAAACATGTAGATGGTATATGCATGATGATGATGACAAGACACTGGAACAACGCGGAAAAACAAGCAGCGAAGAAAATCTATTTAAGGATTTTTCCGGGTTGTTACAATCGACACCACTAACAAGGAACCTCGCCCCGAGGTTCCACGCCATGGTACGTGGGAGAGAGGTGGACTATCGGGTCTTCAGGCGACGTGTCGATCTCCTCGACACCACTAACAAGAGTTCTTGCTCCAGCTTGATCGGCGACACCACCAACAAGAAGTCGTTGTTCCGATGACGATGATGACTCCGGAGAAACAAAGGAAGAAGTAACAGTCACACGGATCCACCAATTCAGGTAACAAGAGCGAATAATAAGAGTAGTCGGTATGGTCATGACTCCATCCCGCACTCAAAGTATTACTCTGTACATGAATAAGAGAATCGTGCATCCAACTCCAGGAATACAGATTGGCGATCTTGATAAGCGTTCTAAGCAAAGATTCGATGGAATCCAAGGAACAAAGAGTTGAAGAAGGATCGCAGAACCAAAGGTGACGTCAACTGAGCAGACAGATGTAGCCGCCGGTAATGTTCTTCTGTCGGAAGGTCTTCAAAGATCGGTCCTATTAGGTTAAGGCAGAGATCGTCCAACCCACGTCGGAACCTAAGACTCAGAGAAGCAGATAAGAGAAGACTCAAAACTCGCAAAGGTAAGAGGAGAAAGAATAGAGGTAAGGAGAAAATTCAGAGCTAATCAGAACTATCCAACGAATTATCAGAAAATAGGTTTCGACACTAGACACAACAACGCCCATTGGCAAGGTTATCCTACAGGCTGGACTAGTGGGGTACCGTCAACCTGAGGCTCTGATACCAACTTGTGACGCCCCGGAACCGGTACCATGAGGATTCCAGCGATCCCGCCGAAATCCGCATGATATCGATTCAGAGACGCCCTCCGACACGACGTGCGCGACGGATCACACACGTGATGCCAGAGGAATTAACACGAGCGGTAACATTACAACAGGATTACAATAGAGCCCACAAGATACATATATTATAACAACGACTCCAACGAGTCAAGATACAAATATACAATACAAAGATCCAAATCATACAGAAGATCGAATACGTCCGAGTACGGACAAGATACAAATTGGACTAAGAGTCCTCAAGATAACCAGTGGCGTCCATAACCCTGCCCAGGCCAAGCCGGAAGGGTAACCTTGCTAACGTCGTCATCTTGTACCTGACAAAGTCGGGCCATCGGTTGCCGACAAGAGGGAGGAAGCAAAAGAGAAAGGGGAAAAGGCGAGAGTAAGTACCAAGGAACGAACTCCGGCACGTACTTAGCGAGACTAGAAATGGCTATGCTCGCCGGGCGAGTATAATATATATATCGCCGGGGGCTATATGGTAGGTTTAGCGGCAGCAAAGCTATAACCAATAGAGACACGCTACAACATCCGTCTAATCAGATAAGATAAGAGAGCGCACAAGGTGACAGATAAAATACTACACAAACATAACCCAGCCGATTACACATATCCCCTCCAACAATTGCGAAGAGGCAATGTAAAAGGCACTCAACGGTGGACAAGTTTTATTAGGTATCGGTTGTAGTAATGCTATATTACTACGCAAGTTATTATCAGATTATTAACAACAAGTATAAGGTGTAAGTTGTTCTATGATCAAGCTATACAATTCCAAGTCGTCCATAACCGCGGACACGGCTTATCGATAAGATGTACACCCTGCAGGGGTTGCCCAAATGTAACCATACGCATGCTCGACCCACTTACGACAGGTGGATGTCTCACAACAAGACCGTTCCCAGTTCAACAAGAAAGTCTAGGGGGGCCACCCGACTAAGCTACCCGTATCGAAGTCCGGCCGTACTCGAAGAGGACTCGGGGGTTTGCGACGGCGGCTAGGCGTGCGAACCACACGCTTTCGCTAAACGTCCCGCGGGAGTACGCACGAGAATATAAACACCCGAAGGCAACAGGAAGTAAACACCCGAAGGCAACAGTAAGTAAAGCATGGCATACATGGTATAGGCAAATAAAACCAAGGTTGTGGCCCCCTTTTCAACAGACTTGAGAAATGGTAATGGGTGAGGGGGGGTCCCAATAATCGTCCCCACGCATGGGTAGAGCGCTCAATCTCGGAACAGATAACAAGAATTCGGGTCCTAGGGGACATTAGCAAGTCAAAGTTCCGATGCTTTCGCAAAGGGGCTCACAGATGCCTCTGCTTACAATTTTAGTTGTTAACAATTAAGTAAAGCATGTGTATCTCCAACAACTGAAATAGCATGTGATAACCTCCCAACAACCCAACATATCCCGATAACAGATCGAGATAAACAACAGAGCCTAAACACGCCTACGACTCGCAAGGCTCATACATCAAGCTACGGCTATGGGTAAGGAATGATACATATAAGATTATTATAGTAAACAAGTGGAATAGGACACGTGACTCGATAAAGAAGCGCAACATAAAGATAGCAGTGCGAGGGAGAGAGTAAAATAGGTGAAGAGAGAGCGCTCGCCTGTGGAAAGCTGCAGAAGAACTTGTCGTATCACACAACACCACTTCGTGATCCTATCCGGGAAGAAGCAGATGCCAGGAGGCCAGAACAGGAACCAGACGTGCTTGGAGTCCTTGGCGTGTGCGTGGACATGGTCGAAGACGTAGACGGCGGGCACGGTGGCGACCAGGAGTTTAAAGCCATGCTCGGCTTGAACGGAGGCGCAGCGTCGGTGACGGAATCGTCGATGAAGGGTGGCGGACGAGGAGGAAGACGTCAACCACGAGCTCGATTCTAGACGATTTGGAGCGAGTCCTTGGGCGGAGTTTGGCGAGGTAGACGAGGTGCAGCTTTTCCCAAACGCGGATGGCCATGGAAGAGCTTGTGGCGACGGGGCCCTGATGAGATGGAGGTGGTGCTTCCGTTTGCTGGTTGAGGGAGAAAAGGGGGGATCGAGGAAGGACAAAGTGGCGGCGGCAGAAAGAAGGAACAAGAGGAGCGCTAGGGTTTGCTTGGGCTCTGATTGGGGATTAAAGAGGAGAGAAAGGGGAGCATGTGACGAGGGGCGTTTGGTGGAGGGCTCACGCAGGTCTCCTGCTCATGAGGTAGAAGACAAACAGGGAAACTCTGGAACAGGCTACACCACCAGCGTTTTGCTTGATGGACTCAAGGCCACGATGCTAGGACCAGAGAAAAAGGCTTGGAAAGAAAAAGAAGAAAAAGAAAAAAATAGGTTTTAAAGATATTTGCTACTCAAGAATTTTGTCAGGATTTGAAAAGGAGTTTTGAAAGTTTTTCATGAATATTATCTGTTGATGTTTTATCAAATAAGCACAGGGGAAGTTTTATAGAACCATACGAGAGAAACTCAAAATAATGTTGGATTTGAAAATGATTTTATTTATCCAAAACATGTAGATGGTATATGCATGATGATGATGACAAGACACTGGAACAACGCGGAAAAACAAGCAGCGAAGAAAATCTATTTAAGGATTTTTCCGGGTCGTTACAAGGAGAGAGAAGGGGAAGAGATAAAATCGGGTGGGGAAGAAGGGGCCCTTAAATAGGCTCCTCCAAATCCAACCGTTATGCCCAGATTTGGCCTAAGCGGTACTACCGCTTTGGAGTAAGCGGTACTACCGCCCTGAGTTCGAAATCACCCCAGATCTGGTCAAAGGACCCAGAGCGGTACTACCGCCCGCGGTACCGCTCGTGGTACCGCAATAGGGTCCAGACCTTACTGGATCCAGAGCGGTACCAGGGCAGTACCGGAGCGGTATTACCGTAACGCGTTACGGTACCTCAAGCGGTACCTTGAGCGGTACTACCGCTCGTGAGCGGTACTACCGCCCTAGGTACTGCAGGGGTACCGCAACTTGTTCTGGGGGACGAAATCAGCACAGACTCAGAGCGGTACCGAGGGCGGTACCTATAGGGGTAGCGGTACTACCGCTACAGGTACCGGTAGTACCGGCCTGGCTAAATCTGGTTTTCTTCCCTTTTTCTCTCCAACTTTGTTATCTCGCTAAACACACACAAAACCGGAAAACCTATCAACTACGCTTCAGTCTTCCGATCTTGACGCGTCCGGCGAGGTCACCGTGTACTTGCAAATCTAACAATGATACTCAAGGCACACGGTGAGATTACTCAAGTGTTGTCATCAAACACACAAAACATGGGATATGAATTTTGCTCTTGCAATCTCCCCCTTTTTGGTGTTTGATGACAACACAAGAGTTGACAACAACATATGATATTATGATGAGAACATTAGATTTGCAAAAACTAGACGGAGCTCCCCCTACACATGTGCATATCATGAATATGTATTTGAATACAAATGCACATGTTATAGAGACATCGCTCCCCCTAGTTTTTACAAACCAAGCATATATGCAACATAGATAGATGACATGTTCAAGAGGCATATGCACAATATGGAGGCAACATAAGATCATATACGGAGATTTGGGTGAAGTTATCATACCATAGCCTTGAGAATACCCAAACTCACAATAGGATGCCTCCATGGGGTTGTTGATGTAGCCGAGAAACAAGATAAGCAACTAGAACCAAACGGAGATTTGGGTGAAGTTATATACGGAGATTTGGGTGAAGTTATCATACCATAGCCTTGAGAATACCCAAACTCACAATAGGATGCCTCCATGGGGTTGTTGATGTAGCCGAGAAACAAGATAAGGAACTAGAACCAAACGGCTACAAACAACAAAGGTCTCCATCCACCTAGGAACTTCTCCCCCTTTGGCATCGGAACACCAAAAAGGAGGGTAACGAAACTAGAGAGATGGAGAAAAAGAACATACAACCAAGCTTGCAAAAATCACGAGAAAACAAGCTTGGAGGAGGTTCTCAAAAACAAAAAGAAGAAAGCAAAGAAGAAAGACAAAACAAGGTCACGAAGAACCGAAAAACCCGCCAAGAGGGGGTGTTGGTGGCCGAAGCCACCGTGTAAGAGTACAGTAGTTGTGAGGTCGCGTAGATGTATCTAGGACTCACGGACTACAACTCAACATGAAGCTCATAAGTCACTTACTTGACAAATAGCAAATGTTTTGGATTTCTTTATGCATTATGGGGGGGAGTGATAGCTCAATGGATTTAAACCGCACTCCCCCTATGTCCATGCGTGCCTTTCATCTAGATATGACGGTAAGATTGGTATGTGCGCACGACGGTCAAGCAAAGTTCGACGGATCAATGATGTTTAGCTCATGCCTCAACTCAATAAAGCGCTTCTCATCCAAGGGCTTCATGAAGATGTCCGCCAATTGCTCCTTGGTGCCAATATAGGATAGTACAATATCTCCGCGAGCAATGTGGTCCCGGATGAAGTGGTTTCGTATCTCGATGTGCTTCGTCTTGCCATGAAGAACCGGATTGTAGGCGATCTTGATTGCGCTCTCATTGTCGCACAAAAGAGGCACCTTGCTATACTCGAGTCCATAGTCCCGCAAGGTTTGCCTCATCCATAAGATTTGAGCACAACTACTTGCCGCGGCAATATACTCGGCTTCCGCGGTGGAGACGGAGACACAATTTTGCTTCTTCGAGGACCAACACACCAAAGATCTTCCAAGAAAGTGACATGCTCCGGAGGTAGACTTCCTATCAATCTTGTCGCCCGCCCAATCGGAGTCGGTGAAACCAACCAAAGCAAAGTCCGTGTCCCTTGGGTACCATAGTCCGAAGTGTGGGGTATCAACTAAATATCGAAAGATCCTCTTGACCGCCACAAGGTGGCTTTCCTTCGGACTTGCTTGAAACCGTGCACACATACCAACGCTCAACATGATATCCGGGAGAGAGGCACAAAGGTAGAGAAGCGAACCTATCATCGAACGGTAGAGCTTGGTATCCACCGCCTTGCCGCCCTCGTCAAGAGTGAGTTGACACTTGAGTTGCATCGGAGTTCCGATCCCCTTGGCGTCCTTCATATCAAAGCGCTTGAGCATGTCTTGGAGGTACTTTGCTTGATTGATGAAGGTGCCTTGTCGCATTTGCTTGATCTCGAACCCGAGGAAGTACTTGAGTTCACCCATCATTGACATCTCAAACCTATTTGTCATCAACATAGCAAACTCATCGTTGAATTTTGTGTTAGTAGAGCCAAATATGATGTCATCTACATAGAGTTGGCATACAAAAAGCTCCCCATTGACCTTCTTAGTAAAAAGAGTGGGATCGATTTTCCCCACTTGGAAACCACGGTCTTCAAGCAACTCCTTGAGATGCTCATACCAAGCTCTAGGAGCTTGTTTGAGACCATATAGGGCCTTTTTGAGCTTGAAGACATGTTCCGGAAAATGGGGGTCCTCGAAACCCGGGGGTTGCTTCACATATACTTCCTCATGTAGAGGACCATTAAGAAAAGCACTCTTAACATCCATTTGTTGCAATTTAAAGCCATGATGTGAGGCAAAGTCCAAAGGATACGGATGGACTCGAGCCTTGCAACGGGTGCAAAGGTTTCACCAAAGTCCACGCCTTCAACTTGAGAATAGCCTTGTGCCACCAATCTTGCTTTGTTGCGGATGACCGTGCCACTTTCATCTTGCTTGTTCTTGAAGATCCACTTGGTGCCGATAACATTGCGGCAATGATCGGGTCGCTTCATGAGAGTCCATACATCATTCCTCTTGAAGTTGTTGAGTTCCTATTGCATTGCATTCAACCAATCGGGATCGTTGAGAGCATCATCAACTTTGAGTGGTTCCACCCTAGAGACAAAGTCATGGTGTGCACAAAAGTTTGCAAGTTGCCTCCGAGTGGTGACATTTCTCTTTAGATCACCAATGATGTTTTGCAAGGAATGAGACTTGAGACGCAAGTGTCTTTGAGTAGAATCTTCACGGCGAGTGTCGGCTTGAGGTGATAGATCTTGTGAGTCCTCTTGGCCTTCATCACGGTTTAGGTCCTCGCCTTGAGCTCCATCGTCGTTGAAAGAGGCAACATGGTCATGAGATCCGGATGGTTCGGGGGTATAGGGAGTATTATTGTCCATGAAGACTCTCCCCGAACCACTCGGAGAAGAACTTGAATCTTGACCTTGGTCACTTGATGTTGGGTGTTGAGGTAGACGAGCTTGCAGTGTATGTTGTTCTTGAGCTTGTTGAGGTGAACTTGGACTCGATTGTTGTTGTAGATGTCGAGGTTGATCTTGAGGTTGAGGTTGAACTTGAGGTTGGTGTAGAGGTTGGCTTGCATTTGTTAGATCAACGGAAGAAGCTTGGCCTTGTGGTGTAGATGGCTCCACTTGGGTGGAACTTGGTCCTTCCCCGGTACTCATAGAAGGTAGCGTTTGAGGTAGGCGAATGCCCACACTCATCCTTCCTATGGTATCCGGGGGAATTGCATCTCCTTTCTCACAAGAAGCACTTCGCTCCTCCAAAGATCTATCATCTTCATCGAACGTCACATCACAAGATTCTACAACACGTCCACTTGACTTGTTGAAGACTCTATAGGCGTGAGAATCCGTAGCATAGCCAACGAAAATTCCTTCTTGAGCTCTTGAATCAAACTTGGATAGGCGTGTGTCCTTGATAAGTATGTAGCATTTGCATCCGAAGACCTTGAAGTATGACACATTAGGCTTGTTGCCGGTGAGGATCTCATATGGTGTCTTCTCAAGACCTTTCCGAAGATAGAGGCGATTAGTAGTATGGCAAGCGGTAGAGATAGCTTCCGCCCAAAAATTGTAGTTGGACTTGTATTCCATCATCATGGTTCGAGCGGCTTCGATCAAGGTTCGATTCTTCCTTTCGGCGACCCCATTTTGTTGGGGAGTATATGGCGTGGAGTATTGGTGTTCGATTCCTTCCTCACCGAGAAAGTCATCCAACGTGTAGTTCTTGAACTCCATTCCATTGTCGCTCCTTATTGCGAGAATCTTGTTGTCGTACTTGCGTTGAACTTGGTTGGCAAACTCCATCATGGTCCGTTGAGGCTCACTCTTGTACTTGAAGAAGAATACCCAACAATAGCGTGAATAGTCATCAACGATGACGAGGCAATACTTCTTTCCTCCAAGACTTTCATGAGAAGGTGGACCAAAGAGATCAACATGTAGGAGCTCCAAGCATCTTGTAGTAGAGATGATGGTCTTGGCCTTGTGAGGAGCTCCATGCATTTTTCCTTGTACGCAAGCCCTACAAACACAATCCTTGCAAAAAGAGACATCTTCTTTTAGTCCGAGAATGTGGCCACCCTTGTGGAGACTTTGCAAAGTCCTCATGTTGACATGGGCTAGTCGGCGATGCCATAACCAACCCTTGTCACCTTTGGCGAATAAGCAAAGAGCGGAAGATGTTGTCTTTCTGGAGAAATCGACAACATACAAACCGTTCTCTACATATCCAACAAAAGCTACATTGAGTGTCTTGCTCCACAAGAGGACCACCATATGTTCATCAAAGAATGTGCATAATCCCATACGAGCAATTTGATGAACGGAGAGTAAGTTGTAACCAAGGGTCTCGACAAGGAGGACATTCACAAGTGAGATGTCGGGTGTTACCACCACCTTGCCAAGACCCAATACCTTAGAGCACGTGTTGTCGCCATATGAAACGGTAGAGAGAGAAGGCACGAGGTCGACAACAATATCCTTGCTTCCGGTCATATGACTTGTGGCTCCACTATCAACCACCTATTTAGCGCCACCGGAAGCATAGTCCTACAAGGAATCAAGTCTTGGATTTAGGTACCCATTTTTCAATGGGTCCTAGCATGTTAGTAACAAGGGGTTTGGGAACCCAAATAGTCCAATCAACATTGTCCTTTGGAGGACCAATAAAGCGAGCACGAATATGTCCATAGTAATCAACAAAAAGAACATGAGAAGGGTTGTTAGAGCCGGCGAAACCCGTCGAGGCGGAGTTGGACACTCCATCCCTTCTTGAGCTAGCATTACTCCCTTCACGGTTGGTCTCCATGTTCTTCTTGTCCATCTTCTTCTTGGTCCTCCTCTTCCTCTTTCTCTTTGGCTTGGTAGCCACTCCTCCTTCATTGCAAGAGCTCTCTTTGGCTCCATCTTTGGCTTCAATGATTCCTTCCAAGTACTTGGCTTGAACTTGGAGTCTCTCCACCTTGGCCTTCAAGCGATTGACTTCATCTTCATGTTCCGGGTGTGGATGGCAAATATCGAACACTTGGACCTCCTTTGCCTTGTTCACCCGGAAGTGTTCCATCAATGCTTCTTCTTGGAGAGCGTTCAACTTCATGAGCAAGCGCTTGTCATTTTCCATCTTGGCAATGTCGCTCTCATGAGTGCAACATGAGGTCTTCTCTTTGAACAAGCGGTAGTACTCATCCAAGGCTTCTTCTTGAAGAGCATTGACTTCCAAGAGGGGAGCATTGTGCCTCCTCAAGGAAGTAACTTGATCCACAAGCTCATCATGGGAAGAATCGGGGTCTTCATCGTCTTTTGCTCTGTTGGCTTCCTCGAGCGAGAGCATCTTCTTCTTGAGGTCACCAACCAACTCTAGAGCATGATCTCGATCCTTGGTGAGACGTGAAACAATAGCTTCATTCTTGTCTTCAAGCACAATGACACTAGCTTCAAGAGACATACGAAGATTCCTTTCATCATCAAGCTCCTCCTTGAGATTGGCGAGCTCAAAGGCCGTTTCCCTTTCCAACTTCTCCCTCTTCTCAATAAGATCTTGTGCCGCACCAAGTTGGGCTAAGAGAGCCCCAACATGGATCTTGGTGTCCCCCTTCATGTTAGTGAGAAAAGAATCCAAGGAATCCAAACCCATAATCTCACGTTTAATGGTGAGACTAGTGGCATCATCAATATATGAGGCATTAGTCGAAGAGGATGGTTTGGAAGGGGATTTTACCTCTGTAGATACCTTTGCCATGAGGCACCGTGCATTGTTGGTGACGAGGTTCTCATTTGGAGAGTCGAAGAGGGAGGTAGAGGGAGTGGAAATGGCGATGGCGGCCACTCCCTCTCCTTCCTTGTTGGAGCGCTTGTCCTCATGCTCACCATCTTCATCGGAGGTGTACTCTTCACGGATGATGAAGGCTCGAGACTTCTTGTTGGAGGAGACCTTGTCGTCATCGGACCTTGGGGAGAACTTGGAGAATCCCTTGGAGAGAGGCTTGTACCTATCCTTTGGGATAAGCTTTCCACCATGATCTTCTCTTCTCTCAAACATACAATCCGCGACAAAATGATTCTTGTCACCGCAATTGTAGCATGTTCTTCCCCTTGTCCTTTCTCTTGGGCTCTTGGAGGGTCTTCTTGGAGAATCACGTGATCTTCTTGGTCTTGTGTTTTGGGACATGTTTCCATCCCAAAACTTCTTGGCGGCGAGAGCCATGTGCTCATGGTAGTTGAGCTTGAGATCATCCGAACCCCACTCAATGGGATCCTCATTAGTTTCACTAGCTTCATGCACCTTCATCTTCAATACAAGATTGGGCTTGCGGGAGTTGTGGGCGCGAGCAACAAGATCCTCCGCATTCTTCTTGGAGATGTCCATAGCGATGACTTCGCTAAGGACTTCATCGGATGTCATAGTACGGAAGGAGGCGTTTTGGCGGATGGTCGTCAACTTCACTTCCTCATAAGGGAGGAGAGCGTTGTAGAACTTGCGCTTGATCCAATAGTCATCCACGAACGTTGCTCCAAGATCTTGCATTTGCACGGCAAGAGCGATGAGGCGTCGGTACATTTCTTCGGTGGTCTCTCCTTCAATCATGACGAAGTTGTCGGCCATGTTGTTCACTTCATCAAAGCGAGAGCTTTGGATGCTTGCATTGCCGAGGAAGAGCTTCTCAAGTTTGTCCCATGCTTCCTTGGCGGTCTTGAGCGAGCGGATATGAGCGCGGTCCTTGGGGGAGATGGCCATATGAATCATGTTGATGGCGGTGGCGTTGAGTTGGTCATCCACCACATCTCTCCTTGTCATCTTCTTGGGATCTCGTGGTGAATAGCCCTCCTCAATGATACGCCAAAGCTCGGTAGAAGCGCTGCGCACATGTGAACGCATTAAGAATTGCCAATTCTCAAAGTTATTTGACTCGAGTAACGGTGGTGAACCATGCGACAAGATATGCGGCATCGGTATCGGAATGTTGATGGTGTAATCATTTGGTGGTGGCACCGCATGATAACTCCCTTGACGTTCCTCAACCGGTGTGTCATCATCCTTCCCTTTTGTTGAAGTGCCGGTATCCCCAAGCCCTTCCTTTTGTGTATCTTTTGTCGCTTCCGCGACAAAATCAACAAGAGGAAGGGTGTTGGCTTTTGGTGGTGGATCCTCGGCACTTGCTTTTGGAGGAGGGTTTGGTTTTTGAACCACCAACTCCATCATCATCGCCTTCATTTGGGCAACGATGGATGAATCCAATTTCTTGAGGTCATCCAACGTAGCCGTCGTGGAATCGATGGGCGATGATGGAGCGGGTGGCTCAAGGGAAGGTGACCCATTCACAACCGTCTCTTGTTCGGCCATTTCTTAGGCGGTAAAGCCCGAGCAAGAAAACCTTGCTCTGATACCATTTGAACGGATCGTAGCTGTCAACACCCGGATTTTTAAGTCCAGATGCCTATTATGCCATTCCTCGCAATCCCAGGAATATTGTTTTTGTGAGACATAATAGATTGATATCACAACACATCATTCATTACAACACATAATCGTCTTACAAATAAAGGATCACATGATCTAGTCTTATTACAATAATAGAAGTTCTATTGATCCATTACATAACACATAGCGGAAGCGAAAGTAGCGTAGTAGTAGTCCATCTATTCCACAGGCAACTGTTGACGTCAGGAGGGATCCTAGTTGTCGTAGACGTCCTGCTGTCCTTCTTCCGGGTTCTGGTACTCGTCTTCATAGTCTGGCCATTTGAATAGCCAGGGACACAACCATGAGTACTTTAAAGTACTCGCAAACTAATACTAAGGTAAACACTATCAACTATAGTAAAGGGGGTTCTAAGCTCTAGTTTCATTTGCATAAAGCCAGTTTTATTTCATAAACACTTTAATAATCAAAAATCTTCATTCGCTCAACTAACTCAAGTGGGAACATTAGTGTCATTCCCACAACTCAGTTGTGATTCAAAGTCAAAGTCACCTTTCAATTCAAATCACAAATCACCATTCATATTTTTGGAAAAATTCTGATGACGGAACAGTATGGCCTTTCCAACTGTCCATAACCGCGGACACGGCTATTCGAATAGGTTTAACTCTGCAGAGATTGTACACTTGTGCCACAACAATTGCAATAGTTCGTCAGGGGTAACTGGCCCTGATTTATCGTACGCAGTACGCGAACTACCAATCCTAACCTTTCATTTACATACTCTAGTATAGGCACCTCTCCCCATGAGCTTGGCCTCCCAGTGAAGACACGCGGTCAGCCTGGGAACTGCACAGGGCTTGGGCCGGACATTCACCTCATTTCACGTCATTTCACACCATTCCTTTTGTTGTAGAGGCAGCCTCCGGCATAACCCCGATGACGCTTGTTCAGAGGGAACCCATACTAAAATACATAAGTTTCCAGCTAAGCCTTACCCAGATTCAGGTATTGTGGGGGTACTTGTAAAACTGGAATGGTATCGCATCCGAACCCAACCATCAGTGTTTTTGGTAAAATTCACCAAGTTATTCACCAGTCATATTCACCTTCAAAATCTCTCAATAGAACGACTCATCATTCCAAGGTTTTCAAAGTCATTTCAATTCACAAGTTCCCAAATGGAGTAGTCACTTTTAATATTGAGCACTAGCATCTAGTTATGAGGGGTGCTAAGCAGTTTGCCTTGCTTCTAGGCTAAATGTGATGCTCTTGTACTACTCCATAACTAAACCAAGTGAATCATAAATCAAAAAGGAACTTTGCTAAATAAAATCAAGTAAAGCTTGTAAAGTAAAAACTTGTGATAGGATCATAAACTAAAATGTAATGGTGCCTTGCTCTTGTAGAGCTTTGCACTTTGCAAGAATATAAACTTGCAACCAAAATAGTTTGCATTAGTCTAGCTTGCATTGATAATAGCTTGCCTTGATTGGTGATGTGATCAAATTTTTCTTGCTCTTCCTCTTGGTAGAAGACCTCTTCCTCTTGATAGTCTCCGGTACTAGCGTCTATAAACGAATACGAGGATACAATCACCAAACAACACTTAAGTAGTCTTAATTAGCCTTATTGGCTCACACAAATGATCTAACATCACTATTTAACATTTATTCACAAATTATGCTAGGTTTTCTTTATTTAATATTAGGAAAATAATTTCCTCTCATTGCAAGTTGGAAATTAGGGTTTCTCTTTGGTTTGGAGAAATAATTTCCTCTCATTGAATCTTCTTAAGATTTAATCTCCTCAAATAACCAGGGAGGTTCACATGTTGACCAAGGTCAACACTTCACACTTATTATTTGAGAAAGGTGATTTAAATGAGATTCATCATCTCATGTGATTTAATTAACTATTGCAATATTAAATACTATTTTGATTTAAATTCTACAAGTGAGCAAGTATGAGCCTAAGCAATTAAAGGTCAACACATTACTTCATATCACTTGAGAAAATGATTTAAATGAGGTGCTATACCTCATAGATTTAAATTCCTAAAATTTGAAATAGTTTAAATGGACTAGTATTGACTACATAGCCAATATTTTGCTTCTAGCCCATGATCATGTACATAACCTATATAATATTTTTACATAGTAAATTAGAGTTTGTTAAATTTGAATTATTGCAATTGGATTCACTTCAAAATTCAAAATGGTTGATTTTTAAGATTTATTTGAATACTGGAAAGTATCTGTTTTGTTATTTTTGCTATTCAAAAACTACAAAAGATATGAGGTTGAGACCAGTGGCAAAATGTAGATAATTTCATAGGCTTTCTGGAACAATTTGATTCACTAAATTTGGATTTGTAGATTTTGAACTATTCAATTTATAGCACAGACCAGAATTGAATAACTGCTGAAATGGATTAATACAAAATTTAAAGTGTTGGGCTGCGCGGGAAAACAGATGGGCCGAAATGGTTTGAACGAAGGAACTGGCCCAGTAACGGTTCGGGCCTGCTGACATGGGGTCCCACCCGTCAGTGGCTTTAAAACACCGAAACGGTACCTGGCGATATCGACCGTGCGATTAGAGAACGATCGCACGGCTGTGGATCGTCGTCATCGATGGGGGAGGAGGGCTTGCTGCGCCAGCGAGGTAGGGGGTCAGCGGCGTGACGGAGGTTCCCGCGGGGTTCTGGTGAGTGCGAGGCGGCGTTGTCGACGGCGACGGAGCGTCTGGTAGCAGTTGCGACGCTCGGGGCGGCGTGGATCAACGACGTCGATGTCCTGGCTCCGGCGACTCCGATCGTGCAATTGAGGCGCCTCCGGCAGTAATTGGGCGAGCTATGGTGGTGAGGAAGATCAGTGATGAGAGGGGAGTTGAATGGTGTGAAGGGAGCATGCTGGGAGTGGCTCTATTTATAGGATGGTGAGAGGCCGGCGGGTGCTGTGAAGGGTCGACGACGACGAGGTCGTTCCAGGGAGCGAAGGGGCAAACTAGGGGGCGCGCGAGGGTAGGCGATGACTAGGCGGAGCTAACGCGCGTGATGGCGCAGCAAGGGGAGGACGAGGGCGTGCTGGCGACGCTCGAGTGTTCTCAGTATGCGCGGCAGGGTTTTGATGATGGCGACGGTGACAAGGCGGCCGCAGGCTAGCGACGTTGTCTAGCTCGTAGAGGGTGGCGAGGCGGTGCTCGATGCAGTGCTAGGCTTTGCAGGGGAGGACGAGGGCGACGGGTCGCATGGCGCTCTGGCGCGTCCAGGATGCTGTCTGGGCGCGCTCACCGCGTGTCTGGCACGCCGTGGCGAGGTACTGGGCGCGCACGTTCTGGCCACTAGCGTGCGTCTCTTTGCTTAGGGCTGGTACAAGCGTGCTTAGGGTAGTGCAGAGAAGCTAGTTGACATGGTGAGGTGGTTTGGAGAAGACCAGAGAGAAAGTGAGGAAGAGTGGCCGGCATGGTACATGGCATGAGCATGTCTCTCCTTTTCTTCACTTTAATCGACCAGGGCAAGGACAAGTATTGATGCAGGGGTTGCAGGAGAGTCTAATGATCATAAGTTAAAAGGGGTTTAGGCAAGAAACCAGTGGGTAAGAGGGTGTAGCAAAAATCTGGAAAGGTGCCTGCAAGGTGCTCGACACAATGGCCGCATGAAGATTTTTGTGGAATTTTGCAATTCTTTTTGGTGGACTTCATTTACATAATTAATGTGATGGAATGGTGGTGGTGGTGTTCATTTTGGAGCTGTTTTGCAAAGATTTCAAAATGTGGTCATCTTCACATAGTTTCAACATCACCACTTGTCAAAACCCTACTGGTCAACCTGGTCAAAGTTAGCCATGGTGGTCAACATGAAAGTTGCTCACCTTGACATGGTCTTGGATGACATGGCAATAGTTGACCAAGGTTGGTTGAAGAAAAGTCCAAAACCAGGGGGTAAAGTGGGGAACATTTTATAAAAGTCACATTTGACCATTATCACATGTATGTAGGTTTTGAGATTTGCTTTGGTTTGATTCTTGTTTATTTGATGAAATTGTGTTTTTTTATCATATATAAGAGTTTTACAAACCATAGATCAAGCAATGGTGGCCTTTGGTGAAGATTTGCAAAATTGGCCTTATGTGTATGTGAGTGAAATTGGGATTTTCTCACTATTTGATTTCTCTCCATTGGATTTGACTTTTCTTGACTCTAATGTGATTCTTATTAGTTTAGAAACATTTTCAAACCATTGAAACCATTTCAAATGGTCTTGTTCAAAGATTTGCAAAAATGGCCATAACACATAAGAGGTGATGTGTCAAATTTCATTATTCTTGTAAATTGTTCCCTTTGCTTTACTTGGGCATGGGTTAGGGTCAATTTAGTATTAGATTAGGTTTAGAGGTGGTTTCACATCATTTGGTCAAGGTTTAAGGTCATAGGGCAAGAATTGGGTATTATGGCTCTGTGTCACATATGCCTCTATGCATATGTTGCATTTGATTTTTAGTTTGACTTGGCTTGACCCAAATGGTGTTGTTGAGGGTTGAAATGGTATATAGGAAATATCCAACCATTCGCCTCATGTCTTAGGGTCAAGATTCTTGAATTCACATATTTGCTATTTTACTCTCATATGCCTCTATGGCATTTTTAGTTTCTTTTTATTTTCTTTGGAAACAACTTGGATTGGGTTTGATAAGTACTAGGTAAGGTGTATGAAGGTTTTCCCAACCTCTAAGCAAAGTAGAAAGGTCTAGGGTAAAGGTTTGTAAAAATAGCCATAGGCACATATGCCTTTTTCTTATTTAATTTTCCTTTTATTTTATTTTAATTAGGATGGTGAAAAGAGGGGTGAGGTTTAGGGTTTAAGATCATTTCAAACTACTTTAACAAGCAATCATGGCAATAGCACAAGAATTAAGAAAGATCACTATGTATCAAACTTAATTTAATAAAAGTTTTTGTTGGTTCCAAAATTTGGAACTAGGGAAATTCATTTGTTTTGTTTTTGAATTTTTGGGATGTTACAAACCCTTCCCCCTTAAACAAATCTCGTCCCGAGATTTTAAGAAAAGTTAGGTTCCTAAGAGAGATTGAGCATTTTATTATCAGGAAGACATACTTGGCATGGTCTGGGGTGCTTCCTGGGCTTCAGTGGCAGTCATGTGGTAGAGACGGCCGTTGTTGTTGTTCTGGTTCCTTCTACCTGCGAAGCGACGCTATTGCTGAGCAGGTGCAGCGGTATTGGCGGAAATCTTGGCAAGCTTCTTGGGGCACTCATTGGAGTAGTGACCCACAACTCCACATTCATAGCAGTTGATTGTTGCCTTGTCCTTGGGGGTGATGGGGGTAGCATTGCTCCCAGTCCTCGGGGCAGTATTGGTGTTGTTGTTGTTTCCATTGTTGTTGTTGCTGTTGGTGTGGTTGTTGTTGTGGTGGTTGTTGTTGTTGTTGCCTCCGGGCTTCGGGGGTCCTCCGTTGTTGTTGGTGTAGTTGGGGCGATAACTCTGAGCAGGGGGCTTGTTGTATCTTGGGGTGAATCCTCCAGAGGAGTTGTTGCGGTACTTCTGGGTATGGTGGGGTCCACTCTGGTTCATCATTCTGCGCTTGCGGTTCTCATTGGCTTGATGCAGCTTTCCTTCCATCTGTATGGCTGAGTCTACCAGGGCTTCTAAGTCAGCGAACGAAATGTTCACCAACACAGTTTGCATCTCGTCGTGCAGTCCGTTCAAAAATCTCTCCTTCCTTTTTTCGTTGGTGTCGGTCTCATCCGGGGCGTACCTTGACAGAGTGAGAAACCTGTCGCGGTATTCCACCACGGACATCCTTCCTTGTTTGAGTTCACGGAACTCGTCTCTCATCTTCTTGATCAGTCCTTGGGGCACATGGTATTTGCTGAATTTCAGCTTGAATTCTTCCCAGGTCATCATCTGTCCCGCATTCATTGCACGGGCACTTGTCCACCAGGCTCTGGCAGGTCCTGACAGATAGTGGGTGGCAAACAGTACTTTTTCTGTGGCTTCAACTCCCGCAACTTCGAGGTTGTTCTCCATGGTCTGGAGCCAGTCATCAGCATCAAGGGGCTCTTCAGTCTTGTTGAATATCATAGGGTTGTTGTTCTGAAAGTTCTTCAGCTTTGACCCAGGGTGATCGTGGTTTCCATGGCCTTGATTGTTCTGAGCTATCTGTTGCAGTGCAGCAATGTTGGCTTGGCGTTCAGCTCTCTCGGCTTCTCGGTCTGCCATCATAGTCTACAGTAGTTGCATCATGGCTTCCTGGGTGGCGTTGCGGGTTGGTGGGGCCATCTGAACATTGAGGTAGATGATAAGATAAGAGGGAAATTTCTATGGTTTGTTTGGTTAAAGTTTAAAAAGTTCATAATATTGAAAACTTGAGTAGTGTTGCGGGGGTAAAAACCAACAACACTTTTTCATTCATACCAAGCATCATATATTACAAATCTAACACACCGTTGGTTTGAAGAACCATTCATCGCTCTACGATACAAGGGGATCCTGATACAACTCACACATACGAAAGTGCTTTAAATGATACTACTCTTCAGGGGGGATTCTTCATCTTCACGGGTAATGTGCTTGGCGAAAGGCGAGGGCGTTGTCCAACTCCCTGCGGGTCTTGTACAGCATGAAGTCGAGGTAGGCAACATAGTGGTTCATCTCCGGGTGCGGGGGCATAATTATTGGTCTTCCCATGGGATCATGTCTTGGGTAGTAAATGAACCGGGTAGTCTCGAGCTTGTTTATATTCTGTCCGCAGAGACGGGCAATTGCTTCTTGCATAGCTCTGACTAGTCCTTCCTTCCAAGTGCTTCCCGTTACAGAAAACCAGAGGGTTTCCCATATTGGGGCTCCAAGCTTTCCTCTTAGATCTGTAGTAACTTCCCACCGAGGTGGTCCTCCCGATGGATTGTTGAGGGGTATTCCGAAGAATTCGGGATACGGGCGTCCTAAATACTCAACCAGTTGTTTCAAATCCTTCTCGAACATGAGGTTTCCTCCGTGGCCAAGCTGATAAGACTTGCAGGTGTACTCCATCTATGAAGAATTATGATGAGTAAGTTAGAGAAGTGTGTCAAAATTTTATGTAGTAGTATAAGAAGAATAGAGCATAAATTTCTTATTTTTGAAGAAGATCTCAAGGATAAGAGGGAGAATAAGTTTTTCTTAAATAGTCACTTCATTTGTTTTGAAACTAAATTTTTCAGACGTCCATTCTAACTAGGGTCTCCTAAGGTCAACAATGGCTCTGATACCAACTTGTCAACACCCGGATTTTTAAATCCAGATGCCTATTATGCCATTCCTCGCAATCCCAGGAATATTGTTTTTGCGAGACATAATAGATTGATATCACAACACATCATTCATTACAACACATAATCATCTTACAAATAAAGGATCACATGATCCAGTCTTATTACAATAATAGAAGTTCTATTGATCCATTACATAACACATAGCGGAAGCGAAAGTAGCATAGTAGTAGTCCATCTATTCCACAGGCAACTGTTGACGTCAGGAGGGATCCTAGTTGTCGTAGACGTCCTGCTGTCCTTCTTCCGGGTTTTGGTACTCGTCTTCATAGTCTGGCCATTTGAATAGCCAGGGACACAGCCATGAGTACTTTAAAGTACTCGCAAACTAATACTAAGGTAAACACTATCAACTATAGTAAAGGGGGTTCTAAGCTCTAGTTTCATTTGCATAAAGCCAGTTTTATTTCATAAACACTTTAATAATCAAAAATCTTCATTCGCTCAACTAACTCAAGTGGGAACATTAGTGTCATTCCCACAACTCAGTTGTGATTCAAAGTCAAAGTCACCTTTCAATTCAAATCACAAATCACCATTCATATTTTTGGAAAAATTCTGATGACGGAACAGTATGGCCTTTCCAACTGTCCATAACCGCGGATGCGGCTATTCGAATAGGTTTAACTCTGCAGAGGTTGTACACTTGTGCCACAACAATTGCAATAGTTCGTCTGGGGTAACTGGCCCTGATTTATCGTACGCAGTACGCGAACTACCAATCCTAACCTTTCATTTACATACTCTAGTATAGGCACCTCTCCCCATGAGCTTGGCCTCCCAGTGAAGACACGCGGTCAGCCTGGGAACTGCACAGGGCTTGGGCCGGACATTCACCTCATTTCACGTCATTTCACATCATTCCTTTTGTTGTAGAGGCAGCCTCCGGCATAACCCCGATGACGCTTGTTCAGAGGGAACCCATACTAAAATACATAAGTTTCCAGCTAAGCCTTACCCAGATTCAGGTATTGTGTGGGTACTTGTAAAATTGGAATGGTATCGCATCCGAACCCAACCATCAGTGTTTTTGGTAAAATTCACCAAGTTATTCACCAGTCATATTCACCTTCAAAATCTCTCAATAGAACGACTCATCATTCCAAGGTTTTCAAAGTCATTTCAATTCACAAGTTCCCAAATGGAGTAGTCACTTTTAATATTGAGCACTAGCATCTAGTTATGAGGGGTGCTAAGAAGTTTGCCTTGCTTCTAGGCTAAGTGTGATGCTCTTGTACTACTCCATAACTAAACCAAGTGAATCATAAATCAAAAAGGAACTTTGCTAAATAAAATCAAGTAAAGCTTGTAAAGTAAAAACTTGGGATAGGATCATAAAGTAAAATGTAATGGTGCCTTGCTCTTGTAGAGCTTTGCACTTTGCAAGAATATAAACTTGCAACCAAAATAGTTTTCATTAGTCTAGCTTGCATTGGTAATAGCTTGCCTTGATTGGTGATGTGATCAAAGTTTTCTTGCTCTTCCTCTTGGTAGAAGACCTCTTCCTCTTGATAGTCTCCGGTACTAGCGTCTATAAACGAATACGAGGATACAATCACCAAACAACACTTAAGTAGTCTTAATTAGCCTTATTGGCTCACACAAATGATCTAACATCACTATTTAACATTTATTCACAAATTATGCTAGGGTTTCTTTATTTAATATTAGGAAAATAATTTCCTCTCATTGCAAGTTGGAAATTAGGGTTTCTCTTTGGTTTGGAGAAATAATTTCCTCTCATTGAATCTTCTTAAGATTTAATCTCCTCAAATAACCAGGGAGGTTCACATGTTGACCAAGGTCAACACTTCACACTTATTATTTGAGAAAGGTGATTTAAATGAGATTCATCATCTCATGTGATTTAATTAACTATTGCAATATTAAATACTATTTTGATTTAAATTCTACAAGTGAGCAAGTATGAGCCTAAGCAATTAAAGGTCAACACATTACTTCATATCACTTGAGAAAATGATTTAAATGAGGTGCTATACCTCATAGATTTAAATTCCTAAAATTTGAAATAGTTTAAATGGACTAGTATTGACTACATAGCCAATATTTTGCTTCTAGCCCATGATCATGTACAGAACCTATATCATATTTTTACATAGTAAATTAGAGTTTGTTAAATGTGAATTATTTCAATTGGATTCACTTCAAAATTCAAAATGGTTGATTTTTAAGATTTATTTGAATACTGGAAAGTATCTGTTTTGTTATTTTTGCTGTTCAAAAACTACACAAGATATGAGGTTGAGACCAGTGGCAAAATGTAGATAATTTCATAGGCTTTCTGGAACAGTTTGTTTCACTAAATTTGGATTTGTAGATTTTGAACTATTCAATTTATAGCACAGACCAGAATTGAATAACTGCTGAAATGGATTAATACAAAATTTAAAGTGTTGGGCTGCGCGGGAAAACAGATGGGCCGAAATGGTTTGAACGAAGGAACTGGCCCAGTAACGGTTCGGGCCTGCTGACATGGGGTCCCACCCGTCAGTGGCTTTAAAACACCGAAACGGTACCTGGCGATATCGACCGTGCGATTAGAGAACGATCGCACGGCTGTGGATCGTCGTCATCGACGGGGGAGGAGGGCTTGCTGCGCCGGCGAGGTAGGGGGTCGGCGGCGTGACGCAGGTTCCCGCGGGGTTCTGGTGAGTGCGAGGCGGCGTTGTCGACGGCGACGGAGCGTCTGGTAGCAGTTGCGAGGCTCGGGGCGGCGTGGATCAACGGTGTCGATGTCCTGGCTCCGGCGGCTCCGATCGTGCAATTGAGGCGCCTCCGGCAGTAATTGGGCGAGCTATGGTGGTGAGGAAGATCAGTGATGAGAGGGGAGTTGAATGGTGTGAAGGGAGCGTGCTGGGAGTGGCTCTATTTATAGGATGGTGAGAGGCCGGCGGGTGCTGTGAAGGGTCGACGACGACGAGGTCGTTCCAGGGAGCGAAGGGGCAAACTAGGGGGCGCGCGAGGTAGGCGATGACTAGGCAGAGCTAACGCGCGTGATGGCGCAGCAAGGGGAGGACGAGGGCGTGCTGGCGACGCTCGAGTGTTCTCAGTATGGCGCGGCAGGGTTTTGATGATGGCGATGGTGACAAGGCGGCCGCAGGCTAGCGACGTTGTCTAGCTCGTAGAGGGTGGTGAGGCGGTGCTCGACGCAGTGCTAGGCTTTGCAGGGGAGGACGAGGGAGACGGGTCGCATGGCGCTCTGGCGCGTCCAGGACGCTGTCTGGGCGCGCTCACCGCGTGTCTGGCACGCCGTGGCGAGGTACTGGGCGTGCGCGTTCTGGCCACTAGCCTGCGTCTCTTTGCTTAGGGCTGGTACGAGTGTGCTTAGGGTAGTGCAGAGAAGCTAGTTGACATGGTGAGGTGGTTTGGAGAGGACCAGAGAGAAAGTGAGGAAGAGTGGCCGGCATGGTACATGGCATGAGCATGTCTCTCCTTTTCTTCACTTTAATCGACCAGGGCAAGGACAAGTATTGATGCAGGGGTTGGAGGAGAGTCTAATGATCATAAGTTAAAAGGGGTTTAGGCAAGAAACCAGTGGGTAAGAGGGTGTAGCCAAAATCTGGAAAGGTGCCTGCAAGGTGCTCGACAGAATGGCCGCATGAAGATTTTTGTGGAATTTTGCAATTCTTTTTGGTGGATTTCATTTATATAATTAATGTGATGGAATGGTGGTGGTGGTGTTCATTTTGGAGCTGTTTTGCAAAGATTTCAAAATGTGGTCATCTTCACATAGTTTCAACATCACCACTTGTCAAAACCCTACTGGTCAACCTGGTCAAAGTTAGCCACGGTGGTCAACATGAAAGTTGCTCACCTTGACATGGTCTTGGATGACATGGCAATAGTTGACCAAGGTTGGTTGAAGAAAAGTCCAAAACCAGGGGTAAAGTGGGGAACATTTTATAAAAGTCACATTTGACCATTATCACATGTATGTAGGTTTTGAGATTTGCTTTGGTTTGATTCTTGTTTCTTTGATGAAATTGTGTTTGTTTATCATATATAAGAGTTTTACAAACCATAGATCAAGCAATGATGGCCTTTGGTGAAGATTTGCAAAATTGGCCTTATGTGTATGTGAGTGAAATTGGGATTTTCTCACTATTTGATTTCTCTCCATTGGATTTGACTTTTCTTGACTCTAATGTGATTCTTATTAGTTTAGAAACATTTTCAAACCATTGAAACCATTTCAAATGGTCTTGTTCAAAGATTTGCAAAAATGGCCATAACACATAAGAGGTGATGTGTCAAATTTCATTATTCTTGTAAATTGTTCCCTTTGCTTTACTTGGGCATGGGTTAGGGTCAATTTAGTATTATATTAGGTTTAGAGGTGGTTTCACATCATTTGGTCAAGGTTTAAGGTCATAGGGCAAGAATTGGGTATTATGGCTATGTGTCACATATGCCTCTATGCATATGTTGCATTTGATTTTTAGTTTGACTTGGCTTGACCCAAATGGTGTTGTTGAGGGTTGAAATGGTATATAGGAAAGATCCAACCATTCGCCTCATGTCTTAGGGTCAAGATTCTTGAATTCACATATTTGCTATTTTACTCTCATATGCCTCTATGGCATTTTTAGTTTCTTTTTATTTTCTTTGGAAACAACTTGGATTGGGTTTGATAAGTACTAGGTAAGGTGTATGAAGGTTTTCCCAACCTCTAAGCAAAGTAGAAAGGTCTAGGGTAAAGGTTTGTAAAAATAGCCATAGGCACATATGCCTTTTTCTTATTTAATTTTCCTTTTATTTTATTTTAATTAGGATGGTGAAAAGAGGGGTGAGGTTTAGGGTTTAAGATCATTTCAAACTACTTTAACAAGCAATCATGGCAATATCACAAGAATTAAGCAAGATCACTATGTATCAAACTTAATTTAATAAAAGTTTTTGTTGGTTCCAAAATTTGGAACTAGGGAAATTCATTTGTTTTGTTTTTGAATTTTTGGGATGTTACAGTAGCGAACAAGAGGGGGGGGGGGGGGGTGAATGGCGCTACGGCAAATTTTAGTCTTTTTCAAGTTTTATGCAACGGAAGGTAAAGGTGTGACTTTTAGCAATGGGGGTGATCCTACAATGAAGCTAGAACATGTGCAACATGTAAAGGAATCAACAAGATAACAAAAGTGAGGAGCGAGACAACCGGGGGGCGCGAGGCGAGTCGAGGTTTGTTTCCCGCAGTTCCCTCCACTAAAGGAGGTACGTCTGCGTTGAGGAGGTGCTAGTCTCACACAAGAGACTAGGCGGCCACACCACGAAGGAAGGCCTCACCCTCTTCCTCGAGAGAGCTCCACGGAGGTGCTCTCCCTCTTCCACTAAGGCACCGGTCGAGGCGGTGATTCCTTCACAAGGTTGGGGCGAGCTCCACACACACAAGGATGCTCCCAACACCCTATGGAGCTAGTACATCACCAAGCTAGACTCCATAGCTGCACATCTCCAATGCTCCACCATAGGAACCCATCACCAATGCTCCACCATAGGAACTCTTCCAATGCTCCACCAAGAAACTCTCCAAGGCTCCACCAAGAAACTCTCCAAGGCTCCACCAAAGGAACTCCCCAATGATCCACCAAAGGAACTCTTCTCCAAGATCCACCAAAGGAACCCTACCACCAAGATCCACTAAGGAATAGCTAGTATTTGTGAAATCTCTCTTGGTAGAACTATAGATCGGGGTCTCCTCCACCTATCCTCAAAATTAGGGCAAGATTGGTTGGAGGGGGAAGGAGATCCACAAGGATTAAGCTCAGCAACAATGGAGTAGAGAGAAGGGGAAGAGATAAAATCGGGTGGGGAAGAAGGGGCCCTTAAATAGGCTCCTCCAAATCCAACCGTTATGCCCAGATTTGGCCTAAGCGGTACTACCGCTTTGGAGTAAGCGGTACTACCGCCCTGAGTTCGGAATCACCCCAGATCTGGTCAAAGGACCCAGAGCGGTACTACCGCCCGCGGTACCGCTCGTGGTACCGCAATAGGGTCCAGACCTTACTGGATCCAGAGTGGTACCAGGGCGGTACCAGAGCGGTATGACCGTAACGCGTTACGGTACCTCAAGCGGTACCTTGAGCGGTACTACCGCTCGTGAGCGGTACTACCGCACTAGGTACTGCAGGGGTACCGCAACTTGTTCTGGGGGACGAAATCAGCACAGACTCAGAGCGGTACCGTGGGCGGTACCTATAGGGGTAGCGGTACTACCGCTACAGGTACCGGTAGTACCGGCCTGGCTAAATCTGGTTTTCTTCCCTTTTTCTCTCCAACTTTGTTACCTCGCTAAACACACACAAAACCGGAAAACCTATCAACTACGCTTCAGTCTTCCGATCTTGACGCGTCCGGCAAGGTCACCGTGTACTTGCAAATCTAACAATGATACTCAAGGCACACGGTGAGATTACTCAAGTGTTGTCATCAAACACACAAAACATGGGATATGAATTTTGCTCTTACAGAGTCGATATTACTCATGACATCATAGATGACGTACCGCTGCTGCGGTCTGGCTGATAGGACATGAGCTGAAGGGCTCACCCTACTTCTGCGCGGTCAGTTAGGAAATGACTAGTGCTTGTGCATTGACCGAGGTGCCTCCTCGATTTCCGCGCGTAGTGGAAGTAGTGGGCCACCGGTTTCATCTCTTTTCCTTGGACATGTGTATGATTGGATTCTTGCCCACCTTCCCACGATCTTTAGAGTTACGGCCATGATTCCCCAGGACTCCTTGTTATAAATAAAGAACCCTTTTCCGTTTTCACTTTTTAGTCCTCCCTACTGCTCATCTTCTTCCTCACTTCCTTCTCGCCATCGCTTCTGCTCCCAAGAACTCAACCACCATGGGCAAGAAGAAGGGAACTGCTGACTCAAGCACTTCCGCAGGCGCGACCAAGATTGGTCGTGACTGGAGTGCCTCCACCATCTCCAACCGCGAGGTGAACAAGCTGAGGACGCTTGGCCTCATCTCATCTACCGAATCCGACTTCTGCCACCCAGGTTCCCCCTCTCGTCCAAAGCCACCGAAAGGCTTTACTGTTATGTTCGTGGATTTTCTGTTTCGTGGGCTTTCTCTCCCCACCCACGAATTTCTTCGATCTCTTCTTTTATTTTACGGGATACAACTATGGCAGCTGACTCCCAATTCCATTCTCCATCTTTCTATCTTCATCACCCTGTGCGAGGCCTTCCTCGGCATTGACCCTCACTGGGGCTTGTGGAGGAAGATTTTCTACGTCAAACGCCACAGTGGCAATGACGGTCCTCCCGTCGTTGGCGGCGTCGGCTTTGTCATCAGGAAGGAGGTCAATTACTTTGACTACCCGATGAAAGAGTCAGTCCAGTGTTGGCGACAGAAGTGGTTCTATCTGCGGGGCATCCAAGTATCAGGACATCACTCCAATCTGCCCCCGTTCGAAGATGTCCCCTTGGCTGTGCCAAAGAAATCTTAGTGAAATACTTTGACTACCGAAGAAGCTGCCTTAGCCGACCAACTGTATGAAAAGTTCATGGACCTAAAGAATGCAGAAGGTCTGAAGATGTGCGGCACTGAGGTAGTTTTAGTGTTTCTAAAGCGTCGGGTGCAACCACTAATGTCACGTCCTCACCATGTGGATGTACACCGGTGAAAAGGATAAATTAAGGGTCAGTTTATCTCATTTTTCTGAAGAAGAACTCCGGGATGAGGTGCGGCGTCTGACCTGTCTCAGCCAAAAAGACAATATTGTCTTGACTTCGGCTCGCCCTCCTCTCGACCTCAAACATCTTCCCGCAAAGGTAATTTCTCTTGTATCTGCATCAAATGTTGTTTTCATTTCTAGATTTGTATTCGACAATTCCCCTTCATGTTGTCAGGCTTCCACCGTTGCTCAGTGCTACCCTCCTACGCCTGAAAGTGGGGTGGTGCCGGAGGATGACGATGCTTCGGAAGAAACTGAAGAAGAGCATCATATTCTTGAGGATATCGATGTCCAAGGTGACGAAGCCCCCAAGGATGAAGCTCGTATTAAGTCCATGCGCTGCAGGAAGATTAACGAAGACTTGTTAGCAACTGCTGAATCGAGTCCTAGCGGTCGAGAGGATGATGCTGACGCAACTGCTTCTTCTCGAAGAACGTCGCCTCCTCCATTTACAAAAGGCTCCACATGCCTCTTTGCCGATGAAGATGACTTGGAGCTGTAAGTTTTTACTCCTTCTATGTATCTAACCCTCTTTAGTTTTTTCTGAAACGTGTATTTATTTTCGAGCAACTCTGCTGATGACGACGATGATGATGTCCCTCTTGCGAAGAGGGCAAAAATACTTTCTGAAAAGGCTGAATCCGCAAAGGTATCAATTCCTTCGAGTGCTGAGCCTACTCCGCCGCCCCGAACAAGCGTGGCCAAAGTTCCTCTGTCGAAGGTTAACCCTCTTGTCGGTGCCTCCGCCCCTTCAATTGCTCGTGATCACGTAAGTATGATACTTGGCACACTATCTTTTTAGCCTCTGAACCAATGGTTGATGTTTGCATCAAGTATAAGCTGAGATTCGTTTATCGTGCAAGTTTACATAACTTTTTATCTTCTTGATTGTAGCCAATTTTTGCCACAGTTGACGCTGTGGTAGACTTTGCTGATCAATTCACTCGCCTGGAATCCGAGAACATTCAACTTCGTAAAGCTGTCAAGACATCGACTGATCAGGTGCTGAA
This sequence comes from Lolium perenne, assembly GCF_019359855.2. NCBI lineage: Eukaryota > Viridiplantae > Streptophyta > Magnoliopsida > Poales > Poaceae > Lolium > Lolium perenne. The sequence continues at coordinate 88,302,295 of NC_067245.2, read as the reverse complement.
AGCCAATAAGCTCACAACCGATGTTTAGAATGAGAACACACTTCTGAAGGATGAGCTCAAGAAGTTGATGAAGAAAATGAAGGATGACCAGGAAGCTAGACGCGAGGCTGCCATCATAATCGATGAAAAGGAAGGCGCTCTTCGAGAGTCCATCACGAATTTGCTAAGTAAGTTTCCCTTCACACTTTGCGCGGTACTCTTTCAATAATATCATGTTAATCTCTCATTCGCAATTTCTCCAGGTACTATCGATATGCATGTCGACCGTACAAGTAAACTTCGAGAGGATTCAATGTCGGATGCTCTCGTATTTGCTACCGATTCCAGCAACCAAGTCCAGGGTCTCTTGCAGAAAACCAAGGGGGCTTTATCGAGACTGTTTTCGATGATGTTCCCAAAGTTGAATCAGAACAAGACCCTCGGCGAAATGGCGGATACCTTCTACATCGATTCCGCCGAAGTTGTAGAGGTACTGAAGCGACGCTCCCGTCTTTTCGGGTCGGTTCTTACTTTTCAGCTTCTAACGAGGCATGGACTGGGTTCTGAGTTGGAAAAACTGTCCGAGTCGTTGCCAGTAGATGCCAATGATCGTCTAGTCAATCTTGAGCCTTTCAAGCAATCGACAGCGTTGTGCGCCAATCGGCTCCTCAGACTAGTTGACAAGGACAAGAACAAAGCCGCGTCTGAAGCTGCTCCTGATTCATCATCAGCTCAGCCTTGAAATAAAACTTTGCTCCATTGTTGTAATTTCAAATACATTTCAGTCTAGACTTGTTTTGTACTAGCTCCGTTGCTAGTATCAACGATCTTTAGAATGTAATGTGCGCTCCCGGTAGGAGTTTTGTCGCCTTTTATTGGTACTTTCCTAAGTTGAAAATTGTGCTGCAGATTCCTTCAACTTCTTCTCATGCTGAAACTTTTTTGAATCTTTCAACTGGCGATGAATCTGATCTCGTCTGTCGCTTGAGTGACCAAATCTCTCGGTTGAGCAAAGACATATCCAATCTTCATGCTATGGCAGCTTTGGTGAAAATAAAAAGTGAAATTACCACCGCTATTGAACATCATGCTTTGGATCGCCTCCGTGTTGCTACCGAGAGTTTAAGATGTAAGCGATCGACCACCCTTGTTTTCTGTCGACTCATTCATTAAATAACCTTCTGCTGATCTAACTTTTGGCTTCAACAGTCGTAGCCTTTGATGAATCAGAACAAAACAAGCGCATCCATGAGAATATTGCAGTAATGACCGATGTTACTCATCCAACACATGAACTGTGGTCCAACCGATCAAAGGCTGTAGCTATAGCCAAGTTCGAACATCGAGTCGAAAAGGTGCATTATTACTTTGACAAATATCATGCTCATCTTTCCATGGTGTGGAAGACTTTGTTTCCATTGGATCATGCACCCGAGACTTTGTCTGCATTATTTACTCGGTTCAAGACTCCAGAGAGGATCCGATTATTGGTGCGAAAGGAACTTCTTGCTGGAGCCGAACTTGCCCTTGCTTCAGTCTTAGCATGCCACCCGACCATAAATTTGGAGGCCATAGAAAATGCTAATTGGAAATTAGATCAGTATTATTCTATATCCAGACATCCTGCATATACTATGATTTCCCGAATGGAAACATGAGTCGAAAAAGAATTGAAGGCCCGAGAAGATCAAGAAGCCTTGTCATGAAGTTCTGTATAGTTTTTTTTTATGATAACCTTGTGTTGCAAGGAGTAATTACGTATGTGCTTTGATGTGTTTTTTTAAACATCATTTTTTTTGAACTTGTTAGTTCGATTGAAAAGTTTTGTCGAGGGCAACTGAGTGATCAAGTCAGCTTCCTCACTCGACGACTCCGTTGTAATTGCATTATTTGCAGAGTCGATTCATAAGTTTTGTATAAGCGACACCCATCGAGTAAACGAGGGATTTTAGGCGCTTTATTTATCTGGCTTCATAGCACAGTGCACCGGTATGAGCCTTTATGTAAGTAATATTGTTCCCATCAGCTGGAGCGCTCACGAATTTTCTTGAGGCTTGGATGGTTTATTGTGTATCGATAACCATAGCTCCCGATGGGAGTATTAATTAATTATCGACACTGTAATAATTCCTTTGCATCCCCCGAGTATTATCGAGTTGGTCTGTGAAACACGCAGTTTTAGCCGAAGCTCCTGATGGGAGTAGTAGCCAATAAAAGAGGCCCAAACAACCATTTGAGTGGCAAAATAATTAATGAGGATGGAAGCTCAACCAAAAAAAATTATTCATAATATGTTACGGGCTAAGAGGCCTTCATGTAACGAACAAAGAATAGTTGAATTTTATGCATAGAATCGCTGTAAGTGTGCAACATTCCATGGATTTTCAACATCTTTGCCTGAAGCGGGGTTCTTGAGTCGATAGGCTCCTTCTGGTATTACTTCAGTAATGATGAACGGTCCTTACCATGGAGATTCAAGTTTCAAGGTTCTTTCTTGCTTAAGTCGTAATACCATGTCACCAATGCTGAAGCCGCGGTTGCGAACTCTTCGGCTGTGGTAATTTTGAATTGCCTCTTGATATACAACCGTTCTGGCTAAAGCAATGCCTCGAGCTTCATCAAAGAGATCTACATCATCTTGTAATGCAGTATTGGAAGTTGTCTCTGTGTATGCAGTCACCCGAGGAGCTTCAAAACGAACATCGGCCGGTAAAAATGCTTCGGCCGGTATACTGGGTTGACCTATTTGGCGTAGTCCGCAGGCTCCAGATCACAAATGGTAATTCTTCGACCCAAACTCCATCTGCACCTGTGAGGCGTTTTTTAATGCCGTCGCATATTAAGCCATTGATCCTTTCGACTTGACATTGGTTTGAGGATGTGCAACCGAAGCAAATTTGAGTTTGATATCACCAACATTACAGAATTTACGGAATTCCTTGGAATCAAAATTACTCCCGTTGTCTATAATGATGCTATGAGGCATACCAAAACGACAAGTTATTCCTTCAAAGAATTTAACAGCAGTTTTAGCTGTTTGATCTCTAACCAGTACGTCTTCAATCCATTTAGCGAACTTGTCGACTGCGACCAATATATACGTGTGCCCTCCGGGTGATGATCTCGGCAGTGGACCAACTTGATCGAGTCCCCATTGCGCCAAGGGTCATGCCAAAGGTATTGTCATTGGGTCCGTTGCAGGCGCGTGTGACTTTGGTGCAAAACGTTGACAAGGGCCACAGTTTCTTACCAAATCTCAAGCGTCAGATGCGGCAGTTGGCCAATAAAACCCTGCTCTGAAAGCTTTGGCTACGAGAGCCCTACTACTTGCATGATGACCACAAGTTCCTTCGTGTATTTCTCGCCATAAAGCTTTTCCATCATTAATGGTGATACACCTTTGAAAGATGCCAGAGATGCTGCGTTTATCAAGTTCACCGTCCACTATAATAAAGGATTTAGACTTGCGTACGATATGCTTAGCTTCTGTTGGGTCGTCTGGTAATTTTTCCCCCATCAAATATGCTAGAAAAGGCTCTGTCCAAAGAGGTTCAAGGATAAAGACTTGCTTTGTAGATTGTAGTGTAGAATCTTTGACACCTTCCTGGTGCACAATTTCTGGGCCGACAGTCGACGCTTCTGGAGGTGCCGACGTTTTTTCCTTAATGGATCTCTGAGCGATTACTTCGTAGAAGACTCCATATGGAATAGGAGAGCATGTGGATCCTATGTTTGATAAAGTATCAGCTTCTCTGTTGCTAGCCCTGCCGATGTGCTTTAGCTCACATCCTTCAAATTTGGCTTCCATGGACTGATATATTTGACGGTAAGAAATCATGTTGTCACTAACCGCGTCACATAAATTCATCGACTGCTGTACCACAAGATTTGAATCTCCATAATTTCTAACCGAGTTGCTCCACATGCTTTAGCCATACGCATTCCATGCAACAGTGCTCCATACTCTGCTTCGTTATTTGTCGACAGTGAAATGTTCATCCTCAGAATATATTTTATTTTGTCTCCCTATGGTGAGATCAGTACTACTCCAGCTCCTGCACCTGTACTCCTCTTGAATCCATCAAAATACATCGTCCAAGATCCAGACATGTCGGGTGTTACCGGAATTTGCGATTGAATCCGATCGGCCACAAAATCTGGAAGAACCTGAGATTTAATTGTTGTTCGATTGACATAAGTTATATCATGTGGCGCTATCTCGATAGCCCATTGAGATACTTTGCCCGTAGCCTCTGGGTTTGTGAGTATATTCTTCAATGGTGCTTCGGTTACCATGATGATCGGATGCTCTGTAAAGTAATGTCGTAGTTTGCGCACTGTCCTCCATACGGCATATGCCAGTTTCTGATGATGGGGATATCGCTGCTTCGCCGGTGTGAGTACCTTGCTGAGGTAGTAGACAGGTCGTTGTACACCATGAACTCGTCCTGCCTCTTCTCGCTCGACAACTAGAACCGTGCTAAAGACTTGTGACGTTGCAACTATGTCCATAAGCATTGGTTCTTCTTGCTGTGGAATTACGAGTACTGGAGATGTTGATAAGATCTTCTTTAGATTATCAAAAGATTCCTGTGCTTCGACTGTCCACTCGAACTTTTCTAACTTCTTCATGAGCTGATAAAAGGGCAATGCCTTCTCTCCCAATTTTGCAATGAATCTGCTGAGCGCTGACAACCGACCTGCCAACTGTTGCACCTGATGCAGATTCTTTGGCGGTTCCATGTCGAGGATGGCTTTGATTTTTAAGGGGTTGGCTTCTATCCCTCTTTCTGAAATAAAGTACCCAAGTACTTGGCCTCCCGGTACCCCAAAGAAGCATTTCTTGGGATTCAGCTTTATTTTGTACCTGTCGAGATTGTCGAAGGTTTCTCTCAGATCATTGATGAGGGTAGCTGCATTTTTGGTTTTAACCACTATTTCATTGATGTAGACTTCAATATGCCGACCAATTTGATCTCTGAGGCAAGCTTGCATGCACCGCTGATAAGTTGCACCCACATTTTTCAGTCCAAATGTCATAACATTGTAATAGTAAACGCCATGCAGAGTTATGAATGCGGTTAACTCTTGGTCTTCTTTTTTGAGTTTGATCAGATTATACCCTGAATAAGCATCGAGGAAGGAGAGACGATCGCAGCCGGCTGTGGAGTCGACTATTTGATCGATACAAGGCAACGGAAAATGATCCTTTGGACAATGCTTATTGAGGCTTGTGTAATCGATACACATACGAAGAGCTGTTGTGTCTTTCTTTGGCACCATGATTGGGTTGGCTACCCACTCGGCTTCCTTGAGCTCCTGAATAAAACCAGCTTTGCGGAGCCGATTAACTTCCTCACCAATAGCTTTTCTTTTTGGTTCTGAAAAACAACGTAACGTCTGCTTTACAAGTTTGGCTTTTGGGTCGACATTGAGGGCATGCTCAGCGAGTTCCCTGGGAATACCTGGCATGTCGGATGGTTCCCATGCAAATATTACCCAGCGCTCACGGAGGAACTCGATGAGCGCGCCTTCCTATGCGACATCGAGATCTGCCGACGTATTAACTGTTTTCTTCGGGTCAGAGGGATGCACTTGTTGTTTCTTTGCTTCCTTTGCAACGTCGAATTCGTCGGATTTTACATTCTGATTATCGCCAGGAGGCTGCGTATGATCTGTGACAATGTCGAGTAAATTGAGCTCTTCTTTAACTCCAAACTTTGAAGCGATCTTCTGGAAATCCCTATCGCAATTATCAGAACGGGAAAAACGTCCATGAATGGTTATTGCTGTCCCGTTGTTGCCTGGCATCTTTAGCTTCAAATACGCATAGTGAGGTATCGCCATGAATTTGGCAAACGCTGGCCTGCCGAGGATGGCGTGATACTGTGACTCCCTATCCACTACTTCAAATTCGAGTTTCTCCTTCCTGAAGTTGCTAGGTGTGCCGAAGACTACATCCAGCGATATTTTGCCAAGGGGATAAGCGGGTCGGGTTGGGATGATACCATGGAAGCCTGTATCAGATTCTTTTAGCATATCTACCGTTAAACCCATTGCCTTCATCGTGCTTGCAAATAGTAGGTTCAGGCCGCTTCCTCCATCCATGAATACCTTGCTCATATTATATCCTCCAATCTGCGCCTCGAGAACTAAAGCAGCGTGACCAGGCCTTGGAACAGCTGTCGGGTGATCTGCTTTGCTAAATAATATGCTTTGCTCTGACCAATCGATATACTCGGGTACCTCTGCCATAGCAACTTCTGCGTACTTTACTTCCTATGAGAACTTCTTAGCTTCCCTTTTAGAGAAACTAGCTTTATGGATCATGTTGACCTATCCTCGGGATGCTGGGTATACTTCGGTAGGTATATACACATCTTCTTCTTCCGGTAAGTATTGCTGCGGCTGTGAGTGACTGCAAGCTGCCACCCTTTTCTCTGCCGAATGAGTTTTTGCCGTTACCTCAGCCCTTAGGTCATCACAAAACTGCTGTACTTCGAGGAACTGCCGACAATTTCTAAGCAGATGCGTAGCCTTCTCGAGGTTATCCTTTGGGTCGATGTAGGAGTGCAAGTAACACGGTGCTTCAAGCTTCTCCATGGACGATAAGTAAGGCGTGCGAAGGCGGCTCTTGCTTGGCTTCATGTTGTAGTATCCCTGTTCACACTATCGGATATGGCTTGCAGCCCTTCCCTCTTCTTCACGGCGTAGATCCCTTTGTCTCTTCTGTTGCTCCTCTCTTCTACCGAAACTGCTTTGAATGCCCTCACCTTTATCCCTGGGCGAGGTTGCCAAAGCCGCTGGTGAAGCGATATTATCTGGAACCGAAGTTCTCAGGCTTGTCACATTTGAACTGGGAAGTCGAAGAAATCCTATGGAGTCGATGATGAAGTGAACACCACCGAAAGTTGTATCCATGCTGCCGCGCGGCTCCGAAGAGATCGGATGCGAGGCCTCAGTACGTGGTGCAAACTCGAATGATCCGCAGCGAACCGAGTTTCTTGGACTTGGCGGCATTGGCGATTCTAGCACGAACGCTGCAGACGTGACCGGGACTACCGATGACATGCCTTGTACCAACAGGTTTCCCACAGACGGCGCCAATTGTTGAGGGTACTCCCCGGCAATGCCCTCCGTTTGGGGCTTAGGGTAGATGGAATCCTGTAGGCTGATATGAGACATCGGTTATCAAACAAGCGGGGAGAGTGATTTACCCAGGTTCGGGGCCCTCGATGAGGTAAAACCCTTACGTCCTGCCTGTCTGATCTTGATTACTAAAAATATCGGGTTACAATGGGGTGCCGAAGGTTTTGGCTGTGATCTCGTCGAGAGGCTAAGTTCTGCGATGACCTAGCTCCAGACTTGCGGTGGTTATGTGTCATCGTGGCGAACGAGCAGATGCCATGGGATGGCTTAAGTTGGGGCCGAATGGGCGCAAGAGGATTCGGGGGAGGGTTTGTGATTAGATGGGATGAACTTCCGGATGCTTTCCTCAAGAACACAGCCAAAGGCAGGGATACAAGAAGAAACACAAGAGGAAGAACTCTGCTCTAGATCACAATCTTCATTGATCTCAACATGGTTACAGGTTTCTGGATACAAGGTTCACCTAGAGACTGATCATCTGAGCGTGTACGTGAAGGATAGTGCCCCCTCTCCTTATATAGGGGAGAGGGTGGCTTACAGAGCAAGAAACCCTAATAGCATCTTTGACTAGACAAACTACTTTACAAAGTAACTTTAATCGTGGAAGACGCCGGGGTCTTCTTTAATCAGGAATGCTGACGTCCTCCGGCTTCTTTCAGCGTCACTCCTCTCTTTGGCGCCAGGGCTCCGATTAAAGCCACTTTGCTTAGCTCATCTTTGTCTTCTAGTTCTGAAGAGAATCTTCGACCAGTCTTGCCGACGTGCTCTTCTTTCCGGTAGCCCGGTATCTTCTTTATCTAGTTCCGGTATACCCCTCTTGGGGATACCGGCTTAGCTTTGCTTATCCAAACTCTTATCTTTGTGCTCCGATATAAACATTAAACCGTTATCTTGATGGCTCAAACCATCCGGTTTGGCATGCCTTTGGCATACCGGGGGTCATCCCCCCAACATTAGTCCCCGAGGCTGGTATAGTCTGGTGGATTCTATCCAACAGACTATGCCAGGTTCTTATGTCTTAGGATACCGGTTTAATCTTTCCGATGCTTAGCTTGGATCCGGCATCTTTGCCCGGACTCACTCTTTCTCTCTCTGCAAAGTATTCTCCGGTATCTTGTCTTCCGACATCTTAGTCATTAACTACCTCCTCGGCGAAGTCGAGAATTTCTCGGGCCCCGCGCCTATCAGTGACATGCGCACTGTGACTGGCGCGCCAGTGTCAGGGGTCACTTCCCTTCGGTTCCTGCGCGCGTATTAACTGCTTCACAGCGGATCCTAGTCACTGTTCCGGATCCGGGTGCGCCTCCCTGTGGCTTCCTGTTTTTACGCGTGTTTCACTGCGCCACGTGGCGGCCCGTGGAGCGAACCGTCGCGGCCCGCGGAGCGAACCACTGCGGCCTGGCGGTTTTCGGCCCACCTCTCTCTCTTCCTTTATAAGGCGAAACCGCCCCTTCTTCTTCCTCTTCTCGCATTCCCCACTTCTTCGCGCACAGTTTCCTTTGCCTTCTGCGCCTCCGCCGCTCTCAGTTCTTCGCTCGAGCTCCGCCGCCCGGCGAATCTCCGCTGCTGCTCCGCCGGACTTCGCTGGACTTCGTCGCGCGAAGATTCTCTGCGGTGCTCCTCTCGCGGCCGTGACATTCGTGTTTCCTCGAGCTTCTCTCCACCTCACCGTCGATGGACCCCCTTGTCAACTGCAAGCTCGCCATTCCTTCGGCTAACCGCTTCCTCTGCGACTTCGACGCCTCAGGTTAGGATCAATCTGCCTTTACTCTTCTTTTGCTTGCTTTCTAGATCTTGGGTCGGTAGTGTATTTACTTCTCCTTTTCTTTTGCTTTTTCTCTTACTCGTAGATCTTCGCGCGGGGGTAAATCGTGGGATTCGTGTTTTTCCGCGGCTAATCTCATGTCTAGTGAGGAGTCTTCCTCTGCCTCTTCCTCTGCCTCTTCTTCCAGTAGCCAACATACCCAATCTTCCGACGGTTTAACCGCCGATCTCGTCCAGATGGACGTCGATGCCTGTAGCGACCAAGAAGCCGGTAGCTCTAGCCAAGCTTTCGGCGTAGATCCCGCCGGTGTCACACGCGGGGCCTGGATGGGCTCCAACGTTAGCCAGTACGAGATTGACTGGCTTTACCGGTCCAGGAGGATTCCGGAGGGAGTATCCTGCCGGCTCCCTGGCGACGAGATTCAACCGGTGCTTGAACCCGGTGAACGCGTTGTTTTTCTCGCTCACTTTGAGTGCGGCTTCGGCCTTCCCGCCTCTCCTTTCTTCCGGAGTTTCCTTGATTTTTACCAACTCCAACCTCACCATCTTCCCGGCAATTCCATTTTTTACCTTTCTTGCTATGCCACCTTTATGGAGGCTTACATCGGCATTCGTCCCACTCGCGAGACGTTTGCTCGTTTCTTTGCTCTTCGGATCAATTCCGTTCAGGGCAAGGAAATTCCTAAACCCAAACCCCCCGTGCAATGCGGGTCTTGCATCATCGGCTCCCGCCAAGGGAGCCCTTTTTTCAAGTTTTCCGGTCTCGAGTCATGCCGGTTATGGCAAGGGACCTTCTTCTATGTGAAGAACACCAGCGTCGCAGATCTTATCGATCTGCCGCCTTTCAATCTGGCGCCGCCCAGAAAAGTTAACTGGAGCTTCAACCCGAAGATAGATCATGTCGAAACCAATCGGGTGGTGCGCTTCATGGAGCAGCTGATGAAGGGGACTAACATCTGCTCCGACGATATTATCCGCACCTTCATCTCGCGCCGGGTGCTTCCTCTTAAGCGCTGGGCTCACAAGATGAGCGAGATGTATGGTCCCGGTGATCCCACCAAGATCTACCAGACTGCCATGCCGGATGATTGGGAATGGGGCCTCCGCCCTCTCAGTTCCACTAACCCTCCGACCCAAGAAGTAAGAAATTACGCAACTCGGGTCGGTTTACCGGTAACTTTTATACCATGACTAATCTTCTTTTCTTTTGTTTTTAGGCCAAGGAGCGCTTCCCCCGCATTGACGCAGATCGGCGAGGCCCTTGCCGGAAGCGTGGTCTGGACAAGTTCGACCCGAACCCCTACATTCATTGGCAGGACCTGAAGATGGGCCGGACTCCAGCCTCGCGCCTCGGCAAATCTCCACCGGAACCATCCGGTTCGTCTGACGACCTGACCTTGCTTGAGGTAGCTCTTCTTTTTGATCTCTCATTTTCTTCTGTTATTGTTCCTCTGTAGATGTTCCCTCAGCCAACATCAACCCACAGGTCCACGAGCACGTTCCTCCCCTGCAGGCCGAGGCAGGTGACGAGTTTGTGGAGAAGCTCATGGCCCAAGGCCAGAAGAACAAGGCTCCGGCCTCTGACGCCGGTTCGAGCCAGGCCCCTGCTTCCAAGCGCTTTCGGACTGAACCCTTTGCGGGGAAGGTCGCAGGCGTGAGGCGCTACAAGCGCAAGGAGATGCCGACCTCCTCTGGGTAAGCTCTTGTTTCCCTGCTTGTCTCGCTTTTACCAAGTTCTTTTGCCGGTTGCTTTTTTCCAACCTTTTCTTTTTCTTTCGTTCAGCCCTGCGCTCAAGCTCGGCCCCAGGCCTGAGGGCTCTGCTGGATCCGCCAAGACCTCAACCCCTCCTCCTCATACAAGCCCGGCACCATCTGGTGCCGGCAACACCTCTGCCTCCCCTTTGGGAGGCACTACAAGTTCGGGGCGCACGACCCCTACACCGCCAGATCACCGCGCGGAGGAGGACTTTGTCTCCCCTCCTGAGAACCAAGACCCCGGCGCCAGCAACATCGGCGCCGGAGAAGAAGCTGCCAGGCGGGCGGAACCTCTGGTTCCTCCCATCCTAGAAAAGAAGAAGAAGAAGACCAAGACGTCTTCCCCCTCCAGAGCCGCACCGGAAACTTCCGCACCGGCTTCCTCCAACCCGGGTGATGCGCCTGACGCTCCCCCTTCTCCCGGGACCGCGCCAACGCCACCACCGGAAGCTCCCCGCACCGAGCCAGCCGGTGCTACTCCAACGCCGCCTCCGCCCAAGACCTTAACGCTCGTTAAGGGAAAGGCAACGGCCTCCAGCACCCCCTCCGGCGGCCAGCAGCCCTTGGTGCTGCACGTCGCCCGCGCCGCTAGCGCTGCCGGCGAGAAGGCCATCGGCCTGCTTGGCCGGATCACGGAGTTCCAGCGTGAAGGCCGGGAGCTGGGGCACTTGCTGCCCTACGCCCAGAAGTGGAACGCCGCGGACGTGTCCGCGGCGACCCGCGGCCTGGGCAAGGACCGGCTGCCTGCGCCTGACCCTGCTGGTAACCGGTGCGCAGAGGAGCACTTTATGCGGCTGCGCCGGGCCGTCAAGGAGCTGGACAGCGCGTGGTATGACGCCACGAACAATATGATGGTAAGTTCCATCAAACCTTTTCAATTTTCGATTCACACCGGTCTCTTTTCTTCCGGATCTTGTCTCTCTTTTCTTCGTCTTTTGAACTTATGCCGGTTTCTCCCTTTTGCTGAATCTTGTCTATCTTCCCAGTCCCCGAGTTTCGTGTTGAGAGCGTAGCTCTTAGCGCGAAACTTAAGTAGAAACACGCGAAACCAGCATAGCCAGTCCCCGAGTTTCGGGTTAAGATCTTTGCTCTTAGCGCGAAACTTAACTAGAAATGCGCAAAACCGGCATAGCCAGTCCCCGAGTTTCGGGTTAAGATCTTTGCTCTTAGCGCGAAACTTAACTAGAAACGCGCGAAACCGGCATAGCCAGTCCCCGAGTTTCGGGTTAAGATCTTTGCTCTTAGCGCGAAACTTAACTAGAAACGCGCGAAACCGGCATAGCCAGTCCCCGAGTTTCGGGTTAAGATCTTTGCTCTTAGCGCGAAACTTAACTAACATCTTTTTCTTGATCAGACCACGGCTGACGCTCGCAAGATCCTCTTTGAGGAGCTTCTTTGGGAGCACCGGGACCTCGCTGAGGCACACAGCAAGTGCCAAGGTAAACCTCTGCGCTTCCGGCATCTTTTTACCGGCAGACTTTCTTTTTCTGAGTACTTACGATTTTCTGTTTCAACAGCCATCTCGGAAGCTTCTATTGAGGCCCTCAGGACGCAGCTTGCCACCGCCCAAGGTACGGCTTCCTGTTTTCCGGTTGGCTTGCTCCTCCTTCATTTTACCAGTTCAACTTTTGCTAACATTTTCTTTCCGGGTTCCAGAGGAGAAGGACCAGCTCATCCGGCAGCATCAGGATGATCTGAGCGCCCAGAGAACCAGCTACCAGGAGCTCAAGGATCAGCTTATCCAGCTTGGTCTTGACCATGCCAAGGCGCTGAAGGCCGCTGAATCCGCTGCGGAGGCCAAGCTGCATGAGGCGCTGGAGGATGCTGGCAATGCCAATGTGGTGTTGCAGGCTGAGCTGGAGGAGGCCGCCAAGGCGCGGAAAGCTGCTGAGGACAAGGCCGCGCGGCTGGAGGCGGAGCAGAAGGAGTACGACCTTCTGGTCACGCAAACTGATGCGCTTGCCCTTCGTAAGTTTCTCTTTTCTCCTTTCCGGTTTCTGCTTATAAGCTTATCTGTTCTGGTAGCATTTGCTTAACTTCTTTCCTTCACCTTATAGGGCTCTTCCTGGACTCCCAGGCGTTTGCCGTGAAGAGGGTTGGAGAGCGCCGAGTTACCCAGGCATATGAGAATATGGGTGCGCCTTGGGACCCCTATGACCATTTGGTTGCGCTGAACGCGCGGGTTTCCCATATGCGCGCCATAGACCGGAACCTCTCCGACATCCCTGATGTGGCCACCCAGCTCTTCCGGACTCTTTGGCCTGGAGAAGTGGTGCCAGACACCTTCTCCCTCATCAGCGACCGCCTGAAGGGTGCCGGTAGAAGGATCCGGGAGTGGCAGTGCTCTGCCGCCCGTGCCGGAGCAGACTCCGCGCTTCGCGTTGCCTGCTCCTGGTACCCGGAGCTGGACCTGGACGCCCTCATTGGAGTGCGCGAAGGAGCTGAAACCGATCTGGACTCGGTCCTCACCGCTAAGCGGCAGGATCGAGCGTACCACATCGCGGAGTACGCTGATATGCGCACCTTCACCCCCCCTCCTCCAGACGTCAAGGACTATCTGAGCGACGAGGAGGAAGGTGAAGCTGATGAGGAGGCCGGAGCTGATGATGAGCCTCTGGACGGGCCCGGCACCGACGATGCTCCTCCCGAAGCCCCTGCTGCTTAAGCATCTGCTGCTATCTGATTGCCTGTGATATGCTCGTTTGTCCTGTTTGACTTAAAACACTGCTGGTTAAATTCTACCCCGGTATGCCGGGGTCTATGATGTAAGATAATAATTAATCTCCCTTTTGGTTGTGGTACAATATTTTATGCCGGTACGCTATACCGGTAGTTAATTAACTTATGTTTGCCTTAGCATATTTGCTTGTTGATTTGCTTTTTCTTGCACTGCAAAGATTCCGAAATTGCTTCCGCATTCAATTCGATGCACACTTGGCTCTTTTACCTTGGCTCTGCCTGCCTTCTCTGGGCGTTCTTTGGCATACGAGCACAAAGTTCTTTAGCCAAACAAGCATTTTCTTGAACTTAGAAATAACTCGAAATTTTTGCAAAAAACCGGTTTAACCGGGGTTAGTTAAACTTTCCCGGATTGTTCGTTCCCACTCTCTCTTTTCGCAGTTCGCGTGCTTAATTGCTACCGGTTTATCTTGCTTGCCATGAAGCCGGGTTGCGGACAGCAGCAGAGTCGAAGACTCCGGTAGGTTTAGCACGCTACTAAACCGGAAAGAAAAAATGTTCACTAAGCAACCGGTGAACTGAAAAAATAAACATATTGCATGCAACTTTAGGGGTAGTCCCCGAGATTCATTCGAGGTTCCGACATCTTTTATTCATAGCATATAAGGTACAAAAAAAGGAACTTCTTACACCACAACTTCAAGAGTAGAAGGGACGCAACAGGGCTACGTTCCATGGACGCTTGCTCTCCTCTCCGGACCTGTCCGTCTTTCCTTTTTTCCATTCATGTGCATCGATCAAGTAATAGGCATCATTGTGGAGAGCTTTGCTCACAACAAAGGGACCTTCCCATGGAGGTGAAAGCTTATGCCGGCCTTCAGTGCGCTACACTAGGCGTAGCACCAGATCTCCTTCCCGGAATACTCTCGGGTTAACCTTCCGGCTATGATAGCGTCTGAGGTTTTGCTGGTAAATGGCTGTTCTTGCCAATGCCAACTCTCTTGCTTCTTCTAGCAAGTCCACATCATTTTCTCTGGCCTCTTTGACCTCTTGCTCGGTATAGAGCTGCACTCTTGGTGAGTCATGGATAATGTCGGTTGGTATGACCGCTTCTGCTTCGTAAACCATGAAGAATGGAGTGTCCCCGGTGGACCGGTTTGGAGTTGTTCTTATACTCCATAGCACTGATGGTAGCTCATCGAGCCAACACCCCGGTGATTTTTCCACCGCTTCGATTAGTCTCGGTTTGATACCAGAAAGTACCAAAGCATTCGTTCTCTCCACTTGGCCATTGCCTTGTGGGTGTGCCACTAAGCACAAATCCAACCGGATGTTGTTATCCTCACAAAATCTTTTGAACTCACCTTGAGCAAAGTTGGTTCCATTGTCTGTGATGATGCTATGCGGGTAGCCATACCGCAAAATGACATCTTTTAAGAACTTCACCGATGTGCGCCCATCACACTTTGCGATAGGTTTCACTTCTAGCCACTTGGTGAATTTATCCACCATGACCAAGATGTGAGTCATGCTGCTCCTTGCAGTCTTGAATGGGCCAACCATATCAAGGCACCAAACAGAAAATGGCCATGTTAGCGGTATTGTTTTTAAACCGGACGCTGGGGTATGATTTTGCTTGGCGTACCTCTGGCACCCATTGTATTTTCTTACCAAATCCTCAGCATTTTCCAAAGCAGTGGGCCAGTAGAACCCATGCCGGAATACTTTTGCTACCAGCGCCCTTGATGAAGCGTGGTGCCCACATTCTCCTTGGTGAATCTCCTCAAGCATTTCTTTTCCTTCTTCCGGTTCCACACACCTTTGAAGGACACCGGTAACACTTCTCTTGTACACCTCGCCATTGATGATGGTGTATGCTTTGGACCTCCTCTGGATCCTTCTGGATTCATTTTCGTCATCCGGCAAGGTGCCGTTGATCATGAATTCCTTAATAGGTTTAGCCCATGATGGTGCCTCCCGAACTAGAAACACCGGTGTGTCTATCTCCATGTTATCCACCAGCATTGTTTCTTCCGGTATAGCTGCAGCAATCCCCGAGCTTGCCGGCGCAGTCCCCGAGTTTACCGGAGCAGTCCCCGGGTTCCCTTCATCAATATCCATGGGTACTATGTGTGATTCCGGTACGAAAATTGATTCCGACTCCGGGCTCGGTTTGATCGATGGTACCCTTAAGTGCGCCAAGGCTATTCCGGGAGGAATTTCTTGCCTAGATGAGCCCAGCTTGGACAAAGCATCCGCGGCTTCATTTTCCGCTCGTGGCACATGGTGAAACTCACAACCCTCAAAGAAGCCGGCAATCTTTTGCACGTGAAACCGGTACGAGGCCATGTTTGCATCTTTTGCGTCCCAATCTCTGGAACTCTGTTGCACCACGAGATCTGAATCCCCATAGCAAATGATCCGGTGCACACCAATTTCTTTTGCGACTTTAAGCCCATGAATCAAAGCTTCGTACTCAGCGACATTGTTTGATGCCCTGAAATGCACTTGCAAAACATACCGGAGATGATCTCCTTTAGGTGAGGTAAGCACCACACCGGCACCTAGACCCTCTTTGAGTTTGGATCCGTCAAAGTGCATCTTCCAGTACTCTATTCTTTGATCCGGCGGCTTGTATTGCATCTCCGCCCAATCAACAAGGAAATCCGCCAAAGCTTGCAATTTTATGGCATCTCTCCTTTCGTACACCGGTACATATGGTGATATCTGAATTGCCCACTTTGCAATCCTTCCGCTAGCATCTTTGTTGCACATGATATCGGAAATGGGTGCCTCGCTCACCACTTTCATGGGGTGCTCCTCAAAGTAATGCTTAAGCTTGGTGGCGGCCATGTACACGCCATAGGTCATTTTCTGGAAGTGAGGGTAGTTTTGTTTTGAGAGGGAGAGCACCTCGCTCAGGTAGTATACCGGCCTCTGGACGGTTTTTCCTTCCTCTTCTCTTCCAACCACAACCACTACACTCACAACCCGGTTTGTTGCTGCTATATACAATAGCATAGGCTCTCTTTCTAGAGGTGAAGCCAGTATAGGCGCTGTAGCCAGCATTGTTTTTAGTTCTTTAAACGCCGCGTCTGCCAGAGGGGTCCAGACAAACGTATCGGATTTCTTCATGAGAGCATAGAGTGGCAGAGCTTTTTCTCCCAATCTGCTTATGAACCGGCTTAGCGATGCCAAGCTACCGGTGAACTTTTGCACGTCCTTGAGATCGCGCGGTATAGTCATTCTTTCAATTGCCCGGATTTTTACCGGATTGACCTCAATGCCCCGGCTTGATACGAGAAAACCGAGCAGCTTGCCGGCAGGGACACCGAAAGTACATTTTGCCGGATTGAGCTTCATCCGGAATCTTCTCAAGTTATCAAATGTTTGCCGGAGGTCACCGATTAAGGTTTCTTTTACCTTGGTTTTTACCACGACATCGTCCACATAGACTTGCACGTTTTTTCCGATTTGGTCAAACAAACATTTTTGCATACAACGCTGGTACGTTGCACCAGCGTTGCGCAAACCAAAAGGCATAGTGACATAGCAATAAGCCCCGTGCGGGGTAATGAACGCAGTTTTTATTTGATCTTCCTTTTTCAAGGGGATTTGGTGGAAACCGGAATAAGCATCCAAGAAAGACAATAGCTCACACCCTGCAGTGGAATCAATCACTTGATCGATCCGAGGTAGAGGGAAAGGGTCTTTGGGGCAAGCTTTGTTCAAGTTGGTGTAGTCGATGCACATGCGCCACACCTTTGGAGCTTTTGCTTCCATGTTCTCTTCTTTCTTCTTCTCGACTAGCACCGGATTGGCTAGCCACTCAGTGTGCAGTACTTCCATGATGAAGCCGGAAACCAGTAACTTTGTCACCTCTTCTCCAATGATCTTTCTCCTATCTTCAGCAAACCAGCGCAGCGGTTGCCTTACCGACTTTGCATCTTTCCGGACATTTAATGAGTGCTCAGCCAGCTCCCTCGGAACACCTACCAAGTCATCAGTGGACCAGGCAAAGATATTCCGATTCTCACGGAGGAAGCTGACGAGCACGCTTTCCTATTCCTCATTCAAGCCGACACCGATACGAACGGTGCGCTCAGGGTAAGCCGGGTCCAGCACAATGTCCTTTGTTTCTTTTGTCGGCTTGAATGCCGGTGTGCCCAGGTTTGCACTCATTGCCGCTAAGCTCAGCTGTGACGATTGAGCCAGCGCAACCGCAGTTTGCATCCTCCTCTTTTCCTCTGCGATCACCAGCGATTCTGCCAGGTTTGATCCGGCGGAAGCTGTTTCCAGTGAGACTTTGTAGTTTCCCACCACAGTTAAGGGTCCACGAGGTGCCGGCATCTTCATCTTGAGATACGCCGTGTGAGTTGAGGCCATGAAAGTAGCCAACGCTGGTCTCCCCAGCAATGCATGATAAGGACTTTCTAAGTCCACCACCTCGAACTCAAGGTTTTCAACCCGGCAGTTGTCACGTCCTCCGAACGACACGTCCACCCGAACTTTTCCAACCGGTGCGCAAGACAAGCCCGGAACGATTCCGTGGAAAGTAGTACGCGTTGGCTGAAGCATGTTTTCTGTTATCCCTAGCATGTCCATGGTGTGCCGGTACATGATATTTATGCTGCTCCCATTGTCTATCAGCGCCTTGCTGAACTTGACTCGAGCGTTTGGCCCTTGCATGATTGGGTCCAAGACAAGAGCATAGCCACCCGGGTTAGGCATGATCTTGGGGTGATCCTTGAACGACCACGAGATCTCTTGATCAGACCACAACATGTACTTTGGCACTGCCGGCATCACCGCGTTCACTTCCATAGAACGGCGATGCAGGCTCTGTCTGTCGGTTGGCTCAGTTACGAACACAACGCAGCACATATCCGGGTCATGGTAAACATTCCGGTCCAAAGGTGCCGGTGGAGGCGGTTGGCCATTGCCCTCTCCCACCTGGTTAACCTGCTGGTACTGCTGCCGGTTCAGCTGTACCGGTAAGGCGTTTGCCCCGGTAAGTGGTGGTGGTGGTGGTAGCTGTTGTTGTCGCGGCATGTCTTGTGGTGGTTGCGCATCTTTTAACGTTCCTTTGAGCATCAAGTACTTGGTCCAGGTACAATCCTTCGTCAGGTGATTTGACGGGTGAGCCGGATTCGGTGTGTGCCACCGGCAAAGTTGGTCCATGGCAGCTTCCATGGTGTACTTCGCGGGTTCTTGCCAGTTCTTTTTCTGGCCCAGGGTTTCTTTTCGACCCACTGTTTCTTTGGACCCGCCCATGGCTGCGATCCGGTTTTTTGCCTCTGACTGCCGCTGGCCTCAGAGTTTTCTTGTACAGCAGCAACTTGCTGCGGACCGTACCTTCGATCCGGAAAATCTTCCCTTCTTTTGTTGTTCCGGTTATCCCGGTGTTGCTCTTGGCGCTGCTGAGGCGGGTTTGACTGTTCCGGCTCAAGTTGCACCGCCGGCTGTGTTGGGTCTCCCAACGCATAGCTATCCGCCATGCGTATGATTTCCGCCAACGTTGTCGGCATGTTCCGCTGCAGCTTTTGCCACAACGGCGAACCTCTTCTGCACCCACTGCTGAACCAGGCGATGGCTTGCGCCTCTATCACCCCTTCACATGAGTTCCTTGTGGTGTTCCACCGGGCCAGGTAGTCCCGGTCTGTTTCATTCTGGCGCTGTATGCACAGAGCGAGCTGCTGCGGCCTGTTTGGCCTTCGGTAGGTGCTGCTGAAGTTACTCACAAAAGCTTCCTCAAAGTCCAACCAACCATTTATGCTTCCTGCCGGCAAGTTGTTCAGCCAAATTCTTGCCGGTCCTACCAAGAATGATGGTATGATTCTCACGGCCCAACGCCGGTTTCCTCCTCCTGCTACGCTTCCTCCGCCACCAGCGACGTATACCGCGGTCACGTAATCCGCGAGCCAGTCTTCCGGCTTCGTGGTGCCATCGTATGTTTTTGTGTCACGGGGCAACTGGAAGTTGCGAACCGGTGGCCCCTCTTTCATGATCCTTGGACCGAAACACTTTGGGCCCGGAGGACCTTCTGCCTCGATCATTTCCGACAAATATACTCTGTCCAGACGGTGCCTCGCATCCCGCTCTGGCAGGTATCTTTCTCCCAAACATTCTCCCAACGGGTTCCGGTATGCTGCCGGTCTTGTGGAATCAGCCTCATCATAACATTCTGGTACCGCGGCCCTTGCCAGCCGGTACCTTGGAGGATCCATTTCCTCCTCATCATACGCCGCCCTTGCAGCTCGATAATTTTGCCCGGTTTCATGTCTACCAGCATGATTGTTTCCGGCATAGCCTTCTTTGGCGTAGGCTCTGTTTGCCCCTTGGCTTTTTCTACCGGCATCATGTTGCCCGGCTTGTTGTTTTCCGGCAAGAACCGGATCGTACACAGTCATCTGCTGCGCATTCATCTCTTTTTCTCTTCTTCTGTCCGGATGGGGGGACGAAGCCTGCCCATGGGACTTGCTACCGGCATTCCTTGTTGAACGCGTGGATTTTGAAGCCACAGCCTTGTTCAACTTATCAAGCTGCTCAGCGTTCTGCTCCTCGATAGTTTCAAGAAGCTCCCAGACACGCTCTTGTTGTTTTGCCAGAGCGTCCCCGGAAAGCGATTCACACAACTGTACCGCAGCTTTAGCAGCTTTTATAGTTTTATCCGGGCTACTGTACTTAGGTTTCTCTACAATGCTCACAGATGCAGAAGTGCTTTTGCCGGCGTGAATTTATTTATGCAGATCCTGATCTAGATTGCGAGCCTTAAGCCGGTTTTTTGGTATCCTAGCAGCATGAGCGCTAACAGAAGCAAAGCCATGGGCAGCTTTATACTCACGTACGGTTAGGTTCAGCTCGCGCTGCGCCCTGACGACGTCCTTGCCGCTCTCGAGTATTTTCTGGCGCTGTGCCTCCAGTTCCGCCTGAGCCGCTGCCGGGTCGATGTTCTGCGCGATGGGGGTGGCGAGGACGTTCATCGCCACTTGAAGCGGTGTTTCCGGTGGTGCGGATGATGCTCCCGCAGCGCCTGCGCCGCGCTCCAGCGGTGGCTTGGCCGCACGGGTTGAAACCGCACGCCCAACACCTTCTTCCACAGCTTCTTTGCCGACGTCGACCGCGCCTGCCATCATCACCTCCACGCTACCAGGAGCACGGCCGGCATGTAGCCACCTTGGCGGATCCGGCGCCACCAGCACCGGCGAGGGGCGCTGGCGCACTGGAACGGTGCCGAAGTAGACGCGGTGGCTGCCGAACTCGATGATGCGGCCGTTCTTGGGGAAGATGCCGCCATTGGCGAAGCAGCCCACGTTGTCGTTGATGAAGTCCATGGCGTAGATGCGCTGCACCAGCACGGACACCGTACGCAGGCCGGCGACGTCGAGGATTCCCGCCCGAATGTGAACTCCAGCAAGCGCCACTTCATGCCCCACGGTGGGCGCCAACTGTCGTCGTGGCGAACGAGCAGATGCCATGGGATGGCTTAAGTTGGGGCCGAATGGGTGCAAGAGGATTCGGGGGAGGGTTTGTGATTAGATGGGATGAACTTCCGGATGCTTTCCTCAAGAACACAGCCAAAGGCAGGGATACAAGAAGAAACACAAGAGGAAGAACTCTGCTCTAGATCACGATCTTCATTGATCTCAACATGGTTACAGGTTTCTGGATACAAGGTTCACCTAGAGACTGATCATCTGAGTGTGTACGTGAAGGATAGTGCCCCCTCTCCTTATATAGGGGAGAGGGTGGCTTACAGAGCAAGAAACCCTAATAGCATCTTTGACTGGACAAACTACTTTACAAAGTAACTTTAATCATGGAAGACGCCGGGGTCTTCTTTAATCAGGAACGCTGACGTCCTCCGGCTTCTTTCAGCGTCAATCCTCTCTTTGGCGCCAGGGCTCCGATTAAAGCCACTTTGCTTAGCTCATCTTTGTCTTCTAGTTCTGAAGAGAATCTTCGACCAGTCTTGCCGATGTGCTCTTCTTTCCGGCAGCCCGGTATCTTCTTTATCTGGTTCCGGTATACCCCTCTTGGGGATACCGGCTTAGCTTTACTTATCCAAACTCTTATCTTTGTGCTCCGGTATAAACATTAAACCGGTATCTTGATGGCTCAAACCATCCGGTTTGGCATGCCTTTGGCATACCGGGGGTCATCCCCCCAACATTATGACTACTATGATTGTGTCTCGACAGGCCCTCTCCTGGCCCTTATATTGAGAGCTAGGTCTTGAGAGGCCTGTTCGAGTACGACTAGGTTACAAAGAGTCCTATGTCTAATCTTTCCGTGTCTTCTTCATCTTCTTGCCTTGCTTTCCAAGACTCCTTTCTTGGAATTAGCGTATCGGCCCACCTTGGTCGATGGTTATCCTTCATGGGCCCTGATTGGGCTGTAAGAGGTATGATACGTCTCCAACGTATCTATAATTTCAGATGTTCCATGCTTGTTTTATGACAATACCTACATGTTTTGTTCACACTTTATATCGTTTTGATGCATTTTCCGGAACTAACCTATTGACAAGATGCCGAAGTGCCACTTCCTGTTTTCTGCTGTTTTTGGTTTCAGAAATCCTAGTAAGGAAATATTCTCGGAATTGGACGAAATCAATGCCCAGCATCTTATAATTCCACGAAGCTTCCAGAACACCGGAGAGACACCAGAGGGGAGCCCTGGGGAGCCCACACGTGTGGGCGGCGCGGCCCAAGGGGGGTGCGCCCCCCCTATTGTGTGGAGCCACCAGACCCCCTCCGACTCCGATTCCCCGCCTATTTAAGCCGTCCTGACCTAAAAACTTCGGGAGAATAAGCCACGGTGCGAGAAACCTTCCAGAGCCGCCGCCATCGCGAAGCCAAGATCTGGGGGACAGAAGTCTCTGTTCCGGCACGCTGCCGGGACGGGGAAGTGCCCCCAGAAGGCATCTCCATTGACACCACCGCCATCTTCATCACTGCTGCTGTCTCCCATGAGGAGGGAGTAGTTCTCCCTCGAGGCTAAGGGCTGTACCGGTAGCTATGTGGTTAATCTCTCTCCCATGTACTTCAATACAATGATCTCATGAGCTGCCCTACATGATTGAGATTCATATGATGAGCTTTGTATCACTATTCATCTATGTGCTACTCTAGTGATGTTATTAAAGTACTCTATTCCTCCTCCAGGATGTAATGGTGACAGTGTATGCATCATGTAGTACTTGGCGTAGTTTATGATTGTGATCTCTTGTAGATTATGAAGTTAACTATTACTATGATAGTACTGATGTGATCTATTCCTCCTTTCATAGTCTGTCGGTGACGGTGTGCATGCTATGTTAGTACTCGGTATAATTGCGTTGGTCTATCATGCACTCTAAGGTTATTTAAATATGAACATCGAATGTTGTGGAGCTTGTTAACTCCGGCATTGAGGTGCTCTTGTAGCCCTACACAATTAATGGTGTTCATCGTCCAACAAGAGAGTGTAGAGTGGTTTTATTATGTGATCAATGTTGAGAGTGTCCACTAGTGAAAGTATGATCCCTAGGCCTTGTTTCCAAATACTGCAATCATCGCTTATTTACTGTTTTACTGCATCTTTACTTCCTGCAATATTACCACCATCAACTGCACGCCAGCAAGCTATTTTCTGGCGCCGTTACTACTGCTCATATACATTCATACCACTTGTATTTTACTATCTCTTCGCCGAACTAGTGCACCTATACATCTGACAAGTGTATTAGGTGTGTTGGGGACACAAGAGACTTCTTGTATCGTGATTGCAGGGTTGCTTGAGAGGGATATCTTTGACCTCTTCCTCCCTGAGTTCGATAAACCTTGGGTGATTCACTTAAGGGAAAACTTGCTGCTGTTCTACAAACCTCTGCTCTTGGAGGCCCAACACTGTCTACAGGAAAAGAAGCCAATAGTAGACAGCAAGCTATTTTCTAGCGCCGTTGCCGGGGAGGAAAGGTAAAAGGCACTCACACTCCGGATCTCTTCAACTAAGCTATTTTCTGCCGTTGTAAGTGCTCGAAGCTATTTCCTTTAGATCCTGCAATTGCATCTTTTTGTTTCTTGTTAAACACTAGTAAGGCATAATGGAAAACAATTGTGAGCTTTTTAATCTATTTCCTGAGTTAAGACATAAATGGTGTGTTGCAAAAATTGAAAAACTATGGAACCTTATTTGCATGCTAATGGCAATGTTATTAGTATGAATACTTTGAACACCATTGTTGCTAATGATATGGAAAATTCTAAGCTTGGGGAAGCTGGTTTTGATGAGCATGATATTTTTAGTCCCCCAAGCATGGAGGAGAAAATTTACTTTGATGATACTTTACCTCCTATTTATGATGATTATAATGATAGTGGTCTTTTGGTGCCGCCTACTATGGAGGATAAATTTAATTATGATTACAATATGCCTCCTATATTTGATGATAGCTACTTTGTTGAATTTGCTCCCACTACAATTAATAAGAATGACTATGCTTATGTTGGGACTAGTAATAATTTTATGCATGTAGCTCATGATAAGAATGTTTCATTTGATAGTTATATTGTTGAGTTTGTTCATGATGCTACTGAAAATCTTTATGAGAGAGGAAAATATGGTTGTAGAAATTTTCATGTTACTAAAACACCTCTCTATATGCTGAAATTTTTGAAGTTACACTTGTCTTATCTTTCTATGCTTGTTGCATTATGCTTCATGAATTTGTTTATTTACAAGATTCCTTTTCATAGGAAGTGGGTTAGACTTAAATGTGTTTTGAATTTGCTTCTTGATGCTCTCTTTTGCTTCAACTCTCATCTTTATGAGTGCATCATTAAAATTGCTGAGCCCATCTTAATGGCTATAAAGAAAGCACTTCTTGGGAGATAACCCATGTTTTTATTTTACTACAGTACTTTTGTTTTATATTTGAGTCTTGGAAGTTGTTACTACTATAGAAACCTCTACTTATCTTTATTTTATTGCATTGTTGTGCCAAGTAAAGTCTTTGATAGTAAGGTTCATACTAGATTTGGATTACTGCGCAGAAACAGATTTCTGTCTGTCACGAATTTGGGCAGGGTTCTCTGTAGGTAACTCAGAAAAATCTGCCAATTTACGTGCGTGATCCACAGATATGTACGCAACTTTCATTAAATTTGAGCATTTTCATCTGAGCAAGTCTGGTGCCTCTAAAAAATTCGTCTTTACGGACTGTTCTGTTTTGACAGATTCTGCCTTTTATTTCGCATTGCCTGTTTTGCTATGTTGGATGGATTTCTTTGTTCCATTAACTTCCAGTAGCTTTGGGCAATGTCCAGAAGTGTTAAGAATGATTGTTTCACCTCTGAACATGTGAATTTTTGATTATGCACTAACCCTCTAATGAGTTTGTTTTGAGTTTGGTGTGGAGGAAGTTTTCAAGGGTCAAGAGAGGAGGATGATATATGATTAAGAAGAGTGAAAAGTCTAAGCTTGGGGATGCCCCCGTGGTTCATCCCTGCATATTTTAAGAAGACTCAAGCGTCTAAGCTTGGGGATGCCCAAGGCATCCCCTTCTTCATCAACAATTTATCAGGTTTCTTCTATTGAAACTATATTTTTATTCGGTCACATCTTATGTACTTTACTTGGAGCGTCTGTTTGTTTTTATTTTTGTTTTGTTTGAATAAGTTCATCCTTGTGTGGGAGCGAGACACGCTCCGCTGGTTCATATGAACACATGTGTTCTTAGCTTTTAATGTTCATGGCGAAGGTTGAAAACTGCTTCGTTCATTGTTATTCAGCTGGTTAAGGAAATGTTGCATCTGGTAGTGGTATAATGAAACACTTGCATAATCTTGTAGATCATTGAGCTTTGATAACTTGATTCTTTGCAAATGTTTTGAGGTATTTAGATGGTAAGGCTTGCTGGATAAATAAGTTAAAATCAGTAGTGGATTGTTGTCTTTAAGCTTGTGCCGTACTACAAACTCTATTTAAATAGTTGAAGGTGTAGTTGGACTTGATAGCTTTCCATGTCTGAGAGTTCATCGTAATAACTAAGTTGTGCTGAAGGTTGAGGGAGCTAGCGGGGTACTTGTGCCACCGTGAACGGCCCTCCTTGGAGTAAATTTTAATCATGCTCTTAATGATGAACCTGCTAGTTGTTTGCAATAAGCTTGTGAGTTCTTTTTGACTAATGTTAAGCTATGGTTTTTGGCACTTCCACCATCCGAATTTGCTAGCCTCTTCGGTACTGTGCATTGCCTTTTGCTCACATTGGGAATTGTGCATACTTCGCCAGTACATCCAAACCCGTGGGAGGACTTTCTCTTGTTCTCCTACACATAAGCCCATACATCTCCTCAAAACAGCCACCATACCTACCTACCACAGCATTTCCATAGCTGTTCCGAGATATATTGCCATGCAACTTCCATTTTACATTACATGCCATGTTGTCATTCATTATTTATATATTGCTTTGCATGATTCTATACATCTGATGTGTGGTTTACCCATGTTACGCTAGATCATTGCACATCCTGCTACACTGGCAGAGGCATACAGTTTTATACATCATGTTTTAATCATTATGAGTTATTTGTACCAAAAAGTGTGTTGTCATATTAGGATGTTGCCCCTAAAAGTGAAAAGAGCCATGGAGGCCATCAGAAAGAGAAAAAGAAAAGAAAAAAATATAGAAAGGAAAAAGAAAAAGAAAAAAAAGAATAAAGAAAAAGGGGGCAACATTACTATCTTTTATCCACACTTGTGCTCATGTTTTAGCACCTGCAGTATTCATAGTCATCATTTGTGCTCATGTTTAGCACCTATACTCCATGTGAGAGAGTTTTCATGTTTTACTAGTATAACTATGTGGGGAATTTACACTATAGAACTTGGGTTGTATATTCCAATGATGAGCTTCCTCAAAGTGCTCTAGGTCTTCGTGAGCAACCAAGTTGGATGCACCCCCACTAGTTCCATTGGAGAGCTTTCATATACATATAGCTCTATGTGCATCCGTTGCATGGCAATCACTACTCCTTGCATAGCTTCGATTATAAGACTTCCTCTTGTCTAATAATCACTTATAGCTTTGTAAGACTTTCTTTCATTTGGCCTTCCAAACCCCCATTAACGTTCTTTATGCCATAACATCCTGGTGCTAATACCAAATGCTTGCGCTCACCGGTTGAGTAGACTTCGAAACAGTTGATTCATGACGTTCATGTTTATGTTTACTTGACTGAATCCTTCTTATGTTGTGAAAATTTACTTGATGCTTGGAATGAAGGATAGAACTTCTATGCTGGATACTTAACACATCTTTAATGAACTTTGTACGGTTTCATGTCTTTAAAGCAATAGTTCATGAAAACTTCTAGCTTGTTTAACTCTTGCATTATCATCTCTTATATCAATATAGACATTTGCTTTGAGTGATTTGATCTCAGTTCACATGCTTTACATCATTATTGGATCAAGATTATGTTGGTAGCATGTCACTTCGGAAATTATTCTTTTTACCGTTTACCTACTCGAGGACGAGTAGGAACTAAGCTTGGGGATGCTGATACGTCTCCAACGTATCTATAATTTCTGATGTTCCATGCTTGTTTTATGACAATACCTACATGTTTTGTTCACACTTTATATCGTTTTGATGCATTTTCCGGAACTAACCTATTGACAAGATGCCGAAGTGTCAGTTCCTGTTTTCTGCTGTTTTTGGTTTCAGAAATCCTAGTAAGGAAATATTCTCGGAATTGGACGAAATCAACGCCCAGCATCTTATAATTCCACGAAGCTTCCAGAACACCGGAGAGACACCAGAGGGGAGCCCTGGGGGGCCCACACGTGTGGGCGGTGCGGCCCAAGGGGGGCGCCCCCCTATTGTGTGGAGCCACCAGACCCCCTCCGACTCCGATTCTCCGCCTATTTAAGCCGTCCTGACCTAAAAACTTCGGGAGAATAAGCCACGGTACGAGAAACCTTCCAGAGCCGCCGCCATCGCGAAGCCAAGATCTGGGGGACAGAAGTCTCTGTTCCGGCACGCTGCCGGGACGGGGAAGTGCCCCCGGAAGGCATCTACATCGACACCATCGCCATCTTCATCACCGCTGCTGTCTCCCATGAGGAGGGAGTAGTTCTCCCTCGAAGCTAAGGGCTATACCGGTAGCTATGTGGTTAATCTCTCTCCCATGTACTTCAATACAATGATCTCATGAGCTGCCCTACATGATTGAGATTCATATGATGAGCTTTGTATCACTATTCATCTATGTGCTACTCTAGTGATGTTATTAAAGTACTCTATTCCTCCTCCATGATGTAATGGTGACAGTGTGTGCATCATGTAGTACTTGGCGTAGTTTATGATTGTGATCTCTTGTAGATTATGAAGTTCACTATTACTATGATAGTATTGATGTGATCTATTCCTCGTTTCATAGTCTATCGGTGACGGTGTGCATGCTATGTTAGTACTCGGTATAATTGCGTTGGTCTATCATGCACTCTAAGGTTATTTAAATATGAACATCGAATGTTGTGGAGCTTGTTAACTCCGGCATTGAGGTGCTCTTGTAGCCCTACACAATTAATGGTGTTCATCATCCAACAAGAGAGTGTAGAGTGGTTTTATTATGTGATCAATGTTGAGAGTGTCCACTAGTGAAAGTATGATCCCTAGGCCTTGTTTCCAAATACTGCAATCATCGCTTATTTACTGTTTTACTGCATCTTTACTTCCTGCAATATTACCACCATCAACTGCACGCCAGCAAGCTATTTTCTGGCGCCGTTACTACTGCTCATATACATTCATACCACTTGTATTTTACTATCTCTTTGCCGAACTAGTGCACCTATACATCTGACAAGTGTATTAGGTGTGTTGGGGACACAAGAGACTTCTTGTATCGTGATTGCAGGGTTGGTTGAGAGGGATATCTTTGACCTCTTCCTCCCTGAGTTCGATAAACCTTGGGTGATTCACTTAAGGGAAAACTTGCTGCTGTTCTACAAACCTCTGCTCTTGGAGGCCCAACACTTTCTACAGGAAAGAAGCCAACAGTAGACAGCAAGATATCACAAGACTAGTTATCCAAAGGGTAATGCCCACATCACCGGCGCCACGAAGACTACGAGAAAATCTTCCGGCTTGAACCTGTGCACCGTGAACGCCGCCCGGGGGATGCCGGCTCTCATGACCAGCGCATCCGTAACCTGCGCGCACGACTGCTGGCCTCGAAACCCCTACGTACGCCACCAAAGAACAATCGAGACTCCTTTCCAAATCGTCCATGTCTCCAGTTCACCGGACAACGCACGGCGGCCAATGGCGAGCCGCCCCAGCCATCGTGGCATCTTGACGCAACGCCAACTCCGCCTCTCCAGATCTAAAGGAATCCGAAAAAATACAGGGAGGACGGAGCCGCCGGAGGCCGGTCACCACCAGTAGGCGCGTGTCGACCCGACGTAGCAGGCGCGCCCTGGCCACGCACACCAGGCTGAGAACCTCTCCGGCGACCGGCAAGACGCCTATCCACCACATCAATCGCCCTCAGCCGCAGCATCTCTTCCGAATCCGGACTGCGCGGTCTCTTACAGCCGCCCGAGCCATGTCCCTCCTCACCACAACGATAACAGGCCTGCTCGTTACTGCACTCTCGCTTAGGATTGCCTGGCCTAAGACACTTGAAACAGCGGCCAGCCATGGATAGCGACACCGGCCGCGCCGCCGGGGCCTCCAGCCTCATGAGCCTCTGCTGGCTCTTGCGACGCCTCCACTTTGCCTTGCTTGACAGCTTCGGCCGGATCCACTCCAGCCTATCCTGGACAGGATGGCTTGGTGGCTGCGTAGCCGCCCCCGTCAGCGCCTGCACCTCCTCCGCCGAGCTCTGCATCGGAGACCCACACGAGCCGGAGGAGAGCCCAAGCCCCGAAACGACTGGCCTCGCCGACGACACAGACGCTGGGCTGGGCGGCGCCTCCTGCGCATGCCGGTCCGCGGCGCCCCGCTCCGCCACTTCCTCCCGCTCCCTCTCGCTCACTCTCTCCATCTATAGGTACGTCATTGTTCACGTCGTAGGGAGCAGTTGCATTACATGTCAACTCAAGTAATTTAGGGTGACCACAGATCACGTAAGAATGATGTCAAGGGGAGCACATCCCTATGTCATTATTCAACACTCCGAAACTTATAGTACGGGCCTGTTCTTGGAGGTCGACTCCACCGTGACGTAGGAACAGTGGACGGTGCGACCAGATGTACAAAAAGGTTTCCTCATATGGAGCCTCATACCGAAACACTCGCACCGTACCAAGGTAGACGTGGCCTCCTCTCCTTCAGGAGTGAGGCCACTCCCTCTTAGTATAAATAGTCTACCACAGGAAGATAGACGAAGCCAAACCACAAGCAAACTTAGCTTAGATACAACCCAACCAAGGCAACTCAAAGCCAAACCCCAGAAACACCCGGAAATCGAGCAAGCAAGCCCATCCCCATCTATTCTCGTCCTCGGAGATAACGAGATGACGAGTTCATCCCTTTTCATCCCAGTTCATAGCCAGTTCTTACCCAAAGGAAGAACAACCCCAGCCGGTTTCTCACCGCAAGCCGGCACCACCAGCACCTCACACATATATATTCCATCGACACCACCAGGATGCAGGGTTTTTACCGGCGAACTATACCCGGGGCTTGAACCTGTATATCTGTGTGCCCCATGTTGTTACCCCATCGAATCGTGGGTGCAAACCCCCCACCTACATACAAATTTATGACCGGGAATCCAAACCCTGACAGTTGGCGTGCCAGGTAGGGGCTTTGCGCGCCGTGAAACAACTTCGATGGGTTTCTCTTCTCCTCCATCCTTCACCGACGGCCACGTCGCCACCTCCAGGCCCCGTACTTCTCTGGTAGGCAACTACCTCCAGGGCTGTCCTTTGCGGGGTCTCGGAGGGTGCGCAACCATAACTACCTCAGACCTTGCAAAGTTCCTGGGGCTCCCTATACGGCCCCCTCGTACACTATTTTTCGATATAATTTATTAAACTTTAAAACATCAAATAAACTAGAATACAATCTCTACTTCTCCTTCTTCTTGGAGGGCCCTACCGCACCATTTTTATGGTGTCGCTTCCTACTTGTCACCTCCTCAAGTGAGTTGGTATCCACATACGCGCATGTCTCCTTCGATGAGGAGTCCTTCGAGTCATCCTCGTCGGTGTACGCCGCCTACACCTCCGCCTTGGCTCGAGCCTTCTTCTTCGCCGCCGCCTCCTCTGCCTCCTTCTCTGCCTCTACCGTACCCACCTAGCATCTTCATCCTATTCCTCCTCCTCCGGATCGTCCCGCGCCTCCAGATCGTCGGCGATGGTGTCGTTCGGTGGGGAGCTTGAGCTGCTCGAAATTCTCTCCCTTCCCCACCAATGTCACCACCCAGGTGACTTGCCATCGCTGTCGGAGTCGGATGGCCACGAAAGGTCACTTGGCAACCAGTGGGAGATTGTTGCAAGGACGGACATCGCGCACTCAGGCGTACATCTTTTATTCCTCCTCGGCCAGAAGCCGAGAAGGTGCCAGAGAAATCGAAGAGGTCGGTGGTTCACACGCTTGGGGGCATGCGTCTCAATCGTCACGATTGTCATTCCAGCGGTTTCCATTTGGGCCACGCCGGCACCAAAACTGAGGGGAGGGGGGTGTGCACGATTATTAGCGCCGACACGGCCATAGCCCTTTAAGGGGCCTTTAGGGCTCACGAGTGGAGATGCTCTTAGTAGCGAGTAGAACAAAAGCTCCTAGTTTCCAGAATCACATTGTCCTGTTTCACTAACATTACTAATCTAAAATATAGTATGATTTATGTTAGGCCCACGCTGATAAATATCTCGTCAAAACAGATTTGGTGGCAATTAATAAAGGGATCAACAAGCATAGACTTAATCAAGATAACACTACAGATGTGGGTAGTGTAAGCTCGGTTTCTTTCAATACTGCGGTTCATAAGGTGTCTTGAGCACTTGCTGCACTTCCATCCACAAATAAATGGTAAACAGAAATTACTAATCATAATCTGTAGTCTGTACAATATCACAAGTGCACGGTTGCTTTTTTCAGTCATTCCATTCTGCTGAGATCAAAATAAGTTTAGAGAGCACTGATGATCGACCATACAACCAAGAAGGTTCCCAGGGCCAAGACCACACTCTCCTCATCGACTACAAGGATCAGATTAACCTCCTAAATCCGCACTAGTTACTGTTAGTGTTCATGTGATTTGATTAGTATCCTTCGCCGAGATCAGTCAAATAACTGACACATGCATGATATATAGATGTTGTGCTTATGTCCACACTTTTATGCAGAATATCACAAAACATATAATGGGGCTACTAAAGGTGGATGACACACCACAAACCCTGGTGCAACAGATGGACTCTCACAATTCTTATAAGTTTCTTGGAATAATAAGAAGCCTGAAGCAAGATTACCACGAGACAGAGATGCATCAGAGAGGAACAGAGCAGGCAGCTGCGGGAGGAACATATGACGGGTACACGGACAGAAAGTCTCGGGTTAGTTGATTTCTGCCATGCTACTCTCTTGCTGATCACATAGAAGAGGACAATGCGCAGGGCCTCAGGAGGAGCTAAAAAGAAATCTAATCAAGAGTCTGAATAGGCACCAGCACATCAAAGATATATCTCTTGTTGGCTCCAGGCACATAAGCAGAGGAATATCTCGGTAGTCAATGGGACCACAACATCGGTTCTGATCATCCCGGAACCGCTGATTCAGCTGCTTTGTATGCACAGTCAGTCCTAAATTTCTAGGACTCCAATTCCATAGAGAGCATAGCCAAAGCCTGAGCACTCCCTACAAATACAGCCTGAAAATAAGCAAAACACATTCAAGCATGACAGATTAAGATAGCTTTCAGCAGATGGTTCATTCTTGAGTTGTTCTAACTGATATGCACAAATATTGCAATACTGGAATGAGGCGTGTTCACTCTTGAATTGATATGAGGTCTGCGCTATGACACACTTTTTGTAAAGGAAATACTCCTAATGGATGCACTAACTTTAGTAAATATCACGTTACAAACAAGGACTATAGATTGTCAGAGAAGACCGCCATAATTCAACTTAAAAAAAATTCAACTTTCAAATTGTAGGATATAAAAAATGGGAGATGAATAAAAAAGCAAAGCATTGTTATGAAGCCTAATCTAATGGACATATTAGTAGAATAGTAGTAAGAGATATCATGAACGATAACTGGAGACTAATTCCAACGTCACCTGTGGCCTTTTGGAGCCCTCCTAACACTATGATACCATAATTGAATGGTGACCCAAGGCCAGACAGGACACTACCAAGTTCAGGAAGGGGATCACAAGCACCGTGCTGCTTACCTCGTGGATGTTATGGAAGAACCGCAACAACTGTACCTTTAATGGCACTCAAGCATGTCATTGGGCTGGGTATGCGTGTTATAATCCCAACAGTTTGGTACATTCACTAACATCTTCTTTTGCGGGCACGTGTTGTACTCTGCCCTCGAGGCTAAACTACCCTTTCTTCTTTTTCAATAGTACGAGACGCAAGATGTTTTGCATTTTACGTGAAAAAAGAAATCCAATAATGAAAAGATGAAACCAATGTAAGTTTTTCCTAGTTATCATAAGATCATAACATACAATTTCAGGAATATATATGTACCCTTCAGATCTGCAAACAACAATTGCAGCAATCTCTGTATATTTACTCTTTTTTTTCACAAGAGCAATCTCTGTAACAAATATAACTTCACGTTCAATGTTTCAAAAGAGTGGTTTATACTATCAGTTGCTGCCTTCATTAGTAGCTTATATGTTCATGCACAGTTGGTAATTTTGAATGTTCCTGGTAACATATGGAAATGGGGGCGAAACCATAAATATAAAATGTTATTACTATCAAGAGAGGCACCTTAAATTTCTCTTCTACTTGTGAAGATCTGCATATAGATGCCAAGTACAATTTATAACACACAGACCCAACAGGTGCCACCAAACATTTTGGTTTCCAATCACTTCCAAAGGTCAAAAACAGAAATAACAAGATAGCATCATTTCATATGCTCTGAATCAATGTTTTTTTTCTATAACTCAAAAGGACCTAAATTACTTCGGAAGGAGGAAAGGTTTCCCACTTTGCTTAGCTACATACCAAAAAAAATGCAGGAACAATTCAATCTGGTTTGCTTCAACAGCTCAACACAAACAGAAAAGTTACATACTCTATACTTAATTAACTTCTAGTACATAGCAACACAATTACAAAACATATGATTCGAATAATAAAAAGTGCTAATACTGAAATGTTCAATTTGGCCAATGAAGGAAGACAATGAAATTAATAAGTAGATGACAAGGTAACTCACCATACACTAGAACTGGTTGTTTTAGTTCTCGCCAAATGGCCCAAAGCGCTGCCAGACATGCTCTATTAAGTCTCTTCGGAGTCGGTTATCTGTTGATTTTGTAGAAATAGTTGCATTTCTCTGTAGTAAATCAGCAAAATAATGAGCAGATCCATCGTTCATGTCTGACAGTGGAGCAACCGATGTCTCAGATGTCTCATTCGAGTCAAAACAAAAACTTGCCATATCTTTCTCATCCTCAAGTGTCATATTATGAAGTATGATGCAAGCTTGCATGATTTTTCCTAGAGTTTCCTTTGGAAAATATTTTGTTGGCCCGTGCACGATGGGAAAACGTGATTCTAGGAGTCGAAATGCACGTTGGACGTCATTCCTTGCTCCTTCTTGATATTGTGCAAATAATCGATCCTTTTCAGTTTGAGGGAGGGGTATTGTCTTAATGAAGACGGGCCATTCTGGGTATATTCCGTCAGCAAGATAGTAACCCATACTGTATTGCCTCCTGTTGGAATTGCACATCAGGACCTTGACCTTTCAAGATATCGGTGAACAACTGTGATTGATTCAGCACGGTCATGTCACTCTGAGACCCAACAGCACCAAAGAAAGCATGCCATATCCAGAGGTCTTGTGAAGCAACTGCTTCAAGGATGATTTTAACGACTCCGTGATCACTATGAGTAAGACGACGCACCCATTTAACTGGGCATTTTTTCCACTCCCAGCGCATACAACCAATGCTTCCCAACATGCCAGGGAACCCACAGGTCTCACCCATTTGTAGTAGACGTTGCATATCCACGCTAGTGGGGCTCCGCAAGTATTCTCCACCAAACATGTCAATCACCCCTTCCACAAACTGCTCGAAACAGTGAATTACTGTGCTGAAACCAATCTGTATGTATTTATCAGTAATGCCAGAGGGGGACCCCAATGCTAACATACGAATACCTACTGTGCACTTCTGTAGAGGCGTGAGTCCTGGACGATTAAGGGCATCTCTCCTTTCTCTGAAATAGGGGGACCACTCTCCCAAGGCACGGACTATACGTAGAAAGAGGGGTCTCCTCATCCTGTACCTTGTACGGAATTGTTTGTCAGTGTAGATTGGATGCTCAGCAAAGTAATCAGCTATGAGTTGTTCATGGCCCTCTTCACGATTTCTCTCTATGTACTTCCTACTGGGTAC
The DNA here is from genome assembly GCF_019359855.2 of Lolium perenne. Classification (NCBI taxonomy): domain Eukaryota; kingdom Viridiplantae; phylum Streptophyta; class Magnoliopsida; order Poales; family Poaceae; genus Lolium; species Lolium perenne. The sequence goes on along the minus strand of NC_067245.2, from coordinate 88,267,370 downwards.
AGTGGGTAGAGCTCCGTGGCCGGCAGATGCATGCTGATAACCTGGACCTCATGGTTTACAAGTTGCCATGGCTGCTGGTGAGATTGATTTGTCATTTCATATCCTCTGATTCGCCGGCTGGCCAGAATATTTACCCTATTCTCTATGCTCTCTCATCCTCTTCGCCCCTAATGGCAGGAGGACCATGGCCACAACTTCTCCCCGAGTTCTGCCCCAGTACCCGAACCCTAACCCTCCCTTTTTTCAGGCAGAAGGAGGTCTTCGACAGCGCCGGTTCGAGATCTTTCTCCCTGGTTGAATGGTAAGGTGGATCTGCCGGTACTGAACATGATTGGTGTTCTGATGTAGAGATATTGCTGCAGGCCAATTGTTTGATGATATGCTTATCAGGCATGGGATTCCATTGCAGGATATCAATGGTGAGCTGGTGGTGGTGACGTGGGGCATGAAGCCAATGTACTTGGTGGACCTGTGGTCAAGGACCCCCACAGCTGCCAGGTGGGTGACTCCTCGGTGTTGGTCATCATGGTAGCTTTCTCAATTTTTCAATTTGTGTAGAGAAGAAGATTAAGAAGTTCTGTGAGCATGTAGCCTTTTATCTCTAAATCATATTAATAAATTTTGACCAGGATTTGCTAGCACAGGTCCCATGCGCAAGTTGTCTTCAAGTACATGTAATCATGATAGAAGACTAATTAGGACTTCACTCTACTTTCAGAGTCATGGTAGCCACAGCTTTTATTGTCTTTGGCAATGTCTTCTTAGTTTGTTTCGGCAATCAGCAATCTCCTGGTATGAGCTGTTTAATGCATTATTTATGCTGTATATTGATGATCCTTGAGTCCTCTTGACTTTTGCATTTTAGTTATCTTGCTGAACTTTTCTAGCTGCAATTTTTTGCAGGTCTTGGGTCCACTCGATGAATAACAATGATAGATCTTCCTCCACTAGGTGATTTGAGCTTACATCATAGTATGGTATCACAATATTTACATTGAGTCTACCTTTTTTCCCTGGTGTGTTCACGTGTGGCTTGGTTGGTCTGCTGCAGCAAGTGAGAATCGGAGGTGAAGAGGAGAGGCACAAAAGGAAATTGAAATGGGAAGAAGATAGTCTGAGCAAGGAGGAAGAGGAAATCCACGGTGGTGCGGTGCATCTCCGGCCGACGCTTGCAACGGGAGAATCACATCCACAAAGTCATCCTCCAAGACGGTCTCCAAGCAATGGCAACATACACAGCAAAGTAAGCCCCCCCACCCCCCTCCTGCAGTGTTTTTCATTACATCTTGCAGTAGCAGTATCGGTACAGGCATGTGGACAATAAGCGTAAGTACCTCTGAAATTTTAGCTCAGGATGGGGAGTCCTTGAATAGAGCTCACTGCAGAGATGAATTCTTAAGATCTTTGCGGTCCCTGCAGAAGGCAGTGATCTTGCGCATTAGATCACTTGAATAAAATAGGAGGGTAATCTTATAGATATCAAGGTTTTCTTAACGTGTTTAGCCCATTGGTTTTAACAACATATGGTGGCATCAGAGGGACGGCACCGCAAAAACAACATATTTGTAATACAATTTAGATGCAAGAAAGGTCAAACGGAGCCAACCAAACACAAGGCATTCCAATAAATAACATAGGGCTTTAACAACCTACTTCATCCAAGCCACCAATAGTAGTCAGATGCTCAGTTATTAGCATTTCGTTTGTTGTTATTATCTGATATAAGAATATTTTCTTTCATATAGAGTCCACCCATTATTATCTTTATTCAATCAATGAATCATTGCTGATATATTTGCCTTCCGGATGTGCCTGTTTGCCAATAGACAACCAATCTGGCCTGAAACTGGAAGCAAAATCATTAGAGAAAACAGCCTGAAAATACAGCAGTCTACTTTCCTAGGAAGATATTTTTAGCTTTTTACAGAATTTGTGTATTACAATTATCTGTAAATCAAAATTCGAGTGTAGGTGTCTGGACTTTGATATAATGGTTTTGTTATTCTTTCAACAGAGCTAACTAGCCTGAAAATATTACTCTTCATTCCATATATAAAGTGACTATAGCCTAAAGTTGCTTCTTGACTAAAAGTGAATGCACTGTGGCCAGTTTCTATCTTTCCTTTTTGTCACTTTAGCCACCTGAGTTCACATTGCTGAATGTACATACGTAGTATAATGGTTTGAAAGCCCGAATTGACCACTGAGTGTTAATCTAATTTTACCATCAATTATTATTAAATAAATAAATATATATACACACACACGTACATAACGAAGTGTGCTCATAGCTTATTTTTCTGAAATGTAGCTACAGTCAATCACTGCTTATATGCCTTTTATATACTCTCTTAAGATATGTGACTTGCATGTACAGTATATTGCCCCTTTCAGTTTCAGTTACATGAATTGTTTCAGACTCACGCATCAGATAACAATTCTCAGATTTAAAATCCATTTTGTGCAGTTAAATTTCTACAGATTCAGCCTTTGTATACTTATAGGTCAGGTTCTGACAGTAGTGTTTCTCAAGTAATTTTTTTGAATTTAAAAGCAATGTTTCGAATTTGGATAGATTTGTTCGAGAGATGCGTGAAGTCGAAGCGAGGCATTGCTCATTCACGGTGCGCTTGCTGCCAGAGAAAGGCGCGTGGGGGCTATGGTGCCACAAGCATGTTTCGACCATGTTCTTCAATCATGAGAGAATGATTAATTAGACTTCATATTTATTCATTTCCTAACAAGAGCACTTTCTGTGTTTTTTTCCATATTGAAACTGTTTTTTACATTGTTCTCGTGTTAGGTTGCCTAGCCAACAGTTCTTCATATGGTTGGACAATTATATGACCGTCAGAGAAACTAAGAGATTGCAAACTTTGATCAGAAGATTGGCGTCCAAATCATTCAGAATGCTTTGAAGGTTTGGGAGAAATTAATTATCTATCTTGATGTGTTTTCTTTGTCATGTGTGCTAATTTCTGAAATATCTTGCAGACACCAGTGTACACGATTGCTTTAGATGCAAGCGTAAAAGGAGCAGTGGTTGTTGGCAAGATTTTGGAGCAAGATAACACCGAAAGACTACAAGCAGAGTATTTTATTTGGTTGGCGAGGTACTGTCAGCATTTGTCATCACTCTGTCAACATCTGTTTTGGATACTTCCTGAATCTGAGCATATGCTTTGGTGCAAATTTAGTTCCAACATGCTAATTGGTTGTTTTAGACTGCGTCATCATTTCCCCTCAAGCCAGGGGTGGAGCAATCATACGGTGAGTCGGCAAGGCGATTGATATTGCAGTAACAAGATGATTGATGTTTTGTAGGGCTTACTGCCAATTTTTGCATTTTGGACAAAGATCTGAGTAATGAAAGTCAGGAGAAGAGGATTTGTATGAGCATGGCAACCATGACCAAAAGGATCATTTTGCACACGTATTTGATGAAATGCAGGTACGAGGCTTCTCTTATTTTCTTTTTGTTCATAACTTTCTATGCATCTTATCCATCATGGTGATTGTATGGAGTTTGAGGAATGGTTATATGCAAGGGGGAGGTTTCATTGTATGGTCATTGCTGGAAACAAAATCACTGCTCTTTGCATTTTCATTCATTAGTCATTACTTGAGGATATGGTGTATTAGTTTCTTGACCTATTTTTCTGTCAAGCTGGTTTGGTCGTATGATCTTCTGGTACTAACCTTTGTGTTTTCTTTTACATATTCTTTACAAGGGGAATAAATATCCAAGTTGTTAATGTTGTTATCAGATTTCTCCAAGAATGCTAAAACCTATGTCCACACAGTATGCATATAATAGATTGGCATTTGGATTTTGGTGCTCTGACTATGAGGCTTTCTTTGCCTGGTGAGCATTCTACCTGGTCTTGCCATTCTAATTGCTAGAAAAGCTGTACACCTAATTATGGCTGGGAGGAAAATATGTGAGGGTCTATTCAATCTTTTCATATACATCTTGGTGAACCGTACATGCTCATGTAGGTGCTTGATAAACAGCAAGATGAACCATAGAGGCATAGAGTTGTACACTGATCAGCTGTAGGATTGTAGGATAGTAGCTATTGACTTTAAGTGATGAACCTTTGGTATGGTGCAGATTTTCCACCTTCGGGAAATATGCTGAAGGTCCATCTAAATTGCTCATGTAGTTTATTATGTGCTTGAGGTTTCAATGCTGTCAGCTAACTATTGCAATTATGTTGTGTTGATGATTATTATTGAACTTTTGTCAATTATTCATTCTCCCTTTTTATCTCATTGTTTTTTAAACCAGTCCATCAATGATTCCTTGCATGATAATCTTGGAGATCGCACCTTATTTCACTATGATACCTTATTGCAACGGTTGGAGCAGGAGCGGAACAATACATGAGCCTCTTTCAGTAAGACTAGAACAAGGCCTCATTTGGTAAGCTCTCTGTGATACTAGACATTCTCCTTTCAAGAATTTCTAGCTTAGCTCATGAATCAATTTGCATTTTAATTTAATCTGTCTTATATTCTTGACATCTTCTCTACACATTCTGTTCTTACTGTGCCATTGGCTGCTCTATAATTAGAAAAAGGTTCATCCTCAGTGTTATTTCATACCTTGTGCAGCAGGTTGGTGTAGCTTATTTTGCATAAGAAAAACGGTAAGTGCATTTCTACGTTTATGAGGCCGGTTTATAAATTCAACCATCAGATTCTTCATTTAAAACCTCCTGTAACAAATCCTGTAGTGAGGACCTGAGAATGAAAAATGCCTTTTTGGTGACCTCGTCTCGACAATTGTTTCTTAGCGGTTATGGAAATCATGCAGTTAACTCAAACACACTTTTAGGATTTTTTTTATGGATAGACTTATTATAAGAGACATGCTGCAGCACATGGATTTATAGCTCTGCAGGAGTAACTGTTTATTCAGAGGAACACAAAAAAGTTCACCATTTAGGTCCATGTTTCATTTAGGAATTATGCGTTACTGCTGACTGGTTTTATTTGAATAAATCAGCCAGCTATGCTGACTTTCCCTGCTAATTGGCATGAACATGATACATTTATTATAAGCTTCGCTTTTGTTGTACTGGAGTTCTGCGTGTGCGAAAAACATGTAAGATGATGAGTTTGATGATGAATATACTTGGTTGATTTTGATTCATTGCGTAGAATTGTTAGGTTCAGGTTTATTGATAAACATGTATTGCGATTTTTTCCCTTTCAAGCGGTTCTCTGATTACCGCTTGATCTAATACTTTTTTAAGAAACTTTCTCGGTCATCAAGGCGTATTTTCGAGTTTATTTTTTTGGCTGTGGTTTTGCCCAACTCCAGAATGAGTACAGGGATTTATGTCGAAACTTATTAGTCTGTAGTGCTTACGATGTAGTATGCATTTCATTTCTCATCTATTTGCATCGTCAGGCAGTACTTGACCACGTCCTACATTTGGTTGTACACTGCAGCTGCTGGTCTAAACTCTGAATTTACTCAAGTGGCAATTGTTTCTTTAGATCTTTCGTAACCTTTTAATGAATTTATATCAGTTATATTAATTCTTGCTTCTTTGGTGTTTGTACACCGAACACACACCTTTTGTCTCAAAATCATCTCATTGTTTTCATTATTTTCTGTTAACAAGAAGGATCCTGTTTGCAAGCTGACTGGTCCGCCCTTAGCATTCTAGGAGACCATGGGATTTTTAGTTTGTATTATGTTTGCATTTATGGTTTCTCCTTTCACATTTGATTGAGGCCTCTAGCATTTGCATTGTGCTTCCCACAAGCTAGCTCTATATACCAACATAAACACTGAATCCTAGAGTACGATAGTAAGTGGTAAAACAAATCACCTACATCTACATGCATTAGGACATAGGACGAGGGAAGTGAAAGCTGCAACATAAAAATAAAGAGACGTGGAAACCCATTTTTCCTGAAAAGGAGCCATGCTCCCATTTTCATTCATGAAAATGATAAGACAAACGTCAGTTTTTTGAGACTCATTCTCAGGTTTTCTGCTGAACCACAAGAAAGGTGAAAGCCTGTTTAGAATTTCACCAGATAATTTGTCTGCCTTTCTTAGCACCAGTAAAGTACTTTTTTACCCATATGACAAAGGGCCAAGTTGACATGCTAAATCATCTTGACACCCATATGGTTGGTTTTCAGTTTTCATGCTGCATGTCTGTAGGAAGGGTAATGCATTAAGCCTGGCAGCGGTTGCAAACCAAGTATAGATCCAACTATTATGCGGGCAACTGATATGTTACTTGTGACTTCCTCTTACCGGACTATCTGAATAAGCTTTGCAATTGCTGGTTTGTTGACAATGGTAGCAAATCCATGTTCCACAAATGAGGATGTTTTGAAGCCTTTTCATGTAACATAAGTAAAAAATAGTAACACCAGTGACTTTAAGGTGAGTAAAAAAATGCAAGAAAATTACAAGATGTAGGCTGCCAGTATTGTGTACAGAAACAACAGAAGAAATATACAAGTGAGTTTGGGGCACTTAACATTTACTTGTTCAGTTTTGGAATCTTATCATCATGATGGCTCTTTGTTAGTACTAACACTTGATATTTAGTTTATGTTTGGTTCTGCAGCCAGATGATGCAATCATAAACCTCTTGAGGTGTAGAAAGTTAATTTAGGAATTTACTCTTTGTATCTTTTTTCCCTTCTTGATATTCCAGATGTTCATCTTAAACACATGTAGTTAGTGTATACCTGAATCATTTTCATCTATCTTGAACCCATATATGTCTTCACTTAGTTTTGCATTGCATTAACAAGTTGTATTACTCAGTATGGTTACCGAATTTAAAAGGAGTCCTTATACAGAACACAAATTAATCGTATGGACTCTGAGCTTGTTCATGTATTACGAAAGAAAAACATCTATTTTATGAATTTCGGTTTTGGAGGTTCTGTTTGCTAAAACTAGAAAAATAGCAGTCTTGAAGTGTTTGCTTTTCGTCTCCACCAATGGTATTGCTTGCATTTTCTAAATCAACCTATATCTATGTCAGCATATTTTCAGATGCATGTATCAACTCTAGACTTTATGACAAGATGAGCATGACAGGGATATGATGATGAACCTGCGACCATGGAATATGACAAGGGCTTCAGGATAATAACCAAAGTCGGCCTGAGCCTCCCCCCGGTAAAGCTCCTTCTAGCCAGCCATACGATGTACATTTCCCAGAGACTAGCAATAGATCCGTGCAGGATGTCATTGTGTACCAATGTTTATCAATGAAACTTGGCACAACAGAGTGGCACGAATCTTAAAGCAGGATATCAACAGCGCAAACATGCACAGGACCTCCCATGCATGGGACAAACACATTTCTCACATTTCCCATGCATCTCGCTATTTTTGGATTCATCCTGAAGGATGATACTTATGAGCACAATGTTTTACTTTTCTGTTTGGTGCTTAGGTTTCTCCTGCCAGGACTGAGAATGCGTGAAAGTTTTTTTTATTAACATTACAATTGTAGTTTCAGTGTTATAGAAGACTGAATTTGTCGAGTGCTATTTGGTGTTTCTCAACCTGAAGGTTTCCAGTAATGTTTTTACTTCAGGTTACATAGTTGGTCCAATTCATCATCTAATAAGCTCTTAAATTCTAACACAAGTAACACTTTATTACAGTACTTATGTTTTCCCGTGTCACATGATCCGCTGGTTGATCATTTTTTTCAATTTATGTACCGATGGCACAGTTCACTACTATTTTGAATGCTTCATCAGAGACATTCGCTCTCGCATGTGAGAGGGATTGTCTGTAGATTGGAGAGCATATCAGACAAGAATAGCTATGATTTTTTTTGTTTGTACCTATGTGGTATGTAGTATCAGCAAGTACAGCCTTAGTTGCTTTTACCAGATATAATTGGTACCATTGTCATGTATCTAGAGAAGACTATAGTTCTTACATGTTGGTGCCTCGCTAAATAAAAAGCCTGAGCTACTTTTTCTTCAGAACTGAATCATCATTGTGTATTTTTTAATTTTCTAAATGGCTTCTCAGCTCAGTTTACTTGTCATTGCCTTTTTCTAGGACCGATACAACATAGTATATGCAAATTGGTGCTGAACTGGCAATGGAGATTCAAGACATAGCCGACCCTAGGTCACCAAGTTCCGTGTCCTCCAAAACAACAAATTTTGGGTTCTTGCTCAAGTGAGCAAAAATAACTAATTAGATACTTTGTTGTTTTTCACGTCCAATTCGGATCTACCTTTGCCCTGCATGTGTTGTCTACTCCAAAAAATATATTTTTGCTACTTCTTTCCGATGCTTGGTGCGGCTACTTATCTTTCCTTACTTATTTTAGTCCTATGACTAATTTTCATGCAGTCCTCCAAATACCCGAGTTGATTCATCTGCCACTTGAGCAGTATTTATCTGTGACCTTATGAGGGGAATATCTGTTGGGTTTGCCGTGGTTCAGTAAATCTGTTTTTCTTTTTCTGGATGTTCTCATTGCCCTGAATTTAATGGTAATCTTCAAATTGTTTTATACTGATCCATGTTGTGCTTTCTTAAGCCCAATCAACTCCTAAATCAAACACCTGTGTTGGCTCAAACTGTACAGGATGATATCATACATCTTCTATTCTAACAGTATGGCTAACCTTTTCTTTTCATTAAGTCTTGATGTTGTTGCTTAAACAAGAAATTCTTTCACATTGTTCCTAATTTCCCATTTGTTTTCTGCTTTTGAGCATCAGATAAATTTGGAGCTGCTATGGTAATTGTGAAAATTGATGTTGGTGGTAATATCACGGTAAGCATCCTACATGCAAGAAACTACTATTAATGAAGTGTTTTCCGTTCCAATCATCGATATGTATAGTATCATGTTTTTATTGTAATAAGTTATATCTACTTTAGATAGATTTACGTACTGTCTACTGCATAGTGTTACTATTTCTTTTGGTGACCTCAGATTACAATTTTCTTCCTGTTAGAGATAACAAGTATTCTTCTGACCCATCAAAGTATGTGGACTTGTACACCATGGTCCAAGACGTTCAAAATAAAACTGCAAAAGGTTCATCGAGCTGCACAAATGGACTTCTATGGCTCACTAGGTGCTTCACTTTCTCCTGCATAATTTGTCACGTTCAATTCCAGCTTAATTAGCATCCTGGATATTGGAGTTGTACTTAATCATTTTTTTATATATTGGGGCTATGGACTTCCTTGTTGAACTATTCTGTAATCTGTGCTTGACCATCCAGACTGGACTATGAGTCAAGCATGTACTGATTTATACACAAAAACTCTGAAGAAATGGCATGGCTGGCTCGCCACGTCTGTCTTTTGTGCTAAGTACTTTTGATGTTCCGTTTTGGGTAGTGGCCTCTGTGATCATTGTGTCACTCCGTTTGAGGCTTCTTCTTAAGGCTATATGTAGATAATCTGACATCTATGTTGTGAACTCAGATGAGACCGCTCACTATGTTGAACCATGTTTTTGTAGCTCCTTTTCATTATCTAATAATTATTCCTACGTGGTTGTGCACCAATGTATGCATCATTTGAGACAAAATTACACCGACACAATTTGGGACAAGATTTTTTTTTAATTCCTATCTTGCATTTGGATTTCAGGGCTTTTATGTATTGAACATGGATTAATCTTCTACTCTCACTGTTTATTTCATTTTGCTCCCTAATATTGGCCAATTTATCTTTTCATTCCAGCGCTCATAATTTTTGTTCCTTGTGTCGTGACCTAAAGACCATGCTGACAATTACCAGCCTATGTAAATGATGTTTTTGGCGTTCCTTTCTTTTGTTGCATTTGATAGAATCAATGAATGTTAGTTGCTATAATATATTCTCTTAAATAAATGTTTGTTATTTTGTTTAGGAAAATTATTATCACCTTTTCACCCATAAACGAGTTCCACGGGATCGTGCGCCAAGGCGCACTTTAAAATCTAGTAGACTTAATCAAGATAACACTACAGATGTGGGTAGTGTAAGCTCGGTTTCTTTCAATACTGCGGTTCATAAGGTGTCTTGAGCACTTGCTGCACTTCCATCCACAAATAAATGGTAAACAGAAATTACTAATCATAATCTGTAGTCTGTACAATATCACAAGTGCACGGTTGCTTTTTTCAGTCATTCCATTCTGCTGAGATCAAAATAAGTTTAGAGAGCACTGATGATCGACCATACAACCAAGAAGGTTCCCAGGGCCAAGACCACACTCTCCTCATCGACTACAAGGATCAGATTAACCTCCTAAATCCGCACTAGTTACTGTTAGTGTTCATGTGATTTGATTAGTATCCTTCGCCGAGATCAGTCAAATAACTGACACATGCATGATATATAGATGTTGTGCTTATGTCCACACTTTTATGCAGAATATCACAAAACATATAATGGGGCTACTAAAGGTGGATGACACACCACAAACCCTGGTGCAACAGATGGACTCTCACAATTCTTATAAGTTTCTTGGAATAATAAGAAGCCTGAAGCAAGATTACCACGAGACAGAGATGCATCAGAGAGGAACAGAGCAGGCAGCTGCGGGAGGAACATATGACGGGTACACGGACAGAAAGTCTCGGGTTAGTTGATTTCTGCCATGCTACTCTCTTGCTGATCACATAGAAGAGGACAATGCGCAGGGCCTCAGGAGGAGCTAAAAAGAAATCTAATCAAGAGTCTGAATAGGCACCAGCACATCAAAGATATATCTCTTGTTGGCTCCAGGCACATAAGCAGAGGAATATCTCGGTAGTCAATGGGACCACAACATCGGTTCTGATCATCCCGGAACCGCTGATTCAGCTGCTTTGTATGCACAGTCAGTCCTAAATTTCTAGGACTCCAATTCCATAGAGAGCATAGCCAAAGCCTGAGCACTCCCTACAAATACAGCCTGAAAATAAGCAAAACACATTCAAGCATGACAGATTAAGATAGCTTTCAGCAGATGGTTCATTCTTGAGTTGTTCTAACTGATATGCACAAATATTGCAATACTGGAATGAGGCGTGTTCACTCTTGAATTGATATGAGGTCTGCGCTATGACACACTTTTTGTAAAGGAAATACTCCTAATGGATGCACTAACTTTAGTAAATATCACGTTACAAACAAGGACTATAGATTGTCAGAGAAGACCGCCATAATTCAACTTAAAAAAAATTCAACTTTCAAATTGTAGGATATAAAAAATGGGAGATGAATAAAAAAAGCAAAGCATTGTTATGAAGCCTAATCTAATGGACATATTAGTAGAATAGTAGTAAGAGATATCATGAACGATAACTGGAGACTAATTCCAACGTCACCTGTGGCCTTTTGGAGCCCTCCTAACACTATGATACCATAATTGAATGGTGACCCAAGGCCAGACAGGACACTACCAAGTTCAGGAAGGGGATCACAAGCACCGTGCTGCTTACCTCGTGGATGTTATGGAAGAACCGCAACAACTGTACCTTTAATGGCACTCAAGCATGTCATTGGGCTGGGTATGCGTGTTATAATCCCAACAGTTTGGTACATTCACTAACATCTTCTTTTGCGGGCACGTGTTGTACTCTGCCCTCGAGGCTAAACTACCCTTTCTTCTTTTTCAATAGTACGAGACGCAAGATGTTTTGCATTTTACGTGAAAAAAGAAATCCAATAATGAAAAGATGAAACCAATGTAAGTTTTTCCTAGTTATCATAAGATCATAACATACAATTTCAGGAATATATATGTACCCTTCAGATCTGCAAACAACAATTGCAGCAATCTCTGTATATTTACTCTTTTTTTTCACAAGAGCAATCTCTGTAACAAATATAACTTCACGTTCAATGTTTCAAAAGAGTGGTTTATACTATCAGTTGCTGCCTTCATTAGTAGCTTATATGTTCATGCACAGTTGGTAATTTTGAATGTTCCTGGTAACATATGGAAATGGGGGCGAAACCATAAATATAAAATGTTATTACTATCAAGAGAGGCACCTTAAATTTCTCTTCTACTTGTGAAGATCTGCATATAGATGCCAAGTACAATTTATAACACACAGACCCAACAGGTGCCACCAAACATTTTGGTTTCCAATCACTTCCAAAGGTCAAAAACAGAAATAACAAGATAGCATCATTTCATATGCTCTGAATCAATGTTTTTTTTCTATAACTCAAAAGGACCTAAATTACTTCGGAAGGAGGAAAGGTTTCCCACTTTGCTTAGCTACATACCAAAAAAAATGCAGGAACAATTCAATCTGGTTTGCTTCAACAGCTCAACACAAACAGAAAAGTTACATACTCTATACTTAATTAACTTCTAGTACATAGCAACACAATTACAAAACATATGATTCGAATAATAAAAAGTGCTAATACTGAAATGTTCAATTTGGCCAATGAAGGAAGACAATGAAATTAATAAGTAGATGACAAGGTAACTCACCATACACTAGAACTGGTTGTTTTAGTTCTCGCCAAATGGCCCAAAGCGCTGCCAGACATGCTCTATTAAGTCTCTTCGGAGTCGGTTATCTGTTGATTTTGTAGAAATAGTTGCATTTCTCTGTAGTAAATCAGCAAAATAATGAGCAGATCCATCGTTCATGTCTGACAGTGGAGCAACCGATGTCTCAGATGTCTCATTCGAGTCAAAACAAAAACTTGCCATATCTTTCTCATCCTCAAGTGTCATATTATGAAGTATGATGCAAGCTTGCATGATTTTTCCTAGAGTTTCCTTTGGAAAATATTTTGTTGGCCCGTGCACGATGGGAAAACGTGATTCTAGGAGTCGAAATGCACGTTGGACGTCATTCCTTGCTCCTTCTTGATATTGTGCAAATAATCGATCCTTTTCAGTTTGAGGGAGGGGTATTGTCTTAATGAAGACGGGCCATTCTGGGTATATTCCGTCAGCAAGATAGTAACCCATACTGTATTGCCTCCTGTTGACAGTGAATTGCACATCAGGACCTTGACCTTTCAAGATATCGGTGAACAACTGTGATTGATTCAGCACGGTCATGTCACTCTGAGACCCAACAGCACCAAAGAAAGCATGCCATATCCAGAGGTCTTGTGAAGCAACTGCTTCAAGGATGATTTTAACGACTCCGTGATCACTATGAGTAAGACGACGCACCCATTTAACTGGGCATTTTTTCCACTCCCAGCGCATACAACCAATGCTTCCCAACATGCCAGGGAACCCACAGGTCTCACCCATTTGTAGTAGACGTTGCATATCCACGCTAGTGGGGCTCCGCAAGTATTCTCCACCAAACATGTCAATCACCCCTTCCACAAACTGCTCGAAACAGTGAATTACTGTGCTGAAACCAATCTGTATGTATTTATCAGTAATGCCAGAGGGGGACCCCAATGCTAACATACGAATACCTACTGTGCACTTCTGTAGAGGCGTGAGTCCTGGACGATTAAGGGCATCTCTCCTTTCTCTGAAATAGGGGGACCACTCTCCCAAGGCACGGACTATACGTAGAAAGAGGGGTCTCCTCATCCTGTACCTTGTACGGAATTGTTTGTCAGTGTAGATTGGATGCTCAGCAAAGTAATCAGCTATGAGTTGTTCATGGCCCTCTTCACGATTTCTCTCTATGTACTTCCTACTGGCAAAGCGACGGCGAGATGTACTAGCTTGCTGAGGCTTGATTTTGGCCTGAATCTTCACATTGATCTGCTCAAGCAAACTGTGGAAGATGCCTTGTTCAGAAATGAAATCGTCCATAGTGTATAAGCCGGTTGGGTCAATGGTAGTGCTGTCATCGGAATCATCCGAGCAGGATGGCGTGTCTGACCGATGGGACATACCTGCAGAGATAAAAAAAATGGGAGATAAATAACAAAAAAGAAGCTTCAACATTCGTTTATAATTCTACAAAGAGAAATGCACAAATCCTAGGGCATACATGAACTGGGCATGTATACATGTGCCAACATATATATCATGCAGAAATGCAGGGCATATGGCGCAAAACATGCATCAAATTTTATTGTTGGGCAAGCGCAACGGGTAGTTCTTAAACATACAGAGCACATGAAGATACTAACAACAAGAGCCCACAGTCAAGGTTGAACCAAAGATAATTCTGGTTCGCAAGAAAATGAATTATTGCTATAGAACTGCTGCAGGATTACTATTTGTAACTACTACTACTTAAAATGCATGTAAGACAGTTTGAGATGCAAGCAAGGGAAAAATACACTGAACCTAAATCAAAGAAAAAGGATGAAAGCAATCATACATTCCAGGTGCTTGTGCAATTGGCGAACACATAGGTTATGATCATCAGATATCCACTAAGAAAGCTTCACTTATTCCACCTTACCTTTTACGTGCGCTAGGCACACAAAAATACCATCGCCCAAGCAAAAAATATTAAAAAAACGAAGGTACTGACAAGAAAGTTCTTCTACTTGGCTACAACCAATGAACTACTCAGAAATTGCTCCACCTTACAGGTTAGATAGAGCTCGACGGTAAAGGGAGAGGATCGGCTCCCGGCGGGGAGCGCACGAGGCGAGGGGCGGCTGCACTGGAAGAGGGCGGCCGGGCCAGGGTTCCCGAGTCGGCCCTCGTCAGCGACTCAAGACGCAGCGGCGTAATCTGTGGCCCGAAGCGGAGGGATGGCGGGAACAGGGTGGCGGGTAGCCGTCCCGTCGAGAGTTGGGAGCAGGTGGTCGGTGAAGGAGAGATGACGGCGTCGCGGAGTCCGCCGCCGGTTGGCACTGACGAGTGACGAGGGATGGAGAGGATGCAGAGTTGGGCTTCCGGGCTTTCGGCCCAAGACCACAAGACGAGTTGGACAAAAGCAGACAGGCTCCAAAACGGCGGTGCTCGTGACTCCAAAGCAGACAGGCTTGCACCCAAATTTCCTAGTTTCTACTTTTAACCCGCCGGATGCAGTATGAGGTGAAATGGATGCTGTGTGTGTGCCTGTTGGGAGCGCCTATACACCGACCCGTGCGGCCCAGGCGGGGGTGCTTTACACCGACCTGGTCGGTGGCACGCAAGGTGCCGCACACCCCTAGACGTTTTTGGGCATGGCCCACGATCTTGGTGCCCGCTCGGACTGAATTCGTTCAAAATTTGAAAATCATACATAGGGAAAATCATACTCAAAAAATAAAAAAAGAAAAGAAAAAAAAAAGAAAACAGAAAAGAAAAGGAAAAGGAGAAAAAATAGGGAAAATTCGCCTAACAGGGCCGGCCCACACCGCGCGTGGGGGTGTGCGGCGCGGTGCAGGTGCCGACCTGGTCGGCATATAGGAATTCCACCATCAAGCATACCCCAGGCGGTGTGTTTCGGGCAGGCCCACGAGTCGTTCTCACTTTTCTTTTCTTTTCTTTTTTTTCTTTTTTCTTTTTTCGATTTTTTCGTTTTTCTTTTCTATTTCGATTTTTTATTTTTTCCAAAGTTGAATATTTTTAACCCTGGTTTTATCAAATCTGGATGGTCAAATTTGATTTTTTTCAAAAAAAATGAATATATTTTTCCAAATCTGGATTGTTTTCAAATTTTGTTTTTGAAACAGAATATTTTTTTCAAAAATTTAAATATTTTCAATATGAGTATATTCTAAAAAAAAATTGAACATTTTCTGAGGTTGAACAATTTTTGGGATTGAACATTTTTTTGAAAACATTCTGTTTTAATCTTTGTGACCATTTTCAAAATTTAACATTTTTTAGATTGAGCATTTTACGGACATAAACAGTTTTAAAATTTGAATTTTTTAGATTTAATTGTTTTTAAAATTTGTATATTTTAAGATTTTTTTCTAGATTTGAACTTTTTTGAATTTGAATATTTATCAAATTTGAACATTCTTTTATTTGAATATTTTTCGAATTTGAACACTTTTGAGATTGAACATTTTTCAAATACGAACATTTTATATTTAGATATTTGTTAAATTTGGACATTCTAAAAAATGCACATTTTAAAATTATTATTTAAATCTTTAGTAAAAAAATAGAAACAAAACAAAAAAGAAAAGAAAACACAAAAAAAATGAAAAAGGAAATACAAAATACAAAATACTCCCTCCATCCCAAAATGTACGACCTCTAAGGATCAACCAAAAGTAAACGGTTTTTAAAATTTGATCAAGTTTATACAAAAAAATATGAATATATTGTAATACTGAATCGACATCAATAGATTCACCATAAGTTTTATTTTCTTAATATGTCCATTTGATATTGTAGATGTAAATATGTTTTTTCCTAAATATTTGGTCAAAGTTAGTAAGGTTTAAATTTTGATGAGTCCTTAGACGTCTTACATTTTGGAACAGATAGAGTAGCAAACAGGAAAAAAACACGACCTGGGCCGACCAGGCCGGCCGATACCGTGCGCCGGGGGTGTGCGACGCGGTAATGGCCGACCTAGTGGGCATAAAGGATTCACAATGCCTGTTTGGCACTATGTTTGGATCCTAACAAAGTTTCATGGTGCAGTTTCGGCTCTTTGATTGGTTGGCAACAATGTGCGGTACATTGGCTATTTTGTTATGTTCTAAGCAGCGATGTTGTTACCTCCCTCTTTTTGTAAGGCTCTCTTATCCCAAACTAGCCGTTACCAAGATAGTACCCATCACTCAAGAGAGCAAACATAATTAGCTAACTTCAGGGCTTACAAATATGCCCTGATCAAAAGTAACGATGTTCTAGGGCGACATAAGCTCGTAAAACGCCTTGATCAAACACCAAATCATTGTCTTGTATGCATAGGTTGAGAAGTACCACTACAACTACATTTGGATATAATTAACAGACATGCAGATAAAAGGAGGGTCGCCTCCGCCTAGCCGTGATTGGGCAGGTGTAGATCCTGGCGGTGGAGCAATCGACCTTGTAAAGGATCATCTTCAAGATGAAGGCTTGGTCATTGAAATCCATGATATCGTCGTAATGGAGATCGTACTTGCAGATCGTTTGCGCCCAGTTCCTGCCAAAGACCACGTGGCCACCATGGTAGGTGACCTGCACCCACTCGTCGCATGACCGGCAGGCAGACAAAGGCACACTGTGTGCCAGTGGGATCTTGATCCACTCCCGAAGTGCATCCTGGAACCATGGCGGCACGACGAGCATGTGGAGGTCGTCCGTGCTGAGTTGCACGTAGAACCTCCGCGACATTAGCGACCTAGCGAGGTGCCCCAGCTTAGGCTGGCGGCCCACAGTGGGAGGTGGCATCAGCACAACCACCACCCTACCTAGCACCTCCGGCTTCATAGTGCTCGTCCAGCGGTTCAAGACGATGTTCTCCTGGTAGCCGAGTGGAGGGAACCACCCCTTTCCCACCCTATCGCACTCGAGCTTGATGACCTAATCAGATAAGCAAGTTCGTGTAAGTGGCATGATCAAGGACGTCAAGCTGTCAATGACCTGATCTTGATCCATAGCATGATCAAGAGCTTTGGCACTGTCAATATGTTGATCATCATCCAGAGCATGACCAAGACCATGATCAATAGCTTTGGCACTGTCAATGTATCGATCATCATCCAGAGCATGACCAAGACCATGATCAACAACTTTGGCAATATCAATGTGTTGATCATCGAGAGCATGATTAACACCTGATGAACAGCTTTGACACTGTCAATATGTTGATCATCATCCAGAGCATGATTGACAGCTTTGGAACTGTCTTGATCAATCTTGCCACAACATTACCGAAATCTACAATAGCATTGTCCAGAACATTGCAAGTTTTGTCCTAATTTTCCAAATCGGGTTGTGCAATCATTTCACGCCCCGACAAATGCACTGACCAAATTGGGAAATCTACAATGCGCATGCAACACCTCGACAAGCTACCCTAGTAGCGCATGCATTTTATCCCTAATGACGTACTGCCGGTCGCCGGACATAGCACAATCAACGATGGTTACCAATTTCGACTGCTAGATTGTAGGCATACCTTAGAGAAATCGTGTGCTCCTGTTGGCAGGGGAACGCTCCGAGACCTGGACTGACCAGAGCCTAGGAAGAAGACAAGGGCTTGTTCGAGGCGGCTGCCGGAGGGTGATACGTCTCCGACGTATCGATAATTTCTTATGTTCCATGCCACATTATTGATGATATCTACATGTTTTATGCACACTTTATGTCATATTCGTGCATTTTCTGGAACTAACCTATTAACAACATGCCGAAGTGCCGATTCTTTGTTTTCTGCTGTTTTTGGTTTCAGAAATCCTAGTAAGGAAATATTCTCGGAATTGGACGAAATCAACGCCCAGGGTCCTATTTTGCCACGAAGCTTCCAGAAGACCGAAGAGGAGACGAAGTGGGGCCACGAGGTGGCCAAACCATAGGGCGGCGCGGCCCAAGCCCTGGCCGTGCCGACCTAGGGTGTGGGCCCCTCGTGACGCCCCTTGACCTGCCCTTCCGCCTACAAATAGCCTTCGTCGCGAAACCCCCAGTACCGAGAGCCACGATACGGAAAACCTTCCAGAGACACCGCCGCCGCCAATCCCATCTCGGGGGATTCAGGAGATCGCCTCCGGCACCCTGCCGGAGAGGGGAATCATCTCCCGGAGGACTCTACGCCGCCATGGTCGCCTCCGGAGTGATGAGTGAGAAGTCTACCCCTGGACTATGGGTCCATAGCAGTAGCTAGATGGTTGTCTTCTCCCCATTATGCTTAATTGTCGGGTCTTGTGAGCTGCCGAACATGATCAAGATCATCTATCTGTAATTCTATATGTTGTGTTTGTTGGGATCCGATGAATAGAGAATACTTGTTATGTTGATTATCAATTTATATCTATGTGTTGTTTATGATCTTGCATGCTCTCCGTTACTAGTAGATGCTCTGGCCAAGTAGATGCTTGTAACTCCAAGAGGGAGTATTTATGCTCGATAGTGGGTTCATGTCTCCGTGAATCTAGGGAAGTGACAGAAATCTCTAAGATTATGGATGTGCTGTTGCCACTAGGGATAAAACATTGATGCTATGTCCGAGGATGTAGTTATTGATTACATTACGCGCAATACTTAATGCAATTGTCTGTTGTTAGCAACTTAATACGGAGGGGGTTCGGATGATAACACGAAGGTGGACTTTTTAGGCATAGATGCATGCTGGATAGCGGTCTATGTACTTTGTCGTAATGCCCAATTAAATCTCACTATACTCATCATAATATGTATGTGCATGGTCATGCCCTCTTTATTTGTCAATTTCCCAACTGTAATTTGTTCACCCAACATGCTTTTTATCTTATGGGAGAGACACCTCTAGTGAACTGTGGACCCCGGTCCAATTCTCATTACTGAAATACAATCTCTTTTAATCTTGTTCTACTGTTTTTACGCAAACAATCATCTTCCACACTATACATCTAATCCTTTGTTACAGCAAGCCGGTGAGATTGACAACCTCGCTGTTTCGTTGGGGCAAAGTACTTGGTTTGTGTTGTGCAGATTCCACGTTGGCGCCGGAATCCCTGGTGTTGCGCTGCACTACATCTCGCCGCCATCAACCTTCAACGTGCTTCTTGGCTCCTACTGGTTCGATAAACCTTGGTTTCATACTGAGGGAAAACTTGCCGCTGTACGCATCACACCTTCCTCTTGGGGTTCCCAACGGACGCGTGCTGTACGCGTATCAAGCTCTTTTTCTGGCGCCGTTGCCGGGGAACTGAAGAAAAGAAGACTTCTAACTCCCACGTCAACTACACGCCAGCAAATCTTTTAAAGCGCCGTTGCCGGGAGATCAAGACACGCTGCAAGGGGAGTCTCCACATCGCAATCTCTTTACTTTGTTTTTGTCTTGCTTAGTTTTATTTACTACTTTGTTTGCTGCACTAAATCAAAATACAAAAAAATTAGTTGCTAGTTTTACTTTATTTGCTATCTTGTTTGCTATATCAAAAATACAAAAAAATTAGTTACTTGCATTTACTTTATCTAGTTTGTTTTATTTACTACTGCTAAAATGGGTACTCCTGAAAATACTAAGTTGTGTGACTTCACAACCACAAATAATAATGATTTCTTATGCACACCCATTGCTCCACCTGCTACTACAGCAGAATTCTTTGAAATTAAACTGCTTTCTTGAATCTTGTTATGCGAGAGCAATTTTCTGGTGTTAGTTCTGATGATGCTGCTGCCCATCTTAATAATTTTGTTGAATTGTGTGAAATGCAAAAATATAAAGATGTAGATGGTGACATTATAAAATTAAAATTGTTCCCTTTCTCATTAAGAGGAAGAGCTAAAGATTGGTTGCTATCTCTGCCTAAGAATAGTATTGATTCATGGACTAAATGCAAGGATGCTTTTATTGGTAGATATTATCCCCCTGCTAAAATTATATCTTTGAGGAGTAGCATAGTGAATTTTAAACAATTTGATACTGAGCATGTTGCACAAGCATGGGAAAGAATGAAATCTTTGGTTAAAAATTTCCCAACCCATGGACTGACTACTTGGATGATCATCCAAACCTTTTATGCAGGACTGAATTTTTCTTCACGGAACCTATTGGATTCAGCTGCTGGAGGTACCTTTATGTCCATCACTCTTGGTGAAGCAACAAAGCTTCTTGATAATATGATGATCAATTACTCTGAATGGCACACGTAAAGAGCTCCACAAGGTAAGAAGGTAAATTCTGTCGAAGAAACCTCTTCCTTGAGTGATAAGATTGATGCTATTATGTCTATGCTTGTGAATGATAGGACAAATGTTGATCCTAATAATGTTCCGTTAGCTTCATTGGTTGCACAAGAAGAACATGTTGATGTAAACTTCATTAAAAATAATAATTTCAACAACAATGCTTACCGGAACGATTCTAGTAACAACTATAGGCCATATCCTTATAATAATGGCAACGGCTATGGTAATTCTTATGGGAATTCTTACAACAATAATAGGAACACACCCCCTGGACTTGAAGCCATGCTTAAAGAATTTATTACTACACAAACTGCTTTTAACAAATCTGTTGAAGAAAAGCTTGGGAAAATTGATATACTTGCTTCTAAAGTCGTCTTGTTGCTGATGTTGATCTTTTGAAATCGAAAGTTATGCCTAATGAAAATCATCATAATAAAATTGTTACTACAGCAAATGCCATCCAAGTTAGAATTAATGAGAATATAAGATTGATGGCCGAATTGCGTGCTAGGTGGGAAAGAGAAGAAAATGAAAAAGAAGATAATATAGCTAAAGTTTGGACTATTACCACCACTAGTAATGCTAATGCTACACATGTTGCTGCACCTCCTACTATTAATAATAAAAGAATTGGTGTTAGCAATGTTTCCACTTCTAATGCAAAGCGCGAAAAACTGCCTGAAACTGCTAAAACTGCTGAAACTGCCTGTGATAAAGCTGCTGAAATTTTTTCCAACATTGGGGATGATGATCCTATGCTTTAGATTATAATGGTTTGAATTTTGATGATTGCCACATCTCTGAAGTTATAAAGTTCTTACAAAAACTTGCTAAAAGTCCTAATGCTAGTGCTATAAATTTGGCTTTCACGCAACATATTACAAATGCTCTCATAAAAGCTAGAGAAGAGAAACTAGAGCGCGAAGCTTCTATTCCTAGAAAGCTAGAGGATGGCTGGGAGCCCATCATTAAGATGAAGGTTAAAGATTTTGATTGTAATGCTTTATGTGATCTTGGTGCAAGTATTTCTGTTATGCCTAAGAAAATTTATAATATGCTTGACTTGCCACCGCTGAAAAATTGTTATTTGGATGTTAATCTTGCTGATCATTCTACAAAGAAACCTTTGGGGAAAGTTGATACTGTTCGCATTACCGTTAACAATAACCTTGTCCCCGTTGATTTTGTTGTCTTGGATATTGAATGCAATGCATCTTGTCCCATTATATTGGGAAGACCCTTTCTTCGAACTGTTGGTGCTATCATTGATATGAAGGAAGGTAATATAAAATATCAATTTCCTCTCAAGAAAGGTATGGAACACTTCCCTAGAAAGAGAATGAAGTTACCTTTTGATTCTATTATTAGAACAAATTATGATGTTGACACTTCGTCTCTTGATAATACTTGATACACACTTTCTGCGCCTAGCTGAAAGGCGTTAAAGAAAAGCGCTTATGGGAGACAACCCATGTTTTTTACTACAGTACCTTGTTTTTATTTTGTGTCTTGGAAGTTGTTTACTACTGTAGCAACCTCTCCTTATCTTAGTTTAGTATTTTGTTGTGCCAAGTAAAGTCGTTGATAGTAAAGTTCATACTAGATTTGGATTACTGCGCAGAAACAGATTTCTTTGCTGTCACGAATCTGGGCAAAATTATCTGTAGGTAACTCATAAAATTATGCCAATTTACGTGAGTGATCCTCAGATATGTATGCAACTTTCATTCAATTTGAGCATTTTCATTTGAGCAAGTCTGGTGCCTCAATAAAATTCGTCAATACGAACTGTTCTGTTTTGACAGATTCTGCCTTTTATTTTGCATTGCCAGTTTTGTTATGTTCGATGGATATTTTGATTCCATTGACTTTCAGTAGCTTTGTGCAATGTCCAGAAGTGTTAATAATGATTATGTCACCTCTGAACATGTATATTTTGATTGTGCACTAACCCTCTAATGAGTTGTTCTAAGTTTGGTGTGGAGGAAGTTTTCAAGGATCAAGAGAGGGAGATGATACAACATGATCAAGGAGAGTGAAAGCTCTAAGCTTGGGGATGCCCCGGTGGTTCACCCCTGCATATATCAAGAAGACTCAAGCGTCTAAGCTTGGGGATGCCCAAGGCATCCCCTTCTTCATCGACAACATTATCAGGTTCCTCACCTGAAACTATATTTTTATTCCATCACATCTTATGTGCTTTTCTTGGAGCGTCGGTTTGTTTTCGTTTTTATTTTGTTTGAATAAAATGGATCCTAGCATTCACTGTGTGGGAGAGAGACACGCTCCGCTGTAGCATATGGACAAGTATGTCCTTAGGCTCTACTCATAATATTCATGGCGAAGTTTCTTCTTCGTTAAATTGTTATATGGTTGGAATTGGAAAATGATACATGTAGTAATTGCTATAATGTCTTGGGTAATGTGATACTTGGCAATTGTTGTGCTCATGTTTAAGCTCTTGCATCATATGCTTTGCACCCATTAATGAAGAAATACATAGAGCATGCTAAAATTTGGTTTGCATATTTGGTTTCTCTAAGGTCTAGATAATTTCTAGTATTGAGTTTGAACAACAAGGAAGACGGTGTAGAGTCTTATAATGTTTTCAATATGTCTTTTATGTGAGTTTTGCTGCACCGGTTCATCCTTGTGTTTGTTTCAAATAGCTTTGCTAGCCTAAACCTTGTATCGAGAGGGAATACTTCTCATGCATCCAAAATACTTGAGCCAACCACTATGCCATTTGTGTCCACCATACCTACCTACTACATGGTATTTCTCCGCCATTCCAAAGTAAATTGCTTGAGTGCTACCTTTAAATTTCCATTCTTCACCTTTACAATATATAGCTCATGGGACAAATAGCTTAAAAACTATTGTGGTATTGAATATGTACTTATGCACTTTATCTCTTATTAAGTTGCTTGTTGTGCGATAACCATGTTCACTGGGGACGCCATCAACTACTCTTTGTTGAATATCATGTGAGTTGCTATGCATGTTCGTCCTGTAAGAAGTAACGCCGATCTACCACCTTATGGTTAGAGCATGCATATTGTTAGAGAAGAACATTGGGCCGCTAACTAAAGCCATGATCCATGGTGGAAGTTTCAGTTTTGGACATATATCCTCAATCTCATATGAGAAAATTAATTGTTGCTACATGCTTATGCATAAAAGAGGAGTCCATTATCTGTTGTCTATGTTGTCCCGGTATGGATGTCTAAGTTGAGAATAATCAATAGCGAGAAATCCGATGCGAGCTTTCTCCTTAGACCTTTGTACAGGCGGCATAGAGGTACCCCTTTGTGACACTTGGTTAAAACATGTGCATTGCGATGATTCCGGTAGTCCAAGCTAATTAGGACAAGGTGCGGGCACTATTAGTATACTATGCATGAGGCTTGCAACTTATAAGATATAATTTACATGATACATATGCTTTATTATTACCGTTGACAAAATTGTTTCTTGTTTTCAAAATCAAAGCTCTAGCACAAATATAGCAATCGATGCTTTCCTCTTTGAAGGACCTTTCTTTTACTTTTATGTTGAGTCAGTTCACCTATTTCTCTCCACCTCAAGAAGCAAACACTTGTGTGAACTGTGCATTGATTCCTACATACTTGCATATTGCACCTATTATATTACTCTATGTTGACAATATCCATGAGATATACATGTTACAAGTTGAAAGCAACCGCTGAAACTTTATCTTCCTTTGTGTTGCTTCAATGCTTCTACTATGAATTATTGCTTTATGAGTTAACTCTTATGCAAGACTTATTGATGCTTGTCTTGAAGTACTATTCATGAAAAGTCTTTGCTATATGATTCACTTGTTTACTCTTGTCATATACATTGTTTTGATCGCTGCATTCACTACATATGCTTACAAATAGTATGATCAAGGTTATGATGGCATGTCACTCCAGAAATTATCTTTGTTTATCGTTTACCTGCTCGGGACGAGCAGGAACTAAGCTTGGGGATGCTGATACGTCTCCGACGTATCGATAATTTCTTATGTTCCATGCCACATTATTGATGATATCTACATGTTTTATGCACACTTTATGTCATATTCGTGCATTTTCTGGAACTAACCTATTAACAAGATGCCGAAGTGCCAGTTGCTGTTTTCTGTTGTTTTTGGTTTCAGAAATCCTAGTAAGGAAATATTCTCGGAATTGGACGAAATCAACGCCCAGGGTCCTATTTTGCCACGAAGCTTCCAGAAGACCGAAGAGGAGACGTAGTGGGGCCACGAGGTGGCCAAACCATAGGGCGGCGCGGCCCAAGCCCTCGCCGCGCCGACCTAGGGTGTGGGCCCCTCGTGACGCCCCTTGACCTGCCCTTCCGCCTACAAATAGCCTTCGTCGTGAAACCCCCAGTACCGAGAGCCACGATACGGAAAACCTTCCAGAGATGCCACCGCCGCCAATCCCATCTCGGGGGATTCAGGAGATCGCCTCTGGCACCCTGCCGGAGAGGGGAATCATCTCCCGGAGGACTCTACGCCGCCATGGTCGCCTCCGGAGTGATGAGTGAGTAGTCTACCCCTGGACTATGGGTCCATAGCAGTAGCTAGATGGTTGTCTTCTCCCCATTATGCTTAATTGTCGGGTCTTGTGAGCTGCCGAACATGATCAAGATCATCTATCTGTAATTCTATATGTTGTGTTTGTTGGGATCCGATGAATAGAGAATACTTGTTATGTTGATTATCAATTTATATCTATGTGTTGTTTATGATCTTGCATGCTCTCCGTTACTAGTAGATGCTCTGGCCAAGTAGATGCTTGTAACTCCAAGAGGGAGTATTTATGCTCGATAGTGGGTTCATGTCTCCGTGAATCTGGGGAAGTGACAGAAATCTCTAAGATTATGGATGTGCTGTTGCCACTAGGGATAAAACATTGATGCTATGTCCGAGGATGTAGTTATTGATTACATTACGCGCAATACTTAATGCAATTGTCTGTTGTTAGCAACTTAATACTGGAGGGGGTTCGGATGATAGCCTGAAGGTGGACTTTTTAGGCATAGATGCATGCTGGATAGCGGTCTATGTACTTTGTCGTAATGCCCAATTAAATCTCACAATACTCATCATAATATGTATGTGCATGGTCATGCCCTCTTTATTTGTCAATTGCCCAACTGTAATTTGTTCACCCAACATGCTGTTTATCTTATGGGAGAGACACCTCTAGTGAACTGTGGACCCCGGTCCCGTTCTCTTTACTGAAATACAATCTACTGCAATACTGTTCTACTGTTTTCTGCAAACAATCATCTTCCACACTATACATCTAATCCTTTGTTACAGCAAGCCGGTGAGATTGACAACCTCGCTGTTTCGTTGGGGCAAAGTATTTGGTTTGTGTTGTGCAGATTCTACGTTGGCGCCGGAATCCCTGGTGTTGCGCTGCACTACATCTCACCGCCATCAACCTTCAACGTGCTTCTTGGCTCCTACTGGTTCGATAAACCTTGGTGTCATACTGAGGGAAAACTTGCCGCTGTACGCATCACACCTTCCTCTTGGGGTTCCCAACGGACGCGTGCTGTACGCGTATCAGAGGGGTTGAAAAAACCCCAACCAAATCGGTGCGGGTAGGACCTGCAGACGCAGGTGCCTTGCCCACCATACCGTTTCGGGTTGGATCGCCGTCTAATCCTACGCCTCTAATCCTACGCCTCTAAACACACCATACCGTTTCGGGTTGGATGAGTGACTGACATGTGGAGCCCACTGTCAGACAGCCCACGCGTCTGTGGACCGTGGTGGGCTGGACTCTGCCTGTTTAATTCTTTTCGGCCCGTTAGCGTTTCCCGCGCAGCCCACTTATTTAAATTTTGATTTTCGAGAATTGGTTTGAATTCAATACTGGCCCTGTGTTTGAAATTCAATAGAACCTGTTTGGCTTGGCCAAATTTAGCAAACTTTATATTGTTGGAAAGCCACTGAAAAGTTCTACAAAACTACACTGGTCTCACTGTGAGATTCATTGTAGAAATAATGTGACAAAAAGAACAAGTCAGAGACTTTTGCACATTCAAATAATTCTTAAAAATCAACCAAAAATGATATTAAGTTGATTTCAACTCTCATAGCTCACATTTCACTTACACTAATTGTTTCTGCAAAAATATGGTGTGGTCACTTTGAGTGATCATGGCCTAGTTTAAATAAAGGACTATATGGCTAGTTTAGTTAAGTGATATTGTCCAAAACTATTATGTAAATCATATGAAGTGTTTTACTTCATTTAAATCTTGTCCCATGTACTTTCATATTAAGTTTGGACCCTGGTCAAATTACTCTCACATGAAATACTTGGTGATATTAAATCATAATTAGCATTGTTAATAGTATGAGGTATTCTACCTCATTTAAATCATTTTCCCAAATAATGATGATGAATGGTTGACTTGGGTCAACATGAGTTCATGCATAATTGTTTGAGGAAGTTAAATCTTAAGAAGATTCAATAAGAGGAAACTATTTCCTCAAGAACTAAATGGAAACTATCCTATCCCAAGTTTCTACCGTACACGTTTTTACTTGGTTTATTAAAGAGTTACTTTTATAGTTAACTTTGGTCTAAGTTAAGAGTATTTCTAGAATAGCAAAGTTAGTCTCAAAGCTAGCCAAGCAAGATAGCACCCCTCATGATTAGTGCTAGTGCTAAATACTAAAACTTGACTACTCTAGATGGGAACATGTGACTTGAAATGAATTTGAAACCTTGGAATGATGAGTCATTCCATTGAATGATTTTGAAGGTGAATATGACTTGGAGAAGATGGTGATTTTTGATTAAAATTGATATTGGTTTGGATGCGATACCTTTCCAATTTTTGAGTACCCCCACAATACCTGATTGTGGGTAGGGCTTAACTGGAAATTTATACATCTTAGTATGGGTTCCCTCTGAACAAGCATCATAGGGCTTATGCCGAGGCTGCCTCCGTTGTATGAGAAATGATGTGAATTGAGGTGAATTGTACGGCCAAGCCCTGTGCAGTTCCCGGGTTGACAGTTGGTCATCACTGGGAGGCCAAGCTCATGGGGAGAGGTCCCTATACTAGGGTTTATAAGTGAAAGGTTATGGTTGATGATCCGCGTACTGAGTTACGATGATTCGGGCTTATCCCGACGGATGAAATCAAATGTTGTGGCACAAGTGTGCAACCTCTGCAGAGTGTAAATCTATTCGAATAGCCGTGTCCACGGTTACGGACGGTTGGAAAGGCCATACAGTTTCCGGTGTCAGATTCTTGAAAATGTTGGTGAAGTGAATGGTGAATGGTGACTTGTTTTTGAATCACAACTGAGTTGTGGGAATGACCCTAATGTTCCCACTTGAGTTAGTTAGCACATGAAAGAGTCTTTTATCAATTACTTGTGAACTAAAATCTGCTTTATGCAAAAGAAACTAGAGCTTAGCACCCCCTTACTAGAATTGTTAGCACTTACACTAGTATTAGTTTGCGAGTACTTAAAGTACTCACGGATGTGTCCCTGGCTATTCAAATGGCCAGAGTATGAAGATGAACAGAACTACCAAGGAGATGACCAGCAGGACGCCTACGACAACTAGGAGTCTTCCAACGTGAAGCGTTGGCTTGTGGACTAGAGAGTCCATTTTATTTACGCTTCCGCTATGAACTTGTGTTTATTCGTTGATCACTAGATCAACTATTTGTGTAATATGGATCAGGTGATCTGAAGTTGTAAGACAATATGGTTTGTAATGAATGATGACTATGATATTCGACTATTATGCCTCCCAACAACAATATTCCTGGGATTGCGATGAATGACATAATAGGCATCTGGACTTAAAAATCCGGGTGTTGACAAGTTGGTATCAGAGCCATTGTTTGACCTTAGAAGACCCTAGTTAGAATGGACGTTCAGAAAAACTTAACTTTGAAATCAAATGAAGGGAATATTTATGAAAATTTATTCACACTCTTGTCTTTGAGATCTTTTCAAAAATTGATGAATCATGCTCTTTCTTATTTGAATTTACTTAAAATTTTGCCACACTTGTTCACTCTCTAACTTACTTATCCATTTCGCTTTCAGATGGAGCCGAATGAACCCATCAACACCAAGTTCTACCAGCTTGGGAATGGTGGAAGCTTGATCTTCGAGCACGACCTCAACGCCCTCTCGGACTTTCTTGGACGCCCACACCCCGAGTTCCACGGAATCGAGGTGAACGACCAGGCTGGAGGAGAGTTGCAGTGGATCATCACTGCTGACTTGAGGGGCAAGATGGAGCCTCCCACCTCGGAGAGGATCCTCTTCTACTTCCGCGAGAGCAACTGGCTCGACGGTCTTGCACGTGCCCTTCAGGAGTCACTTGCTCGCCTCTGCGGGCAGAATGTGGTGCGCATCCTCACATCCCGCTTCGCGCATCTCGTGAGGCGTGATGCTATGGGAGTGCCCATGGAGCTGCAGCCCCACCCGGAGTTGAGGCACCATGCTGAGTACCTCGACTTCATGCTGTACCAGACTCAGAAGGATCTGGACGCCTCCCGCGCTTACGCCAACCAGACCCACGCTCACATCACCGAGCAGGGTGAGGCGATCAAGCTACTCGCCCGCGACCGCAAGACACTTCGCCAGCAGCGTGCTAAAAAGGACGCTACTATTGTGCGCCTTCGCGCCAAGATAGCATCTTTGGAGGCCACTGTCAAGGCCCAGGAGGACCAGCTGAGAGAGATGGAGGAAGATGATGGAGGTATAGACCTTCAGGGAGGAGGAGCCTTCCTGAGCGACGACGATGACTTTGAGGAGGACGATTTCACCGAGGAGGAGGACTACGAGTTCCTGGAGGCTGGACCCGACGACTTCGTCCCGATCGACGTTGATGATGAAGAGTAGTTGCACTTGATCACTTATGTAGGTGTGAGTTGTATCCCGCCCGTTGTA
Source organism: Lolium perenne (assembly GCF_019359855.2). Lineage (NCBI taxonomy): Eukaryota > Viridiplantae > Streptophyta > Magnoliopsida > Poales > Poaceae > Lolium > Lolium perenne. Next base: position 88,237,736 of record NC_067245.2, on the reverse strand, counting down.
TCGTAGCATGAGAGAATGGTTCTTAAAACCATGGGAAGTGTTAGTTTGTAATGTGTGATGTTGAATGAATGAATGAATGTTTGTGTTTGTCATCAAAAGAATTCAAGTTTTAAAATTTTGAACTTACTCAAAATAAACCATAGAAATTTTCCTCTTATCTCATGATCTTCTCTATGTTCAGATGGCCCCTCCCAATCGCAACAACAACGATGCCATGATGCAACTGCTGCAAACCCTGATGGCCGACAGGGAGACTGACAGAGCTGAACGCCAAGCCAACATCGTAGCACTGCAAAACCTTGCCAACCAAGGCCATGGAAATCATGATCACCCCGGATCAAAGCTCAAGAACTTCCAGAACACCAACCCTCAGGTGTTTAGCAAGACTGAAGAACCCCTCGACGCCGACGACTGGCTCCAGACTATGGAGAACAACTTGGAAGTAGCCGGAGTGGAAGCCAACGAGAAGGTCTTGTTTGCAACCCATTACCTTGCCGGACCAGCCCGAGCCTGGTGGACTAGCACCCGTGCCATGAACGCAGGTCAATTCATGACTTGGGCTGACTTCAAGCTCAAGTTCAGCAAGTACCATGTGCCCCCGGGCTTAATCAAGAAGCTGAGGGACGAGTTCCGTGAACTCAAGCAAGGACGGATGACGGTGGTAGAATACCGCGACAGGTTCCTTACCTTGTCAAGGTACGCCCCCGACGAGACCGACACCACCGAGAAGAGACATGAGAGATTCCTGAACGGACTGCATGATGAGATGCAGACTGTCCTCGTCAACATCCCCTTCGCCGACCTTGAAGCCTTAGTGGATTCCGCCATCCAGATGGAAGGCAAGTTGAATCAAGCCAATGAGAATCGCAAACGCCACATGATGCACCAGAGTGGGCCCAGCAATGCACCGAAGTATCGCCCCAGCTCAAGCGGAGGTTTCACCCCAAGGAACAACAACAAGCCCCAGATGCAGACTTCACGCTCGGGTTATCAGAACCGGAGTGGAGGAAACTCTAGGCCAGGAGGCCATCACAACAACATCAACTACAACAACAACAACAACAACTTCAACCGCGCTCCGCCCAGAGCCCCCAACAACAACAACAACACCAACACTGCTCCAAGGACTGGGAGCAACGCCATCCCTGTCGCAACCAAGGACAAGGCCACTATCACTTGTTATGAGTGTGGTGTGGTGGGACACTACTCCAACGAGTGCCCCAAGAGGCTAGCCAAGAATACCACCAACACCGCTGCACCTGCTCAGCAGCAACGCCGCGTCTCCACCGGCAAGAAGTTCGCCCCCAACAACCCCAATAACCGCAATGGCCGTCTCTTCCACATGAACACCGAAGAAGCCCAGGAAGCACCAGATGTTGTACTGGGTATGTTTTCTGTCAACTCCGTACCTGCTAGAGTGTTGTTTGATTCAGGAGCATCGCATTCATTTGTCACCAAAGACTTTGCATCCACAAGTAAAATCCAACCCATCAGTTTGAAGCATGTTATGATAGTTCAAATACCCGGATCAACCACCAAAGCCAGAAAATTTTGCAAAAATGTACCCATCAGAATCCATGAAGTAGATTTTTATGCCAATTTGATTGTTCTGGGAACCAAAGGTTTGGAAGTCGTACTAGGAATGGACTGAATGTCAAAACACCATGGACTGATTGACTGTGCTAAGAAAGCCATCACCATGACTAGTAGCACAGGTATCCTAGTAGAACATGTGTCTGAAAGACTGCCCAGAAAGTTTACCTGCAACCAAAGTGTAGCCAAGCCAACTCTGGATCAGATCAGGGTCGTCTGTCGATACCCTGATGTGTTTCCGGATGATCTACCCGGTATGCCCCCTGATCGGGATATCGAGTTCATCATCGAGTTAATCCCCGGAACTGGACCTATCGCCCAGAGAGCCTATAGCATGAACCCAACAGAGCTCGTGGAGCTGAAGAAGCAAATTGATGATATGTTAGCCAAAGGTTTGATTCGACCTAGTGCATCGCCATGGAGATCACCTGTTTTGTTTGTGGACAAGAAGGATGGTGCCACTCGTTTATGTACGGATTACCGTAAGCTTAACGATGTCACCGTCAAGAACAAGTACCCCCTACCCAAGATAGAAGACCTGTTCGATCAGTTGACCGGTGCCAAAGTGTTTTCTAAGATTGATCTTAGGACTGGTGATCATCAGCGGAAGATTCGTGCCACCGATATCCCCAAGACTGCCTTTACCACCAGATATGGGTTGTACGAGTACAACGTCATGTCATTTGGATTAACCAATGCCCCAGCTTATTTCATGAACCTCATGAATAAGATCTTCATGAACTTTTTGGACAAGTTTGTCGTTGTCTTCATCGACGACATCCTTATCTACTCCAAGTCCGAAGAGGAACATGAACAACATTTGGAGACTGTCCTAGAGACCCTTAGACACCACCAGTTGTATGCCAAGTTCAGCAAATGTGAGTTTTGGTTGAAGGAAGTAGGATTCCTGGGACATATCTTGTCTGCAGGAGGAATTGCCGTAGATCCCGCCAAGATCAAAACTGTTACAGAATGGCAAGCCCCAACCACCCAAACCGAGGTCCGCGCTTTTCTTGGATTAGCCGGATATTACCGCATATTGTCGAAGGCTTTTCGAGCATCGCTCGACCAATGACCCAACTGTTGAAGAAGGACAAGAAGTTTGAATGGACTGAAAAATGTAAAGAGAGCTTCCAGCAGCTCAAGAGTAGACTGACCTCAGCCCCAATCCTGATCATGCCGGACATCACCAAGCCCTTTGACGTCTATTGCGACGCTTCCAAGATTGGTCTTGGATGTGTACTGATGCAAGAAGGCAAAGTGATATCATACATGTCGAGACAACTGAAGCAACATGAGCAGAACTATCCAACCCATGACTTAGAGCTTGCATCCGTAGTCTTAGCCCTGAAAGTTTGGCGTCATTACCTCATGGGTAATCGATGCGAGATCTACTCCGACCACAAGAGCATGAAATATATCTTCATCCAGAAAGAGCTGAATATGAGACAGCGTAGGTGGATCGAATTGATCAAGGATTACGACATGGAGATTCACTACCACCCCGGCAAGGCCAATGTGGTAGCAGATGCTTTGAGTCGACTGCCGTGTCAGTTGAACTCCATGATCGCAATCGAGCAACCCAGCCTGTTTCAGGAGTTTGAACAGTTTAGACTGGAACTTGTTAGTGAAGGATTCCTAGCCAGCATAGAGCTTCAACCCACCTTGATTAGTCAGATCAAGGAAGCCCAGAAAGGAAACGCTAGCATCGGCGGAATCAAGAACCAGATAGCTGCAGGAAAAGCACCAGGATTCACAGTAGATGAAGCCAGAATTCTTTGGTACAAAGGACGCCTTTGTGTGCCATCGGACTCAGAATTGAAGCAAGTCATCCTGAAAGAAGCCCATGACACCCTTTACTCAATTCACCCCGGAGGTACCAAGATGTATCAAGACCTGAAGGAACAATTCTGGTGGCATGGAATGAAGAGAGAAATCGGAAGCTACATCGCCAAGTGTGATATCTGTCAGAGAGTCAAGGCGGAACATCAGCGACCCGCAGGACTGCTGCAGCCACTGCAGATTCCAGAATGGATGTGGGACTCTGTAGGAATGGACTTTATCACAGGTTTGCCCAAATCCAGCAAAGGAAACGATTCAATCTGGGTAGTTTTCGATAGACTGACCAAGGTAGCCCATTTCATCCCCGTCAAGACCATATACCAAGGCCCAAAGTTAGCTGAGTTGTATATCTCCAGAATAGTCGCCCTGCACGGAACCCCGAAGTCGATAGAGGATCACAATTTACCTCAAGATTCTGGCGGAAAGTGCACGAAGGACTGGGAACCCATCTGAATTTCAGCACCGCCTATCATCCGCAGACAGACGGACAGACGGGAAGAGTCAACCATATATTGGAGGACATGCTGAGAGCATGTGTACTGGAATATGGATCCAAGTGGGAAGACTTCCTGCCTTACGCAGAATTCTCTTACAACCAGCTACCAAGCCAGCCTACAGATGGCCCCCTTTGAAGCCCTGTACGGAAGAAAGTGCCGTACCCCTCTGAACTGGTCGGAAGTCGGAGAAAGCCAAGTGTTTGGACCAGATGTTCTTCGTGAAGCTGAAGAGAAAGTACACAAGATCCGCAAGTACCTCAAGACGGCGCAATCAAGACAGAAGAGCTACGCCGACAAGCGAGCCCGAGAGATGACCTTCGAGATCGGAGATTTTGTCTATCTCAAAGTATCCCCCCTGAAAGGAATGCAGAGATTCTAGCTGAAAGGAAAGCTTGCACCTCGATATGTCAGACCCTTCAAAGTTCTGAGTCGCCGAGGAGAAGTATCTTAACAACTGGAGCTACCAGAAGAAATGTCGGCTGTGCATGACGTGTTTCACATCTCACTCCTCCGGAAGTGCCTTGAAGTCCCCGAGAAGACCGAAGTGTTCAAGAACATCGATCACCGATCGGTGGATATCAACAAGGACCTGACGTACCGCGAAGTGCCGATTCGCATCCTGGAGGAAGCTTACAGAACCACCCACACCCGAAGCATCAAGTTCCTGAAGATACAATGGAGCAACCATACTGAAGACGAAGCCACTTGGGAACGCGAAGACTTCATGAAGAAGGAGTACCCAGATCTCTTTAGTACCTAAATTTTCTTTTAGATCTCGGGACGGGATCTTTTGTAAGGGGGAAGGGTTTGTAACATCCCAAATTTCAATAAAAGAAGAAGAAGGAGAATTCCAGAGATCCAAAATTTAGAACCAACAAAAAACTTTTATTTGCATATAGAGCTATGCATAGGATTTGTGCATTTTGAGTGATATGCCATGATGATTGTTCTTGTGCTTATGTGGTAAACCCTAAACCCTAATTGGATCAAGTGAAGATCTCAAATCAAATAAAAAGAGAAAGAAATCAAATAAGAAAAACCCTAAAACCCTCACATATGGTTTATGCCATTTTTGCAAATCTTTACCCTAGACCATTTTGACCTTCACCATTAGTTGTAATATGTTATTAACCACTTATTACAACTTTTGGAATCAAATAAATACAAATCAAATCAAATCCAAACTCAAATTGGGCTCACATAGAATAATGGTCAAATCTGCCATTTACAATCTGGTCACTACTTTGAGCCCCTGGATTTCAAGTTTTTCAAACTAGACTTTCCCAATTCTTTGCACCTCATCCAAGAGCACATCAAGGTGAACAACTTTTGTAAAGACCACCATACCAAAATCATCTTGGATCAAAAACTATGCTCATGCAAAGTTGAGACTTTTTAACATTGTTAACAATCTCACATTTTGCAAACTTGCATGTCTCTGGTCATTTACAACTCATCCAAACCCATCCTTTTCAAATTTTGGAGCCACTTGACCTCAACCAAAAATGGCAAAATTTGGCAAAATTCAAATAGAACAAAACCTAACACTATTTGAAATAGTGATTGCCCAACTCTAAACCTCCACCACTTGACACCTACCTGTTCCCTTGTCCCCTCTCTCTCTCTTAACCAGCATAGCAAGCCTAGGAGGAGCCCTAGCATGCATGGACATGGCCATGCCGGCCATGTGCCACATGTCGAGCTCCCCCTCTCTTTCTTCTTCCCCAGCCACGGCCACCGTGCCCCATCGCTCCACCTCACCTCCCTACATCATCCTAGGCGCGCCATTGTCGAGGAGGACGCCGACCATCCCCGGAACGCGCGCGTCCAGAGCGGCGACGCCATGCCGATGACGTCGCGCGTGTGCACGCCGCAGACGCCACTGGACACGCGCTGCCTCGCCACCCTGCACCTCGCCTGGACCCCTGCTCGACGTGTTGAGCATCGCCGCGCCACCACGAAGCCCCCAGACACGCGCGCGACCACGACCCGTGACTGCTGCCGCCGGAGACGGAGGAGAAACCCCGCCGCAGACACCACCCGACACGGAAGCAATCCAACAAGGTTGGGCACCGCCTGGGCTAGCTAACGCCACCTATCGAACCACCGTGACGTCGTGAACACCACCGCGCCCTCGCCTAGCTCGCTAGCTCGCCGGAGAAGCCGCACCACGGTCGACTTCGCCGCAGCGCCACGGTCACTCGCGCGCCTATAAAAGGATAGCCCCATTCGATGATCTGAGCACACCAGCACCTTCCCCTCTTCTCCCTCGATCGCCTGAGCCACTCCACCGTCGACATTAGCCACTGCCGCCAGCCAATCGCCACCTCACTGCCGCACGCCGCCGCGGAAGCTCGTCGTCGATTGACGCCACCCCAGGACGTGCCGCTGCTACCAGTCGCCTCGCCGTCGACCACCGCTTCACCGAGCACACTGCCCACCGCCGCTGGAGCCCCGGTGAGCCCTTCGACTCCCTACTGCCGCCGCGCCAGTGCGAGCTTCTCGCCGGCGACGACGATGAACCAGCACCGTTGGATCGCCGTGTAATCCTACGCCTCTAAACACACCATACCGTTTCGGGTTGGATGAGTGACTGACTGGTGGAGCCCACCGTCAGGCAGCCCACGCGTCTGTGGACCGTGGTGGGCTGGGCTCTGCCCGTTTAATTCGTTTCGGCCCGTTAGTGTTTCCCGTGCAGCCCACTTATTTAAATTTTGATTTTCCAGAATTGGTTTGAATTCAATATTGGCCCTGTGTTTGAAATTCAATAGAATCTGTTTGGCTTGGCCAAATTTAGCAAACTTTATATTGTTGGAAAGCCACTGAAAAGTTCTACAAAATTACACTGGTCTCACTGTGAGATTCATTGTAGAAATAATGTGACAAAAAGAACAATTCAGAGACTTTTGCACATTCAAATAATTCTTAAAAATCAACCAAAAACGATATTAAGTTGATTTCAACTCTCATAGCTCAAATTTCACTTACACTAATTGTTTCTGCAAAAATATGGTGTGGTCACTTTGAGTGATCATGGCCTAGTTTAAATAAAGGACTATATGGCTAGTTTAGTTAAGTGATATTGTCCAAAACTATTATGTAAATCATATGAAGTGTTTTACTTCATGTAAATCTTGTCCCAAGTACTTTCATATGAAGTTTGGACCCTGGTCAAATTACTCTCACATGAAATACTTGGTGATATTAAATCATAATTAGCATTGTTAAATAGTATGAGGTATTCTACCTCATTTAAATCATTTTCCCAAATAATGATGATGAATGGTTGACTTGGGTCAACATGAGTTCATGCATAATTGTTTGAGGAAGTTAAATCTTAAGAAGATTCAATGAGAGGAAACTATCATTTACATATGTAATGAGAGGAAATTATTTTTCCTCAAGAAAGAAAACCAATGCACCTAATTGTGTTATGTGTGGGATTAGAATAGTTTGTGTGAAGTCATGTTGTGCTTAGTATAGCTCTTGCACCTTGTTGAGTGATTATACCTCGTATTCGAATTTAGACGCTAGCACCGGAGAATACCAGGAAGAGGAAGGATTCTACCAAGAGGAGGAAGAGGAGAACTTTGACCACTACCAAGGCAAGCTAATATTCTTGCAAAGTGCAAAGCCCTTTGGGGCAATGCATCATTTGTCTTACCATACTTACAACAATCCTATCCCAAGTTTTTACCGTACAAGTTTTTACTTGGTTTATTAAAGAGTTACTTTTATAGTTAACTTTGGTCTAAGTTAAGAGTATTGATACGTCTCCAACGTATCTATAATTTCTGATGTTCCATGCTTGTTTTATGACAATACCTACATGTTTTATACATACTTTATGTCATATTTATGCGTTTTCCGGAACTAACCTATTGACGAGATGCTGAAGTGCCAGTTCCTGTTTTCTGCTATTTTTGGTTTCAGAAATCCTAGTAAGGAAATATTCTCGGAATTGGACGAAATCAACGCCCAGGGTCTTAAAATTCCACGAAGCTTCCAGAACACCCGAGAGGGACCAGAGGAGGGCCACAGGGCCACCACACAGGGTGCCGGCGTGGCCCAAGGGGGGGCGCCCCCCCCCCCCTATTGTGTGGAGCCACCGCAGCCCTTCCGACTCCGACTCTTCGCCTATAAGTTGCCTCCTGACCTAAATCCTCGAGACAGATTGACGAAACAGCAGAAAGCCTTCCAGAGCCGCCGCCATCGCGAAACTCCAATTTGGGGGACAGAAGTCTCTGTTCCGGCACGCCGCCGGGACGGGGAAGTGCCCCCGGAAGGCATCTCCATCAACACCACCGCCATCTTCATCACCGCTGTTGTCTCCCATGAGGGGGGAGTAGTTCTCCTTCGAGGCTAAGGGTTGTACTGGTAGCTATGTGGTTAATCTCTCTCTCCTATGTACTTCAATACAATGATCTCATGAGCTGCCTTACATGATTGAGATTCATATGATGAGCTTTGTATCACTATTAATCTATGTGCTACTCTAGTGATGTTATTAAAGTACTCTATTCCTCCTCCATGATGTAATGGTGATAGTGTGTGCATCATGTAGTACTTGGCGTAGTTTATGATTGTGATCTCTTGTAGATTATGGAGTTAACTATTACTATGATAGTATTGATGTGATCTATTCCTCCTTTCATAGTTTGTCGGTGACAGTGTGCATGCTATGTTAGTGCTCGGTATAATTGCGTTGGTCTATCATGCACTCTAAGGTTATTTAAATATGAACATCGAATGTTGTGGAGCTTGTTAACTCCGGCATTGAGGTGCTCTTGTAGCCCTACACAATTAATGGTGTTCATCATCCAACAAGAGAGTGTAGAGTGGTTTTATTATGTGATCAATGTTGAGAGTGTCCACTAGTGAAAGTATGATCCCTAGGCCTTGTTTCCGAATAGAAAAGTCACACCACAAAGATTCCTATCTCCCACGTCAACTGCACACCAGCAAGCTATTTTCTGGTGCCATTGCCGGGGAGGTCACCGTTTGTTTATTGTTCCACTGCATGTTTACTCGCTGCCATATTTTATTCAGATTGCTATTACCACTCATATACATCCATATTACTTGCATTTTACTATCTCTTCGCCGAACTAGTGCACCTATACATCTGACAAGTGTATTAGGTGTGTTGGGGACACAAGAGACTTCTTGTATCGTGATTGCAGGGTTGCTTGAGAGGGATATCTTTGACCTCTTCCTCCCTGAGTTCGATAAACCTTGGGTGATCCACTTAAGGGAAAACTTGCTGCTGTTCTACAAACCTCTGCTCTTGGAGGCCCAACACTGTCTACAGGAAAAGAAGCGTGAGTAGACATCAAGCTATTTTCTGGCGCCGTTGCCGGGGAGAAAAGGTAAAAGGCACTCACACTCCGGTCCCAGGCAACTAAGTTATTTTCTGGTGCCGTTGTAAGTGCTCGAAGCTATTTCCTTTAGATCCTGCAATTGCATCTTTTTGTTTCTTGTTTTTCACTAGTTAGGCATAATGGAAAGCAACATGGAGCTTTTTAATCTATTTCCTGAGTTAAGACATGGATGGTTTGATGCGAAAATTAAAAAACCTATGGAACATATTAATATGAACGCTTTGAACACCATTGTTGCTAATGATATGGAAAATTCTAAGCTTGGGGAAGGTGGTTTTGATGAGCATGATATTTTTAGTCCCCCAAGCATTGAGGAGAAAATTTTCTTTGACGATACTTTGCCTCCCATTTATGATGATTATAATGATAGTGGTCTTTTGGTGCCACCTACTATGGAGAGTAAATTTTATTATGATTATACTATGCCTCCTACACTTGAAGAGAATAATAATGATAGCTACTTCGTTGAATTTCCTCCCACTACAATTAATAAGAATGACTATGCTTATGTTGGGAGTAGTAATAATTTTATGCATGTAGCTCATGATAAGAATGTTTCATTTGATAGTTATATTGTTGAATTTGCTCATGATGCTACTGGATATTATTATGAGAGAGGAAAATATGGTTGTAGAAATTTTCATGTTACTAAAACACCTCTCTATATGCTGAAAATCTTGAAGTTGAGCTTGTCTAGTTTTCCTATGCTTGTTGCATTATGCTTAAATGACTTGTTTATTTACAAGATTCCTTTTCATAGGAAGTGGGTTAGGCTTAAATTTGTTTCATACTTGCTTTTTAATGCTCTCTTTTGCTTCAACTCTTATTTCTTGGGAGTGCATCATTGAAATTGCTGAGCCCATCTTAATGGCTATAAAGAAAGCACTTCTTGGGAGATAACCCATGTGTTTATTTTACTACAACACTTTTTATTTTATATTTGAGTCTTGGAAGTTGTTACTACTGTAGAAACCTCTCCTTATCTTACTTTATTGCATTGTTGTGCCAAGTGAAGTCTTTGATAGTAGGGTTGATACTAGATTTGGATTACTGCGCAGAAACAGATTTCTGTCAGTCACGAATTTGGGCAGAGTTCTCTGTAGGTAACTCAGAAAAATCTACCAATTTACGTGCGTGATCCTCAGATATGTACGCAACTTTCATTCAATTTGAGCATTGATACGTCTCCGACGTATCGATAATTTCTTATGTTCTATGCCACATTATTGATGTTATCTACATGTTTTATGCACACTTTATGTCATATTCGTACATTTTCTGGAACTAACCTATTAACAAGATGCCGAAGTGCCAGTTGCTGTTTTCTGCTATTTTTGGTTTCAGAAATCCTAGTAAGGAAATATTCTCGGAATTGGACGAAATCAAAGCCCAGGGGCCTATTTTTCCACGAAGCTTCCAGAAGTCCGAAGACGAAACGAAGAGGGGCCACGGGGTGGCCAAACCCTAGGGCGGCGCGGCCCCACCCCTGGCCGCGCCGGCCTATAGTTTGGGCCCCCCGTGCCGCCTCTTGACCTACCCTTCCGCCTACTTAAAGCCTCCGTGACGAAACCCCCAGTACCGAGAGCCACGATACGGAAAACCTTCCAGAGACGCCGCCAACGCCGATCCCATCTCGGGGGATCCAGGAGATCGCCTCCGGCACCCTGCCGGAGAGGGGAATCATCTCCCGGAGGACTCTACGCCGCCATGGTCGCCTCCGGTGTGATGTGTGAGTAGTCTACCCCTGGACTATGGGTCCATAGCAGTAGCTAGATGGTTGTCTTCTCCCCATTGTGCTATCATTGTCGGATCTTGTGAGCTGCCTAACATGATCAAGATCATCTATCTGTAATTCTATATGTTGCGTTTGTTGGGATCCGATGAATAGAGAATACTTGTTATGTTGATTATCAAAGTTATATCTACGTGTTGTTTATGATCTTGCATGCTTTCCGTTACTAGTAGATGCTCTGGCCAAGTAGATGCTTGTAACTCCAAGAGGGAGTACTTATGCTCGATAGTGGGTTCATGCCTGCATTGACACAGGGACGATGTGAAAGTTCTAAGGTTGTGTTGTGCTGTTGCCACTAGGGATAAAACATTGATGCTATGTCTAAGGATGTAGTTGTTGATTACATTACGCACCATACTTAATGCAATTGTCTCTGTTGCTTTGCAACTTAATACCGGGAGGGGTTCGGATGATAACCTGAAGGTGGACTTTTTAGGCATAGATGCAGTTGGATGGCGGTCTATGTACTTTGTCGTAATGCCCAATTAAATCTCACTATAATCATCATGATATGTATGTGCATGGTCATGCTCTCTTTATTTGTCAATTGCCCAACTGTGATTTGTTCACCCAACATGCTGTTTGTCTTATGGGAGAGACACCTCTAGTGAACTGTGGACCCCGGTCCAATTCTCTTTACTGAAATACAATCTACTGCAATACTTGTTCTACTGTTTTCTGCAAACAATCATCTTCCACACAATACGGTTAATCCTTTGTTACAGCAAGCCGGTGAGATTGACAACCTCACTGTTTCGTTGGGGCAAAGTACTTTGGTTGTGTTGTGCAGGTTCCACGTTGGCGCCGGAATCCCTGGTGTTGCGCCGCACTACATCCCGCCACCATCAACCTTCAACGTGCTTCTTGGCTCCTCCTGGTTCGATAAACCTTGGTTTCTTTCTGAGGGAAAACTTGCTGCTGTGCGCATCATACCTTCCTCTTGGGGTTCCCAACGAACGTGTGAGTTACACGCCATCAAGCATATTTTCTGGCGCCGTTGCCGGGGAGATCAAGACACGCTGCAAGGGGAGTCTCCACTTCTCAATCTCTTTACTTTGTTTTTGTCTTGCTTAGTTTTATTTACTACTTTGTTTGCTGCACTAAATCAAAATACAAAAAAATTAGTTGCTAGTTTTACTTTACTTGCTATCTTGTTTGCTATCAAAAACACAAAAAAATTAGTTACTTGCATTTACTTTACTTATTTCATCATGTTTCCTTTTAATTTTACCACAAAAGATATACCGGTAGGACGTGGGTCTATAGTTGGGAGAAATAATATAGAAGAATTTTTCAATCATGTTAGTACCATTGAAAATTTTGAAGATAGACACTTGGTGGACCTTGCGCCTACTTATGAAATTGCTGCTGTGCATTTAGTTCGCCTGTTGGAGACTAAATTTGTTAATCTTAATCCTATAATCCAACACATGTTTCTCACACTTGGTGATATGGAAGAAGGGGAAAAGAAAGATTTTGTTTTAGAAACCCTTCTTAGAGAATTTGGTGGTTTGGCAAGAGAAGCTAGAAAGGTCTTTGCTAAATTTAATATGCTTGGTTCTCATACTAATTTTGTTAGTCTCCTTGAAAAGATGGACATGGATAGAATAAGATACACTAATAATATTGATGATGGTGGGGAGACCAAAGCACCAATACCATGTAAACTCTTAGCTATGAATGATGCACTAGAGAATAACTATGCTTGGCTTGTTCCTGAAAATTTGTTTGATGAGAGTAGCACGCCTAAGACTAATGAAAAGGGAGATGCTAAAACTTATGTATCAAATATATTATGCCTGGTTGAGAAAACTCCACACCCCGCTGAGAATGCACCATCTCTTGATAATACTTGATGCACACTTTCTGCGCCTAGCTGAAAGGCGTTAAAGAAAAGCGCTTATGGGAGACAACCCATGTTTTTACCTACAGTACTTTGTTTCTATTTTGTGTCTTGGAAGTTGTTTACTACTGTAGCAACCTCTCCTTATCTTAGTTTTGTGTTTTGTTGTGCCAAGTTAAGCCGTTGATAGAAAAGTAAGTACTAGATTTGGATTACTGCGCAGTTCCAGATTTCTTTGCTGTCACGAATCTGGGTCTACCTCCCTGTAGGTAGCTCAGAAAATTAAGCCAATTTACGTGCATGATCCTCAGATATGTACACAACTTTCATTCAATTTGAGCATTTTCATTTGAGCAAGTCTGGTGCCATTTTAAAATTCGTCAATACGAACTGTTCTGTTTTGACAGATTCTGTCTTTTATTTCGCATTGCCTCTTTTGCTATGTTGGATGAATTTCTTTGATCCACTAATGTCCAGTAGCATTATGCAATGTCCAGAAGTGTTAAGAATGATTGTGTCACCTCTGAATATGTTAATTTTTATTGTGCACTAACCCTCTAATGAGTTGTTTCGAGTTTGGTGTGGAGGAAGTTTTCAAGGATCAAGAGAGGAGTATGATGCAACATGATCAAGGAGAGTGAAAGCTCTAAGCTTGGGGATGCCCCGGTGGTTCACCCCTGCATATATCAAGAAGACTCAAGCGTCTAAGCTTGGGGATGCCCAAGGCATCCCCTTCTTCATCGACAACATTATCAGGTTCCTCCCCTGAAACTATATTTTTATTCCATCACATCTTATGTGCTTTGCTTGGAGCGTCGGTTTGTTTTTGTTTTTTGTTTTGTTTGTATAAAATGGATCCTAGCATTCACCTTATGGGAGAGAGACACGCTCCGCTGTAGCATATGGACAAGTATGTCCTTGGTTTCTACTCATAGTATTCATGGCGAAGTTTCTCCTTCGTTAAATTGTTATATGGTTGGAATTGGAAAATGATACATGTAGTAATTGCTATTAATGTCTTGGGTAATGTGATACTTGGCAATTATTGTGCTCATGATTAAGCTCTTGCATCATATGCTTTGCACCTATTAATGAAGAAATACATAGAGCATGCTAAAATTTGGTTTGCATATTTGGTTTCTCTAAGGTCTAGATAATTTCTAGTATTGAGTTTGAACAACAAGGAAGACGGTGTAGAGTCTTATAATGTTTTCAATATGTCTTTTATGTGAGTTTTGCTGCACCGGTTCATCCTTGTGTTTGTTTCAAATAAGCCTTGCTAGCCTAAACCTTGTATCGAGAGGGAATACTTCTCATGCATCCAAAATACTTGAGCCAACCACTATGCCATTTGTGTCCACCATACCTACCTACTACATGGTATTTTCCGCCATTCCAAAGTAAATTGCTTGAGTGCTACCTTTAAAATTCCATCATTCACCTTTGCAATATATATCTCATGGGACAAATAGCTTAAAAACTATTGTGGTATTGAATATGTAATTATGCACTTTATCTCTTATTAATTTGCTTGTTGTGCGATAACCATGTTCACTGGGGACGCCATCAACTATTCATTGTTGAATTTCATGTGAGTTGCTATGCATGTCCGTCTTGTCTGAAGTAAGAGAGATCTACCACCTTATGGTTAAGCATGCATATTGTTAGAGAAGAACATTGGGCCGCTAACTAAAGCCATGATCCATGGTGGAAGTTTCAGTTTTGGACATATATCCTCAATCTCAAATGAGAAAATTATTAATTGTTGTTACATGCTTATGCATAAAAGAGGAGTCCATTATCTGTTGTCTATGTTGTCCCGGTATGGATGTCTAAGTTGAAGAATAATCAATAGCGAGAAATCCAATGCGAGCTTTCTCCTTAGACCTTTGTACAGGCGGCATAGAGGTACCCCTTTGTGACACTTGGTTAAAACAGTGCATTATGATGATCCGGTAGTCCAAGCTAATTAGGACAAGGTGCGGGCACTATTAGTACACTATGCATGAGGCTTGCAACTTATAAGATATAATTTACATGATACATATGCCTTATTACTACCGTTGACAAAATTGTTTCATGTTTTCAAAATCAAAGCTCTAGCACAAATATAGCAATCGATGCTTTTCCTCTATGGAGGACCATTCTTTTACTTTCAATGTTGAGTCAGTTCACCTATTTCTCTCCACCTCAAGAAGCAAACACTTGTGTGAACTATGCATTGATTCCTACATACTTGCTTATTGCACTTATTATATTACTCTATGTTGACAATATCCATGAGATATACATGTTACAAGTTGAAAGCAACCGCTGAAACTTAATCTTCTTTTGTGTTGTTTCAATGCCTTTACTTTGAATTATTGCTTTATGAGTTAACTCTTATGCAAGACTTATTAATGCTTGTCTTGAAGTGCTATTCATGAAAAGTCTTTGCTTTATGATTCACTTGTTTACTCATGTCATATACATTGTTTTGATCGCTGCATTCACTACATATGCTTTACAAATAGTATGATCAAGATTATGATGGCATGTCACTCCAGAAATTATCTGTGTTATCATTTTACCTGCTCGGGACGAGCAGAACTAAGCTTGGGGATGCTGATACGTCTCCGACGTATCGATAATTTCTTAAGTTCTATGCCACATTATTGATGTTATCTACATGTTTTATGCACACTTTATGTCATATTCGTGCATTTTCTGGAACTAACCTATTAACAAGATGCCGAAGTGCCAGTTGCTGTTTTCTGCTGTTTTTGGTTTCAGAAATCCTAGTAAGGAAATATTCTCGGAATTGGACGAAATCAAAGCCCAGGGGCCTATTTTTCCACGAAGCTTCCAGAAGTCCGAAGACGAAACGAAGAGGGGCCACGGGGTGGCCAAACCCTAGGGCGGCGCGGCCCCACCCCTGGCCGCGCCGGCCTATAGTTTGGGCCCCCCGTGCCGCCTCTTGACCTACCCTTCCGCCTACTTAAAGCCTCCGTGACGAAACCCCCGCATCGAGAGCCACGATACGGAAAACCTTCCAGAGACGCCGCCAACGCCGATCCCATCTCGGGGGATCCAGGAGATCGCCTCCGGCACCCTGCCGGAGAGGGGAATCATCTCCCGGAGGACTCTACGCCGCCATGGTCGCCTCCGGTGTGATGTGTGAGTAGTCTACCCCTGGACTATGGGTCCATAGCAGTAGCTAGATGGTTGTCTTCTCCCCATTGTGCTATCATTGTCGGATCTTGTGAGCTGCCTAACATGATCAAGATCATCTATCTGTAATTCTATATGTTGCGTTTGTTGGGATCCGATGAATAGAGAATACTTGTTATGTTGATTATCAAAGTTATATCTACGTGTTGTTTATGATCTTGCATGCTTTCCGTTACTAGTAGATGCTCTGGCCAAGTAGATGCTTGTAACTCCAAGAGGGAGTACTTATGCTCGATAGTGGGTTCATGCCTGCATTGACACCTGGGACAGTGATAGAAAGTTCTAAGGTTGTGTTGTGCTGTTGCCACTAGGGATAAAACATTGATGCTATGTCTAAGGATGTAGTTGTTGATTACATTACGCACCATACTTAATGCAATTGTCTGTTGCTTTGCAACTTAATACTGGAGGGGGTTCGGATGATAACCTGAAGGTGGACTTTTTAGGCATAGATGCAGTTGGATGGCGGTCTATGTACTTTGTCGTAATGCCCAATTAAATCTCACTATAACCATCATGATATGTATGTGCATGGTCATGCTCTCTTTATTTGTCAATTGCCCAACTGTAATTTGTTCACCCAACATGCTGTTTGTCTTATGGGAGAGACACCTCTAGTGAACTGTGGACCCCGGTCCAATTCTCTTTACTGAAATACAATCATCGCAATCTTGTTCTCTTGTTTTCTGCAAACAATCATCTTCCACACAATACGGTTAATCCTTTGTTATAGCAAGCCGGTGAGATTGACAACCTCACTGTTTCGTTGGGGCAAAGTACTTTGGTTGTGTTGTGCAGGTTCCACGTTGGCGCCGGAATCCCTGGTGTTGCGCCGCACTACATCCCGCCGCCATCAACCTTCAACGTGCTTCTTGGCTCCTCCTGGTTCGATAAACCTTGGTTTCTTTCTGAGGGAAAACTTGCTGCTGTGCGCATCATACCTTCCTCTTGGGGTTCCCAACGAACGTGTGAGTTACACGCCATCAAGCATTTTCATCTGAGCAAGTTAAGTGCCTCTAAAAAATTCGTCCTTACGGACTGTTCTGTTTTGACAGATTCTGCCTTTTATTTCGCATTGCCTCTTTTGCTGTATTGGATGGATTTCTTTGTTCCACTAACTTTCAGAAGCTTTGTGCAATGTCCAGAAGTGTTAAGAATGATTGTGTCACCTCTGAACATGTGAATTTTGATTATGCACTAACCCTCTAATGAGTTTGTTTTGAGTTCGGTGTGGAGGAAGTTTTCAGGGGTCAAGAGAGGAGGATGATACAATATGATTAAGAAGAGTGAAAAGTCTAAGCTTGGGGATGCCCCGGTGGTTCATCCCTGCG
The DNA here is from genome assembly GCF_019359855.2 of Lolium perenne. Classification (NCBI taxonomy): domain Eukaryota; kingdom Viridiplantae; phylum Streptophyta; class Magnoliopsida; order Poales; family Poaceae; genus Lolium; species Lolium perenne. The sequence goes on along the minus strand of NC_067245.2, from coordinate 88,220,247 downwards.
TATTTCAAGAAGACTCAAGCATCTAAGCTTGGGGATCCCCAAGGCATCCCCTTCTTCATCGACAAATTATCAAGTTCCTCTAGTGAAACTATATTTTTATTCCATCACATCTTATGTGCTTTACTTGGAGCGTCTGTATGTTCTTGTTTTTTTTTGTTTGAATAAAATTGGATCCTAGCATTCATTGTGTGGGAGAGAGACACGCTCCGCTGTTGCGTATGAACACATGTGTTCTTAGCTTTATTCTTAATGTTCATGGCGAAGGTTGAAACTGCTTCGTTCAATGTTATATGGTTGGAAACAGAAAATGCTACATGTGGTAAATGGTATAATGTCTTGAATAATTTGATACTTGGCAATTGTTGTGCTCATGATTAAGCTCTTGCATCATATACTTTGCACCTATTAGTGAAGAAATACATAGAGCTTGCTAAAATTTGGTTTGCATGATTGGTCTCTCTAAGGTCTAGATATTTTCTGGTAAGGGTTTGAGCAACAAGGAAGACAGTGTAGAGTCTTATAATGCTTGCAATATGTTCTTATGTGAGTTTTGCTGTACCGGTTCATACTTGTGTTTGCTTCAAACAACCTTGCTAGCCTAAGCCTTGTATTGAGAGGGATTACTTCTCGTGCATCCAAAATCCTTGAGCCAATAACTATGCCATTTGTGTCCACCATACCTACCTACTACATGGTATTTCTCTGCCATTCCAAAGTAAATTGCTTGAGTGCTACCTTTAAAGTTCTATTCTTTGTCTTTGCAATATATAGCTCATGGGAAAAATAGCTTAAAAACTATTATGGTATTGAATATGTACTTATGTATCTTATTTCTTATTAAGTTGCTTGTTGAGCGATAACCATGTTCCTGGGGACGCCATCAACTATCTTTGTTGAATATCATGTGAGTTGCTATGCATGTTCGTCTTGTCTGAAGTAAGGATGATTTATCATGAGTTGAATGGATTGAGTATGCATATTGTTAGAGAAGAACATTGGGCCGCTAACTAAAGCCATGATCCATGGTGGAAGTTTTAGTTTTGGAAAATAATCCTCAATCTCTTATGTGAATATTATTTGTTGTTGAATGCTTATGCATTAAAGAGGAGTCCATTATCTATTGTCTATGATGTCCCGGTATGGATGTCTAAGTTGAGAATAATCAAAAGCGAGAAATCCAATGCGAGCTTTCTCCTTAGACCTTTGTACAAGCGGCATAGAGGTACCCCTTTGTGATACTTGGTTAAAACATATGTTATGCAATGATAATCCATGAAAATCCAAGCTAATTAGGACAAGGTGTGGGCACTATTGGTATACTATGCATGAGGCTTGCAACTTGTAGGATATCTTATACATAACACATATGCTTTATTACTACCGTTGACAAAATTGTTTCTTGTTTTCAAAATAAAAGCTCTAGCACAAATATAGCAATCCATGGTTCCCTCTTCGAAGGGCCATTCTTGTACTTTTATGTTGAGTCAGTTTACCTATTTCCTTCTATCTTAGAAGCAAACACTTGTGTCAACTGTGTGCATTGATTCTTACATGCTTGCTTATTGCACTTATTATATTACTTTGTGTTGACAACTATCCATGAGATATGCATGTTGAAGTTGAAAGCAACCGCTGAAACTTATATCTTCCTTTGTGTTGCTCCAATGCCTTTACTTTGAATCTATTGCTTTATGAGTTAACTCTTATGCAAGACTTATTGATTCTTGGCTTGAAAGTACTATTCATGAAAAGTCTTTGCTATATGATTCACTTGTTTAATCATTATCTTCACCATTGCTTTGAATCGTTGCATTAATCTCATATGCTTTACAATAGTATGATTAAGATCATATTGGTAGCATGTCACTTCAGAAATTATCTTTGTTATCGTTTACCTACTCGGGACGAGTAGGAACTATGCTTGGGGATGCTGATACGTCTCCAACGTATCTATAATTTCTGATGTTCCATGCTTGTTTTATGACAATACCTACATGTTTTATACATACTTTATGTCATATTTATGCGTTTTCCGGAACTAACCTATTGACGAGATGCTGAAGTGCCAGTTCCTGTTTTCTGCTGTTTTTGGTTTCAGAAATCCTAGTAAGGAAATATTCTCGGAATTGGACGAAATCAACGCCCAGAGTCTTAAAATTCCACGAAGCTTCCATAACACCCGAGAGGGACCAGAGGAGGGCCACAGGGCCACCACACAGGGTGCACGGCCTAAGGGGGGCGCGCCCCCTATTGTGTGGAGCCACCGCAGCCCTTCCGACTCCGACTCTCTGCCTATAAGTTGCCTCCTAACCTAAATCCTCGAGACGGATTGACGAAACACAAGAAAGCCTTCCAGAGCCGCCGCCATCGCGAAACTCCAATTCGGGGGACATAAGTCTCTGTTCCGGCACGCCGCCGGGACGGGGAAGTGCCCCCGGAAGGCATCTCCATCGACACCACCGCCATCTTCATCACCGCTGCTGTCTCCCATGAGGGGGGGAGTAGTTCTCCTTCGAGGCTAAGGGTTGTACTGGTAGCTATGTGGTTAATCTCTCTCTCCTATGTACTTCAATACAATGATCTCATGAGCTGCCTTACATGATTGAGATTCATATGATGAGCTTTGTATCACTATTAATCTATGTGCTACTCTTGTGATGTTATTAAAGTAATCTATTCCTCCTCCATGATGTAATGGTGACAGTGTGTGCATCATGTAGTACTTGGCGTAGTTTATGATTGTGATCTCTTGTAGATTATGGAGTTAACTATTACTATGATAGTATTGATGTGATCTATTCCTCCTTTCATAGTTTGTCGGTGACAGTGTGCATGCTATGTTAGTACTCGGTATAATTGCATTGGTCTATCATGCACTCTAAGGTTATTTAAATATGAACATCGAATGTTGTGGAGCTTGTTAACTCCGGCATTGAGGTGCTCTTGTAGCCCTACACAATTAATGGTGTTCATCATCCAACAAGAGAGTGTAGAGTGGTTTTATTATGTGATCAATGTTGAGAGTGTTCACTAGTGAAAGTATGATCCCTAGGCCTTGTTTCCGAATGGAAAAGTCACACCACAAAGATTCCTATCTCCCACGTCAACTGCACGCCAGCAAGCTATTTTCTGGTGCCATTGCCGGGGAGGTCACCGTTTGTTTACTGTTCCACTGCATGTTTACTCGCTGCCATATTTTATTCAGATTGCTATTACCACTCATATACATCCATATTACTTGCATTTTACTATCTCTTCGCCAAACTAGTGCACCTATACATCTGACAAGTGTATTAGGTGTGTTGGGGACACAAGAGACTTCTTGTATCGTGATTGCAGGGTTGCTTGAGAGGGATATCTTTGACCTCTTCCTCCCTGAGCTCGATAAACCTTGGGTGATCCACTTAAGGGAAAACTTGCTGCTGTTCTACAAACCTCTGCTCTTGGAGGCCCAACACTGTCTACAGGAAAATAAGCGTGAGTAGACATCAAGTATTTCTAGAATAGCAAAGTTAGTCTCAAAGCTAGCCAAGCAAGATAGCACCCCTCATGATTAGTGCTAGTGCTAAATACTAAAACTTGACTACTATAGATGGGAACATGTGACTTGAAATGAATTTGAAACCTTGGAATGATGAGTCATTCCATTGAATGATTTTGAAGGTGAATATGACTTGGAGAAGATGGTGATTTTTGATTAAAAATGATATTGGTTGGGATGCGATACCTTTCCAATTTTTGAGTACCCCCACAATACCTGATTATGGGTAGGGCTTAACTGGAAATTTATACATCTTAGTATGGGTTACCTCTGAACAAGCATCATAGGGGTTATGCCGAGGCTGCCTCCGTTGTATGAGAAATGATGTGAATTGAGGTGAATTGTACGGCCAAGCCCTGTGCAGTTCCCGGGTTGATAGTTGGTCATCACTGGGAGGCCAAGCTCATGGGGAGAGCTGCCTATACTAGGGTTTGTAAGTGAAAGGTTATGGTTGATGATCCGCGTACTGAGTTACGATGATTCGGGGTTATCCCGACGGATGAAATCAAATGTTGTGGCACAAGTGTGCAACCTCTGCAGAGTGTAAATCTATTCGAATAGCCGTGTCCACAGTTACGGACGGTTGGAAAGGCCATACAGTTTCCGGTGTCAGATTCTTGAAAATGTTGGTGAAGTGAATGGTGAATGGTGACTTGTTTTTGAATCACAACTGAGTTGTGGGAATGACCCTAATGTTCCCACTTGAGTTAGTTAGCACATGAAAGAGTCTTTTTATCAATTACTTGTGAACTAAAATTTGCTTTATGCAAAAGAAACTAGAGCTTAGCACCCCCCTTACTAGAATTGTTAGCACTTACACTAGTATTAGCTTGCGAGTACTTAAAGTACTCACGGCTGTGTCCCTGGCTATTCAAATGGCCAGAGTATGAAGATGAACAGAACTACCACGGAGATGACCAGCAGGACACCTACGACAACTAGGAGTCTTCCGACGTCAAGCGTTGGCCTATGGACTAGAGAGTCCATTTTATTTACGCTTCCGCTATGAACTTGTGTTTATTCGTTGATCACTAGATCAACTATTTGTGTAATATGGATCAGGTGATCTGAAGTTGTAAGACAATATGGTTTGTAATGAATGATGACTATGATATTCGACTATTATGCCTCGCAACAACAATATTCCTGGGATTGCGATGAATGACATAATAGTCATCTGGACTTAAAAATCTGGGTGTTGACAATCTTTGAATCAAGGGATGCTACATTCTTTGAGGATATATTTCCTATGAGAGATATGTATGGCATGTCTTGTTGGGAATCTGGTCCAATACATGAAACTCCTGTGGAGTCTGATGAGGAATCTGATGATGAGAGTTCAGATTCTGATGAAGATGACAATGAAGCTCCCACAAGGAGTAAGAGACAAAGGACTGCAAAGTCTTTTGGTAATGATTTCATTGTGTATCTTGTGGATGATACTCCACTACCATTTCAGAAGCTCTCGCATCTCCTGATGCAGACTACTGGAAGGAAGCAGTTCAAAGCGAGATGGATTCCATCTTGGCTAATGGAACATGGGAGTTAACTGAGCATCCTTATGGGTGCAAACCTGTAGGATGTAAATGGGTATTTAAGAAGAAGCTTCAAGCTGATGGTACTATTGAGAAGTACAAAGCTCGGCTTGTAGCAAAAGACTATACCCAAAAGGAAGGCGAAGATTTCTTCGATACCTACTCACCTGTGGCGAGATTGACCACCATTCGAGTACTACTATCATTGGCTGCCTCACATGGTCTTCTCGTTCATCAAATGGACGTTAAGACGGCTTTCCTAAATGGAGAGTTGGACGAGGAAATTTACATGGAACAGCCTGATGGTTTCATACTAGAAGGTCAAGAAAGAAAGGTGTGTAAATTAAAGAAATCTTTGTATGGTCTAAAACAAGCACCCAAACAATGGCATGAGAAGTTTGAAAGAACTTTGACATCTGTGGCCTTTGTTGTTAATGAAGCTGACAAATGTGTGTACTACCGCCATGGTGGGGGTGTGGGAGTTGTCCTATGCTTGTATGTGGATGACATACTAATTCTTGGGACAAGTCTCAAAGTGATTGAGGAGGTCAAAACCTTCTTATCTCAGTGTTTCGAGATGAAAGATCTTGGAGAAGCTGATGTTATATTAAACATCAAGTTACTAAGAGATGAGAATAATGGGATTACACTTGTGCAATCTCATTATGTTGAGAAGGTGTTGAGCAGATTTGGCTATGCTGATTGCAAATCTTCTCTCACACCTTATGATCCTAGTGTCTTGCTTCGAAAGAATGAAAAGACAACTAAAGATCAATTGAGATACTCTCAAATCATTGGTTCACTCATGCATTTAGCTTGCACTACGAGGCATGATATCTCGTTTGCTGTATGCATACTTAGCCGGTTTGTGGCCAACCCGGGAGATGATCATTGACATGATCTTGAGAGAGTAATGCGCTATCTAAAGGGAACCATGAGTTATGGAATTCATTATACCGGGTATCCAAGAGGACTTGAAGGGTATAGTGATTCCAATTGGATTTCTGATGCTAAGATGAAGGCCACAAGTGGATATGTTTTCACTCTTGGTGGTGGCGCTGTTTCCTGGAAGTCTTGCAAGCAGACCATCTTAACGAGGTCAACTATGGAAGCAGAACTCACAACATTAGATACAGCTACTGTCGAAGCGGAATGGCTTCGTGAGCTCTTGATGGACTTTCCTATGGTTGAAAAACCAATACCGGCCATCCTCATGAATTGTGATAATCAAACTATGATTATCAAAGTAAAAAAGTTCTAAGGATAATATGAAAAGTTCCAAACATATCAAGAGGAGACTGAAGTCTATCAGAAAACTGAATAACTCCGGAGTGATAGCATTGGATTATGTCCAAAGTGCTAAAAATCTGGCAGATCCTTTCACAAAAGAACTATCAAGAAACATGATAGACCTTGCATCGAGGGAGATGGGTTTGAGACCCACTTGAGTTACCGAGGGGGTAACCCAACCTATGTGATCGGAAATTCCGTGAACTAGGACCTCGGAAAAAACCCGGAGCAACTGAGTTGAGAGAAAATTTAATAATCCCACTCCGTTGCAGATGCAATTCTCTCATAGCTACTGTAAGGTAGGTTGACAATGTCTTAATGTGTTCTGAGCGGCTCTTGATGAGCGAAGACGCTGTTCTATAGGGCGATCTTTGAAGAACACATCTATACGAGTGACACTACTGGTCATAGTGTGGGAGATTTGGGTGAATCTCTAGCAAGCTCATGAAGGCCCGAGGAGTGTGACTTATAAGCTCCACCCGAGGGGAAGGCTATATGGTAGCCTAGTACTGTGCCGACATTGAGTGAAACTTGCTGCACAAAGACTGACAATTCAAGGCATAGTCCATTGTTCAGTTTTCGTCAAGCGTAACTCCTTGTCTAGGTGGAAGTTCAACTTAACAGTCTCCACTGAAGTGTAGGTATATTAAACAGTGAATGGAACTAATGTGTCATGTGATGTGCATATGAGATCTGGTGGGGGATTATTGAATGTAGATGGGCTGCAGCCTAGTAAGGCAGCCCATGTAGTCTACAATTCTTGAAATCTCAAGGCCCATCACGTTGGTGAAAGGACACAGATGTCGCCTAGAGGGGGGGCGGTGAATAGGCGGTTTAAAACTTTTACGAGATGGGCTTAACAAATGCGGAATAAAACTAGCGTTTACTTTGTCAAGCCCAAAGCCTATATACTATGGTTCACCTATGTGCACCAACAACTTATTCTAAGCAAGGGTTCACCTATGTGCACCAACAACTTATGCTAAGCAATACAAGCAACTTATGTGATAGCAAGATATATATAACTTCAAGCACGATGGCTATCACAAGGTAAAGTGCATAAGGAAAGAGCTCGGGTATAGAGATAACCGAGGCACGCGGGAGACGAAGATTTATCCCGAAGTTCACACTCTTGCGAGTGCTAATCTCCGTTGGAGAGGTGCGGTGGCTTAGTGCTCCCGAACGCCACAAGAGGCTCACCTTGAGGTGTGGTTGCTCGATGCACACCAACGCCACAAAGGCCTCACCCCAAGATGCGGTACTCACACCACACACCGAACGCCACGAAGGCGCCTCACCTAAATCTCCGGTGACCCTCGCCACAAAGGCCTAGGTCACGGTTCCACTAAGGGATTTCCTTCGAGGCGGAAACCGGGCCTTACACAAAGCTTGGGGCATGCATCCACAACTTAATTGGAGGCTCCCAAGAAATCGCCACAAAGGCCTCAAATCCGTCTAGGGTTCCAAGAACCCAAGAGTAACAACTTTCTTGTTTTCACTTCCACGAATCACCGTGGAGAACTCAAACCGATGCACCAAATGCAATGGCAAGAACACCACAAAGATGCTCAAGTACTTCTCTCTCAAATTCCAACAAAGCTACAAAAGCTATTGGGGGAATAAGAGAGGAAGAACAAATAGGAGGAGGAACACCAAATTTCTCCAAGATCTAGATCTAGTGGATTCCCCTCACAAAGAGAGGGATTTGATTGGTGAAGATGTAGATCTAGATCTCCTCTATCTTTCTCTCAAATAGATGCAAGATTCATGGGAGGGAGAGGGAGATAGCAATCTCAAAGAAGGTCAACAATGGAAGCAAAAACGAGCTCAAATGATTGGGGAACTTTGGGGAAGAAGACCCCCTTAAATAGGGCAAGAGAAATCTGCCCGTTATGCACAAAGCTCATCAAAACCGGAACTCCAGGTCATTTGGGGCGGAACTTCCGCCCCCCGAAAGTACCGGCCAACTTCCGGGTGAAGAAGGGCGTCCCCGGAAAGCTTACAGTATACTTCTGCGTGCAGATTCGTCATTTCCGGAAGTTCACCGGAAGTAGGGCGGAAGTTCCGGCCACCGGAACTTCCGGCCAACTTCCGGCCAAAAAAACGGCTTCACGGAAACTTGAATAACTTTTGCATCCGGACTTCGATTTTGATGATCTTGGGCTCGTTTCAAAGCTAGTAACAAGCTCTACAAGATCATGCAGGGAACCATCATAGTCTAGTAAGTTAGGATAGAAATAAATGATGAAAGGTTTGACCTATCTAAAAAAGACATGCCGGTAAAACCTCCAACCTCGAAAATGCAACAACTTGAGTTAGGAAACTCGGATTTAGGTGAAACCAATTTTGTTGTAAATAAGATGACAAGAGCTACCCCACAAAGATTGAAAAGCTTACGAACAAGTGGAGTAGTTTTTTCTATGTATTTTAGAGTGATACCTCTCAATACGAGAAACCGAGAAAAACTTCAATATCGAAAACGCAGCAAGTGATTCGTGTGGAATCCATTTTCGATTAACTAGAGCTTGTCATGAGAATAAGCACAAGCTCTAAAACAACATATGGATAAGATACAAATAACAACCAAGAAAGATGATGCAAGGATGCAAAGGTTTGAGCTCTCCGAAGGATACGATCGAGTTACTCACTCGATAGCCCTCTTGATAGTACGACAACTAAACTATAAACCGGTCTCCAACTACACTATGAGACTGGTGAGAAAGAAACCCTATCAAGAGCAAACCTTATAGTTGCGCATTCCACTTGAGCTCGATGATGATGATCTTAACTTCAACAAGATGGAACGCCTTTCTTGCTTGTGCTTGCTTGACGAAGTCTTGTAGATTGCTCCCCCATAAACCACCATGGGAGAGCTTTTTCTTCGGCGCAACTTCACATATCCATGATCACCATATGGATGGCAAGAGTCAATCAAAGGATCTCTTCAAGATGGCTCATCTTGAACTAGCACTTCATTTCTCCATGGCAAGCTTCAAGCTTATGATCTCTTCGAGTTGGCTCATCTTGAACTTGCACTTCATTTCTTCATTCTTCATGATGTTGATGTCTTGAAGTAACTTGAGGGCTCACTTCATCTTCATCTTCAAGACATACTTGACACTTGATATCCTTCATCAATTTCTTCTTATTGCAACCTAATACAAACATGTTGATGTCTTGAAGTAACTTGATGGCTTACTTCATCTTCATCTTCAAGACATACTTGACACTTGATATCCTTCATCAAATTCTTCTTATTGCAACCTTGAAGCCAACATATGGTTCAAGAATTGCCTATGGACAACTCCTACAAATATAACTCAATGCAAACATTAGTCCATAGGGATTGTCATTAATTACCAAAACCACACATGGGGGCTCCATGCACTTTCAATCTCCCCCATTTTGGTAATTGATGACAATCTCTTTGAGAGGGTTTATATAAGGAATTGAAGTAACAAACAAGTTGAATATATAGAGCAAACTCCCCCATAATATATGCATGTGTGAATGATCTTGACTTTCATTGCATATATTGGCATTCAAAGCCTAGTGGAGTTTCCTCTAACTATTCAACTATGCAAAGCAACAAGATGCAATGCAAGGTGGGCATTCGGTTTTAACCGAAATTTCGGTTCGGTTTTTGCGGTTTTTGAACAAATTCGGTTTTCAAAAATGGTAACCGAAATTGGCATGAAAATTTAGGAAACCGAAGATTCGGTTAACCAACAAATTCGGTTCGGTTTTCGGTTAAAACCAAATGAACCTACTCACTTGAAAAAATAGTAGGCATCACCGAAGAAAGCAAATAGTGATTGACATATCAACACAAAAAGCATCAACTGCGCAAGAAATCGACAAATGAGCACCAATCGTGGAGGGATGCTATTTGGTAGGCTGCGGCACTTGTGGTACAGGTGCATCACTCGTGAGCGATTAAAAGGGGTAGCTAAAAATTCGAGCGACATGTTCTATTATGCAGGCTTCACGCTATATTCAGAAAAAGCTAGTACATCAAAGACCAAAGTCATACATTGAATGAACAATTTTTGGAACATCAAACGCAATTGGGCTTCTATGGAATGATCGGTTTATGCATAAATTGATGGTAGGTTACTCAATTCGGTCTATTCGGTCTTGTTCGGTTGGTGGGGCTAAAAACCGAATTCTACCAAATTTAATTCGGTTAGTATAATTGGAAACCGAAAAAATAGCGGTTAATGGAAAAAACCGAGATTTCGGTTAGTTCGGTTTCGGCTTCGGTTCGGTTTTCGGTTTCACGGTTTTTATGCCCACCCTGAAATGCAATAAAGGCACATGCTTAAGCACAAAGCAAAGACATAACCAAATTCCCTGAAACCCTACAAACTTCTCCCCATTGGCACCAATTGCCGAAATGGGTGAAAAATTTAGAAGGCCAATATAGTGAGAGTTCCTCCATAGCGTGTGCATTTCTCATAATTTGAGTGGAATCAAATGCACATATCCAATGACGAATATTCGGAAGGAATCACACTATAGAAAGGATCAAAGATTGCAAAAAGATAACAAAGCCAAGAAGCTTCAACAAATGAAGCAATCAACCAAATGAACCACAAAGAAGATACCAAAAGAAAGATAGATATTATGATAAGATCAAGAAGATTGCTCTAAATAATATGAGGAAGCTCCCCAAGGTTTGTGCACAAAACTAGACAATTTGCGTTGGAGTATAAAGTGCACAAACATGGAATCATCACTCCCATAATATCATTCAAAAACAAAAGATACCAAGTGAATCAAACTCTAATGATCACCACAAAATAGTGCCTTAAATAAAATGAGGAAGCTCCCCAAGGTACATGTATAAATTAAAATGTTGCATTTGAATACAATATGCATAACATGGAATCCTCACTCCCTCATTACCATTTAAAACACAAACATTTTCAATAGATCATAGATAGAAAATTAAGCTTAACACTTGCAACAAACAAATGGTTGAGCAACAAGTAAGAGGTACCATAAAAAAAGGCTCAACCAAGAGGATATGTGAAAGGCATGACAAAGCATATTATAGGACTATTACAAGGATGAGAAAATAACATCATCATAGTATTCAATGAATTATATTGCTTAGCATGACCAATCAACATGCAACAAATAAATAAGATATCAAATGGAGATGTATCATCTCTTATGTGTATAAGTTTCACTTAGTGGACGAAATCACTAAGATGTTTATCCACAACAAAACATGTACACACAAAATAGATACGCAAGAAATATAGCATGATATCCGAAATGAAGTCATGAAATATACCAATAATAATTTTTGCTTAACAGCATGGCCAATGGCTCAATTTTATCTTATTGTACATTCATGAACTTCAACCACAAACATCTAAAATACATCACAAATATCAACAAGGGATAGAAGATAGTTGGGATGCATTGAGAGAGGCAACAAGTATCACAAACGAGGATACCAAAAACATAACTAAATTTGCACTTTCATCTATATTGCACACGTGAGAGCCTTGAGGAATTGATATGCAATAAAATTGCTAGATAGGTATAGTTGGGATGGATGAAACTTCCCAACAAATGCGCTCATCTCAAATTACTCACATTCACAATAAAGAGGTTTAATTAAGACTTTTTGCAAGAAGCACAATATTTGCAAATCAAGAGATTCATGCCAAGATGCAACCACATGGTTGGATGCTAGAAAAATATGCATGAGAATATACTTGTTACCGAGATAGCATTGGTGTGAATGTAGTAGATATGTGTTCGTTGACCATCCTAGCTTGCCTCAAGTTACCATTGAGTCACCACTTCTTTCCAAGAGTGAGACAAGCATCCAATGCATATCCATTATACCTAACACAAAGGTAAGTACAAAGTGGTCCCCAAACTATTTGGGTCCTAAGTAGTTAGACACACTACAACATATAGGACAAACTCCACAATACTATGTGCATATAGATATGAAATTGAATTTCATGCACATCTTAATCAAATTAGGATTTGATGGAGTTTACCCTATATATTGGATCAAAGAAAGTAACACATGCCATAAGATATAAATATATTAAATATGCATGCACAATACTTTCAAGAACCAAAGGAAGGTACAATTTGGACATAACTCCAAATAAATCAAGAAAAAATGGTTGTCCAAATTATATCAAAGAATCGAATCAACACAAGATTGAATCCAAAGACTTGTCTCATTGTAAGAAGCTAATAATTAAACCCAAAGACAAATGAATGAGATAAACAACTCCCAAGAGAGCAAGGTTCCAACGAATAAACCAAACCCTTGACACTTTTTATGATGGCACAAAGTACCAAAAAGAAATTTATGTCTCCGAAATCAAATTTTTGATAATGATCAAGAGATGTCAAGCATTCTAACAAATATAGGAGAGCTCCCCCAAGATTAGTGCATTATCTAGGATTTGACATATAAATATAAAATGCACAAAACTAGGATCATCATGCTACCTATATCTACTAAAATGCTAAGAAAGTTTGAATAGACCAATTAGATCCATAAGATACAAGGAAGACACATGGGAGTCAAAGCACAAAAAATTCATGGAAAAAATAAGGCAATTTAAACACAAGAGCCAATGTAGATATGATCAATAAATATCTACCTCATAATTTATTACCACTTTTCCTAGGACAAGAGGTATTAGTAAATATTTCTCGGTGGTAGTTTGTAAGTATACATAAGATCATATTTACAACGAATAAAGCATATGGTAAAAGATAAGAGTTAAGCATCATGCAAAGATAGTTTCTTGATAGATTCATTTAGTCATAGCAACATGCAAGGTAATTAATAGTATTCATACCAACATGCAAAGCAATTAATTGTATTCATACCAACATGCAAAGCAATTAATAGTATGACTTGAAGCACATGGTTTTCCAAAAATGTATTGAGGGACACGTTGTGAAAAACCATGCCAAGAAAAACTTTCACAAATAAGATCCACAAAGATATTAGCAATGAAGCTATTTAAGCAAATTGGAGTTTGTTTGAGCAAACATGCCACATAGGAGAGAGATAATTTACAATATCGATTCTATGTGACACAACCTCAAATGTTCACATTTTCTAGGCTTGTAATATGCACAAAGCTTATTACCCCCCATAATGTGATAAGGAATTTATTTTCACAAGAGGCAAATAAGATCCAACTAGAGATATTAATGGACATTAGAATTTGAATTTCTCATGAATATGACATACCACATAGACTAGATAATCTTGCAATATCAATTCTAAGTGATATTCCTCATGTACACACACTGTTAGGATCATGAAATTCCCAAAGGAATATCACTCCCCCAAAATGGGATAGTCCATTAATCGCTCATAAGAGCCATATAAGATACAACAAGATGCAAAGTGGCTCCAACACAAACACAAATACATGGTGTGCAACCCAACATGCATAGACTTGATTTCTCAAGAAAAGCAAGTAGGAAACACAACATATAAAAACACATGTTAGGAACAAAAACTAACACATGCAAAGGGGCGAGTAACTTTCAATATAAATGAGTTGAGCACATGTTACCGCAAGGAGGAACATTGAATATATGATAGAAGCAAGATAACCAAGACTTGGCTTGAGATAATATAAATGATGAAGATCCCTTAATTATTCATGATGTAGCCAAGTCTCCAATGCCCTCCAACAATCACCTATTGATCAAGTTTTGGATTGTTGGTCCCCAACTATGTTGGGTCCTAAGAGGTTAGTCACAATAGGTTTGGCAACCCAAATGGTTCTTTGCTTGACACCACTTTGAGCACCAACATATTTGGCAAACACATTGCCACCCTCATACTTACAAAGAGAATAAATATCATCAATGGTGGTAGAGTTGGATGAGGTACCAATAGTGCAAAAGGAGGAGATGTGGCCCTTCTCACGGCATATGTAGCAAGTTCTTTTCTTCTCCTTCTTCTCACTAAATTTCTCCACAATGGGAGCATTGGCTTGATTCTTCTTGGGAAGTGGAATTTCTTCAACTTGAGGTTGAATATGAGTTTGAGCTTGAGGCCACTTCCCTTTTTGTTTCTTCTTCAAAGGGCAAGATCTAACATGATGCCCTTCAATTTTGCACTTGAAGCAAACAATCTTGGCCGGGTCTTTGACTTGTAGTTGGCCCTTCTTAATCTTTTTGTTCTTGGACTTGTTCTTGTTGTTGGAGTTGAATCCAAGTCCACTCTTGTCATTGGGGGATTGTTTCACACTCAACATCTTGTCAAGTTTGCATTTCCCTTCATGACTCTTTACCAAGTCGTTCTTCAAAGAAGTGACTTGGGCCTTGAGCTCTTTGATTTCCTCTACATGGTTAGTAATAACACAAGTACTAGAGGAAGTAGAAACTTCATTGTTAGAGCAACAAGGCAAGGAAAATAATTCATCACAAGATTTAGCAATACTATGAGTGGATGAATTACTAGGACTAGCACATGGCAATGTAGAATTTTGACTAGTAGTGCTAGTTTCCACATGAGGCTCACAAGGTGTTGCCTTTGATATGATAGCCTCATGAGCTAACTTTAGCCTATCATGGGAGGCTAGAAGATCCTCATGGGAGCTAGAAAGCTTTCCATGATTTTCTTCCAATTTCCCATAATTGCTAGTTAGCAATTCAAGTTGAGCCCTTAGCTCAACATTCTCCTTGAAGATAGATGATTCACGAGAAGTAGAGTTAGTAGCACAAGCATCATCACAAGACATATTAAGAAGAGATGGTAACATAGCATGCTCTTTTAAATAGGAAGCTTGAAGTTGCTCATGAGACTTGGTGAGGATAGAGTGTTCGCTCTCCAAGACCTTGTGGGCCTTGTTTAGATCATCTAGATCCTTAACAAGTTTATCATGACCAACACCAACTTTGGAATTTTCCTTTTTAAGAATTTTTACTTGAGCTTTAGCATGGTCTCTTTCCTTAGTGAGTTTAGAAACTATTTCATTTTGAGACACTTCAAGGGTTTCAAGTTGCTCTTTAAGAGAGGCTACGGTCTCTTGTTCTTCTTCAAGATAATTCTTTAGGGATGCTACATCATTGGCATACTCTCGTTCAAGAGCACCCATTTTATCAATGGTGTTCTCATGCATCCAAATAAGTTTTTGGCTCACAATAGAGGTAGTCAAGATTTCAAAGAAGTGAGAGCTAGCAATTTTATCTTTGCAAAGAACCTTGAATACACTCTTACCCTTATCGCGTAGAGAAACAACCCAATCCTCTTCTTCATATTCATCCTCATCCTTATCACCATGAGAAGTATGAGGTTCCATGGTAGGAGATACCGTGGAACCCTTGGCCATAAGGCACATATGAGAACCGTGAGATAAAGATGAGGAGTTACTTGAGGCTCCTTTCAAGATCTTGTCTTGACCGATAGAACCTTTGGTTTCCTCTACAATGTTAGTCACACAACAACTAGAGGAAATAGAAGCATTTTTATCATGGCCACAAGACAAAGCAAGCATATGATCATTGGATTTATTCAAGCAACTTACACATGATATGCAAGGACTATCAACACAAGCATGTAAATCATTTCTAGTGCTAGATGTGTTTAAGTACAAAGATGAACCATTGCAATGAGATATAGATGAAGGATCATCAATAGTAAGCTCAATACCAACATTGCAATTTCCATCACCACTCATCATATCATTACTTTGTGTCTTGCCACACATTGGTGAAGTGGATGAAGATGAGAACTCATCACGACCGGAAGTGGAATCAATACAATCATCCTGAATAATATTGGACACATCATATTTGTCTTGAAGCTTTGTCCATAATTCATGAGAGCTCCCAAAAGGCATGATTGATGAAGTAACTACATTGCTCACAACAATGGAAAACACATGAGAAGCAAGAGCATCAAGGCAAGAGTTTTTCTTCTCCTCAAGAGATAAATTTTGAGGATCCTTAGGAGAAGAAAAACCCATGTCAAGAAATCACTCCATGCCCGGGGAAATACCCCGCAAAATATTAAGCACATAAATTTTCCATAGATCATAATTTGTGCCATCAAATATAAACAAGTTATTGTGCACTAATCCCCTAACCGACATCTTTACTCTCAAGGCGGTGAAGCCTAAGAATGAGAGACCTTGCTCTGATACCAATTGAAAGGACACGGATGTCGCCTAGAGGGGGGTGAATAGGCGGTTTAAAACTTTTACGAGATGGTCTTAACAAATACGGAATAAAACTAGCGTTTACTTTGTCAAGCCCAAAGCCTATATACTATGGTTCACCTATGTGCACCAACAACTTATTCTAAGCAAGGGTTCACCTATGTGCACCAAAAAATTATGCTAAGCAATACAAACAACTTATGTGATAGCAAGATATATGTAACTTCAAGCACGATGGCTATCACAAGGTAAAGTGCATAAGTAAAGAGCTCGGGTATAGAGATAACCGAGGCACGCGGGAGACGAAGATTTATCCCGAAGTTCACACTCTTGCGAGTGCTAATCTCTGTTGGAGAGGTGCGGTGGCTTAGTGCTCCCGAACGCCACAAGAGGCTCACCTTGAGGTGTGGTTGCTCGATGCACACCAACGCCACAAAGGCCTCACCCCAAGATGCGGTACTCACACCACACACCGAACGCCACGAAGGCGCCTCACCTAAATCTCCGGTGACCCTCGCCACAAAGGCCTAGGTCACAGTTTCACTAAGGGATTTCCTTCAAGGCGGAAACCGGGCCTTACACAAAGCTTGGGGCACGCATCCACAACTTAATTGGAGGCTCCCAAGAAATCGCCACAAAGGCCTCAAATCCATCTAGGGTTCCAAGAACCCAAGAGTAACAACTTTCTTGCTTTCACTTCCACGAATCACCGTGGAGAACTCAAACCGATGCACCAAATGCAATGGCAAGAACACCACAAAGATGCTCAAGTACTTCTCTCTCAAATTCCAACAAAGCTACAAATGCTATTGGGGGAATAAGAGAGGAAGAACAAATAGGAGGAGGAACACCAAATTTCTCCAAGATCTAGATCTAGTGGATTCCCCTCACAAAGAGAGGGATTTGATTGGTGAAGATGTAGATCTAGATCTCCTCTATCTTTCTCTCAAATAGATGCAAGATTCATGGGAGGGAGAGGGAGATAGCAAGCTCAAATAAGATCAACAATGGAGGCAAAAACGAGCTCAAACGGTTGTTGAACTTTGGGGAAGAAGACCCCCTTAAATAGGTCAAGAGAAATCTGCTCGTTATTGTAACATCCCAAATTTCAATAAACAGAAAGTTAGAAGATTCCAGAGAGCAAAATTTCAAACCAACAAAAACTTTTTAAATTGCATATAGTGCCATGCATAGGACTTGTGCATTTGAGTGATATGCCATGATGATTGTTCTTATGTGTATGTGCTATGCTCTAAAACCCTAATGTGATCATGTGAAGATCACCAACCAAATAAATCAAAAAGAGAAAGAAATCAAATAAAAGAAAAACCCTAAAACCCTCACATATGGCCTATGCCATTTTTATAAATTTTGACCCTAGACCATTTTGGTCTTCACCATTAATTAAATAATGTTACTAAACACTTATGACAACTTTTGGAATCAAAGAAACACAAATCAAATGAATTTCAAACTTAAATTTGGATCACATATGATAATGGTCAAATCTGCCATTTTTAGTCTGATCACTACTTTGAGCCCTTGCAATTCAAAATTTTCAAACTAAACCTTGCTAACTCTTTGCACCTCATCCAAGAGCACATCAAGGTGAATACTTTTTGTAAAGACCACCATGCCAAATTCCTTTTAGATCAAATACTATGCTCATCCAAAGTTGACACTTTTTATTAAGTGGAACAATCTCACACTTAGCCAAATTTGCAAATCTTTGAATTTAACAATTCCACCACCACACCTCATCTTCTCTGGTCATTTATAACTCAACCAAACACACACATTTCAAATTGGGCAATGATACGTCTCCAACGTATCGATAATTTCTTATGTTCCATGCTACTTTATTGATGATACCTACATGTTTTATGCATACTTTATGTCATATTTATGCATTTTCCGGCACTAACCTATTAACGAGATGCTGAAGAGCCAGTTGCTGTTTTCTGCTGTTTTTGGTTTCAGAAATCCTAGTAAGGAAATATTCTCGGAATTGGACGAAATCAACGCCCAGGATCTTATTTTTCCACGAAGCTTCCAGAACACCGGGAAGGAAACGAAGTGGGGCGACGAAGCGCCGACACAACAGGGCGGCGCGGCCCACCCCTTGGCCACGCGGCCCTGGCGTGTGGAGTCCTCGCGTCGCCCCTTGACCTACCTCTCCGACTATAAGAAGCCTTCGTCGATAATAGTTCCAGTACCGAGAGCCACGATACGGAAAACCTTCCAGAGACGCCGCCGCCGCCAATCCCATCTCGGGGGATTCAGGAGATCGCCTCCGGCACCCTGCCGGAGAGGGGAATCATCTCCCGGAGGACTCTTCACCGCCATGGTCGCCTCCGGAGTGATGAGTGAGTAGTTCACCCCTGGACTATGGGTCCATAGCAGTAGCTAGATGGTCGTCTTCTCCTAATTGTGCTTCATTGTTGGATCTTGTGAGCTGCCTAACATGATCAAGATCATCTATCTGTAATGCTATATGTTGTGTTTGTTGGGATCCGATGAATAGAGAATACTATGCTATGTTGATTATCAATCTATTATCTATGTGTTGTTTATGATCTTGCATGCTCTCCGTTATTAGTAGAGGCTCTGGCCAAGTTTTTGCTCTTAACTCCAAGAGGAAGTATTTATGCTCGATAGTGGGTTCATGCCTGCATTAAATCTGGGACAGTGACAGAAAGTTCTAAGGTTGTGGATGTGCTGTTGCCACTAGGGATAAAACATCGATGCTATGTCTAAGGATGTAGTTGTTGATTACATTACGCACCATACTTAATGCAATTGTCTGTTGTTTGCAACTTAATACTGGAAGGGGTTGTTGATTACATTACGCACCATACTTTAGGCATAGATGCATGCTGGATAGCGGTCTATGTACTTTGTCGTAATGCCCAATTAAATCTCACTATACTCATCATATCATGTATGTGCATGGTCATGCCCTCTTTATTCGTCAATTGCCCAACTGTAATTTGTTCACCCAACATGCTTATTCTTATCGGAGAGACGCCTCTAGTGAACTGTGCACCCCGGTCCATTCTTTTAATCGAATACAATCTACTGCAATACTTGTTCTACTGTTTTCTGCAAACAATCATCATCCACACTATACATCTAATCCTTTGTTACAGCAAGCCGGTGAGATTGGCAACCTCACTGTCACGTTGGGGCAAAGTAATTTGGTTGTGTTGTGCAGGTTCCACGTTGGCGCCGGAATCCCTGGTGTTGCGCCGCACTACACTTCGCCGCCATCAACCTTCAACGTGCTTCTTGACTCCTACTGGTTCGATAAACCTTGGTTTCTAACTGAGGGAAACTTACTGCTGTACGCATCACACCTTCCACTTGGGGTTCCCAACGGTCGCGTGCTGTATGCGTGTCAAGCTAAATTTCTGGCGCCGTTGCCGGGGAGATCAAGACACGCTGCAAGGGGTTCTCCACCTCCAATCTCTTTATTTTGTTTTTGTCTTGCTTTATTTTATTTACTACTTTGTTTGCTGCACTAAATCAAAACACAAAAAAATTAGTTGCTAGTTTTACTTTACTTGATGTCTTGTTTGCATTCTCCATATTAAAAACACAAAAAAATTAGTTACTTGCATTTACTTTATCTAGTTTGCTTTATTTACTATTGCTAAAATGGGTACTCCTGAAAATACTAAGTTGTGTGACTTCACAACCACAAATAATAATGATTTCTTATGCACACCTATTGCTCCACCTGCTACTACAGCGGAATTCTTTGAAATTAAGCCTGCTTTACTAAATCTTGTTATGAGAGAGCAATTTTCTGGTGTTAGTTCTGATGATGCTGCTGCCCATCTTAATAATTTTGTTGAATTATGTGAAATACAAAAGTATAAGGATGTAGATGGTGACATTATAAAATTAAAATTGTTTCCTTTCTCATTAAGAGGAAGAGCTAAAGATTGGTTGCTATCTCTGCCTAAGAATAGTATTGATTCATGGACTGAATGCAAGGATGCTTTTATTGGTAGATATTATCCCCTGCTAAAATTATATCTTTGAGAAGTAGCATAATGAATTTTAAACAATTGGATAATGAGCATGTTGCACAAGCATGGGAAAGAATGAAATCTTTGGTTAAAAATTTCCCAACCCATGGACTGACTACTTGGATGATCATCCAACCCTTTTATGCAGGACTGAATTTTTCTTCGCGGAACCTATTGGATTCAGCTGCTGGAGGTACCTTTATGTCCATCACTCTAGGCGACGCAGCAAAGCTTCTTGATAATATGATGATTAATTACTCTGAATGGCACACGGAAAGAGCTCCACAAGGTAAGAAGGTAAATTTTTTCGAAGAAACCTCTTCCTTGAATGATAAGATTGATGCTATTATGTCTATGCTTGTGAATGGTAGGACTAATGTTGATCCTAATAATGTTCCGTTAGCTTCATTGGTTGCTCAAAAAGAACATGTTGATGTGAATTTCATTAAAAATAACAATTACAATGATTCTAGGCCATATCCTGCTAATGGTAACTCTTATGGTAGATATGTTTCACCTAATGAGGAAAAGTGTTAGAGATTGAAAGATCCACCAAGAGCTTTATGCAATCACAATATGAGCAAAATAAATTGTTTACTAAAACTATGAATGAACAATATACCTTCTTGAAGAATATAGGAAATCAACTTGAAAATCTGAATATGGAGATCTCTGGGTTGCAAACTAAACTTGCAAATGCTGAAAACCGAATCTCATACATGTCTGCGTCACAATCTTCCTTAATTAATAAAATGGCTGCTAAACCTGAGGATATTGATAATAAAATTATTACTACAGCAAATGCCATCCAAGTTAGAATTAATGAGAATATAAGATTGATGGCCGAATTGCGTGCTAGTGGGAAAGAGAAGAAAATGCTAAAGAAGATAATATAGCTAAAGTTTGGACTATTACCACCACTAGTAATGCTAATGCTTCACATGTTGCTGCACCTCCTACTATTAATGGTAAAAGAATTGGTGTTAGCAATGTTTCCACTTCTAATGCAAAGCGTGAAAAACTGCTTG
Organism: Lolium perenne; assembly: GCF_019359855.2. Lineage (NCBI taxonomy): Eukaryota > Viridiplantae > Streptophyta > Magnoliopsida > Poales > Poaceae > Lolium > Lolium perenne. Next base: position 88,198,644 of record NC_067245.2, on the reverse strand, counting down.
AAACCGCTAAAACTGCTGAAACTGCCTGTGATAAAACTGCTGAAATTTTTTCCAACATTGGGGACAATGATCCCATTGCTTTAAATTATAATGGTTTGGATTTTGATGATTGCCACATCTCTGAAGTTATAAAGTTCTTACAAAAACTTGCTAAGAGTCCTAATGCTAGTGCTATAAATTTGGCTTTCACGAAACATATTACAAATGCTCTCATAAAAGCTAGAGAAGAGAAACTAGAACGCGAAGCTTCTATTCCTAGGATGCTAGAGGATGGTTGGGAGCCCATCATTAAGATGAAGGTCAATGACTTTGATTGTAATGCTTTATGTGATCTTGGTGCAAGTATTTCCGTTATGCCTAAGAAAATTTATAATATGCTTGACTTGCCACCATTGAAAAATTGTTATTTGGATGTTAATCTTGCTGATAGTTCTACAAAGAAACCTTTGGGGAGAGTTGATAATGTTCGCATTACTGTTAACAATAACCTTGTCCCCGTTGATTCTGTTGTCTTGGGTATTGAATGCAATGCATCTTGTCCCATTATATTGGGAAGACCTCTTCTTCGAACTGTTGGTGCTATCATTGATATGAAGGAAGGTAATATTAAATATCAATTTCCTCTCAAGAAAGGTATGGAACACTTCCCTAGAAAGAGAATGAAGTTACCTTTTGATTCTATCATTAGAACAAATTATGATGTTGATGCTTCGTCTCTTGATAATACTTGATACACACTTTCTGCGCCTAGCTGAAAGGCGTTAAAGAAAAGCGCTTATGGGAGGCAACCCATGGTTTTACTACTGCACTTTTATTTTATATTTGAGTCTTGGAAGTTGTTACTACTGTAGCAACCTCTCCTTATCTTAGTTTTGTTGCATTGTTGTGCCAAGTAAAGTCTTTGATAGTAAGGTTCATACTAGATTTGGATTACTGCGCAGAAACAGATTTCTTGCTGTCACGAATCTGGGCCTAATTCTCTGTAGGTAACTGAGAAAATTATGCCAATTTACGTGAGTGATCCTCAGATATGTACGCAACTTTCATTCGATTTGAGCATTTTCATTTGAGCAAGTCTGGTGCCTCAATAAAATTCGTCTTTACGGACTATTCTGTTTTGACAGATTCTGCCTTTTATTTCGCATTGCCTGTTTTGCTATGCTTGATGGATTTTTCGATTCCATTGACTTTCAGTAGCTTTGTGCAATGTCCAAAAGTGTTAAGAATGATTATGTCACCTCTGAACATGTGAATTTTGATTATGCACTAACCCTCTAATGAGTTGTTTTGAGTTTGGTGTGGAGGAAGTTTTCAAGGATCAAGAGAGGAGGATGATACAATATGATCAAGGAGAGTGAAAGCTCTAAGCTTGGGGATGCCCCGGTGGTTCACCCCTGCATATTTCAAGAATACTCAAGCGTCTAAGCTTGGGGATTCCCAAGGCATCCCCTTCTTCATCGACAACATTATCAGGTTCCTCTAGTGAAACTATATTTTTATTCCATCACATCTTATGTACTTTGCTTGGAGCGTCTGTTTGTTTTTGTTTTTGTTTTGTTTGAATAAAATGGATCCTAGCATTCATTGTGTGGGAGAGAGACACGCTCCGCTGTTGCATATGGACAAATATGTCCTTAGGCTTTACTCATAATATTCATGGCGAAGGTTGAATCTTCTTCGTTAAATTGTTATATGGTTGGAAACGGGAAATGCTACATGTAGTAATTGGTAAAATGTCTTGGATAATTTGATACTTGGAAATTGTTGTGCTCATGTTTAAGCTCTTGCATCATATACTTTGCACCTATTAATGAAGAAATACATAGAGCTTGCTAAAATTTGGTTTGCATAATTGGTCTCTCTAAGGTCTAGATAATTTCTAGTAAGAGTTTGAACAACAAGGAAGACGGTGTAGAGTCTTATAATGTTTACAATATGTCTTTTATGTGAGTTTTGCTGCATCTCTTCATACTTTTGTTTGTTTCAAATAACCTTGCTAGCCTAAGCCTTGTATCGAGAGGGAATACTTCTCATGCATCCAAAATCCTTGAGCCAACCACTATGCCATTTGTGTCCACCATACCTACCTACTACATGGTATTTCTCCGCCATTCCAAAGTAAATTTCTTGAGTTCTACCTTTAAATTTCCATTCTTTATCTTTGCAATATATAGCTCATGGGACAAATAGCCTAAAAACTATTGTGGTGTTGAATATGTACTTATGCATTTTATTTCTTATAAGTTGCTTGTTGTGCGATAACCATGTTCCTGGGGACGCCATCAACTACTCTTTGTTGAATATCATGTGAGTTGCTATGCATGTCCATCTTGTCTGAAGTAAGGGCGATTTACCATGAGTTGAATGGTTTGAGCATGCATACTGTTAGAGAAGAACATTGGGCCGCTAACTAAAGCCATGATCCATGGTGGATGTTTCAGTTTTGGACAAATATCCTCAATCTCATATGAGAAAACTAATAATTGTTGAATGCTTAAGCATTAAAGAGGAGTCCATTATCTGTTGTCTATGTTGTCCCGGTATGGATGTCTAAGTTGAGAATAATCAAAAGCGAGAAATCCAATGCGAGCTTTCTCCTTAGACCTTTGAACAGGCGGCATAGAGGTACCCCTTTGTGACACTTGGTTAAAACATATGTATTGCGGTGATAATCCAGGTAATCCGAGCTAATTAGGACAAGGTGCCGGCACTATTAGTATACTATGCATGAGGCTTGCAACTTGTAGGATATAATTTACATAATACATATGCTTTATTACTACCGTTGACAAAATTGTTTCTTGTTTTCAAAATCCAAGCTCTAGCACAAATATAGCAATCGATGCTTCCCTCTGCGAAGGGCCTTTCTTCTACTTTTATGTTGAGTCAGTTCACCTATTTCCTCCCATCTCAAGAAGCAAACACTTGTGTGAACTGTGCATTGATTCCTACATACTTGCATGTTGCACTTGTTATATTACTTTATGTTGACAATATCCATGAGATATACATGTTACAAGTTGAAAGCAACCTCTGAAACTTAATCTTCCTTTGTGTTGCTTCAATGCCTTTACTTTGAATTTATTGCCTTATGAGTTAACTCTTATGCAAGACTTATTGATGCTTGTCTTGAAAGTACTATTCATGAAAAGTCTTTGCTATATGTGACATAGGCATCCCCAATGGGCCTGCCGAAGATAGTACCCTGGGTTTACTGAAGGCCCACGACCCGAAGAATATGAAGATTCGGAAACCCAAGTTGATATTAAGGAAAGTTAGAACTTTAATAGAGATGATGTTTGTAATCTTGCGGGATGAATTGTAAACCCTCCCGGACTCTGTAACTTGTACAATACGAATCCCTCGACTCCACCTCCTATATAAGGGGGAGTCGAGGGACAAAGAAAGTATCGAATCATTGTCTCTCAAACCCTAGTTTTCATAATCGTCGAGTACTTTTCGGCTGAAACCTTCGAGATCTACTTGCCCTCTACCTCCAACTAAACCCTAGTCTACAACCCGTAGGCATTGACAAGTTAATCCCTTGTCAATTGGCGCCGTCTGTGGGAATTAGAGGCGTCAAGGATCTGGTCTCGATGGCACGTTCAAGATCGTCGACTTCATCAACTGCAAGCAACGCAATGGATCGAGGTAAACAAATCGCAACTGGTCTTGTCGATTTTGTTCCTCACCCGCCCTCCCGTTTGGATGCATATGCGTATCTGGAGGAGCATATGGAGATGACGTTCGGAAGATTCCACTTTCACGTCGAGAAAGAGGGAACGTATCGTCTCGAAGTTCCGATCTCGTCGGGATTTTCGGTGGTCGATTCCGATTTTTCGAACTCAACATCGTTGACTGAGTCAGGCGAAGAGGAGACTTCATCGCCACGCTTCATCAGCACCAAGGCAAGCGAAAAGCTCGCCAAGATCTTCAGCGACATGTCCTTTGAGTCATCTGCGGACTCCTATATAAGCGATGGCTCGAGCAGTGTCGACAGCTTCAACTTCATCGACAAATCTACTACAGTGGGCAAGGTCTTCACCAATCTTTATGATGGTGTCACCAAACCCAGCACAGATCTGAATACAAAATACCATCAGATTTATGCCATCGGAGAGCCAAGCCGCGATCAGGAGGAAACATCTGAGGCTTTTGACGATTTGGGAAATCCATATGTCGATCCCTCTGATTTACGACGAGGTCTAGGCAACAAATATATCGGGTCTGAGCCTCGTGATAGAGTTCAACTCCCGCAAGCAGCATGGGACAGAGCCGCAAGAGCTATGGATGGATCAGAACCAATGGCTACAACAGCCACGCCAGAAGAATTGCAAGCATATCAATATAGGCTCGCACGGGCCGCGAGGGAATTGGAAAAACAGACAGCTGCCCTGAACAGAAGAAAGGAGGCAGCCTCTGCGTCAAGCAGGCGAAGAGCAGAGCTGAGTCGACAATCTGGAACCTCGGGAGATAGCCACAGGGAAGCTCGAAACAGAGCAAGGTCAAGGTTGCAACATATACCCGAAGGAGAAAGAGAGCACTTGGTTCAAAACCTCGACATGTCTTTTATGTCGATAGACACGAGAGGGAATATTATCCCCAAGACACCAGAAGCGGGGTATATGGCGACACAAGCCTTTATCCTTGCGTCCAGGCCACCTCCAGGAGACCCAAGGGAAGCATTATACAACATGGCAATGGCAAAAGTTGGAGCCATGGGAACGGCGTTTGCATCAACAACGCCCGAAGGAACAGCAAGGCAAAATAGTCCACGACCTGCGGCAGCAGCAGCAGCGACTCCCGAAGGAACAAGCAGAGCAAGAGACACGGCAGCACAAGCAAGGGTGGACAGAGCACGGCAGAGCAGAAGGGAACATCGGCACTCCCCAGAATTAAACGACGAGGATATGTGCGGTTTGCCATGCTTCACAAGGAGAGTACGAAAAACTCGAGTCCCTTCGGGATTTACGTTGCCTGATAACTTCAAGAAATTTGACGGCCTACAAGATCCAGAGGATTGGCTAGTTGATTACCTCGAGACGGTGAAGCTAACTGGAGGGACCAGAGCAACAGCTATGCAAAGCATCCAAGTGCATTTAAGTGGAGCCGCGCAATCTTGGATCAAGAAGCTTCCTCCAGGGTCTATCGACAGCTGGGATAGCTTCGAGGACATGTTCGTCAAGAATTTCCGGTCCACCTGCAAAAAACCCGCATCTCTAGAGGAATTGCGGGCATGTCGACAGAAGCCAGACGAATCAATGAGAAAATATATCCAGAGGTGGAATATCATCAAAAACTCGGCAGAAAATATATCTGACGAGAGAGCGATAGATGCGTTTGTCGCAGGAATCAGGCGAGGAGATTTTGTCGAGGATTTGGGGAGAACCAATCCAAAAACAGTATCAGCATTGATGGAGATAGTAAACAGATGGGCAGATGGAGAAGATGCTGTTCACAACAAACGGCATAGGTCACCAGAGGAGGACCGTGGCCGAAATTATCAAAATAGGCGACGATTTCCTCGGCAGTACTCGGGTTATGATGCGCCTGGGCAAATTTCGGCTGGCTTCCGAGCAAGCGCTGGAGGAAACAATAGAGATGATTACCAGAGGAGTAACGAGCAGCGAGGCGACAATAGAGATGACTCTCGAAACAACAGGCAAAATCCTGGGTCGAGGTTCCAGAGGCCTTTCGTGTCTCCCGAGGAGATGATGAACGGGCCGTGTCAAATGCATTTTTATCTTGACAACAATGGGAAAAGACAGTCGGGACATTTGCAGAAGGATTGCCGAAACTTTCAGGCAATGTTACGATGGGCCGGGCATGCCAATGCTCAGGCAGCACCCAGAAATCCTCAAGGGCCCAGGAGTGAAATTCACCTACCACCCCCTCCCGCAATTACGGACGATAATCAACACCAGCTCAGAATTGCGGCAGCACCTGCACCACCGCCTTATGTTGATCCCAATTCCAATGGAGCGGTCTCGATGATTCAGAAAGACAGGCCATCCAATAGAGCTCAGAAAGTAATCTCGCGATAGGTGTTCATGGCAGAGAAGATGCTGATGGCGTGTAACTCACACGTTCGTTGGGAACCCCAAGAGGAAGGTATGATGCGCACAGCAGCAAGTTTTCCCTCAGAAAGAAACCAAGGTTTATCGAACCAGGAGGAGCCAAGAAGCACGTTGAAGGTTGATGGCGGCGGGATGTAGTGCGGCGCAACACCAGGGATTCCGGCGCCAACGTGGAACCTGCACAACACAACCAAAGTACTTTGCCCCAACGAAACAGTGAGGTTGTCAATCTCACCGGCTTGCTGTAACAAAGGATTAACCATATTGTGTGGAAGATGATTGTTTGCGTAAAACAAGAGAACAAGTATTGCAAAGAGATTGTATTTCAGTAAAGAGAATTGGACCGGGGTCCACAGTTCACTAGAGGTGTCTCTCCCATAAGACGAACATCATGTTGGGTGAACAAATTACAGTTGGGCAATTGACAAATAAAGAGAGCATGACCATGCACATACATATCATGATGAGTATAGTGAGATTTAATTGGGCATTACGACAAAGTACATAGACCGCCATCCAACTGCATCTATGCCTAAAAAGTCCACCTTCAGGTTATCATCCGAACCCCCTCCAGTATTAAGTTGCAAAGCAACAGACAATTGCATTAAGTATGGTGCGTAATGTAATCAACAACTACATCCTTAGACATAGCATCAATGTTTTATCCCTAGTGGCAACAGCACAACACAACCTTAGAACTTTCTCACATCGTCCTGTGTGTCAATGCAGGCATGAACCCACTATCGAGCATAAGTACTCCCTCTTGGAGTTACAAGCATCTACTTGGCCAGAGCATCTACTAGTAACGGAAAGCATGCAAGATCATAAACAACACGTAGATATAACTTTGATAATCAACATAACAAGTATTCTCTATTCATCGGATCCCAACAAACGCAACATATAGAATTACAGATAGATGATCTTGATCATGTTAGGCAGCTCACAAGATCCGACAATGATAGCACAATGGGGAGAAGACAACCATCTAGCTACTGCTATGGACCCATAGTCCAGGGGTAGACTACTCACACATCACACCGGAGGCGACCATGGCGGCGTAGAGTCCTCCGGGAGATGATTCCCCTCTCCGGCAGGGTGCCGGAGGCGATCTCCTGGATCCCCCGAGATGGGATCGGCGTTGGCGGCGTCTCTGGACGGTTTTCCGTATCGTGGCTCTCGGTACTGGGGGTTTCGTCACGGAGGCTATTTGTAGGCGGAAGGGCAGGTCAAGAGGCGGCACGGGGGCCCCACACCATAGGGCCGCGCGGCCAAGGGGGGGGCCGCGCCGCCCTAGAGCTTTGATTTTGAAAACATGAAACAATTTTGTCAACGGTAGTAATAAAGCATATGCATCATGTAAATTATATCTTATAAGTTGCAAGCCTCATGCATAGTGTACTAATAGTGCCCGCACCTTGTCCTAATTAGCTTGGACTACCGGATCATCACAATGCAATCGTTTTAACCAAGTGTCACAAAGGGGTACCTCTATGCCGCCTGTACAAAGGTCTAAGGAGAAAGCTCGCATTGGATTTCTCGCTATTGATTATTCTTCAACTTAGACATCCATACCGGGACAACATAGACAACAGATAATGGAATCCTCTTTTATGCATAAGCATGTAGCAACAATTAATAATTTTCTCATTTGAGATTGAGGATATATGTCCAAAACTGAAACTTCCACCATGGATCATGGCTTTAGTTAGCGGCCCAATGTTCTTCTCTAACATATGCATGCTTAACCATAAGGTGGTAGATCTCTCTTACTTCAGACAAGACGGACATGCATAGCAACTCACATGAAATTCAACAATGAATAGTTGATGGCGTCCCCAGTGAACATGGTTATCGCACAACAAGCAACTTAATAAGAGATAAAGTGCATAATTACATATTCAATACCACAATAGTTTTTAAGCTATTTGTCCCATGAGCTATATATTGCAAAGGTGAATGATGGAATTTTAAAGGTAGCACTCAAGCAATTTACTTTGGAATGGCGGAAAATACCATGTAGTAGGTAGGTATGGTGGACACAAATGGCATAGTGGTTGGCTCAAGTATTTTGGATGCATGAGAAGTATTCCCTCTCGATACAAGGTTTAGGCTAGCAAGGCTTATTTGAAACAAACACAAGGATGAACCAGTGCAGCAAAACTCACATAAAAGACATATTGAAAACATTATAAGACTCTACACCGTCTTCCTTGTTGTTCAAACTCAATACTAGAAATTATCTAGACCTTAGAGAAACCAAATATGCAAACCAAATTTTAGCATGCTCTATGTATTTCTTCATTAATGGGTGCAAAGCATATGACGCAAGAGCTTAAACATGAGCACAACAATTGCCAAGTATCACATTACCCAAGACATTTATAGCAATTACTACATGTATCATTTTCCAATTCCAACCATATAACAATTTAACGAAGGAGAAACTTCGCCATGAATACTATGAGTAGAAACTAAGGACATACTTGTCCATATGCTACAGCGGAGCATGTCTCTCTCCCATAAAGTGAATGCTAGGATCCATTTTATTCAAACAAAACAAAAACAAAAACAAACCGACGCTCCAAGAAAAAGCACATAAGATGTGATGGAATAAAAATATAGTTTCAGGGGAGGAACCTGATAATGTTGTCGATGAAGAAGGGGATGCCTTGGGCATCCCCAAGCTTAGACGCTTGAGTCTTCTTAATATATGCAGGGGTGAACCACCGGGGCATCCCCAAGCTTAGAGCTTTCACTCTCCTTGATCATGTTGCATCATACTCCTCTCTTGATCCTTGAAAACTTCCTCCACACCAAACTCGAAACAACTCATTAGAGGGTTAGTGCACAATATAAATTGACATATTCAGAGGTGAAACAATCATTCTTAACACTTCTGGACATTGTATAATGCTACTGGACATTAGTGGATCAAAGAAATTCATCCAACACAGCAAAAGAGGCAATGCGAAATAAAAGGCAGAATCTGTCAAAACAGAACAGTTCGTATTGACGAATTTTAAAATGGCACCAGACTTGCTCAAATGAAAATGCTCAAATTGAATGAATGTTGTGTACATATCTGAGGATCATGCACGTAAATTGGCTTAATTTTCTGAGCTACCTACAGGGAGGTAGACCCAGATTCGTGACAGCAAAGAAATCTGGAACTGCGCAGTAATCCAAATCTAGTACTTACTTTTCTATCAACGGCTTAACTTGGCACAACAAAACACAAAACTAAGATAAGGAGAGGTTGCTACAGTAGTAAACAACTTCCAAGACACAAAATAAAAACAAAGTACTGTAGGTAAAAACATGGGTTGTCTCCCACAAGCGCTTTTCTTTAACGCCTTTCAGCTAGGCGCAGAAAGTGTGCATCAAGTATTATCAAGAGACGAAGTGTCAACATCATAATTTGTTCTCATAATAGAATCAAAAGGTAACTTCATTCTCTTTCTAGGGAAGTGTTCCATACCTTTCTTGAGAGGAAATTGATATTTTATATTACCTTCCTTCATATCAATGATAGCACCAACAGTTCGAAGAAAAGGTCTTCCCAATATAATGGGACAAGATGCATTGCATTCAATATCCAAGACAACAAAATCAACGGGGACAAGGTTATTGTTAACGGTAATGCGAACATTATCAACTTTACCCAAAGGTTTCTTTGTAGAATGATCAGCAAGATTAACATCCAAATAACAATTTTTCAGTGGTGGCAAGTCAAGCATATTATAAATTTTCTTAGGCATAACAGAAATACTTGCACCAAGATCACATAAAGCATTACAATCAAAATATTTAACCTTCATCTTAATGATGGGCTCCCAACCATCCTCTAGCTTTTTAGGAATAGAGGCTTCGCGCTCTAGTTTCTCTTCTCTAGCTTTTATGAGAGCATTTGTAATATGATGTGTAAAGGCCAAATTTATAGCACTAGCATTAGGACTTTTAGCAAGTTTTTGCAAGAACTTTATAACTTCAGAGATGTGGCAATCATCAAGATTCAAACCATTATAATCTAAAGCAATGGGATCATCATCCCCAATGTTGGAAAAAATTTCAGCAGCTTTATCACAGGCAGTTTCAAATAGCTTTAGCAGTTTCAGGCAGTTTCTCGCGCTTTGCATTAGAAGTGGAAACATTGCTAACACCAATTCTTTTATTATTATTAGTAGGAGGTGCAGCAACATGTGTAGCATTAGCATTACTAGTGGTGGTAATTGTCCAAACTTTAGCTACATTCTTCTCTTTAGCTAGTTTTTCATTTTCTTCTCTATCCCACCTAGCACGCAGTTCAGCCATTAATCTTATATTCTCATTAATTCTAACTTGGATGGCATTTGCTGTAGTAACAATTTTATTATGATGATTCTCATTAGGCATAACTTTCAATTTCAAAAGATCAACATCAGCAGCAAGACTATCAACTTTAGAAGCAAGTATATCAATTTTCCCAAGCTTTTCTTCAACAGATTTGTTAAAAGCAGTTTGTGTACTAATAAATTCTTTAAGCATGGCTTCAAGTCCAGGGGGTGAACTCCTATTATTGTTGTAAGAATTCCCATAAGAATTACCATAGCCGTTGCCATTATTATAAGGATATGGCCTATAGTTGTTACTAGAATTGTTCCGGTAAGCATTGTTGTTGAAATTATTATTTTTATTGAAGTTCACATCAACATGTTCTTCTTGTGCAACCAATGAAGCTAATGGAACATTATTAGGATCAATATTAGTCCTATCATTCACAAGCATAGACATAATAGCATCAATCTTATCACTCAAGGAAGAGGTTTCTTCGACAGAATTTACCTTCTTACCTTGTGGAGCTCTTTCCGTGTGCCATTCAGAGTAGTTGATCATCATATTATCAAGAAGCTTTGTTGCTTCACCAAGAGTGATGGACATAAAGGTACCTCCAGCAGCTGAATCCAATAAATTCCGTGAAGAAAAATTTAGTCCTGCATAGAAGGTTTGGATGATCATCCAAGTAGTCAGTCCATGGGTTGGGCAATTTTTAACCAGAGATTTCATTCTTTCCCAAGCTTGAGCAACATGTTCAGTATCTAATTGTTTAAAATTCATTATTCTACTCCTCAAAGATATAATTTTAGCAGGGGGATAATATCTACCAATAAAAGCATCCTTGCATTTAGTCCATGAATCAATACTATTCTTAGGCAGAGATAGCAACCAATCTTTAGCTCTTCCTCTTAATCAGAAAGGGAACAATTTTAGTTTAATAATATCACCATCTACATCTTTATATTTTTGCATTTCACATAGTTCAACAAAATTATTAAGATGGGCAGCAGCATCATCAGAACTAATACCAGAAAATTGCTCTCGCATAACAAGATTCAGTAAAGCAGGTTTAGTTTCAAAGAATTCTGCTGTAGTAGCAGGTGGAGCAATAGGTGTGCATAAGAAATCATTATTATTTGTGGTTGTGAAGTCACACAACTTAGTATTTTCAGCGTTGGCCATTTTAGCAACAGTAAATAAAGCAAACTAGATAAAGTAAATGCAAGTAAACAATTTTTTTTTGTGTTTTTTTTATAGCAAACAAGATAGCAAGTAAAGTAAAACTAGCAACTAATTTTTTTGTATTTTGATTTAGTGCAGCAAACAAAATAGTAAATAAAACTAAGCAAGACAAAAACAAAGTAAAGAGATTGAGAAGTGGAGACTCCCCTTGCAGCGTGTCTTGATCTCCCCGGCAACGGCGCCAGAAAAAGAGCTTGATGGCGTGTAACTCACACGTTCGTTGGGAACCCCAAGAGGAAGGTATGATGCGCACAGCAGCAAGTTTTCCCTCAGAAAGAAACCAAGGTTTATCGAACCAGGAGGAGCCAAGAAGCACGTTGAAGGTTGATGGCGGCGGGATGTAGTGCGGCGCAACACCAGGGATTCCGGCGCCAACGTGGAACCTGCACAACACAACCAAAGTACTTTGCCCCAACGAAACAGTGAGGTTGTCAATCTCACCGGCTTGCTGTAACAAAGGATTAACCGTATTGTGTGGAAGATGATTGTTTGCAGAAAACAGTAGAACAAGTATTGCAGTAGATTGTATTTCAGTAAAGAGAATTGGACCGGGGTCCACAGTTCACTAGAGGTGTCTCTCCCATAAGACGAACAGCATGTTGGGTGAACAAATTACAGTTGGGCAATTGCCAAATAAAGAGAGCATGACCATGCACATACATATCATGATGAGTATAGTGAGATTTAATTGGGCATTATGACAAAGTACATAGACCGCCATCCAACTGCATCTATGCCTAAAAAGTCCACCTTCAGGTTATCATCCGAACCCCTCCAAGATTAAGTTGCAAAGCAACGTACAATTGCATTAAGTATGGTGCGTAATGTAATCAACAACTACATCCTTAGACATAGCATCAATGTTTTATCCCTAGTGGCAACAGCACAACACAACCTTAGAACTTTCTCACATGTCCTGTGTCAATGCAGGCATGAACCCACTATCGAGCATAAGTACTCCCTCTTGGAGTTACAAGCATCTACTTGGCCAGAGCATCTACTAGTAACGGAAAGCATGCAAGATCATAAACAACACGTAGATATAACTTTGATAATCAACATAACAAGTATTCTCTATTCATCGGATCCCAACAAACGCAACATATAGAATTACAGATAGATGATCTTGATCATGTTAGGCAGCTCACAAGATCCGACAATGATAGCACAATGGGGAGAAGACAACCATCTAGCTACTGCTATGGACCCATAGTCCAGGGGTAGACTACTCACACATCACACCGGAGGCGACCATGGCGGCGTAGAGTCCTCCGGGAGATGATTCCCCTCTCCGGCAGGGTGCCGGAGGCGATCTCCTGGATCCCCCGAGATGGGATCGGCGTTGGCGGCGTCTCTGGAAGGTTTTCCGTATCGTGGCTCTCGCACCGGGGGTTTCTGGCCACGGAGGCTATTTGTAGGCGGAAGGGCAGGTCAAGAGGCGGCACGGGGGCCCCACACCATAGGGCCGCGCGGCCAAGGGGGGGGCCGCGCCGCCCTAGGGTGTGGCCCCCTCGTGGCCCCTCTTCGTCTCTCCTTCGGACTTCTGGAAGCTTCGTGGAAAAATAGGCCCCTGGGCTTTGATTTCGTCCAATTCCGAGAATATTTCCTTACTAGGATTTCTGAAACCAAAAACAGCAGAAAACAGCAACTGGCACTTCGGCATCTTGTTAATAGGTTAGTTCCAGAAAATGCACGAATATGACATAAAGTGTGAATAAAACATGTAGATAACATCAATAATGTGGCATGGAACATAAGAAATTATCGATACGTCGGAGACGTATCAGATGCCTCCACCAACAGTCGAGTGTCTTAATTGGTCAGGGCAAGATATTGGCTTCACAATAGTGGATCATCCACAGCAAGTTCCTCGACCAGGGCAATCAGCACTCATCTTACCAGCAGTAATTGCAGGATTCGACGTATCTCGAGTGTTCATAGACGGCGACAGCAGTTTAAACCTTATGTATGCAGATACATTAAGGAAGATGAATATATCCCTGGCAAATCTAAAACCAACTAACACACGATTCCACGGTATTACACCAGAGAAGCCAAGTTATCCGCTCGGGAAGATTAACCTCGATGTTCAGTTTGGCACCCGAGAAAATTACAGAATAAAGAAGTTGGAATTTGAAGTCGTGGATTTCCCATCACAATACCACGCTTTGTTGGGACGACCAGCATATGCTAGGTTTATGCTGGTACCACATTACACATACTTGTTGTGGAGGATGCCTGGGCCTAAGGGACCAATCACAGTCAAAGGAAGTTTTGCGCTAGCCGATAAGTGCGATAAGGATTTTCATCGACTGTCAGAAACTTTCGGGATGCAAGCAGAATATATGGCGTCAAGACTCACGACTGACTATGATGTGCTGCCAGATGTAGGGAGGCCAAACAAAGAATCAACTTTCAACACTGAGAAAAATTCTAAGGAGGTGCAGATTCACCCGACAGACCCGAAGAAAACGACGTCCATCGCAAAAGATATGAACCTCGCATAGGAAAGCGCGCTCGTCGAGTTCCTCCGTGAGAACTGGAAAATCTTCGCATGGTGTCCAGATGACATGCCAGGAGTACCCAGGGAACTTGCCGAGCACCACCTAAACTTGGATCCACTAGCGAGACCAATCAAACAACCTTTGCGGCGTTTTTCGGAGCCAAACCGCAAAGCTATGCTGTCAGAAATAGATCAACTACGAGAAGCTGGTTTTATAAAAGAGCTGCATACAGAGGCCACATGGATAGCAAATCTAGTGTTGGTGCCAAAGAAAAACACTAAAGTCCTTCGCATGTGCGTCGATTTTACGTGTCTCAATAAACATTATCCAAAGGATCACTTTCCCCTCCCGAGGATCGATCAAATCATCGACTCCACGGTAGGATGTGAACGTCTTTCCTTCTTGGATGCATACTCTGGTTATAACCAGATCAGATTGAAAGAAGATGATGAGGTCAAAACAGCGTTCATCACACCTTATGGCGTGTTTTGCTACAGAACAATGCCTTTTGGTCTGAAAAACGCGGGAGCAACATATCAGAGGATGATGCAAAAGTGCTTGGCGACACAAATTGGGAAAAACGTACAAGTGTACATCGACGATGTCGTCATAACATCAAAGAAGGGAATGACGCTAATTGAGGATCTGAAGGAAACTTTCGACAACCTTGACAAATTTTGCCTCAAGTTGAACCCGACGAAGTGTTCCTTTGGTGTCCCTGCAGGAGAACTTCTTGGTTTTCTAGTTTCAGCGAGAGGGATTGAGGCAAATCCCGAAAAAATCCAAGCGATCGTAACCATGAGGAAGCCAACAAAGTTAAAGGAAATACAGCAGCTAACTGGGCGAGTCGCAGCTTTAAGCAGATTTGTCGCCAGGCTGGGAGAAAAAGCACTACCGTTCTATGCTTTAATCAAGCAAGGGGAGAAATTCCAGTGGAACGAAGAGGCTGATAGAGCCTTCGAGGATTTGAAGCGTACAATTTCGACACCACCAATCCTGGTGGCGCCGAAAGAGAAGGAACCTCTCCTGCTATACATCGCAGCCACACCCCAGGTGGTTAGCACGGTACTAGTCGTTGAAAGAGAAGAAGAAGGAAAACTCCATGGAGTGCAAAGGCCGGTATATTTTATTAGTGAAGTTTTATCTCTTTCAAAGCAGCGGTACCCGCAGTACCAGAAATTAGCATATGGAGTATTCACGACAGCAAGAAAATTGCGCCACTATTTTTCGGCACACCCGATCATAGTGGTCAATGAAGCACCTCTATCACATATACTGAACAATCCAGAAGCCACAGGACGTGTCTCCCTTTGGGGAATAGAACTCTCCCCTCGGGACATCACGTATGAAAAAAGAAAAGCAATCAAGTCGCAAATTCTGCCAGATTTCATTGCAGAGTGGATGGAACTACAAAATACAGGACCCCCAGATTTGTCGAGAACCTAGACCATGAACTTCGATGGCTCCAAGAGAGTAGAAGGAGCTGGTGCAGGGTGATACTCATATCACCTGAAGGCGACAAATTAAAGTACGTCCTACGGATGACGTTCCCGAACGCATCTAACAATGAAGCAGAATATGAAGCCCTTATACACGGGATGAAGATGGCGAAAGCTTGCGGCACAACTCGACTAAAGACCTTCGGCGACTCACAATTGGTAGCTCAGCAGGTTATGAACCAATGTGATGCAGTCAACGATAGTATGGTGGCATACAAGGAGGTATACAATGAACTCGAGAAGCTGTTTGATGGATGCGAAGTAAATCACATCAGCAGGCTGAGCAATGACGAAGCCAATGTTCTTGCAAACATCGGGTCGCAGTGCCTTGCAATACTGCCATGAGTGTTTTGGGAAGAAATATCTGAGAGATCCACAAAGCCAAAGAAGGCGTAGAAGAAAACGAAGGAGGAGAAAACTTCGGCGCCTCTCAAAGAAGATCTAGACGAAGAAGAGGACCAGGAGTTGGTGATGATGGTAGAAGTTCCATGGATGCAAGCGTACATATCGTATATCCTAAGGAAAGAAATACCCGAAGATCTAGTTGAAGCAAGGCGAGTTATTCGACGATCCAAAGCCTTCACAGTAGTCAAAGGTGAGTTATACAAACGAAGTATTTCGGGCGTGCTGCAGAGGTGCGTTACACCCGAAGAAGGAAGAATCATCCTAAAGGACGTGCACGAAGGAATATGTGGTCACCACGCAAGCAGTCGAGCCATTGCAGCCAAGGTCTTTCGAGCTGGATTTTACTGGTTGACAACAATAGAGGATGCAAAAGAGATAGTACGAACCTGCGACGCGTGCCAAAGATTTGCCGCAAAACCCCACTCTCCGGCGGCAAGAGCTGATGCCAATACCATTGTTTTGGCCATTTGCCCAATGGGGACTCGATATGGTGGGAAAGTTGCACAAAGCTTCGCCAGGAGGATATGAGTACATGTTGGTTGCTGTCGATAAATTCACCAAGTGGATAGAAGCAAAGCCGATAAATTCGCCAGATGGAGAATCAGCAGTCAAATTCGTAAAGGGCATCGTTTTTCGATTTGGAATACCTCACAGCATCGTCACAGACAATGGTAGTAACTTTACGTCCAATGAATTCAAGGAATACTGCGCGGAAGTGGGCATCAAATTGCACTTCGCGTCAGTTGGGCACCCTCAAACCAATGGCCAAGTCGAGAAAGCCAATGGTATCATCTGCAACGGTATCAAAAAGCGTCTGCGGGGACCACTTGAAAAGGCTCGACATACTTGGCCAGAAGAATTGCCAAGTGTTTTGTGGAGTATCCGAACAACACCAAATACGGCGACACAAGAAACTCCGTTCTTCCTCATCCACGGAGCTGAGGCAGTACTGCCAATTGAGATAGAGGGTGATTCTCCAAGAGTGACAGAGTATGACGAGGAAACTTCAAGAAAGGCTTTGGAGGACGACGT
Source organism: Lolium perenne (assembly GCF_019359855.2). Lineage (NCBI taxonomy): Eukaryota > Viridiplantae > Streptophyta > Magnoliopsida > Poales > Poaceae > Lolium > Lolium perenne. The sequence goes on along the minus strand of NC_067245.2, from coordinate 88,181,568 downwards.
AGATGCACTCGATGAAGCTCGAGATGAAGTACTTTCACGAGTCACCAAGTACCAGCAGGACCTCAAAAACTACCACAGTCGACGGTTAAGGCCAAGATCTTTCCTGGTCGGAGATTTGGTCCTACGGTTAAATCAAAAAAGTACTGAAAAGCTCGAGTCGCCATGGCTAGGCCCTTACGTCGTCACAGAAGTAATCGAAGGAGGCGCATACAGGATCAAGGACAAGAAGACAAGGGTTCCCGAGAAAAACCCCTGGAACGTGGCGCAGCTCAGGCGGTTCTACGCCTAGAGTCGAAATATAGTCCTACTCTGTAAAAATACAATGTACTGAAACGCCCGCGAGTTTTCAGACGCACTCTTTTCCTTTTCAGGGAACCGAGTGGGGCTGGAAAGGTTTTTAATGAGGCGGTCTCGTGGTGCTGCAATATAAAAAAGATAGTGGAGATATACTTCTTGTTTTTCAACATGCTCGGGGGCTAAATGCCTTCAAGGTTACAAAATATACACAATATAGATGAACTAGACTTACAAAAATATTTCGCCTTGGTACAGAATACCTCGCCAAATAGAAAACTAGGGGTTAACACCCATAAATATAGTATACTCGTTCAAATTCTATTGCTTTGGTCTGAAAACCTCGCAACAAAAATATAGAATGTCGCCATCAAGACACTCGAGGGCTCATAACCCATCGACAGCAAGATATATTTATTCTCTCAGCAAAGAAAAATCTTCGAGATAACAAAATAGTATAGGCTCCAGCCAAAGGCTCGGGGGCTTCACAACATAGCCTACACCATGCAATATAAACAACTTCATCAATACAAAAGGGTTCGACAAAAAATATAGACATAACTCCTCGCAATATAGTACAACTCAGTCAAGTCCTAGTATACTATCTATGGATAAACCTTTGGCTGTCTTGTGCTCAGCATAGGTCCCCTTGACGAAGAATTCTGAATCCATCCGAAGAAGTTCATCCATCATCGCTTCAGCCACAGGAGTCACCATCTCATTGATTGAGTCAATGTTATTTTTTCGCCGCGATTTCTTGGCCAAGCAGTCAGCAACAATCTTTGTCAGGTCCAATTTGGGATGGCAAATATGTATCATGATCATGGCGAATCTTGCCCCAGCAGTTAACTGAGCTCGCACAAAGTTATGAATACAGGGGGCATCTCTGAATTTCTCCATCAATCCAAGAAGAGTTTCGGGAGCCTCGTCTCGAGGGAACAGAGTCTTGTAAACAAGGGTCAAGGTTCTCGTGCAAAAGTTAAGAAATTCGCGAACCTGACAGGCGCGATCTTGAAACCTGACAATCTGTTGGGTTCGCTCGGGAGTGGCCCAGAACAGACAGCCATGGTTAAGTGAAAGATTGACGAGGAGGTTTGTTCTCACATTCACTCTCTCATCTTCAGCAGCAGCGTCGAGAACCGAACCTATTGAGCGACAGAGCAAGAAATTTAAGGAGAGGTACAGCGAAAAGCAGAAGCAGTGCTAAGTTGGAAAAACATACCTAACATATCCACACTAGCTTCAGTCGTTAGCTCGAGCATACTATTTTCTCGAGTCGTTGCTTTCTCAGCTTCCGAAACAGCAGCGTCCTTAGCAGTTATGGCTTCTTTCGCTTGTTGAAGAGCAATTTTCTCTCTTTCGGATGCTTTTCGAGATTGTTCCATCATTGCCAGAGTTTGTTTCTTCATGGATTGAAGTTGTTGGCGAAGTTCTTGCAAATCCTGCGACAAGTGTTTACTTGAAGAACCTTCGATAAGGTTATCATCGACAAGAGTTTTCTTCGAGAAAGAAGAAGCAGGCGAAGTATCGGCAGGACAAGGATTGGCGGAGTAGTTATCAAATATCAACTGGAAAAGAAAATTTCAACATCAAATGATCGCGCAAGATAAGAATTCCATTGATCTTCAGGCAATTTACAAGGATATTACAGGAGTTCTTCAAAAGGACTACTACGATATTGTCGCCAAAGCTACTGTGGTGACAACATTTAAAGAAACAGAAAATAAAGAAAGGGAAAGACAGGGCATTCAACTAGACCTCCGGCTTCGACGAGCTAGGAGTCGAAGTTGGCTTGATTCCGAGATAGGCAAGGATCTTCTTCGTGTTGGGCTTTGCCACCCTGATCAGTGCTCGCCACTTTGTGGTCTCCATCTCTTCTGTGTCGCCCTCTTTCGTCCAGTCGATAGTTTGCTGGCTGTCAGCAACCAAGGCAACAGTGCTTTCGAGAGCAATCTTCATATTTTCTTGGCGCATCTTCAATCCAAGATCTTCTGGTGGATTGAAGTCCTTGGCAAGAGAAAGGAAAGTCTTGGGTTCCGTTTTCTTCTGGAAGAAGTAAGGGAACAGCCGTGACAATCCTGCTTTAGCCTGTTCAATGCCTTCACGAGTTTCTGTTCCATGAAATTCAAGGAGAGAGAGTGCATCGAGAAGAGGATCGTTGTCGGGATCTTCAAGCTCAAATTCTTGGTTTGTTTTATGTGTCGAAGAAAATATATGTTGGTCGACAAGCAAGTAAAGAAAAAGAAAGTCTAAAGAAGCCAGAATAGATCGAAAAACTTACTGACAAAGCGCCGGTTCTGCGAGTTCAAACGCTTGAGGATCGCTTTTTCACGAGCAGCTTGCGCGACTTTATGCTCGTTCAAAGAAATTTCGGCATCATGAAGCCTTTTCTGCAGATCCTCGACACCAGCAGCTTCTGCCTTGGCCTTATCAGCCTCCGCTTTAGCTTTGCCAGCATCAAGTTCGGCTTTCTTGCGAGCCGCCTCACTTTGCTCTAATTTCTGAGCAAGCGTGTCGGCAAGTTTGTTGGCCTCCGCAAGTTTTTCTGCCAAAATAGTCAATAATAGTCAAAATTGCGATAAAACAGGAGCAAGAAGTCGCGAACAAAGGCAAGCAGGGAGTCATTACCTTCGGTCTTGCTGGCATACTCGCGGTACCCAATGAATTGGGCACCGATGCGAATAAGTTCTTTGATTATGGGCTGTCAAAGGAGGATAAAGAAAGAAAGCATCGGTATGGGAAAAAACATGATGGCACAAAGAAGCAAACAGAGAAAATATAGGCAATGACAGAAAGAAATTAAGGAATTACATCATCCAAAAGAGGACTCGAGGAGCTACCCAATTGTAGGGTAGGCTCCTTGATTGTTTCAACCCTTGTCCTTTTCGGCAAAGGGACAAGGGGCTTGCAGGAGCAGCAGGTTCGTCGGTGTTTTGTGGAGGAGGCGAAGATTCTTCTCCTTCAACGTGCACCTCAGAAACAACTAGAGTACGCGACGTACTCGTTCGAGCAGTCGCATCAATAGCTGGCATTTCTTCCTCGTCACCACTACAATTAAATGTCGGCAGTATAAAAAGCAAGATAGAGAAAAATCTTCGAGTAGCAAAACAAGGAGAAACAAGAGATAACTTACGAGCTGATGAGGGCTTCAAGGTATGGATCAAAAGCTGCCTTCTGGCGTGCAGGAGCAGCTTCTTCGGCTTTGGAAGTGCCGGAATCTTCTACTTCAGTCCTCTTCCTTTTGTTCTTTGGAGAAACAGCAGGAGGAGGAGACTGTGCCGAGGTGGTACCCTCGGATTCAGCTTCCTTTTCAGAAGATCCCGCAGATTTTCGAGAACCTGCGGGTTCATTCTCAGGGACAAGAGCATCTTGGTTGTCTTCAATGACAACAGCTCGTTCTTTGACTTCTCCACCTTCAGGAAGGGGAGGAAGCGAGACAAGATCTGGATGGTTCTATATGAAAACAAGGGGGGATGTCAACAAAAGAGTTATGCAAAGGATGGCAAATCAAAATGAGTAAAGTCGACAAAGGTTACCTCGGGGAGCGCATTGGTGGCGCTGTATGGTTTTGCGCGACAAGAAGAAGGGACAGGATCTTTTTTGCTGAGGGAGGAGATTTTTCGGACAAGTTTCTCTAAGTCCTTGACCTCCAAATTCACCGACAACCGATCCGCATCCTTGTCGCCAGCATATTTCCAGAGAGGATATTTGCGAGCTTGAAGAGGCTGTACTCTGATTCTAAGGAAATAGGCTGTGATTTGGATGCCTGATAGCTCTTTGCCGCGAGTGTTTTGCAACTCGTGGATGCGAGTCATCAATGCCTCTGTCGCTGTTTTTTCCTCTTCGGTAGCCTCTGCGTCCCAAGAGCGGCGGCGATAGATTTTCTCGGCACCGTCAAAAGGAGGAATATTGTCTTCAGCACATCCATGGTTCTCCTCATGGATGTACATCCACTTCTTGCGCCACCCTTGAATTGAGTCAGAGAATTTGACGTCGAAATACTCGACATCGGGGCGAACGCAGATAACAACGCGGCCTATGTTATAGGCGACATTGGGAGAGCCATTGCTGCGACAAAAGAAAATGCGCTTTCATAGCGCCCAGTTGGGCTGGACGCCAAGGAAGGCCTCACAGAGGGTGATGAAAATGGAAATGTGGAGGATAGAATTGGGCGTGAGGTGATGAAGTTGCAGGCCATAAACAAAAAGCAATCCTCGAAGGAAAGGGTGAATGGGGGCAGAAAGGCCGCGGATGAGATGGTCGACAAAACTAACCCGATACTCCATTGGAGGGGTTCGGTAGCTTTCTTCACTGGGAAAGCACATCGCTTTGGGCTTCTTGCTAATCCCCAGTTTCATCAGGAGGTTGATGTCTTGAGTGGAGATTTTAGATCTCTCCCACTCGGCGCTCCCCAGATCCACGGAAGCCATCGTCGATTCTGGCGTGCTGTGTCTGGTCAATCTACGCGGTGGCATTAACAATGGCGCAGGAATGCAGCTTGGGAGAAGATGAGCTCAGGGAACTGTGGGGCGCAAGAGGAGTTTTGGCAGAGGAGAGCAGGAGAACGGCGCAAGCAGAGGTGCTCGAGGAAGAAGAAGGGGATCTTATATAGAGGTGCGGCGAAGCGGCGTACCGTTGGATGGAAGAGGGGTAAACAAGTAATTTAACCTTGGAGGAGTTACAGTGCGTGTGCCAGGAAAAGCGGAGGACGTGTGTCCCCCACTTGCACGACGTGTCAATCTGATGCGTAATTTGGGCCCGCAAGGCAGTGGGAGAGGATTTCTCGTGATTTCAGGAAATTGCAATCGTGGCTATCGTCAACAATAACGTCATTTTAGCAAGAGAAAAATTCGACAGCTTTATAAAGATGGCGATGGCAAAATATATTCGAGAGCCTTCGATCAAATACAAGTTTTTGATCAAATGCTCGGGGGCTACTTTGGAAAAATGAACAATTTGAGAAAGACAAAATAGAAATGGCGAGAGCCTATGATCAAATACAAGTATTTGCTCATAGCCTCGGGGGCTACTCCCATCGGGAGCGCTGTTCGTGCACCCGAGGGATTTTGACAAAATATGTGACAGGAGAAAATATAGCGACATAAGGCGTGGAGCCTACACCCAAGCACAAGTCCTTGGTTGTAGCCTCGGGGGCTACTCCCATCGGGAACGCTGTTCGCGTGCCCGATGAAATTATAAAAAAAAAGAGAGAAGAAAAAGAAGAAAGAGAGATGGAGAAAAAGAAGAAGAAAAAGTGAGCATATTTCGAGTTATATACATAACTCTACATATACTCCCATCGGGAGAGCAATATAAGTCATCCGTTGACTCAATAAAATGTGCCATTTCAACAGCCGAATAAGCACTCGACAATATATTCTCAGAACGCCAAAGTTGCGAACAATTTCTGAATGCCGCAAAACTTTGCGAAGGTAAGACCCCAGATCCGTTCTGTGTGGCGTGGCGCCGTCTCTGACGTCGGTTTGCTACTTTTTTCCGTATCAACAGATACGAAGAAAAATCCTAACGGACGCGTTAGGTACCCGATAAATATGACTGGGACTCGACAGAATGGTAAGACCTTAAGCGACACCTGTCGAAGTTTACACCAGTATCCCGAGATCATGTCCAGGGACGTGATCTTGAAGTAGGTTTTTGCGGATTGCCACTAGAGCAGTTAACTAGTACCTGATCCGTCAGATGAACTAGCCCCAATTACCATTATCCCTGTACAATATAGAAATTCATAAGAAGAAATATAGATAAGTTTTAAAGTTGTCGAGTAAAAATAAACAGTGGAGATTTTCCCTGACTCTACGATTCAAGCAAAATCTCGGGGGCTACTGACATAGGCATCCCCAATGGGCCTGCCGAAGATAGTACCCTGGGTTTACTGAAGGCCCACGACCCGAAGAATATGAAGATTCGGAAACCCAAGTTGATATTAAGGAAAGTTAGAATTGTAATAGAGATGATGTTTGTAATCTTTCGGGATGAATTGTAAACCCTCCCGGACTCTGTAACTTGTACAATACGAATCCCTCGACTCCACCTCCTATATAAGGGGGAGTCGAGGGACAAAGAAAGTATCGAATCATTGTCTCTCAAACCCTAGTTTTCATAATCGTCGAGTACTTTTCGGCTGAAACCTTCGAGATCTACTTGCCCTCTACCTCCAACTAAACCCTAGTCTACAACCCGTAGGCATTGACAAGTTAATCCCTTGTCAATATGATTCAATTGTTTACTCATTATCTTTACCATTGCTTCGAATCGCTGCATTCATTACATGTGCTTACAATAGTATGATCAAGATTATGATGGCATGTCACTTCAGAAATTATCTTTGTTATCGTTTACCTACTCGGGACGAGTAGGAACTAAGCTTGGGGATGCTGATACGTCTCCAACGCATCAATAATTTCTTATGTTCCATGCTACTTTATTGATGATACCTACATGTTTTATGCATACTTTATGTCATATTTATGCATTTTCCGGCACTAACCTCTTAACGAGATGCCGAAGAGCCAATTGCTGTTTTCTGCTGTTTTTGGTTTCAGAAATCCTAGTAAGGAAATATTCTCGGAATTGGACGAAATCAACGCCCAGGATCTTATTTTTCCACGAAGCTTCCAGAACACCGGGAAGGAAACGAAGTGGGGTGACGAGGCGCCGACACAACAGGGCGGCGCAGCCCACCCCTTGGCCGCGCGGCCCTGGCGTGTGGGGCCCTCGCGTCGCCCCTTGACCTACCTCTCCGACTATAAGAAGCCTTCGTCGATAATAGTTCCAGTACCGAGAGCCACGATACGGAAAACCTTCCAGAGACGCCACCGCCGCCAATCCCATCTCGGGGGATTCAGGAGATCGCCTCCGGCACCCTGCCGGAGAGGGGAATCATCTCCTGGAGGACTCTTCACCGCCATGGTCGCCTCTGGAGTGATGAGTGAGTAGTTCACCCCTGGACTATGGGTCCATAGCAGTAGCTAGATGGTCGTCTTCTCCTAATTGTGCTTCATTGTTGGATCTTGTGAGCTGCCTAACATGATCAATATCATCTATCTGTAATGCTATATGTTGTGTTTGTTGCGATCCGATGAATAGAGAATACTATGCTATGTTGATTATCAATCTATTATCTATGTGTTGTTTATGATCTTGCATGCTCTCCGTTATTAGTAGAGGCTCTGGCCAAGTTTTTGCTCTTAACTCCAAGAGGGAGTATTTATGCTCGATAGTGGGTTCATGCCTCCATTAAATCTGGGACAGTGACAGAAAGTTCTAAGGTTGTGGATGTGATGTTGCCACTAGGGATAAAACATCGATGCTATGTCTAAGGATGTAGTTGTTGATTACATTACGAACCATACTTAATGCAATTGTCTGTTGTTTGCAACTTAATACTGGAAGGGGTTCGGATGATAACCTGAAGGTGGACTTTTTAGGCATAGATGCATGCTGGATAGCGGTCTATGTACTTTGTCGTAATGCCCAATTAAATCTCACTATACTCATCATATCATGTATGTGCATGGTCATGCCCTCTTTATTTGTCAATTGCCCAACTGTAATTTGTTCACCCACTCATGCTTATTCTTATCGGAGAGATGCCTCTAGTGAACTGTGGACCCCGGTCCATTCTTTTAATCGAATACAATCTACTGCAATACTTGTTCTACTGTTTTTTGCAAACAATCATCATCCACACTATACATCTAATCCTTTGTTACAGCAAGCCGGTGAGATTGACAACCTCACTGTCACGTTGGGGTAAAGTAATTTGGTTGTGTTGTGCAGGTTCCACGTTGGCGCCGAAATCCTTGGTGTTGCGCCGCACTACACTTCGCCGCCATCAACCTTCAACGTGCTTCTTGACTCCTACTGGTTCGATAAACCTTGGTTTCTAACTGAGGGAAACTTACTGCTGTACGCATCACACCTTCCACTTGGGGTTCCCAACGGTCGCGTGCTGTACGCGTGTCAGGCAACCATTTGAATTCACTCAAATTTGGACAAAAATGACAAATTCCAAATATGGAACTATTTGACACTATTTCAAATAGTGATCTATTCAACTCTAATCTACCCCAAACCTATCCTACTTGGTCCCCTGGTTCCCTCTCACCCTTAATGAAGCATAGCAACCCTAAGAGCATCCCTAGGGAGACCACCACATGGCCATGACGCCACCATGCCGGCCATGTCGAGCCCCCCTCTCTTCCTTCCTCTCCACCCCTGGCCAACATGCCCTGGCTCACCACCTTGCTCATCTACATCGTCTAGCACCGACAGCATCGCCGTAGCCGCCGTAGCCTCGCCGGAGAACGCGCGCGTAGAACGCGCCAGCATGCCGCTCGCGTCGCGACCATGCACGCCGCGGACACACCCTGGACACGTGCCGTTCCACCAGCTCGCACTCGCCCTGGCCCCGCTAGCAACGCGTTGAGCATCACCGTGCCACCTCAGACCCGCTAGACACGCGCTCGACCCGACCCTGGACCACCGCCGCCGGAGACGAAGAAGAAAATCCCGTAGACGCCGCCGCTCGACACGGAAGCAATGCGTCGCCCACAGACGCCGCCCGACCGTGCCGTCACCACCTATAGCTTCGCCTGGACGAGGGGAACGTCGCTGCACCCTCGCCTAGCCCAACCGCTCGCCGGAATCGCCGCGCGCTTGTCGACCTTGCCACTGCCCCGCAGCACCCCTCCGCCTCTATAAATAGAGCGTTCCCTGGACGAAGCTGAGCACACCACCTCGTTCCCCATCCACCACTGCCTCTCCTCAACCCAGTAGCTACCTCGATCGTCGCCGGAGCAAGGCCAATCGACCGATCGGAGCCGCGGAAGCCCTGGAGCAATCGCCGTCGACTGGAGCCTCCTCGAGCGACGCCACTGCTACAGGCTGCTTCGCCGTCATCCACAACTTCCTCGCGCACACTGCCAACCCTTGCTGGAGCCTCGATGAGCCCTCCGACCCCCTAGGCTCACCGCCAGACCCTCGGCATCTCGCCGGAGAAGACGATGGCCCTGCGCCGTCCAATTCGGTTTTAATCCAACGCTTCTCGTTGATGCGTACCGATTCGGTGTTTATAAGTCGCTGACGAGTGGCCCCCACTCTGTCAGGCGGCCCACTCGCACGAGCTGCGTTGCTGGGCCGTTTTTCCCTTTTTCAAACCGTTTCGGCCCACGTTGGTTTCCCGCCAGCCCAATAATTCAAATACAGTTTTAATCAAATTCAAACAATTTCAATACTGGCTCCAACTTTGAAATTCAATAGAATCTGTTTGGCTTTGCCAAATTTAACAAATTTCATATGGTTGGAAGCTACTAAAAAGATCTACAATATGCCACTGGTCCCAACTCAAGATCTGTTGTAGAATTAATCTGATAAAAAGATGAAGGAAGGGACTTTTTCCTATTCAAATAATTATTAAAAATCAACCAAAATAGATATTAAGTTAATTCCAACTCCAATAGCTCACATTTGACTTACACTAATTGTTTCTGCAAGAAAATGGTGTGGTCACTTTGCATGATCATGCCCTAGTTTAATTAATGGACAATATGGCTAGTTTATTTAAGTGATATTGTCCAAAACTATTATGCAAACCATATGAAGTATTATACTTCATTTAAATCTTGTCCCAAATGAATTCATGTGATGTTTGCACCCCTGGTCAAACACTCTTATATGAATTACTTGGAGATTTAAATCATTTGTAGAATTATTAAATGGTATGAGGTGGTTTACCTCATTTAAATCATTTTCTCAAATGATGATAATGAATGTTTGACTTCGGTCAATATAAGTTCATGCATGATTGTTTGAGAAATTAAATCTTAAGAAGATTTCAATGAGAGGAAATTATTCTTCAAGAACCCTATGGAAACTATCATTTACATATAATAAGAGTAAATTATTTCTCCTCAAGCAACACCACCAATGCACCCTCATTAGATTAATTGTGTGCTTAGAATACTTTCTGTGAATATATGTGATGTATGGATTAGCCATTGAATTAGTTGAGTAATTATACTCGTATTCAAATTTAGACGCTAGCACCGGAGAATACCCGGAAGAAGAAGGTTGCTACCAAGAGGAGGAGGAGGAAAACTTTGAGAACTACCAAGGCAAGCTAATATTCTTGCAAAGTGCAAAGCCCTTTGGGGCAAGGCACCATAGTCTTACCTTTTCTTACCATAAGCCTATCCCAAGTTTCTACCTTACAAGTTTTTACTTGTTGTTTTCCAAGAGTTACTTTTATAGTTAACTTTGGTCAAAGTAAAGAAGTTTACTAGAGTAGTAAAGTTAGTCTCAATCAAGCAAAGCAAGATAGCACCCCTCATGATTTAGAGCTAGTGCTAATGATTAAAACTTGACTACTCGAGATGGGAACATGTGACTTTGAAATGAATTGGTGAAACCTTGGAATGATGAATCATTTCATTGAATGATTTTTGAAGGTGAATATGACAAAGAGAAGATGGTGATTTTTGATAAAACTGATATTGGTTCGAATGCGATACCTTTCCAATATTGAGTGCCCCCACAATACCTGAATATGGGTAGGGCTTAACTGGAAGTTTATGCATCTTAGTATGGGTTCCCTCTGAACACACATCATAGGGGTTATGCTTGAGGCTGCCTCCGTTGTTGAGAAATGATGTGAATTGAGGTGAATTGTACGGCCAAGCCCTGTGCAGTTCCCAAAGTGTTGATGCTTGGTCTTCACTGGGAGGCCAAGCTCATGGGGAGAGGTGCTCATACTAGGTTTTGTGAGTGAAAGGTTAGGGTTGATGATCCGCGTACTATGTTACGATGATTCGGGGTAATCCCGACGGATGAAATCAAATGTTGTGGCACAAGTGTGCAACCTCTGCAGAGTGTCAGTCTATTCGAATAGCCGTGTCCACGGATACGGACGGTTGGAAAGGCCATACAGTTTCTGATGTCAAATTCTTGAAAATAATGGTGAAAGGAATTGTGAAGTGGTGAATTGAATTGAAATCACCACTTGAATGGTGGGAATGACACTAATGTTCCCACTTGAGTTAGTTAGCACATGAATAAGTTTTTCTCAAATACTTGTGAGCTAAAATTGGCTTTATGCAAATAAACTAGAGCTTAGCAAAACCTTACTAGAAATGTCTAGCACTAACACTAGTATTAGTTTGCGAGTACTTGAAGTACTCATGGCTTTGTCCCTGGCTATTCAAATGGCCAGAGTATGAAGATGAACAAGGAGATGACCAGCAGGATGCCTACGACAACTAGGAGTCTTCCGACGTCAAGCGTTGGCCTGTGGACTAGAGAGTCCTTGTATCTTACGCTTCCGCTATGAACTTGTGTTTGTTCGTTGATCAATAGATCAACTATTCATGTAATATGGATCATGTGATTCCAATTTGTAAGACATTATGGTTTGTAATGAATGATGACTGTGATACTTAACTATTATGCCTCGCAACAACAATATTCCTGGGATTGCGATGTATGACATAATAGGCATCTGGACTTAAAAATCCGGGTGTTGACAAGTTGGTATCAGAGCCATTGTTTGACCTTAGAAGACCTTAGTTAGAATGGGCGTTCTAAAAAACTTAACTTTAAAATCAAATGAAGAGAATATTTGTGAAAATTTACTTACACTCTTGCCTTTGAGACTTTTCGAAAATTTGATGAATCATGTTCTATCTTATTTGAATCTAATTAAAATTTTGCCACACTTTGCACTCTCTAACTTACTCATCCAATTCTCTTTCAGATGGAGCCGAATGAACCCATCAACACCAAGTTTTACCAGCTTGGGAACGGAGGGAGCTTGATCTTCGAGCACGACCTCAACGCACTTTCGGACTTCCTCGAGCGCCCGCACCCTGAGTTCCACGGGATTCAGGTGGACGACACTCCTGGAGGAGAGTTGCAGTGGATCATCACTGCCGACTTGAGGGGCAAGATGGAGCCTCCCACCTCGGAGAGGATCCTCTTCTCCTTCCGCGAGAGCAACTGGCTCGACGGACTCGCACGTGGCCTTCAGGAGGCACTTGCGTGCCTCTGTGGACAGAACGTGGTGCGCATCCTCGCTTCGCGCTTCGCGCATCTCGTGAGGCGTGTTGCTATGGGAGTGCCCATGGAGTTGCAGCCGCACCCGCAGTTGAGGCACCATGCTGAGCACCTGGACTTCATGCTCTACCAGACTCAGAAGGACCTCGACGCCACTCGCGCTTACGTGAACCAGACCCATGCTCACATCATCGAGCAGGGCGAGGCGATCAAGCTACTCAACAACGACCGCAAGAACCTTCGCCAGCAGCGTGCCAAGAAGGACTCGACGATTGCGCGCCTTCGCGCCAAGATCGCGTCTCTTGAGGCCACTGTCAAGGCCCAGGAGGATCAGATTAGAGAGCTGGAGGATGACGACGGAGGTATCGACCTTCAGGGAGGAGGAGCCTTCCTGAGCGACGATGACGACTTTGAGGAGGACGAGTTCACCGAGGAGGAGGAGCACTAGTTTCACTTATGTAGGTGAGAGTTGTATCCCGTCCTTTGTATCGTAGCATGAGAATGGTTCTTAAAACCATTGGAGTATGAGTGTGTTAGTTTGTAATGTGTGTTGAATGAATGAATGAATGTTATGTTTGTCATGAAAAGACTACAAGTTTCAAATGTTTTCAAACTTACTCAAAATAAACCATAGAAATTTCCCTCTTATCTCATGATCTTCTCTATCTTCAGATGGCCCCTCCCAATCGCACCAACAACGATGCGATGATGCAACTGCTGCAAACCCTGCTTGTAGACAGGGAGACAGAAAGAGCTGAACGCCAATCCAACATCGCAGCCTTGCAGAACCTTGCCAACCAAGGCCATGGAAATCATGACCACCCCGGATCCAAGCTCAAGAACTTTCAGAACACCAATCCTCCGGTGTTTAGCAAGACAGAAGAACCACTCGACGCCGACGATTGGCTCCAGACTATGGAGAACAACTTGGAAGTAGCCGGAGTGGAAGCCAATGAGAAGGTTTTGTTTGCAACCCACTATCTCGCCGGACCAGCCCGCGCTTGGTGGACAAGCACCCGTGCCATGAACGGAGGTCAGTTCATGACTTGGGAGGATTTCAAGCTCAAGTTCAGCAAGTACCATGTACCCCCGGGTCTTATCAAAAAGATGAGGGATGAGTTCCGTGAACTGAAGCAAGGTCGCCTGACGGTGGTAGAATACCGCGACAGGTTCCTCACACTGTCAAGGTACGCCCCCGACGAGACGGACACCACCGAGAAGAGGCAGGAGAGATTCCTGAACGGACTGCATGATGAGATGCAGACTATCCTCGTCAACATCCCCTTCGCCGACCTTGAAGCCCTTGTTGACTCCGCCATCCAGATGGAGGGCAAGCTGAACCAAGCCAATGAGAACCGCAAGCGTCGTATGATGCACCAGAGTGGGTCTAGCAATGCCCAGAAGTATCGCCCCAGCTCAAGCGGAGGTTTCACCCCGAGAAACAACAACAAGCCCCCGATGTAGAACTCGCGCCCCGGTTATCAGAACCGGAGTGGAGGAAACTCCAAGCCAGGAGGCTACAACAACAACAACTACAACAACAGCAACAACTACAACCGCGCTCCGCCCAGAGCCCCCAACACCAACACCGCTCCCAGAACCGGAAGCAACGCCATCCCCGTTGCGACCAAGGACAATGCCACCATCACTTGCTATGAGTGTGGTGTAGTGGGGCACTACTCCAACGAGTGTCCCAAGAGGCTCGCCAAGCTTGCCGGCAACACTGCAGCACCTGCTCAGCAGCAACGCCATGTCTCCACCGGCAAGAAGTTCGCCCCCAACAACCCTAATAACCGCAACGGCCGTCTCTACCACATGAACGCCGAAGAAGCCCAGGAAGCACCAGATGTTGTACTGGGTATGTTTTCTGTCAACCACATCACTGCCAGAGTGTTGTTTGATTCCGGAGCATCTCATTCTTTTGTCACTAAAGACTTTGCATCAACAAGTAAAATTCAACCTATCAGTTTGAAGCATGTTATGATAGTTCAAATTCCCGGATCAACCACCAAAGCCAGAAAATTTTGCAAAAATGTACCCATCAAAATCCATGATGTAGATTTCTATGCCAATCTAATCATTCTGGGCACAAAAGGTTTGGAAGTCGTACTAGGAATGGACTGGATGTCAAAACACCATGGTTTGATTGACTGTGCAAAGAAAGCCATAACCATGACTAGCAGCACCGGTATCCTAGTAGAACATGTCTCTGAAAGACTACCCAGAAAATTCACCTGCAACCAAAGTGTATCCAAGCCAACTCTGGATCAAATCAGGGTCGTTTGTCGCTACCCTGATGTGTTTCCGGATGATCTACCTGGTATGCCCCCGGATCGGGATATCGAGTTCATCTTCGAGTTAATCCCCGGAACTGGACCTATAGCCCAGAGAGCCTACAGCATGAACGCAACAGAGCTTGTGGAGCTAAAGAAACAGATAGATGATATGTTAGCCAAAGGTCTGATTAGACCTAGTGCATCCCCCTGGAGATCCCCAGTTTTGTTTGTGGACAAGAAGGACGGTGCAAATCGTTTATGTACGGACTATCGTAAGCTTAACGATGTCACCATCAAAAATAAATACCCCCTACCCAAGATAGAAGACTTGTTTGATCAACTAACCGGAGCCAAAGTTTTCTCCAAGATAGATCTTAGAACTGGATATCATCAGCTGAAGATCCAAGCCACCGACATTCCGAAGACTGCCTTCACCACCAGATATGGGTTGTATGAGTACAACTTCATGTCGTTTGGATTAACCAATGCCCCCACTTATTTCATGAATCTCATGAATAAGATCTTCATGAACTTTTTGGACAAGTTTGTCGTTGTCTTCATCGATGACATTCTTGTATACTCCAAGTCCGAAGAGGAACATGAACAACATTTGGAGACTGTCCTAGAAACCCTTAGGCACCACCAGTTGTATGCCAAGTTCAGCAAGTGTGAGTTTTGGTTGGAGGAAGTAGGATTCCTGGGACATATCTTGTCTGCAGGAGGAATTGC
Source organism: Lolium perenne (assembly GCF_019359855.2). Taxonomy (NCBI): domain Eukaryota; kingdom Viridiplantae; phylum Streptophyta; class Magnoliopsida; order Poales; family Poaceae; genus Lolium; species Lolium perenne. Next base: position 88,166,200 of record NC_067245.2, on the reverse strand, counting down.
CGTAGATCCCGCCAAGATCAAAACTGTTATGGAATGGCAAGCCCCAACCACCCAAACCGAGGTCCGCGCTTTCCTTGGATTAGCCGGATATTACCGCAGATTTGTAGAAGGCTTTTCGAGCATCGCTCGACCAATGACCCAACTGCTAAAGAAGGACATGAAGTTTGAGTGGACTGACAAATGTGAAGAGAGCTTTCAACAGCTCAAGAGTAGACTGACAACAGCCCCAATCCTGATCATGCCAGACATCACCAAGCCCTTTGACGTATATTGCGACGCCTCCAAGACTGGTCTTGGATGTGTACTTATGCAAGAAGGCAAAGTTGTATCCTACCTTTCAAGACAACTGAAGCAACATGAACAGAACTACCCAACCCATGACCTCGAGCTTGCAGCCGTGGTCCTAGCCTTGAAAGTTTGGCGTCATTACCTGTGGTGACCCTGCATACCACTGCATGTTGTAGTATGCCAGTCGTTGATATAACATTCACGAAGTACCATTCCGCAAATATTACATCCCTCAGAGTAGTACAACAGAACATAGCAGGTCCATAACTCATTCATTTATTATTACAAATATCATACACATATCGTCTCGGAGCTCCTCTTGGGTCCTAAGAGTAATACTCCTGGGTTCGAGGCGAACCCAACTTAGCTTACAATATAGATGTCTCATTAAGTTGTACATTTATTCTCTCGAGCAGCTAAATACTAAGAGTTCGGGCTGCTCGGCTACTACTACTACTACTTGATGTTCTAGGCCTGATCTCCTCCGGAAGCCTCCCCGGTTCCGTAGACTATGAGATAGTCTACGCCTTCAACACCTCCAGAGAGGTCTGGTTCTTCATAGCCGATGATCTCGGCTCCTTCAGTGTGGTCGTAGTCCTCCTCCAGACGATCTGCATAATCTAAGCAAGGGATTTAAGATTGGGATGAGTACGAGCGTACTCAACAAGTTCATTATAGAGAAGAGGTGTTTAATGCACTAGCTACGATATTAGACCAGAAAGTCTAATACCAATGCAAGTTTTGATAAACATTTCTTCAAGAGATTGCTTTTATTTCCAAGAGCTATGTCCGTCAGCCTTCACCGGTTTACTAGAACTTCATGGAGCTCCTTTCCGGCCGCGTCAGCGATTCCATATCGCGGAACAGGAGTGACAGGTCACGCTTCTTTACACTCTGCAGAGGTGTGTTGCTTTACCCATAAGAGATCTTAACCTTGGTGCCAACCGGGCAGCTTTCCCGTCCACACTTCCTTCGGTGTGAGGCCCGGTATAAGTTCTAGCCAATCATGTTCCTCCGCTACCTCGAACACCCACCCTTTGTTGCATGCCCCGACCCTGGGTCCTCGCCGGTCCCATTATTCCCATATATTTCAGGGTGGACCCCGACCACGACGACAGTCTGGGATCGAACCAAACTCCTTCGCCGGTAGCTGCAACCCATCATAGACCGCAATACCGTGGGGACTTAGGACTCCCCAGCCTCACCATCTTGCTCCTTCGGGCGACAAGTGTACTACGGACAATGCCGTGGGGACTTAGGACTCCCCAGCCTCACCAGCTTGCCCCCTTGGATTACAAGTGTACTACGGTAAAGCGCATCCGTTGATGAACGAGAGGTGGAAACACTTTTGACTACTCCGTCCCACTCCGGATCTTATGGTTAACACAGGTATTACGGCACAAGAATCACTGGTGACATTTGTTGTTTAATCCTAGATGGATATAAACCCTTGCAATGGAACCTCCACCATATCAACACAATCCATGGTTCCATTGCCCACCACATAGTCATATTCATAGTTATGAAAGTAGTGGTTTTGGTTTTTATGCAATAGTGATAACCATAGTACTTTGCAAGTAATTTGATAGAAATACTCAAATGACATGAGCAAGTGATGAACTTGCCTGAACACTGCAAAGTTTTGCAGTTGGAAGGTGTGGACTGACCCTTGTCCTCTGTCTCTGAAAAATAGCATCATTGTCCGATAAGGGCAATGGTTAAAGAAGCAATTATGCATGATTCCAATTTTAGGGTTTGTTCCCCCCTTCCGAAGTCGTTGTTATTTTATGTGAGAGGTTAATACTAAGAACAACTTGGAGATACTTGATTTAGGGTAAATACAACCTTGAAATATTGTCAAGGTGTTTTTAAAGTCCAATTACATTAATGGACTTATTTTCATTATTGAAAATAATATGTGTGATTTAAATTATTATTTAAATCATCAAAATAAGACTTATTCTTAATTGTCTTAAAAATTTTGTTTGGTATTTTATTTAAATAGAGAATTTTATGCTGATCAATTTTCATATTTTTAATTATTTTTTTAGAGCTCTTATCAATTTTCTATTGAATTTCAAAGTTTCTGGTTTTTAATTGAATTGTGAAAAGTCTATAATACCCCTGGGCCCCACCTGTCAGGTGGCCCAATGGGTTGAGTCTAACCCGAGCCGCCCCAACCGGCTCGGTCGGACCCAGACGCGCTCTTCCTCTCCTCTCTCACGAAACCCTAACCTCTCCCGCGACGCGGTGGTCGCCTGCGCCGCCGCCGCTTTGTTCCGGCCACCTCCGGCCATCGCCGGCGGTGAGATGAGGCGCATCTGCACCGCCTCGTGACGGGGCACCAGATCTACGGCGTTGATCTGGTCCTCGCCGCCTCCGCTTCTCGTCCCCAACTCGCCTGCTCGCAAGGCCGTGGAGTTCCACGGCGATTCGTCGCCGCCGACGCTCCTGGCGTCGTGGCGCCGCCGTGGCTTCGCCACCATGTGCGTGAGCTGCCGTGGCACCGCCATGGCCTGGCTTGGCCTGGCGCCGCCGTGCTCCGGCACGTGCCGCTGTGGCCGCCATGGCGCCATAGTTCTGCTCGACTCCAAGTAATTGCGCCCCCCTTCTGCTCCTCTTCTGTGCCTGTTCTTCTTCCTCTGCTAACTCTGGCCATGGCCCTCCTCCTGTTGGAGATGCCGCCATGCCGTGCTGCCACTGCTGCTGCGCTTACTGCTGTGCTCTGCTTGCCATGACCACAGCTTCTGTGGCCATGCCTGTGCTTATGCTGCTGCTGCTACTGTCCATGGCCTAGCTTAGGCTGTGCTATCTTTGCTATGCATGCTTCTGTGCAATTTTTCTAAAGCCATGTGCTTGCTTAAGCTTGCATTTCTTGCTTGAAACTATCTCTGTGACTCTGTTCTTGATGCTACTACTGCTAGATCCTCAAGTGTATTCAATTCCTTGCTCTGGCTTAATTACTGTGTGTAATTCTTGCCATTTTGCAAGAGCCAGTGCTCCTGGTGTGCTATCCCTTGTGCTATAATACCTGGAAATGATCAATAGAATCTGTTTGTGGGCTAAGCAGCACCATCCAGTGATGGTGTGCTGTTTGGATATAATTATGTTTAGCTCATTTGCTTAACAGTGATGCAATTCATTATGTGTGTGTGTGTTTAATTTTATATGGTCATTGTGATGCTAGAATAGGGTTCTAGCATGACTTAGCAAGCTCTGGTGATCCAGTGATCATCAGCTGCTTGATCATTGCTTGCTTTATTTACTGCCTATGCCTGTCTGGGCTTATTCTGGTGACTGTGCATCACCATGCCCGGTGCTGGTGTGTGCTGTGGTTGGCTCAAGCAACTGTTGCTTGCAGTGATCCCTTGGATCATGTGTAAATGTTCTAGTACTGGTGATTGATAACTTCATTTATCTGTATGGCTTGTCCTTGTTTATTAGATAAATGAGATGAACTGCTTGCAGTGATGATTCTTGTGATTAACTTGATTGAGCTAGAGGGATGCCAACAGTGGTTGGGAACCCTAGCTCCTCTTTGAACCCAATCTGGGTAATGATACAATTGCTTGGCTTGGTGGTTTGGCTATTTTAGTGGTTGAGGTGATCCTGGCAGTAATCATATGCTGCCCTTGGGTAGCTCCCCTCTTGTTGGCTTGCTGTGGCTCACCAAATGCTTTCTGGGTGATCCATTTATTGGATTGCCAGTAGCTCTTGATGTTGAAATCAAATAGACAATGTTTTGTCTATGTCTGATGGCCTGACTAGCTGTAGGTGCTAAGTGTGTAGCTAGGCTAGCTGTGTTTTCATCTCTGGCTGGATTTCTTCAGTTATGCATTGATTTTCATAGCTGTTGTTCCCATTAGATGATTTACTAGTGGCCTTACTACTTTTGCTTGCACCATATGGCTTAGTAGCCAGATGATGACACAAATTGGGTATCACACCCTTTTGCTTGTGTGTGATTGGTGCATATGCTTATATATGAACAAAACCATCTGGTTTGTTCATGATGATTTGTATACCTCACTCCAGCTCCTAGAATTTGATGTTGGTGTAGAGGTTTTGCTTCTGGTGGTTTGTTTGGCTTGCCCTTCTCCTCCCTGTGGCTTGATGCTTCTTGGTTATTTGCTGTGGTGGTGAAGATGTGTTGAACAGCAGTAGCTGTTCAAGCTGTTCTTGTGTTCTTGGCTGTTCTTGGTGGCTTACCAGTGCAGTTCTGTCGATGGATGAATCAAGTGACTAGGGTTTTGGCTGTGAAAAGCTTTTATATAGCCAGCCATGGCTTCTTTGGTCGATAGCACCACATCTTACCCTGGTGACTCACTGTGTGTTGTTACACATGCAGCAGGCCTTGTGTGCTGCCTGTGTGTGTGTGACTTGGGACTTGGGATGGTGGGATGGATCAGCTCGGCAGCTTGATCATATCCACTCTTTGTAATATTTGCTAACCTGCCAAGTGGCTTTGCCACTTGGCTTAATGTTCTGATTGTTGTGTTTGTTTGCAGGGAACAATGTGCTGATCAAGATGAAGATCAAGATCTTCTTGAGCAAGTATTACTTGATAATCAACAATGTAGTTTAGGACATTTAAATGACTTGTAATTTTCCTTTTTCTTTTTCTATTTATTCAATTCTTGTAATGTGTTGTAATTCCATAATTCAATTCTGAATATTGTAAAGACAATGTATTATGTGTGTGATTATCAATAAAGCTCAAATTTTCCTTAATGAGCTTTATGTAATTGTTGTATTACTTATTAGCATGATTATTGGTAATTACTTGTTAAATTATCTCAAGTTTGAATTATGTGATAACCATTTGAAGTTTGAATTTGAAATTCAAATTCAAATTTGGTTTGAATTCATTCAAACAACTTAACTTGTAATTCAATCATGCAACTTAAGATTTCAATGCAATATCACTTCTCTCTTCTCAAAACCCTAATTTAGATAAGTAGGAACAAGTTCATCGCACTCTCGAAACCCTAACCCTGTAGAATGTCGAGAGAGAAACCTGTCCCCCTTTTATGCAGTTTTGTTTTAAAAGCGCGAAATTTCCCCGGAATTTACAATGCAATGCACATCCCTTTCTAAAATCTACCCCTCGATCGCCTCTAAACCTGGGATATTGCAGCCTTTCCCCCTTAAAGAAAACTTCATCCTGAAGTTGTGGTTGTATTACCTGAAAAGTTCCGGGTATGTTTTCCTCAGGTCTTCCTCCTTTTCCCAGGTGGCTTCCCTCTCGGGATGATGCTTCCATTGAATCTTGCAGTACTTTATAGCTCGATTCCTGAGTTGTTTCCAGTTCTCCTCGAGAATCTTTGCTGGCTTCTCGATGTAGGTTAAGTCTGGTTGTAACTCGAGCTCTTCATGTGATACTGGTTCATCTGGGGTCTTTAAACACTTTCTGAGTTGCGACACATGGAATACGTTGTGAACCTGAGATAACCTTCCCGGTAGTTCCAATTCAAAGGCTAACCCTCGGTTTTGACTCAAAATCTTGAAAGGTCCGATGTACCTAGGGCTTAGCTTTCCTTTTACTCCAAACCTCTGAAGTCCTTTCATCGGGCTTACCTTAAGATATACCATGTCTCCAACTCGTGGCTCCCATGTTCTCCTCTTTTGATCGGCATAACTCTTCTGTCGGCTCTGGGCTATCTTGAGCCTGTCCCTGATAATGTCAATGATTTGTTGCTTTTCCTTGACATAATCAGGGTTGAACTCTTTGCTTGCTCCGGCTTCATACCAACATATCGGAGATCTACACTTTCTTCCATAAAGAGCTTCGAACGGTGTCATCTTGATGCTGCTCTGATAGCTGTTATTGTATGAAAACTCTGCTAGTGGTAAATGTTCTTCCCATGATCCTCCGAAGTATAAGGCACAAGCCCTGAGCATATCCTCTAGGATCTGGTTAGTTCTCTCTGTTTGTCCACCTGTCTGGGGATGATAGGCGGTACTATAGTCCAACTTGGATCCTAAAGCTTCGTGTAGTTGCTTCCAAAATGCTGACGTGAACACGGATCCTCGATCCGACACGATCTTCTTGGGCACTCCATGTTTACTCACTATCTCTTTGATGTAAAGATCGATGAGTTTCTCTCCTTTATCCTGCTGGTTTACCGCTAAGAAGTGTGCACTTTTCGTCAACCGGTCCACGATTACCCATATCATGTCCTTCTTTTTATTGGTCATGGGTAGTCCGGTGATGAAATCCATTCCTATCTCCTCCCATTTCCATTCTGGAATGGGTAGAGGTTGTAACTTCCCTGCCGGACTCTGATGTTCAGCCTTCACTCTTTGACAGGTATGGCATTCCGCCACATATTGTGCTATCTCTCTCTTTATGTTGTTCCACCAAAATAGCTCCTTTAGATCCATGTACATCTTTGTACTTCTCGGATGTATGGAATATGGTGTTTGATGGGCTTCCCGGAGTATTACTTCCTTGATTTTAGCAATATCCAGAACACAAATCCTTTTCTGGAACCATAATGATCCCGATTCTCCTCGATGAAATTCTGATGGTCTTCCTTCATCTATCCTTCTCATCTCCTCCACGATGAATGGATCGTCCAACTGACCCATCATTATCTCATTCTTCAGGTTGACATTTAGCTCATCGGCTACTTGCAAAGCCGATAGTCCTTCATGAGCTTCCTTCTCCCAAAGTTGTATTTGGGCTTGACTTATTTCCTTCCTCAACTCCGGTGATATCTCTTGTTCCACTCCTCCGGTGCTCTTCCTACTCAAGGCATCTGCTACAACATTGGCCTTTCCTGGAGTGTAATTGATGGTCAAATCATAATCCTTGATCAGTTCAAGCCATCTTTTCTGCCTCATATTGAGTTCCTTCTGAGTGAAGAAGTATTTGAGACTTTTATGATCCGTATAGAGCTCACACTTGGCTCCATAGAGAAAATGTCTCCATGTTTTAAGTGCAAAAACAACTGCTGCTAATCCAAGATCATGTGTGGGATAATTCACTTCATGAGGTCTGAGTTGCCTCGATCCATAAGATATTACCTTCCGATCTTGCATGAGTACGCAACCCAATCCATGCTTGGATGCGTCACAGTACACGGTGTAATCCTTGCCAACTTCCGGAACTGCTAACACCGGTGCCGTGGTGAGTTTCTCCTTCAGAGTTTGAAAACTCTTCTCACACTCCTCTGACCACATGAATGGTGTGTTCTTTCTTAACAGCTTTGTCATTGGTCCTGCTATCTTGGAGAATCCTTCAATGAATCTCCGATAATATCCTGCCATTCCTAGGAATCCTCGGATTTCCTTGATAGTCTTGGGTGCTTCCCATTCTAGAACTGCTGCTACCTTGCTCGGGTTAACAGCTATTCCATCTTTACTAATGACATGACCAAGAAATTCCATTTGATCTAGCCAAAATTCACACTTGCTAAACTTGGCATAGAGTTGATGTTCCCTTAGTGTTTGCAACACTAACCTCAGATGTTCAGCATGTTCGGCTTTGTCTTTGGAATAGATCAAGATATCGTCAATGAATACGATGACAAACTTGTCTAGATATGGCATGAAAATCTTATTCATGAGATTCATGAAAATTGCTGGGGCATTGGTTAATCCAAAAGGCACTACAAGGTATTCATGATGTCCATACCTTGAGACAAAGGCAGTTTTCGGAACGTCTTCCTTCTTGATCTTTATCTGGTGATAACCGGATCTTAGATCAATTTTGGAAAAGACTCCCGTGCCTCTAACTTGGTCGAATAGATCTTGTATTCTTGGAAGTGGATACTTGTTCTTGATTGTGACGTTGTTCAGATTCCTGTAGTCTCCACACATCCTTCTTCCTCCATCTCTTTTATCCATGAAGATCACAGGTGATCCCCATGGTGAAACACTTTCTTGTATGAATCCTTTCTGTTTCAAGTTGTCCAGTTGCTCCTTAAGTTCTTTCAACTCCTTAGGCCCCATCTTATATGGTGCTTTTGCAATCGGAGCTGTTCCTGGAATTAGGTCGATAGTGAATTCTATCTCCCTATCTGGTGGCATACCTGGTAATTCCGTAGGAAACACATCCTGGAATTCATTCACTACAGGTATATCCTCTAATTTCACCTCCTTCATGCTGTTCAGCTGTAGCTCAACTTCTATCTGTGTATGTTTGTCGCCTTGGTAGATCATTCTACTTCCATCGGGGCTTTTCAAGGATACGGTCTTGTTCACACAGTCGATCAATGCTCCATTAGCTTCTAACCAGTTCATACCAAGAATGACATCAATGTCCTTCATCGGTAAAATGAACAGGTCTGCGTCAAACGCGCACTTATTGATCATAATGACTTTATTTTGTTTGGTATGGGTTACTACTATCGTTCCCCCCGCAGAAAGTATGGTTATGGGTGTATCTAACTTAGTGCAACTAATCCCATGTTTGATGATGAATTGCTGAGAAATGAATGATGTAGTTGCACCAGTATCAAAAAGTACTTTGCCAGGATGGGTGAGTATCTGGAGCGTACCTATCACCGCCTGATCGGAGTTGACCACCTCCTCCAGACTAGTGCAGTTCAGCTTGCCGAAGGGCTTCTTATTCTTCCAGTTCCCTCCGGTGTTTCCTCCTCGGCTTCCTCCTCCTCCAGACTGACCTCCTCCATTCTTCTTATTGGGGCAATCCTTCATCATGTGCCCCTCCTGACGACACCCGAAGCAAATGATTCTGGGTTTGCGACAGTCCTTCGAAGTATGTCCTTTAATTCCACAAATACGGCAAACTATTTGATTTGCAGTCTGAAATGCTTGATTCTTCCTACTACCGTAGTAGTAGTAGTTGTTGTTGTTGTTGTTGTTGTTGTTGTTGTTGTTGTTGTTGTTGTTGTTGTATCTTGGCTTGAAATTCAAGCTGGTATTGGGCTTGTTATATGAAAACCTCTTAGGCTCAAACTTGGCCTTCTTCCTCTTTTCCTCCTGCAGTTGTTTGAAATCATCTTCCAGAGTGATGGCGGCATCCACCAACTCTTGAAACTCCGTCGCTCTCATCATCCGGAGCTGTACCTTGAACTGGGGACTTAACCCCCTCAAAAACCTCTTCTTTTTCTTGTCCTCGGTGTTGACTTCTTCAACAGCATACCGGGACAGCTTTAAGAATTCCCTGACATAAGTCAGGATGGCCTTGTCCTTCTGCTCGAGACTTTCGAATTCTCGACGCTTCAGTTCCACAATACTTTCAGGGACATTGGATTCCCTGAACTTCCTCGCGAACTCCTCCCAGGTGAATACTTTTCCAGCCGGATAAACGGCTACGATATTGTCCCACCATGATGCGGCGGGTCCACACAGCAGGTGTGTAGCATAACGGACCTTCTCCTGGTCGTTACAACCAACGGTATTAAGCTTTCGCTTGGTGTCCATAAGCCAATCTTCCGCGTCCATTGGCTCGGGCGCGTATGCGAAAGATATAGGCTTGGTATTCTGGAAGTCTGCTAGGGTGACTCCCTGATTCTCGGGTCTTTCTACCCGGTTCTGTTGCAGCAGCTCCTGGAAGAATTTATTCTGCTGCTCCAACGTTACACGTTGTCTCTCCTCTACCAGCTGCATGTACTGGACGAAATTCTGCTGCGTCATGGGTGGTGGTGGTGGTGGAAACTGATTCATGGCTGCTTCATCAGCCTCTTCCTTTTGCTTTGCTTCGCGCTCCATGCGCTGCGCTTCGGTCTCCTCTCCTAACGCTCCCGACATAACCCCCTAGTTCTGCAACACAAGATGATACTCATAATTACTCCATGCGCAAGTTTTCTGAGCTCAACTTTGTGCACAGAACTAGTCACGCAATGGAAATCAAGAAGCAAATCCAAATCATACAAAACATATACCATGTATATACATACTTAAGTGGTCTTATTACAATACTCAAGTCGATGTGAGTATGCAAACTCACTTATTAAAGTATATGTACAAATTTCTACAAATATTACATACTACAATACACGTGGTACTTGTGTATTGTAGTCCCGCCTTCCTTGGTGGACTCTAGTCGATCTTCACTCCCGGTACATCCCAGGCTTCCATCCGGTCGAACGTGTCGTCCTCCTGATAGACCCTGGAACATAAGGTCTCCCTGTCGGCTGGTAGTCAGAATCAGATGATGATCCTAGGGAGAAATCAGTGTTCACAAACTGATCGTTGAGTGCATCATAGTCCACCCATCGGGTGTACTCCCTTGTAGCTCCACCATAAGTATTTCCCACATTTGTATCCGACTCAACCTGTGTCGGATACCCTCCATCAACTCCTCCATTACTAGGATAACTCTGGTGCTGGGTCGTGGCGTCTTCATTCATCTCCCCGTCATAATACACTGAAGTACTATGAGTTCCAGTATCAGATCCCCAACGCCAACCCGTGGAGTTTTCTATAGGAGTCACGGAACGCTGATTGTTTCCGGATTCCTCTCCACCCTCATATCCCCCATAGGAACTCCCCAGATAGTTCCCAGGTGTAACGGGTGTAGTTTCACGCTCAAGAGGATCAATACTAATGTAGTCACCAACTGAGTAAACTGGTGTGTGCACCACATTCTCCATGGGTTCTTTCCCCCTAGTCTCCTCCTTGGGTTCAGTAAACTCCTCTAGCATCGTATCAATTGCTCCCGTCAAATGATGATTCAACTGGAAGAGCAATGATAGTAAATTGCGGCTGTTATCCATATATTTTGCAGCTGCTATAGGTCTGCGTTTTGCATATTTGTAGTGGTTGAGCATGGGATCCTCTTCCTCCTGCTTATGAGGAATGTGGGTGAATTCGGAACCCATAAGCTCTTTCGTCTTATGCTCCCGAATATCGGTTATGGCTCTCATAACGGCTATATGGTAGGCTGTGTTGATAGTTCTAGCTTCACCCGCTGGCATTACTACGCTCATTCCCAAAGATTCGGGAAGTCGCAGTCCTACCCTACACTTTGCCAATACAGTACCATTGTAGTACATGTATTTCTTTACTTGGATCTGGGGATCACACCCAAATTCAAGTAACATGGCACGTAGAATATCTGCAAGTCCTCCTTCATATTCACTCAGTGTGGAATCCATCACTTTCACGTTTCGTCCCGGACGTGAACTTGCCATGTTGGCTGTAGAAATAGAAAGATTATAAGATTAGTAATAATGCATCATAATAGAGATAATAAAGAATTATCGCACTAAAAGATATGATTGTTGTATTCTCAATTTAATATACACCATATTTTTAGAGAATTCTTTACTAGTCCTATTTGACTCCTAACGTTTGGTCCCATTTACTAGGTTCCAACCTAAGGTCAAAGCTTTTGCTCTGATACCAACTGTGGTGACCCTGCATACCACTGCATGTTGTAGTATGTCAGTCGTTGATATAACATTCACGAAGTACCATTCCGCAAATATTACATCCCTCAGAGTAGTACAACAGAACATAGCAGGTCCATAACTCATTCATTTATTATTACAAATATCATACACATATCGTCTCGGAGCTCCTCTTGGGTCCTAAGAGTAATACTCCTGGGTTCGAGGCGAACCCAACTTAGCTTACAATATAGATGTCTCATTAAGTTGTACATTTATTCTCTCGAGCAGCTAAATACTAAGAGTTCGGGCTGCTCGGCTACTACTACTACTTGATGTTCTAGGCCTGATCTCCTCCGGAAGCCTCCCCGGTTCCGTAGACTATGAGATAGTCTACGCCTTCAACACCTCCAGAGAGGTCTAGTTCTTCATAGCCGATGATCTCGGCTCCTTCAGTGTGGTCGTAGTCCTCCTCCAGACGATTCAGACAATCTAAGCAAGGGATTTAAGATTGGGATGAGTACGAGCGTACTCAACAAGTTCATTATAGAGAAGAGGTGTTTAATGCACTAGCTACGATATTAGACCAGAGAGTCTAATACCAATGCAAGTTTTGATAAACATTTCTTCAAGAGATTGCTTTTATTTCCAAGAGCTATGTCCGTCAGCCTTCACCGGTTTACTAGAACTTCATGGAGCTCCTTTCCGGCCGCTTTCGCAGTTCCATATCCCGAAACAGGGAGTGACAGGTCACAGTTCTTTACACTCTGCAGAGGTGTGTTGCTTTACCCATAAGAGATCTTAACCTTGGTGCCAACCGGGCAGCTTTCCCGTCCACACTTCCTTCGGTGTGAGGCCCGGTATAAGGTCTAGCCAATCATGTTCCTCCGCTACCTCGAACACCCACCCTTTGTTGCATGCCCCGACCCTGGGTCCTCACCGGTCCCATTATTCCCATATATTTCAGGGTGGACCCCGACCACGACGACAGTATGGGATCGAACCAAACTCCTTCGCCGGTAGCTGCAACCCATCAGTGACCGCAATACCGTGGGGACTTAGGACTCCCCAGCCTCACCATCTTGCTCCTTCGGGCGACAAGTGTACTACGGACAATGCCGTGGGGACTTAGGACTGCCCAGCCTCACCAGCTTGCCCCCTTGGATTACAAGTGTACTATGGTAAAGCGCATCCGTTGATGAACGAGAGGTGGAAACACTCTTGACTACTCCGTCCCACTCCGGATCTTATGGTTAACACGGGTATTACGGCACAAGAATCACTGGCGACATTTGTTGTTTAATCCTAGATGGATATAAACCCTTGCAATGGAACCTCCACCATATCAACACAATCCATGGTTCCATTGCCCACCACATAGTCATATTCATAGTTATGAAAGTAGTGGTTTTGGTTTTTATGCAATAGTGATAACCATAGTACTTTGCAAGTAATTTGATAGAAATACTCAAATGACATGAGCAAGTGATGAACTTGCCTGAACACTGCAAAGTTTTGCAGTTGGAAGGTGTGGACTGACCCTTGTCCTCTGTCTCTGAAAAATAGCATCATTGTCCGATAAGGGCAATGGTTAAAGAAGCAATTATGCATGATTCCAATTTTAGGGTTTGTTCCCCCCTTCCGAAGTCGTTGTTATTTTATGTGAGAGGTTAATACTAAGAACAACTTGGAGATACTTGATTTAGGGTAAATACAACCTTGAAATATTGTCAAGGTGTTTTTAAAGTCCAATTGCATTAATGGACTTATTTTCATTATTGAAAATAATATGTGTGATTTAAATTATTATTTAAATCATCAAAATAAGACTTATTCTTAATTGTCTTCAAAAATTTTGTTTGGTATTTTATTTAAATAGAGAATTTTATGCTGATCAATTTTCATATTTTTAATTATTTTTTTAGAGCTCTTATCAATTTTCTATTGAATTTCAAAGTTTCTGGTTTTTAATTGAATTGTGAAAAGTCTATAATACCCCTGGGCCCCACCTGTCAGGTGGCCCAATGGGTTGAGTCTAACCCGAGCCGCCCCAACCGGCTCGGTCGGACCCAGACGCGCTCTTCCTCTCCTCTCTCGCGAAACCCTAACCTCTCCCGCGACGCGGTGGTCGCCTGCGCCGCCGCCGCTTTGTTCCGGCCACCTCCGGCCATAGCCGGCGGTGAGATGAGGCGCATCTGCACCGCCTCGTGACGGCGCACCAGATCTACGGCGTCGATCTGGTCCTCGCCGCCTCCGCTTCTCGTCCCCAACTCGCCTGCTCGCAAGGCCGTGGAGTTCCACGGCGATTCGTCGCCGCCGACGCTCCTGGCGTCGTGGCGCCGCCGTGGCTTCGCCACCGTGTGCGTGAGCTGCCGTGGCACCGCCATGGCCTGGCTTCGCCTGGCACCGCCGTGCTCCGGCGCGTGCCGCCGTGGCCGCCATGGCGCCACAGTTCTGCTCGACTCCAAGTAAGTGCGCCCCCCTTCTGCTCCTCTTCTGTGCCTGTTCTTCTTCCTCTGCTAACTCTGGCCATGGCCCTCCTCCTGTTGGAGATGCCGCCATGCCATGCTGCCACTGCTGCTGCACTTACTACTGTGCTCTGCTTGCCATGACCACAGCTTCTGTGGCCATGCATGTGCTTATGCTGCTGCTGCTACTGTCCATGGCCTAGCTTAGGCTGTGCTATCTTTGCTATGCATGCTTCTGTGCAATTTTTCTAAAGCCATGTGCTTGCTTAAGCTTGCATTTCTTGCTTGAAACTATCTCTGTGACTCTGTTCTTGATGCTACTACTGCTAGATCCTCAAGTGTATTCAATTCCTTGCTCTGGCTTAATTACTGTGTGTAATTCTTGCCATTTTGCAAGAGCCAGTGCTCCTGGTGTGCTATCCCTTGTGCTATAATACCTGGAAATGCTCAATAGAATCTGTTTGTGGGCTAAGCAGCACCATCCAGTGATGGTGTGCTGTTTGGATATAATTATGTTTAGCTCATTTGCTTAACTGTGATGCAATTCATTATGTAATGTGTCTGTTTAATTTTATATGCTCATTGTGATGCTAGAACTGGGTTCTAGCATGCCTTAGCAAGCTCTGGTGATCCAGTGATCATCAGCTGCTTGATCATTGCTTGCTTTATTTACTACCTATGCCTGTCTGGGCTTATTCTGGTGACTGTGCATCACCATGCCTGGTGCTGGTGTGTGCTGTGGTTGGCTCAAGCAACAGCTGTTGCTTGCAGTGATCCCTTGGATCATGTGTAAATGTTCTAGTACTGGTGATTGATAACTTCATTTATCTGTATGGCTTGTCCTTGTTTATTAGATAAATGAGATGAACTGCTTGCAGTGATGATTCTTGTGATTAACTTGATTGAGCTAGAGGGATGCCAACAGTGGTTGGGAACCCTAGCTCCTCTTTGAACCCAATCTGGGTAATGATACAATTGCTTGGCTTGGTGGTTTGGCTATTTTAGTGGTTGAGGTGATCCTGGCAGTAATCATATGCTGCCCTTGGGTAGCTCCCCTCTTGTTGGCTTGCTGTGGCTCACCAAATGCTTTCTGGGTGATCCATTTATTGGATTGCCAGTAGCTCTTGATGTTGAAATCAAATAGACAATGTTTTGTCTATGTCTGATGGCCTGACTAGCTGTAGGTGCTAAGTGTGTAGCTAGCCTAGCTGTGTTTTCATCTCTGGCTGGATTTCTTCAGTTATGCATTGATTTTCATAGCTATTGTTCCCATTAGATGATTTACTAGTGGCCTTACTATTTTTGCTTGCACCATATGGCTTAATAGCCAGATGATGACACAAATTGGGTATCACACCCTTTTGCTTGTGTGTGATTGGTGCATATGCTTATATATGAACAAAACCATCTGGTTTGTTCATGATGATTTGTATACCTCACTCCAGCTCCTAGAATTTGATGTTGGTGTAGAGGTTTTGCTTCTGGTGGTTTGTTTGGCTTGCCCTGCTCCTCCCTGTGGCTTGATGCTTCTTGGTTATTTGCTGTGGTGGTGAAGATGTGTTGAACAGCAGTAGCTGTTCAAGCTGTTCTTGTGTTCTTGGCTGTTCTTGGTGGCTTACCAGTGCAGTTCTGTCGATGGATGAATCAAGTGACTAGGGTTTTGGCTGTGAAAAGCTTTTATATGGCCAGCCATGGCTTCTTTGGTCGACAGCACCACATCTTACCCTGGTGACTCACTGTGTGTTGTTACACATGCAGCAGGCCTTGTGTGCTGCCTGTGTGTGTGTGACTTGGGACTTGGGCTGGTGGGATGGATCAGCTCGGCAGCTTGATCATATCCACTCTTTGTAATATTTGCTAACCTGCCAAGTGGCTTTGACAGTTGGCTTAATGTTCTGATTGTTGTGTTTGTGTGCAGGGAACAATGTGCTGATCAAGATGAAGATCAAGATCTTCTTGAGCAAGTATTACTTGATAATCAACAATGTAGTTTAGGACATTTAAATGACCTGTAATTTTCCTTTTTCTTTTTCTATTTATTCAATTCTTGTAATGTGTTGTAATTCCATAATTCAATTCTGAATATTGTAAAGACAATGTATTATGTGTGTGATTATCAATAATGCTCAAATTTTCCTTAATGAGCTTTATGTAATTGTTGTATTACTTATTAGCTTGATTATTGATAATTATTTGTTAAATTATCTCAAGTTTGAATTATGTGATAACCATTTGAAGTTTGAATTTGAAATTCAAATTCAAATTTGGTTTGAATTCATTCAAACAACTTAACTTGTAATTCAATCATGCAACTTAAGATTTCAATGCAATATCACTTCTCTCTTCTCAAAACCCTAATTTAGATAAGTAGGAACAAGTTCATCGCACTCTCGAAACCCTAACCCTGTAGGATGTCGAGAGAGAAATCTGTCCCCCTTTTATGCAGTTTTGTTTTAAAAGCGCGAAATTTCCCCGGAATTTACAATGCAATGCACATCCCTTTCTAAAATCTACCCCTCGATCGCCTCTAAACCTGGGATATTACATTACCTCATGGGTAATCGATGCGAGATCTACTCCGACCACAAGAGCCTGAAATATATCTTCACCCAGAAGGAGCTGAATATGAGGCAACGCCGATGGATCGAATTGATCAAGGATTACGACATGGAGATTCACTACCACCGCAGCAAGGCCAATGTGGTAGCGGATGCTTTGAGTCGACTGCCGTGTCAGTTGAACTCCATGATCGCAACCGAACAGCCCAGCCTGTATCAAGAGTTTGAACAATTCAGACTAGAACTTGTTAGTGAAGGATTCCTAGCCAGCATAGAACTCCAACCCACCTTGGTTAGCCAGATCAAGGAAGCCCAGAAGGACAACGCTAGCATCGACGGAATAAAGAAACAGATAGCCGCAGGAAAAGCCCCCGGATTCGCCGTAGATGAAGCCGGAGTTCTTTGGTACAAAGAACGTCTCTGCGTACCATCGGACTCAGACTTGAAGCAAGTCATCCTGCAAGAAGCCCATGACACCCTTTACTCAATCCACCCCGGAGGTACCAAGATGTATCAAGACCTGAAGGAGCAATTCTGGTGGCATGGAATGAAGAGAGAAATCGGCAGCTACATCGCCAAGTGTGACATCTGTCAGAGAGTCAAGGCAGAACATCAACGACCCACCGGACTACTACAACCACTGCAGATTCCAGAATGGAAGTGGGACTCCGTAGGAATGGACTTTATCACCGGACTGCCCAAATCCAGCAAAGGCAATGATTCAATATGGGTAGTTGTCGATAGATTGACCAAAGTCGCCCATTTCATTGTCGTCAAAACCACATACCAAGGCCCAAAGTTAGCTGAACTGTACATCTCCAGAATAGTCGCCCTGCACGGAACGCCGAAGTCTATAGTGTCAGATAGAGGATCACAGTTCACCTCAAGATTCTGGCAGAAGGTGCACGAAGGACTAGGAACCCGTCTGAATTTCAGCACCGCCTATCACCCTCAGACTGACGGACAGACTGAGAGAGTCAACCAGATATTGGAGGACATGCTGAGAGCATGTGTACTGGAATATGGATCCAAGTGGGAAGACTGCTTGCCTTATGCAGAATTCTCTTACAACAATAGCTATCAAGCTAGCCTGCAGATGGCCCCCTTTGAAGCCTTGTACGAAAGGAAATGTCGTACCCCCCCTGAACTGGTCGGAAGTCGGAGAAAGCCAAGTCTTTGGACCGGATGTTCTTCGTGAAGCTGAAGAGAAAGTACACAAGATCCAAGAGTACCTCAAGACGGCGCAATCAAGACAGAAGAGCTACGCCGACAAGAGACGTCGGGAGATGACCTTCGAGATCGGAGACTTCGTCTATCTCAAGGTATCCCCCTTGAAAGGAATGCAGAGATTCCAGTTGAAAGGAAAGCTCGCACCCCGATATGTCGGACCTTTCAAAGTTCTGAGTCGCCGAGGTGAAGTATCTTATCAACTAGAGTTGCCCGAAGAAATGTCGGTTGTGCACGACGTGTTTCACATCTCACTCCTCCAGAAGTGCCTTGAAGTCCCTGAGAAGACCGAAGTGTTCAAGAACATCGATCACCGATCGGTGGATATCAAAAAGGACCTGACTTACCGCGAAGTGCCGATTCGCATCCTGGAGGAAGCTTACCGAACCACCCGCACCCGAAGCATCAAGTTTCTGAAGATACAATGGAGCAATCATACTGAAGATGAAGCCACCTGGGAACGTGAAGACTTCATGAAGAAGGAGTACCTAGATCTCTTTAGTACCTAACTTTCTTTTCGATCTCGGGACGAGATCTTTTGTAAGGGGGAAGGGTTTGTAACATCCCAAATTTCAATAAAAAGAAAGTTAGAAGATTCCAGAGAGCAAAATTTCAAACCAACAAAAACTTTTTAAATTGCATATAGTGCCATGCATAGGACTTGTGCATTTGAGTGATATGCCATGATGATTGTTCTTATGTGTATGTGCTATACTCTAAAACCCTAATGTGATCATGTGAAGATCACCAACCAAATAAATCAAAAAGAGAAAGAAATCAAATAAAAGAAAAACCCTAAAACCCTCACATATGGCCTATGCCATTTTTATAAATTTTGACCCTAGACCATTTTGGTCTTCACCATTAATTAAATAATGTTACTAAACACTTATGAAAACTTTTGGAATCAAAGAAACACAAATCAAATGAATTTCAAACTTAAATTTGGATCACATATGATAATGGTCAAATCTGCCATTTTTAGTCTGATCACTACTTTGAGCCCTTGCAATTCAAAATTTTCAAACTAAACCTTGCTAACTCTTTGCACCTCATCCAAGAGCACATCAAGGTGAACACTTTTTGTAAAGACCACCATGCCAAATTCCTTTTAGATCAAATACTATGCTCATCCAAAGTTGACACTTTTTATTAAGTGGAACAATCTCACACTTAGCCAAATTTGCAAATCTTTGAAATTTACAATTCCACCACCACACCTCATCTTCTCTGGTCATTTATAACTCAACCAAACACACACATTTCAAATTGGGCAACCATTTGAATTCACTCAAATTTGGACAAAAATGACAAATTCCAAATATGGAACTATTTGACACTATTTCAAATAGTGATCTATTCAACTCTAATCTACCCCAAACCTATCCTACTTGGTCCCCTGGTTCCCTCTCACCCTTAATGAAGCATAGCAACCCTAAGAGCAACCCTAAGAGCAACCCTAGGGAGACCACCACATGGCCATGACGCCACCATGCCAGCCATGTCGAGCTCCCCCTCTCTTCCTTCTTCTCCACCCCTGGCCACCATGCCCTGGCTCGCCACCTTGCTCATCTACATCGTCTAGCACCGACAGCATCGCCGTAGCCGCCGTAGCCTCGCCGGAGAACGCGCGCGCAGAACGCGCCAGCATGCCGCTCGCGTCGCGACCATGCACGCCGCGAACACACCCTGGCCACGCGCCGTTCCACCAGCTCGCACTCGCCCTGGCCCTGCTAGCAACGCGTTGAGAAAAAATCGCCGTGCCACCTCAGACCCGCCAGACACGCGCTCGACCCGACCCTGGACCGCCGCCGCCGGAGACGAAGAAGAAAATCCCCTAGACGCCGCCGCTCGACACGGAAGCAATGCGTCGCCCACAGACGCCGCCCGACCGTGCCATCACCACCTATAGCTTCGCCTGGACGAGGGGAACGTCGCTGCACCCTCGCCTAGCCCAACCGCTCGCCGGAATCGCCGCGCGCTTGTCGACCTTGCCACTGCCCCGCAGCACCCCTCCGCCTCTATAAATAGAGCGTTCCCTGGACGAAGCTGAGCACAGCACCTCGTTCCCCATCCACCACTGCCTCTCCTCAACCCAGTAGCTACCTCGTTCGTCGCCGGAGCAAGGCCAATCGACCGATTGGAGCCGCGGAAGCCCTGGAGCAATCGCCGTCGGCTGGAGCCTCCTCGAGCGACGCCACTGCTACAGGCTGCTTCGCCGTCGTCCACAACTTCCTCGCGCACACTGCCAACCCTTGCTGGAGCCTCGGTGAGCCCTCCGATCCCCTAGGCTCGCCGCCAGACCCTCGGCATCTCGCCGGAGAAGACGATGGCCCTGCGCCATCCGATTCTGTTTTAATCCAACGCTTCTCGTTGATGCGTACCGATTCGGTGTTTATAAGTCGCTGACGAGTGGCCCCCACTCTGTCAGGCGGCCCACTCGTACGAGCTGCGTTGCTGGGCCATTTTCCCCTTTGTCAAACCGTTTCGGCCCACGTTGGTTTCCCGCCAGCCCAATAATTCAAATACAGTTTTAATCAAATTCAAACAATTTCAATACTGGCTCCAACTTTGAAATTCAATAGAATCTGTTTGGCTTGGCCAAATTTAACAAATTTCATATGGTTGGAAAGCTACTAAAAAGATATACAATATGCCACTGGTCCCACCTCAAGATCTGTTGTAGAATTAATCTGATAAAAAGATGAAGGCAGGGACTTTTTCCTATTCAAATAATTATTAAAAATCAACCAAAATAGATATTAAGTTAATTCCAACTCCAATAGCTCACATTTGACTTACACTAATTGTTTCCGCAAGAAAATGGTGTGGTCACTTTGCATGATCATGCCCTAGTTTAATTAATGGACAATATGGCTAGTTTATTTAAGTGATATTGTCCAAAACTATTATGCAAACCATATGAAGTATTATACTTCATTTAAATCTTGTCCCAAATGAATTCATGTGATGTTTGCACCCCTGGTCAAACACTCTTATATGAATTACTTGGAGATTTAATTCATTTGTAGAATTATGAAATGGTATGAGGTGGTTTACCTCATTTAAATCATTTTCTCAAATGATGATAATGAATGTTTGACTTAGGTCAATATAAGTTCATGCATGATTGTTTGAGAAATTAAATCTTAAGAAGATTTCAATGAGAGGAAATTATTCTTCAAGAACCCTATGGAAACTATCATTTACATATAATAAGAGTAAATTATTTCTCCTCAAGCAACACCACCAATGCACCCTAATTAGATTAATTGTGTGCTTAGAATACTTTGTGTGAATATATGTGATGTATGGATTAGCCATTGAATTAGTTGAGTAATTATACTCATATTCAAATTTAGACGCTAGCACCGGAGAATACCCGGAAGAAGAAGGTTGCTACCAAGAGGAGGAGGAGGAAAACTTTGAGAACTACCAAGGCAAGCTAATATTCTTGCAAAGTGCAAAGCCCTTTGGGGCAAGGGACCATAGTCTTACCTTTTCTTACCATAAGCCTATCCCAAGTTTCTACCTTACAAGTTTTTACTTGTTGTTTTCCAAGAGTTACTTTTATAGTTAACTTTGGTCAAAGTAAAGAAGTTTACTAGAGTAGTAAAGTTAGTCTCAATCAAGCAAAGCAAGATAGCACCCCTCATGATTTAGAGCTAGTGCTAATGATTAAAACTTGACTACTCTAGATGGAAACATGTGACTTTGAAATGAATTGGTGAAACCTTGGAATGATGAATCATTTCATTGAATGATTTTTGAAGGTGAATATGACAAAGAGAAGATGGTGATTTTTGATAAAACTGATATTGGTTTGAATGCGATACCTTTCCAATATTGAGTACCCCCACAATACCTGAATATGGGTAGGGCTTAACTGGAAGTTTATGCATCTTAGTATGGGTTCCCTCTGAACACACATCATAGGGGTTATGCTTGAGGCTGCCTCCGTTGTTGAGAAATGATGTGAATTGAGGTGAATTGTACGGCCAAGCCCTGTGCAGTTCCCAGGTTGACAGTTGGTCTTCACTGGGAGGCCAAGCTCATGGGGAGAGGTGCTCATACTAGGTTTTGTAAGTGAAAGGTTAGGGTTGATGATCCGCGTACTGTGTTACGATGATTCGGGGTAATCCCGACGGATGAAATCAAATGTTGTGGCACAAGTGTGCAACCTCTGCAGAGTGTTAATCTATTCGAATAGCCGTGTCCACGGATACGGACGGTTGGAAAGGCCATACAGTTTCCGATGTCAAATTCTTGAAAATAATGGTGAAAGGAATTGTGAAGTGGTGAATTGAATTGAAATCACCACTTGAATGGTGGGAATGACACTAATGTTCCCACTTGAGTTAGTTAGCACATAAATAAGTTTTTCTCAAATACTTGTGAACTAAAATTGGCTTTATGCAAATAAACTAGAGCTTAGCAAAACCTTACTAGAAATGTCTAGCACTTACACTAGTATTAGTTTGCGAGTACTTGAAGTACTCACGGCTTTGTCCCTGGCTATTCAAATGGCCAGAGTATGAAGATGAACAAGGTGTAGGATAACGTAGCATAGAAAACAAAAATTTTCCTACCGCGAACACGAAATCCAAGCCAAGATGCAATCTAGAAGACGGTAGCAACGAGGGGATGATCAAGACTAACCCTTGAAGAGATTCCAAAGCCTATAAGAGTAGGCTCTTATTGCTGCGGTAGACGATCACTTGCCGCTTGCAAAAGCGCGTAGAAGATCTTGATCACGATCGCTTCCGGCGCCACGAACGGGCAGCACCTCCGTACTCGGTCACACGTTCGGTTGTTGATGAAGACGCCGTCCACCTCCCCGTTCCAGCGGGCAGCAGAAGTAGTAGCTCCTCTTGAATCCGACAGCACGACGGCGTGGTGTCGGTGGTGGTGGAGAAATCCGGCGGAGCTTCGCTTAAGCGTGCGGGATGTGGTGGAGGAGAGAGACCGCTAGGGTTTGGGGAGGGGGTGGCCGGCCACTCAAGGGGGGTGGCCAGCTTGTGGTCTTGGGGTGGCCGGCCCCCTCCCTTGGCCCCTCATTATATAGGTGGATCCCCAAGTGTTGGTGTCCAAGTCTTCGAATAAGACCCGAACCAAAAACCTACCATAAGAAGGGGAAACCTAGCCAAGCTAGGACTCCCACCAAAGGTGGGAGTTCCACCTCCCATATGGGGGGGTGGCCGGCCCCCTAAGGGTGAGTCCACTTGGGACTCCTCCCCCACTAGGGTTGGCCGGCCATGGAGGTGGAGTCCCATGTGGACTCCACCTTCCTTGGTGGTTTCTTCCGGACTTTTCTAGAACCTTCTAGAACCTTCCATAGAACCTTCCGCGACATTTTAATTCACATAAAATGACATCCTATATATGAATCTTATTCTCCGGACCATTCCGGAACTCCTCGTGATGTCCGGGATCTCATCCGGGACTCCGAACAAATATTCGAACTCCATTCCATATTCAAGTACTACCATTTCAACATCCAACTTTAAGTGTGTCACCCTACGGTTCGTGAACTATGCGGACATGGTTGAGTACTCACTCCGACCAATAACCAATAGCGGGATCTGGAGATCCATAATGGCTCCCACATATTCAACGATGACTTTAGTGATCGAATGAACCATTCACATATGATACCAATTCCCTTTGTCACGCGATATTTTACTTGTCCGAGGTTTGATCTTCGGTATCACTCTATACCTTGTTCAACCTCGTCTCCTGACAAGTACTCTTTACTCGTACCGTGGTATGTGGTCTCTTATGAACTCATTCATATGCTTGCAAGACATTAGACGACATTCCACCGAGAGGGCCCAGAGTATATCTATCCGTCATCAGGATGGACAAATCCCACTGTTGATCCATATGCTTCAACTCATACTTTCCGGATACTTAATCCCACCTTTATAACCACCCATTTACGCAGTGGCGTTTGGTGTAATCAAAGTACCTTTCCGGTATAAGTGATTTACATGATCTCATGGTCATAAGGACTAGGTAACTATGTATCGAAAGCTTATAGCAAATAACTTAATGACGAGATCTTATGCTACGCTTAATTGGGTGTGTCCATTACATCATTCATACAATGACATAACCTTGTTATTAATAACATCCAATGTTCATGATTATGAAACTAATCATCCATTAATCAACAAGCTAGTTAAGAGGCATACTAGGGACTCTTTGTTTGTCTACATATCACACATGTACTAATGTTTCGGTTAATACAATTATAGCATGATATATAAACATTTATCATAAACATAAAGATATAAATAATAACCACTTTATTATTGCCTCTAGGGCATATCTCCAACAGTCTCCCACTTGCACTAGAGTCAATAATCTAGTTTACATTTGTAAAGATATAACACCTTGGCCTTATGGTGCTTTATCATGTATTGCTCACGGGAGAGGTTTTTAGTCAACGGATCTGACACGCTCAGAAACGTATGTATTTTGTAATTCATTTGCGTCTCAACGCATCATTCATTTCCAAATGAGTCGGCATTTAAATATGTTTGGTCTTCTGGTGGAACCTTAATTCCGCGGTCTGAAATATGTCACTAATATTGTCACACACAATATAGCTTCAAAGTTCTGACTCTGTCGGAACTACACCAAGTTCTCAAAGAACCTCTTGACTTAACATCCTTTGTCATTGTCAAAACAATGACATACTCTGCCTTCTTTTGTAGAATCCATCACAATATTTTAGAACTCTTCTAAATCTAGCATAGACAACTTCTAGCTCATTGTGCTACCTTTTAAACAACACTTAGTCTAATTTGAGATTGAAATTATATTTTATATGTGACAAAAACAATATTGGTGTAACACCTTACAGCGATTTGTTTGTCATTTCTTCATACAAAAATATATATATATATATCCTTAGTTCTTCTAAAGTACTCAAGGATATTCTTACTGTCGTCCAATGATCATCATATGAATCATTCTGGTAAATGCTCATAACACTTTATAGCACATGATATCTGATTGTGTACATATTATTCGTGATCTATAATCACTCATGTGTTTTTACTCTTTGAGTGTCAGATACACTGAAGTCTTTCTAAAACTTAACATGACAAGAACATCTTCTTAATATTTCTATATTGAACTATTTCAATATCCATTCTATGTACTTTGACTTAAACTTATTTTGTGTTTCAATCTATCTTCATAGATCTTGACACTAAATTTGTTTCAGTCCATATCCTTTCATTGAAATTTAATTTTCAATGAAACCTTTTAATCAAGTATATAATTACATCATTTATAACTAACTATATGTCATCTACATAAAGTATTATAAATATGTCTTAGCGCTCCCACTTAATTTCTTGCAAATGCAAGCCTCTTCATCGTTTCTGATGAAATCAAAAACTCTTTTGACTATTTCATCTGGTGAAGATTCCAACTCCGTGATACTCACTTCATCCAATTGAAGTTTGTATACCTATCTAGTATTCACCGGACCAGCAAAACTCTTGGTTGTATCTTGTATACACCTTTTAATACATACTTCTGATAAGTAATGTATTTTGCCATCCTACTAGCATATCTCATAAAAGAAATATGTAGTGATTACTAGAATAATCCACATAGACTATAAGCATTGCTACGGAAGATCTAATCTTATCGTAGTCAACTCTTTGAACTTTGTTGTAAACAATTTTTCAACAAGTCGAGCTTCTTCAAGGATATTTCATCCAAGTCTATAGATCCATTTACTTTCAAAAAGTATTCATCTATTATGGATTTCATGGCGCATGGCCATTTTAACGGAGTCAGGGCCCATCATAACTTCTTTGTTTGTAGTTGGTTTATCATTGTTCAAAATCAATCCTTTGTCCACAAATCATTTATTTGATCACAAAGTAATCCATACCTACAAGGTTCAATATGTACTTCGATCTCCATGACTAAAACACTTTGTAGTCATGGGAACCATGATCGTTGTGGCCGCTTCCGAAACCAATTCCGATGTTGCGCTACTCTGATCATTATGCTCAGGTTCATAAACCTTATCAAGTTCTATTGTCCTCCCACTCAAATACTTCGCTAGAAACAATTTCTTGGAAATAAGAAACATTGACAAACACTTTTGTCTTTGTCTACATAGTGGGAAGAATTCCCAATCAATTCTCTGGGATAACCAACAAAGACATTCATCCGATTTTGGTTGTAAACTTATTTACTTATGCTATGCATACCAAAATTTTAAGAAAAGACTATTAGGATTCATACCCATACCATAACTCGTATGGTGTCATTTCAACGGATCATGATGATGCTCTATTAAGTGTAAAAGCGGTAGTCACTAAAGCATAATCCACAAAATATAATGGCATCAATATTTTATCTCATCATTGATCCAACAAGGTTTGGATACGTCTTTTGGATACTTCATCATCACTATGATACTCCAAGAAACGTGAGTTGTAGAACAACTTCATAACTCTCTTAGATGTTCGCTAAAACTCGTAATTCAAATATTTCCACCATGATCCAATCATAGATATTTGACTTTTCTATTACGATGATTTCCACTTCATGCTGAAATTTATTTGAATCCATTCAAATTTTCAAACTTTTCCTTATTGAATATATCCACATATATACTCAATTCATTGTTTGAAAGTTTTCATGAAGTAGAAGAATCTCCCGCACACAACTATGCCCAGTGAACCACATACATCATCATGTATTTTTCCACTAAGTTAGTTGCCCGTTTAACTTTTGGCCTATGAACGGTATTTTAATCATTCTCTTTAGAAAAGATTTGCAAGCGCCAAATGATTCAAAAATCAAATGACTCCAAAAATCCATTTGCATAGAGTTCCTTCATGCGTTCCTTTCTAACATGACCTAAATGGCGGTTCCACAAATAAGTGGAATTCAAATCATTTGCCTTATGGCATTTTTAGCGTCAGTGTTATGTATGTGTGTTTCACCATTAAGATTTATAATAACTTATCCATTGTACATGGAGTAATGTCATAATTTAAACAACTCATTGTTTTCATTTGACCAGAGCAAAATAACAATTATTAAGTTCTTTATTATAAATTCTAAGGGCTAGATAGAATGCTAACGACGAACATAATAACACTTTATTTTGTTCGAGGTGTGCATTCTTATCATATTCCTTGTCGGTCACTTAGGCCATTGTATTCTTGTATTGCGTTGTTTTGTATGACACTTCATACCAACCAATATAGTACTAATACCCAAGAATTTCATTGTGTGACTTAACTAGGAATACAACCATAACATGTATATCATTTATATACACCTGAGCTAGACTTTCTAGTCTTTTCTTATCTTTTTGCCAGAATATCTTTGGAGTTTCTCTTTTAGCTTTCCTCATTATTCAGAAAAACACTTCAACATCAATAACTTCTAGGTTTGTTGATCAAATACCAATAACCTTGAGGTTCTTACTTTGAAGTTGATCATCATATGACAAGTGTTTTAGATTTCACTTATTAGTAACTTTGTAATATGATGAAAAATTTCACTCATAATTTTATCCATCAATTCATGACAACTTTTTGAGACCATGTCTGTACATGCTAGGCTCATAAAGTTTAACCTTAGTATTCGCATGTGCAAATCTGGCTTGCACCCGTTGGAAGCACTCGTAGAATCTATAACACCCGATCATCACGTGATGCTTCGAAACGACGAGTCTTAGCAACGGTGCATACTAAGGACAATCACTTCATGGATATGCGAATATTGTTAGTGCCCCAATAGTTGGAGGATTGGGACGCCTTGCGTCTTCAACCTTCGTACATTCCCATAAAACTTATGAGTTTATGTAGTTTAACCAAATTTATATTCTATCATCTTGCAATAAGGTCTTAGATATCACATATATCTCGTACCTTGATTATTTCTGAAAACTAAATTTTCAGCTCCTTACTTTTCAAACAGATTTGAACTTCAAGTTTCACGGAGACAAGATAACTTTAGGTACTAATTGAAACCATAGCTCTCTGAATCAACAAAGTGAGGTTTACTAAAAGTTTGCAATAGGACTTAATCATTTCTTGATTCATTAACAATACGGTACCAATCCGTAAAGTTTCTAGTCAGATTTTAACAGTATTTCTATCTCAATAACAAGACTAGCGCATGGTAGAAAACGAATGCCAATACTACAAAATTAATTCAAAATACTACTCAGACTATGTTTATGATAATTAGTTCATGTTTTAATCTAATTACTAATGAACTCCCACTTAATACAACATCCCTCATAGTTGTTAAGTGGTACACGATCCAAATCCACTACACCAAAACCGATCATCACGTGAGATGATGTAGCTTCAATGGTGAACATCAACATGTTGATCATATCATCCATATGACTCGTGTTCAACCTTTCGGTTTCCGTTGTCCCGAGGCCATGTCTGTACATGCTAGGCTCGTCAAGCAAACCCAAGTATTCCGCGTGTGCAACATGGCTTACACCCGTTGTATGTGAATCGTTGAATCTATCACATCCAATCATCACGAGATGCTTCGAAACGACGAACTGTTACAACGGTGCATATGAGGGGAGAACACTTTATTATCTTGATATTAATGTGAGGGATCATCTTATAATGCTACCGTCGCGATCTAAGCAAAATAAGATGCATAAAAGGATTAACATCACATGCAGTTCATATGTGATATGATATGGCCCTTTTGTCTTTGCGCCTTTGATCTTCATCTCCAAAGCACGGACATGATCTCCATCATCTTCGGGCATGATCTCCATCATCGTCGGCGTAGCATCAAGGTTCATGGCGCCGTCTTCATGGTTGTTCACCTCATGTAGCAACTATTACAACTACTTTGAAATACTACTCAACATGAAATTTAAAGACAACCATAAGGCTCCTGCCGGTTGCCACAATACAATAATGATCATCTCATACATATACATCATCACATTATGGCCATATCACATCACCAAACCCTGCAAAAACAAGTTAGACGTCTCTAATTTGGTTTGCATATTTTACGTGGTTTAGGGTTTTCGAGAGAGATCTAATCTACCTACGAACATGAACCACAACGTTGATACTAATGTTTTCAATAGAAGAGTAAATTGAATCTTCACTATAGTAGGAGAGACAGACACCCGCAAAGCCTCTTATGCAATACAAGTTGCATGTCGAACGAGGAACAAGTCTCATGAACGCGGTCATGTAAAGTTAGTCCGAGCCGCTTCATCCCACTATGCCACAAAGATGCAAAGTACTCAAACTAAAGATAACAAGAGCATCAACGCCCACAAACCATTGTGTTCTACTCGTGCAACCATCTATGCATAGACACGGCTCTGATACCAATGTAGGATAACGTAGCATAGAAAACAAAAATTTTCCTACCGCGAACACGAAATCCAAGCCAAGATGCAATCTAGAAGACGGTAGCAACGAGGGGATGATCAAGACTAACCCTTGAAGAGATTCCAAAGCCTATAAGAGTAGGCTCTTATTGCTGCGGTAGACGATCACTTGCCGCTTGCAAAAGCGCATAGAAGATCTTGATCACGATCGCTTCCGGCGCCACGAACGGGCAGCACCTCCGTACTCGGTCACACGTTCGGTTGTTGATGAAGACGCCGTCCACCTCCCCGTTCCAGTGGGCAGCGGAAGTAGTAGCTCCTCTTGAATCCGACAGCACGACGGCGTGGTGTCGGTGGTGGTGGAGAAATCCGGCGGAGCTTCGCTTAAGCGTGCGGGATGTGGTGGAGGAGAGAGACCGCTAGGGTTTGGGGAGGGGGTGGCCGGCCACTCAAGGGGGGCGGCCAGCTTGTGGTCTTGGGGTGGCCGGCCCCCTCCCTTGGCCCCTCATTATATAGGTGGATCCCCAAGTGTTGGTGTCCAAGTCTTCGAATAAGACCCGAACCAAAAACCTACCATAAGAAGGGGAAACCTAGCCAAGCTAGGACTCCCACCAAAGGTGGGAGTTCCACCTCCCATATGGGGGGGTGGCCGGCCCCCTAAGGGTGAGTCCACTTGGGACTCCTCCCCCACTAGGGTTGGCCGGCCATGGAGGTGGAGTCCCATGTGGACTCCACCTTCCTTGGTGGTTTCTTCCGGACTTTTCTAGAACCTTCTAGAACCTTCCATAGAAACTTCCGCGACATTTTAATTCACATAAAATGACATCCTATATATGAATCTTATTCTCCGGACCATTCCGGAACTCCTCGTGATGTCCGGGATCTCATCCGGGACTCTGAACAAATATTCGAACTCCATTCCATATTCAAGTACTACCATTTCAACATCCAACTTTAAGTGTGTCACCCTACGGTTCGTGAACTATGCGGACATGGTTGAGTACTCACTCCGACCAATAACCAATAGCGGGATCTGGAGATCCATAATGGCTCCCACATATTCAACGATGACTTTAGTGATCGAATGAACCATTCACATACGATACCAATTCCCTTTGTCACGCGATATTTTACTTGTCCGAGGTTTGATCTTCGGTATCACTCTATACCTTGTTCAACCTCGTCTCCTGACAAGTACTCTTTACTCGTACCGTGGTATGTGGTCTCTTATGAACTCATTCATATGCTTGCAAGACATTAGACGACATTCCACCGAGAGGGCCCAGAGTATATCTATCCGTCATCGGGATGGACAAATCCCACTGTTGATCCATATGCTTCAACTCATACTTTCCGGATACTTAATCCCACCTTTATAACCACCCATTTACGCAGTGGCGTTTGGTGTAATCAAAGTACCTTTCCGGTATAAGTGATTTACATGATCTCATGGTCATAAGGACTAGGTAACTATGTATCGAAAGCTTATAGCAAATAACTTAATGACGAGATCTTATGCTACGCTTAATTGGGTGTGTCCATTACATCATTCATACAATGACATAACCTTGTTATTAATAACATCCAATGTTCATGATTATGAAACTAATCATCCATTAATCAACAAGCTAGTTAAGAGGCATACTAGGGACTCTTTGTTTGTCTACATATCACACATGTACTAATGTTTCGGTTAATACAATTATGGCATGATATATAAACATTTATCATAAACATAAAGATATAAATAATAACCATTTTATTATTGCCTCTAGGGCATATCTCCAACACAAGGAGATGACCAGCAGGATGCCTACGACAACTCGGAGTCTTCCGACGTCAAGCGTTGGCCTATGGACTAGAGAGTCCTTGTATCTTACGCTTCCGCTATGAACTTGTGTTTGTTCGTTGATCAATAGATCAACTATTCGTGTAATATGGATCATGTGATTCCAATTTGTAAGACATTATGGTTTGTAATGAATGATGACTGTGATACTTAACTATTATGCCTCGCAACAACAATATTCCTGGGATTGCTATGTATGACATAATAGGCATCTAGACTTAAAAATCCGGGTGTTGACAGTTATGCACAAAACTCATCAAAACCGAAACTTCCGGTCATTTGGGGCGGAACTTCCGCCCCCCGGAAGTACCGGCCAACTTCTTGGTGAAGAAGGGCGTCCCCGGAAAGCTTACAGTATACTTCTGCGTGCAGATTCGTCATTTTCAGAAGTTCACCGGAAGTAGGATGGAAGTTCCGGCCACCGGAACTTCCGGCCAACTTCCGGCCAAAAAAACGGCTTCACGGAAACTTGAATAACTTTTGCATCCGGACTCCGATTTTGATGATCTTGGGCTCGTTTCAAAGCTAGTAACAAGCTCTACAAGATCATGCAGGGAACCATCATAGTCCAGTAAGGTAGAATAGACATAAATGATGACAGGTTTGACCTATCTAAAAAAGACATGCCGGTAAAACCTCCAACCTCGAAAATGCAACAACTTGAGTTAGGAAACTCGGATTTAGGTGAAACCAATTTTGTTGTAAAGAAGATGACAAGAGCTACCCCACAAAGAGTCAAAAGCTTAAGAACAAGTGGGGTAGGTTTTTCTATGTATTTTAGAGTGATACCTCTCAATACGGGAAACCGAGAAAAACTCCAATATCGAAAACGCAAGAAGTGATTGATGCGGAATCCATTTTCGATGAACTAGAGCTTGTCATGAGAATAAGCACAAGCTCTAAAACAAACATATGGATAAGATACAAATAACAACCAAGAAAGATGATGCAAGTATGCAAAGGTTTGAGCTCTCCGAAGGATACGATCGAGTTACTCACTCGAGAGCCCTCTTGATAGTACGGCAACTAAACTATAAACCGGTCTCCAACTACACTATGAGACTGGTGAGAAAGAAACCCTATGAAGAGCAAACCTTATACTTGCGCATTCCACTTGAGCTCGATGATGACGATCTTGACCACAACAAGATGGAACGCCTTTCTTGCTTGTGCTTGCCTGACGAAGTCTTGTAGATTGCTCCCCCATAAACCACCATGGGAGAGCTTCTTCTTCGGCGCAACTTCACATATCCATGATCACCATATGGATGGCAAGAGTCAATCAAAGGATCTCTTCAAGATGGCTCATCTTGAACTAGCACTTCATTTCTCCATGGCAAGCTTCAAGCTTATGATCTCTTCGAGTTGGCTCATCTTGAACTTGCACTTTATTTCTTCATTCTTCATCATGTTGATGTCTTGAAGTAACTTTAGGGCTCACTTCATCTTCATCTTCAAGACATCCTTGACACTTGATATCCTTCATCAATTTCTTCTTATTGCAACCTAATACAAACATGTTGATGTCTTGAAGTAACTTGATGGCTCACTTCATCTTCATCTTCAAGACATACATGACACTTGATATCCTTCATCAAATTCTTCTTATTGCAACCTTGAAGCCAACATATGGTTCAAGAATTGCCTATGGACAACTCCTACAAATATAACTCAATGCAAACATTAGTCCATAGGGATTGTCATTAATTACCAAAACCACACATGGGGGCTCCATGCACTTTCAGTTGGCAGCTTGGGACAGCCTTGGGGAACAAAGTTTAGTCCCACATTGCTAGTTGGGAGTGAGTTGGAGTGGTATATAAGGGTTGTTGTTCTACTCCTTCCAAATGATTGAGAATAGAAGGAGCCCTCGCACACTCCTCCTCCTCCGCCCACCCCGCCTCGGCTCGGCATGGCACGACACGTCACGCACACATGTCGCGTTTCGTGACTCGAGTTCGAGACACACTCAATGAAGCCTAAATTTTTCCTTGGTGCACCAACTGAGTTGGGTACGTGTTGACCTGCATGTGCATGCTCGCCACGTGTCCCTGGCTTCCTACGCGTGGCAATGCGGTCGGGTTGGCTCTCGTCCCAGGATATACAAGGAGATAGATCAGATATGAGAATACAGCTCTCAGACCTCTCTAGTTCGTCTCTCTTGCGAAGTTCCTTTTGCTGCGCTACTCTCTAGTTTTCCCCATCCCGGTGACTGTGTGCACAGCCGTCCGGGAGAGCAGGCCTCCGAAACCCCGTCCGTTGAGATCCTGCACCGGGAGACGTGCGATAAGGTTTTTGGGGAGCGTCTCGGCGTGACTGCTCGCTGTTGTTCGTCCTCTTCTTCGTCGGTTCGACTGCTTCATCGACGACTCCGACTACACCATGGGTGACATCAACAACTCCCATGGTGGTGCTGCTGCTGCTGGTGCGACCTTCCCAGTCGTGATGTACGTGCTTTTCCTCTCCTACCTTGCACTGCTACTTGTTCCATGTTCAGATCTGATGCATGTGCTTAGTCTGATGTATGTGGTTAAGTATGCTTGTGCATCTGTAATGTTGCTTTCGGTAATTAAACTCACACGGAAATTGTCTAATAATCCAACAATATGTCCATTCTGCAAATTTCTATTTGCTGATTTACTATTCTTTTATCCAAGATGAACTTAACCATTCGGATCTGAGCTTACAGGTTGCTCCTGTTTCAAGGATTCCATTTTTTCAAATGAATTTAAATCATTCACAACTGAACCTGCAAGGTTGCTCCGTTTAAAGGAATGTGTGGATATAGAGGACATGGGCATACCTCTGTCGAATAAGGCAATGGATCCTGGACTTTTGACTACGTGATCATTTTCTGTTCTGTTCTAAGTTGTTCTCTGAAGCAAGAACCAAGGTTTCAACTGATAATTAGTCTCTTGAACCAACATATAAGTAATAAGCATGAGTAAAGAGAGTTACCTAATTTTCCTATTAGTCAAGACTATAAAAGTAATTATGTATACACTTTATGATTTTTTTTAAAAAAACTTTGTTGCTGTGGAACATAGTGTTAAAGAATAGATAGTTCAACTCAATGCCTAGAATAGACATCTCTAGGCAGGGTGTCATGTATGGATTAAGCTATTGTTGGGCTAAATTATCATTTTCTAGAAACGAACCGAACTGCTGTAGCTGCAACGGTTAGAACATTTTGATATAGAGAATGCTATTTTTCTTGGGTTTCATTTTGGAGAACATGGTAACATGCAAGATCAGTATTGTGATGCCCATTTATGTTTTGATAGATAGCTGAAAAATTCACCGAAGCGGAGAATGGAAAGGGTAATTGTTGATGGTACTACTATTTGGCCATGATGGTACTACGGTGGAGAATTGGGGAGAAGACGGTATCTGAAGATCCATCTTGCGATCTTACTGGTAAAAATGATGATGGTTGCGTTTTATTCATGTTCTTCAGGTCAAATGTTTCAGTGGTTGTTCCCAATATTAAAAGCATTCTCTTCTATTATTGATGTTTCAAGTTCTATATAGAAGTGTTTTTATATCAAGCAGATAGATTGATCCCTGTTAAGGAGCTAGGCTATAGATCTTTTCACCACATATTCTGTCTAAGATTAAAGTTTAAGGCTTCTTATGTAAATGCTAAATTGTAGATAGATTATAAGCTTTTCACCACATATACTATCTCTGGTTGATCTGAATGCCACTCCACCTTTAGTAGTACCACTATTCAAAGAAATGTTGCCACTTACGTTTTTTTAGTTGAAAGCAGATGTTTGTTATAATCCTCTAAGTACTTTCAATATATTCTTGAAAGTTATTTGCAACAGTCAATTTATTATCACTGATCATCCACCGCGGAAAGTTGAGTTTTACCATTCTTGACACTGGTGTGCCGATTGTGCAGCATGCTGGTTGCAACAGAGGTGGTGTGTCGCCCGCGTGCGGGCTATGAAAGCCGTTTCGTTTGCTGGGCCAGAGCCGCACGGCCGCCCCGCGCTCTGTCGCTTGCAGTGCTGGTTGACAATACCGTTGTGTAGTACTATGAACTTGTCATTTAGTTATTATTGAATCTATTGTAGATATTTATTTACAGTGTCGTTATCATCCGCCAAGGGAAGTTAAGCTTTACCATTATTTCCACTCTTGCGTGCCATATCATTTGTTCACTATCACACCATCACACCACCGCATCATAGTCCATATCGCAGTCGTGATTTAACATAACCCTCATTCTTTAATTCTTGGCTTGGCGCGGCATGCCGCGCCTTTCCTTGCTAGTCATAACTAATACCAAACCTAGAGATGGATCTTACGTTCCCCGAGAACATTTCGTACTGAACATAATGCAAGAGGTTTGTGCAATAATTCTAGCTGCAACTTACAACGCAAGGAATCTTTTACTTGATTAAAGGTTTTGTTTGCGAGATCAGTTGATACAACATCAAGAATTATGGCAAAGAAACTTGCAACACGTATATAAGAGATTGCATTGTAGATAGCTATTATTGCATGAGCCACACAGCCCATATAATGATATCGAAAAATGAAACTAGTGCGATAAATGGGTGTTTAATATTTTTTGTTCTCCAATAAGTAGAAAAATCAGATCCCATACAATATCAATGATAACCGAAATAAAAAAAGGTTTTCCATGTTTAACCGTTCATAGCTCTTCCCATAAAGGGAAACAAGATGATACTTCAACTTATAGTTCTTGAATCATATATTTGAAGTATGAATGGCTCACCATCAGCCTTGTCATTAATTAGTAGTACTCCACTGGGCGGCCCCCTTTTCCAAAAATGTTCACTGTATGGTATTTTTTGAAATGGGACACCACCGTATCTTTTGAGAGTTTGACATCATCAGAAACTTCTATATCAATTTTCTGGAGTGATGGTGCACATTTCAGAATGAAGCTGATAACGTCGAATTCATGACCCGAGCCATTGAAATCGCTTACTAAGAACACTTGAAGAAAATTTAAGTTTATTTCCTGAATTTTCCACCCTTGTGGATTACCCCAAATGCAAGAAGACCGGCATGCTGTGTGACCCTGAAGCAATTGAGAAAATATGTTATTCTAAAAAATGAAATTTTGTCTAAAATTTGAAAGTTTATATTATACAAATGCATTTTTCTTGATCTAATAACAAACCTTGTGTCCACTTAGTTTAAGATGAAGCGAGCCTAAACCAGTACACCTCTTGAGTAGTAGGAAAATGCTCCATCCAAACATATGTCTGTTTGGCTCGACAACTAGATTTAGCTCTGTATATTTGCCCGGAAGGACAATGTTCTCCACCAGTTTCCTGTTTCCTTCCAGCTCCTATAACAATCATATATATGAACGTAATCAAATGAACATCATCTCCCAAAAGTATTTAACTGTGAAATTTGCAAGGGTTCATATTTGTCCAAGCTAGCTACAAATGAATATGAATTTCGTGAAAATATTAGATCCATTAATTTACACATTGTCACACGTTGACATAGGCATCCCAATGGGCCTGCCGAAGAAGGTACTCGGTGTTTATGGAAGACCCACAAGTCGAAGTTCATGAAGCTCGGAAGCCCAATTAGTGTTAAGAGTTGTATTAAGAAATATAGAGATATGTAACTTCACGGGTTGAACTCAGAGAGTCTCCCGGAAAATGTAATCTTGTGTAACACGAAACCCTCGGCTCCGCCTCCTATATAAGGGGGAGTCGAGGGACAAAGAGAGGATCGAATCCATTGTCAACAGAACCCTAGTTTCTTATTCGTCGAGTACTTTTCGGCTGAAACCTTCGAGATCTACTTGCCCTCTACTTCCAATTAAACCCTAGTCTACAATCTGTAGGAATTGATAAGTTAATCCCTTGTCAATTGGCGCCGTCTGTGAGAACTTATATTTCCAAACCAAACAATGTACCATATATACATTGAATCATGCGTGTCGAGTACATGCAATGCTAGAGAGTTTCTCAAGTAAGATGATTATTAAGAGAGAATGTAGGTAACAGTACATAGAAACAACAAGAATTAACTATGAGTTAAGTGTGAAATTGTAGAAAATCTGGCCAGCAACTTGTGCCATATGTATCAATTTTCAGCTAGATTTGGTATGTCAATCTTCATTAGATGTTGTCTTTCTTTTGTCCAATATATAGTATAATTCAACTTGGCTTTATCAAAGTCACTCAAGATCCCAGATAAGGGAAAACTAGTAGTATGATTTCAACAGCATTCTTTGCTTAAGTACTAAGTGTTAAGAAACTGCTGCATATATTTAACTTACAACCTACAATAATCAACTACCATTGGTGAATCAAAGTACTATGTGCAATAATTAGAACTGATTGCTAAGATGACAGGATAAAATAGTTAAGGTATGTACCAAGGGAAACACAGATAAACTAACGGGAAAATGGAGCAAGCGTTCAATTGTTTTTAACAAGAAAAAGGAAGCATGTCCCTCATATAAGTATACGCACCTCACTGTTTAACTGATATGTGTATAGTTTCTGCCAGCATTCACATGTAATCAAATGAATACTCTAAAACTAAAGATGCAAGGGTAATTAGCATGCACAATAATTGAAGATTTTTTTTTAAAAAAAATCCAGACCGATGTCCCAGAAATTAAACATATGCATGATACTTCATAAAATTTGATCATATAGATATTATTATACGGTGCCGTGGTAGTAATCTCCAGTATTACAAAGGGAACATGGTGCGCAAGAACTTGGCGCATAAATGTTATTATTATTCAACGTGGCATTGTCGACATCACTAAATATCCCAAATAAGAAGAGACTAGTAGTGTGATTTCAGTAGGATTATAAGTATTCTACTCCAGTAAATTTTAAGAATATGGGTGCATATATTTGACTATCTACCAATTAGAAGAATCTGGGTGCATATATTTCAAAATACAATAATCAACTTTAAACATCACCAATCAATCAAAGTATTATGCATGGTTAAGAAATGATATTAAGAAGCTAAGCTAGTTTAACTAAGCAATGTACGGAAGAACATATAGATGTTAAAAGGAAAAGAGAGCAAGAGGGGCCGGTGCATACGCATGACATGTTTCTTGTGCCAAATGTGTCGCAAGCCACAAGATCCCAGGTAAGGAAAACCAAGTAGTATGATATCAATACATTCTTTGCATAAATACTATACTAGGTGTAGACTGGTGCATATATTTAACTTACAACTACAATAATCAACTTAAACACCAATCATCATTCAAAGTATTATGTGCAATAATTAACTGATTGCTAACATGATCGGCCAAAATAGTTAGGGAAACAAGACTAAAGGGAAAATAGAGCAAGAGTTCAATTTTTTCAACCAGAAAAAATAAAGCATGACCCTCGACATATGTATATGCACCTCACTGTTTACCTGATATGTGTATAGTTTCTAAGCACATTGACATGTAATCAAATGAATATTCTAAAACTAAAGAACCAAGGGTAATTAGCATGCACAATAATTAAAGTTTAAAAAAAAAAATCCAAACAGATGTCCTAGATACTAACATATGCATCATACTTTATAATATTTGACTCTACAGATATTATTATATGGTGTCCTGCTAGTAATCTCCAATATTACAAAGGAAACATTGTGTGGACAAACTTGGGGCATAAATATTATTATTATTCAACCTGGCATTTCAACGTCACTAAAGATCCCAAATAACAAGCGAGTACTAGTGTGATTTCAGTAGCATTCTAAGTGCTGTACTCCAGTAAATTTTAAGAATCTGGGTGCATATGTTTGATTAGCTAACAAATACAAGAATCTGTGTGCATATATTTGACTAGCTGATTAACAAATACTACAATAATCAACTTTAAACAGCACCCACCAATCAAAGAATTAAGCATGCTTAAGAAATAATTATTAAGAAGAAGCTAAGCTAGTTTACCAAAGCTATGTACGGAAGACCACAACTATATATGTTAAAAGGAAATTAAGAGAGCGAGAGGGGGTGGGTGCATAGCGCATGGCATGTTTCTTCTTTGTGCCAAATGTGTCGCAAGCCACAACTTGTGTGGCAAAGCAAATCATTGGCCACACACTTGTGGAAAGACTTGGCAAGAAATCTTGTTTAGGACATGTAGAGTAAGGCGCGAAGAAATTAAGGCACACCGCAAGTGAGGGTGAGGCAATAACCAAACACAAGAAATTAAGAGAGAGTGCAAGGCCTTTCACATATATACTTAGGGGTAGCATATATTATTGCAATTGTACAACACTGCTAACGATATGAACCCACTGGACAACTCATTTGTGTATTTTCTAGGAGCTAACAATAACTAGCTAGACTTTATATTTTGTTGCAGAGACGGGGAGTTCTCCTAACTTTTTTCAGAAAAAAGAAAATATATAAATATACATATTGGGTATGCAAGAACTTAAGCCCAAGTGGCCATGTCTATCTTTATTATTATTTTCAGAACGTGTAGTTCTGCTCTTGGTTCAATTAGTACTTCTGGAACACGCTCCATAAAAAAAAAGTACTTCTGGAACGCGCGGCCAAATTTAGATGTGCCTTTTCATTTATGTACATGAGCAATATGTAGCACTTTCATTAATTTTGATTCCAAAACAAACAGAAACTAACTGTTTAATGTAGTGTCAATAATCTTGCTTACTTTTAGATCACAACTCACTTGAGGTTGATGTATTGTTGTACATTTCTCCTTTAAAAGACCGTATTTCTATTAGGAAGTCATCTCATTTTTCTTGTGGAACACACCGCTACATTTAACAAGTTATCTAGTAGTTAATTATTTTCCGTTTGCACAGAAAATATTATTCTGTTGTCTATGTTTGTTCAATTTTTCTTCAAATAATAGGGATATTTTTTTATAATTTTCCTTAGCACCTATTTGGAGCCCACCCTCCTTTTTTATTCTAGATTTGCCACTCTACTCCAATAAATTTTAAAAATCTGGGTGCATATATTTGAATAGCTAACAAATACAAGAATCTGGCCGGGTGCATATGTAGCATGTTTCTTGTGTCAAATGTCAAATGTGTCAAATTGCAGCATGTTTCTTGTGTCAAATGTGTCGCAAGCCACAACTTCGATCCGTGGTGAGCAAATCATTGGCCACACCTTATGGAAAGACTTGGCAAGAAATCTTGTGTATGACATGTAGTGTAGGGTGCTAAGGCACTCCGCAAGTTAGGAAATAACCAAACACAAGATTAAGAGAATGTGTGAGGTCTTTCAGATATATATACTTAGGAGTAACATATATTACTGCAATTGTATAATACTGCTAACGATATGAACCCACTGAACAACTCATTTTTGTGTATTTTCTAGGATCTAACAATAACTAGCTAGACTGTATATTTTGTTGCAGAGACTGGGGTTTCTCCCAACATTTTTTTTAGAAAAAAAGAAAATATATAAATATATATGCAATATTGGGCATGTGATCTAAACGACTGAAGTATTTTGTACTTACAGGATGAATGGGGAGACGAAGTTCCAGGAGCTGGGTGCGCCTGAAATGCCTTAGGATCATGTCGAAGTTGGAATGGTCTAGGAATCCTTGATCCCATGTGACGGGCCGAATCTCCCCTACCAGCAGCGTGTTGAGGTGGTCGGTGGGGCCAACCTCTGTGTGCTGCGGGCAGCAGTCCGCCCATTCAAACCTCAGAAGCCACGGCGCGGAAATCCGCAGCACAGCGCCTTCGCTTGCGACGAAGCAGCAGTGCACCGCCATGGTGCCAAGCTCGGGCGCCACCACGTCGAGTAGCGTCAGCCCGTGGACGCACGACAGGGTCAGGTGCCTGAGCGAGTCGGCGCGGAGCGTGAGCGCCGTCACGCCATGGACGAATCGCATGACCAGCGAAACCAGGCGCGGGCAGCACGAGGAGACGACCTCGCTGAGCGCTTCACCGCCGCCGTCGACAAAGCTGAGCTTCGTGAGCACCAGCTCGGTGAGGGCCTTGAAAGCCCCGGTCTCTAGCGGAAGGGCGAGGAAGAGGAAGCTGGCGTTCAGCGTGATCGTGATCTTCCTAGCGAACTCGAAATAAGGGAGCTCGAAGATCTCCGGCTCCTCATCTGAGTCGGAGTCTGACCACACTAAGAATTCGTCTTCCTCCGAGCCTGAGCCCTCGTTCCGCTGCGTATCCACGCCCAGCAGGAAATCGCCCTCGAAGAGCTCCGCGGCGCTGCGTGCCCACGACGTGAGGCGGGCGATGTCGACGTTGTCCTCCCTGGAGACGCTGATTTGGAAATCGCAGTGGGCGCGGCTGGGTTGCCTATCGTAGACGGAGAGGATGCTGTCGACGACTCGAACGAAGCGGCCGGGCACGCCGCCGCCGTCGACCTCTCTGTCGACGACGTGCAGGATCTCAATTTCCGTCCAGAATCTTCTCCAGCACCGGGAGAGGACGCAGGTCTGGACTACCTGGATCAGCGGGAGGAGCATGAGGATCTGGAGCAGGAGTTCGTCGGGGAGAGCGCTGAGACGGTCCTCCATGAGAGATGGTGGAAGATCTAGGGTTTGTTTCTGCTTGGGGGCTGGGGGAAGGAATGGGGGCGATGGGAAGAAATTTTGGCAGCTGCAGGAGTGGGAAAAGAACAACGGAGATGGGAGTGACGAGCTGTGTTTTCACAGCGCTGCTGTAGTAACGCCTTTCCATTTGCAGCAATCCCAATGAATCCTTAATTCGGTAGCAGCACTGGCCCGCGTGGTTTGCAATTCAACTGGGCCCATTTGGAAGTCTGAAAAATAATTCGGGCTTTGGAGAAAACTAAATATTGGGCCAGTCCTGCTCCATCGTATCACGATTACCAGAAAAAAAACCATATATTTTTTTAGATTGAACCCACGATTTCATGAACTGGTTGACTCAGCTAACATGTTGGTTGATTTCGAAAGAGATTAGCATTCAGAAGTTAAAGTTTAGAGAGACTGTGTTCAGTCACAAGCGAAAAGCGAATCGAACATGAAGGTACATAGTTTAGCAAGGTTGGCTACTACCCTAGATATAGGCTGACACGTTTGGTTTATCACTCCTCCCCGTGATCTGAATATTCATGTAAATATTATGATCAAGCTTTGATCTTCTGCTAAAAAGGGAATAACATGCTGATCACTTGGACAAGTACGACATCAGCGGGCAAGGATATATTACAGTCAGATTTTCAATAGGACATCCGTAGTTGGCTGTCCTGGCTTCCACGATCAAAGAAAATCAGCGGACTTTTGTATTCAAAATAGGGAATAAAACTCTAGCCTCTATATTAATTGATTAATACAACCAGTTTTATTGTAGCTCTTTTCCTTTGGTTGCTTCTCCGCTGCCGGCATGTAACGTTCGTGATCGGCTTGTACACGGCGGTGGCCTATCTGTGTATGGACTCTTGTCCTTTCACCCTTCGAGCTTAATACAAAACGCACAGATCTCCTAAGGGTAATCAAAAAAATTACTCAATTATTATATCTCATAGATCGCAAAAGGTTGAAATATGTATCAACCATCGAAAAAATGACAAGCATAACAAATTCAATCCATTATGGATGTAGCTATCACACGTGACCGCCGCCAGCGGACGGCTCATGCAGCAGCCAAAGGTTCTCACTTATCCACCAGGGTAGAAAGAACCACTACTGATTCAATAAGAAGCCATATAGATAACTTGCAAACGAAATGTACCTACAGCCTTGTTAAAGATGATATTATTTCACATTCGGGGTCTTCTCCATTGTTCTTATATTTTTTTCCAAATAGACCAGCATAAAGCTAAACTCTATCTATACTCTAACTTTATTACTTCTGTTCGTTTTTGAACCAATTTCCAAGCATATTTTGAATATTGGTTGATTGTGGGATATTAACTGAAGTATACAGTGCCCAAATAAGTTGTGCACACGAGCATGAGAGAAATAAATTTTCAATGTTTTACTCCAAATCACAAAACACCTAGTCCATTTTCTTTTAGTGAGGTTATCTTTTTTGAGTAACACTTTTCTTTTTTCGGAACCACATGATTTTTTTAATCTTTATTGGGATCTTTAAGTTCCAAAGGTATTTTTGCGGAAATCAGTGTCGCTCATTCATTAGGTCCTCAACAATAACGTTATGCTAGTGATCTTGCAAATAAATCTATCAAGTTCATAAGATAATTGATCCATAATTAACCTTTGACATAAATCAAGCCACACAGCCCATCTATTATTGGTTAACGTTCTTTGCAATCCGGAACTTGGAAACATTTGCATCCATAACGCTTTTTTGTTGTGCAATATTATATGATGATGGGTATCGATGAGGGCAGGAGGTTTCTCCAAACATACATATGTTTACCATTTCCAATTTTAAAATGACCTATATTAAAGAGTTCTAAACACACATTAATCCCTTCCTATATGGGGAATCAATAGAGGAATAAGAATAAGTGGATAAATAAGGTGCAGTGAAGATGGAATGATATGATCAACCTCGACAAAAATAAATATAGGTAGAACCTTTTCTGATTGCACGTTTTGAGTTTAAAACATGGACTGAAACCAGTAAAAACTATTTTAATTGTCGTGTTGATGGAAAAGCATATTAAAAGGGTCTTGATTTATCTTAAAAAAGGTAGAAGTGGATGTTCAAATTTTTGAAGAGTTAAAGCATAGAGATGTAACCCACCTAAATATGGGTAGCACCATTTATTTGATCCAAAAGCAATCGGTATAGTTTATTTTTGTAAAATGTTGCTTGGACTGGATGTAAAATTTAAGGTGTCCACAAATATTTAGTTTAAAAGTTAACCTAAGTACCAGTAGACACGCAATTTTTACCCTCTTTCCAAGCATGACTTTTTTTTTTTGATGAAAATGCAATCGAAGATTCTTATCATTTCATAATATCAAGGGAATGCTAAAGATACAAGCCAACATCAATGGGGAAATATTGAGAAAATAAAAGATAAAAAAGAGGTAATCTAAAATACGAGGAAAGCAAATGACAAGGCAACATTCCTTGAGGCACATCAATCAAGTTCCGATAGTCTATTATTAGAATTCCCTCATTTCCTTGATTTCAAAGATATGTCCCACAATAGCTAGCACACTGATTGCGGCAGTTGCGTTGAGTGCTCTGCATCAAGCCACTATGAGAAGAAGCACCCAACTCCATACTGG
This sequence comes from Lolium perenne, assembly GCF_019359855.2. Classification (NCBI taxonomy): domain Eukaryota; kingdom Viridiplantae; phylum Streptophyta; class Magnoliopsida; order Poales; family Poaceae; genus Lolium; species Lolium perenne. Next base: position 88,121,970 of record NC_067245.2, on the reverse strand, counting down.
CTACCCCATGTGAAGAACTTGCGGTTGTTGTCCGGTTGTTGTCCTCTGAGAAGTGTTTATCATATGCCATGTGTTGCCATGCGATATGGCCGCTGTCTTAGTCACATACAAAGTTTGGGTCATGATGTTCCCTAAGCCAGGTCAAGTCGACCATGGATATGCTATGGTACTCCTAAACGTGAAAATTAAAACAAAAAACAACACCCGCACACACACGTGAGGTCGAGTAATCCCCAAATTAATGTGAAAACTAGGAAAAACAAATTAGCTAGAAAAATGGCGACATTCTAGGATGGGAGATTTTTTACACCCACCCAGGTGACAACTGGCACGTGGTGAAGAGTTCTGCCCCATGGGCGAACCACAACGTGCCACACTGCCACTTGCCACACTATGGTTATTGACCCTAAGGGAGAGGGCACCGGTGTTTTGTTTTCCCTTTTTTGTAGATTGGAACATGAAAAATGAAATATCCTTTGAACCGAGTGTCCAAATCATGATCCTTTTCGCAGATGTGTTGTTCACATCGAGATTTTCGAAACAAGATCCCATGTTGATATGTCCTGATAAACTATTTTTTGGCCCTGCCTTGAGTGTGTAGGTTGCACTCCCTTCGGGTTTGAATGCACTAGAATTGGTTTCGTTGTGCACTACCTTTGGTTTTGTTGTGCATTGTCCTTTGGTTAATCGTTGGAATGCATTTTATTTTCTATGCACTACCTTTGGTTTTGTTTTCCACATCATTTTCCTTTTTCCAGCGTGCGCGGCCTTTGGTTTTCCTATGACATGTCTTTGGTTTTTGCAGTGCATTGTATTTTGGTTTTTGGTTTTTACACTACCTTCGGATGCACTGCCCTGAATGGATGGTATGTCCTGCATTTTTTTATCTTGTCATGAGCACACATATTTGCATTGCATACCGCTGCACCGATGTCATGCCCTATAATGCATTGTGTTTTGATGTCATGCACAAATGTCCTGCCACCCGAGAGGGCACAACTCACAACATGGGCAATGACAAAATACATCCTATGAAATGTTAGGTTCAATGACATATGAAACCTTTGAAGATCTATATGAATGCTTAACATGAAGAAGATGCCATGACAGAGTACAATCCATAGTACACGATGATACGTCTCCGACGTATCGATAATTTCTTATGTTCCATGCCACATTATTGATGAAATCTACATGTTTTATGCACACTTTATGTCATATTTATGCATTTTCTGGAACTAACCTATTAACGAGATGCCGAAGAGCCAGTTGCTGTTTTCTGCTGTTTTTGGTTTCAGAAATCCTAGTAAGGAAATATTCTCGGAATTGGACGAAATCAACGCTCAGGGGCCTATTTTGCCACGAAGCTTCCAGAAGACCGAAGAGTCAACGAAGTGGGGCCACGAGGTGGCCAGGAGGTAGGGCGGCGCGGCCCCACCCTTGGCCGCGCCGACCTGTCTCCTGGGCCCCTCGCGACGCCCCCTGACCTAATGAGTTGGGTCACCTCTGAACATGTATATTTTGATTGTGCACTAACTCTCTAATGAGTTGTTTTGAGTTTGGTGTGGAGGAAGTTTTCAAGGATCAAGAGATGGAGATGATACAACATGATCAAGGAGAGTGAAAGCTCTAAGCTTGGGGATGCCCCGGTGGTTCACCCCTGCATATATCAAGAAGACTCAAGCGTCTAAGCTTGGGGATGCCCAAGGCATCCCCTTCTTCATCGACAACATTATCAGGTTTCTCCCCTGAAACTATATTTTTATTCCATCACATCTTATGTGCTTTGCTTGGAGCGTCGGTTTGTTTTTGTTTTTGTTTTGTTTGAATAAAATGGATCCTAGCATTCATTGTGTGGGAGAGAGACACGCTCCGCTGTTACATATGGACAAGTATGTCCTTAGGCTTTACTCATAGTATTCATGGTGAAGTTTCTTCTTCGTTAAATTGTTATATGGTTGGAATTGGAAAATGATACATGTAGTAATTGCTAAAATGTCTTGGATAATGTGATACTTGGCAATTGTTGTGCTCATGTTTAAGCTCTTGCATCATATACTTTGCACCTATTAATGAAGAAATACATAGAGCATGCTAAAATTTGGTTTGCATATTTGGTCTCTCTAAGGTCTAGATAATTTCTAGTATTGAGTTTGAACAACAAGGAAGACGGTGTAGAGTCTTATAATGTTTACAATATGTCTTTTATGTGAGTTTTGCTGCACCGCTTCATCCTTGTGTTTGTTTCAAATAGCCTTGCTAGCCTAAACCTTGTATCGAGAGGGAATACTTCTCATGCATCCAAATACTTGAGCCAACCACTATGCCATTTGTGTCCACCATACCTACCTACTACATGGTATTTCTCCGCCATTCCAAAGTAAATTGCTTGAGTGCTACCTTTAAACAATTCAAAATTTATTACCTCTGATTTGTGTCAATGTTTTATAGCTCATGAGGAAGTATGTGGTGTTTATCTTTCAATCTTGTTGGGCAACTTTCACCAATGGACTAGTGGCTTCATCCGCTTATCCAATAATTTTGCAAAAAGAGCTGGCAATGGGATTCCCAGTCCCAAATTAATTAATAAAAATAGACACTCCTCCATGGTATGTGATTGTTGGACGGCACCCGAAGGATTCGGTTAGCCATGGCTTGAGAAAGCAAAGGTGGGGAGGAGTGTCATCATAATAAAACTAAAATAAAAAGGCACTCCTTCAAGGTATGAGATTGTTGGCAGGCACCCAAAGGATTCCGTTAGCCATGGTTTGTGAAAGAAAGGTTGGAAGGAGTGCCACACAAAAATAAAATAAAATGGGGCCGCTCTTTGAAGGTTTGTCTGGCAAGGGGGTTAGAGTGCCCACTACCATTCGTTGACAACAACAAACACCTCTCAAAATTTTACTTTTATTGCTCTCTATATGTTTTCAAAATCAAAGCTCTAGCACAAATATAGCAATCGATGCTTTCCTCTTTGAAGGACCATTCTTTTACTTTTATTGTTCAGTCAGTTCACCTATCTCTCTCCACCTCAAGAAGCAAACACTTGTGTGAACTGTGCATTGATTCCTACATACTTGCATATTGCACTTGTTATATTACTCTATGTTGACAATATCCATGAGATATACATGTTACAAGTTGAAAGCAACCGCTGAAACTTAATCTTCCCTTGTGTTGCTTCAATGCTTCTACTATGAATTATTGCTTTATGAGTTAACTCTTATGCAAGACTTATTGATGCTTGTCTTGAAAGTACTATTCATGAAAAGTCTTTGCTATATGATTCAGTTGTTTACTCATGTCATTTACATTGTTTTGATCGCTGCATTCACTACATATGCTTACAATAGTATGATCAAGGTTATGATGGCATGTCACTCCAGAAATTATCTTTGTTTATCGTTTACCTGCTCGGGACGAGCAGGAATTAAGCTTGGGGATGCTGATACGTCTCCGACGTATCGATAATTTCTTATGTTCCATGCCACATTATTGATGATATCTACATGTTTTATGCACACTTTATGTCATATTTATGCATTTTCTGGAACTAACCTATTAATGAGATGCCGAAGAGCCGATTCTTTGTCGCTGTTTTTGGTTTCGTAAATCCTAGTAAGGAAATATTCTCGGAATTGGACGAAATCAACGCCCAGGGGCCTATTTTGCCACGAAGCTTCCAGAAGACCGAAGAGTCAACGAAGTGGGGCCACGAGGTGGCCAGGAGGTAGGGCGGCGCGGCCCCACCCTTGGCCGCGCCGACCTGTCTCCTGGGCCCCTCGCGACGCCCCCTGACCTACCCTTCCGCCTACAAATAGCCTTCGTCGCGAAACCCCCAGTACCGAGAGCCACGATACGGAAAACCTTCCAGAGACGCCGCCGCCGATCCCATCTCGGGGGATTCAGGAGATCGCCTCCGGCACCCTGCCGGAGAGGGGAATCATCTCCCGGAGGACTCTACGCCGCCATGGTCGCCTCCGGAGTGATGTGTGAGTAGTCTACGCCTGGACTATGGGTCCATAGCAGTAGCTAGATGGTTGTCTTCTCCCCATTGTGCTTAATTGTCGGGTCTTGTGAGCTGCCGAACATGATCAAGATCATCTATCTGTAATTCTATATGTTGTGTTTATTGGGATCCGATGAATAGAGAATACCATGTTATGTTGATTATCAATTTATATCTATGTGTTGTTTATGATCTTGCATGCTCTCCGTTACTAGTAGATGCTCTGGCCAAGTTGATGCTTGTAACTCCAAGAGGGAGTATTTATGCTCGATAGTGGGTTCATGTCTCCGTGAATCTGGGGGAGTGAGAGAAACCTCTAAGGTTATGGATGTGCTGTTGCCACTAGGGATAAAACATTGATGCTATGTCCGAGGATGTAGTTATTGATTACATTACGCGCAATACTTAATGCAATTGTCTGTTGTTAGCAACTTAATACTGGAAGGGGTTCGGATGATAACCTGAAGGTGGACTTTTTAGGCATAGATGCATGCTGGATAGCGGTCTATGTACTTTATCGTAATGCCCAATTAAATCTCACAATACTCATCATAATATGTATGTGCATGGTCATGCCCTCTCTATTTGGCAATTGCCCAACTGTAATTTGTTCACCCAACATGCTGTTTATCTTATGGGAGAGACACCTCTAGTGAACTGTGGACCCCGGTCCAATTCTCTATACTGAAATACAATCTACTGCAATTGTTCTACTGTTTTCTGCAAACAATCATCATCCACACTATACATCTAATCCTTTGTTACAGCAAGCCGGTGAGATTGACAACCTGTAACACCCCAAATTTCAATGAAAAGAAAGTTAGAGAATTCAGAAAGCAAAATTTCAAACCAACAAAAACTTTTCTTTTGCATATAGTACCATGCATAGGACTTGTGCATTTGAGTGATATGCCATGATGATTGTTGTTACTTGTATCTTGATGTGCTCTAGAACCCTAGAGTGATCATATGAAGATCACCAACCAAATAAATCAAAGTGGAAGAAAATTCCAATAAATACAAAACCCTAAAAACCCTCACTTATGCTCTATGGCATTTTTATAAATTTTGACCCTAGACCTATTTGGTCTTCACCATTAGTTGAATAATGTTATTAAACACTTATTACAACTTTTGGAACCAAGGTTTCACTTTTCAAATAAATTTCAAACACAATTTCCACTCACATGAGATAATGGCCAAATCTGCCAATTTTAGTCTGATCACCACTTTGAGCCCCTGCAATTCAATTTTCTCAAACCAATTCTTGCTAACTCTTTGCACCATTTCAAAGTCAACATCAAGGTGAACAACTTTGATGAAGACCACCCTGCCAAATTCATCTTTGATCACTAGCTATGCTCATCCAAAGTTGCAACTTTATAGTAAGATCAACAATCTCCACTTAGCCATTTTGGCCAAAAATTTGAAATCTAATTTTTCCACCACCACCTCCATTCATCTCTGGTCAATTACAACTTATCTCAACACTCACTTTTCAAAAAGGTTCACCATTTGAATTATTTCCATTTTGGATATTTTTGTATTTTCCAAAATTGAACACTATTCCTACACTATAGCAAATAGTGATCTACTCAAACTAACCTACTCTAACCAACCCCAAATGGTCCCCTGGTCCCCTCTCTCACTAACCTCAGCATAGAAACCCTAGGGAGGGAGAGAGAACAAGCATGGCATGGCCATGCCGGCCACATGCCGGCCATGCCGCACCACCTCCTCTCTCCTTCATCGCCGACCCTGGCCACCATGTCCCTGCACTCCACCTCACTCTACTGGATCGCCTAGCATCGGCCGTTGTCGAGGAGGAACACCGCACAGGCCAGACAAGCACGCGTCCATGGCGCCCGGGACGCCGCTCGCGTCGCGCGTGTGCACGCCGCGGGCATACACTGGACACGCGCCGCGCCACGACCTCGAGCACGCCCTGGCCCCGCTTGCAACACGTTGAGCACCGCAGATGACACCGCGAAGCCACGGACATGCGCCCAGCCCAGACCCGTGACCGCCGGCGCCGGAGACGATGACTTGCTCCCGTACGCGCCGCGGCCGTCGTGGAAGCAACGCGACCAACCTAGCCACCGCCCGACCCCGTTGTCGCCGCCAATAGCCTCGCCAGGAGCCGTAGAACACTGCCACCACCTCGCCTAGCTCGATAGCTCGCCGGAGAAGCCGCGCCATGGTCGACTTCTTCACGGCCCCGCAGCACCCTCGCGTCTCTATAAAAGGAGACCTCTCCTCGTCGATCTGAGCACACCATCGCCTTCCCCTCTCATCACTCGACCACCAGAGCCACTCCACCCTCGACATTGCCCACTGACGCCGCCCAATTGAAGCCTCACTGCCCGTGGTCGCCGCCGAAGCTCGCTGATCGATTGGAGCCGCCCAGGACGAGCCGCCGGTACAGGGAGCTTCGCCGTCGTCGACATCGTCCCCGAGCACACTGCCCACCCTAGCTGGAGCCACCGTAAGCGCTCCGACCCCTGCCCTCGCCGCCGGACCCTCGCTTCGCCGGAGAAGACGACGACCGTGCGCCGTTGGATCGCCTTCTAATCCAACGCGCCACGTCGCTCGTACCGTTTCGGGTTTTAAACAGCCACTGACGCGTGGACCCCACCCTGTCAGCAGGCCCGCGCGCACTGGATGCGCTGCTGGGCCGTTTTCTTTGTTTTAAACCGTTTCGGCCCACGTTGGTTTCCCGCCGGCCTGTTTAATTCAAATTCGATTTAAACTTTTCCCAACTTTTCCAATACTGCACAAACTTTGAAATTAAATAGTTTCAAATTGGCTAAACCAAATTTAGTGAATTTTATATTGTTAGAAAGCCACTGAAATTCTCTATCCAATGCCACTGGCCTCAGGGTCAAATTCTTTGTACAATTAATGTGACAAAAATAACAAAACATGGACTTTTCCCTATTCAAATAATTCTTAAAAATCAACCAAAATAGATATTAAGTTAATTCCAACTCTAATAGCTCACTTTTGACTTACACTAATTGTTTATGCAATAAAATGGTGTGGTCACTTTGCATGATCATGCCATGGTTTTGTGAATGGATATTTTGACTAGTTTAACTAGTTGATATTGTCCAAAACTATTAGAATTAAATTGTGTGAAGTATTACACTTCATTTAAACTTGTCTCACATGAATTCATGGGATGTTTGGACCCCTGGTTCCAAACTCTCTTATATGAATTTCTTGAGATTTAAATCAAATGTAGTGTTAGTTAAATGGTATGAGGTGTTCCACCTCATTTAAATCATTCTCCCAAATGATGATGATGATGAACATTTGATTTAGGTCAATATGAGTTCATCCATGATTGTTGGAGAAATTAAATCTTAAGAAGATTTCAATGAGAGGAAATTATTTCTCAAGAACCCTATGGAAACTATCATTTACATAGGGAATACAAATTCTATTTTAAATCCCACAACCCATGCACCCTAGTTTATTTATGTGGTGTGCATAGAGTAGTTGAGTGTTTATTTGTGATGTGTGGAATAGCCATTGAATTAGTGAGTAATTATACCCGTATTCAAATTTAGACGGTAGCACCGGAGAGTACGCCGAAGAAGAAGGTTGCTACCAGGAGGAGGAAGAGGAACAGTTTGAAAACTACCAAGGCAAGCTAAATTACTATGCAAGCTTTTATTCTTGCAAAGTGCAAAGCCCCTTGGGGCATGGCACCATGTTTCTTATCTTTTCTTATGAGAACCCATCCCAAGTTTTTACCTGTTTTCTAAATGATTTACTTTTATAGTTAACTTTGGTCAAGGTACAAGTTGGATACTAGAGTAGTGAGTTAGTCTCTTCCAAGCAAAGCAAGGTAGCACCCCTCATGACTTAGAGCTAGTGCTAATCAACTAAACTTGACTACTCTAGATGGGAATCTTATGTTTTTGAAAGGATTTTGAAACCTTAGAATGAAGATGCATTCCATTGAATGATTTTTTTTGAGGTGAATATGACCAAGAGAAGATGGTGATTTTTGATAAAACCTGATGTTGGTTTGAATGCGATACCTTTCCAATTCTCAAGTACCCCCACAATACCTGATTATGGGTAGGGCTTAACTGGAAGTTTATGCGTCTTAGTATGGGTTCCCTCTAAACAAGCGTCATCGGGGTTATGCCGAAAGCTGCCTCTACCACAAAAGAAACGATACGATATGATGCGAAATGAGGTGAACGTCCGGCCCAAGCCCTGTGCAGTTCCCAGGTTGACAGTTGGTCTTCACTGGGAGGCCAAGCTCATGGGGAGAGGTGCTCATACTAGGTTTCGTAAGTGAAAGGTTATGGTTGATGATCCGCGTACTGTGTTACGATTATTCGGGGAAATCCCGACGGATGAAATCAAATGTTGTGGCACAAGTGTGCAACCTCTGCAGAGTGTAAACCTATTCGAATAGCCGCGTCCACGGTTACGGACGGTTGGAAAGGCCATACAGTTTCCGATATCATATCTTGAAAATGATGTTGAAAGGTGATGGTGAAATGAATGGTGGCGGATTGAATTGAAATCACCACTTGAATGGTGGGGATGACCCTAATGTTCCCACTTGAGTTAGTTAGCACTTGAGTAAGCTTTTCTCAAAACTTTGTGAACTAAAACTAGCTTTATGCAAATAAACTAGAGCTTAGCAAACCCTACTAGAATGTCTAGCACTTCCATTAGTTTGAGTTTGCGAGTACTCAACGTACTCACGGCTTTGTCCCTGGCTATTCAAATGGCCGCAGTATGAAGATGAACAAGGAGATGACCAGCAGGATGCCTACGACAACTAAGCGCCTTCCGACGTCAAGCGTTGGCCTGTGGACTCGAGAGTCCTTGTATCTTACGCTTCCGCTATGTTGAACTATGAACTTGTGTTTGTTCGTTGATCAATAGATCAACTATTCGTGTAATATGGATCATGTGATTCCAATTTGTAAGACTTATGGTTTGTGATGAATGATGACTGTGATACTTAACTATTATGCCTCGCAACAACAATATTCCTGGGATTGCGATGTATGACATAATAGGCATTCGGACTTAAAAATCCGGGTGTTGACAAGTTGGTATCAGAGCCATTGTTTGACCTTAGAAGACCTTAGTTAGAATGGGCGTTCTGAAAAATTTAACTTTGAAATCAAATGAAAGAAATTATTTGTGAAAATTTACTACACTCTTGTCTTTGAGACTTTACCAAAATTTGATGAATCATGTTCTATCTTATTTTGAATCAACTTAAAACCTTGCCACACTTTGCACTCTCTAACTCACTCCTCCAATTCTCTTTCAGATGGAGCCGAATGAACCCCTCAACACCAAGTTTTATCAGCTTGGAAACGGAGGGAGCTTGATCTTCGAGCATGACCTCGACTCCCTGTCGGATCACCTTGGCCGCCCACACCCCGAGTTTCACGGGATTCAGGTGGACGACCAGCCGGGAGGGGAACTGCAGTGGATTATCACTGCCGACTTGAGGGGCAAGCTGGAGCCTCCCACCTCGGAGAGGATCCTTTTCTCTTTCAGGGAAAGCAACTGGCTCGACGGGCTTGCACGTGCTCTTCAGGAAGCACTTGCTCGTCTGTGCGGACAGAATACCGAAGCCCTTCGTGAGGAACGCTTTGCGCATCTCGCACGGCGTAACTCTGACGGATGACCCATGGATGTGCCACTCCACCCCCAGTTGAGGCACCATGTGGATCACTTGGACTTCATGCTCTACCAGACTCAGAGAGACCTCGACGCCTCTCGCGCTTACGCGAACCAGACCCATGCTCACATCATCGAGCAGGGTGAGGCGATCAAGCTACTCAACAACGACCGCAGAAGCCTTCGCCAGCAGCGTGCCAAGAAGGACGCTACGATTCGCCGCCTTCGCGACCGGATCGTGTCACTTGAGGCCACTGTCAAGGCCCAGGAGGATCAGATTCTTCAGCTGGAGGAGGACGATGGAGGCATCGACATCCGAGGAGGAGACGCCTTTCTGAGCGATGACGATGACTTTGAGGAGGACGAGAACACCGAGGAGGAGGACTACGAGTTCCTGGAGGCCGGACAGGATGACTACGTCCCGATCGATATCGATGATGAGGAGTAGTTGCACTAGTCTCACTTATAGTAGGTGTGAGTTGTATCCCGTCCCTTGTATCGTAGCATGAGAATGGTTCTTAAAACCATTGGAGTATGTGTAGTTTGTACTATGTGTTGCATGAATGAATGAATGTTATGTTTGTCATGAAAAGATTTCCGGTTTCGAATGTTTTTCAAACTTAACCAAAATGAACCATAGAATGTTCCGACTTATCTCATGATGTACTATATCATCAGATGTCCCCTCCGATTCGCACCAACGACGCGATGATGCAACTGCAAACCCCGCTGCACAGACCGGGAAACCGAGAGAGCCGAGCGACAAGCCAACATCATCGCCTTGCAGAACATCGCCAACCAAGGCCATGGAAATCATGACCACCCCGGATCCAAGCTCAAGAACTTCCAGAACACCAACCCTCCGGTGTTTAGCAAGACCGAGGAGCCCCTCGACGCCGACGATTGGCTCCAGACTATGGAGAACAATCTGGAAGTAGCTGGAGTGGAAGCCAACGAGAAGGTGTTGTTCGCCACTCACTACCTCGCTGGACCAGCTCGCGCTTGGTGGACAAGTACCCGTGCCATGAACGGAGGTCAATTCATGACTTGGGAGGATTTCAAACTCAAGTTCAGCAAGTACCATGTACACCCGGGTCTTATCAAGAAGATGAGGGATGAGTTCCGTGAACTGAAACAAGGTCGCATGACGGTGGTTGAGTACCGCGACAAGTTTCTCACTTTGTCAAGGTATGCCCCTGATGAGACTGACACCGTTGAGAAGAGGAAGGAGAGATTCCTGAACGGACTGCATGATGAGATGCAGACTGTCCTCGTCAACATCCCCTTCGCCGACCTCGAAGCCCTTGTTGACTCCGCCATCCAGATGGAGGGCAAGTTAAACCAAGCCAATGAGAACCGCAAACGCCGCATGGCAAATCAGAGTGGATCAAGCCACCCCCAAAAGTTTCGCCCTAGCTCAAGCGGAGGTTTCACTCCGAGACACAACAAACCCCCGATGCAGAACTCTCGCCCCGGTTATCAGAACCGGAGTGGAGGAAACTCCAAGCCAGGAGGCTACAACAACAACAACAACTACTACAACCGCGCTCCACCCCGAGCCCCGAACACCAACAACACCAACACCAACACCAACCCCAGAACCGGGAGCAATGCCATTCCCATTGCGAACAAGCAGGACAAGAGCACCATCACTTGTTATGAGTGTGGTGTAGTGGGGCACTACTCCAACGAGTGTCCCAAGCGTCTTGCCAAGCTCGCCGGCAACACCGCTGCTCCTGCTCAGCAGCAACGCCGTGTCTCCACCGGCAAGAAGTTCGCTCCCAACAACCCCAACAACCGCAACGGCCGCCTCTACCACATGAACGCCGAAGAAGCCCAGGAAGCACCAGATGTGGTACTGGGTATGTTTTCTGTCAACCACACCCCTGCTAGAGTGTTGTTTGATTCCGGAGCATCGCATTCCTTTGTCACCGAAGATTTTGCATCAACAAGTAAAATTCAACCCCTCAGTTTGAAGCATGTTATGATAGTTCAAATCCCCGGATCAACCACCAAAGCCAGAAAATTTTGCAAAAATGTGCCTATCAAAATCCATGATGTTGATTTCTTTGCAAATCTCATCATACTTGGAACCAAAGGTTTGGAAGTTGTCCTAGGAATGGACTGGATGTCCAAGCACAATGGATTGATAGACTGCGCCAAGAAAGCCATAACCATGACTAGCAGCACCGGTATCGTAGTTGAGCACGTCTCTGAAAAACTACCCAGAAAATTTACCTGCAACCAAAGTGTATCCAAGCCAACTCTGGATCAAATCAGGGTCGTTTGTCGCTACCCCGATGTGTTCCCGGATGATCTACCGGTATGCCCGGACCGGGATATCGAGTTTATCATCGAGTTAATCCCGGCACTGGACCCATCGCCCAGAGACCCTACCCCATGAACGCAGCCGAGCTTGTGGAGCTGAAGAAACAAATAGATGACATGTTAGCCAAAGGTTTGATTAGACCAAGTGCATCCCCCTGGAGATCCCCGTCTTGTTTGTTGACAAGAAGGATGGTGCAAATCGTTTATGCACAGACTATCGTAAGCTTAACGATGTCACCATCAAAAACAAATACCCCTTACCCAAGATCGAAGACTTGTTTGACCAACTCACCGGATCCCGAGTTTTCTCGAAGATTGATCTTAGAACTGGATACCACCAATCAAGATCCGAGCCACCGACATTCCAAAAACTGCCTTTACCACCAGATATGGGTTGTATGAGTACAACGTCATGTCGTTTGGATTGACCAATGCCCCCGCTTATTTCATGAATCTCATGAATAAGATCTTCATGAACTTCTTGGACAAATTTGTCGTTGTTTTCATCGACGACATTCTGGTCTACTCCAAGTCCGAAGAGGAACATGAACAGCATTTGGAAATTGTTCTAGAAACCCTTAGACAGCACCAGTTGTATGCCAAGTTTAGCAAGTGTGAGTTTTGGCTGGAAGAAGTGGGATTCCTCGGACACATCTTGTCTGCAGGAGGAATTGCCGTAGATCCTGCCAAGATCAAAACGGTTATGGAATGGAAAGCCCCAACCACACAAACTGAGGTCCGTGCTTTTCTTGGATTAGCCGGATATTACCGCAGATTTGTAGAAGGTTTCTCGAGCATCGCTCGACCAATGACCCAACTGCTGAAAAAGGACAGAAAGTTTGAGTGGACCGACAAGTGTGAAGAGAGCTTTCAACAGCTCAAGAGTAGACTGACAACAGCCCCAATCCTGATCATGCCAGATATCGCAAAGCCCTTTGACGTATATTGCGACGCCTCCAAGACTGGACTTGGATGCGTGCTTATGCAAGAAGGAAAGGTTGTATCCTACCTTTCTAGACAACTCAAGCAACATGAGCAGAACTACCCAACCCACGACCTCGAGCTTGCAGCCGTGGTCTTAGCCTTGAAAGTTTGGCGTCATTACCTCATGGGTAATCGATGCGAGATCTACTCCGACCACAAAAGCCTCAAATATATATTCACCCAGAAGGAGTTGAACATGAGACAACGCCGATGGATCGAATTGATCAAGGATTACGACATGGAGATTCACTACCACCCCGGCAAGGCCAATGTGGTAGCGGATGCTTTGAGTCGACTGCCGTGCCAGTTGAACTCCATGCTCGCAACCGAACAGCCCAGTTTGCACCAAGAGTTTGAACAGTTCAGACTTGAACTTGTAAGTGAAGGATTCCTAGCCAGCATCGAACTGCAACCCACCTTGATCGGTCAGATCAAGGAAGCCCAGAAGGACAACGCTAGCATTGATGGAATCAAGAAACAAATAGCCGCAGGAAAAGCCCCCGGATTCAGCATTGACGAAGCCGGAGTGCTTTGGTACAAAGAACGTCTCTGCGTACCATCGGACTCTGACTTGAAACAAGTCATCCTGCAAGAAGCCCATGACACCCTTTACTCAATCCACCCCGGAGGTACCAAGATGTACCAGGACCTAAAGGAACAATTTTGGTGGCACGGAATGAAGAGAGAGATCGGTAGCTATATCGCTAAGTGTGACATCTGTCAGAGAGTTAAGGCAGAACACCAAAGACCCGCTGGACTGTTGCAACCCCTTCAGATTCCAGAATGGAAATGGGACTCCGTAGGAATGGACTTTATCACCGGGCTGCCCAAATCTAGCAAAGGCAATGATTCCATATGGGTAGTGGTCGATAGATTGACCAAAGTCGCCCATTTCATCGCCGTCAAAACCACCTATCAAGGCCCCAAGTTAGCTGAACTCTACATCTCCAGAATAGTCGCCTTGCACGGAACCCCCAAATCGATAGTGTCAGATAGAGGATCACAGTTTACCTCAAGGTTCTGGCAGAAGGTGCATGAAGGACTAGGCACTCGCCTAAATTTCAGCACCGCCTATCACCCTCAGACCGACGGACAGACTGAGAGAGTAAACCAGATACTGGAAGACATGCTTAGAGCATGCGTACTGGAATACGGATCCAAGTGGGAAGACTGCCTACCTTACGCAGAATTCTCCTACAACAATAGTTACCAAGCCAGCCTGCAGATGGCCCCCTTTGAAGCCTTGTACGGAAGGAAGTGTCGTACCCCCCTGAACTGGTCAGAAGTCGGAGAGAGTCAAGTGTTCGGCCCGGACGTTCTTCGTGAAGCCGAAGAGAAGGTTCACAAGATCCGCGAGTACCTCAAGACTGCGCAATCCAGACAGAAGAGCTACGCCGACAAGAGACGTCGGGAGATGACCTTTGAGATCGGAGATTTCGTCTATCTCAAAGTATCCCCCTTGAAAGGGATGCAAAGGTTTCAGCTGAAAGGAAAGCTTGCACCTCGCTATGTGGGACCTTTCCAAGTCCTCAGCCGCCGAGGTGAAGTATCTTATCAACTGGAGTTGCCTGAAGAAATGTCGGCTGTGCACGACGTTTTTCACATCTCACTTCTCCGGAAATGTCTTGAAGTCCCTGAGAAGACCGAAGTGTTCAAGAACATCGATCACCGATCGGTAGATATCAATCAGGATCTGACTTACCGCGAAGTGCCGATTCGCATCCTAGAAGAAGCTTACCGAACCACCCGCACCCGAAGCATCAAGTTTCTGAAGATCCAATGGAGTAATCATACCGAGGATGAAGCCACCTGGGAACGCGAAGACTTCATGAAGAAGGAGTACCCAGATCTCTTTAGTACCTAACTTTCTTTTCGATCTCGGGACGAGATCTTTTGTAAGGGGGAAGGGTTTGTAACACCCCAAATTTCAATGAAAAGAAAGTTAGAGAATTCAGAAAGCAAAATTTCAAACCAACAAAAACTTTTCTTTTGCATATAGTACCATGCATAGGACTTGTGCATTTGAGTGATATGCCATGATGATTGTTGTTACTTGTATCTTGATGTGCTCTAGAACCCTAGAGTGATCATATGAAGATCACCAACCAAATAAATCAAAGTGGAAGAAAATTCCAATAAATACAAAACCCTAAAAACCCTCACTTATGCTCTATGGCATTTTTATAAATTTTGACCCTAGACCTATTTGGTCTTCACCATTAGTTGAATAATGTTATTAAACACTTATTACAACTTTTGGAACCAAGGTTTCACTTTTCAAATAAATTTCAAACACAATTTCCACTCACATGAGATAATGGCCAAATCTGCCAATTTTAGTCTGATCACCACTTTGAGCCCCTGCAATTCAATTTTCTCAAACCAATTCTTGCTAACTCTTTCCACCATTTCAAAGTCAACATCAAGGTGAACAACTTTGATGAAGACCACCCTGCCAAATTCATCTTTGATCACTAGCTATGCTCATCCAAAGTTGCAACTTTATAGTAAGATCAACAATCTCCACTTAGCCATTTTGGCCAAAAATTTGAAATCTAATTTTTCCACCACCACCTCCATTCATCTCTGGTCAATTACAACTTATCTCAACACTCACTTTTCAAAAAGGTTCACCATTTGAATTATTTCCATTTTGGATATTTTTGTATTTTCCAAAATTGAACACTATTCCTACACTATAGCAAATAGTGATCTACTCAAACTAACCTACTCTAACCAACCCCAAATGGTCCCCTGGTCCCCTCTCTCACTAACCTCAGCATAGAAACCCTAGGGAGGGAGAGAGAACAAGCATGGCATGGCCATGCCGGCCACATGCCGGCCATGCCGCACCACCTCCTCTCTCCTTCATCGCCGACCCGGGCCACCATGTCCCTGCACTCCACCTCACTCTACTGGATCGCCTAGCATCGGCCGTTGTCGAGGAGGAACACCGCACAGGCCAGACAAGCACGCGTCCATGGCGCCCGGGACGCCGCTCGCGTCGCGCGTGTGCACGCCGCGGGCATACACTGGACACGCGCCGCGCCACGACCTCGAGCACGCCCTGGCCCCGCTTGCAACACGTTGAGCACCGCAGTGACACCGCGAAGCCACCAGACATGCGCCCAGCCCAGACCCGTGACCGCCGGCGCCGGAGACGATGACTTGCTCCCGTACGCGCCGCGGCCGTCGTGGAAGCAACGCGACCAACCTAGCCACCGCCCGACCCCGTTGTCGCCGCCAATAGCATCGCCAGGAGCCGTAGAACACTGCCACCACCTCGCCTAGCTCGATAGCTCGCCGGAGAAGCCGCGCCATGGTCGACTTCTTCACGGCCCCGCAGCACCCTCGCGTCTCTATAAAAGGAGACCTCTCCTCGTCGATCTGAGCACACCATCGCCTTCCCCTCTCATCACTCGACCACCAGAGCCACTCCACCCTCGACATTGCCCACTGACGCCGCCCAATTGAAGCCTCACTGCCCGTGGTCGCCGCCGAAGCTCGCCGTCGATTGGAGCCGCCCCAGGACGAGCCGCCGGTACCAGGAGCTTCGCCGTCGTCGACATCGTCCCCGAGCACACTGCCCACCCTAGCTGGAGCCACCGTAAGCGCTCCGACCCCCTGCCCTCGCCGCCAGACCCTCTGCTTCTCGCCGGAGAAGACGACGACCGTGCGCCGTTGGATCGCCTTCTAATCCAACGCGCCACGTCGCTCGTACCGTTTCGGGTTTTAAACAGCCACTGACGCGTGGACCCCACCCTGTCAGCAGGCCCGCGCGCACTGGATGCGCTGCTGGGCCGTTTTCTTTGTTTTAAACCGTTTCGGCCCACGTTGGTTTCCCGCCGGCCTGTTTAATTCAAATTCGATTTAAACTTTTCCCAACTTTTCCAATACTGCACAAACTTTGAAATTAAATAGTTTCAAATTGGCTAAACCAAATTTAGTGAATTTTATATTGTTAGAAAGCCACTGAAATTCTCTATCCAATGCCACTGGCCTCAGGGTCAAATTCTTTGTACAATTAATGTGACAAAAATAACAAAACAGGGACTTTTCCCTATTCAAATAATTCTTAAAAATCAACCAAAATAGATATTAAGTTAATTCCAACTCTAATAGCTCACTTTTGACTTACACTAATTGTTTATGCAATAAAATGGTGTGGTCACTTTGCATGATCATGCCATGGTTTTGTGAATGGATATTTTGACTAGTTTAACTAGTTGATATTGTCCAAAACTATTAGAATTAAATTGTGTGAAGTATTACACTTCATTTAAACTTGTCTCACATGAATTCATGGGATGTTTGGACCCCTGGTTCCAAACTCTCTTATATGAATTTCTTGAGATTTAAATCAAATGTAGTGTTAGTTAAATGGTATGAGGTGTTCCACCTCATTTAAATCATTCTCCCAAATGATGATGATGATGAACATTTGATTTAGGTCAATATGAGTTCATCCATGATTGTTGGAGAAATTAAATCTTAAGAAGATTTCAATGAGAGGAAATTATTTCTCAAGAACCCTATGGAAACTATCATTTACATAGGGAATACAAATTCTATTTTAAATCCCACAACCCATGCACCCTAGTTTATTTATGTGGTGTGCATAGAGTAGTTGAGTGTTTATTTGTGATGTGTGGAATAGCCATTGAATTAGTGAGTAATTATACCCGTATTCAAATTTAGACGGTAGCACCGGAGAGTACGCCGAAGAAGAAGGTTGCTACCAGGAGGAGGAAGAGGAACAGTTTGAAAACTACCAAGGCAAGCTAAATTACTATGCAAGCTTTTATTCTTGCAAAGTGCAAAGCCCCTTGGGGCATGGCACCATGTTTCTTATCTTTTCTTATGAGAACCCATCCCAAGTTTTTACCTGTTTTCTAAATGATTTACTTTTATAGTTAACTTTGGTCAAGGTACAAGTTGGATACTAGAGTAGTGAGTTAGTCTCTTCCAAGCAAAGCAAGGTAGCACCCCTCATGACTTAGAGCTAGTGCTAATCAACTAAACTTGACTACTCTAGATGGGAATCTTATGTTTTTGAAAGGATTTTGAAACCTTGGAATGAAGATGCATTCCATTGAATGATTTTTTTTGAGGTGAATATGACCAAGAGAAGATGGTGATTTTTGATAAAACCTGATGTTGGTTTGAATGCGATACCTTTCCAATTCTCAAGTACCCCCACAATACCTGATTATGGGTAGGGCTTAACTGGAAGTTTATGCGTCTTAGTATGGGTTCCCTCTAAACAAGCGTCATCGGGGTTATGCCGAAAGCTGCCTCTACCACAAAAGAAATGATACGATATGATGCGAAATGAGGTGAACGTCCGGCCCAAGCCCTGTGCAGTTCCCAGGTTGACAGTTGGTCTTCACTGGGAGGCCAAGCTCATGGGGAGAGGTGCTCATACTAGGTTTCGTAAGTGAAAGGTTATGGTTGATGATCCGCGTACTGTGTTACGATTATTCGGGGAAATCCCGACGGATGAAATCAAATGTTGTGGCACAAGTGTGCAACCTCTGCAGAGTGTAAACCTATTCGAATAGCCGCATCCACGGTTACGGACGGTTGGAAAGGCCATACAGTTTCCGATATCATATCTTGAAAATGATGTTGAAAGGTGATGGTGAAATGAATGGTGGCGGATTGAATTGAAATCACCACTTGAATGGTGGGGATGACCCTAATGTTCCCACTTGAGTTAGTTAGCACTTGAGTAAGCTTTTCTCAAAACTTTGTGAACTAAAACTAGCTTTATGCAAATAAACTAGAGCTTAGCAAACCCTACTAGAATGTCTAGCACTTCCATTAGTTTGAGTTTGCGAGTACTCAACGTACTCACGGCTTTGTCCCTGGCTATTCAAATGGCCAGAGTATGAAGATGAACAAGGAGATGACCAGCAGGATGCCTACGACAACTAAGCGCCTTCCGACGTCAAGCGTTGGCCTGTGGACTCGAGAGTCCTTGTATCTTACGCTTCCGCTATGTTGAACTATGAACTTGTGTTTGTTCGTTGATCAATAGATCAACTATTCGTGTAATATGGATCATGTGATTCCAATTTGTAAGACTTATGGTTTGTGATGAATGATGACTGTGATACTTAACTATTATGCCTCGCAACAACAATATTCCTGGGATTGCGATGTATGACATAATAGGCATTCGGACTTAAAAATCCGGGTGTTGACACAACCTCACTGTTTCGTTGGGGCAAAGTACTTGGTTTGTGTTGTGCAGGTTCCACGTTGGCGCCGGAATCCCTGGTGTTGCGCCGCACTACATCTCGCCGCCATCAACCTTCAACGTGCTTCTTGGCTCCTACTGGTTCGATAAACCTTGGTTTCATACTGAGGGAAAACTTGCCGCTGTACGCATCACACCTTCCTCTTGGGGTTCCCAACGGACGCGTACTGTTCGCGTATCACACGACAATATGCACCCTACGAAATACTACACAAAAACATCCCGCTTTTTTTGTTATCTTGCATGTTGTATCTTTTGCAATGTATTTTTAATTTACTCCCTCCATTCCACAATACTTGACGTGGCTCTAGTCAAACTTAACCAAATTTAAAATAAAACCACAACCAGTATTATTGATTAGAGGGATTAGTTTTTACAGTTTCCTTTTACTAAGTGTTTTACTACTCTATAAAAGTGAAAAAAAACTTGATATGTATGATGCATGGCATCAAGCAGTAAGCATGGCCTATCACGCGGCTGGAAAGGAACTATAGAGTAATACATCCATACAACTAGGATATGTTTGGTAGGATGTCCCAAATTTTGCGCTCCGTGGGACAGGCTCTATGGGTGTTGCTCGTCTGAAACGAGCCACATGCCAAAATGTGGTCTTTCTTTAGTGGTATGGGTTGTATTAGTAGGGCCGAAAAGCTCCAGGTGATTGGTTCGCTGTAGGAAAGCCGAAACGACCTTGGCCATGCAGCATTGGCTGTTTGGTATCATCTAGACAACGATTGAGGTCACATCTTCTCTCTACTGGTGACCTTACCATAGTACACCAACATCACATACAAGCAACCAAATAAAGTAGCAGTTCACCGGCCCCTAGCTATTATGAATGTCAATTCATAAGTTTAATCCCTAGCTGCTAGGATGGGGGTTTATCGTTACCATACAAAGGTAATCAAAGGGGGAGTTCACGAAAGGAAGATCAAAGGGGGGGACTTCTTCTTCATCCTCCTCCGTCTTATTCTTCTTCTTCTCAGATGATAGCGTTACCTTTGTCCTCCCACATTGCAGTTACCCACTCCATCCTCATGTTCTTCTAGGCTTCATTATCATCTTGCTCCACGCCATGACCGGTCTCAACTTCACAAGGCACAACAGTTTTTGAGAAGTACGTAGTCATCTTCGCCCCAAGCAAAGGTCCAGTTGTGAAGAATGTAGCAAGCAAGAACCATCTTAACTTTGGACTCGTAAGTGTCAAACAGTTTCTAGTCAATGACCTTGAACCTATTCTTGAAAGCAGGAAATGCCCTCTCAATGGTGACTCTAAGGCTAGATTGTTTGACATTGAAAAAGTATTTGGCATTTTGTGGTTGGTTCCTTGCACTAAATTAGTTCAGATGGCACCTTGTTTCCCTAAAGGTGTTGGACATATGCCCAAGAGGCAATAATAAAGTGGTTATTATAATATCTTTGTGTTTATGATAAATGTTTGCATACCATGCTATAATTGTATTAACCGAAACATTGATACATGTGTGTTATGTAAACAACAAGGAGTCCCTAGTAAGCCTCTTGTATAACTAGCTTATTGATTACTAGATGATCATGGTTTCGTGATCATGAACATTGGATGTTATTAATAACAAGGTTATGTCATTGGTTGAATGATATAATGGACACACACCCAAATGAGCATAGCATAAGATCAAGTCATTAAGTTCAATTTGCTATTAGCTTTCGATACATAGTTACCTAGTCCTTCGACCATGAGATCATGTAAATCACTTATACCGGAAGGATGCTTTGATTACATCAAACGCCATTGCGTAAATGGGTGGTTATAAAGATGGGATTAAGTATTCGGAAAGTGTGAGTTGAGGCATATGGATCAACAGTGGGATTTGTCCATCCCGATGACAGATAGATACACTCCGGGCCCTCTCGGTGGAATGTCGTCTGATTGGCTTGCAAGCATGTGACTAGATCACAAGAGATGACATACCACGATACGAGTAAAGAGTACTTGTCGGTAACGAGGTTGAACTAGGTATGGAGATACCGATGATCGAACCTCGGACAAGTAAAGTATCGTGTGACAATGGGAATCGGTATCGTATGTAAATGGTTCAATCGATCACTAAGTTATCGTTGAATATGTGGGAGCCATTATGGATCTCCAGATCCCTCTATTGGTTATTGCTTGGAGAGGAGTCTCGACCATGTCTGCATAGTTCACGAGCCGTAGGTTGACGCGCTTAAGGTTCGATGTCGCATAAGTAGACTTGAAATATGAGATGGGGACCGAAGTTTGTTCGGAGTCTCGAATGGGATCCAGGACATCACGAGGAGGTCCGGAATGGTCCGGAGAATAAGATTCATATAAGGGAAGTTGATTTCTAGGTTTCGGAAAAGTTCGGGATTTTTCCGGTGAAAGACCGGAAGGTTCTAAAAGGTTCCGGAGGGGTCCACCATGGGGCCCACGACCTAGGGGGGCCAACATGGGCCGAGGGGGTGCTGCCTAGCCCTAATGGGCCAGGCGCACCAAGCCCCAAAGGCCCAGGCCGGCCACCCCATAGGGTTTCCCCAAAACCCTAGGGGGATCAACTTGGGGGGCGGGGGGGGGGGGAAGTTTCCCCCTCCCCCTTGTGGCCGGCGGCCCTAGATGAGATGGGGGCGCAGGGGGGCCACCCCAACCGACCTCCCCCATATATAAAGAGGGGAGGGGGCAGGGGCGCAGCCCACCCACCAAACCCTGGCCGCCCTCTCTCCTCCTCCATATTGTTGCTCCGGCTTAGGCGGAGCCCTGCAGCTTTTCTCCTCCACCACCACCACCACGCCGTCGTGCTGTTGGGATTCCGAGGACATATACCACACCTCCGCTGCCCGCTGGAATAGGGATAGGACCGGCTTCATCAACACCGTACGCATGACCGAGTACGGAAGTGCTGCCGGATTGCAGCACGGACGATCGACTACATCAACAACGAGATCTAATCTCGTAGGATTTGGAATCTTTGAGGGTTAGTCTCGCAATCTTCTCGTTGCTTCGATCTTGGTAGATTAGATCTTGCTTCTTCCTAGATTGGATCTTGGTTTTTGTTCATGTTCACGGTAGAAATTTTTTGTTTTCCATGCAATGAACCCATCAGTGGTATCAGAGCCGTGTCTATGCATAGATCTGTTGCATGAGTAGAACACATTGGTTTTTGTGGGCGTTGATGCTTTTGTTGTTTTTAGTTAGTGTACTTTGCATCTTGCGTGATGGTGGGATGAAGCGGCCTGGGCTAACTTTACATGACCGCGTCTCACGAGACTTGCTCCACGCTTGACATGCAACTTGTATTGCATAAGTGGCTTTGCGGGTGTCTGTCTCTCCCACCATAGTGAAGATTCAATTTGCTCTTTCTATTGACAACACTACTATCACCGTTGTGGTTTATGTTCGTAGGTAGATTGAATCTCACTCGAAAACCCTAAACCACGTAAAATATGCAAACCAAATTAGAGGCGTCTAACTTGTTTTTGCAGGTTTTGGTGATGTGATATGGCTATGTGATGATGATTATATTTGATGTATGAGATGTTCATCATTGTATTATGGCAACCAGTAGGAGCCTAATGGTTGTCTTTAATTTTTGTTAAAGACTTGCGTGTCTATTCATCATGTAATAGCTTTATTTCAAGTAGTTGTTATAGTACCTATAAGTGATGGACAACCATGAAGCGGCGCCACTGACCTTGACGCCATGCTGGTGATGATGGAGATCATGTCCGTGCTTTGGAGATGGAGATCAAAAGCACAAGAAGAAAGTCCATATCATATCACACATTATGAATTGCATGTGATGTTAATCCTTTATGCATCTTATTTTGCTTAGATCGCGATGGTAGCATTATAAGATGATCCCTCTCACTAAAATATCAAGATAATAAAGTGTTCATCCTTAGTATGCACCGTTGCTAAGACTTGTCGTTTCGAAGCATCACGTGATGATCGGGTGTGATAGATTCTACATGTGCATACAACGGGTGCAAGCCAGATTTGCACATGCGGATACTAAGGTTGCCTTGACGAGCCTAGCATGTATAGACATGGTCTCGAAACACGGGATACCGAAAGGTAGAGCATGAGTAATATGAATGATATGATGAACACTTTGAGTGTTCGCCTTTGAAGCTACATCTTTTCTCGTGAAGATCGGACTTGGTGTAGTGGATTTGGTTCGTGTGATCACTAAGACAATGCGAGGGATGTTGTTTTGAGTGGGAGTTCACCTAGTTAATTTAAGAATTAAAATTGAACTCAATTTATCATAAACTTAGTCTAAGCTCTTTGCAAATATGTTGTAGATCATGGCGTCCCCCTCCATCAGTTTTAACCAGTTCCTAGAGAAAGAAAAGCTTAAAAGCATGGTAGCAACTTCACCGACTGGTTTCGTCATGTGAGGATTTTCCTCAATGGTGGAAATCTGCAATATGTCCTCGAAGGACCGCTAGGTCCCACACCACCACCTGCAGTATCTGAGGACGTAAAGAATTTTTACGAGACTCGGGTCATTGGATACTCTCAAGTTCAGTGTTCCATCCTGTGCAGCCTAGAGGCGGAGCTCCAACAGCGGTTTGAGCACCACGATCCTTATGAGCTGGTCCATGAGCTAAAAGTTATCTTTCAAACTCATGCGGCCGAGGAAAGCTATGAGGCATCGAAACACTTCTTTGGCTGCATGATGGAAGAGGGTAGCTCCGTTAGCGAGCACGTGCTCAAGATGTCTGGGCACGCGAAGAAGCTTAGTGACTTGGGAATTGTGATTCCTAACCAGCTGGGTATTCATCGTGTCCTCCAATCACTGCCACCTAGTTACAAGAACTTCGTGATGAACTACAAGATGCAGAACATGAACAAAGAGTTACCTAAACTCTTCTCCATGCTGAAATCTGCTGAAGTTGAGATACAGAAAGAGCACCAAGTGTTGATGGTCAACAAGACCACCAGGTGCAAGAAACAGGGCAAGCCTAACAATGAGGGCAACTTCAAGAAGGGATGCAAGAAAGTTGTTGCGCCTCCTGAGAAGCCCAAGGCTAGCCCTAATCCTGATACTGTGTGCTATTACTGCAAGGAGAAGGGGCACTGGAAGCGTAATTGCCCCAAATACTTGGCTGATCTGAAGAACGGCCTCATCAAGAAGACATGTATATTTGATATACATGTTATTGATGTCTATCTTACTGGTTCTCGTAGTAGTGCCTGGGTATTTGATACTGTTTCAGTTGCTCACATTTGTAACTCGAAACAGGAGCTGCGGAATAAACAAAGCCTGGCGAGGGACGAGGTGACGATGCGCGTTGGAACTGGATCCAAGGTCGATGTGATCTCCTTCGGCACGCTCCCTCTACATCTACCTTCGAGATTAGTTTTAAACCTCAATAATTGTTATTTGGTGCCTGCGTTGAGCATGAACATTATATCTGGATCTTGTTTAATGCAAGACGGTTATTCGTTTAAATCGGAGAATAATGGTTGTTCTATTTATATGAGTCATATCTTTCATGGTCATGCGCATGAGATGAATGGTTTATTCTTGTTAAATCTCGATAGTAGTGATACAAATGTTCATAACATTGATGCTAAGCGAATTAAATTGAATGATAATTCTACTTATATGTGGCACTGTCGTCTTGGTCATATTGGAGTGAAGTGCATGAAGAAACTCCATTCCGATGGACTTCTTGAGTCACTTGACTTGTTGGAAATCATACATACCGATGTGTGCGGACCAATGAGTGTAGCATCGCGCGGTGGTTATCGTTATGTTCTAACCTTCACGGATGATCTGAGTAGATATGGGTATATTTACTTCATGAAACATAAATCCGAAACTTTTGAGAAGTTTAAGGAATTCCAAAGTGAAGTAGAAAATCAACGTAACAAGAAGATTAAGTTTCTGCGTTCTCATCGCGGAGGCGAATATCCGAGTTATGAGTTTGGCATGCATTTAAAGAAATGTGGAATACTTTCACAGCTGACACCGCCGGGAACACCACAGCGTAATGGTGTGTCCGAATGTCGTAATCAAACTCTCTTGGATATGGTTCGATCTATGATGTCTCTTACTGATTTGCCATTATCATTTTGGGGTTATGCATTAGAGACAGCCGCATTCACTTTAAATAGGGCACCATATAAATCCGTTGAAACGACACCGTATGAACTATGGTTTGGAAAGAAACCTAAGCTGTCGTTCCTTAAAGTTTGGGGTTGCGAAGCTTATGTAAAGAAGTTACAACCTGACAAGCTAGAACCCAAAGAGGAGAAATGCGTCTTCATAGGATACCCTAAAGAAACAATTGGGTACACTTTCTATCACAGATCTGAAGGCAAAATCTTTGTTGCCAAGAACGGATCCTTTCTTGAGAAGGAGTTTCTCACTAAAGAAGTGACTGGAAGGAAAGTAGAACTCGACGAGGTTAATGAACCTTCTCTCATAGATCAGAGTACCGCAGTGCCGGAAGATGTTCCTGTACAGCCTGCACCGATAGGAGAGGAAGCAAATGATGATGATCATGAGACTTCAAACGAGGAAGCTACTGAACCTCGCAGATCGACGAGGGAACGTACCACTCCTGATTGGTATGATCCATGTCTAAATGTCATGATTGTGGACAACAATGAGGAAGACCCTGCGACGTATGAAGAAGCAATGATGAGCCCGGATTCCAACAAATGGCAAGAAGCCATGAAATCCGAAATGGGATCCATGTATGATAACCAAGTATGGACTTTGGTAGACTTACTTGATAGCCGCAAGGCTATCGAGAATAAATGGATCTTCAAGAGAAAAACAGATGCTGATGGTAATATTACTGTCTATAAAGCTCGACTTGTCGCGAACGGGTTCCGACAAATTCAAGGAGTTGACTACGATGAGACTTTCTCACCTGTAGCAAAGCTAAAGTCTATGAGGATTTTGTTAGCAATAGCTGCATTTTTCGATTATGAGATTTGGCAGATGGATGTCAAAACGGCGTTCCTTAATGGTGACATTGAGGAAGAGTTGTATATGGTACGACCCAAAGGTTTTGTCGATCCTAAAAATGTTGACAAGGTATGCAAACTTCAGCGTTCCATTTATGGACTGAAGCAAGCATCCCAGAGTTGGAACCGACGCTTTGATAGTGTGATCCAAGACTTCGGGTTTATATGGACTCATGGTGAGGCTTGTATTTACAAGAAAGTGAGTGGGAGCTCTGTAGAGTTCCTAATACTATATGTAGATGACATATTATTGATTGGGAATGATATAGAACTACTAAGCAGTGTTAAAGGTTATTTGAATAAGTGTTTTTCAATGAAAGACCTTGGTGAAGCAGCGTACATTTTAGGCATCAAGATTTATAGAGATAGATCAAGATGCCTAATAGGGCTTTCACAGAGTACATATCTGGACAAGATTCTAAAGAAGTTGAGAATGGATGAAAGCAAGAAAGGGTTCTTGCCTATGTTGCCAGGTAAGGTCTTGAGTAAAACTCAAGGTCTGGCTACGGCAAAAGAAAGAGAGAGGATGAACAAGATCCCCTATGCCTCGGCAGTAGGCTCTATCATGTATGCCATGCTGTGTAATAGACCGGATATCGCACATGCTGTTAGTTTGACCAGCAGATATCAGAGTGATCTAGGAATGGAACACTGGACAGCGGTCAAGAATATCCTGAAGTACTTGAAAAGGACTAAGGATATGTTTCTTTGTTATGGCGGTGACCAAGAGCTCGTTGTAACCAGTTACACCGATGACTCTTAGTCTCAGTCTGGGTACGTGTTTATACTGAATGGTGCTGCAGTAAGCTGGATGAGTTCCAAGCAGTGCACGGTGGCGAAGTGTTCAACTGAATCCGAATACATAGCGGCTTCGGAGGCTTCATCGGAAGCGGTATGGATGAAGAGGTTCATTGTTGAGCTTGGTGTGGTTCCTAGTGCATTGGACCCATTAGTCATCTATTGTGACAACATGGGTGCCATCGCCAATGCACAAGAACCAAGGTCACACAAGAAGCTAAAGCATATCAAGCTGCGTTTTCATTCGATTCGCGAGTACATTGAAGATGGTGAAGTAAAGATTTGCAAAGTACACACAGATCTGAATGTGGCAGATCCGTTGACTAAAGCTCTCCCTAGGGCAAAGCATGACCAACACCAGAATGCCATGGGTGTTAGGTACCTTACAACTGAACCTGCAAGGTTGCTCTGGTTAAAGAAATGTGTGCATATAGAGGACATGGGCATACCTCTGTCGAATAAGGCAATGGTCCTGGACTTTTGACTACTTGATCATTTTCTTTTGCTGTTCTAAGTTGTTCTCTGAAGCAAGAACCAAGGTTTCAACTGATAATTAGTCTCTTCAACGAACATATAAGTAATACACATGAGTAAAGAGAGTTACCTAATTTTTCTATTAGTCAAGAATATAAAAGTAATCATGTATACACTTTATGATTCCTTTGTTTTTTAAACTTTGTTGCTATGGAACACAATGTTAAAGAATAGATAGTTCAACTCAGTGCGCCTAGAATAGACATCTCTAGGCAGGGTGTCATGTATGGATTAAGCTATTGTTGGGCTAAATTATCATTTTCTAGAAACTAATCGAACTGCAGTAGCTGCAACGGTTAGAACATTTTGATATAGAGAATGCTATTTTTCTTGGGTTTCATTTTGGAGAACATGGTAACATGCAAGATCAGTATTGTGATGCCCATTTATGTTTTGATAGATAGCTGAAAAAGTCACCGAGCGGAGAATGCAAAGGGTAATTGTTTATGGTAGTACTATTTGGCCATGATGGTACTACGGTGGAGAATTGGGAAGAAGACGGTAATTGAAGATCCATCTTGCGATCTTACTGGTAAAAATGATGCTGGTTTCAAGTTCTATATAGAAGTGTTTTTATATCAAGCAGATAGATTGTTCCCTGTTAAGGAGCTAGCCTATAGATCTTTTCACCACATATTCTGTCTAAGATTAAAGTTTAAGGCTTCTTATGTAAATGTTAAATTGTAGATAGATTATAAGCTTTCAGATAAGTTATGTTTCCCCAATACTGTCTCTTGTTGATCTGAATACCACTCCCCTTGACCATCAATAGTAGTACCACTATTCAAAGAAATGCTTCCACTTATGTTTTTTTTTAGTTGAAAGTAGATGTTTGTTATAATCCTCTAAGCACTTTCAATATATTCTTGAAAGTTATTTGCAACAGTCAATTTATTATCACTGATCATCCACCGCGGAAAGTTGAGTTTTACCATTCTTGACACTGGTGTACCGATTGTGCAGTGTGCTGGTTGCAGCGGAGGAGGTGTGTCGCCCGCGTGCGGGCTATGAAAGCCGTTTCGTTTGCTGGGCCAGAGCCGCACGGCCGCCCCGCGCTCTGTCGCTTGTAGCGCTGGTTGACAATACCGTTGTGTAGTACTATGAACCTGTCATTCAGTTATCATTGAATCTATTGTAAATATTTATTTGCAGTGTCGTTATCATCCGCCAAGGGAAGTAAAGCTTTACCATTCTTTCCACTCTTGCGTGCCGTATCTTCTGTTCACTATCACACCATCACACCACCGCATCACCGTCCATAATGTAGTCTTGATTTAACATAACCCTCATTCTTTAACTCTTGGCTTGGCGCGGCGTGCCGCTCCTTTCCTTGATAGTCATAACTAATACCAATGCTAGAGGTGGATCTTACGTTCCCCGAGAAAATTTCGCCTTATTGAACATAATGCAAGAGGTTTGTGCAATAAGTCTAGCTGCAACTTACAACGCAAGGAATCTTTTACTTAATTAGAGGTTTTGTTTGCGAGATCAGTTGATACAATATCAAGAATTATGGCAAAGAAACTTGCAACACGTATATAAGAGATTGCATTGTAGAGAGCTATTATTGCATGAGCCACACAGCCCATATAATGATATCGAAAAATGAAACTAGTGCAATAAATGGGTGTTTAATATTTTTTGTTCGCCAATAAGTACGAAAATCAGATCCCATACAATATCAATGATAACCAAAATAAAAAAGGTTTTCCATGTTTAACCGTTCATAGCTCTCCCCATAAAGGGAAACAAGATGATACTTCAACTTATAGTTCTTGAATCATATATTTGAAGTATGAATGGCTCACCATCAGCCTTGTCGTTAGTAGTACTCCACTGGGTGGCCCCCTTTTCCAAAAATGTTCACTGTATGGTATTTTTCGAAATGGGACACCACCATATCTTTTGAGAGTTTGACATCATCAGCAACTTCTATATCAATTTGATGGAGTGATGGTGCACATTTCAGAATGAAGCTGATAACGTCGAATTCATGACCCGAGCCATTGAAATCGCTTACTAACAACACTTGAAGAAAATTTAAGTTTATTTCCTGATTTTTCCACCCTTGTGGATTACCCCAAATGCAAGAAGACCAGCATGTTGTGTGACCCTGAAGCAATTGAGAAAAATATGTTACTAAAAAATGAAATTATGTCTAAAATTTTGAAAGTTTATATTATACAAATATATTTGTATTGATCTAATAACATACCTTGTGTCCACTTAGTTTAAGATGAAGCGAGCCTAAACCAGTACACCTCTTGAGTAGTAGGAAAATGCTCCATCCAAACATATGTCTGTTTGGCTCGACAACTAGATTTAGCTCTGTATATTTGCCCGGAAGGACAATGTGCTCCACCAATTTCCTGTGTCCTGGCAGCTCCTATAACAATCATATATGAACGTAATCAAATGATCATCATCTCCCTTTAGTAATTAACTGTGAAATTTGCAAGGGTCGTTCATATTTAGCTACAAATTAATATGAATTTCGTGAAAATATTAGATCCATTAATTTACACATTGTCACACGTAGAACTTATATTTCCAAACCAAACAATGTACCATATATACATTGAATCATGCGTGTCGAGTACATGCAATGCCAGAGAGTTTCTCAAGTAAGATGATTATTATGAGAGCATGTAGGTAACAGTACATAGAAACAACAAGAATTAACTATAAGTTAAGTGAGAAATTGTAGAAAATCTGGCCAACAACTTGTGTCATATGTACCAAGTTTGAGCTAGATTTGGTATGTCAATCTTCATTACATGTTGTTCTGTTCAATATATAGTATAATTCAACTTGGCTTTATCAAAGTCACTCAAGATCCCAGATATGGGAAAACTAGTAGTATGATTTCAACAGCATTCTTTGCTTAAATACTAAGTGTTAAGAAACTGCTGCATATATTTAACTTACAATCTACAATAATCAACTACCACTGGTGAATCAAAGTATTATGTGCAATAATTAGAACTGATTGCTAAGATGATAGGATAAAATAGTTAAGGTATGTACCAAGGGAAACACATATACACTAAAGGGAAAATGGAGCAAGCGTTCAATGGTTTTTAACCAGAAAAAGGAAGCGTTTCCCTCATATGTATACGCACCTCACTGTTTAACTGATATGTGTATAGTTTCTGCCAGCATTCACATGTAATCAAATGAATACGCTAAAACTAAAGATCCAAGGGTAATTAGCATGCACAATAATTGAAGATTTTTTTTAAAAAAAATCCTAACCGATGTCCCAGAAATTAAACATTTGCATGATACTTCGTAAAATTTGACCATATAGATATTATTATACGGTGCCCTGGTAGTAATATCTAGTATTACAAAGGGAACATGGTGCGCAAGAACTTGGCGCATAAATGTTATTATTATTCAACGTGGCATTGTCGACATCACTAAATATCGCAAATAAGAAGAGACTAGTAGTGTGATTTCAGTTGGATTATAAGTATTGTACTCCGGTAAATTTAAGAATATGGGTGCATATATTTGACTATCAACAAAATACAAGAATCTGGGTGCATATATTTTAAAATACAATAATCAACTTTAAACATCACCCATCAATCAAAGTATTATGCATGGTTAAGAAATGATTATTAAGCTAAACTTGTTTAACTAAGCAAAGAACATAGAGATGTTAAAAGGAAAAAGAGAGCAAGAGGGGCCGGTGCATACGCATGACATGTTTCTTGTGCCAAATGTGTCGCAAGCCACAAGATCCCAGATAAGGAAAACCAAGTAGTATGATATCAATACATTCTTGCATAAATACTATACTAGGTGTAGACTGGTGCATATATTTAACTTAAAAATACAATAATCAACTTAAACACCAATCATCATTCAAATTATTATGTGCAATAATTAACTGATTGCTAACATGATCGGCCGAAATAGTTAGGGAATTAAACAAAAGATAGACTAAAGGGAAAATAGAGCAAGAGTTCAACTTTTTCAACCAGAAAAATAAAGCATGACCCTCGACATATGTATATGCACCTTACTGTTTACCTGATATGTGTATAGTTTCTACGCACATTGACATGTAATCAAATGAATATTCTAAAACTAAAGGACCAAGGGAAATTAGCATGCACAATAATTAAAGATTTTTTTTAAAAAAAATCCAAACAGATGACCTAGATACGAAACATATGCATCATACTTCATAATATTTGATTCTACAGATATTATTATATGGTGTCCTGCTAGTAATCTCCAATATTACAAAGGAAACGTTTTGTGGACAAACTTGGCGCATAAATATTATTATTATTCAACCTGGCATTTCAACGTCACTAAAGATCCCAAATAACAAGCAAGTACTAGTGTGATTTCAGTAGCATTCTAAGTACTGTAATCCAGTAAATTTTAAGAATCTGGGTGCATATGTTTGACTAGCTAGCTAACAAATACAAGAATCTGTGTGCATATATTTGACTAGCTGATTAACAAATACTACAATAATCAACTTTAAACAGCACCCACCAGTCAAAGAATTAAGCATGGTTAAGAAATGATTATTAAGAAGAAGCTAAGCTAGTTTACCAAAGCTATGTACGGAAGACCACAACTATAAACGTTAAAAGGAAATTAAGAGAGCGAGAGGGGTGGGTGCATAGCTCATGGCATGTTTCTTCTTTGTGCCAAATGTGTCGCAAGCCACAACTTGTGTGGCAAAGCAAATCATTGGCCACACACTTGTGGAAAGACTTGGCAAGAAATCTTGTTTAGGACATGTAGAGTAAGGCGCGAAGAAATTAAGGCACGCCGCAAGTGAGGGTGAGGCAATAACCAAGCACAAGATTAAGAGAGTGTGCGAGGCATTTCACATATTTACTTAGGGGTAACATATATTATTGCAATTGTACAACACTGCTAACGATATGAACCCACTGAACAACTCATTTGTGTATTTTCTAGAAGCTAACAATAACTAGCTAGACTTTATATTTTGTTGCAAAGACCGGGGTTTCTTCCCAACTTTGTTCAGAAAAAAGAAAATATATAAATATACATGTTGGGTATGCAAGAACTTAAGCCCGGCCATGTCTATCTTTATTATTCTTTTCAGAACGTGTAGTTCTGCTCTTGGTTCAATTAGTTCTTCTGGAACACACTCTCCATACAAAAAATGTACTTCTGGAACGCATGGCCAAATTTAGATGTGCCTTTTCATTTATGTACATGAGCAATACGTAGCGCTTTCATTAATTTTGATTCCAAAACAAACAGAAACTAACTGTTTAATGTAGTGTCAATAATCTTGCTTACTTTTAGATCACAACTCACTTGAGGTTGATGCATTGTTGTACATTTCTCCTTTAAAAGATGTATTTCTATTAGGAAATCATCTCATTTTTCTTGTGGAACACACCGCCACATTTAGCAAGTTATCTAGTAGTTAATTATTTTCCGTTTGCACAGAAAATATTACTGTGTTGTCTATGTTTGTTCAATTTTTCTTCAAATAATATCGATATTTTTTTATAATTTTCCTTAGCACCTATTTTGAGCCCACCCTCCATTTTTATTATATATTTGGCACTCTACTCCGATAAATTTTAAGAATCTGGGTGCATATATTTGAATAGCTAACAAATACAAGAATCTGGCCGGGTGCATATGTTTGACTAGCTAATTAACAAATACAATAATCAACTTTAAACAGCACCCATCAATCAAAGTAGTATGGCTGGTTAAGAAATGATTATTAAGAAGCTAAGCTAGTTTACCTAAGCTGTGTACGGAAGACCACAAATATATATGAGCAAATCATTGGCCACACCTTATGGAAAGACTTGGCAAGAAATCTTGTGTATGACATGTAGTGTAGGGTGCTAAGGCACACCGCAAGTTAGGAAATAACCAAACACAAGATTAAGAGAATGTGTGAGGCCTTTCAGATATATATACTTAGGAGTAACATATATTACTGCAATTGTATAACACTGCTAACGATATGAACCCACTGAACAACTCATTTGTGTATTTTCTAGGAGCTAACAATAACTAGCTAGACTGTATATTTTGTTGCAGAGACGACTGGGGTTTCTCCCAACATTTTTTTAGAAAAAAAGAAAATATATAAATATATATGCAATATTGGGCATGTGATCTAAACGAGTGAAGTATTTTGTACTTACAGGATGAATGGGGAGACGAAGTTCCAGGAGCTGGGGTGCGCCTGAAATGCCTTAGGATCATGTGGAAGTTGGAATGGGCTAGGAATCCTTGATCCTGTGAGACGGGCCAAATCTCCCCTACCAGCAGCGTGTTGAGGTGGTCGGTGGGGCCAACCTCTGTGTGCTGCGGGCAGCAGTCCGCCCATTCAAACCTCAGAAGCCACGGCGCTGAAATCCGCAGCACAGCGCGTTTGCTTGCGACGAAGCAGCGGTGCACCGCCATGGTGCCCAGCTCGGGCGCCACCACGTCAAGTAGCCTCAGCCCGTGGACGCATGACAGGGTCAGGTGCCTGAGCGAGTCGGCGCGGAGCGTCAGCGCCGTCACGCCTTGGACGAATCGCATGACCAGCGTAACCAGGCGCGGGCAGCACGACGAGACGACCTCGCTGAGCGCTGCATCGCCGCCGTCGACAAAGCTGAGCTTCGTGAGCACCAGCTCGGTGAGGGCCTTGAAAGCCCCGGCCTCCAGCGGGAGGGCGAGGAAGAGGAAGCTTGCGTTCAGCGTGATCGTGATCTTCCTAGCGAACTCGAAATAAGGGAGCTCGAAGATCTCCGGCTCCTGATCTAAGTCGGAGTCTGACCACTCTGAGAATTCGTCTTCCTCCGAGCCCGAGCCCGAGCCCTCGTTCCGCTGCGTGTCCACGCCCAGCAGGAAATCGCCCTCGAAGAGCTCGGCGGCGCTGCGTGCCCACGACGTGAGGCGGGCGATGTCGACGTTGTCCTCCCTGGAGACGCTGATTTGGAAATTGCAGTGGGCGCGGCTGGGTTGTCTGCCATAGACGGAGAGGATGCTGTCGACGACTCGAACGAAGCGGCCGGGCACGCCGCCGCCGTCGACCTCTCTGTCGACGACGTGCAGGATCTCAGTTTCCGTCCAGAATCTTCCCCAGCGCCGGGAGAGGACGCAGGTCTGGACTACCTGGATCAGCGGGAGGAGCATGAGGATCTGGAGCAGGAGTTCGTCGGGGAGAGCGCTGAGACGGTCCTCCATGAGAGATGGTGGAAGATCTAGGGTTTGTTTCTGCTTGGGGGCTGGGGGAATGGGGGCGACGGGAAGAAATTTTCACAGCCGCAGGAGTGGGAAAAGAACAACGGGAGGGACGAGCAGTGTCTTCACAGCGCTGTGTAGTAACGCCTTTCCATTTGCAGCAATCCCAATGAATCCTTAATTCGGTGGCAGCATTGGCCCGCATGGTTTGCAATTCAACTGGGCCCATTTGGAAGTCTGAAAAAGAATTCGAGCTTTGGAGAAAACTAAATATTGGGCCAGTCCTGCTCCATCGTAGCACGGTTACCAGATTTTTTTTATTCTCTCAAAAATAACCATTTAGATTGAACCCATGATTTCATGAACTGATTTTTTTAGACAATAGGCCAAAGGCCCGACATTAAATTAATAACACCCTCAACGACGACAAGATACAATACAAGGTGGCGAACTCGGCTTACAAGAACACACACCACACCCACAGAATTCGGCCTTAGGAGAAAAGTAAATATTGGGCCAGTCCTATTCCATCATGAGAATTAGGAATTCAAGGAGCATCTATATTTTCCATCAGAAGGCTTCAAGGAGGAAGAGTAAGAATGCAATCACCCGTATTGCTCGCCAGGATGGTACATTTACAGAAGATGTTGAGGACTTGAATTCCATGACCGCAATATTCTATCAAAATTTGTACTATTCAGAGGGAACAATCAGAATAGAAGAGGTTTTGTCGCATGTGCCTTGTAAAGTGACGCCACAGTTGAATGCTATTTTGATAGCGCCATACACATCATTTTAAGTTAAAGAAACTCTTTTTTCAGATGTTTCCTGCCAAGGCTCCTGAATCGGTTGGCTACCCGACTCATTTTTTCCAGAAAAATTGGTATGTATGTGATGAGGAAGTTACTAGCGATGTACTGCGTGTTCTTAGTGGAGTTGATACCCCAGAAGATATAAACAAGACATTCATTGTTTTATTACCAAAAGTCCAAGTCCATCTTCTTTGGGTTAGTATCGGCAAATGAGCTTGTGCAACGTAATCTACAAGATGGTGTCAAAAGTGCAAGAAAATAGGCGGAAGCAAATCTTGCTAGATATCATCTCTCCTGAACAATCAACATTAATTCCTGTTAGATTTATTACTGACAATATTATCTCGGCTTACGAGTGCTTGCATTTTATGAAAAAGAAGAAGAACAAAAAGAATTTTCATTGTGCGTTGAAGTTGGATATGATGAAAGCATACAGCCATGTTGAGTCCATATATTTGGAGAGAATTATGTTGAAACTTGGGTTGAATCCTCATTTTGTTCAATCTGTAATGAGGGGTGTTAGATCTGTCTCTTTTTCGGTATTATTCAATGGTCAAAGGATGCAAGAATTCACACCTTCTCGCGGAATCCGCCAAGGTGACCCAATTTCCCCATATTTGATCTTATTGGCTGCTGAAGGATTGTCATGTTTGTTGAAGAGTAGGGAAGTACTTGAACAGGATCAAGGAGTGAAAGTGGCACCCACAGCGCCTATGGTGAATCACCTCTTATTCGCTGATGATCTGCTACTTTTTTTTCAAAGCTAATCAAGAGGGTGTAGCTCTTATTCAGAAACTGATCGAACACTATTGTAATGCCTCGGGGCAGTGTATTAATTTATCCAAGTCATCGATATTTTTCAGTAAAGGGTACCCAAATGTAACAAGAGATATGGTTAAAAACTTTCTCCAAGTTCCAAATGAGTCCTTGAATGAAAGATATTTGGGTCTTCCTACAGAGTTTGGGAAGTCAAAATGGGGCATTTAAATACTTGAAGGACCGTATTTGGAAAAGGGTGCAAGGATAGATTGAGATGATTTTATCTGCTGGAGGTAAAGAGGTGCTGATAAAGGCGGTGTGACACCTCTTTGGGCCTATGGTCTCCTAGTTAGCAAGTTGTTGCTAACCTCTAGCAACTGCCTTTTGTACCTAAACTCTCCTGAAAATTTATAAATACACACAGTGGGGAAAAACACTGAATTGTCTAAAAAAAGGCGGTGGCACAGAGTTTTCCGACTTATATGATGGCGGTTTTTAAGCTACCAGAGGGCTATGTCAGCAGATTAATTCCATCATTAGGAAATTTTGGTGGGGAAGTAAAAATGGCGAAAGAAAGACCGCTTGGGTGTCCTGGGATACCATGACGATGCCAAAGTTTCTTGGTGGATTGGGATTTCGAGATGATGAAATTTTCAATATGGCGATGCTAGCTCGTCAAGCATGAACAATACTCCAAGACCCTATTTTGCTGAGTGCACACATTTTGAAAGTTGTCTATTTTCCGACTTATGACTTCTTACAAGCACAATTGGGAGGACGTCCATAAAAAATCTTAAACCAAAGAAGATATGGGAGCATAACTGGGTCCAACTTAAACCAATTGTTGCCAATTGTCCCTATAGTTTTCTTTTTTATTCTCTAAAAAAACCAGATTTTTTTTATTCACTGGGAAAAAAACCAGATTTTTTTTAGATGGAACCCATGATGTCGTGAACTGGTTGACTCAGCTAACATGTTAGTTGATTTTGAAAGAGATTATCATTTAGAAGTTAAAGTTTAGAGAGACTGTCACAAGCGAAAAGCGAATGGCTACTACACTAGATATAAGCTGACACGTTTGGTTTATCACTCCTCCCCGTGATCTGAATATTCATGTAAACATTATGATCAAGCTTTGATCTTCTGCTTTTTTTCGAAATGGGGGTATTCCTCGGCTTCTGCATCATGACGATGCACACGGACATTTATTTAAAAGAAGGTTTAAAATAGTATTGTTTACAACTCACGCATCCTCGAAGATTGATACAAAAATCAAACATCGACATAAACACATACTATGACTACACATCAACATAGCCTTCTAGTATGTCGCCAACCAGCCTCTGGCACAAGATATCTTGAGCGACCATCAGGAGCCGTGTGCATCCAGGAACATAGCTTTGATCTTATGCTAAAAAAAGGATAACATGCTG
Source organism: Lolium perenne (assembly GCF_019359855.2). Lineage (NCBI taxonomy): Eukaryota > Viridiplantae > Streptophyta > Magnoliopsida > Poales > Poaceae > Lolium > Lolium perenne. The sequence goes on along the minus strand of NC_067245.2, from coordinate 88,084,199 downwards.
ATCACTTGGACAGGTACATCAGCGGGTAAGGATTCCAGTCAGATTTTCAATAGGCCATCCGTAATTGGCTGTTCTGGCTTCCACGATCAAAGAAAATCAGCAGATTTTTGTATTCAAAATAGGGAATAAAACCCTTGCCTCTGTATTAATTGAATAATACAACCAGTTTTATTGTTGTTCTTTTCCTTTGGTTGCTTCTCCGCTGCTGGCATGTAACATTCGTGATCGTCTTGTACGCGGCGGTGGCCTATCTCTGTATGGACTCTTGTCCTTTCACCCTTCTAGCTGAATACAAAACACATAGCTCTCCTATGGGTAATCGAGAAGAAATTACTCAATTATTATATGTCATAGATCGCAAAAGGTTGAAATATGTATCAACCATCGAAAAAATAACAAGCATAACAAATTCAATCCATCATGGATGTAGCTATCACGCGTGACCGCCAGCAGACGGCTCATGCAGTGGCCAAAGGTTCTCACTCATCCACCGGGGTAGAAAGAACCACTACTGATTCAATAAGAAGCCATATGGATAACTTGCAAACAAAATGTACCTCCAACCTTGTTAAAGATGATATTATTTCACATTCCCGGTCTTCTCCATTGTTCTTGTCAAAAAAAAATCCAAACAGACCAGCATAACGCTGAACTCTATGGATACTCTAACTTTATTGCTTATGTTAGTTTTTGAACCAATTTCCAAGCATATTTTGAATATTGGTGGATTGAGGGATATTAAGTGAAGTATACAATGCCCAAATAAGTTGCGCACACGAGCATGAGAGAAATAAATTTTCAATTGTTTACTCCAAATCACAAAACACCTAGTCCATTTTCTTTTAGTGAGGTTATCTTTTTTGAGTAACACTTTTGTTTTTTAGAAACCATGTGATTTTTTTAATCTTTATTGGGATCTTTAAGTTCCAAAGGTATTTTTGCGGAAATCAGTGCCGCTCATTCATTAGGTCCTCGAGAATAACGTTATGCTAGTGATCTTGCAAATAAATCTATCAAGTTCATAACATAATTGATCCATCATTAACCTTTCACATAAATGAAGCCACACATCCCATCTACTATTGTTTAACGTTTTTCACAAACCGGAACTTGCAAACATTTGCATCCATAATGTTTTTTTGTTGCGCAATATTATATGATGATGGGTATCGATGGGGCAGGAGGTTTCTCCAAACATACATATGTTTACCATTTCCAATTTTAAAATGACCTATATTAAAGAAAAGTTATTAACACACATTAATCCCTTCCAATATGGGGAGTCAATAGAGGAATAAGAGTCAGTGGATAAATAAGGTGCAGTGAAGATGGAATGATATGATCCACCTCGACAAAAATAAATATAGTTGAAGTGGATAGAAACTAGTAAAAACTATTTTAATTGTCGTGTTTATGGAAAAGTATATTAAAAGGGTCTTGATCGGTCTTTAAAAAAGGTTGAAGTGGATGTTCAAATTTTTGCAGAGTTAAAGCATAGAGATCTAACCAACCTAAATATGGGTAGCACCATTTGTTTTATCCAAAAACAATTGGTATAATTTATTTTCGTAAAATGTTGCTTGGACTGGATATAAAATTTAAGGTGTCCACCAATATTAAGTGCAAATGTTAACCTAAGTACCAGTAGACACACTATTTTTACCCTCTTTCCAAGCATGCCTTTTTTTTGGTGAAAATGCAATCGAAAATTCTTATCATTTCATAATAGCAAGGGAATGCTAAAGATACAAGCCAACATCAACGGGGAAATATTGAGAAACTAAACAATAAAAAAGAGCTAATATAAAATACGAGGAAGGCAATCTGACAAGGCAACATTCCTTAAGGCACTCAACCAAGTTACGATAGTCTATTATTAGAATTCCTTCATTCTTGGTTTTCAAAGATCTGCCCCACAATAGCTAGCACACTTATTGCCGCAGTTGCGGTGAGTGCTCTGCATCAAGCCACTCCGAGAAGAAGCACCCAACTCCATACTTGCCACCCCATGTGAAGAACTTGTGGTTGGTGTCCTCTGAGAAGTGTTTATCATATGCCATGTGTTGCCATGCGATATGGCCGCTGTCCGAGTCACATACAAAGTTTGGGTCATCATGTTCCCTATGCCAGGTCAACTCGACCATGGATGTGCTATGGTACTCCCAGACAATGAAAATTCAAACAAAAACAACACCCGCACACACACGTGAGGTCGACTAATCCCCAAATTAATGTGAAAACTAGGAAAAAACAAAATAGCTAGAAAAATGGCGACATTCTAGGATGTGAGATTTTGTACACCCACCCAGGTGACAAGCGACATGTGGTGAGGAGTTCTACCCCCACGGGTGAACCACAATGTGCCACACTGCTACTTGTTGTACTATGGTTAATTACCCTAAGGGAGAGAGCACCGGTGTTTTTTTTCCTCTTTTGTAGATTGGAACATGAAAAATGAAATATCCCTTAAACCGAGTGTCTAAATCATGATCCTTTTTGCAGATGTGCTGTTCACATCGAGATTTTTGAAACAAGATCCCATGTTGATATGTTCTGACAAACTATTTTTTTGGCCCTGCCTTGAGTGTGTAGGTTGCACTGCCTTCGGGTTTGAATGCACTAACATTGTTTTCGTTGTGCACTACCTTTGGTTTTGTTGTGCATTGCCTTTTGGTTAATCGTTGCAACGCTTTTTTTTATTTTTCTATGCACTACCTTTGGTTTTGTTGTCCACATCTTATTTCTTTTTCCAGCGCACTGTCTTTGGTTTTCCTATGACATGTCTTTGGTTTTTGCAGTGCATCGTTTTTTGGTTTTTGTTTCTACACTACCTTCGGATGCACTTTCCTGAGTGCATTGTATGTTTGTCCATGAGTAGTGCATGGCATGTCCTGCATTTTTTTTATCTTACCATGAGCACACATGTTTCCATTGCATACCGCTGCAACAATCTCCTCCCCTATAATGCACTGCGTTTTGATGTCATGCACAAATGTCCTGCCTCCCGAGAGGGCATAGCTCACAGCACGCGGAATGACAAAATACATCCTATGAAATGTTAGGTTCACTGACATATGAAACCCTTTAAAGATCTATATGAATTCTTAACATGCTGAAGACGCCATGATAGAGTACAATCCATAGCACACGACAAAATGCACCCTACGAAATACTACACGAAAACATCCCGCTTTTTTTTTTTGGTTATCTTGCATGTTGTATCTTTTGCAATGTATGTTTTAATTTACTCCCTCCATTCCATAATACCTGACGTGGCTCTAGTTCAAACTTAACCAAATAACTACTACACTATTTGGGAACCAACATCTTTTTTTACAGAATTTTGAGTTTTTCTTGGGATTAATGGTGTGCTGACACGTATGTCAAATTATGGTTCATTACTGCAGTGATTTTACTGTGTACAATTTTGGTGCTACCTTCAAATTTTCGTGTTTCTTCAGTTCTGTGTTGGGCTTCTTTATAACCTGGGTGGACATAGCTATTTCCTGTTTTCTTTAAGCGGCTGGTCAAAGCGGTGCACAGAATCACTACGGAATGATTCGAGGGATCCTTGTTTTTATCTCCACATCTTTTCTCTCTCTTTTCCTTCTCCGCCTTTTTGGTGTCGTCCGCCTCGCCGCCCACATCCCATTCGTCGGCGGCTGGCTGCGGTGGAGCGGCTCGGCGCTCTCCCCTTCGAAGGTGGTTGGCGTGGAGAAGAACTGCTATATCGAGCCACTCATCAAGGGAGCCGGGCCACCGCGGAATTTCACCAGAGGCCGGCGCCTACGCTCGAAGAACCAAGGTGAGCATCCACCCCTCCTCCGGGTATAACCTCCTTAGGCCTCGCCAGAATCAAGCAGGTCTGGCACCCAAAGCCGAGAGAGAGAGAGAGAGAGAGAGAGAGAGAGAGAGAGAGAGAGAGAGAGAGAGAGAGAGAGAGAGAGATAAAACAGGGGGTGAGGAGGCGAGAGGGTGCCTTGCCGCCGCCGCTGGCTGGCCGGAGGCCGCCGCCGCCGGGGGCTTGAGAGTGGCAGCGCGAGTAGCCCCAGCCTCCATCTACCTATTTGTTGTTCCGTTCTATAGATTCCTCTTCGGATTGCTGAATTCTTTCCTCTTCGTGTTTGATTTGTTCTTCTTTTATTGACCTTTCCTTTTCCTGTTTTGGATTGGTATTTTTGGTGTAGATAAACGAGTTTCTTCTCCATTCCTACGAGCGGATGCTGAATCGGTGCCCATCGTCTCCATCAGCCTCGCCTCCTCTGTCACTACATTGTCTTTGTGCTGTTGGAGTCTTGGAGATGCCAACATCGTGGAGCAGCATTGGAGGGGCCATACACCTAAGAGCATTGGCAGATCGGAAGGGATGGTTGTGGCGGTTGGTTGGTGTGCCGGTCGGCGAAGGGAAGAGCAGCAGCGCGCATCCGCAGTCTAATTGTCAGGTGGAGGAACATGGGGGTGATGGTGGTGGCTGACTTTCAAGTCCGGGACGGTTTCTTTGATTTAGACCCATCCTACAAATCTTAGGTTTATCTTAATCTAGATTTCCTATTTTTGGTACTATATGATTTGCTTCCATCTAGAGACGTTAAATGAAATCTTTTTCTGCCTGCACGATGAGCTAACGTCCTTGGGCATAACTATTTTTCTATTCTTCATGATCTCACCAGGACAAATGTGATGATATCGCAGAGGCAAAGTAATCCAGCAGCCAATCTACATGCTAAGAATCCTACAATTGATTCATGGTGTAACACCGGCGCAATATGCCCAGGGAGAAGCTGCCTCTGTCTTCGTGTGGCGGCTAGAATTGCTGGATCAACCTGCTGGCAGTAGTCCAGTTCATCTCATGAATAAGCTCTCTATTCTATAATCAGATCCATAAGCTGCTCAATATGTTGTTGTCTCACGTCACCACATGCCTCTACCGGTAGTATAACCTTCGACCATTCAATGGCATCTGTGCTAAGAGCCTAGATTAGTTTTCATATCGATGGATGTCTGCATGGCCAAGATTGGTTTTATCCTTGGCATATGTATTCAGCCTTATCTATTACTTTTCTATGTAATCTTAAGCATCCATGGTTGCATCTATGATTTAATTAACTTGTGTGCTGCATGCGCTAAACCATAGTCTTTAGAAAAGTATAAGCGCATCACAGAGACATTACTATTCTCATTAAGACTAACATAATTTATTTGGTAGACTTGTATGCATCTCAATTAATATTATTTTGCACACATGTCAAACATTATAATGTATAACAGTTTGTATCAAATAAAATATTATTTGTGCTACTGTATTTGCAGCATCTAATTTCTCTTGATGTCAATTTGCACTTGCAGAATCCAAATTATTATCGCCGTTTCAGTCTCAAGGAAAACTTGCCTGCGCTGATTATGGCACTGTGTATCAGTGTACGTATCTTATGGGTTACACAATCAAGTAGAAGAGAGGAGGAACTCAACATTTACAGAATCATTGAACAAAGAGGACATCGCAGGGCTGTGTAATGTGAGTTAGCAAGTTCAAATCTGTCTATCTTTCATCCTTGAATAACTCCGGTCCTTTTAGTTTTGTTTCCATATGATGCCAAATAACCCTGAACACAAGAGCTAGATCTATTTAAATAGAAGTATGTAAACCATAATGTTTTTCTTAAAGTACATTTATACCAATTCCACTTCACTGCTCTGAATATTTGCTCTGCTAAATAGTATACATGTTCAGTCCAAGGTTTTCAGTGTCAATGCAAAGTTTTCGGGCATGGGTGGAAACTGAAAAGCAAGGTTTAAACCAATAATTAAATTCATAATTCTTTATTACTCAGTTTTACTTTACGGGTTCTCTATTAATTTAGGTATTGGTACTGCCCTCAATTATTGTTTTTGCTTATGGAATAATTCATCCAGAGACCAAGAAAATGACTGTAGTTTTATTCCAACGCTTAAACAAACAAGAGCAAAAGTATTACCTCTATCTAGCTAAGGGAAAATTGATCATACAGAGTTTCATGAATGTAATATCACAATGAGGCATATTTCTTAGCTTGAAGTTCACCAGAACTTTAAAAAAGTAAATACCATTGTAGACTGTGTGTTCAAGCAAAAGCTTAAACCATATTACCAGGAAAAAATCCACAATTTTACTAATCAATCTTTATGCTATCTGTTCCAGTTATACTTATATGGATATTTGATATGCTAAATAATATGTCTTTGCAGGCATAAAATTTTCAGTTGCATTGCTTCAGCCCCTCTTTGCTATTCCTTCGTCTTCACTTCATGCTACCTGTTCGTGCGATTAATTAGCAATATTTACATAGTTATATTGTAAAACCACCAAGTAGTCTAATGAGTTTTCCTTAGGTAAGTATGTTAGTTTTTTTTGCACATTATCATGGTAGGACAAACTGGTAATGAAGCATTGTCGCGATATTATTATAGTTTGTCCATTGTTGTGTAGTTTTAAGATTTTCCTTTAATTTTCTTCTCATCTCCATTCTACCCACCACATTATGCCAATTTATAAAAAACCAAATGGACTATGTAAACATAAGAGTAATGTTGTCAAATCATTTTGAAGGACCGACAGGCATTCTGCCATTCATGCACTAAAAAAAATGTTATTTCAATAAAAATAAAAGAAAACGAGACCAAACGGAACTAGCAGGAAAAATATTGGTAATATCTGCACTGCAGATAGGATCCGCCATTCATCCCCTAATTATGTATCTCTGTTTTTTCTTCCTTGGTAAGAGCCTTAATAGAATATAAAATGTTATTTTTAATAAAATAAAAGAAAAAGAGACCAAAGGAGCTAGCATGAAAAATATTGGATATATCTACACTGCAGATAGGACCCATTCGTTCCCTATTTATGTATCTCTATTTTTCTTCCTTCGTAAGAGCCTTAATAGAATATAGTAGGACGGGACAAGAGCTGGATAAACAATCAGCCAACGCCACTGAACTGTTAAAGTAAGTATATATGTTTAAAAGCAATAGGTTCAAATCGATGTATTAATTGGATTGTCACCAAACTACTTGAATTTTTCAGTATGGTGAGTATGAGTCATAGTTCCGTTTTTATCACCTCTATCTATTTCATGTTAGGCACTTGGAATTTTGCTCCCTATTTCTGTTGCTATTTTACTTAAAGCCGATATTTATCCCATGAGAATCTCCTTGGTCCCTCCCACATGAATTTCTTCATATTTCTGGGGTTTGTCATCCTTTTTCAAGTATAAATCCTTGCAAATAAAGTGTTCTCCCTATTGTTATTTATGATTGACGCAATAATCATGGATGCTGAAAGTTTTGTTCTCAAGGCAAGGCTTGCATTATTTAGTCATATATGTAAACAAAGGAGTTGGCCCATAGATATATCATCAACTTGCTGTGAAAAGTCTTAACATTTTTCTTGCACCACTAATGTGTTACTGTTCTCATAATACTATAGTCGTCGATATAACTAATGTGTCATATTATGTATCACCTTTTGAAGAAGTCCTGTTTCTTAGTTCATGAAAGAAATGGATAATCTGAAGTTTGTTCGCTTATTACTATTTTTCAAACAGTTTTATTTAAGCAAATAATATCACGGGGAAGTGCCCTCTACCTTTTTACAAATAACATCACGGGTTCGTGTGTCTTATTGTTTGATTACTATTTTCTTTCTTTACATGTCCTACTAGGAGCATCGAGAATTCGTATCATTATTGGGTTGCTCTATTGTGTTTGTGTTTATATTAGATAGAGCCAAAAGAGAAAACAAAAGACATTTTTTTGCATTCATCCTACGTAAGCATAGCTATGGGTTGTGGATTCTTTAACATAAGGCACACTCTGAAGTATTTATATTTTCCAGTTAGGCGTATTTCTTTGTCTTACCCCAACCTACAACAAGATTTTCTCAAATATTATTTTATTTTTTATTCATTGATTGTAATGTTTACATCTGAAATCGAGAAAATGGAAGAATGCCAAAATACAGTTTATGTGTAAGCAATCCCATATTTCCGCAACACATTATATTACTAGCAGGTGATGGGATTAAGATCATACACTAAATATGCTTTCATGGTTATGTTTCAAATTGGAAGTGATTTGAACTGCTTAAGACTCTGTTGGGTAGATGTTTTTACACAAAGACTACATTTCTGCAACAATACATTATTCTTATGCCTGGGCACTAAATACATACTTAGCACTTTCATCTCTCAGTCTAGAAAAAGAGAGTTCGGCCTCTTTCTTGGATACTCCAAAAAATTTATGGTTATACTTCTAGAGATGCCATAGTTTATGAAGCTGTAGTACTCAATGGTACCAAACACCTCAAAGTATTTGAAACGGTAGTATTTTTAACTATGGTATTTCCAAAATACTTAAAAAAGCCTAAGCTACCAAACAGAACCCCTTAGTTCTTAATGGCTTTATACAACATTGCTAATTGATAGGAGCTATCACAAGTACTCGCTTAACTGTTTTGATTTGTTGCAGAAAAGGAGTTTCCCAAACATGGAATCAGAGAGTTGTGTGGCTGCAAATGTATTTTATGGATTCAACCTACTGCAATTTCTTTAAACAGATGTGGTTTTCTATGGGCCTTTGTTTTTGATTTAGCATCCATGTTTATTTCTACTGTTACATATAGGTGTTTCTTGGATAACTGTTTGTCCGTTTCTGCATATGAATATCATGTCAGAGTATCTCTCACTATTGCAGTATACCCATTGGATTCTTCCTAACTCTTTAAGAACAATGAACCTGCACTTCATCTCGATCAGGGCGATAGGGGATGCACACTACCCATTTGCAGTTTTCGATATTCGATAATATCCAGGTCCCACCAAGGTAGCATAGATGTGTGTCTTCACATTACTGCTATTGTAATTTTCTATTGTGTGTTCACCTTCTTTCTGTACGCCCTTTTGCAATCAGTATATCTTGTGTCAAAGTTAATTACCAGTTATTTTTGTGTCTTACTTACTTTGGGTAAAGCTATATATGCCGTTCAATCTCAACACAAAAGCATGTGTCTGGCCGTTATAAATAGAAGGACATGATTAGCATAGAAACCTACACTACAAGAGATGGGGGATTTGTTGACGAAAACCCTGGTGACAAAAATGCATACCGTCATGGATGTGTCCTTATAGGTGACGAATTCATCTTTCGTCAAGCATTTAAGGTAATGCTTGACGGTATGATTTCTCGTCAAGAAAAAATCGTCACCCATTACCCAAGCGGGAAGGGCTTCCATCGTGTCTGTTAATAGGTGACGAAATCAAAGATCGAGGTGACGAAATATTACTAAGTTACTTTATTAAATGTTATTAGTTTTATATATCATGCGTGACCCACTTGTCAGGAACATATTTAATTAAGTAAAAATTGTGGTTTGGAAGAATCGAACAAGGGCTTCGGCGTGACCGACGCGGAGTCTTACCGCTAAGGTAGATATGGAATTTTGATCTGAATCCGTAAGTAGTCTATTCTACATATTTATTTCAATGGTGTGATCTAGATGTTACGACATAATAATTCCCTTATTAATATTTATGTCGGCCGAGGGTGCCTCGTTTAAGTCGCGCCGCTAGCAGACACGGCCTATATAGGTGCTCTTGCTAACAGTCGAATCGACTAGGGTTCTCGTCGAGGTGAGAAGAATTCCGTGAAGGCTCCATTGTGGTGGCGGCGAGACGCATCATCGGTGAGTTGTCCTGATTGTTCGTTAGGTCTAAATTTTTTAATCAGTTGTCAAGATCTGTTCTGAAGAACGTTGGCATGTTCTTAACTGAATTGTAGGCAATGGATCGAAGTTGGATAACTGATGGCACCAAGAAGTTCACAACAAAGTACATGGCAGGTGTTAGGGATTTCATCAAGTTTGCGCGAGAACACTTGGACAATACAGATGAACCAATCTTGTGCCCTTGCAAGGACTGCCTAAATCTGATACGTCAGGATATAAAAACGATCGAGGATCACCGCAATTGTTCAGGTATGTCCATGACGTATACAAGATGGACTAGACATGGGGAAGATTTTAGTGATGACGAAGGGCGGGATAGAAACGATGATGGTGCGTATGATAGTGACAACGATGAAGAGGAAGACAATGGTGTTTGTTATGTTGATGATTCGTCTAGTATGATCGATGAACTGCAGAAGTCTGGAAATAAAGGTCCTGACCTGCCAAATCTGTATGCTAATCTAATTGAGTCAGCGAAAAAAGAACTTTATGAGGGATGCACCTCTTTCACTAGGTTGTCGTTCATCATTAAGCTCCTTCATGTCAAATCATACAGCCGGATAACAAACAGAGGATTTGATCTCTTACTTCAGCTTTTACGTACAGCTTTGCCAGATGTGGACTTTCCCAAATCATATGCTGATGCTAAGAGTGTTCTTTCTGATGTTGGGCTTGGTTATGAGACAATTCATGCATGCAAGTTTGATTGTTCTTTATTTTGGGGAGATCACAAGGACGATACGAACTGCCATGTTTGTGGATTATCAAGATATAGAGACCCTATCGGAAAAAAGAAAATCCCTCACAAGGTGTTAAGGTACTTTCCTATAATTAAAAGGTTGCAGAGACTATTTGTTAAAAAGGAAATGTCGACACATACTAGATGGCACAAAGAGAAGAGGGTTGTTGAGCCCAATGTACTGAGGCACCCTGCTGATGGTGAGGCATGGAAGCACTTTGATGGCAAGTTTGATTGGTTTGCTAAAGATCCTCGTAACATAAGACTAGGTTTTGCCACAGACGGCTTCAGTCCTTTTGGAAGTATGAGTAATCCTTACAGTATGTGGCCTGTTTTTGTGATTCCTTACAACTTCCCACCATGGATGTGCATGGATCAATCGAATTACATGATGGCATTGCTAATCCCCGGAAAGTATTCCCCAGGGAAAGATTTTCATGTATTTATGCAGCCACTGATAAAAGATATGATGCAGCTATGGAGCGGTGTGGAGACATTTGATGCATGCACAGAGGAATATTTCCCATTGCATGCTGCGTTTCTTTGGTCTATTCATGATTATCCTGGATATGCCACTATGTCAGGCCGAAGCACAAGAGGATTTCATGCGTGTGTGCATTGCGATGAGAATCCTTGCGCTGAAACTTTGAAAAACAAAATTGGATATATTGGGCATCGGCGATTTCTTGATAAAAATCACCCATACAGGAACAGCAGACTTTTCAATGGTACAACTGAGACTAGAGATCCACCAAGGAAGTACACACCCAAAGAGGTAGCTGCGAAGGTAGAAATGGTTAAGGATTTTGAACATGGGAAAAATCCAATATGTAGAAAGCGGAAGCGTGCAACTGTACCCGGTGAACCAACATGGCACCTGAAAGTCAGCTTACATCATCTACCGTACTGGCCAGAACTTAAGATAGCTCACAACTTAGATGTGATGCATATTGAGAAGAACATATGTGACAATATTGTTGGTACACTACTTGAACTTGAGGGCAGGAATAAGGACACTGTTAGTGCTAGAATTGATTTGAGGAAATTCAAAATGTGGAAGAAGTATTGGTTGAAGAAAATTGTGAAGGATGATGATGATGCAGCAGTAACTTATGCGAAGCCCCCTGCACCGTGGACGCTTTCGAAGGAACAGAAGAGACATTTGTGTAGGTATTTGGCAAACACTAGGTTCCCAGATGGTTATTGCGCAAACTGGGGAAGATGTGTGAATATTGATGGTTGTAAGGTTACCGGTATGAAGACGCATGATTGCCACATACTTCTGCAGCGAGTGTTGCCGGCTGGGCTCAAGGGAATTGCATCTAAGGAAATGTATGTGGCTATTGCAGAGCTAGGAAGATTTTTTAGGGAGCTGTGTGCCAAAACCCTGAAAGTTGATGTGCTGAATCGATTGAAGGTTGAAATTGTTGTGATCCTATGCAAACTTGAGAAGCTCTTCCCCCCAGCTTTTTTTGATGTAATGGTGCACTTAGCTATTCATCTTCCTGAGGAGGCTCTTTCGAGGGGTCCTGTTCATTATGGTTGGATGTATCCAGTTGAGAGAAGATTAGGTTATCTAAAGTCTACGGTCCGTAACAAAGCAAGGCCAGAAGGTTCTATCGCAGAGAGCTACATTGTTGATGAGTGTTTGATTTTTTGCTCTAGATTTTTCAAGGATGGCACAGAAACAAGATTTAACAAAGATGATAGGAACCAAGACATTCGGAGAAAACCTGATCCTGACGAGATGGAAGTATTTTCAGTTGGAGCTAAAGGTCTTGGGAAATCCATTTTGAAACATTTTGACAAGGAATTTGACAACATGGTTTGGTATGTGCTGAACAACTGTGACGATGTAGAACGTTATATCAAGTAAGTAGTTAGCTTCACTTTAATAACTACTTCTCAATGTTGCAGACATAATTGTCCTGTATTTCATATGTGTTTTTTCTATGTTTCAGTGAATTCCGACAAGAATTGGGAGGTAGGGGTGTGCGTGACATCGAGGAGACGGTTCAGAGAGAGTTTGCAGGTTGGTTTGCAAACCATGTGAGACAGTTGGACAATGCATCAGAAGATTTGAAGTCTCTGGCTGCTGGGCCAGACCGGCGTGTAGTAGTATACGCTGGTTGCAACGTAAAGGGTGCGAGGTTTCGCACGCTTACTCGGGATAAAGACCTGAAGACTCAAAATTCGGGCGTAGCGACTAAGGGATCTTTTGGTGATGCAGATGAGACCGACTACTATGGTGTTCTGCAAGAAGTTCTTGAACTGCAGTACGGGACTAACAAACACGGTGACAGGTCCGTGTACTTGTTTCGTTGCGACTGGTTCGACCTTGCGAGCAAGGGTTCCAAGATTAAAGATGATGGTTTTTTTAAAAGCGTTAACACTTCTATCCTATGGTTCAAGAATTCACCATTCATATTGGCCAGTCAAGCTGAAACATGCTTCTATTTGGAGGATACAAAGTTTGGTGATCCGTGGAAAGTGGTGCAGAAGTTCAGCCATAGACATGTGTACGACGTTCCAGAATTAGAAGATGGTAACGATGATGCATTTGTACGGAATGAAGACGCATACCAGGAGGATGAAGGTTCAGTCGACCATACATTTCATGATGTTGTCGACCTAGACGAGGAAGCAGAGGTGGAAGCAGAGGAGGATGATCATCGTGCTGCTGAAGTTGTACGTATTCATGATGCTCGTACAATCCGTGAACTAGAGAATGAGGAAGATAGTCCCAATGTTGACATGGATATGAGCGAAGATGAACTAGAGAATCAGGAAGATAGTGTCATTTTGGAAGAGAACATACATGATGACGAGGGAAAAAATTCAGAAGAAGATAGTGATTTAGATTGATAGAAACATGTAATGCATACAACTATATGTTTTGTTCCAAACATTTGAAATGTTCTTATTTAGATGTTTACGATCTCGAACTTGTCATTGAATTATCCAGAAGGGTTTAAGAGCAAATTAATATAAGCAAAAATATGGACAAATATAAGAAAGCCAACATGTCGGTAACATAACTTTGACAATGGTTTTAATTAATCGACACTTGACACGATTACAACCAGCAGCACGATATGACTAACTATTGTTTTAACACAAGCAAAATCGACAATCGCATAAAGAGTCTTACAACTTAATTTAAACCTAAAGGGGCTGCATAGTTGGACACACGGGCACCATGAATCACGGACTAGCTACTCCAGATCGATTTCAGGCACATGGGTAGCAAACAAGTAAACCCCTGCATTTCCCAGGTAAAGCAAGAACAGCATCTTGTCACCCATCTGAAGGTGCTTTTCCTTGTCCATGAACTCCTTCCACCCACTGACGCAGAGACGACCATCGTCTGAAGAAATTGCGTAGGACGCATGCACCCCGTCAAGCCGGCATATGAGCTTGCCAAGGAGAAACAAATGCAAGAAAATGTAGTACGCATGGAAAAAAATTTCGCTGAAAGATATGGACCTGCCCACAAATTTCAGAAAGATTTCTCTGGTTTTGCACGTACATTAGTGTATGGTGGGGTACAAATAGGAACTAGTAACAATCTAAAGGACACAGACTGCGAAGAGATGGAGGTCGAAGAGGACCCTTCGTATGAACCGAATCCAGAAGAGATAGCTACTGCTGATGATGATCTTCATTCAGATGAGGATCAGCGCACGGTCGGCAAAACTTCTGCTCAGGTCTGTGGAACTTTGTCTGAACTATGATAGGAAATACGTACATGCTAAATGTTTCCTACTAATGTAGCCTCTACTTTGCTTGCAGATAGTTGCTTCTTCTGCAATAGTTGCACAGAAGAAGCGATCCATACCTGAAGTTGCACCATCCAACATTGCAACAAGATCAATGGCAACAACTGAACCTGAGGCTGGGTCATCTGATGAGCCGACAGCCACTGCTGGTCTGAACACTGAAGGAGCACCCTCACCTAACCAGATCATGACATCTGGAGGCAGCACCTCATCTCCTGAGGACAATCAAATTGTAAACTTTGAGCGGCAAGGTATGAAAATTTGTAAAAACTAAACACTGTACCGCATATTTTCATATAAAAGAGAATCATTTCATATATCTTCTTTCAGAGACACTGACAACATCTGGCGGTAGTAAGAGAAAGAGAGGTGGACGCAGACGTACCATGGGCCATGGACTACATGAGTACACAAGAAGACATGGTGGCAATAAGATGCCAATTGAATTCACTGCTGGTGTCAGGAGACCCAAGGATTATGTCCAGTCAGCAAAGCTGAGCAATGAGGTTGGTATTCACATCCGTGAAAAAATGCCGCTTGCAACACACTGGACACAGTACAAGAAAGATGACACTCTCAAACATGTCATTCCTCATGCTATAAGTACAGTAGCGGTGAGTCCTGTACAATCTTGGTTTAACCTAATTAGTATGCTACATGATCAACTATCTAAGATTCTACTGATTAATGCATCACTATTTTGAAGGGAAAGTTTAATATGGACAAAAATGATGAGGTGGCTCAAGATGTGTGCACTGATATGCTGCAAGTTAGTATTCGGCAGTTCCGATATAGGCTTAAAAAGGAGTATTGGCCGAAAATTAAAAATCTCACACTGGAGCAAGCATATCTCAAGAAGCCAGATCATGTAGAAGAGAAAAGCTGGAAAGAACTGGTGAAAAGATGGTTTGATGAGAAGTACCAGGTACATAAACGTTATTCCTTTCAATAACAGCTACTGAATTCTTACATTTCTCTGATCTGGATAAATAAAATGCATGTACTGAACATAGGGACTGTGTGTAATAAATGGAAAGAACAGAGAAGCTGTGAAACAGTTCCATACCACTGGATCTCGAAGCTATGTTGCTCACTGGGAACATCTAGTAAGTGTTCTGAATTTCCCAATACAGTTCATACTTCTGTCATACACAGTGTACAATGGTAATGTGCATTCTACATTTTTTCAAGCAGAAGGCTAAGCAGCAGGAAGAAGAAACCTCTCCAATTGAATTTTTTAGAATCACACACACTAACAAGGATAACATTATGAGTGCTGAAGCAAAAAGTGCATATGTAAGAAATATTTCTTATTAGCACAATATAATATAATCCAGTTTTGTATGTTGTCCATGCAATGATTGTAATCTTTATGCAGGATCAAATGGTGGCAAAAAAAGCGGCGCCACGCAATGAAGATGAACCTGATTTGACTGATTTGCAAATTGTTCAGCTAGTTCTGAGCGAGAAAAGCCCATCCACCACCTGCAACAGCACATTCCTACCAAGATTGGGCGTCGCAACAAGTTCCAGGAAGTCTTCTGTCTCAGCTACACGCATCCGAGAGCTACAACAAAGACTGGCAGATCAAGAGCAGAACTCCATACAGGCAGCTGAAACGTACCACAGTGAGATGCAGGCAAGACTACAAGGACAAGATGAAAAATTTGAAGAGATCAGGAAGAAGCAGGAGGAAGAACTTGAAGCTGTGAAGAAAGCCCAAGAAGAAAAGACTCTGGCTTATGAAAAGAGGCTGGCAGAAATGGATGCCGTGCTTAATTTGCTCTTGAGGACATCCCAGCCACCATCCATGTCTCAATCCCAGGGCAACTAATCTATTGCACCACCGTCCTACAACATTATTAATCATAGGTCTTTTAATTTCTTTGTGTTCCAATTGTAATTTTCTTATGAATCTTTCGGTCTGTGAGAGACATATATACTTCTTGTGCCACCATTTAAGTATGATATTTATTGTCTACTTTTTGATATTTCGCCAGTTTTTTTGTTTCCCAAATTTCGCAAATAATTCAAATGCTCTCAAATTTTGTCAAATTCAAAAGGTGACGGAAAATGTCACAACGTCACTATTAAATGAAACCACGTGGCACCAATTTCTGGTCCCACTTGTCAGAATTTGTGGGTCCCACCAGTCAGCATTATTGGGACCCATATGTCGGCAACAACCTGGTCCCACTTGTCTGAATTTTGTGGATCCCACCGGTCAGAATATTGTGGGTCCAGCTTGTCATAATATTTTGTGGGTCCCACCAGATATCCATGTCAGCGCCGTCGGACCCATGTTGTCAGAAGCCAAATGGACCCACATGTAAGGCCACGTATGCTTTTTTTGGACCAATCAGAAGCTTCCCAAGATTTAGATATTGACGAAAGTTGCAATTTTTCGTGACAAACCTGTCTGTCAACAATGAACCTTTGATGTTGACGAATTTGCAGGTCGTCACCATCAAACATTTGACGTTGACGAAAAAATGCATACCGTCACCCCCGATATTTTATGACGGAGCTTCCTTGACGAACCCCATGACGATCAAATTTTGTCACCGCGAAGTAATCCTTGACGAAAATTGGCCTTAACATGACGAAAGTGATTTGTCAAAAAAAATGTTTTCCTTTGTAGTGCTAACACAGACTAAAATGCAGCCTTTGTATTATTACCGGACTATATTTCTGTGTCTCTCTGATGCCTATATTTACTTGATCTTCAAGATTAAATTTTTATACACCTAATTTCAATGTATGTGGTATCCATCTCCATTGCCAACCGTCTTAAAACCAATTGTTTAGACATAAAAAATTACTTGCATCGATTCAACTATGTTATTAAAAACATTACAACCATTATATTACACAAGTGGCGTGGCGTGCCGCCGCGCCCATCCTTTGCTAGTTTAAAATAAAGCCACAACTAGACAACGATTGAGGTTCCATCTTCTCTCTACTGCTGAACTTGCCATACTATACCAACATCACATACAAGCAAGCAAATAAAGTATGAGTTCACCGGTCCCTAGCTAATACGAATGTCAATTCATAAGTTCAATCCCTAGCTGCTACGATGGGGGTTTATCATTACCATACAAAGGTAATCAAAGGGGGAGTTCACCAAAGGTAGATCAAAGGGGGTTCTTCTTCTTCTTCTCAGATGATGGCGTTACCTTTGTCCTCCCACAT
Organism: Lolium perenne; assembly: GCF_019359855.2. NCBI lineage: Eukaryota > Viridiplantae > Streptophyta > Magnoliopsida > Poales > Poaceae > Lolium > Lolium perenne. The sequence continues at coordinate 88,066,729 of NC_067245.2, read as the reverse complement.
TGCAGTTACCCACTCCATCCTCATGTTCTTTCAGGCTTCATTATCGCCTTGCTCCACGCCATGACCGATCTCAACTTCACAAGGCACAACAGTTTCTAGGAAGTAGTCATCTTTTCCCCAAGCAAAGATCCAGTTGTGAAGCATGTAGCAAGCAATAACCATCTTAACTTTGGACTCGTAAGTGTCGAATGGTTGTTGGTCAATGACCTTGAACCTATTCTTGAAAGCAGGAAATACCCTCTCAATGGTGACTCTAAGGCTAGAGTATCTGGGATCGCAAAAGTCTTTGGCATTTTGTTGCTACTAACCAATGCTAAGTTTGCCAAGACCAACTAGATTTACTTGATGCTCCCAAAGTGATACCAAAACTAATCAACAATATTAATCATATGATAGAAATTACAAACTAAAATAAGGTGTGAAGAAAGTAAAAGATAAAACTTCTCATTAGTATTCCATAACGGCAACTCACACCAAGGGATACATAGATAATCAACTAAAGGAGAGATATTTTCAGATGGAAAACTATCCTATATGATAACTTCACTACTCATGATATGACTCTACTGAAAAGTAAAAAGGTAAAAGATAATAGTGTGATACCGCGGCACTCCCCCCAAGATTGGAACAAGCCAAGGGGATGCCAATACCAATGACGAATTACTCCTTCGGTGGTGGTGGTGCGTCCTTAATAAGATTATCAACCAACTCCTTCAACTCATCAATCTTGTAGGTGAGAAGACAAATCAACTCGGTATTGTGCTCAATACGATTCATCAACTTGTCAGACTGTGAGTCCCAGCTCTTGGAATTATTTCCCCACTCTTCTTCAAACTGAGAGCTTCTTTTCCTGCATTGTTAGAACGATCTATATCCCAACCAGAGGGTAACTCTGCCATAGGCACCCTTTGGAATTTATGCTTATGGATTAAAGTGTGGAAGGGGTTATTGTTGCCTGAAGACGCTGTCATTTGAGCTAACAAGTGACGTGGAACCCCTCCTCCAGTGTGCAACCGCACTCCTCTTTTGAACTTGAGAGGGTCTGCCACCACTCCAATGCTTGAAGTGGTGGTGCGAGAATATGGACGCCGGTCTTCTTGTACTTCCTCTTCAGCTTCACTCTTGACCTCCTCCTCCGGCTTCAGATGTTGGAGATCATCTTCCGAAGGCTCTTTGCCCTCATCGTTGTTGGTGGAGACCATAGTGCCTCTAAAACTGAGAACAAATCCTAAAAGAAACAGATCGAAATGAAAACATGATGAGAAAAAGATATACGGACCTCGGGGGATCCGGGGGATTATATAGCAAAAAGTTTCATAACAAAAGGAATGTACAGGGCGAAACCGGGTCGGAGAGGAGCTCTGGGGCGCCCACACCATGCCTAGGCGCGGCCTGGGGATTCCCCGTGCCTAGGGGTGGTGTGGTGCCCTCGGGCACCATCTCCTACCCGTTTTTGTCTCGTAATTTTTATATTTAATAAAAACAACAAAAATATAAGCTATAAAGTTCAACGCGAACTTTTCTTACTAAAATTGTTACCTATTCGAAAACAGACTCTGCAGTTTCCTGGATTTTCTCCTTAATAAATTCTTCCAGAGTCACCACATGAATAATATCAATATCTTCATTATAAGAATCTCCGAAAATATAATGTTTCAGTCTTTGCCCATTCGCCAACTGATATAGGCATCTCGGATGGGCCTGCCGAATAAAGTACCCGAGGTTATTTGGAAGTCCATGACCCGAAGCTTTCAAGGCCCAGAAGCCCAGCAAGCATCGATATGGAAGATAGAGTTATATTAGGAATCGAGAGTCATGTAATTATATGGGAAGACTCAGAGAGTCTCCCGGAATTTGTAAAACTTGTACGACAAGAAGATCCCTCGGCTCCCCCTCCTATATAAAGGGGAGCCGAGGGGTTGAGAATCATCAAATCTGTTATCCGCAAACCCTAGTTTTTACTTAGTCAAGCACTTTTTCGGCTAAACCTTCGAGATCTACTTGCCCTCTACTTTCTACGAAAACCCAAGTCTACAATCTGTAGGCATTGACAAGTTAATCCTTTGTCAATGGCATCATCTGTGGGAATTAGAGGTGACAAGGAGGTGATCTCGATGGCATCGTCAACATCATCAACATCATCGATGGCGAGCAACGTGATGGATGGAGGTAAACAGATCTGACCTGATCTCGACGATTTTGTTCCTCACCCTCCCGCCTGTTTGCATGCATGTGCGGATCTGGAGGAGTCAATGGAGATGACGTTCGGGAGTTTCCACTTCCGCGTCGGGAAAGAAGGATCGCACCGTCTCGTGGCACCGATTTTTTCGGGACCGTTAACGGCCGATTCCGATTTCATGGGATCATCATCATCATCAATCGAGTCAGGTGACGAGGAGGTTTCACCAACAAGCTTCATCAAGCCCGCCATCGGCGGAGAACTCGCCGATATGTTTGGCGATATGCCTGTCAGGTCGTTCATGGACTCCGATCTGAGCAACGACTCAGAAAGCATCGACAACTTTGACTTCATCGACATATGTACTTCTATTCGGGAGGTCTTCGCCGATCTATACGACGGTGTCACCGACCCTGACTAGGAAAACAAAGCTATAATATATCATCAAGTCTGTGCAATCGGTGAATCAAGTCGCCAAGAAGTGAAGCATCACAGGCTTTCGATGATTTGGGAAATCCATACATCGATCCTGCTGATCTTACGCGAGGGACAGGAAATAAATACGTCGGGACCACACCTCGCGAAAAAGTACAACTTCCGCAAGTAGCTTGGGACAGAGCTCAGAAAGCCATGGATGGCACAGAGCCGATGACCACCACAGCCAAGGCAGAAGAGCTACAAGCATATCAATATAGACTCGCTCGCGCTGGATGAGAATTGGAAAAACAAAAACGGGCACTCGATGAAAGAAGAGCTGGTGCTTCTGAATCAAGTGCGCAGAGCCGCCCTGAGTCAACAATCAGGAACTTTGGGAGATAGTCAGAGAGCGACATGCGCAAGAGGAAGATCTAGACTGGCAAATGTGCCAGAAAGCGACCAAGAAAATTTGATCCAAAACCTCGACATGTCCTTCATGTCGATAGACATGAGAGGGCACATCATACCCAAAACACTGGAAGCAGGATATGGCGACTCACGCCTTCATATTGGCATCCAAGCCACCTCCCGGAGATCCCAGGGAAGCGTTATACCAGATGGCCATGGTAGGAGTTGGAATCATGGGGACAGCGCTAGCAGGCTCAAGCACACCGCAACCCAAAAGTGCTCCACGAAGAAGCAGTCCAAGGAAAAATAGTCCTCGACCAACTACGGTGGCGCGAGATCCTCCACGAGAAGGTGACACAAGAAATACGGTGACACAAGCACGAGTCGACAGAGCACGGCAGGAGAGGGACCATGAAAATAGAACAAGAGAACGTCGGCATTCACCAGAAGTTAGCAAGGAGGACTTATGTAGGCTCCCTTGCTTCACCCGACGAGTTCGCAAGACTAAAGTGCCTTCTAGCTTCAAGTTACCTGACAACTACAAGAAATTCGATGGATTGCAAGATCCCGAGGATTGGATAGTGGATTACTTGGAGACAGAGAAGCTGATAGGCGGAACCAGAGCAACATCCATGCAAAGTATTCAGGTTCACCTCAGCGGAGCCATAAGATCTTGGTTGAAGAAGTTACCAGAAGATCGACATATGGGAAACCTTCGAGGATTTATTCGTGAAGAATTTCCGTTTCACATGCAAGAAACCTGCGTCAATAGAGTAGCTAAGGACCTGCAGGCATAAGTCGGATGAATCAATGAGGTTGTATATCTAGTGGTGGAGCATCATAAAAAACTTGACAGAAAACGTGTCAGACGAAAGAGCGATAGACGCATTTATCGCAGGAATCCGAAGAAAAGACCTGATAGAGGAATTGGGAAGGTCAAACCCAAGAACGATAGCTGATATCATGGAGATAGCAAATCACTGGGCCGACGGCAAAGATACCTTTCATAACAAACGGCAGAGATCACCCGAGGACGAATATAACAGAAGTAACAATCAGAAGACGCTTTCGGCCATACACAGACTACAACGGTCCCATCCAAGTGGCGGTTGGCTTCCGAGGAAATAGTGGAGGAAATCATCGAGACGATTACCAGCGGAGCAATGACCAGTGAGGAGGGAGTACCTCGCCAATGCCTACGTATTGTAGACTTGGGTTTCGGGAAGAGCGACATGGTTGTTGCTTAAACGCCGTGTCGCAGTTGTGACCCGGGGCGAAGTCGTTGTCGAGCCCTCGAGTGTTAACCGTGATGTCGGAAGAAGTTGACGGAGTCGCGGCGTCATATAATGTGAAACCATTTAGGATGAAGCCATTGACAATAATATAATATGAATGCACTGAAAATTAACGCCATTGAAGATGACATCGTTTGAAGATTAAACCATTGAAGATTATGTCATTAAAGATGAAGTACCGAAGATGAATCCAAGATGAAGTATTTGAGATGAATCCACTTTGAAAATTACGCCATTCAATATGAAGCATATATTGAAGATGAATCCATCGATATCATAGAGGATGAATCCATTGACCCAAAAAAAATCCTGTAATAATCATAGATGATAAATCCACTGACTCGAAAATGCACCGGGTAGTATTATATTAGAGGAAACCAATGATAATCTTATAAGAGGAATCCGAAGAAGACAAATCCAGTAAGCCGAAGTAGATAAACCTATTGAGCCGAAGAAGATAAATCCACTAAGCCAATAAAATAAATCCACTGATCCGAGGAAGAATGTATCTAGAGCCGAAGAAGATAAATCCACTTAGCCGAAGAAGATAAATCCACTGAGCCGGGGAAGATATATCCACTGAACCGAAGAAGATAAATTCACCGAGTAATCTAATGTATTTGCGGTAACGATATAATGGCGCAGCCCCCAAGTATTCGGGTGTGGCGAAAGTAAATAATAATTAACTCATAGAAGAGGAATACTTAGCTTATTTATCGACTATGGCGGAGCCAACGTGAAATTAAGCAGGTCGTTCGGTGGACACTGTCGATGTAGTCGCGCCACGTCTAGCCGGAAGTAGTCGATGAAGATGACGTAGTGGGTGTGCCGGATCCGCGATGGATGAGCCCCCAAGCGTAGTGAGCGCCATGGCGAACAGGGTCGACGTAGCAGCAGAAGTCGAAGTTTTATTGCGATCTGCAGTTATATTATAGTGCACAAGCTCGGGCGCAAGTAATAGCTCGAGCCAAAAAATATTTGGTGAAATAAATTTTGCATAATTGAAAATATAGCACCTGATGTCCTTTATGTCGGATGATGAGTTGATGATGACCGGTCCGATGGACGAGGTCGCGCGACGCAGAAAACACGGACGTAGGCGCGGCAGCGGAGTTCTTGGTCCATGTATGGGAGTATTAGTCGATCATGGTGAACGGGGTCAACATAGAAAAGTCGTCGGAACTTGTTCCGATCTAATTATTTTTCTGTTGGATGCCAAATTCGCGACGTCCAAGTTCAGCAACGTTCGGCCGAGAGAAATCGGTAGAAAAAAGTTGCTGTAATCTACGCTTCGTGGCCATGGATTCTCTTCAAATCCAATATTACACAGGTTCTCTGACCGGGTTTTTTCCCTTTCCCTCTCGGGACTTGATCCAAAAGCTGATCAACGCTGCCGCTCATCGCTGACCTTGGCCCAGAAAAATCTGTCAACGAAGATGTAGATGAAGAATTCGATAGGATGAAGTAGACTCTTCCTTCAGATGCGATCCGGATGTTGTCGACGATGATAAAGGTTCCCGCCCGGATAACGAAATCCAGTCGTCACAATCCCCACGGACGGCGCCAATTGACGAGGGAGTACCTTGCAAATGCCTACGTATTATAGACTTGGGTTTCGGGAAGAGCGACGATGAAGATTCCGGGAGCGAGATTGGGCACACGATATACCTAGCTTCGGGTCCCCTCGGCGGAGGATCCCTACGTGCTGCTAGCAATCTAGTACATGATCACAAGTATGTTTACAGGGTGCCGCCTTAACGGAGCTATGTTGTCTATCTGTCGTGCCCCCTCTATCGGGTGCGTTGGCTAGCTTTATATATGCAACCATCATAGGGTTTTACAAGAGTCCTAGTCGACTACTTCTTTGGGTTGCCTTCTTGGGCCTTCTCCATATTGGGCCTTCTACATATTAGGCCGAGCCACGTATACTAATAATGGGTACCCGAAGGGTATGCCCATGTCAACCAGCGCAACGATCATCGAGACGCGTCGAGCTCCAGCAGGCAAAATAATTGGCCTAGGTTCCCTAGGCCATACAATGTATCACCCAAGGATTTGTTGAACGGGCCATGCCAGATGCATTTTTACCTCGACAACGTGGGCAAGAGATAGTCGGTTCATTCCCAGAAGGACTGTAGAACTTTTCAATCTCTGCAGAGATATGCAGAGAACACCAACAGACAAGCTGCAAACAGGGGGTACGTGCAGGGGCCAATGAGCGAAATTCACCTGCCGCCACCACCCGCAGTTACCTGCGCAAACCAACATCTGTTGCAACTTGCGGCACCTACGGGTGACGACGTCGATTTCATGAACACAACGGGGGCGGTGTCGATGATAAAGAAGGGCAGACCCTCAAACAGGGCGCAAAAGTTAATTTCTCGGCAGGTATACATGGCAGAAAAGATGCCTCCACCAACCACTGAGTACCTAAATTGGTCGGGACAGGCAATAACCTTCGGCGAAGAGGATCACCCACCCCAAGTTCCATGACCTGGGCAGTCAGCTATGATCTTACCAGCAGTAATCGCGGGATTTGAGGTCTCTCGCATATTCATAGATGGAGGAAGCAACTTAAACCTCAAGTATGCGGACACGTTACGGAAGATGAATATCTCTCTGTCAAATTTGACGCCAACGGATACGCGTTTCCATGGCATCACACATGAGAAGCTGAACCATCCTCTAGGAAAGATATCACTCGACGTACAATTTGGGGCCCGAGACAATTTCAGGAAGGAGAAGATGGAGTTTGAAGTTATCGATTTTCCATCACATTACCATGCTCTCTTAGGACGACCTGCATACGCCAGATTCATGGTTGTGCCGCATTATACATACTTGTTGTGGAAGATCCCTGGACCCAAGGGCCTAATCACAGCCAAAGGAATCTTCGCCTTGGCAGATAAGTGCGACAAGGATTTTCACAAACTCTCAGAAACTTTCAGGATGCAGGCTGAGTATGAAGCATCCAAGCTCACCACCAACTACGATGTGTTGCCTGACGGAGGTAGATCCTTGCAGGAGCAAGCTTTCGACACCTCCAAGAATTCTAAGGAAGTGCAGATCCACCCGACAGATCCAAAAAAGACGACAGTTATCGCGTTCAACTTTGACATCGCATAGGAAAGCGCCCTCGTCGAGTTCCTTCGTGAGCGCTGGGAAATCTTTGCATGGTGTCCAGCTGACATGCCAGGAGTACCCAGGGAACTTGCCGAGCACCCCCTTAATCTGGATCAAAGAGCTAGGCCAATTCGATAACCTTTGTGGCGATTCTCCGAGCCAAAATGCAAAGCTATGCTATCTGAGATTCCTCGGCTCAAAGAAGCGGGTTTCATCAAGGAGCTGCACACTGAGGCCACGTGGGTCGCTAACCCAGTGTTGTTCCCAAAGAAAAACACTGAAGTCCTTTGCATGTGCGTCGATTTCACATGTCTCAATAAACACTGTCCAAAGGATCACTTTCCCCTCCCGAGGATCGACCAAATTATCGATTCCACGGTAGGTTGCGAACGTCTTTCCTTCCTCGACGCGTATTCTGGTTACAATCATATCCGCCTGAAAGAAGAGGATAAAGTCAAAACAACTTTTATAACCCCTTATGGCGTGTTTTGTTATAGAACAATGCTCTTCGGGTTGAAAAACACGGGAGCCACATATCAGCGGATGATGCAGAAGTGCCTGGCCATGCAGATCGGAAAAAATGGTCAAGTATACATCGACGATGTCGTCATAACAACAAAGCAAGGGTCATCCCTGATCGATGATCTCAAGGAAACCTTCGACAGATTTCGCATCAAGCTGAACCCGACAAAATGTTCCTTTGGTGTTCTAGCGAGAGAACTCCTCAGATACTTAGTATCAGTTAGGGGAATAGAGGCCAATCCCGAAAAAATACCGGCTATCCTGACGATGAGAAAACCAACCAAGCTCAAGGAGATACAGCAGTTGACTGGACGTGTCGCAGCTTTGAGCAGGTTCGTCACCAGGTTGGGAGAAAAATTGTTGCCATTTTATGCGCTAATCAAGCAAGGGGGAAAATTCGAGTGGAATGAGGAAGCAGACAAAGCCTTTGAGCATCTGAAGCGGACTATCTCGACACCACCAGTGCTGGTGGCACCTCAAGAAAAAGAAACGTTGTTGTTATATATCGTGGCCACACCTCAAGTGGTCAACACAGTCCTCATAGTAGAGCGAGAAGAAGAAGGTAAGATTCACGGGGTGCATCGGCCAATATATTTCCTTAGTGAAGTCTTATCACCATCCAAACAACGCTACCCGCAGTATCAGAAGCTGGCCTACGGAGTTTTCATGTTAGGACGGAAGCTAAGACATTATTTTTCGGTGCACCCGATAATAGTGGTCAATGAAGCTCCTCTTTCCAATGTATTGAACAACCCAGAAGCCACGAGACGTGTCTCCCTGTGGGGAATCGAGCTTTCCCCTCGGGACTGTTGGAGATATGCCCAAGAGGCAATAATAAAATGGTTATTATAATATATCTTTGTGTTTATGATAATGTTTACATACCATGCTATAATTGTATTAACCGAAACATTGATACATGTGTGTTATGTAAACAACAAGGAGTCCCTAGTAAGCCTCTTGTATAACTAGCTTGTTGATTAATGGATGATCATGGTTTCGTGATCATGAACATTGGATGTTATTAATAACAAGGTTATGTCATTAGGTGAATGATATAATGGACACACACCCAAATAAGCATAGCATAAGATCAAGTCATTAAGTTCAATTTGCTATAAGCTTTCTATACATAGTTGCCTAAGTCCTTCGACCATGAGATCATGTAAATCACTTACACCGGAAGGGTACTTTGATTACATCAAACGCCATTGCGTAAATGGGTGGTTATAAAGATGGGATTAAGTATTTGGAAAGTGTGAGTTGAGGCATATGGATCAATAGTGGGATTTGTCCATCCTGATGACGGATAGATATACTCTGGGCCCTCTCGGTGGAATGTCATCTGATTAGCTTGCAAGCATATGATTGGATCATAAGAGATGACATACCACGGTACGAGTAAAGAGTACTTGTCAGTAACGAGGTTGAACAAGGTATGGAGATACCGATGATCGAACCTCGGACAAGTAAAATATCGCGTGACAAAGGGAATTGGCATCGTATGTAAATGGTTCAATCGATCACTAAGTCATCGTTGAATATGTGGGAGCCATTATGGATCTCCAGATCCCGCTATTGGTTATTGCTCGGAGAGGAGTCTCGACCATGTCTGCATAGTTCGCGAACCGTAGGGTGACGCGCTTAAGGTTCGATGTCGCATAAGTAGATTTGAATATGGTATGGAGACGAAGTTTGTTCGGAGTCTCGGATGTGATCCAGGATGTCACGAGGAGGTCCGGAATAGTCCGGAGAATAAGATTCATATAAGGGAAGTTGATTTCTGGGTTTCGGAAATGTTCGGGATTTTTCCGGTGGTTGACTGGAAGGTTCTAGAAGGTTCCGGAGGGGTCCACCATGGGGCCCACGACCTAGGAGGCCTAGCATGGGCCGAGGGGATGCTCCCTGGCCTAATGGGCCAGGGGCACATGCCCCCCAAGGCCCAGGCCGGCCAACCCCCTAGGGTTTCCTTAGGGGGGATCAACTTGGGGGAGGGGAAAGCCCTCTCCCCCCTTTGGCCGCCGCCCCCCCCCTAACCCTAGATGGGAAAGGGGGCCACCCCAGCCGACTGGCCCCCTATATAAAGAGGGGAGGGGGTGGCCGGCCAGCCCCATCCCATTGTCCCTCCTCTGGCCGCCTCTCTCTTCCACCATATGCTGCTCCGGCTTAGGCGAAGCCCTGCAGCTTTTCTTCCTCCACCACCACCACCACGCCGTCGTGCTGCTGGAACTTGGAGGAGATCTACCACACCTCCGCTGCCCGCTGGAACGGGGAGAGGAAGGGGCTTCATCGACACCGTACGCGCGACCGAGTACGGAAGTGCTGCCGGATTGCAGCACTGGGGATGATCGTCTACACCAACAACGAGATCTAATCTCGTAGGCTTTGGAAATCTTCGAGGGTTAGTCTCACACAATCTCGTTGCTTCGATCTTGTAGATTGGATCTTGGGTGTTCCATAGATTAGATCTTGGTTTTATTCGTCTTGCGGTAGGAAAATTTTTGTTTTCTATGCTACGAACCCCATCAGTGGTATCAGAGCCATGTCTATGCATAGATCTGTTGCATGAGTAGAACACAATGGTTTTGTGGGCGGTGATGCTCTTGTTGCTTTAGTTTGTGTACTTTGCATCTTGCGGGATGGTGGGATGAAGCGGCCCGGGCTAACTTTACATGACCGCGTCTCATGAGACTTGCTCCACACTTGACATGCAACTTGTATTGCATAAGTGGCTTTGCGGGTGTCTGTCTCTCCCACCATAGTGAAGATTCCAATTTGCACTTTCTATTGTCAACACTAGTATCACCGTTGTGGTTCATGTTCGTAGGTAGATTGGATCTTACTCGAAAACCCTAAACCACGTAAAATATGCAAACCAAATTAGAGGCGTCTAACTTGTTTTTGCAGGGTTTGGTGATGTGATATGGCCATGATGTGATGATGATTATATTTGATGTATGAGATGTTCATTATTGTATTATGGAAACCGGCAGGAGCCTAATGGTTGTCTTTAAATTTGTTAAGACCTGCGTGTCTATTCATCATGTAATAGCTTTATTTCAAGTAGTTGTTATAGTAGCTATAAGTGATGGACAACCATGAAGCGGTGCCATGGACCTTGGTACAATGCTGGTGATGATGGAGATCATGCTCGTGTGCTTTGGAGATGGAGATCAAAAGCACAAGAAGAAAGGCCATATCATATCACATATTATGAATTGCATGTGATGTTAATCCTTTATGCATCTTATCTTGCTTAGATCGAGACGGTAGCATTATAAGATGATCCCTCACTTTAATATCAAGATAATAAAGTGTTCTCCCCTCGTATGCACCGTTGCTACAGTTCGTCATTTTGAAGCATCTCGTGATGATCGGATGTGATAGATTCTACGTTCACATACAACGGGTGTAAGCCATGTTTGCACACGCGGAATACTTGGGTTTGCTTGGCGAGCCTAGCATGTACAGACATGGCCTCGGGACATAGGAAACCGAAAGGTTGAACACGAGTCATATGGATGATATGATCAACATGTTGATGTTCACCATTGAAGCTACATCATCTCACGTGATGATCGGTTTTGGTGTAGTGGATATGGATCGTGTGCCACTTAACAACCATGAGGGATGTTGTATTAAGTGGGAGTTCATTAGTAATTAGATTAAAACATGAACTTATTATCATGAACATAGTCTGAATAGTATTTTGAATTAAAGTTTGTAGAATTGGCATCCGTTTTCTACCATGCGCTAGTCTTGTAATTGAGATAGAAATATTGTTAAGTCTGACAAGTAACTTTACGGACTGGTACCGTATTGTTAAAGAATCAAGATATGATTAAGTCCTAATGCAAACTTTTAGTAAACCTCACATTGATGATTCAAAGAGCAATGGTTTCAATTAGTACCCAATCATCTTGTCTCCGTGAAACTTGAAGTTCAAATCCGTTTGAAAAGTAAGGAGCTGAAAATTTTGTTTTCAGAAATAAGCGAGGTATGAGATATATGTGATATCTAAGACCTTATTGCAAGATGATAGAATATAATCTAGTGAGACTACATAAACTCATAAGTTTTATGGGAATGTACGAAGGTTGAAGACGCCAAAGGCCCCAATCCTCCAACTAAGTTGGGCACTAACGATATTCGCATATCCATGAAATGATCGTCCTTAGTATGCACCGTTGCTAAGACTCGCTGCTTTGAAGCATCACGTGATGATCGGGTGTGATAGATTCTACGTGTGCATACAACGGGTGCAAGCCAGATTTGCACATGTGAATACTGAGGTTAAACTTTACGAGCCTAGCATGTGCAGACATGGTCTCGGAAAGTCGTCATGATATAATGGATAAAATTATGACTGAAATTGTTCATCATATTACAAAGTTACTAATAGTGAAGTCTGGAACACTTGTCATATGATGATCAACTTCAAGGTAAGAACCTCAAGGTTATTGGTATTTGACCAATGGACCTAGAAGTTATTGAAGGTGAAGTGTTTTCTGAGAATGGGGAAAGCTAAAAGAGAAACCACAAAGATATTTTGGCAGAAAGAAAGGAAAAGACTAGAAAGTCTAGCTCAGGTGTATATAGATGATATACATGTTATGGATGTATTCCTTGCTTGGTCACATAATAAAATTCTTGGGTATTTGTACCAGATTGGTTGGTATGAGATGTCATACAATACAACGCAATACAAGAATACGTTGGCCTAAGTGACTGATAAGGAATATGGTAATAATGCACGTCTGGAACATAATAAAGTGTTATTATGTTTGTCGTTGGCATTCTACCTAGCCCTTAGAATTTATAATAAAGAACTTAATAAATTGTTATTTTGCTCTGGTCAAATGAAAACAATGAGTTGTTCAAATTACGACATTACTCCATGTACGATGGATAAGTTATTATAAATCTTAATGGTGAAACACACATACATAACACTGACGCTAAAATGCCATAAGGCAAATGATTTGAATTCCACTCATTTGTGGAACCGCCATTTAGGTCATGTTGGAAAGGAACGCATGAAGGAACTCCATTTGAATGGAATTTTGGAGTCATATGATTTTTGAATCATTTGGCGCTTGCAAATCTCTTCTAAAAGGAAATGACTTAAATACCGTTCATAGGCCAAGAGTTGAACGGGCAACTAACTTAGTGGAAACATACATGATGATGTATGTGGTTCACTGGACATAGTTGTGTGCGGGAGATTCTTCTACTTCATGAAAACTTCCAACAATGAATTGAGTATATATATGTGGATATATTCGATAAGGAAGAAGTTTGAAAACATTTGAATGGATTCAAATAAGTTTCAGCATGAAGTGGAAATCATCGTAATAGAAAAGTCAAATATCTATGATTGGATCATGGTGGAAATATTTGAATTACGAGTTTTAGCGAACATCTAAGAGAGTTATGAAATTGTTCTACAACCTCACGTTTCCTGGAATATCATAAGTGATGATGGAGTATCCGAGAGACGTATCCAAACCTGTTGGGTTAATGATGAGATAAAATATTGATGCCATTATATTTTTTGTGGATTATGCTTTAGAGACTACCGCTTTTACACTGAATAGAGCGTCATCATGATCCGTTGAAATGACACCATACGAGTTATGGCATGGGTATGAACCCTAATAGTCCTTTCTTATTTTTGGTATGCATAGCATAAGTAAATAAGTTTACAACCAAAATCGGATGAATGTCTTTGTTGGTTATCCCAAAGAGTTGATTGGGAATTCTTCCCACTATGAAGTAAAAGACAAAAGTGTTTGTTAATGTTACTTGCTTATTTCCAAGAAATTGTTTTCTAGCGAAGTATTTGAGTGGGAGGACAATGGAATTTGATAAGGTTTATAAACCTGAGCATGATGATCAGAGTAGCGCAGCATCGGAAATGGTTCCGGAAGTGGCTACGAAGATCATGGCTCCCATGTCTACAAAGTGTTATAGTCATGAAAATCAAAGTACTTATTGAACCTTGTAGGTATGGTTTACTTTGTGATCAAATAAATGATTTGTGGACAAAGGATTGATTTTCAACAATGATAAACCAACTACATACAAAGAAGTTATGATGGGCCCTGACTCCGTTAAAATGGCTATGCGCCATGAAATCCAAGATAGATGAATACTTTTTGAAAGTAAATGGATCTATAAAATAGATGGACTTGGATGGAATATCCTTAAAGAAGCTTGACTTATCGAAAAGTTGTTTACGACAAAGTTCAAAGAGTTGACTACGATAAGATTAGATCTTCCGTGGCAATGCTTATAGTCTATGTGGATTATTCTAGTAATCGCTACATATTTCTTTTATGAGATATGATAGTAGGATGGCAGAAATACATTCCTTACCAGAAGTGTGTATGAAGGATGTATACTAGATACAACCAAGAGTTTTGCTGGTCTGTGGAATACTAGATAGGTATACAAACTTCAATTGGATGAAGTGAGTATCACGGAGTTGGAATCTTCACCGGATGAAATAGTCAAAAAAGAGTTTTGATTTCATTAGAAACGATGAAGATGCTTGCATTTGCAAGAAATTAAGTGGGAGCGCTGAGACATATTTATAATACTTTATGTAGATGACATATCGTTGATTATAAATAATGTAATTATATAATTGATTAAAAAGATTTCATTGACAATTAACTTCAATGAATGGATATGGACTGAAACATATTTAGTATCAAGATCTATGAAGATAGATTGAAGCACATAATAAGTTTGAGTCAAAGTACATAGAATGGATATTGAAGTAGTTCAATATAGAAATATTAAGAAGGTGTTCTTTCCATGTGAAGGTTTAACAAGACTTGAGTGTATTTGACACTCGATGAGTAAAAACACATGAGTGATTTTAGATCACGAATAATATGTACAAAATCAGATGTCCTGTGCTCTAAAAGGTTAGGAGCATATACCAGAGTGATTCATGTGATGATCATTGGACAAACAGTAAGAATATCCCTGTGTGCTTTAGAAGAACCAAGGATATATATATAGTTTTTGTATGGGGTAATGACAAACAAATCGATGTAAGGTGTTGCACCGATATTAGTTTGATCACATATAAAAATATTTTTCAATCTCAATTAGTATAAGTGTTGTTTAAAAGGTAGCGCAATGAGCTAGAAGAAGTTTTTGCTAGATTTAGAAGAGTTCTAAATATTGTGACGGATTCTACAAACGAAGGCAGAGTATGTCATTGTTTTGACAATGACTAAGGATGTTAAGTCAAGGAGTTCTTTGAGAACTTGGTGTAGTTCCGATAGTGTCGTAATTTTGAAGCTATATTGTGTATGACAATATTAGTGACTTATTCCGCATCATGGAATTAAGGTTCCACCAGAGGACTAAGCATATACAATTAATGCCGACTCATTTGGAAAATGAGTGATGCGTTGAGACGCAAATGAATTGCAAAATACATACGTTTCTGAGTGTGTCAGAACCATTGACTAAAACCTTTCCCGTGAGCAAAACATGATAAAGCACCAGAAGGCCAAGGTGTTATATCTTTACAAATGTAAACTAGATTATTGACTCTAGTGCAAGTGGGAGACTGTTGGAGATATGCCCAAGAGGCAATAATAAAATGGTTATTATAATATATCTTTGTGTTTATGATAATGTTTACATACCATGCTATAATTGTATTAACCGAAACATTGATACATGTGTGTTATGTAAACAACAAGGAGTCCCTAGTAAGCCTCTTGTATAACTAGCTTGTTGATTAATGGATGATCATGGTTTCGTGATCATGAACATTGGATGTTATTAATAACAAGGTTATGTCATTAGGTGAATGATATAATGGACACACACCCAAATAAGCATAGCATAAGATCAAGTCATTAAGTTCAATTTGCTATAAGCTTTCTATACATAGTTGCCTAAGTCCTTCAACCATGAGATCATGTAAATCACTTACACCGGAAGGGTACTTTGATTACATCAAACGCCATTGCGTAAATGGGTGGTTATAAAGATGGGATTAAGTATTTGGAAAGTGTGAGTTGAGGCATATGGATCAATAGTGGGATTTGTCCATCCTGATGACGGATAGATATACTGGGGCCCTCTCGGTGGAATGTCATCTGATTAGCTTGCAAGCATATGATTGGATCATAAGAGATGACATACCACGGTACGAGTAAAGAGTACTTGTCAGTAACGAGGTTGAACAAGGTATGGAGATACCGATGATCGAACCTCGGACAAGTAAAATATCGCGTGACAAAGGGAATTGGCATCGTATGTAAATGGTTCAATCGATCACTAAGTCATCGTTGAATATGTGGGAGCCATTATGGATCTCCAGATCCCGCTATTGGTTATTGCTCGGAGAGGAGTCTCGACCATGTCTGCATAGTTCGCGAACCGTAGGGTGACGCGCTTAAGGTTCGATGTCGCATAAGTAGATTTGAATATGGTATGGAGATGAAGTTTGTTCGGAGTCTCGGATGTGATCCAGGATGTCACGAGGAGGTCCGGAATAGTCCGGAGAATAAGATTCATATAAGGGAAATTGATTTCTGGGTTTCGGAAATGTTCGGGATTTTTCCGGTGGTTGACTGGAAGGTTCTAGAAGGTTCCGGAGGGGTCCACCATGGGGCCCACGACCTAGGAGGCCTAGCATGGGCCGAGGGGATGCTCCCTGGCCTAATGGGCCAGGGGCACATGCCCCCCAAGGCCCAGGCCGGCCAACCCCCTAGGGTTTCCTTAGGGGGGATCAACTTGGGGGAGGGGAAAGCCCTCTCCCCCCTTTGGCCGCCGCCCCCCCCCTAACCCTAGATGGGAAAGGGGGCCACCCCAGCCGACTGGCCCCCTATATAAAGAGGGGAGGGGGTGGCCGGCCAGCCCCATCCCATTGTCCCTCCTCTGGCCGCCTCTCTCTTCCACCATATGCTGCTCCGGCTTAGGCGAAGCCCTGCAGCTTTTCTTCCTCCACCACTGATACGTCTCCGACGTATCGATAATTTCTTATGTTCCATGCCACATTATTGATGTTATCTACATGTTTTATGCACACTTTATGTCATATTCGTGCATTTTCTGGAACTAACCTATTAACAAGATGCCGAAGTGCCGCTCGTTTTCTCGCTGTTTTTGGTTTCGTAAATCCTAGTAACGAAATATTCTCGGAATCGGACGAAATCAACGCCCAGGTTCCTATTTTACCCGGAAGCATCCAGAACACACGAGAACCGCCAGAGAAGGGAGGCAGGGCCACCACACCACACCCCGGCGCGGCCTAGGGGGGGGGCGCCCCCCTAGGGTGTGGGCCCCCCTTCGACCTTCCTGCGCCGCCTCTCCGCCTATAAAATGCCCCTGGATCAGAAAACCCTATGACGATTGACGAAACCCACGAAAACCTTCCAGAGCCGCCGCCATCGCGAAGCCAAGATCTGGGGGACAGGATCTCTGTTCCGGCACCCTGCCGGAGCGGGGAAGTGCCCCCGGAAGGCTTCTCCATCGACACCGCTGCCATCTCCACCGCCATCTTCATCACCGCTGCTGCTCCCATGAGGAGGGAGTAGTTCTCCATCGAGGCTCGGGGCTGTACCGGTAGCTATGTGGTTAATCTCTCCTATGTACCTCAATACAATAATCTCATGAGCTGCTTTACATGATTGAGATTCATATGAGTTTTGTATCACTATTCATCTATGTGCTACTCTAGCAAAGTTATTAAAGTAGTTCTATTCCTCCTACACGTGTGTAAAGGTGACAGTGTGTGCACCGTGTTAGTACTTGGTTTATGCTATGATCATGATCTCTTGTAGATTATGGAGTTAACTATTGCTATGATAATATTGATGTGATCTATTCCTCCTACATATGCATGAAGGTGACAGTGTGCATGCTATGCTAGTACTTGGTTTAGTAGCGTTGATCTATCTTACACTAAAGGTTACTTAAACATGAGCATTATTGTGGAGCTTGTTAACTCCGGCATTGAGGGTTCGTGTAATCCTACGCAATGTGTTCATCATCCAACAAAAGTGTAGAGTATGCATTTATCTATTCTGTTATGTGATCAATATTGAGAGTGTCCACTAGTGAAAGTGTAATCCCTAGGCCTTGTTCCTAAATACTGCTATCGCTACTTGTTTACTACTGCTGAGTTACTACTGCTTGTTTACTGTTTTACTGTGTTACTACTGCTGCAATACCACCACCATCAACTACACGCCAGCAAGCTATTTTCTGGCACCGTTGCTACTGCTCATATATATTTATACCACCTGTATTTCACTATCTCTTCGCCGAACTAGTGCACCTATTAGGTGTGTTGGGGACACAAGAGACTTCTTGCTTTGTGGTTGCAGGGTTGCATGAGAGGGATATCTTTGACCTCTTCCTCCCTGAGTTCGATAAACCTTGGGTGATCCACTTAAGGGAAAACTTGCTGCTGTTCTACAAACCTCTGCTCTTGGAGGCCCAACACTGTCTACAGGAAAGGAGGGGGAACGTAGACATCAAGCACTTTTCTGGCGCCGTTGCCGGGGAGGAAAGGTAAAAGGCTCTCATACTACGGTCCCAGGTAAAGTATTTTTCTGTTGCCGTCGTGTGTGTGCTCGAAGCTATTTCCTTTAGATCCTGCAATTGCATCTTTTTGTTTCTTGTTTACACTAGTTTGGCATAATGGACAACAATGAGCTTCTTGTTCTATTTCCTGATTTAAAACATGGATTGTTTGATGCGAAAATTAAAAAACCTATGAAATCTTATTTGCATGCTGGTAGTAATATTAGTATGAACGCTTTGAACACCATTGTTGATAATGATATAGAAAGTTCTAAGCTTGGGGAAGCTGGTTTGCATGATATTTTTAGTCCCCCAAGCATTGAGGAGAAAATTTTCTTTGATGATACTTTGCCTCCTATTTATGATGATAATGATAGTGGTCTTTTGGTGCCACCTACTATGGAGAGTAAATTTTGTTGTGATTATACTATGCCTCCTACACTTGATGAGAATAATAATGATAGCTACTTTGTTGAGTTTGCTCCCACTACAACTAATAAAATTGATTATGCTTATGTGGAGAGTAATAATTTTATGCATGAGACTCATGATAAGAATGCTTTATGTGATAGTTATATTGTTGAGTTTGCTCATGTTGCTACTGAAAGTTATTATGAGAGAGGAAAATATGGTTGTAGAAATTTTCATGTTACTAAAATGCCTCTCTATGTGCTGAAATTTTTGAAGCTATACTTGTTTTATCTTCCTATGCTTGTTACTTTGCTCTTCTTGAACTTGCTTATTTACAAGATTCCTTTTCATAGGAAGCATGTTAGACTTAAATGTGTTTCAAATTTGCCTCTTGATGCTCTCTTTTGCTTCAAATACAATTTCTTGCGAGTGCATCATTAAAACTGCTGAGCCCATCTTAATGGCTATAAAGAAAGAACTTCTTGGGAGATAACCCATGTGTTATTTTGCTACAGTACTTTGTTTTATATTTGTGTCTTGGAAGTTGTTTACTACTGTAGCAACCTCTCCTTATCTTAGTTTTGTGTTTTGTTGTGCCAAGTTAAGCCGTTGATAGAAAAGTAAGTACTAGATTTGGATTACTGCACAGTTCCAGATTTCTTTGCTGTCACGAATCTGGGTCCACCTCCCTGTAGGTAGCTCAGAAAATTAAGCCAATTTACGTGCATGATCCTCAGATATGTACGCAACTTTCATTCAATTTGAGCATTTTCATTTGAGCAAGTCTGGTGCCATTTTAAAATTCGTCAATACGAACTGTTCTGTTTTGACAGATTCTCCCTTTTATTTCGCATTGCCTCTTTTGCTATGTTGGATGAATTTCTTTGATCCACTAATGTCCAGTAGCATTATGCAATGTCCAGAAGTGTTAAGAATGATTGTGTCACCTCTGAATATGTTAATTTTTATTGTGCACTAACCCTCTAATGAGTTGTTTCGAGTTTGGTGTGGAGGAAGTTTTCAAGGATCAAGAGAGGAGTATGATGCAACATGATCAAGGAGAGTGAAAGCTCTAAGCTTGGGGATGCACCCGGTGGTTCACCCCTGCATATATCAAGAAGACTCAAGCGTCTAAGCTTGGGGATGCCCAAGGCATCCCCTTCTTCATCGACAACATTATCAGGTTCCTCCCCTGAAACTATATTTTTATTCCATCACATCTTATGTGCTTTTTCTTGGAGCGTCTGTATGCTTTTGTTTTTGTTTGTGTTTGAATAAATGCTTTTGTGGGAGAGAGACACGCTCCGCTGGTTCGTATGAACACATGTGTTCTTAGCTTATAATATTCATGGCGAAGTTTTCTCCTTCGTTAAATTGTTATATGGTTGGAATTGGAAAATGATACATGTAGTAATTGCTATAAATGTCTTGGGTAATGTGATACTTGGCAATTGTTGTGCTCATGATTAAGCTCTTGTATCATATGCTTTGCACCCATTAATGAAGAAATACATAGAGCATGCTAAAATTTGGTTTGCATATTTGGTTTCTCTAAGGTCTAGATAATTTCTAGTATTGAGTTTGAACAACGAGGAAGACGGTGTAGAGTCTTATAATGTTTTCAATATGTCTTTTATGTGAGTTTTGCTGCACCGGTTCATCCTTGTGTTTGCTTCAAATAAGCCTTGCTAGCCTAAACCTTGTATCGAGGGGGAATACTTCTCATGCATCCAAAATACTTGAGCCAACCACTATGCCATTTGTGTCCACCATACCTACCTATACTACATGGTATTTTCCGCCATTCCAAAGTAAATTGCTTGAGTGCTACCTTTAAAATTCCATCATTCACCTTTGCAATATATAGCTCATGGGACAAATAGCTTAAAAACTATTGTGGTATTGAATATGTAATTATGCACTTTATCTCTTATTAAGTTGCTTGTTGTGCGATAACCATGTTCACTGGGGACGCCATCAACTATTCATTGTTGAATTTCATGTGAGTTGCTATGCATGTCCGTCTTGTCTGAAGTAAGAGAGATCTACCACCCTATGGTTAAGCATGCATATGTTAGAGAAGAACATTGGGCCGCTAACTAAAGCCATGCTCCATGGTGGAAGTTTCAGTTTTGGACAACAATCCTCAAATCTCAAATGAGAAAATTATTAATTGTTGTTATATGCTTATGCATAAAAGAGGAGTCCATTATCTGTTGTCTATGTTGTCCCGGTATGGATGTCTAAGTTGAAGAATAATCAATAGCGAGAAATCCAATGCGAGCTTTCTCCTTAGACCTTTGTACAGGCGACATAGAGGTACCCCTTTGTGACACTTGGTAAAAACAATGCATTGTGATGATCCGGTAGTCCAAGCTAATTAGGACAAGGTGCGGGCACTATTAGTACACTATGCATGAGGCTTGCAACTTATAAGATATAATTTACATGATGCATATGCTTTATTACTACCGTTGACAAAATTGTTTCATGTTTTCAAAATCAAAGCTCTAGCACAAATATAGCAATCGATGCTTTTCCTCTATGAGGACCATTCTTTTACTTTCAATGTTGAGTCAGTTCACCTATTTCTTTCCACCTCAAGAAGCAAACACTTGTGTGAACTGTGCATTGATTCCTACATACTTGCTTATTGCACTTATTATATTACTCTATG
The DNA here is from genome assembly GCF_019359855.2 of Lolium perenne. Taxonomy (NCBI): domain Eukaryota; kingdom Viridiplantae; phylum Streptophyta; class Magnoliopsida; order Poales; family Poaceae; genus Lolium; species Lolium perenne. Next base: position 88,045,134 of record NC_067245.2, on the reverse strand, counting down.
TTGACAATATCCATGAGATATACATGTTACAAGTTGAAAGCAACCGCTGAAACTTAATCTTCTCTTGTGTTGTTTCAATATCTCTACTTTGAATTATTGCTTTATGAGTTAACTCTTATGCAAGACTTATTGATGCTTGTCTTGAAGTGCTATTCATGAAAAGTCTTTGCTATATGATTCACTTGTTTACTCATGTCATATACATTGTTTTGATCGCTGCATTCACTACATATGCTTTACAAATAGTATGATCAAGATTATGATGGCATGTCACTCCAGAAATTATCTGTGTTATCGTTTTACCAGCTCGGGACGAGCAGAACTAAGCTTGGGGATGCTGATACGTCTCCGACGTATCGATAATTTCTTATGTTCCATGCCACATTATTGATGTTATCTACATGTTTTATGCACACTTTATGTCATATTCGTGCATTTTCTGGAACTAACCTATTAACAAGATGCCGAAGTGCCAGTTCCTGTTTTCTGCTGTTTTTGGTTTCAGAAATCCTAGTAACGAAATATTCTCGGAATCGGACGAAATCAACGCCCAGGTTCCTATTTTACCCGGAAGCATCCAGAACACACGAGAACCGCCAGAGAAGGGAGGCAGGGCCACCACACCACACCCCGGCGCGGCCTAGGGGGGGGCGCGCCCCCCTAGGGTGTGGGCCCCCCTTCGACCTTCCTGCGCCGCCTCTCCGCCTATAAAAAGCCCCTGGATCAGAAAACCCTATGACGATTGACGAAACCCACGAAAACCTTCCAGAGCCGCCGCCATCGCGAAGCCAAGATCTGGGGGACAGGATCTCTGTTCCGGCACCCTGCCGGAGCGGGGAAGTGCCCCCGGAAGGCTTCTCCATCGACACCGCTGCCATCTCCACCGCCATCTTCATCACCGCTGCTGCTCCCATGAGGAGGGAGTAGTTCTCCATCGAGGCTCGGGGCTGTACCGGTAGCTATGTGGTTAATCTCTCCTATGTACCTCAATACAATAATCTCATGAGCTGCTTTACATGATTGAGATTCATATGAGTTTTGTATCACTATTCATCTATGTGCTACTCTAGCAAAGTTATTAAAGTAGTTCTATTCCTCCTACACGTGTGTAAAGGTGACAGTGTGTGCACCGTGTTAGTACTTGGTTTATGCTATGATCATGATCTCTTGTAGATTATGGAGTTAACTATTGCTATGATAATATTGATGTGATCTATTCCTCCTACATATGCATGAAGGTGACAGTGTGCATGCTATGCTAGTACTTGGTTTAGTAGCGTTGATCTATCTTACACTAAAGGTTACTTAAACATGAGCATTATTGTGGAGCTTGTTAACTCCGGCATTGAGGGTTCGTGTAATCCTACGCAATGTGTTCATCATCCAACAAAAGTGTAGAGTATGCATTTATCTATTCTGTTATGTGATCAATATTGAGAGTGTCCACTAGTGAAAGTGTAATCCCTAGGCCTTGTTCCTAAATACTGCTATCGCTACTTGTTTACTACTGCTGAGTTACTACTGCTTGTTTACTGTTTTACTGTGTTACTACTGCTGCAATACCACCACCATCAACTACACGCCAGCAAGCTATTTTCTGGCACCGTTGCTACTGCTCATATATATTTATACCACCTGTATTTCACTATCTCTTCGCCGAACTAGTGCACCTATTAGGTGTGTTGGGGACACAAGAGACTTCTTGCTTTGTGGTTGCAGGGTTGCATGAGAGGGATATCTTTGACCTCTTCCTCCCTGAGTTCGATAAACCTTGGGTGATCCACTTAAGGGAAAACTTGCTGCTGTTCTACAAACCTCTGCTCTTGGAGGCCCAACACTGTCTACAGGAAAGGAGGGGGAACGTAGACATCAACCACCACCACCACGCCGTCGTGCTGCTGGAACTTGGAGGAGATCTACCACACCTCCGCTGCCCGCTGGAACGGGGAGAGGAAGGGGCTTCATCGACACCGTACGTGCGACCGAGTACGGAAGTGCTGCCGGATTGCAGCACTGGGGATGATCGTCTACACCAACAACGAGATCTAATCTCGTAGGCTTTGGAAATCTTCGAGGGTTAGTCTCACATCAATCTCGTTGCTTCGATCTTGTAGATTGGATCTTGGGTGTTCCATAGATTAGATCTTGGTTTTATTCATCTTGCGGTAGGAAATTTTTTGTTTTCTATGCTACGAACCCCATCAGGGACATCACATATGAAAACAGAAAGGAGATCAAGTCACAAATTATGCTGGACTTTGTCGCAGAGTGGATGGAACTGCAAAACACGGGACCCCCTGATTTGTCGAGTACATGGCATATGAAATTTGATGGGTCCATCAGATTGGAAGGAGCTGGAGCAGGCGTGGTACTTGTTTCACCTCAAGGCAACAAAATGAAGTATATACTACGGATGACGTTTTCCAACGCACCTAATAATGAGGCAGAGTATGAATCCCTAATACACGGGATGAAGATGGCAAAGGCGTGCGATGCTACTCACTTGAAAATCTTTGGTGATTCCCAACTCGTGACTCAACATGTGATGAACAAGTGCGATGCAGTCAATGACAGCATGATGGCATATAAGGAGGTGTACAATGAACTCGAGAAAACCTTTGATGGCTGCGAAGTTAATCATATCAGCATGCTCAGCAACGATGAAGCCGACGTTTTGGCAAACATCGGCTCGCAATGCCTTCTGATACCACTTGGAGTTTTCTGGGAAGAGATAAGTGAGAGATCAACCAAGGCGAAAAAAGTACCGAAGAAGCCAAAGAAAAAGGAGAAGTCCTAAAAAGACTCGGGGGCTCCGGCAGCTCCAGAGACACACGCATCAAAAGATGATGAGGAACCAGAGGAAGTTATTATGATACAAGTAACCTAGATGCAGGTTTACCTGGCATACATCACAATGAAAGAGATACCCTAAGATCCGGTTGAAGCAAGGTGAGTCATCCGACGATCCAAAGCCTTCACCGTGGTCAAGGGAGAATTATACAAGTGAAGAATCTCAGGAGTATTGCAGAGGTGCGTTACACCTGAAGAAGGGCGAGTTATATTCAAGGACATACACGAAGGAATATGTGGACACCACGCACAGTCGAGCAATAGTGGCCAAAGCTTTTTGGGCAGGATTTTATTGGCTGACAGCAATAGAGGATGCAAAAGATATAGTCCGCACGTGCAATGCGTGCTAGAGATTTGCGTCCAAGCCCCACTCTCCAGCAGCAGAGTTGAGGCCGATACCATTGGCCTGGCCTTTCGCGCAATAGGGGCTCGATATTGTGGGAAAATTACACAAGTCTTGGCCAGGAGGACACGTATATTTTCTTGTGGCCGTCGACAAATTTACCAAGTGGATTGAGGCAGTACCAGTAACTTCGGCAGGTGTAGCATCGGCGGTGAACTTTATCAAAGGGATAGTTTTTTGGTTTGGCGTCTCTAATAGTATAGTCTTCACCTCCCGAGAATTCAAGGATTACTGTGAAAGTGTTGCCATCAAGCTGCAGTTTGCATCCATGGCGCACCCGCAAACCAATGGTCAGGTCGAAAAAGCCAATGGACTTATCTGCAACGGCATCAAGAAACGTTTGTTAACACCGCTGGAGAAAGCGCGACATACCTGGATTGATGAGCTACCCTATGTCTTATGGAGCTAGCGAACAACACCAAACATGGAAACTCAAGAAACACCATTCTTCTTGGTCCATGGAGCCGAAGTAGTGCTGCCGATAGAAATAGAACACAATTCCCCAAGAGTTGTGGAATATGAGGAGGAAACTTCGCAGAAAGCGCGGGAGGATGACATCGACGCACTCGACGAAGCAAGAGACGAGGTATTGTCAAGAGTAAGCGCATATCAGCAGAATCTCAAAAACTAACACGATTGCGACCCAGATCCTTTCAAGTTGGCGACCAAGTCCTTCGGCTCACACAAGATGGACACGAAAAATTTGAATCTCCATGGTTGGGACCATACATCGTCACTGAAGTTATTCCAGGAGGAGCTTATCGGCTGAAGGACAAGAAAATGGGCAAGGATGAATCAAACCCGTGGAACGTGGCGCAGCTACGACGTTTTTACGCGTAGAGTTCAATATAGTATCAACTATGTAAGCACACATTGTATCTGAAGAGCTCGCATGTTTTCAGACACACTCTTTTCATTCAGGGCACCGAGTGGGGCTGAAAGGTTTTTAATGAGGTGGGCTTGCGATGCTGCAATATAATAAAAATAGTGATGGCATATATTTTCTCGCAAAAGTAAGGCTCGGGGGTTTGTACCCGACAAATTCACAAAATATACTTGACTTCAAAACATATCTCAATTTACACGCCTTGGTTCCATAAAAAACCTCGCGAACAATAAAGATAGACATGCCAGCCAAAATACTCGGGGGCTTGAAAATAAAAAGATAACACAAATTTTTCCTTGACTTCACATAAGTCTCGCAATAATGGTTACAATATATACAACTTAAAGATATATTCGGCTCAGACCAAATGCATCAGGAAAAGAGCTAAACAATTTCTATATAAATCTATCTATGGTTATGTTCTCCCTGGCAGCGCAAACAATCTGCGTCGAGTCATCATACCGATGATCTGTGAAGAAAGCAGCGTCGTACCGAAGAAGCTCGTCGATTATTTTTTTGGCTACAGGCGATACAACTTCATTATGTTTGTCAACGTTTACCCTTCTCTTCGACGTCTTGCAGTTAAAAATGTCGAAGACATTGTTGAAGTCCAATTTGGAGTGACAAACATGCAACCAAATCAGAGCAAACTTCGCACCGGCCACCATCTGAGCCTTCGCAAAGTCGTGGATACTCTCCACATCTCTGAACTTATTCATAAGCTCAGTAAGATTTGCAGGCTGAGGGTTTCGATGAAATAGAGCGTTGTACACCATGGCCAAAGTACTGCCGAATAAATCACGGAATTCCCGGACTTGAGCAGCTCGATCCTGGAACCGAATGATTCGGTGACTACGATCTTCGTCCGCCCAGAAATCAATGTTTTTCTGTCTGGCAAGCCGTAGAAGGACCTCAACCCACACATTAACGCGCTGTTTTTCGGTGACAGCATCCAGTAACGAACCTGTATGCGACAAGGGAAACAACAAAGTGTGAGAAGGGATATGAAAAATATCAAGGAAAAGGAAGGATAAAGCGTAGCATACCCGCCATATCTTGACTTGCATCATTCATTAAGTCAAGCATATAATCCTCGCGCTTAGTAGCCCGTAAGGCATCGGCAGCAACAGATTCTTTCAATTTCAGAGCCTCTTGTGCTTGTCGTAGAGCAGCTTGTTCACGATCCGAGAATTTGCGAGACTGATCCATAACTATCACAGCCTGCTTCCTTCTAGCTTGGAGTTGTTGTCAAAGATCGGCTAGCTCGTGATGAATTGAGTCAGCGCACGAAGAATCATCCAAGAAAACGCTGGCAGGAGCTCTCGAAGAATGAGAAGTGGCGGGTGATACGTCCAAAACGTATCTACTTTCCCGAACACTTTTGCTATTGTTTTGCCTCTAATTTGTGTATTTTGGATACAACTAACATGGATTAACGCTATTTTCAGCAGAATTGCCCTGGTGTCTTATTTTTGTGCAGAAAATGAACTTTCAAGAAAATCCCCGGAAATAATTGCAATGGGCCTATTTTCACAGAAGACTTACGGAGCCAGAAGACGAGACGGAGGGGGGCCACGAGGTACGCACACCACATGGCGGTGCGGTGGGCCCCTGGGCCGCGCCGCCCTATGGTGGCGCCGCCTCGGCCAGCCCCCGATGCTCCCCTCTGGACTACTTAAAGCCCTTGACCTAAAAACGCACGGGGGTTCGACCAATTTGCCAGAAGACATCCAGAACTCCGCCGCAGTCGCGAAACCCAATCTCGGGATCAGAAACTCCATTCTGGCACCCTGACGGGACGGGGAATTGGAGGAGATCATCGCAATCATCGCCACCGACGCCTCTCCATCAACCATCCATGCTTCCCCCATCCATGTGTGAGTAAATCCCTCGTTGTAGGCTGAAGGGGATGGTAGGGATTGGATGAGATTGTTCATGTAATAGCCATAAGATTGTTAGGGCATGGTGCCTAGTATCCATTGTTGGTACTTTTATGATATTGTTGCAACTTGTTATGCTTAATTCTTGTCACTAGGGCCCGAGTGCCATGATTTCAGATCTGAACATGTTATTGATTCATGATGATATTCATTGTTTTATGATCTTACCTGCAAGTTGTATACACATATTGCTGTCTGGAACCCGAGGCCCCAAAGTGACAGAAATTGGGACAACCGGAGGGGAAGGCTGTGATATGAGGATGACATGTGTTCACGGAGTGTTAATGCTTTGCTCCGGTACTCTATTAAATGGAGTACCTTAATTACCAGTAGTTTCCCTAGAGGCCCAGCTGCCACCGGCTGGTAGGACAAAAGATGTTGTGCAAGTTTCTCATTGCGAGCACGTACGACTATATACGGAACACATGCCTATGGTTATTTAGTACTTGGATACTATTTTATTTCCCTCGAATCAATAAATTGGGTTTTACTTCCCTCGAAGACTGTTGCGATCCCCTATACTTGTGGGTCATCAAGACTATTTTCTGGCGCCGTTGCCGGGGAGCATAGCTTTATTTGCAAGTTCACCTGAATTGATATTGTTCGCTGCAAATCCTCCATCATGGGTAAACCTCGCGATGCTAAAGTCGCCATATTACCATCCACTACAAGAAAAGGTACAACTCTGAGTACCTCTGCTGCTCTTGATTCACCATCTGTGATAAGTCAACTTGTTTCACCACCACAAGCTTCACATGCTGGTACTTCTGCTGAATCTGAAAATTCCTCTTATAATTTTAATGATGCTTCTACTGTGCTTGATGATAATGTTTCATTAGGTCCTTTTCTAGATGCTACAATTGCTAGGTATAGACAAATTGAAAATACTGAAATTCCTAATGAAAATACTGTTACACCTGTTAATTCACCTGAGTCTGTTGAACACTCTAGTGATGATCTTGATGAAGATTATGTGGAATTTGATGTTGATTTTATTGATAAATGTAATGCTACTACTGGTGCAAGTAATATTAAAAAGCTTCTTGTACAACGTGTTGTTAGATATAAACTGTCTCCTGATCCTAAATTTGCCACATCTCCTATAAACATTAAGCATAAGGATTATGATTTTTCTCTTGATTTATCTCATATATCTATTGTTGAGAAAACACCTTTTTGTGGGACTGAAAAAGAAAGTGTTGTAGAGCACATGATTGAGCTTTCTACTTTGAGTAGCTTGTTTTCTGATGATACCAAGAAGCGTACTTATTTTGTTGCTAAATTTTTTCCTTTCTCATTAAAGGATGATGCTAAAACTTGGTATAATAGTTTGCCTCCTGATTCTATTGATAGTCCAAATGGTTTGCTTGATGTTTTCTTTCGGAAGTATTTTCCTGCTAGTGCTCAACATATTGCTTTGCAGAAAATTTATAGTTTTGACCAGGAAGATGGAGAGAAATTGCCTGAAGCTTGGGCAAAGTTTTGCTCTCTTTTTAGAGCTCGGCCTGGACATGATTTGGAAAAGCATGACTTACTTGATATATTTTATAGTGGAATAACCATTGAGTCTAGGGCATACCTGGATAGTTGTGCTGGTTGTGTTTTCAGGAAAAGAACTCTGCATTTAAGCTGAATAATTAATGGCTAGAATAAGCCAAAATCATGATGATTGGACTACACCTGAACCAACCCCAACACCAATATTGAAGAAGAGGGGTATGATTGAATTAAATGATGAAGATATGAGGGAAGCCAAGAAATCTCTTAAAGAGAAAGTTAAATCTGAAGATGTGAAGAATTTACCCCCCATAGAAGATTTATGTAAGATAACTCCCCCTTCATCCACGATTGAGGTACATTCTCTTCAACACTTTGATAAAGAAGACATTCCTTACTCAAAACCTCCTGATCAATGTTTAGATGAATTTGATAATTATGTTGTTAAGCAAGATAACTTTAATATGAGAGTAGAGAATCATTTAATGGAAAATTCTCAAGCTATTAGTAAATTGAATGATATTGTGGAGAGAACCTCCAATGATGTTAAGATGCTTGTTAAACATTTTCATATGGTTCAAACTCAAATTGATCAACTCACTAAAGTGCAAAATGACTTGTTAAGAAATAATTCTAAATAAAAACATGCTTATGAAGTAACAACTAGAGGCGGTGTTTCTACTCAGGATCCTCTATATCCTGAGGGGCATCCCAAAAGATTTGAACAAGATTCTCAACGAACTAAAGAAACTAGCGCTCCTTCTAAGAAAAAGAAGAAGAATCATAAAACTGTTGTAGAATCCTCTGAGCCTGTTAATGATCCTAATAGTATTTCTATTTATGATGCTGAAACTGAAAGTGGTAATGAACATGATAAAGATAATGATAAGAATGATGTTTCTGATAAAGAAGAGGTTGAAGATGAACCTGAAAAGCATGCTAAAAATAAAAAGTACACTAAAGAAGATTTTATTGCAAAGAAACATGGTAATGAAAGAGAACCTTGGGTTCAAAAGCAAATGCCTTTTCCTGTTAAGAAACTAAAATCAAAGGAGGAAGAACACTATAATAAATTTTGTGATTGGATGAAACCTTTGTTCCTGCAAATCCCTTTGACTGATTCTATTAAATTGCCTACTTATTCAAAGTATATGAAAGATATTGTCTCTAACAAAAGGAAAATTCCTAATGAGGAGATTTCCACTATGCTTGCTAATTACTCTTTCAATGGCAAGGTTCGAAAGAAGCCGAGAGACCCAGGTATACCAACTATCCCTTGTTCCATCAAGAATAATTATGTTAGAACTGCTCTATGTGATCTGGGAGCAGGAGTTAGTGTTATGCCTTTTTCTATTTACAAGAGACTTTATTTAGATAAGTTGATACCAACTGATATATCTTTGCAAATGGATGATAAATCTACTGTTGTTCCTGTTGGTATATGTGAGGATGTTCCTGTTCATGTTGCTAATAATTGCTTAATATTAACTTATTTTGTTGTGTTGGAAATGCCTGAAGATGATAATATGTCTATTATTCTTGGAAGACCTTTTCTTAACACTGCAGGGGCAGTTATTGATTGCAATAAAGGAAAAGTTACTTTCAATGTTGATGACAAGGAGCATACTGTTTATTTTCTCAAGAGGATTGATAAAGTATATGGAGTTAATACAATTTCTAATTTGAGAACTATCAAAGTGGGAGTTATTGATTGTCCTATATATGAGCCTAAACAAGGATATCAAAATATTATGACTGGATCCATATCAATACAATGTAAGGTAACATGATTGATTTGAGGTTTATTTCTTCTTATGTCATGTAAAATTTATTTGGTGGCAAGACTTGATCAACCTTGTTAACAAGTACATTTTATATGCATAGAAGAGCTAAACAACATTTCTTTCTTTCTCCACACTTGTTTTACTTTCTGTAATACTACCTGTTTTGCAAGATGCTTTAGTTGCTTAAAACTTTGAAAATCTTTTTCTGCCCTGAAGCAGTTGTTTTAACACCCAGAAATGTGCATTTTTCGAAGTTTTCAAAAATTTACAAAAATTATACCACTGGTCCTATTTTTAAATTTGCAACCTGGGAGTGCCTGGGGCTGACCAGTGGGGCACCCCAGGGCTGCGCCCCATGTGTCGGCACAGCCAGCATGGGGGGCACGCCACCCTGTGGGGAGGGCCCCACCTGGCCCTCCACTCACTCATACACCTACCACTCCACTCTCTTCCACGGGAAAACACACCACCATTGTTCAAACCCGAGTTTCTTGCTGTTCTTGCTCGAGATTTTCGATCTCCTTGCTCAGCCCATCTTTGCTGCTGAGATTTGGTGCATTTGTTCTCCGGTATGTGACTCCTCCGATTATTCAAATAGAATTTTGTTTGGTTGAGTATATCTTGAGTATTTTGCTGCTGTAGGTGACATGTTAAGTGAGTTTGCATGCTTGTTCTAAGTTCAACAAAATTAGTTTTGATGCATGTTTAGTACTCTATCAAGATCCTATAGTAGTTTCCCTCATTTATATGTCTCAAAATCAACTTTTATGTTGATTGTTGAAAAAGTTCAGAAAATGGAGTGGAATAGACACCAACTCAACCAACATGAATTGGAGGTGCATGACGTTATGACAGTCCACGGTGAAGAGGGGGTATTTACCTCCTACTATCCATGCACCGATTTCATGAAGAGTGCAGGAATTTTTCAGGATGTTCAAAATCTAATTTCTAATGCAGGGTTAGAGGATTTTGTTGTTGGTGAACCTTACCAATATGCAAAACTAACCATGTCAGTTGTGCAGGATTTTGAATTCCATTGGTCCCAACCTAACCCCATGGTTCAATATAAAATCTACAATAAAACTATCAACTTGCCCTTTGATGATTTTTGTGGAGCTTTTAAAGTGCCACAGTGGGGATCACATGCGAAGATTAGGGGGCTGCCACGGAACTCTTGAATCTATACGAGATGATCTATCAAGGGAGAAGCTTCTCGGATGAGAGTGGGAAAGTTGGTCGGTCAAAGAAGCTGAACTTGATGCATACATAGAGAGGAGCGTCCATCACGCAGGGGACGACATGGAGGAGGCCGAGGAACCCCTCGACTTGTCATCCGATGCAGCAAGTTCTTCACATCAGCACTTTGGGCATGTGGAGCGTTCATCCTTTTCTTCTGCACAGGGATCTTATTATGACCACGCCATGTATGATCCACCGGCGTGGAACCCTGACCCTCGCTGGGGTTGATCTCCACTTAGGCCAAAAGCCTAAGCTTGGGGGGAGGTATGCCGGCATCACTCATTCATTGCATATTACAATTGCCAATCATTTGTATATAATTGTTTCGCTTCTTTTGGTTGTTTCTCTTTCGGTTATTTTTATTTCAGTAGGCTCTTATTTTAGTTTTTGAAGGTTTTTACTACTGTATTAACCTTTACTTTTACCTTTTTATTTCATTTGTGTGCCGATAGTTGCCTCTAATATGAGGAAGATGATATTTGGGGAAGAGCTATCTAAAAAACAGATTCTGGACTGATACTAAAAAAATTCCTAAAAATAGCCATAACGTTATTTTGAGCAGCCAATTTTTGTACATGTTCCCCAGGTTATCATATAACTTTCATAAATTTAGCACTTTTCGAGTTGAACAGTGATGACCCACAAGTATAGGGGATCGCAACAGTCTTCGAGGGAAGTAAAACCCAATTTATTGATTCGACACAAGGGGAGACAAAGAACACTTGGAGGCCTTAACAGCGGAGTTGTCAATTCAGCTGCACCTGGAAACATACTTGCTCGCAAGAGTTTATCAGTAGTAACAGTTTTATAGCAGTAACAGTAGTGAAATAACAGTAGCAGAGTAACAAAGACAGCAGTAGTGATTTTAGTAAACAGCAGGATTAAAATACTGTAGGCACGGGGACGGATGACGGGCGTTGCATGGATGAGAGAAACTCATGTAACAATCATAGCAGGGCATTTGCAGATAATAATAAAACGGTGTCCAAGTACAAAGCAATCAATAGGCATGTGTTCCATATATAGTCGTGCGTGCTCGCAATGAGAAACTTGCACAACATCTTTTGTCCTACCAGCCGGTGGCAGCCAGGCCTCAAGGGAAACTACTGGATATTAAGGTACTCCTTTTAATAGAGTACCGGAGCAAAGCATTAACACTCCGTGAACACATGTGATCCTCACATCGCTACCATTCCCTCCGGTTGTCCCGATTTCTGTCACTTCGGGGCCATTGGTTCCGGACAGCGACATGTGTATACAACTTATAGGTAAGACCATAAACAATGATTATCTTGATGAAGCAATAACATGTTCAGATCTGAGATCATGGCACTCGGGCCCTAGTGACAAGCATTAAGCATAACAAGTTGCAACAATATCATCAAAGTACCAATTACGAACACTAGGCACTATGCCCTAACAATCTTATGCTATTACATGACCAATCTCATCCAATCCCTAGCATCCCCTTCGGCCTACAGCGGGGGAATTACTCACACATGTATGGGGGAAACATGGCTGGTTGATGTAGAGGCGTTGGCGGTGATGGCGGCGATGATCTCCTCCAATTCCCCTTCCCGGCGGAGTGCCAGAACGGAGACTTCTGGCTCCCGCGACGGAGTTTCGCGATGTGGCGGCGTTCTGGAGGGTTTCTGGCGACTTCGACTTCTCCCCGTGCGTTTTTAGGTCGAGGCCGATAAATAGTCCGAAGGAGGGCGTCGGAGGCCGGCCGAGGGGGCCACACCACAGGGCCGCGCGGCCCCCCCCGGGCCGCGCCGCCCTATGGTGTGGGGCCCTCGGGCCTCCACCTTACTTGTCCTTCTGGCTCCGTCAGTATTCTGGGAAAATAGGGCCTTCTGCATAAATTCCGAGGATTTTCCCGAAAGTTGGATTTCTGCACAAAAACGAGACACCAGAACAGTTCTGCTGAAAACAGCGTTAGTCCGTGTTAGTTGCATCCAAAGTGCACAAATTAGAGGCAAAACAATAGCAAACGTGTTCGGGAAAGTAGATACGTTTTGGACGTATCAACTCCCCCCAAGCTTAGCTTATTGCTTGTCCTCAAGCAATTCAGTTAACAACTGAGCGATAAAAGAACTTTCACGAACACATTTGCTCATATGATGTATATATTCTCATGCTATGGCTAATACTTAAGCAATTCATAATGAGATACATGCAAATAAGATCATCTAACAGCTATGTCAATCATGGAGAGGTACCAACAATTAATAATAAGCATCATGAATCATGTATATAAGCAGGATTGCAATGTTCATAAGAGAGTATGATAAAGTGGTATCCCGCTTGCCTGCATTTGATTGGCAAAACATAAATGCCCGGGCACCTCTGGAGTTCATAGAAAGACTAGAAGTAGTGATTGTCAAAAGATAAATGCATCAAAGTTATACCACAATCAATCATATTTTGAGACAAGCATATTATACTAAGAATGACAGTTGTGCTCTCAAGATAGTGCTCAAAGAAATAATGGAGACACAACATAAAAGTAAAAGATTGACCCTTCGCAGAGGGAAGCAGGGATTAACATGCGCTAGAGCTTTTCATTTTTATAAAGATAGGAGTAAAATTATTTTGAGAGGTGTTTGTTGTTGTCAACGAATGGTAATGGGTACACCAACTACCTCGCCAACCGGACTTTCAAGAGCGGCTCCCATGAATTATTTGCATATTTATGTGGCACTCCTTCCAACCTTTCTTTCACAAACCATGGCTAACCGAATCCTCGGGTGCCTGCCAACAATCTCATACCATGAAGGAGTGCCTTTTTATTTTAATTTTATTATGATGATGACACTCGCCCCAACCTTTGCTTACACAAGCCATGGCTAACCGAATCCTTCGGGTGCCGTCCAACAATCACAAACCATGGAGGAGTGTCTATTAAGTTAATTAATTCGGGACTGGGAATCCCATTGCCAGCTCTTTTTGCAAAATTATTGGATAAGCGGATGTGCCACTAGTCCATATGAGAGTCCGTCAAAAGTAAATGACAAGGTTGAAAGCTAAACACCACATACTTCCTCATGAGCTATGAAACATAAACACAAATTGAGAAGCATGTTGAAGGTTTTAAAGGTAGCGCATGAGAATTTACTTGGAATGGTTTGAAATGCCATGCATAGGTATTTATGGTGGACACTCTGGAATAACTTGGTTTTCATGTATTTGGAAGCACGAGCAGCGTTCCCGCTCAGTACAAGTGAAGGCTAGCAATAGACTAGGGAGCGACAAATCAAGAGAGCAATAACTGTCATAATCATGCTTGCGGCAAAATAAATTAACAGAGGCATAAAAGTGATACAAGAACTCTGAAGCAATATAAATCATCGAGGCTTAATTGACTTTTTTTTTGTTCAGTCATATGCATGCGTGAGCATGTGCCAAGTCGATATAAATGAATTATTCAGAGGAGGATACCACAATGCCATACTTACTTATGAATAAAACAATGCAAGCAAACATCCATGACATGCTACTCATATTAATAAATTGGAGCTAATCATGAGAGACCATAAACTACTAGACTTTCTCAAATAACATATACCTCACATGAACCAACTAAGCATGCTCACATGGATGAGTATATGTACAAAAATGAAAACAAATAGAGTTCATACCAGCCTCTCACCACAATCCAATTGTCGTAGATCGTCATTATTGCCTTTTCACTTGTGCAGCTTGGATAATATGAAATGAAAACCACGCTCCAGCCACCGAAGACCATTGAACTCATAAAGAACTTTACAAACCAAAGAAGAACAGCAAATATTTTTGGTGTTTTCGAATTTGAGAACAAGAACAAGAGGAAACAAACAAAGCAAAATCTTTTTGGGTTTTCTTGTAGCAAACTAGCAATAGCAAATAAAGCGAAACAAATGCAAGAAACCAAAGCAAACAAATGGTGAAGAGAAACAACAGAAATATTTTTGGTCTTTTTGTGTTTTGGGAAGGAAATTAAACAAAACAAGAAATAGCAAACTAGAAGAAACACAGAACAGCAGGACGACAGAAATCTGCCAAAACCTGACAGCAGTACAGAAATCGATTTTTACAAAAATCTTACGTTGCTCAGCTCGAAAAGTGTTCAACTAATGAAAGTTAGATAACTACCTGGGGAACCTGCACAAAAATTGGCAGCTCAAAGTGACGCTCTGGCTATTTTTGAGAATTTTTACGGTAACATTCCAGAATCTGTTTTCAGGCAGCGCTTCCCCAAATATCATCTTCCTCTCATTAGAAAACCACTCAAACGAACAAAACAAGTATGTACAAGTATCCAGCAACCATAATATGCAAAGAATGAGTGATGCCGGTATACCTCCCCCCAAGCTTAGGCTTTTGGCCTAAGTGGAGTTCAATCCCATCGATCCCATGAGGTAGTGTCTCCGTAGTATGACGAAGATGGATCGTATTCCGGGTATGTGCTAGAAGAAGCACCCGGATACGTGACGGTGTGGTCGTAGGAGGCCCCGGCGTCCTCGGAGTCATGTTGCTGGTGGAAGTCTTTTATCTTCAAATGTTCATCCACTTCCTCCTTAGTGCACGACCATGATTGCCTGTCAATACTGAACAAACCTGGTTGGGGAAGAGGAATTTCCTTCTCATCCCCGTCAGAAAACAACATTCTATAGACCATATTATCTAAAGTAGAATCAGCGGTAACAAAATGATGACTCTTCATAGCAGCAATATCAAGTTTCCTAGGGGCCAATGGCACATCATTAGGATCAAGAGGAAGACTTAGATATGTTAAAACGCGCAGCGCAATAGTTCCTCCAAAAATAGGCCCCCTGTTAGTCAGGCGGCGAGCAATAAGAGCACCAAGGTGATAAGATGTCTGACCAGTAAGTGCAATATTCAAGAAAGCAAGATGGTAACTAGAAATGTTGCTAGTGTTCTCCCTACCAAGAATGCTAGTAGCAATATAGTATGCAAAATACTTAATGGCGGGGAGTTGAATGTTCCTTATCTTGCCACGCTGAATGGTGCGACAATCATCATCGGTAATCCCTCGATAGAGCTCCAACAAGTCCCGGGGGTTGTCATCAATCCTACTTGCTGTACCTACAGGGACAATATCCAATGCACGACAAAAATCCTCCAATTTCATAGTAACAGGATTACCATAGATCTTGAATGCAACCGTCGGCTCATATTGTTTGTTGTCGAACTTGAAACTCTCGACGAAGATTTTGGTGAGCATGTAGCATTGCTCCATTTCATCTCCCACATAGGTGGTTAACCCTGCCCTGTTGACAAGGGTGAAGAAATCCTCCAATATCCCTGCATTCCTTAGAAAATCATAGCATGGAAAAGACGAAGCATTAGGAGCCCCGTTGTCCTCTTCGGGCGCGAAGCTAGGCGCGATGATGTCCTCATTGTATGATCGCCTAATCCGGGTGGCGGCCCTAGAAGGCCTCCCGGTGCTGGTTGTCCCTTTCTTGAACAACTCTCCAAAGTTGAACTTCTTCATAGCTTCTCTGAAATTTTCAACAAGTGATATAAAATTTGGTTTGGTAACATATGATCAAGGGAAACTACCATAGGGACTTGCTAGAGTACTAATCATGCATCAAAACTAGTTTCTACCACTTAGAACAAGCATGCAAGCTCACTAAACAATATTCAAGATATACTCAACCAAACAAAATTCTACTTGGATGGGTGGAGGAGACACATACCAAGGAGCAAATGTGCCAAATTTCAGCAGGAAATCTGGGCTGAGCAAAGAGATCGAGAAATCTGGAGCTCTGGAGCAAAAACGCGAGTGAGAGGAACTTGGTACGAGTTTTTTCGGGAGAGAGAAGGTGCTGGGAGGAAGAGATGGCAAAGTGGGGCAAGGAGGGGCCCACACCACATGGTGGCGCGGCCACCACCTTGGCCGCGCCGGCCTGTGGTTTGGCGCCCTCTGGTGCCCCACAGGTCATCCTCTGGTGCTCCCAGGTGCCTCGTCGAAAAATAGGACCAACGGTATAATTTTTGTGAATTTTTGAAAACTTTGAAAAATGCACATTTCTGGGTATTTAGTTTATTATTACTGGCCAGGAAAATTTTTGAAATCTCCAAATAACTAAGGAACTTTGCAAATTAAAAATGCTACAGCAACTAGAGCAAATGGAGGAAGAAAGAGATGTTGTTTACCTCCTCTATGCATATAAAAGGTATTCGTTAACAAGGTTGATCAAGTCTTGTCACCAAATAAATTTTACATAGCATAAGAAGAAATAAACCTCAAATCAATCATGTTACCTTGAATTGTATTGATATGGATCCAATCACGAGAGTTTGATATTCTTCCTTAGGCTCATATATAGGACAATCAATAGTTCCCACTTTGATAGTTCTCACATTAGAAATAGTATTAACTCCACACGCTTTCTCAATCCTCTTGGGAAAATAAACGGTATGCTCCCTATCATCAACATTGAAAGTAACCTTTCCTTTATTGCAATCAATAACAGCCCCTGCGGTGTTAAGAAAAGGTCTCCCAAGAATAATAGACATATTATCATCTTCCGGCATTTCCAACACAACAAAATCAGTTAATATCAAGCAGTTAGTAGTAACTTGAACAGGAACATTCTCACATATACCAACAGGAATAGCAGTAGATTTATCAGCCATTTGCAAAGATATATCAGTAGGTATCAACTTATCTAAGTAAAGTCTCTTATAAAGAGAAAAAGGCATAACACTAACACCGGCTCCCAAGTCACATAGAGCAGTTTTAACATAATTATTCTTGATAGAACAAGGAATAGTAGGTATACCTGGGTCGCCCAACTTCTTTGGAACTTTGCCATTGAAAGAGTAATTAGCAAGCATAGTGGAAATTTCCTCATTGGGGATTTTCCTTTTGTTAGTAACAATATCTTTCATATACTTTGAATAAGGAGGCAATTTAATAGCATCAGTCAAAGGGATTTGCAAGAATAAAGGTTTCATCCAATCGCAAAATTTATTATAGTGTTCTTCTTCCTTTGATTTTAGTTTTTTAGCAGGAAAAGGCATTTGCTTTTGCACCCAAGGTTCTCTTTCATTACCATGTTTCTCAGCAATAAAATCTTCTTTAGTGTACTTTTTATTTTTAGCATGCTTTTCAGGTTCTTCTTCAACCTCTTCTTTATCAGGAATATCATTCTTATCATTATCTTTATCATGTTCATTACCACTTTCAGTTTCAGCATCAGAAATAGAAATACTATTAGGATCATTAGCAGGTTCAGAGGATTCTACAACATTTTTATGTTTCTTCTTCTTTTTCTTCCTAGAATGAGCACTAGGTTCAATGTGTTGAGAATCTTGTTCAATTCTTTTGGGATGCCCTTCAGGATATAGAGGATCCTGGGTAGAGACACCACCTCTAGTTGTTACTTCATAAGCATGTTTCTCTTTAGAATTATTCCCTAACAAGTCATTTTGCACCTTAGTGAGTTGATCAATTTGAGTTTGAATCATATGAAAATGTTTAACAAGCATTTTAACATCATTGGAGGTTCTCTCCACAATATCATGCAATTCACTAATAGCTCGAGAATTTTCCATTAAATGATTCTCTACTCTCATATTAAAATTTTCTTGCTTAAAAATATAATTATCAAACTCATCTAAGCATTGTGCAGGAGGTTTCGAATACGGAATATCTTCCCTAGTAAAGCGTTGAAGGGAGTTTACCTCAATCATGGATGAAGGGGGAATTATCTCACATATATCTTCTATAGGAGGTAGATTCTTCACATCTTCGGATTTAATACCTTTCTCCTTGAGAGACTTCTTAGCTTCCCTCATATCTTCATCATTCAATTTAATTAAACCCCTCATCTTCAATATTGGCGTTGGAGTTGGTTCAGGCGTAGTCCAATCATCATGATTCCGGCTTATTTTAGCCAATAATTCTTCAAATATTGCCCTGGAGTTCTTTTCCTGAAAACACAACCAGCACAACTATCCAGGTATGCCCTAGACTCAATGGTTAGTCCACTATAAAATATATCAAGTAAATCATGCTTTTCCAAATCATGGTCAGGCCGAGCTCTAATAAGAGAGCAAAATCTCGCCCAAGCCTCAGGCAATTTCTCTTCATCTCCCTGGTCAAAATTATAAATTCTCTGCAAAGCAATATGTTGAGCACTAGCAGGAAAGTATTTGCGGAAGAAAACATCAAGCAATTCTTTCGGACTTTTAATAGAATTAGGTGGCAAATTATTATACCAAGTTTTAGCGTCATCCTTTAATGAGAATGGAAAGATTTTAGCAACAAAGTAAGTACGCATCTTGACATCATCAGAAAACAAGCTACTTAGAGTAGATAACTCAGTCATGTGTTCAACAGCACTTTCTTTTTCAGTACCACAAAAGGGTGTTTTCTCAACAATAGCTATATGAGATAGATCAAGAGAAAAATCATAATCTTTATCCTTAATGTTTATAGGAGATGTGGCAAATTTAGGATCAGGAGACAGTTTATATCTAACAGCATGTTCTGCAAGCAACTTTTTAATTTTTCTTGCATCAGTAGTAGCATTGCATTTTTCAATAAAATCATCATTAAGCTCCACATAATCTTCATCAGGATCATCACTAAAATAATCAAGTTCAGGTGAATTAACAGGTGTAGTAGCATTAGGAGTTTCAGTATTTTCAATTTGTCTAGACCTAGCAATTGTAGCATCTAGAAAAGATCCCAATGAACCACTATCATCAAGCACAGCAGAAACATTATCAATATTATGAGAGTTTTCAAATTCAGCAGAAATACCCGCATGTGAAGCATGCAGCGGTGAAACAAGTTTATCAATCACAGATGGTGAATTAAGAGCTGCAGAGGTATTCAGAATTGTACCTTTTCTTGTAGTGGATGGTAATATGGCGATCTTAGTATCGCGAGGTTTACCCATGATGGAGAATTTGCAGCGAACAATATTAATCCAAGTGAACTTCCAAATAAAGCTATGCTCCCCGGCAACGGCGCCAGAAAATAGTCTTGATGACCCACAAGTATAGGGGATCGCAATGGGCCTTCGAGGGAACTAAAACCCAATTTATTGATTCGACCCAAGGGGAGACAAAGAACACTTGGAAGCCTCAACAGCGGAGTTGTCAATTCAGCTGCACTGGAAACAGACTTGCTCGCAAGAGTTTATCGTAGTAACAGCTTTTATAGCAGTAGCAGTAGTGAAATAACGAGTAAGAAAGTAACAAAGACAGCAGTAGTGATTTTAGTAAACAGCAGGATTAAAATACTGTAGGCACGGGGACGGATGACGGGCGTTGCATGGATGAGAGAAACTCATGTAACAATCATAGCAGGGCATTTGCAGATAATAATAAAACGGTGTCCAAGTACAAAGCAATCAATAGGCATGTGTTCCATATATAGTCGTGCGTGCTCGCAATGAGAAACTTGCACAACATCTTTTGTCCTACCAGCCGGTGGCAGCCGGGCCTCAAGGGAAACTACTGGATATTAAGGTACTCCTTTTAATAGAGTACCGGAGCAAAGCATTAACACTCCGTGAACACATGTGATCCTCACATCGCTACCATTCCCTCCGGTTGTCCCGATTTCTGTCACTTCGGGGCCATTGGTTCCGGACAGCGGCATGTGTATACAACTTATAGGTAAGACCATAAACAATGATTATCTTGATGAAGCAATAACATGTTCAGATCTGAGATCATGGCACTCGGGCCCTAGTGATAAGCATTAAGCATAACAAGTTGCAACAATATCATCAAAGTACCAATTACGAACACTAGGCACTATGCCCTAACAATCTTATGCTATTACATGACCAATCTCATCCAATCCCTACCATCCCCTTCAGCCTACAGCGGGGGAATTACTCACACATGGATGGGGGAAACATGGCTGGTTGATGTAGAGGCGTTGGCGGTGATGGCGGCGATGATCTCCTCCAATTCCCCATCCCGGCGGAGTGCCAGAACGGAGACTTCTGGCTCCCGCGACGGAGTTTCGCGATGTGGCGGCGTTCCGGAGGGTTTCGCGGCGACTTCGACTTCTCCCCGTGCGTTTTTAGGTCGAGGCCGATAAATAGTCCGAAGGAGGGCGTCGGAGGCCGGCCGAGGGGGCCACACCACAGGGCCGCGCGGGCCCCCCCTGGGCCGCGCCGCCCTATGGTGTGGGGCCCTCGGGCCTCCACCTTAATTGTCCTTCTGGCTCCGTCATTATTCTAGGAAAATAGGGCCTTCTGCATAAATTCCGAGGATTTTCCCGAAAGTTGGATTTCTGCACAAAAACGAGACACCAGAACAGTTCTGCTGAAAACAGCGTTAGTCCGTGTTAGTTGCATCCAAAGTGCACAAATTAGACGCAAAACAATAGCAAAAGTGTTCGGGAAAGTAGATACGTTTTGGACGTATCAAACAGCAGAAGATTTTTGAAAAAAAGATTACTGTACTGCTATCAAGTTTGACAGATTTCTGCCACCTTGTGTTTGTGTGACTCTTTTAGTTTTCATTCTCTTGTTTTTGCTTTGTTTCTTTTCTAAAACACAAAAAGACCAAAAATATTTCTTTTGTTTCTCTTTATCATTTGTTTATTTGGTTTCTTGTTCCTATTTTGGTTTATTTACTATTGTTGGTTTGCTATAAGAAAATCCAACAAGATTTTACTTTCGTTCTTGTTTCCAATTCAAAAACACCAAAAATATTTGTTGTTCTTCTTAGGTTTTGTAAAGTTTTTTATGGAGTTCAGCGGTCTCCGGTGTTTGTAGCTTGGTTTTCATTTCATATTATTCAAGCCACACAAGTGAAAGGCAATAATGACGATCTACGACAACTCGACTGTGGTGAGAGGCTGGTATGAACTCTATTTGTTTTCATTTTTGTACATATGCTCATTCATGTGAGCATGCTTAGTTGGTTCATGTGAGGTATATGTCATTTAATGAAAGTCTAGTAGTTCATGATTTCTCATGTTTAGCTCCAATTTATTAATAATGAGTAGCGTGTCATAAATATTTGCTTGCATTGTTTTATTCATAGAAAGGTATGACATTATGGTATCCTCCTCTGAATAATTCATTTGAATTTACTTGGCACATGCTCACGCATGCATATGACTGAAAAACAAAAGTCAATTAAGCCTCGATGATTTACTTTGCTTCAGAGTTCTCGTATCACTTTTATGCCTCCGTTCATTTTATTTTGTCGCAAGCATGATTATGACAGTTATTGCTCTCTTGATTGTCGCTTCCCCATCTATTGCTAGCCTTCACTTGTACTGAGCGGGAATGCTGCTCGTGCTTCCAAATCCCTAAAAACCAAGTTATTCCAAAGTGTCCACCATAAATACCTATGCATGGCATTTCAAACCATTCCAAGTAAATTTTCATGTGCTACCTTTAAAACCTTCAAAGTACTTCTCAATTTGTGTCAATGTTTTTATAGCTCATGAGGAAGTATGTGGTGTTTCATCTTTCAACCTTGTCATTTACTCCTGACAGACTTTCACCAATGGACTAGTGGCACATCCGCTTATCCAATAATTTTGCAAAAAGAGCTGGCAACAGGGTGCCCAGCCCCAATTAATTAACTTTCATCGATAATTCTCTTCACATGTTTTGCCCTGATTTATCAGTAAGAAGCTTAATTTGCAAATAGACACTCCTCCATTGTATGTGAATGTTGGAAGGCACCCGAGGATTCGGTTAGCCATGGATTGTGTAAGAAAAGGTTGGGAGGAGTGTCATCCATAATGAAACTAACACTACAAGAAAAGTTGCCATGGCCGACGAAGTTGAAGTCGCACCGTGGTTGCTGGTGTACCATGGCCGACGATTTTGGGTCTGTCCGCTGTGCATGTCAAAACGTTTTTTTTCTCGTTTTTGAGGCCACCTAGCCTTACGAAACCGGCCAAAACGTTGCGTATGGTGGCCCGGGACGTGGTGCATCTCGAATTCTCGGGTTCGCCGGCCGAGTCAACGCAAATCCGCACCGCCGAGGGATGTAGGGCCCAGATGGCAGCCTCTCTGGCATTGTTTTTTTCTCGATCGCGCCATCTCGTTCAACGCTCTCCGATCGAGCCGTTTACGATGCAGGATCATGGGTCCCGCATGTCATCCTCTGTGAACCAAAATTCTTTCTATTCTTGGATTTTTTTGACCCCCTGATTTCTGGCTACTTCCTTTTTCTTTTGATCCCTTGCCGCCTTGGAAACGTTGAGACCGCTGCTGCTAAATGGGACCCGCATGTCATCCTCTATGTACTATAAAACTTTCTTTTCTTGGATTTTTTTGGCACCTCATATTTGGTCACTTGCCTTTTTCTTTCGATCCCCTGCCGCCTCTCAAACGGTGATACCGCTGCTGCTAAATGGGACCCGCATGTCATCCTCTATGTACTATAAAACTTTCTTTTCTTGGATTTTTTTTGGCACCTCATATTTGGTCACTTACCTTTTTCTTTCGATCCCCTGCCGCCTCTCAAACAGTGATACCGCTGCAGCTAAATGGGACCCGCATGTCATCCTCTATGTACTATACAACTTTCTTTTCTTGGATTTTTTTTGCACCTCATATTTGGTCACTTACCTTTTTCTTTCGATCCCCTGCCGCCTCTCAAACGGTGAGACCGCTGCTGCTAAATTGGACCCGCATGTCATCCTATATGTACTATAAAACTTTCTTTTCTTGGATTTTTTTGGCACCTCATATTTGGTCACTTACCTTTTTCTTACGATCCCCTGCAGCCTCTCAAACGGTGATACCGCTGCTGCTAAATGGGACCCGCATGTCATCCTCTATGTACAATCAAGTTTCTTTTCTTGAATTATTTTTGGATCCTGATATTTGGTCACTTGCCTTTTTCTTTCGATCTCATGCCACGTTTGAAACGTTTAGGAACCTGCAGGCTCATGGGACCCGCATGTCATCCTCTATGTACTATAAAAGTTGATTTTCTTGGTTTTTTTCACCCTCCGATTTTTGGCTATTTCCTTTTTCTTTTGATCCCCTGCCGCCTTTGAAACGTTGAGGACTCTGCTGGCTCATAGGTCCCACATGTCAGCCTGTATGAACGATAAAACTTTCCTTTCTTGGAGTTTTTTTACCCCCTAATTTCTGGCTAATTTCTTTTTTCTTTTGATCTCAAGCCGCATTTGAAACGTTGGGACCGCTGCTGCAAAATGGGACCCGCATGTCATTCTCTATGTACAATAAAGTTTCTTTTCTTGGATTATCTTTGGCTCCTGATATTTTGTCACGTGCCTTTTTCTTTCGATCTCATGCCGCCTTTGAAACGTTGACTAAGCTGCTGGCTCATGGGTCCCGCATGTCATCCTCTACGAACAATAAAAGTTTCCTTTCTTGGAGTTATTTTTGACCCCTAATTTCTGGCTATTTGCCTTTTTTATTTTGATCTCCTGCCCCCTTTGAAACGATGAGGACGCTGTTGGCAGGTCGGTCCCACATGTCATCCTCTGTGAACAATAAAAGTTTCCTTTGATGGATTTATTTTGAACCCCTAATTAATTTCGGGATATTTCTTTTTTTTCTTTGATCCCCTGCCACCTTGGAATCGTTGAGGATGCTGCTACCTCATGGGTCCCGCATGTCATCCTCTCAGAACGGTAAATGTTTCTTTTCTTGGATTTTGTTTACCAAATGATTTTTGGCTAATTTTTTCTTTCGATCTCCTGCCGCCTTTAAAACATTGAGGACGCTGCTGGCTCACGGGTCCAACATGTCAGCCTCTATGAACAATAAACGCTGAGGATGCTGCTGCCTCATGGTCCCGCATGTCATCCTCTTAGAACGAAAATGTTTCTTTTCTTGGATTGTTTTCCAACATATTTTTGGTTTATTTTTTCTTTCCATCCCCTGCCGTCTTTAAAACGTTGACGACGCTGCTGGCTCATGGGTCCCCGATGTGAGCCTCCCCGTACAAGAAACATGTGATATCTTGATTATTTTTGCAGACAATAAACAGTGTATTGCGCTCTGAGCTATTTCAAATGGATAAATTAAATCTTTATTTTTACATAAACAAACTTATATGTTGAATCTCCTTGCTTTTTTGTTTTTGCGAAGCATAGGACTTTCCTGTTTTTTTTTTAGAAAATTCCGAACTTTCCTGTTTTGGAGTGGGCTAAAATTGTACGAGTCAAAAGGCCAAGCAGGATAGTTCGAAGGCCCAGATGTCCAGATGCAGCCCAATTGAAATCTTTCTTCTTGGATTTTTTTCACCCCCTGATTTCTGGCTACTTCATTTTTCTTTTGGTTCTGTGTCGCCTTGGAAACGTTGAGACCGCTGCTCCAAATGGGACCCGCATATCATCCTCTACGTACAATCAAGTTTCTTTTCTTGAATTATTTTTGGCTCCTGATATTTGGTCACTTGCCTTTTTCTTTCGATCTCATGCCACGTTTGAAACGTTGAGGACCCTGCTGGCTCATGGGACCCGCATGTCATCCTCTATGTGCTATAAAAGTTTATTTTCTTGGGTTTTTTTTCACCCTCTGATTTTTGGCTATTTCCTTTTTCTTTTGATCCCCTGCCGCCTTGGAAACGTTGAGTAAGCTGCTGACTCATGGGACCCGCATGTCATCCTCTATGTACAATCAACTTTCTTTTTTCTTTTGATCTCAAGCCGCATTTGAAACGTTGAGACCGCTGCTGCTAATTGGGACCCGCATGTCATCCTCTACGTATAATAAAGTTTTTTGTTGGATTATCTTTGGCTCCTGATATTTTGTCACTTGCCTTTTTCTTTCGATCTCATGCCGCCTTTGAAACGTTGAGTAAGCTGCTGGCTCATGGGTCCCGCATGTCATCCTCTACGAACAATAAAACCCTTTCTTGGAGTTATTTTTTACCCCTAATTTCTGGCTATTTGCCTTTTTCTTTTGATCTCCTGCCCCCTTTGAAACGATGAGGACGCTGTTGGCAGGTCGGTCCCACATGTCATCCTCTGGGAACAATAAAAGTTTCCTTTGATGGATTTATTTTGAACCCCTAATTAATTTCTGGATAGTTCCTTTTTTTTTCTTTGATCCCCTGCCGCCTTGGAATCGTTGAGGATGCTGCTGCCTCATGGGTCCCGCATGTCATCCTCTTAGAACGAAAATGTTTCTTTTCTTGGATTTTGTACCAACATATTTTTGGTTTATTTTTTCTTTCCATCCCCTGCCGCCTTTAAAACGTTGACGACGCTGCTGGCTCATGGGTCCCCGATGTCAGCCTCCCTGTACAAGAAACATGTGATATCTTGATTATTTTGCAGACAATAAATAGTGTATTGCGCTCTGAGCTATTGCAAACGGATAAATTAAATCTTTATTTTTACATAAACAAACTTATATGTTGAATCTCCTTGTTTTTTTGTTTTTGCGAAGCATAGTACTTTCCTGTTTTTTTTAGAAAATTCCGAACTTTCCTGTTTTGGAGTGGGCTGAAATTGTACGAGTCAAAAGGCCAAGCAGGATAGTTCGAAGGCCCAGATGTCCATATGCAGCCCAATTGAAATCTTTCTTCTTGGATTTTTTTCACCCCCTGATTTCTGACTACTTCATTTTTCTTTTGGTCCTGTGCCGCCTTGGAAACGTTGAGACCGCTGCTGCAAAATGGGACCCGCATGTCATCCTCTATGTATAATAAAATTTCTTTTCTTGGATTATTTTTGGCTCCTGATATTTGGTCACTTGCCTTTTTCTTTCGATCCCGTGCAGCCTCTCGAACGGTGATACCGCTACTGCTAAATGGGACCCGCATGGAATCCTCTATGTACAATTAAGTTTCTTTTCTTGAATTATCTTTGGCTCCTGATATTTGGTCACTTGCCTTTTTCTTTCGGTATCATGCCGCCTCTGAAACGTTGAGGAAGCTGCTGGCTCATGGGTCCCGCAAGTCATCCTCTATGTAGAATAAAAGTTTCCTTTCTTGGAATTATTTTTACCCCTGATTTCTAGCTACTTCCTTTTTCTTTTGATCCCGTGCCGCCTTGGAAACGTTGAGACCGCTGCTGCAAAATGGGACCCGCATGTCATCCTCTATGTACAATAAAGTTTCTTTTCTTGGATTATTTTTGGCTACTGATGTTTTGGCACTTTCCTTTTTCTTTCGATCTCATGCCGCCTTTGAAACGTTGAGACCGCTGCTGCAAAATGGGACCCATATGTCATCCTCCATGTACAATAAAAGTTCCTTTTCTTGGATTATTTTTTGTTCCTGATATTTGTTCACTTTCCTTTTTTCTTTCGATCTCATGCCGCCTCTGTAACGTTGAGTAAGTAACTGGCTCATGGGACCCGCATGTCATCCTCTATGTACAATAAAGTTTCTTTTCTTGGATTTTTTTTACCCCCTGATTTTTTGTCACTTGCCTTTTTCTTTCGATCCTATGCCGCATTTGAAATTGAGGAGGCTGCTGGCTCATGGGTCCCGCATGTCATCCTCTATGTACTATAAAACTTTCTTTTCTTGGATTTTTTTTGGCACCTCATATTTGGTCACTTGCCTTTTTCTTTCGATCCCCTGCCGCCTCTCAAACGGTGATACCGCTGCTGCTAAATGGGACCCGCATGTCATCCTCTATGTACTATAAAACTTTCTTTTCTTGGATTTTTTTGGCACCTCATATTTGGTCACTTACCTTTTTCTTTCGATCCCCTGCCGCCTCTCAAACAGTGATACCGCTGCTGCTAAATGGGACCCGCATGTCATCCTCTATGTACTATACAACTTTCTTTTCTTGGATTTTTTTTGGCACCTCATATTTGGTAACTTACCTTTTTCTTTCGATCCCCTGCCGCCTCTCAAACGGTGAGACCGCTGCTGCTAAATTGGACCCGCATGTCATCCTCTATGTACTATAAAACTTTCTTTTCTTGGATTTTTTTTGGCACCTCATATTTGGTCACTTACCTTTTTCTTTCGATCCCCTGCAGCCTCTCAAACGGTGATACCGCTGCTGCTAAATGGGACCCGCATGTCATCCTCTATGTACAATCATGTTTCTTTTCTTGAATTATTTTTGGATCCTGATATTTGGTCACTTGCCTTTTTCTTTCGATCTCATGCCACGTTTGAAACGTTTAGGAACCTGCAGGCTCATGGGACCCGCATGTCATCCTCTATGTACTATAAAAGTTCATTTTCTTGGTTTTTTCACCCTCCGATTTTTGGCTATTTCCTTTTTCTTTGGATCCCCTGCCGCCTTTGAAACGTTGAGGACTCTGCTGGCTCATAGGTCCCACATGTCAGCCTGTATGAACGATAAAACTTTCCTTTCTTGGAGTTTTTTTACCCCCTAATTTCTGGCTACTTTCTTTTTTCTTTTGATCTCAAGCCGCATTTGAAACGTTGGGACCGCTGCTGCAAAATGGGACCCGCATGTCAATCTCTATGTACAATAAAGTTTCTTTTCTTGGATTATCTTTGGCTCCTGATATTTTGTCACGTGCCTCTTTCTTTCGATCTCATGCCGCCTTTGAAACGTTGACTAAGCTGCTAGCTCATGGGTCCCGCATGTCATCCTCTACGAACAATAAAAGTTTCCTTTCTTGGAGTTATTTTTGACCCCTAATTTCTGGCTATTTGCCTTTTTTCTTTTGATCTCCTGCCCCCTTTGAAACGATGAGGACGCTGTTGGCAGGTCGGTCCCACATGTCATCCTCTGTGAACAATAAAAGTTTCCTTTGATGGATTTATTTTGATCCCCTAATTAATTTCGGGATATTTCTTTTTTTTTCTTTGATCCCCTGCCACCTTGGAATCGTTGAGGATGCTGCTACCTCATGGGTCCCGCATGTCATCCTCTCAGAACGGTAAATGTTTCTTTTCTTGGATTTTGATTACCAAATGATTTTTGGCTAATTTTTTCTTTCGATCTCCTGCCGTCTTTAAAATGTTGAGGACGCTGCTGGCTCACGGGTCCAACATGTCAGCCTCTATGAACAATAAACGCTGAGGATGCTGCTGCCTCATGGGTCCCGCATGTCATCCTCTTAGAACGAAAATGTTTCTTTTCTTGGATTGTTTACCAACATATTTTTGGTTTATTTTTTCTTTCCATCCCCTGCCGTCTTTAAAACGTTGACGACGCTGCTGGCTCATGGGTCCCCGATGTGAGCCTCCCCGTACAAGAAACATGTGATATCTTGATTATTTTTGCAGACAATAAACAGTGTATTGCGCTCTGAGCTATTTCAAACGGATAAATTAAATCTTTATTTTTACATAAACAAACTTATATGTTGAATCTCCTTGTTTTTTTTGTTTTTGCGAAGCATGGGACTTTCCTATTTTTTTTTAGAAAATTCCGAACTTTCCTGTTTTGGAGTGGGCTGAAATTGTACGAGTCAAAAGGCCAAGCAGGATAGTTCGAAGGCCCAGATGTCCAGATGCAGCCCAATTGAAATCTTTCTTCTTGGATTTTTTTCACCCCCTGATTTCTGGCTACTTCATTTTTCTTTTGGTTCTATGTCGCCTTGGAAACGTTGAGACCGCTGCTCCAAATGGGACCCGCATATCATCCTCTATGTACAATCAAGTTTCATTTCTTGAATTATTTTTGGCTCCTGATATTTGGTCACTTGCCTTTTTCTTTCGATCTCATGCCATGTTTGAAACGTTGAGGACCCTGCTGGCTCATGGGACCCGCATGTCATCCTCTATGTGCTATAAAAGTTTATTTTCTTGGGTTTTTTTTCACCCTCTGATTTTTGGCTATTTCCTTTTTCTTTTGATCCCCTGCCGCCTTGGAAACGTTGAGTAAGCTGCTGACTCATGGGACCCGCATGTCATCCTCTATGTACAATCAACTTTCTTTTTTCTTTTGATCTCAAGCCGCATTTGAAACGTTGAGACCGCTGCTGCTAATTGGGACCCGCATGTCATCCTCTACGTACAATAAAGTTTTTTCTTGGATTATCTTTGGCTCCTGATATTTTGTCACTTGCCTTTTTCTTTCGATCTCATGCCGCCTTTGAAACGTTGAGTAAGCTGCTGGCTCATGGGTCCCGCATGTCATCCTCTACGAAAAATAAAAGTCTCCTTTCTTGGAGTTATTTTTTACCCCTAATTTCTAGCTATTTGCCTTTTTCTTTTGATCTCCTGCCCCCTTTGAAACGATGAGGACGCTGTTGGCAGGTCGGTCCCACATGTCATCCTCTGGGAACAATAAAAGTTTCCTTTGATGGATTTATTTTGAACCCCTAATTAATTTCTGGATAGTTCCTTTTTTTTCTTTGATCCCCTGCCGCCTTGGAATCGTTGAGGATGCTGCTGCCTCATGGGTCCCGCATGTCATCCTCTTAGAACGAAAATGTTTCTTTTCTTGGATTTTGTACCAACATATTTTTGGTTTATTTTTTCTTTCCATCCCCTGCCGCCTTTAAAACGTTGACGACGCTGCTGGCTCATGGGTCCCCGATGTCAGCCTCCCCGTACAAGAAACATGTGATATCTTGATTATTTTGCAGACAATAAACAGTGTATTGCGCTCTGAGCTATTGCAAACGGATAAATTAAATCTTTATTTTTACATAAACAAACTTATATGTTGAATCTCCTTGTTTTTTTTTTGCGAAGCATAGTACTTTCCTGTTTTTTTAGAAAATTCCGAACTTTCCTGTTTTGGAGTGGGCTGAAATTGTACGAGTCAAAAGGCCAAGCAGGATAGTTCGAAGGCCCAGATGTCCATATGCAGCCCAATTGAAATCTTTCTTCTTGGATTTTTTTCACCCCCTGATTTCTGGCTACTTCATTTTTCTTTTGGTCCTGTGCCGCCTTGGAAACGTTGAGACTGCTGCTGCAAAATGGGACCCGCATGTCATCCTCTATGTACAATAAAATTTCTTTTCTTGGATTATTTTTTTGGCTCCCGATATTTGGTCACTTGCCTTTTTCTTTCGATCCCGTGCAGCCTCTCAAACGGTGATACCGCTACTGCTAAATGTGACCCGCATGTCATCCTCTATGTACAATTAAGTTTCTTTTCTTGAATTATCTTTGGCTCCTGATATTTGGTCACTTGCCTTTTTCTTTCGGTATCATGCCGCCTCTGAAACGTTGAGGAAGCTGCTGGCTCGTGGGTCCCGCAAGTCATCCTCAATGTAGAATAAAAGTTTCCTTTCTTGGAATTATTTTTACCCATGATTTCTGGCTACTTCCTTTTTCTTTTGATCCCGTGCCGCCTTGGAAACGTTGAGACCGCTGCTGCAAAATGGGACCCGCATGTCATCCTCTATGTACAATAAAGTTTCTTTTCTTGGATTATTTTTGGCTACTGATGTTTTGGCACTTTCCTTTTTCTTTCGATCTCATGCCGCCTTTGAAACGTTGAGACCACTGCTGCAAAATGGGACCCATATGTCATCCTCCATGTACAATAAAAGTTCCTTTTCTTGGATTATTTTTTGTTCCTGATATTTGTTCACTTTCCTTTTTCTTTCGATCTCATGCCGCCTCTGTAACGTTGAGTAAGTAACTGGCTCATGGGACCCGCATGTCATCCTCTATGTACAATAAAGTTTCTTTTCTTGGATTTTTTTTACCCCCTGATTTTTTGTCACTTGCCTTTTTCTTTCGATCCTATGCCGCATTTGAAATTGAGGAGGCTGCTGGCTCATGGGTCCCGCATGTTAGCCTCTATGAACAATAAACCTTTCCTTTGTTGGATTTATTTTTTACCCCTAATTTCTCGCTATTTGCCTTTTTCTTTTGATCCCCTGCGGCCTTTGAAACAATGAGGATGACGCTGGCAGGTCGGTCCCACATGTCATCTTCTATGAAGAATAAAAGTTTCCTTTGTTGGATTTACTTTTGACCCCTAATTTCTGGCTATTTGCCTTTTTTTTCTTTTGATCCTCTGCCGACTTTGAAATGATGAGGATGCTGCTGGCAGATCTGTCCCACATGTTAGCCTCTCTGAACTATAAATGTTTCCTTTCTATGATTTATTTTTTACCCCTATTTTCGGGATACTTGCTCTTTTTTTTGGATATCCTACCTCATTTGAAATTTTGAGGACGCTGCTGGCTCATGGGTCCCACATGGCATCCTCTTTGGACGATAAACCTTCATTTCTTGTTAATGACAGGTTTATCTGTATTATTTTTGCAGACTAATACAAGCTCTTTCGCTCCAAGATCTTGCAAGTTAATAGAATAAATCATGGAATTATTAGGATATGTTTTAAATTTCAAATCCACTTTATGAATTTTTGAAAATACCGTGATCCATGTGGGTATGGAGCGATCAAGGAATTTCATATTGGCCATGAGCAGTATCAAAAATTGCAACCCAATAATTCAAAATAAATACAAACAACTTTTATGTAGAATCTCCGTGTTTTTGTTTTTTGCCAATCATAAGATCTGTGGTTCTTTAGAAAAGGGCCAACATTGCATGAGCAGAAAGGCCCATTTGTAGTTATTGTGCTTCGACAGCCGGAGCAAGTAGGCCAATAGCAAATACCTTGTAGATGGCCGTTGGAACCCAAAAGTATTTGTTGCCTAGACTTAGATGCCAAACTCAGCCTTATTGACATGAACCTTGCTATGCACACGACAATTTCAGTCCTATCCGTGTACGAAACACAAGATCCAACCCTTCGTGTGAGGAAGCAGGTGGCAGCACACCTCCAGATGCTCAATCGTACATACACATATCATATAGGAGTTGTCGTATGTACATCGGTTCCGTATTGACATGTTTTTTTCTTTGGTTCACATGTGGGGTCCGCACAGTCACCTAGGTCGCACATCTACTTCCTTGCTCTTAGTTGATGCATGTTTAGTGTCCTGCAGCAAGAATCACTACCCCCAGGGATGTACTTTACCCTTTAGCGGCAAAAAAAAAAGGAATTGTCCTCTCATGAGTATGATCAACAAGAGGTGGCTATATTATAAAGGACGTACACACATTGTAATTATAGCGCTGAAATAAAGTCAATCCTAAAACAGTCATGCATGGGTTATAATATGAAGGCAACACGAAATACAAAAGCGGGGCAGTGTTCAAATAAACTGATTCCTAAAAACAGTGTACTACTTCTCAACACTTCAAGCATAATAAAAAGTGTGTCAGTGTTTTTTTAAAGGTAACACCGAACGGGCAATGTTTAAAGCAGGCTTAAACCACATAGCCGCTTGTCGGACATTATCCCAACCATTTCTGGGAAGGCTGATAACTCCCACAGTCTCGGCTTCATTTGGCTGGAGGTTGCATCGCAAAATTTTAGGGCATTGATTATGAAGAATCTTCCGGTATGTTGTGTAGACGCAGTTTTTCCTCATGAATGGAACCAATGTGCCATCAGGAGCTTTGGATTCACGCTTCTTCAGGTTGGCAATGATCGTGTAATTGAGTCCGAGGAATAGAGAGTGGTCGATGAGGCTATTAACCTGCCTCCAAAGAAAGTCCCCTGCACGTGCAGTAGATAAGGGATCCTGCTCAAAGACGTAGGTGGCAACAGGAGGATACTGCCATAGCTGAAGTCCATTAGCAGAATAGGGAATGTCAGGAGGTACTTCAACATTGGCAATCCCAATGTTGTTTACTGTAAGGATGATCATCAATCGCTTGCCATCAGCAGATGGAGCGAGGAACCACGCGTACTGCTGATCATCCACCACCGGTGGCGGGATTACAGACGGGAGCATCGGATTTTCTGCAATATTAGAAATAGAGACAAATAGGGTGTTACTGGCAACCATATTCAAACAGCAGCATTGTTCATCGTTCATGCTCACAGTATAAATATGACTATGTAAGCTAAGGACATTGGTCACTCATGTGTTCAAATCGAGTGTCCAATATATTAGTTATACTGCATCCATCCCACGAAACTAGTCTTAACTTCGCCAAAACTAGACACTAGTTAGTGTATACACAGTTATATACTACCTCTGTCCCACCGAAAGTGTGTGAGATTTGTCCAAATTCAGATGTATCTAGACAGTGAAAGCATATAGATACATTCAAATTTTGAAAAATATATATCATCTTAAGTTTAAGTCCTGTGCTGTAGTTAATTCCCTTTGTCTTAAGTTATCTATTAGAGAGCTTCCCTGTGACCATCCGAAGGGTAAGAAATGTTTAACTGTATAAGTGGATTGCCTAGACCTTTCCATCAGTTCGGACTTTTGGTTGCGCTGGCTAGTCCATGAAGCTTGACATGGTGTTAGAGCCAGGGTCTCTAGTTCGAGTCCTGGCTTTCGCAATTTATCCAAAAATTGTTGTTTCCCCCTCGGAGTCCACGTATATGCCTCTTGAGCTATATCTCTGAGTCTTTCCACGTGTTGACTTGTCTCCCATCACACGTGAGGGGGGGGGGTGTTGAATTGTATAAGTGGATTGCCGCCCTTGCGATCAGTTCGGACTTTTGGTTGTGTTGGTAGTGCATGAAGCTTGACAAGAAAGAAATGCTCTTTGTAGCTAACCCCAAATCTGGTAACATTTGCAAAATAGGTATCAGATGCAGCTATCCATTCAGTAGAAGAATTTGCATTTTAGAGTTGAAGGTTCATAATCTCTTCTCTACTATTGATAGTAAAGGGTACACATGGTATTTGTTTATCTCATTTTCGCGTTCTAAAAAAGGTACGCTATATGGTTGTGCTAAGTTAAATTGATTAAGTCTGTTCAAGTTTATCGAAAATTATACTACCAACATCTAAAACATCAATATAGGTTCATATATTACAAAAGATATTTAGATTTTCTTTTCTCGAACACATGCCTAGTCGTGCATCATTATATATTAGAGCATACAGGGTTGTAGCAAGGCTAAGAAAAACTGAGAAAGCAAAAAGAAAGAACTATACAAGGGACTACAGGCAGCTAACTTTGTTAGTCCTGCAGGTGCTAAATCTTATATATATATGAGGTTGTAGATATTAGTCGTAAACTTACTCAAACTTAAATAACATTGAATTAGGAAAAAGATAACCTGAGTTATTTTGAATGAGGGGACGTCACAATCACTAATCAAAGATAATTGTGGGAAACTGAAATCTATTCAAGAAAATGGGAGAAATAATGTATCAAAAACAAAATTAATTATACCATTTTGCAGATTGTTCACCGATATAAGCAAAGAACTGTTTGATCTGCATGTAGGTACATCCAATCAAGGCTTTTTCCCCGATCTCTAGAAAATATAAGCTACGCATGTAATTACAAACGATTTTCTTCTATTTTTATGTTTCTACATTAACATTTGAGATACTTGTTAATTACATCCATATTCTGCAGTTGCATAGAGTTACTAATTCAGGAATGCATTCACATACGGAGTATACTATGTTTGCTGATGACTGACTAGTACTAATTTATTGCAAGCAACGGTTCATTCATATTCAGATAAAGGATGTGATCGTTAAGTCGTATACTTATGAAAATCCTTATGCATCTCTCTGATGCAGATGGCGGGGGTCTCTCGTCCTCCTTTTGGAGGCAAAATCAATTAGTTATATATGAAACAATGGGTGTAAAAGGTTATCAAAAAGGGTGCCTTCATAGTGCTACGTTATCTTTTGGGATACTGGTTAATTACATCCATATTCTGCAGTGGCGTAGAGTTACTAATTCAGGAATGCAATCACATACTGAGCATACTATGTTTGTTGGTGACTAATTCGTACTAATTCATTGCAAGCAACGGTTCATTCATATTCAGCAAAAGGGGTGTGATCATTAAATCATTTATGAAAGGTAAAATATAAACAAGGTAGTTCATGAATAACTTCATTGATTAAGGCAGTGTATCATGCAATGCAACATAAGGACTGAAAAAATACCATTTGCGGTGTCCCAGAAGTACGTGGAGCCGTCAGTTTCGTCCACCGCAAAAACGTGGCCACCGAGTTCAATGGCATCACAGTAATTTGGATAATCAGGTGCAGGTGTAAGGGCCTCCAGCATTCTCCAGTCGCCACCCCTTTCAAGGTAGAAAATCGTTTTGTCGAACAAGGCGATGAGCTTGTAATCTGCGTACCTCCCACCTTTTGTGGGCACTTGGCAGATTACAATCTTCAACAAATTAATTACTGGACACCAGTTTAAACAGTATCCAGGTTTATATGAGACACTAGTATCATCAATCTTCGAAGCTGGTAGGGATGGAAGAGAGATATGTCGCTCGGTGTAGACGTTCACGAGGCACCACTGGCACCGATGATGATCGGCGGCGGCGATCCAGTCGCCGTTCGCGCCAAGCCATTTTTTGCCGTGCATGAACGGCAGGGCGACAGAACGACGAGGATGGTCGAGGGGCACCAGGTCGTACACGGTATCATGCAGACGAGATGCTCTCGCCACATCCCAGGGTTCATCGAACCAATAAGAAGGCGGAGGCATCAGCAGGCAGGGTTCATCCCAATGGTGCATCTTACCTTCATCCTTGCTGATCCGGTCGTAGAGCTCCCTGGAACATGCGGCAAGTCGGACGGTGTAGGTAACGTCCAGATGCACAGCGATGAGGTCGATGTTGTCGCCGGTGAGAGCCTCCTAGTGGCCTTCCCCGCCGCCCCGGCAAAGCCTAGAATAATCCATCACGTGAAGATGGATTTAGGTGCATGGCGGATGCAACTGCGCTTGGGGTTTTTGGAGGAGAGGGCGAGCGCTATGGCAGGAACGATGCGGCGCGCGGCCGGCCGGGGTAAGGAGAGAAAGGTATAGTACTAGTGATGCGGCGTGGTGGGGATCGAGATCCTGCGCGTGCGCGTGATTCTGGGAGGGTGAAGAAGAAGATGACAGACATGCAAGGGGCAAAAACTAGGTAGAGTAGTACTCTAGGCTGCTGCTGCGACTGGGCGCCGATTTGACTGTTGGTATACTAGCACGCCACCCATCTATAAATTTGCGACGACGTTTGGTGCAGTGATGTCTCGTCACATCAGGTTGACCAGAGAGGTTTTTTTTTACAGTTTCCATTTCGATATATTTTTCGCCAATAATCGTAGTTCTCTACATGCCAGAGACACGTACCTTAACACGTGGGCAACATGCAACCGCGCGAGCACCAAAATGGAATGAGAGATGTTTTAGAGCAGAACTTCATTTTCAATGCCTTTCCTAGTTTGGTTTGGAAACCGGGCAGAGCTTCAGTGATTTGATGCTTCCAAGATACATTGTGACTATGTGCCACCATCTACCATCCATTTGAGATCCAACGTTCCAAACTATCTCTTATTTCGAAGCTAAGGGCTCCTTTGATTCAAAGGATTTGCATAGGAATTGTGTAGGATTTGGTTCCTATGGGAAAATTTCCTATACATGTTGTTTGATTCATAGGAACATAGCCTATAGGAAAAATTCCTATAGGAATCTTGTAGTGTAATTCCTATAGGAAAAAAGCATTAGCCCATACCTCATGGAAAAATTCCTTTGCTACAATCAAACAAACTTCATCTTCCTATAGGATTCAACTAGATATGCCATTCCAATCCTATACCTTTCCTATTCCTATGTTTTTCCTATCCTTCAAATCAAAGGAGCCGAAAAACTATTCAGAAAATTTTGAAAAAATCCAGTAATATGTAGATGCCTTGTTTTAAAATCTATGAAGCTTGTGATTAAATAGCTTCTTACGTACTCGAGCACTACTTCAAACTAAATATATATTTGCTCACAAACCTATAATTCAAATCGAATGAAACTTCACCAAAATATAAATCGAAATATGCATGATTTACTGGAAGTTTGAGATAGGAACCTTAACATTAATTAAGATGGGACCCAACATTAATTAATATGGGACCCACGTAGTATGAGATAGTGTAATTCCTATAGAAAAAAAGCATTAGCTCATACCTCATGGAAAAATTCCTTTGCTACAATCAAACAAACTTCATCTTCCTATAGGTTTCAAGTAGACATGCCATTCCAATCCTATACCTTTCCTATTCCTATGTTTTTCCTATCCTTTAAATCAAAGGAGAACTCATTTACATGACATTATTTTTTCCATGAAGCAGAGTTAACACACCTATCAATTGGTACATTTTGGAGTGACTAAGATGGAACCAGGCTTACTTATTCGTTTTCACGTGTAAAACTTGTCTAAATCTTGGTCAAACCAAATTGGCAGGAAATTAAAAAAATAGAAAAATGAAAAACCAAAGCACATAGTCTTATATGTCATATGGTAAGCATTAAAGTTGATAAACAAGGTCTAGACATATTCAAACCATACAAATCATGTATCTACCCCCTAACCCCTAAACTATGTCTTATGAAGTCAAGCATGAAGAGAAGTGGTTTTGGGTTTCAAACATGGAAATTGCAAAAACCTCCCAAAAACTTCATTTTAGAGTGACTAAGAATGATACATGCTTCCCTTTTCATTTTCATGTTTTAAACTTGTTTAAATCTTGGTCAAACCTAGGATTTGACCAAGATACAAATGGGCACAAAAAAATAAAAATGAAAAACAAAAGCACATAGTCTTCTTATGTCATATCGTAAGCATTCAAGTTGATAAACAAGGTCTAGATATATCCAAACCAGACAAATCATGTATGTACCCCCTGTCGATCTTATGAAGTCTAGCATGAAGAAAACTCGTTTTGGGTTTCAAACATGGAAATTTCAAGAACATCCCAAAAGCTTCATTTTAGAGCGACTAAGAAGGATCCAGGCTTACCTTTCCATTTTCATGCTTTAAACTTATTTAAATCTTGGTCAAATCTAGGACTTGGCCAAGTTTCAATTGGGCATAAATAAAAAAATAGAAAAATGAAAAACCAAAGCGCACATAGTCTTCTTATGTCTGATATATAGTAAGCATTAAAGTTGGTAAACAAAGTCTAGACATATTCAAACTAGACAAATCATGTATCTACCCCCTAACCCCTAAACTCTGTCTTATGAAGTCAAGCATGAAGAGAAGTGGTTTTGGGTTTCAAACATGGAAATTTCAAAAACCTCCCAAAAACTTCATTTTAGGGTGACTAAGAAGGATACAGGCTTCCCTTTTCATTTTCATGTTCTATACTTGTTTAAATCTTGGTCAAACCTAGGATTTGACCAAGATTCAAATGTGCATCAAAATTTAAAAAAAATTCAGAAAAATGAAAAACCAAAGCACATAGTTTTCTTATGTCATATAGTAAGCATTAAAGTTGATAAACAAGGTCTAGACATATTCAAACAAGAAAGATCATGTATCTACCCCCTATCCCTAAACTTTGTCTTATGTGTCAAGCATGAAGAGAAGTGGTTTTGGGTTTCAAATATGGAAATTTCAAAAACCTATCAAAAGCTTCATTTTAGAGTGACTAAGAAGGATCCATGCTTACCTTTTCATTTTCATATTTTAAACTTTTTTAAATCATTGTCAAACCTAGGATTTGACCAAGATTTAAATGGGCATAAAATTTAAAAAAAACAGAAAAATGAAAAACAAAAGCGCATAGTCTTCTTATGTCACATATATATATAGTAAGCATTCAAAAGTTGATAAACAAAGTCTAGACATATTCCAATAAGACAAATCATGTATCTACCCCTAACCCTAAACTCTGTCTTATGAAGTCAAGCATGAAGAGAAGTGGTTTTTGGTTTCAAACATGCATGGAAATGTCAAAAACCTCCCAAAAGCTTCATTTTAGAGTGACTAAGAAGGATCCAGGCTTACCTTTTCATTTTCATGTTTTAAACTTGTTTAAATCTAGGTTAAACCTAGGATTTGACCAAGATTCAAATGGGCATAATAATTCAGACAAAAAAACTAAAGAATGAAAAACCAAAGCACATAGCCTTCTTAATTATGTCATATAGTAAACATTCAAGTAGATAAACAAGGTCTAGACATATTCAAACAGAAAAATCATGTATATATCTACACCTAACCCTAAACTCTGTCTTATGAAGTCAATCATGAAGAGAATTGGTTTTGGGTTTCAAACATGGAAATTTCAAGAACGTCCCAAAAGCTTCATATATATATTTTAGAGTGACTAAGAAGGATCCTGGCTTACGTTTTCATTTTCATGTTTGAAACTTGTTTAAATCATGGTCAAACCTAGGATTTAACCAAGAATCAAATGGGCATAAAATTCTAAAAAATAGAAAAATGAAAAACAAAAGCACATAGTCTTCTTATGTCATATAGTAAGCATTCAAGTTGATAAACAAGGTTTAGACATATTCAAACCAGACAAATGATGTAACTAATTCATGATACTATGCATTGTAGGTGTTGTATCATAAACTAGTATCATACTCCCTCCGTCCATATATAAGTGGACGTGCGGGATTTTCAAGGTAAATTAGTAAAAAGAGAGAAAAATTGCATTAGGAAGAGGCAACCAACATCTCTCTCCTCTTTAATTATTTCATCTCCAATAGGCTAAGTGCATGTACAAAATTAAGATAACATGTGTTGAATATTATTGGGTTTGATTTCCATGCGATGAGAGAGAAATAACTTTTGCTAATTTAAAGTGCATTGGAAAGATAGAAGTACACTCTTTCATGGACAAAGTTTGAGGCTAGATGTCCACTTATTTGAGGACGGAGGGAGTATGTATGATACTAGTCTATGATACTTCCCATTGTGACTAGTCTAAGTGCTTTTGCACAATGAACACTAGCTATGCACAGACCTCAAAAAACACTTCTACATCATTCTACTATTCACAATTTCTTTTCCTAATAGAACTACGTACCATTGTTTTTAATATAATCTTGTGACGAGAGTATATATTTCTAAAATAGTCATTTATGTTTCGCATAAGCTCAAAGAGGGGTACTTAATTATG
The DNA here is from genome assembly GCF_019359855.2 of Lolium perenne. Lineage (NCBI taxonomy): Eukaryota > Viridiplantae > Streptophyta > Magnoliopsida > Poales > Poaceae > Lolium > Lolium perenne. Next base: position 88,004,782 of record NC_067245.2, on the reverse strand, counting down.
AGAGATATCTTTCAACTAATACGTGGTAGGAGTACTTTAATTATGTGAGCTATCGTGTGAAATGCATACTAGAACGAGTACAGAAGGTGTTTGATAACATTACAGGCCACACGCTTAGTGTAGCCTGCATTGTAGGAGCATTACATCAATTTAACAAGTACGGAGCAGTAGCCTAGGTAGAGATAACAGGCAAAGGAAATAGTTCAACGGATAGTACAACACAACTACGGAAAGGGAGTAGCCTAGGTAGAGATAAACATGCAAATGAAATAGTTCAACAGATACAAATCTTGCATTACAACACGAGTATTACATAAAGTATATCAGCCCTTCTTTCTGGACCTGTGACGTGAAGGCAGGTTCCATTGCCGGGCGTTGGCGAAGCTTGGGATGAACCACAGCGGAACCTGCCGCCATGTCCATCTAATGTTGGTTTGGAAACCAACAGTACAGTCTTCAGAATTCAAACTGAAGTGGCAAATTTCTGGAGAAGGATGATATGCAAGGCCTACTGCATGGTGCGATGTGTAAACAAAGCTGTTTCTCGCCATATTTGGACGGTCATGTTCTGCCCCGTCTTCTACTGGAATGATAATCGGATAGTTCACTCCAAGGAAGAGAGAATATGATCAAAGGGAAATAATCCTCCTCCATGGCCTCGGTGGCATCAACTGACTGGTGTCCATGCTGTACACCTCGCAGCCAAGTAAACGCTTACCATACCCGCTAATAGTGCGACCATGACGACCCTCAGAGGTAGCAGCAGCAGGTAAAATCCGAACCTGTCCAGTATAATCCCGCCCGTTAGTAACGCCCCAGGTATGGACCAGAAGAAGTCTAGAACCATCAGGAGATCGTGCTAACCACCAGGAGCAAAGATTGTACCGACCTTGTTCATCAAGTTCTGGCGGAATAGGTGCCGTGCTGATCAACAAAGGACCTTGCAAAGGAAAGCACAGCTTGAAGTCAGTTCAGCAAAACTTGATTAGTTCATTACATACATGAATAATGATACTAGCTAAAATACTGCCTCCGATTCAAATTAATTGACTCAACTGGATGTATCTAGCTAGATATGCACAAATTAATTGACTCAAGTTTGTCTAGCTAGATGCATTCGCTAGACAAAGCTGAGTCAATTTGATTTGGATATGAGGGAGTACTTTATTTTGACTCAAAGGCATATCGCTGCTGATTTTGATTGAATATAGAGGGGGAAAGGTACAGGCATGACACGAAAACTACACAACAAAAAGAAAAAGGCTAAAGCTAAATCTGAAACTAGCAGGTAATAGCGAAAACACATCATATGAGATGAGAAAAATTACCCCAAGAAAGTTGATTCCATGCATAAACTTCGCCTGTCTGAGTTACAGCAAATACAATACCCTTGTGGATGATTGCATCGGAGTAGCCGAACGCTAAGAACTTGTTGTCAAGAACTATCCATGTGCTAGAAGCACAGTGAAGGACTGCAATTGCCGCGTTGAAGATGGCAAGAACAGAGAAACTAGTATAATTTGAAGCAGCTGTTGGAACTCGGCAAATAGCTATCTTCAGCAGTTGAAGATGTTGATCATTACACTCGAACAAAAGTTTATCCGGGGTGGATTTAAACTGACGTATTGCTGGTAGAGGAATCCGGCGACCAGTGTACACATTGACAAGCTCCCAATTCTAGGGGAAGCCAAGAAGAGCGATCCAATCTCCATTCGCGCCTGCCCACATGCCCGTACCACCATCTGGAATCACGGCATCGGAAGAGATCCTGTCCAGCAGCGTCAGTTGGCACAATGTACCCTTGCGCTCTTTCGAATCCTGCTGCTCGCCCTTCTGCGCACCCTGCAGCTTGAACTTGACGACGCGGGAAAAGGGATTGTGCGCGGAGGGTACCTGAGTTTGGTGAGTATGAAGAACACATGGCAAGCCAAACGGCTGAGATGCAGGCAGAGCTACACTTTGTGTTGCTGAATCATGATAAAACTTGCATGAACCGACGAGGCTCGCGGCGGTGATGACATCGCATCGGGATGCGATTTCTTCAAAGGGGCCATCAGCAAACACCCAAGAACTGCCACTCTCATTGATCGATCTCGCCATTGGAAGGATGTGGTCAAGTGGGTGTGGGGGTGTGGGAGTGGGATGCTGGCGTTTGGGTATGAGGTATTGGAGGACAGTGCGAGCGGTAGCTGGTAGAGCGATATGGATAAAAGTCCACAACTCCTACTAGTACCATTAAACAGGTGGCTCGAGATGATCCGAAAAAGGCATGGCGGCGGTGGTGCAGGGGCTGCTGGTGTAGGCGGGGTCACCAGAGAAGATGGAGATGAAGAAGACGGAGAGGCAGGCAAAAAAACAATTTGAATTGAAATCAATATACGAGTACTACTGGTGTGCCTTCTCTCTCTGGTCTCTGCTGTACTTACTGCACCTGTCGTGAAGGCATGTGATCCGAGAAGAAGCTAATGTGTTGTATAGCTGTCCTTGCACGCCGTGGAGCTGTATTTTGTCTCATCAAATCAGCTCTAGACAGTTTCAGCAGAGAAAAGATCCTTTGCCATCATCATGATATATTACCACGGGCCCACGGTAGTGCACCTTGTACTACCATATACTGTACTGCTCTATATGTTGCACAAACCACCACTTCGACATTTTTTTTGCAGTTTCCACCATGTGGTGGTCTAATATGTTACAAATTTCACCACTTGGTTATCTAATCAGTTAGTTAGTCATGTTGATAGCAAAATCGACAAGTGGGTTCAACATTTCAATGCTCCAATTAATGTTTTAGAAAAAATAGATTTTTCAAAATTCATACTTCTTTTATTTAGCTATTTAAAAATGCTTATTCATTTATTTCAACAAATATTGTGCGGTCTTGAATTTTTTTCAAACAAATATTATGGCATCGGGTTCGGGAATCCTGATAAGGACTGGTCGTGGTACGGGAACCCGAAATGAGGCCCACAACATGGTCGAGAGTGGCAAGGAACCCGTCGAGGTGGATGAACTCGGGAAACCTTGGTAGAGGTAGGGATCTTGAGGAGGCCATTAGGGTTAGCCTACCCCCCAATAAGCGTATGAGCGAAAAAAATTCACATAAGTAGTAGCTATTATTAAAATTTCACAAATATTACGCGCTTTTGAATATTTCAAAAAAACAAATCTCTCTCATTCTCGGCCTTGCTCGACTCGCTCGCTCGCTCGCACCTCCTGCTCACTGACAAACCCTGCACAATAGTCAACATCATCACCCGAAAAAGGGGAGACACCATAATGCTCTCCCTTCTTCTGTCCTTCCGAGTGATCCCTCTTCCTCCGAGTTTCACTAGCTAGACGGGCAAACACACATGTGCTGCATAGTAATAATAAAAAGGTAGAAAAATCGATATACGAATCTATAATTAAATAGGTTAAACTAGGGTTTTGCCCAGTACTACATATCAAGGTTCAAAAAAATCCAACTACGGGGTTCGAACAACACGATTCTAATCCAAGAATTTTTTCTACCTCATCCAAATGGCCTCAAACTATAGGGTTAGCATCTATCTAGTGCAGTATGTGTGAAAATGTATGCACTATGTGTGCTATAACTTGTATGTCGCTCAAATTTGAACCAAATTTGAATAAGTTTGAAATATTTGAAAAAGGGGCTTTTGGCTTAAACGTTTGAAACCCAAAACGACTTCTCTTCATGCTAGACTTCATAAGACCGAGTTTAGGGTTAGGGGGTAGATACATGATTTGTCTGGTTTGAATATGTCTAAACCTTGTTTATCAACTTTAATGCTAACTATATGACATAAGAAGACTATGTGCTTTGGTTTTTCATTTTTTTGTTTTTTTTTTAATTTTATGCCCATATATTTGAATCTTGGTCAAATCCTATGTTTGACAAAGATTTAAACTAGTTTAAAACATGAAAATAGAAAGGGAAGCATGTATCCTTCTTAATTAGTCACTCTAAAATGAACCTTTTGGGATGTTCTTGAAATTTCCATGTTCGAAACCCAAAATGACTTCTCTTCATGCTAGACTTCATAAGATCGATCGAGTTTAGGGTTAGGGGTATATACATGATTTGTATGGTTTGAATATGTCCAAACCTTGTTTATCAACTTGAATATGCTTACTATATGACATAAGAAGATTGTGTACTTTGGTTTTTCATTTTTCTGATTTTTTAAATTTTCTGCCCATTTGAATCTTGGTCAAATCCTAGGGTTGAACATGATTTAAACAAGTTTATAACATGAAATGAAAAGGTAAGGATGGATCATTCTTAGTCACTATAAAATGAAGCTTTTGGGATGTGTTCTTGAAATTTCCATGTTTGAAACCCAAAACGACTTCTCTTCATGCTAGACTTCATAAGATCAACCGAGTTTAGGGGTAGGGGTAGATACATGATTTGTATGGTTTGAATATGTCCAAAAACCTTGTTAATTTATCAACTTGAATGCTTACTATATATGACATAAGAAGACTATATGCTTTTGTTTTTCATTTTTATGATTTTTTATGAATTTTATGCCCATTTGAATCTTTTGGTAAAATCCTAGGTTTGATAAAGATTTAAACAAGTTTAAAATATGTAAATGAAAATGTAAGCACTCTAAAATAAAGCTTTTGGGAGGTTCTTGAAATTTCCATGTTTGAAACCCAAAACCACTTCTCTTCATGATTGACTTCATAAGACAGAGTTTAGGGTTAGGGGTAGATATATACATGAGTTTTCTGGTTTTAATATGTCTAGACCTTGTTTATCAACTTTAATGCTTACTATATATATGACATAAGAATGCTATGTGCTTTGGTTTTTTATTCTTTTGATTTTTTTTTCTGAATTTGTATGTTTAAACAAGTTTAAAACATGAAAATGAAAAGGGAAGTCAGTATCCTTCTTAGTCACTCTAAAATGAAGCTTTTAGGATGTTCTTGAAATTTCCATGTTTGAAACCCAAAACGACTTCTCTTCATGCTAGACTTCATAAGATCGACCGAGTTTAGGGTTAGGGGGTAGATACATGATACATCTCCGACGTATCGATAATTTCTTGTGTTCCATGCCACATTATTGATGATATCTACATGTTTTATGCACACTTTATGTCATATTCGTGCATTTTCTGGAACTAACCTATTAACAAGATGCCGAAGTGCCAGTTGATGTTTTCTGCTGTTTTTGGTTTCAGAAATCCTAGTAACGAAATATTCTCGGAATTGGACGAAATCAACGCCCAGGGTCCTATTTTGCCACGAAGCTTCCAGAAGACCGAAGAGGAGACGAAGTGGGACCACGAGGCGGCCACACCCTAGGGCGGCGCGGCCTGGCCCTTGGCCGCGCCGACCTGTGGTGTGGGGCCCTCGTGTGGCCCCCTGACCTGCCCTTCCGCCTACTTAAAGCCTCCGTCGCGAAACCCCCAGTACCGAGAGCCACGATACGGAAAACCTTCCAGAGACGCCGCCGCCGCCAATCCCATCTCGAGGGATTCAGGAGATCGCCTCCGGCACCCTGCCGGAGAGGGGAATCATCTCCCGGAGGACTCTACGCCGCCATGGTCGCCTCCGGAGTGATGTGTCAGTAGTCTACCCCTGGACTATGGGTCCATAGCAGTAGCTAGATGGTTGTCTTCTCCCCATTGTGCTTAATTGTCGGGTCTTGTGAGCTGCCGAACATGATCAAGATCATCTATCTGTAATTCTATATGTTGCGTTTGTTGGGATCTGATGAATAGAGAATACTTGTTATGTTGATTATCAATTTATGTCTATGTGTTGTTTATGATCTTGCATGCTCTCCGTTACTAGTAGATGCTCTGGCCAAGTAGATGCTTGTAACTCCAAGAGGGAGTATTTATGCTCGATAGTGGGTTCATGTCTCCGTGAACTGGGAAGTGACAAATCTCTAAGATTATGGATGTGCTGTTGCCACTAGGGATAAAACATTGGTGCTATGTTCGAGGATGTAGTTACTGATTACATTACGCGCAATACTTAATGCAATTGTCTGTTGTTAGCAACTTAATACTGGAGGGGGTTCGGATGATAACCTGAAGGTGGACTTTTTAGGCATAGATGCATGCTGGATAGCGGTCTATGTACTTTGTCGTAATGCCCAATTAAATCTCACAATACTCATCATAATATGTATGTGCATGGTCATGCCCTCTTTATTTGTCAATTGCCCAACTGTAATTTGTTCACCCAACATGCTGTTTATCTTATGGGAGAGACACCTCTAGTGAACTGTGGACCCCGGTCCAATTCTCTATACTGAAATACAATCTACTGCAATACTGTTCTACTATTTTCTGCAAACAATCATCATCCACACTATACATCTAATCCTTTGTTACAGCAAGCCGGTGAGATTGACAACCTCACTGTTTCGTTGGGGCAAAGTACTTTGGTTGTGTTGTGCAGGTTCCACGTTGGCGCCGGAATCTCTGGTGTTGCGCCGCACTACATCCCGCCGCCATCAACCTTCAACGTGCTTCTTGACTCCTACTGGTTCGATTAAACCTTGGTTTCTTACTGAGGGAAACTTGCCGCTATGCGCATCACACCTTCCTCTTGGGGTTCCCAACGGACGTGTCAACTACACGCATCAAGCAAATTTCTGGCGCCGTTGCCGGGGAGATCAAGACACGCTGCAAGGGGAGTCTCCACTTCCCAATCTCTTTACTTTTTTTTTGTCTTGCTTTATTTTATTTACTCCCTCCGTTCCTTTCTATAGTGCCTATTGTATTTTGGCATGGAAATTAGCGCAAGCAATTTTTTGACAAAAAACCCCCTAGCGATCTTAGAAACAAAATAGGAAACTGAAATCAGATATCGGAAATTAATCTTGTTTCCATAACCGATCGCGACATGTACTCCCTCTCTCCCGCTATTCTTTCCATAATCAGATTGGTTTCCACATTTTCTAGACGGGAACAGATTGGTTTCCTGATTTACTGGACAGGAACAGATTTGTTTCCAGATTTTCTGGATGGAACATATCGGTGGAAGGGGTTCTTTGCAAAAAAACATAGCTTTACTCTTATATTCTGAAATAAAAGCGAAAAAACAATAGGCATTATAGAAAGGAACGGAGGGAGTACTACTTTGTTTGCTGCACTAAACCAAAATATAAAAAAAATTAGTTGCTAGTTTTACTTTATTTGCTATCTTGTTTACTATATCAAAAACACAAAAAAAATAGTTACTCGCATTTACTTTATCTAGTTTGCTTTATTTACTACTGCTAAAATGGCCACCCCTGAAAATACTAAGTTGTGTGACTTCACAACCACAAATAATAATGATTTCTTATGCACACCTATTGCTCCACCTGCTACTACAGCAGAATTCTTCGAAATTAAACCTGCTTTACTGAATCTTGTTATGCGAGAGCAATTTTCTGGTGTTAGTTCTGATGATGCTGCTGCCCATCTTAATAATTTTGTTGAACTATGTGAAATGCAAAAATATAAAGATGTAGATGGTGACATTATAAAATTAAAATTGTTCCCTTTCTCATTAAGAGGAAGAGCTAAAGATTGGTTGCTATCTCTGCCTAAGAATAGTATTGATTCCTGGACTAAATGCAAGGATGCTTTTATTGGTAGATATTACCCCCCTACTAAAATTATATCTTTGAGAAGTAGCATAATGAATTTTAAACAATTAGATACTGAGCATGTTGCACAAGCATGGGAAAGAATGAAATCTTTGGTTAAAAATTGCCCAACCCATGGACTGACTACTTGGATGATCATCCAAACCTTCTATGCAGGACTAAATTTTTCTTCGCGGAATTTATTGGATTCAGCTGCTGGAGGTACCTTTATGTCCATCACTCTTGGTGAAGCAACAAAGCTTCTTGATAATATGATGATTAATTACTCTGAATGGCACACGGAAAGAGCTCCACAAGGTAAGAAGGTAAATTCTGTCGAAGAAACCTCTTCCTTGAGTGATAAGATTGATGCTATTATGTCTATGCTTGTGAATGATAGGACTAATGTTGATCCTAATAATGTTCCGTTAGCTTCATTGGTTGCCCAAGAAGAACATGTTGATGTAAACTTCATTAAAAATAATAATTTCAACAACAATGCTTATCGGAACAATTCTAGTAATAACTATAGGCCATATCCTTATAATAATGGTAACGGTTATGCTAATTCTTATGGGAATTCTTACAATAATAGTAGGAACACACCCCCTGGACTTGAAGCTATGCTTAAAGAATTTATTAGTACACAAACTGCCTTTAACAAATCTGTTGAGGAAAAACTCAATAAAATTGATATTCTCGCTTCTAAGGTTGATAGTCTTGCCTCTGATGTTGATCTTTTGAAATCGAAAGTTATGCCTAATAGGGATATTGAAAATAAAATTGTTACTACAGCAAATGCCATCCAAGTTAGAATTAATGAGAATATAAGATTAATGGCTGAATTGCGTGCTAGGTGGGATAGAGAAGAAAATGAAAAACTAGCTAAAGGGAAGAATGTAGCTAAAGTTTGGACTATTACCACCACTAGTAATGCTAATGCTACACATGTTGCTGCACCTCCTACTATTAATAATAAAAGAATTGGTGTTAGCAATGTTTCCACTTCTAACGCAAAGCGCGAGAAACTGCCCGAAACTGCTAAAACTGCTGAAACTGCCTATGATAAAGCTGCTGAAATTTTTTCCAACATTGGGGATGATGATCCCATTGATTTAGATTATAATGGTTTGAATTTTGATGATTGCCACATCTCTGAAGTTATAAAGTTCTTAAAAAAACTTGCTAAAAGTCCTAATGCTAGTGCTATAAATTTGGCTTTCACGCAACATATTACAAATGCTCTCATAAAAGCTAGAGAAGAGAAACTAGAGCGCGAAGCCTCTATTCCTAGAAAGCTAGAGGATGGTTGGGAGCCCATCATTAAGATGAAGGTTAAAGATTTTGATTGTAATGCTTTATGTGATCTTGGTGCAAGTATTTCTATTATGCCTAAGAAAATCTATAATATGCTTGACTTGCCACCGCTGAAAAATTGTTATTTGGATGTTAATCTTGCTGATCATTCTACAAAGAAACCTTTGGGGAAAGTTGATAATGTTCGCATTACCGTTAACAATAACCTTGTCCCCATTGATTTTGTTGTCTTGGATATTGAATGCAATGCATCTTGTCCCATTATATTGGGAAGACCTTTTATTCGAACCGTTGGTGCTATCATTGATATGAAGGAAGGTAATATTAAATATCAATTTCCTCTCAAGAAAGGTATGGAACACTTCCCTAGAAAGAGAATGAAGTTACCTTTTGATTCTATTATTAGAACAAATTATGATGTTGACACTTCGTCTCTTGATAATACTTGATACACACTTTCTGCGCCTAGCTGAAAGGCGTTAAAGAAAAGCGCTTATGGGAGACAACCCATGGTTTTTACTACAGTACTTTGTTTTTATTTTTGTGTCTTGGAAGTTGTTTACTACTGTAGAAACCTCTCCTTATCTTAGTTTAGTGTTTTGTTGTGCCAAGTAAAGTCGTTGATAGTAAAGTTCATACTAGATTTGGATTACTGCGCAGAAACAGATTTCTTTGCTGTCACGAATCTGGGCTGTTTTCTCTGTAGGTAACTCAGAAAATTATGCCAATTTACATGAGTGATCCTCAGATATGTACGCAACTTTCATTCAATTTGGGCATTTTCATTTGAGCAAGTCTGGTGCCTCGATAAAATTCGTCAATACGAACTGTTCTGTTTTGACAGATTCTGCCTTTTATTTCGCATTGCCTCTTTTGCTATGTTGGATGAATTTCTTTGATCCATTAATGTCCAGTAGCTTTATGCAATGTCCAGAAGTGTTAAGAATGATTGTGTCACCTCTGAACATGTTAATTTTTATTGTCCACTAACCCTCTAATGAGTTGTTCTAAGTTTGGTGTGGAGGAAGTTTTCAAGGATCAAGAGAGGAGTATGATGCAATATGATCAAGGAGAGTGAAAGCTCTAAGCTTGGGGATGCCCCAGTGGTTCACCCCTGCATATTCTAAGAAGACTCAAGCGTCTAAGCTTGGGGATGCCCAAGGCATCCCCTTCTTCATCGACAACATTATCAGGTTCCTCCCCTGAAACTATATTTTTATTCCATCACATCTTATGTGCTTTTCTTGGAGCGTCGGTTTGTTTTTGTTTTTGTTTTGTTTGAATAAAATGGATCCTAGCATTCACTTTATGGGAGAGAGACACGCTCCGCTGTTGCATATGGACAAGTATGTCCTTAGGCTCTACTCATAATATTCATGGCGAAGTTTCTTCTTCGTTAAATTGTTATATGGTTGGAATTGGAAAATGATACATGTAGTAATTTGCTATAATGTCTTGGATAATGTGATACTTGGCAATTGTTGTGCTCATGTTTAAGCTCTTGCATCATATACTTTGCACCCATTAATGAAGAAATACATAGAGCATGCTAAAATTTGGTTTGCATATTTGGTCTCTCTAAGGTCTAGATAATTTCTAGTATTGAGTTTTGAACAACAAGGAAGACGGTGTAGAGTCTTATAATGTTTACAATATGTCTTTTATGTGAGTTTTGCTGCACCGGTTCATCCTTGTGTTTGTTTCAAATAGCCTTGCTAGCCTAAACCTTGTATCGAGAGGGAATACTTCTCATGCATCCAAAATCCTTGAGCCAACCACTATGCCATTTGTGTCCACCATACCTACCTACTACATGGTATTTCTCCGCCATTCCAAAGTAAATTGCTTGAGTGCTACCTTTAAATTTCTATTCTCCACCTTTACAATATATAGCTCATGGGACAAATAGCTTAAAAACTATTGTGGTATTGAATATGTACTTATGCACTTTATCTCTTATTAAGTTGCTTGTTGTGCGATAACCATGTTCACTGGGGACGCCATCAACTATTCTTTGTTGAATTTCATGTGAGTTGCTATGCATGTTCGTCTTGTCTGAAGTAAGAGCGATCTACCACCTTATGGTTGGAGCATACATATTGTTAGAGAAGAACATTGGGCCGCTAACTAAAGCCATGATTCATGGTGGAAGTTTCAGTTTTGGACATATATCCTCAATCTCATATGAGAATAATAATTGTTGCCACATGCTTATGCATTAAAGAGGAGTCCATTATCTGTTGTCCATGTTGTCCCGGTATGGATGTCTAAGTTGAGAATAACCAATAGCGAGAAATCCGATGCGAGCTTTCTCCTTAGACCTTTGTACAGGCGGCATGGAGGTACCCCATTGTGACACTTGGTTAAAACATGTGTATTGCGATGATCCGGTAGTCCAAGCTAATTAGGACAAGGTGCGGGCACTATTAGTATACTATGCATGAGGCTTGCAACTTGTAAGATATAATTTACATGATACATATGCTTTATTACTACCATTGACAAAATTGTTTCATGTTTTCAAAATCAAAGCTCTAGCACAAATATAGCAATCGATGCTTTTCCTCTATGGAGGACCATTCTTTTACTTTTATTGTTGAGTCAGTTCACCTATTTCTCTCCACCTCAAGAAGCAAACACTTGTGTGAATTGTGCATTGATTCCTACATACTTGCATATTGCACTTATTATATTACTCTATGTTGACAATATCCATGAGATATACATGTTACAAGTTGAAAGCAACCGCTGAAACTTAATCTTCCTTTGTGTTGCTTCAATGCTTTTACTATGAATTATTGCTTTATGAGTTAACCCTTACGCAAGACTTATTGATGCTTGTCTTGAAGTACTATTCATGAAAAGTCTTTGCTATATGATTCACTTGTTTACTCATGTCATATACATTGTTTTGATCGCTGCATTCACTACATATGCTTTACAAATAGTATGATCAAGGTTATGATGGCATGTCACTCCAGAAATTATCTTTGTTATCGTTTACCTGCTCGGGACGAGTAGAACTAAGCTTGGGGATGCTGATACGTCTCCGACGTATCGATAATTTCTTGTGTTCCATGCCACATTATTGATGATATCTACATGTTTTATGCACACTTTATGTCATATTCGTGCATTTTCTGGAACTAACCTATTAACAAGATGCCGAAGTGCCAGTTGCTGTTTTCTACTGTTTTTGGTTTCAGAAATCCTAGTAACGAAATATTCTCGGAATTGGACGAAATCAACGCCCAGGGTCCTATTTTGCCACGAAGCTTCCAGAAGACCGAAGAGGAGACGAAGTGGGGCCACGAGGCGGCCACACCCTAGGGCGGCGCGGCCTGGCCCTTGGCCGCGCCGACCTGTGGTGTGGGGCCCTCGTGTGGCCCCCTGACCTGCCCTTCCGCCTACTTAAAGCCTTCGTCGCGAAACCCCCGCATCGAGAGCCACGATACGGAAAACCTTCCGCAGACGCCGCCGCCGCCAATCCCATCTCGGGGGATTCAGGAGATCGCCTCCAAAGACTGCCGGAGAGGGGAATCATCTCCAGGAGGACTCTACGCCGCCATGGTCGCCTCCGGAGTGATGTGTGAGTAGTCTACCCCTGGACTATGGGTCCATAGCAGTAGCTAGATGGTTGTCTTCTCCCCATTGTGCTTAATTGTCGGGTCTTGTGAGCTGACGAACATGATCAAGATCATCTATCTGTAATTCTATATGTTGCGTTTGTTGGGATCCGATGAATAGAGAATACTTGTTATGTTGATTATCAATTTATGTCTATGTGTTGTTTATGATCTTGCATGCTCTCCGTTACTAGTAGATGCTCTGGCCAAGTAGATGCTTGTAACTCCAAGAGGGAGTATTTATGCTCGATAGTGGGTTCATGTCTCCGTGAATCTGGGAAGTGACAGAAATCTCTAAGATTATGGATGTGCTGTTGCCACTAGGGATAAAACATTGGTGCTATGTTCGAGGATGTAGTTACTGATTACATTACGCGCAATAGTTAATGCAATTGTCTGTTGTTAGCAACTTAATACTGGAGGGGGTTCGGATGATAACCTGAAGGTGGACTTTTTAGGCATAGATGCATGCTGGATAGCGGTCTATGTACTTTGTCGTAATGCCCAATTAAATCTCACAATACTCATCATAATATGTATGTGCATGGTCATGCCCTCTTTATTTGTCAATTGCCCAACTGTAATTTGTTCACCCAACATGCTGTTTATCTTATGGGAGAGACACCTCTAGTGAACTGTGGACCCCGGTCCAATTCTCTATACTGAAATACAATCTACTGCAATACTGTTCTACTGTTTTCTGCAAACAATCATCATCCACACTATACATCTAATCCTTTGTTACAGCAAGCCGGTGAGATTGACAACCTCACTGTTTCGTTGGGGCAAAGTACTTTGGTTGTGTTGTGCAGGTTCCACGTTGGCGCCGGAATCTCTGGTGTTGCGCCGCACTACATCCCGCCGCCATCAACCTTCAACGTGCTTCTTGACTCCTACTGGTTCGATTAAACCTTGGTTTCTTACTGAGGGAAACTTGCCGCTGTGCGCATCACACCTTCCTCTTGGGGTTCCCAACGGACGTGTCAACTACACGCATCAATACATGATTTGTATGGTTTGAATATGTCCAAACCTTGTTTATCAACTTGGATATATGAAAGTATAGAGATGGTAAACCTAGAGGGTGGGGTGAATAGGTTTCTACAGATTTTAATCCTTTCTTTGCAATATTAGGCTTTGCGGAATATAAAGGTGAGCCTAATGCAAACTAGGTGAAGCAACCTATATGAAGATACAACTATCTCGAGCACGAAGGCTCTCTCAGGCAGTTTAAATCACAAGTAAGGAGTTCGGTTAGAGATAACCGATAGCACGCGGAGACGAGGATGTATTCCCGTGTTCCCTTGCTTTGCAACAAGGTGCGTCACGTTTGGAGGGGTGGAGGTCCCACGAAGGATTCCCCATGCCACGAAGGCTCACCCTATTCTCCGGAGCCTGTCCCACGAAGGAATAGCTCACTCACTTGTGGTAGACTTTGAGGTAGCCTCCAAACCTTCACAATCTTGCCCGAAGCAAATCCACAGCCCGGATGCTTCCGGACTCCTCTTGCCCACCTAGGGTTTCCAAGGAACCCTAGGAAGCAAGCTTCTCGATGAATAAAAGGGGGAATGAGATTTGGCTTGGTAGAACAGTAGATCGGGTCCTCCTCTAGTGATTCCCCAGAGGGATTTGAGTTTGGGTGGAGGAGGAGGGAGATCGGAGGCTTTTGGTGTTTCTAATAATGGAGTAAGAGAGAGAGAGAGCTCAAGAACAGCTTGTAGTATGTTGCCTAACCCTTCCAAGGTAGGAGAAGGGGTATTTATAGTGTTCTTCAAAATCTGGCCGTTGCAACTTGCCACCTCAGCATTTTCCTCGACAAACCCGGTTGACCGGACCACAGACCGGAGAGCCCGGTCGTGAGGCCGGTCAGACCGGATCAGCGACCGGATCCCCTTTTCGTCGTCCTGGCGCTCCTTCGGTTGGTGGCCGGTTGGCGCCCGGTTGGCGCCCGGTCGACCGGACAGAGTGCCGGACCCGCCAGTCAGTGGCCCGGTTGACCGGGCGGCAACCGAATCTGCTGGCTTCGTTTGAAGCCCGGTCGGCGCCCGGTTGACCGGACGGAGCGCCGGACCCGCCGGTCAGTGGCCCGGTTGACCGGGCGGCAACCGGATCTGCTGGCTTCGTTTGAAGCCCGGTTGGCACTGCTGACCGGCCAAGACGCTGATCGTCGTTGCTGGCCCGGTTGGACCGGGCTGCAGACCGGATTTCTCCTGTAGACCCTTTTTGATTGTTGTCGAAGTGGGGGGTCTCCTTTAGCCTTCTTGTTCCTTTGATACACCATTGACGCCTCATTGCCTAATACCTGAGAGTATCCTTAAAAATATATTAGGCCAAATACTTTAGCACGGTGTCATCGTTACCAAAATAATGGATAAGGGTAAAATACCCTTACAATCTCCCCCTTTTTGGTATACGATGACAAACCGAGCTAGAGTCACAAATAGATATTATGATAAGCTCTAAACCTTGATTCCATAAAAGATATTACGACAGCTCCCCCATAATGTGTGCACTTGGAGAATTTGCGTTTGAATGCAAAGTGCACCATTTGTGGAACATGAGAAGCTCCCCCAATATCTTTAGGAAACAAGCATGGTATGGAGATATGCATATCAAGATATATAAGCATAGCACACATAATCATCCTAACATAGAGTAGCACACATAATAGTCGTCCATACACATCCATACACGAATTATTGGAGATAGCAAATGGTTCTTGAAAAACTCAAAGTAAACAAGCACAAGCCATATAAAATCCAAATAAAGCAACTCCCATGACTTGTGGTAATCAAAGAACCCCGTGGTCCTAGACTCTACTCTCTTCTCCCCCTTTGGCATCGGAACACCAAAAAGGCGAAAAAAAGAGGAGAGATGCTATCGCACCCATCAGTAGTGACCAAGCCCGATGGAGGAGGAGCTCTCGCCATCACCATCGCGTGCAGCCGTATCAACCTCATCGTCATCACCATCAACATCATCAGCAGGAGTGGGAGCACGAGCAGTCCTAGAAGGGAGAGCACCATGAGCGTATACGGAGAAGTCGAAGTTCTGGATCATCTCATCGGTAAGAAAAGGCATCTCCCACTAAGGTGCTACCACAGGCTCCATCTCAGGTCCAGGAGGAGGAACATGGTGGTTCCTTGAGGCCATGAACTCATTCTGGCGCCTCCGTGTCTCCTGGGTCATAGTAAGGGTCTGATGTGCAACATCATTGCTGTTCTTGCACATTTGCCACATGCTGGAGAAGAAGCGAGCGGCCCCATGCTGGGAGCGCCGAGAGTGACTGGAGCTAGCATCATGATCATGGTGTGCCTTGGAACGGCGCTCAGTGGTGGGCATCATGGAGGGAACGTCTGGACGAGTGGCCTCCTGAATGGGGAACCTGAATGGGTCCATGATGACTCTTTCACCAAGAACGTTCTGAGGAGCGGGAACAATGTAGTTGATGAGCCGCTGAACATACTGAGCGTACTTGGGAGTCATGCGGTCCATAATTGCTCTCTTTAGTTCACAGTAGATAAGATCACAGCCATCAATCTTCCTTACCCTGTGAGGATGACAATAGTACATCAAGTTGAGGTGATAGTTCCGGACTTCACTCGAGTCGCCAGACTTGCTGATGAGGCTCTCACGGAACATCTTGGCAAGTACCAGATAGGAGTAGTACATCCCAGAGATAGTGGGAGGTCCAGGCGTAGGGTTCGCAGGATAGCAGAAGGAGATGTCACCCTTAGTAAGCTTGGACCGTGAATGAATCTTGTACCCTGGAACACTGTCATCACCACAACCCATGGCTGCACGGAACTGAGAGTAGGAGCATGAGTACTTCTCCTTGCCGGTCATCCAGGTGAGAGTGCGGTCCGCATCATCATGGAAGAAGACGGTGCAGTGGAACTGACGGACAAGGAGGGGACAGAAGGTAGGATCGTCTTGGGTATCATCAGGCTTGAGGCACACAAGGTCATACAATCCCATACCCTTCAAGGTTTGAACCACAAAGCGGTACTTCGTGGCGTCATGCAAGGCAAGCTCGTCAGGATTGATGGCCTTGGGTGATACAATATTACCATGCTTCATAAACTCATGAGAATCATAGTAACCATCCCAGAGGGCTGCTTGTGTCTTGGTCCAGAAGGCCTTGTCCCCACGGGTGTAAGTCGGTTTCTCAAAGCGATACGGATTCACTGTCCTCCATTCCTGCCACTCAACATGGTTTGCATTGCCAACATTGATAGTTGGTACTATCTCATCATCCTCTTGGGCGGCATGCTTATCCTTTTTCTTGCCACCAACAGACTTGCTTCTACCCCCAGCTGAGCTGCCAATGTCAGTACCCTGATGAGCTTGAGGGGGTATGCGACCACTAGAACGGCGGGGAGGATCAACAGTCCTTCCTCTCTTGGCAACATTGCCACGTTGTGGCTCACCACTCCAACTACCTGTGAATGAGAAAATAGAGCAAGAATAGCAGTGGGGTAAGTGTACATGTCATCAGTAAGAGAGAAACCAAAAGAGCATAGCATATATCCAAGTGTAGTGATGAAATTGTGCGAAAAACTGGGCAACCCGGCGCACAGGCCAGTCCAACCGGGCAGCAGACCGGACAAGCCGGTTGGCGCCCGGTTGATCGGGCCGTACACCGGGCCGGCCGGTCGACCGGGCTGGTGACCGGATCTGTCGAGGTGTGAAGTTTTGCCCAGATTTTCTACCACAAATTCATGCAAAAACTCATAAACTTGGATATATACTATAGCAATATAGTGGAGTAAGTGCATTGTGGTGTGAGACACTCTAAAGGCATGAGGACTTACAAACCCTAACCCTAACCCTAATTTTTCTCAACTTTCCTCAACATGTGGCAATGGGAGAGGGAAAGCAAGAAGGAGAGGGAATGGAATGGAGATTTACCCGATGACATTGTCCTTGTTGCCCAAGTGAGCAAGAAGAACACGTGAAGAGGGCTTGAGGGCCAAATCCCCAAGATCTCCCAAACGAGCTTGAGAAGGACCAAATCCTTCGGTGAAGAAGCTTGAGAGATCCCGATCTACGGTTGGGTGTAGTTTGGGGAGAAACTAGTGGTGGGAATGACCTAGGCTATGGTGGAGATGGTCAGGGCGCCGGCCATGGGTGTGGAGGTTGGGGAACAATGGGGAAGATGACCCCAAGGGGTATCCCTTCCCCAATATATAGTAGGCTGCGCGGCCGGTCGGGCGCCCGGTCGACCGGACCTGGCGCCGGCTGACCCGGCTCAGGTCCCGGTTGGCGCCCGGTCAACCGGACCATCCGGTCAGGGACCCGGTCCAACTAGGCCAGGGACCGGCCAGCCCAGGTTTGTCTAATTTTGCCTCGTTTTTGCCCCTATGCTTTGTGTAAACGTGTGTGAGTGCTCAAATGATGACATGTACATATAGATAGATAGATGATGATGAGATGAGCATAGACATGGGGTTGGACACAAAGTTCTCTAGGCATACCCATTGGAGAGAAAATCCAAACAAAATTTGAATAGCAACAATGGGCATGATTCGAAGTATATATCAAGAATCATAAGTCATTTTGGAAATGATATTTGCAATAAGATCATTTGGCCTTATATAGTCAAATCAAGTTGTAATGAAGGCTCAATGAGGGGCGGGGGATTACTCCCCCTATGTGAAAGCGCAAATGTCATGTGACCGCGAAGAGACATGCTTGGGTCCATATAATGACATTGGGTCTATTTATGTTGCACACATAGGTATGCATCATACCAAGACATGGTAGGATGACTATCCCCATATGTGCTATGCCTCTAAGCTAGATAGCAAGATAAATGCAAGAATATAGTGAAAGAAGTTAATCAATCCAAGTTTTTAGGATCAAGAATACCAAGTTCTCCTCTCAAGTTAACAAAGCGGGCTTCATCCAAAGGCTTAGTGAAAATATCCGCCAATTGGTAGGTTGTTCCCACATGAGTGAGATCAATATCCTTATTGGCAACATGATCACGTAGGAAGTGATGGCGAATGTCAATATGTTTGGTGCGACAATGTTGAACCGGGTTGTTGGCGATCTTTATTGCACTTTCATTGTCACAAAGAAGAGGCACCG
Organism: Lolium perenne; assembly: GCF_019359855.2. Classification (NCBI taxonomy): domain Eukaryota; kingdom Viridiplantae; phylum Streptophyta; class Magnoliopsida; order Poales; family Poaceae; genus Lolium; species Lolium perenne. The sequence goes on along the minus strand of NC_067245.2, from coordinate 87,986,140 downwards.
TACCAAGAGACACACCATAGTCTTTCAAGGTTTGCTTCATCCATAACAATTGAGTGCAACAAGATGCCGCGGATATGTATTCGGCTTCGGCGGTGGATAGGGCGGTGGAGTTTTGTTTCTTGGATGACCAACTCACCAATGACCGGCCAATAAATTGGCAAGCCCCGGAGGTAGACTTCCGATCAACCTTATCACCGGCCCAATCGGAATCCGAATAGCCAATGAGTTCAAAGGTTGACCCCTTTGGATACCATAGCCCGAGAGTAGGAGTGAGAACAAGGTATCTTAGTATCCGTTTGACCGCCACTAAATGGCTCTCCTTGGGAGCGGATTGAAAACGAGCACACATCCCTACACTTAGCATGATATCCGGCCTAGAGGCACAAAGGTAGAGCAAGGATCCTATCATGGAGCGGTATACCTTTATGTCCACATCCTTCTCACCGTCACATGAACCAAGTTGCCCCTTTACGGGCATGGGTGTCTTCATTGGACTCACATTGGTCATGTTGAATTTCTTGAGCATGTCCCTCACATACTTTTCTTGAGAGATGAAGGTGCCTTTTGCAAGTTGCCTCACTTGGAAGCCTAGAAAGAACTTCAACTCTCCCATCATGGACATCTCAAATTTCCTAGTCATCAATAGCTCAAAAGCTTTGTTATGATTGGGGTTAGTTCCACCAAAGATAATATCATCAACATATATTTGACATATAAAGAGGCCACCCCCTTTAACCCGCTTGGTGAAAAGGGTGGAATCGACCGTACCCATGCAAAACCCATCATGTAGTAAGAAATCCCTAAGGAACTCATACCAAGCACGTGGAGCTTTCTTGAGACCGTAGAGTGCCTTATGGAGTAAATACACGTGGTTGGGTCGGCATGGGTCTTCGAAACCCGGGGGTTGAGCCACATATGCGGTTTCTTTTAGGGGACCATTCAAAAATGCACTTTTCACATCCATTTGATATAATTTGAAATTGTGGAAAGATGCAAATGCAAGCAAAAGACGAATAGCTTCAAGACGGGCTACCGGCACAAAGGTATCCTCAAAATCCATACCTTCTATTTGGGCAAACCCTTGCGCCACTAACCTTGCTTTGTTTCGTATGACAATGCCATTCTCATCTTGCTTGTTCTTGAATACCCATTTGGTCCCAATGACATTGATGCGATGATCCTTGGGTCTCTCAACTAGAGACCATACTTCATTACGAGTGAAACATTCCAATTCTTCTTGCATGGCAATTACCCAATCCAGATCGACCAAGGCTTTATGTACCTTAAGTGGTTCAAAACTAGACACAAAAGCATGATGTTGACAATAAGTGATAAGTAATGCATGGTGTCTACGAGTTACCACTCCTCTTGAGATGCTACCAAGGACTTGATCCACTTTCATGTCACTTGCCCTTGTAGCGGCCTTGATCTTCCGAACGGTTGCTTCATGATCAATGAATTCATCTCTTGCTAGTACTTGATCATGAGGGACCACTTGAGCTTGATCATGAGTTGAGGATGTTTCTTGATCATCATCATGATCTTGCTCCGTGGAATGAGGATCTTCTTCTTGTTCTTCGGATTGTGACTCATCTTGAGTAGAGGATGGTTCTTGAGTTGCACTAGATGGTTCGGCTTGAGTTGAGCTAGGCTCCACTTGTGGCGTGCTTGAAACATCTACTCCATCATCTTGATCATCATTATGAACCTCCATGGGCCGGATGTGTCCAATGCCCATATGCTTGATGGCACTAGATGGATCATCATCATTACCTGCAACACATGGAACAACTTGCTCCACTTGGGAGCCATTATCCTCCAAGAACACCACGTCACAAGATACTTCAGTAGTTCCGGTGGACCGGTTGTAGTATCTATAGGCGTGAGAGTTCTCCGCATATCCAACAAATATACCCTCTATGGTTCTAGTTTCAAATTTACCGAGCTTTCCTTTGTTGTTTTTAACAAGACATTTGCATCCAAAAACACGAATGTACATGACGTTAGGCTTGTTACCGGTAAGGAGCTCGTATGGGGTTTTGTTGTGGAGGGGACGGAGGAAGAGCCGGTTGGAGTAGTGGACGGCCGTAGAGATGGCTTCTCCCCAAAAGTTGTGGGGTGAGTTGAATTCACTCAACATGGTTCTTGCCATCTCAATGATAGTCCGGTTCTTCCTTTCAACGACACCGTTTTTTTGAGGGGTGTATGGCGCCGAAAACTCATGCTTGATGCCCTCATCATCAACAAACTCTTGCATAGTGTAGTTCTTGAACTCGGTGCCATTGTCGGTCCTAATTGCCTTGATCTTGGATTCATACATATGTTGAGCTTTCCTGGCGAAGGTGATGAACTCTCTATGAGTCTCGTCCTTAGATTTAAGGAGAAAGACCCAAGAGTATCTTGAGTAATCATCAACAATGACAAGTCCATACTTGCTCCCACCAAGAGTATCATAATGTGATGGCCCAAAGAGTTCCAAATGAAGGAGCTCCAAAGGCCTAGATGTGGTAACAATACTCTTGATGGGATGCTTCTTCTTGAGTTGCTTTCCGGCTACACATGCACTACAAAGACGATCTTTCTCAAAAGAAATGCCGGTTAGTCCCACAATATGCTCACCCTTTAGGAGTTGTTTAAGATTCCTCATGTTGACATGACCAAGGCGGCGATGCCACAACCAACCTTCGTCATGCTTGGCCGCCATTAGACATGTGGAGAAGGAGGGGCTCTCTTTCGAGAGGTCAACCACGTAAAGGTTGTTCTCCACATATCCAACAAGGACCAATTTGAGATTGTCACTCCTAAAGACTTGCACATAATATTTAGTGAAATATGAATTGTAACCGGCATCGGCAAGATGATATATAGAAAGTAAGTTATATCCAAGGTGTTCAACAAGCATAACCGTCTCAAGGCACAAGTCCTTAGAGATTGCTACCTTGCCATACCCAAGTACCTTTCCCTTTGAGTTGTCACCAAAGGTGATGCTTGACTTATTGTTGATATCTTCAACGAATTGATCAAGCACACCTTTTCCTCCGGTCATATGATTGGTGCATCCACTATCAAACACCCATTTTGGACCACCGGAGGAATACCCCTACAAAATCAAGTAGAGGATTTAGGAACCCATCGATTAATGGGTTCCTTTGCAATGGCAACAATATCTTTTGGTACCCAAATTGAGTACTCTCTATAAGCATAGCCATTAGGAGGGCCAACATAGTTAGCATAGACATCACCATAATAATCAACAAATAATCCATAGTGATCGTTTGGCCCCGTGCGGTCACCACTAGTGGCTTTGCCCTTTGAGGCTTTGCCATTGTTACTGACCTTCTTGTTCTTATCTTGAGCGGGTTTCTCCTTCTTGTAGTTGTTCTTCTTGTGGGACTTGGGAGCATATCCAAGTCCATACTTTTGATTGTTTGACCTTTGCTTACTCAAGAGGTCATCCAATCCCATCTTGTTCTTGGCGGTGGTGAACTTTGCAAGTTCCTTTGTTAGCCTAACATTTTCCTCAAGAATAGATGCTTGCTCACAAGAAGATTCATTAGGATGATAGTCAAGACCATATTTGGTCACCAAGGACTCAAGATATGCATTGGTCTCAACATGCAAAGAAAGTTCCTCTTGTAAACGAACATGTTCCTCAACAAGTTTAGCATGCTCACTAGTAAAGGAAATGGAGGAACAAGCAAGCTTTTCAACATCAATGGGATCCTTCATTGATCCAAGAGCCTTTTTGTAGGATTCTTGAAGTATATCGTGGTTCTCTCCAAGTTTCTTGAGCTCATCCTTGACAAGCTTGTTAGCTCTTTCAAGGTGGTCAAGATCCCTAGTGAGAGAAGCATGAGCAACTTCAAGCTCCTCCTTTGAGGCATTGAGCTCTTGGGTCAATAATTGAGCCCTATCAATAGTTTCTAGGTCCTTAACTTTATCAAGTTCATAAGTTTCAATTTGTTGCTTAAGGCCTTGAGATATGCACCTTTCGGTTTTTAGCTCTTGTCTTAGAAGATTGAATCTCCGTTCCTTCTCATTCAATTGATATTCTAATTCCTCAATGGACTCATCCTTTTCTTTGAGTGAGTCCATAAAGAAATCAA